>NC_140992.1:89267129-90484285 GCF_052327205.1 Somniosus microcephalus | reverse complement strand
CCAGCAATATGGCAAAGAGCGATGGAACAAGTCCTGCAAGGGATTCCGGGGACTCAGTGTTACTTGGACGACATCCTAGTGACAGGTGAAAATGACAGTGAACACCTTGCCAACCTAGAGCAGGTGCTCACTAGACTAAGAGAACATGGGCTACGAGCCAATCGCCCCAAGTGCGAGTTTTTTAAGAAACAGATATCGTATTGTGGCCACGTGATTGATGAAGAGGGGTTACATAAGTCCCCTGACAAAATTGAAGCGGTAGTTAAGGCTCCAGCGCCTGAAAATGTGTCGCAACTGAGGTCATTCCTCGGATTGCTAAATTACTACCATAAGTTTTTGCCGAATTTGTCCACAATTCTGCACCCACTGAACGCCCTACTACAAACTGGAGTAGCATGGAAATGGAGCGATGAATGTAAGCGGGCCTTTCAGAAGAGTAAAGACCTAATCACTTCAAGAGAAGTATTGGCTCACTACAACCCATCACTACCGATAAGACTGGCGTGTGATGCGTCTCCCTACGGCATTGGAGCGGTACTGTCACATAAATTCCTTGATGGTTCAGAGAGGCCGATAGCTTTTGCCTCACGCTCGTTAACTACAGCCGAGCGTAACTATGCCCAGATTGACAGAGGCCCTCAGCCTGGTGTGGGGGGTGAAGAAGTTCAATCACTACCTGCACGGTCAGAAATTTACTCTACTAACTGATCATCAACCTCTTGTCTCCATTTTCAACCCTCAGAAGGGCGTCCCGATAATGACAGCACAACGGCTACAGAGGTGGTCCCTTTTCCTAGGGGCACACCAATATGACATCGAGTACAAAGGAACTAAACAGCATGGGAATGCTGATGGATTGTCGCGCCTACCGTTGCCGACGGTGGAAGAAGCACCTGCAGTGGATCCTGTGGAGATATTCCACTCGACCATAGTCGAATGTCTACCTGTGACGAATGCAAACATAGAAAAGAAAACACGAAATGACCCGACACTCTCCAGGGTCTATGATTTAACGGTGAAGGGATGGCCAGCACATGGCAAACCACTGTTGCCAGCATTCTCGCCGAGAAGAGAACAGCTGTCAGTGTGCAGAGGAACCTTGATGTGTGGATCCAGAGTAGTAATTCCACCCAAATTGAAGGATAGAGTGCTCAATAAGCTTCATGAGGGTCATCTGGGAGGGGTAAAAATGAAGAACTTAGCCAGAGCGTTTGTGTGGTGGCCGGGAATCGATAGAGAAATCGAAGAGATGACCAAGAGCTGTACAGGATGCCAGAAGGTCCAAAACGCCCCACCACAAGCCCCTCTACATCCATGGGAGTGACCCTCATCTCCATGGCAAAGGGTGCACATTGATTTTGCTGGTCCATTTATGGACTCTATGGCCTAGAAATTGAGTGGGCTTAGCACCCATTTTGCGGCGCTAGAGGGCATTGCGCTGGACTTACAGCCGGTTTTGAAATTGACTAGGGCCCAACATCGGCGTTACACCGGTAGCGCTGCGCCGGCACCGATGACGTCATCGGTGTGCGCAGCGTCCCGGTTGCCGTGGTGACGGGCCCCAGCGCCGAAATTCAGTTGCGGCCGCCTCGCCCGTGGCAGCCGCAACTAAGACTCTGGCAACAGAGTCTTACACGACTTTGCGCCGGCGCATAAAGGTGGAGCGGCGGCCGGCCGCTTTCCCGCCGGCCGCCTGCCCGCACCTCCCTCCCCGGACTCCCCCACCCCCCCACCGCAGAACAGATGCTTCTCGGCTGCGAGCCCGGCACTTCCCCGAGGTGCCGGGCTAATTTTTGTGGCGATTTAACCAGCCAGCGGGCGGGTGCAGGCAGCTCCTCCTTAACTGAAGGAGGAGGCCTGCACTTCCCGAGCCTGCCGCACCGCATCGGGCGCCGCAGCGCCGGAATAGCGCCGCAATGCGGCGCGTAGCGCCAGTTTTCAGGCGCAAACAGCCTTCAGTAGCGCCGGCAGCCGTTTGGGCGTGGCGCTACTGAATTTTTGGCGCGCACAGCGCGACTTAGCACCGGCGCTAAATTTCCGGCGTTAAGCCCCGGCGCAGCGCAAACTCAATTTCTAGGCCTATGTTTTTAATTGCGGTGGATGCACATTCAAAGTGGCCAGAGGTAATAAAAATGTCCTCAACCACCACAGAAAAAACTATCACAGTCTTACGAACCATATTCACCAGAAATGGGCTGCCTGAACAGATTTGCTCCGACAATGGACCACAGTTTGTGTCTGAAGAGTTCCGGAGGTTCTTAAAGAACAATGGTGTTAAGCATTACACATCTGCCCCATATCATCCAGCCACCAATGGATTGACTGAGTGGTTCGTTCAAACATTCAAGAAGGCTATCAAGGCAATGTGTAATGAAGACATACCCCTACAACACAAGGTGGATAACTTCTTGTTTGCCTACCGGAATGCGACACATGCGGTTACCAACCAAACTCCAGCCATGATGTTCTTCAATCGAAGACTACAATGCCGCTTGGATTTGGTTAAGCCAAACATCAGAAGAGATGTGGAGAACAGGCAGTTTCAGAATATGAATGAAAGGCCGACCAGGAGTTTTAAGATAGGTCAACCAGTTTTGGCCCGGGACTACCGCACAGAGAAATGGCAGCCAGGAACGATCCGCACACGGCAAGGACCTCTAATGTATACCGTGGACGTTGGAGAGAGCATTGTAAGACGCCATGCTGACCAGATTCTAGAGTCACTGGAAAACGTCAAATCCACACCACGATCCGATACACCTGGTGATGAAACCGAAGTACCAATTGCATCTACCTCAGAATCGGTGATATTGGAAGCAGACGAACCAAACAACGACGTTGATCCCGAATCAACTTTGCCAGAAGAACCTGATACCCCAAAGAGGCGTTATCCAGACAGAATCAGGAAGCCTCCTCAAAGACTGAATTTATAATTGCTTAACTTCAGCTAATGTATATAGCAACTGTAATTGTAAATATGTTATTTAATTATTAATCAAATGTTATGTACTGTTTAGCTAAAAGGGGAGGAATTGTAGTGTATGTACTTTGAAGAAGGAACTATATTCTGCAGCCCCTGTATACTGCAGTACCAGTAGTGACCACCCCTGTATATAAGCCTGTGAAGTAACTTTGCATAGTAGTTCCAGTTTTGTCTCCATTCGGTAAACACCTGTTCTAACCAACTCCTGCAGTCCGTGTCTCAATTACACACGGACGTAACACTCGGTGGTGGGAAAATTATTGGAAAAAATTCTGAGGGACAGGATAAATCAGCATGGATTTGTTAAGGGAATGTCGTGTCCGACTAACTTGATTGACCCTCCTTGTTACCTCCTCAAAAAATTCAATGAGGGTAGTGCATTTGATGTAGTCTATATGGATTTTAGCAAGGCTTTTGATAAGGTTCCATATGGCAGATTGGTCACGAAAGTAAAAGCCCATGGGATCCAAGGTAAAGTGGCAAGTTAGATCCAAAATTGGCTCAGAGGCAGGAAACAAAGGGTAATGGTTGAAGGGCGTTTTTGTGACTGGAAGGCTGTTTCCAGTGGGGTTCCGCAGAGCTCAGTACTGGGTCCTTTGTTTTTTGTGATATATATCAATGATTTGCACATGAATGTAGGAAGTATGATTAAGAAGTTTGCAGATGATACAAAAATTGGCCGTGTGGTTGATAATGAAAAAGAAAGCTGTAGACTGCGGGAAGATATCAATGGACTGGTCAGGTGGGCAGAACAGTGGCAAATGGAATTCAATCTGGTGAAGTGTGAGGTAATGCATTTGGGGAGGGCTAACAAGGCAAGGGAATACACTATAAATGGTAGGATACTGAAAAGTGCAGAAGATCAGAGGGACCTTAGAGTGCATGTCCACAGATCCCTGAAGGTAACAGGACCGTTACATAAGGTGGTTAAGAAGGCATACCAGATACTTGCCTTTATTAGCCGAGGCATAGAATATAAGAGCAGGGAGGTTATGCTTGAACTGTATAAAACACTAGTTAGGCCACAGCTAGAATACTGCATGCAGTTCTGGTCACCACATTACAGTAAGGATGAGATTGCACTAGAGGGGGTGCAGAGGAGATTTATGAGGCTGTTGCCTGGGCTGGGGAATATTAGCTATAAGAAAAGATTGGATAGGCTGGGGTTGTTTTCTTTGGAACGGAGGAGGCTGAGGGGAGACCTAATTGAGGTGTATAAAATTATAGGGGCCTAGATAGAGTGGATAGGAAGGACCTATTTCCCTTAGCAGAAGGGTCAATCACCAGGGAGCATATATTTAAAGTAATTGGTCAGAGGTTTAGAGGGGATTTGAGGAGAAATTTTTTACCCAGAGCATGGTGGGGGTCTAGAACTCACTGCCTGAAAGGGTGGTAGAGGCAGAGACCCTCATCACATTTAAAAAGTACTTGGATATGCATTTGAAGTGCCATAACCTACAAGGCTACGGACCAAGTGCTGGAAAGTAGGATTAGGGTGGATAGCTCTTTGTCGGCCAGTACAGACAAGATGGGTTGAATGGCCTCCTTCTGTGCTGTAAATTTCTATGATGCTATGATGAAAAGGTATCTGGAACAATGTAATTGGTTGCCCTTCTGCTGCTTGCTATTAATAGCTGTTTGGTGATAGGCAATTTTTGATTGTAATCTTTGAGTTACTGATTGGTAGTTTTCATTCCTGCTTTCATTCCATGCTTGTTAAGTGTTGATTGGTAAGATCCATACCTGTTCAGTTCTGATTTGTTCCTGTTTTATGATAACATTTCTGCCAATCTACTGCAGAAATGTACGGGGTACACAGTGTGATGCTTAAGTGTGACACAAGAAGTGTACAGATACAATGCATGCTTGACGCAAGACTTCTATATGTGGCTGTGATCATATCTGTCCTGCTTGCTTTTATATAATGAAAACAATGCCAATTGTATTTGTTCCTGTAATGAGTGGAGAGGGAAGATTAGTTTTGGCGTCAGCCTTGAACTCATTTTCAATACTTGATAGACAGTGGCTGCCTCAGTCAGTGAGTCTCATGATAGGTTACTACACTGCTGAAATAGGAATTTTTAATAAAGTTACAAGTTAAAAAAAAAACACAATTAGAACTTATCATAGTTTATGGCTGTGCTTGAGTGGCAATGTCAAGGTGAGGGTGGGGGGAAATAAATGCTAAATCTACAGATTCTGTGTGAGAGTTGGATCAGAGTAATTTAATTCTGTTTTTAGTTCTACTACTTCTCTAAATGCTGCGAGGGTGAGGAGTGATTTATGTAGCACTTCCATCTGTTTGTGAACATTAACTTGTTACATCAGTAATTTGAGGATTTTTCATCAGATTTGTTTTTTGTCAGGTTCTTACTCTTCCTCCTTCTTCCCAGGCCCTGACTTCCTTTTCAAATGAGGACGCATTTGGTAATGACAAATAATAAACCAAATTTCGAACCTGAAGTGACTCATTCTAGTTAATTCACTGACCACCCAAACCTGGGTGCTACCAAAGAAAGTGAAGTAGAAGAAGAAAACTATATATTTCTTTGGAACAGATCACTACAGGCCCCAAGGAGAGCTGCTGAAGGACAGGACAGTAAATGCCATCTCAACCACCTCACATATGGCTAGGCAATGCAGGAGAAGTGTAATGACCTTATCAGGTCAGGCAAGGTAAAGAGAGTTCACACACACTCCAAGAATGCCCTGTATTAAGCATGTCTGCCATTTAAATATGACCTCCTCCTTACACTGTGTTAAAGTACTTTAATTGCTGACCATCAATGCTTGTGAGAAGATGTCCTTTACATCCCCTGCCTTCTTCTGGAATTATTCCTTCATTTATATCCTTGCATGCATTCACAAAATGCCTATCATGGAACGTAATTGCTTATTGCCCATACCTGTTATTTCCTCCCGCCTCCTCCCCCCCCCTCCAATTATGCACTGCATGCTGACTCTTTGGCTTTACTGCATGCAATGGTAGCAAAAGGTAATTCTCACTTTTTTCATTCTTTTTGAAAGAAGACAGCCCATAATATCAAAGAAAGATTTGGGGAAAAAAACAATGGTTCCAGACACCCCCAACCCCTCATCCCCTTTCAGAAATGCTGCAAATGCTGGGGAGGAAGGCCATAGAGGGCACCAGAGATGGGGAAGTAGGAGGGAATGTGCCAGCTGATGGTTTGTGATGAACTTCTGCTTTCTTCCTTCTCATCCTATTGTACTCTGCATTAACTGCCATCAAACCATATCATGAAGCCTTCATAAGTCATTCCTGCTTTTAGGTTATTTGCAAACTCTGCTCATCAGGAAGCCATTGGACATTCTCTTCCTCTTTTTCCCCCTCTACATGTGCTTGAGGAGATACACACATCACCCAGCACATCTAGCCTTGCTGGCACTGCATGCAGTCACTCAACCAAGGCTCTGTCACAAGTACCAGCTGAGACATGTGTGTGAGTTAGAGAGTGATCCAGAATGGATTTCAAGGAGCAATACACAAAATACGGAACAGCTGTTGTTGGCATTTGTGGAGGTGGATGTTGCAAACTGGAAGCTCAAGTTGTGTAGCTCCTTGACTGAAGAGCCTGGGGATGTGGATGTCACAGGTCCTGCTTGAAAGAAGGATGGTTGCAGAACATTAAGTATTGGTGCAGGCACTGGGGTCATGTCAATCATTGTGCTGTAGATGGTGGCCTGGATGGAAAGACTACTAGCAGCATGCGCAGTACATTGAAGGATAGATTAGTATACCATGGAATGTATGGCAACTCTAACAACATTTGCCACGGAGACCCCATGACATTGGACCTGCAAACAGTCTGTTCTTCTTCCATGAATACTTGGACTGTTGCCACAGAGGTTTGGGGTGTCATACTGGAGAAGGCTGCCTCTACTGTCTTTTAAAGAATTGTGGTGTAGGTCTGCAGCTGATGGCATATTTGTTGCAGGAAGGTGGGAAGATATAAACTGGACGACATGCAGTTGCCAAATAGTGAAATCCTCCTGCATGAATGTCTTCCTACATTATAACGGTGACTACACTTCAAATGTATTTCATTGGCTGTAAAGCTCTTTGGGACATTCTGAGGTTGTGAATGGTGCCATATAACTGCAAGTTCTTTCTTTATTTCTTTGCAATCAGCATTGGGTTATTCTCCACTACCACTTCAGGCTACTGTTACTTCTCTTACTGATTCTCTTGCTGCCCATGGAAGCCTTCTTCCTTTCATCTCTCCTGAATCAGGCTAGTTTGCAAAGCAAATTTGTGTAGCAGGTAATACATTACCATGATCCTAGCTAGACTATAATGCAGGGGTGCCCCAGACCGCTTAAGATGCCTGAAGTGTTGCTTCAACATGACAGTGTTATGTTGAGTAATTAGTCTGGTTGATCATTGCACTTCAATACACCAATACTGAGCTTGTACCCCGGAATATTGCACAAATACTACAAGCTGTGGCTGCAGAGGAAAGCCTTCATCTCACAAGATACTTTTTTTTTCAGGTCAAAGAGTGGAGGCATGGTGGACTGACTTTAAATGAAGGTATCATAACAGCTGCCAGGGAACAGAGCATTGACTTGCATGATGTGGTACTGCAAATAAGCTGTGCCCATGTGTTGATTGTCCATTCAGATTAGCCTTGACTCGCTTGATGCTTCTGTGCACAGCAGATTGTTTATGCTTAGTGATGTCCTCAAGGCAGCCTGCAATTACCCTGTTATGTCAAACTTAAGGATTATTGTGATCTTCACAACCACTGGCATTGTGATGCCTGTGGTGGAAGTGAGCTGTAGATCAGGTTGCAGCTTGCGGCATAACACAGCTGTGGCTTCCTATGTAAAGTGTATCTTCTGCAGGCACTGCTCCTCTGACAACTGCAGAAATTTGTGCCTCTTTCTGTATATTCTGGTGTGGGGTAGATGCCATTTTCCTTTGGTGTTGCCTGACTAGCTTGGCTCCTTTCCATTGAGCCTCCTCTTCCTCCAAAGAGCAAAGATATATGGGAATCCTCAATGGGCTGTGGGAACTGGGGGAGGGGGGGGGACTGACAGCCCTGGTAAATGGGACAAAGTGACATCTTAAGTGACATAGAATACGTGATGGCAGAAAAATAAATCTCAAAAAATGGATCAGAAATAACTTGTAAAGTTTTGCTTTACGGTAAATGTTCTTCCACCTTCTCCAGGATGCCTATCAACCCTGGATTTGGGTTTTATCTGGATGAGAAGAGGAAATGGCATAAACGTGGTGGAAATGATGTAAAATAGGGTCCATGATAACATTTTCATCTCATTTGCATGGAACCACCAAAAAATGGGCAGGCGCTTTGTTCAGTTGCTGGAAATGACGGTGGAAAATGGGGTGAGTGTAACAATTATAGGTGATCCAGGTTAGAAAATCTAGGCTCATAAATCAATAAGTAACGTGGTATTCCAAGTTCAAATCTTAGCTCTGACTGACATTCAAGTCTGAAGGTCCTCACTGGGGGTTATTATTCTTCCAATTCTCAGTTGGGATGCTGGATGGAGAACTGTGCAATTCTGTAGCGTGCCACCTCAATAGGAAGGAAAACTGGTCAAGATTAGTACACCCCCAATTGGCTGATCATGGATCAGCATTGATGATTATGATGAGTCTTTGGTCCATACCATCCCGCTGTCAAGTAACACAATCTATCAATAGCGATGCCTCTTTCGTTGTAGACTAAATAATACAGTTTTCTCTACCCTGCTCGCGGTTATTTCATTTGTCACTAGTGTGCCAATTACAGATAAAATTTTACCAAAAGTGACTAACAAAGCAATCTTTCTAAATTTACCAGTTCACTCAGAGTTGTAACTGTAGTGTCCGTGTGTAGATAAAGACACTGAAGACAGGAGTTGGTTCATAGGTATTTACTAAGCAAGTCTGGGGGGGGTTCTAAAGGATATACACAATACACAGGCTTATATAGCCCAAGTGGCAATTACCGGCATTAAGCACACCTGGGGCTCTTAAAGGCACATACACCACAGTAACATATTAAGGAACGTCAACTTTATTCCCACAGCTTATGATTATGTTTGTGGATGAAGTCTAAATCAACCAATTCATATTAGCACAATAGCCACAACTGAGAAGAGCGAGTTGACTTTCAGCAACAGAATATCTGAATGTACTCTGCTCAATGTATTTTTCCACTGAATCCTTGGCAATCACAATGATTTCTAATCCCACCCAAGTGAAATGAAGACTCACTTGACTGCTACTTGAGATAAGCCTCTTCAAACTCTTGTACAAAATGTATTTTGCCTTCCTCTTTAGCCTTCCTAGGTTTTATATATATATATATATCTTCCTAGACATGCCAGAGGGTTAGAATCCAGACTAGGTCTTTTAGTTAAAGTGAACTATGTTTGAACTATGTATTCATCATCAACTGTAGACTTCATTCCTGTCTCCTCTTACAGTTGGTTGATGTGAGCCCAACAAGGTTAAACTTGTGGTTAATGGGGGGCAAAGTCAACCCATTCTTGATTTCTATTGGATCCAAGATATCCTGTACAATTTGATTTTTCTTCATCAAGTGATCTTTAAATATTCAAAGAGTTTGAGTAGTAGAACTGGGACTCTAAAGCAAAGGTGGATCAATGCAGCTAAAATACATTTTATTCATTGGAGATTAAATTTAAAATGCTGTTTCTGTTTTACTGAATTTCCTCTATTAAAGGTATACAGCATTAATAGGAGTCTGGATATTTTTTCTGGATATGCCTATGACATATTGGAATATAAATACCATCAACATGAGTTGGCTGAGAAAGGCCAAGTTGTTACTTAGCTCCTAAGTGGTTTGTCCAAATGGCCTGGTCAAACTGACAAGTTCATTCACTGGTTGCATGTTAAATTGGTCCAAATGTGCATTCAATTGCCTTGGAATGTAGGCTTCTTTTTTTTTACTTAACTGGGCACTTTATCACAAGAAAGGTAGAGCTCCATCTCATTCTAATTGCCCGTATCAGATGATCTGGCAGTTTGCGTTCTCTTGGGAAGTGTTTGAGCTGCTCTGAGATTTTCATGGAGCAATTGAAATACCCACAGATGTTATGAATAATGGCAAGGATGTTGGCCACTGATTTTCTGGTTGCCCAGAGTATTGCACATAGTAAAATATAAAGCAAATTGTTTCACTTGTAACTACGTTCTTTCTTTCATTATTTTGAACACGCATGCATGTTGATGAAAATTATTCCTAACTATTCACATTTATGAGTCAATGGATTCTCCCAACAAAGGCTCAGTACTGGTGGTTTATACTGACTGGTGTTTTCAAAGCAAACTACATTAACATTCCTTATTATACGGGAACAATATTCAAACGGTATGCTTGAATGCTTGGTCCACAATCAACAATTATACAATTATTCAAGATAGATTTAAATGATGTGAATGGCATAGGAGAAAATGGCTCATAATTTGGCATAAATTGGCACTAATCTTATTTAGAGACTACATAAGGAGGGTTGCTATTGGAAATTTAAGTGACAAAATATGGGAACAATTTTTTTCCAGGTAAAGACTCATTTATTTTGTTCCAATTATTTTAATTTAGAATAAAGTTGTTTCCCAAAGTGTCAGATGAACTTTGCCAGAAATGCCCACAAAGGAAACACATTTCAGGAAACCAAGTTCAAGCCCAAGTTATTCCTTATCAATTGGAGGGATGCCCAACTCCTCATCACTCCACTGTGAGAGATCAGGATAAGGGAAGTGACCAAAGACTGCATAAGGGTTAGACCATAGGTGCCAGGGTATCCAGAACCACATGACAACACTGAGAAATGCAGCCTGCAGCACTTTAGTCTTGGTCCATCGTGGTTGCTGTTGATATCTGGGCTCGGTATGGACGCCACCAGTAGCTTTCCTGATTGAAGCCTGTCCCAGGATCCAGCCCCACAGCAGCCATTTTAAAAGGGTCAACATTTGCTTGCAATACATGTTATGCCTGCAGGTGCCAGTTTGGTTGACATTATTTGCTCCAAACCTAGCACTGGCAGAATAAATGTGAATATAGAAAGGAATCTCTCCTTTGTCTCAGGATTGCAGGCTCTCAAAACTAACACCCATCCTAAAATGCAGGAAGGAGTCAGCTTCCAGACCCTAAAGCATTCCACACTCTGCCAGTCTGACACATATCCTGAAGCTGTCTCTGTTTTCCTACCCCTGAAGATTTTATGATCGTCGGTCATTTGACATTAAGACTCTTTTCAGCATCATTTTCAGGTTGTAATCTTTATTAGATGCCTTTCCAGCTTTTGTACATCCTCCTCTCACCTATCATAGAAACATAGAAGATAGGAGCAGGAGTAGGCCATTCGGCCCCTCAAACCTGCTCCGCCATTCAATGCGATCATGGCTGATCATCCAAATTCAGTACCCTGTCCCTGCTTTCTCCCCATATCCCTTGATCCCCTTAGCCTTAAGAAATATATCTAACTCCTTCTTGAATATATTTAATGAATTGGCCTCAACTGTCTTCTGTGGTAGTGAATTCCACAGGTTCACCACTCTCTGGGTGAAGAAATTCCTCCTCATCTCAGTCCTAAATGGCTTACCCCTTATCCTTAGACTGTGACCCCTGGTTCTGGACTTCCCCGCCATTGGGAACAGCCTTCCTGCATCTAGTCTGTCTAGTCCTGTTAGAATTTTATAAGTTTCAATGAGATCCCCTCTCATTCTTCTAACCTCTAGCGAATATAAGCCTAATCGACCCAATCTCTCTTCATACGTCATTCCTGCCATCCTAGGTATCAGTCTGATGAATCTTCGCTGCACTCCCTCCATGGCAAGAGCATCCTTCCTCAGATAAGGTGACCGAAACTGCACACAATACTCAAGGTGTTATCTCACCAAGGCCCTGTACAACTGCAGCAAGACATCCTTGCTCCTGTACTCGAATCCTCTCGCTATGAAGGCCAGCAGACCATTTGCCTTCTTAACCGCCTGTTGCACCTGCATGCTTGACTTCAGCAACTGGTGCACAAGGACACCCAGGTCTCGTTGCACTTCCCCTTCTCCCAATCTATTGCCGTTCAGATAATACTCTGCCTTCCTGTTTTTGCCACCAAACGGGTAACCTCGCATTTATCCACATTATACTGCATCTGCCCAATCACCCAACCTGTCCAAATCATACTGGAGTTTCTCTGCATCCTCCTCACAGCACACACGCCCACCCAGCTTTGTGTTGTCTGCAAACTTGGAGCTATTACATCTATTCCCTCGTCTAGATCATTAATATATATTGTGAATAACTGGGGTCCTAGCACCGATCCCTGCGGTACCCCACTAGTCACTGCCTTCCACTCGGAAAAAGACCTGTTTATTCCAACTCTTTGCTTCCTGTCTGCCAACCAGTTTTCTATCCAAGTCTGTACCTTAGCCCCAATCCCATGAGCCTTAACTTTACACGCTAATCTCTTATGCGGGACCTTATCGAAAGCCTTCTGAAAGTCCAAATACACCACATCCACTGGTTCTCCCTTATCTATTCTACCAGTTACATCCTCAAAAAATTCCAGTAAATTAGTCAAGCATGATTTACCTTTTGTAAATCCATGTTGACTTTGTCTGATCCTGTCACTGTTTTCCAAGTGCTCTGCTATTACATCTTTTATAATGGACTCTAGCATTTTCCCCACTACCGATGTCAGGCTTACCGGTCTATAATTCCCCATTTTTTCTGTACCACCTTTTTTAAATAATGGGGTTACATTAGCTACCCTCCAATCCATGGGAACTGTTCCAGAGTCTATAGAATTTTGGAAGATGACCAGCAATGCATCTACTATGTCTAGGGCCACTTCCTTAAGTACCCTAGGATGTAGATTATCAGACCCTGGGGATTTATCGGCCTTCCATCCCATCAATTTCCCCAACACCATTTCCCTACAAATACTGATTTCATTCAGTTCCTCCCTCTCATTAGACCCTACGTTCCCCGACAGCTCTGGGAATTTATTTGTGTCCTCCTTTGTGAAGACAGAACCAAAGTATGTATATAATTGGTCTGCCATGTCTTTGTTCCCCATTATAACTTCCCCTGATTCTGACTGCAAGGGACCTATCCTTGACGTTACCAATCTTTTTCTCTTCACATATCTATGGAAGCTTTTACAGTCAGTTTTTATGTTCCTGCAAGCTTACTCTCATACTCTATTTCCCCCTCTTAATTAATCCCTTTGTCCTCCTTTGCTGAATCCTAAACTGCTCCCAATCCTCAGGTTTGCTGCTTTTTCTGGTCAATTTATATGCCCTCTCCTGGGATCTTATGCTATCCCTAATTTCCCTTGTTAGCCAATGTTGAGTCACCTTTTTTGTTTTATTTTTATGCCAAATAGGGATGAACAAATTCTGTAGTTCATCCATGTGATTTTTAAATGTTTGTCATTGCCTATTCACCGTCAACCCTTTAAGTAACATTCCCCAATCCATCCTAGCCAACTCGCGTCTCATACCATCATAGTTTCCTTTATTTAAATTCAGTACCCAAATCTCTGAATCAACTACTTCACTCTCCATCTTAATGAAGAATTCTAGCATATTATGATCGCTCCTCCCCAAGGGGCCTCGCACAACAAGATTGCAAATCAATCCTTTTTCATTACATAATACCCAGTCTAAGATGGCCTGATCTCTAGTTGGTTCCTCGACATATTGGTCCAGGAAACCATCCCATATACACTCTAGGAATTCCTCTTCCACAGTATTGTTATTAATTTGGTTAGACCAATCTATATGTAGATTAAAGTCACCCATGATGACTACTGTGCCCTTATTGCACGCATCTCTAATTTCCCATTTAATGCCATCCCCAACCTCAGCATTACTGTTTGGGGGTCTGTATACAACTCCCACTAACGTTTTCTGCCCCTTGGTATTTCTCAGCTCTACCCATACAGATTCCACCTTATCAGAGCTAATATTCTTCCTTACTATTGTTTTAATCTCCTCTTTAACTAGCAATGCTACCCCACCGCCTTTTCCATTTTGCCTGTCCTTCCTGAATATTGAATACCCCTGGATGTGAATTCCCAGTCTTGGTCACCCTGGAGCCATGTCTCCGTAATCCCAATTATATCTTCTTACCCATCCCCTCCTCAGCACCCTCCAACTCCCCTTGTCTACTTTCCTCCTGTCCTCTCAGCCCTCTATTTTCTCTCTTTCCCTCCCCTCCACTCCATCTTTTGTTCTCATCTGCTCTTCTCCCTCCTCACCCTCTCCCCTGTTTCCAGTGGGAGTCTCATTATGCAATGCAAATTGGGGTCCTATAAAGTCAGTGCCATTTTGGTGCAGATGGCATGGTGCCCATTAAGTGCTAGACCTACCTGCTAGTCATGGGTGGTAGAGGCCAGAAACCACCATTTCTAGTGCCATTTAAAGGCGCACTCCACTGCCGTTAGACAGATCATTGGAATCTTTGGAGAAACAGCTTTGATTGCATTACTCTCTCATTTTTGACTGGAAAATCACTACTTTTGTTTGAAGTTGCTACAACACCTTCAAGAAGCTCAGGGAGTATTGGCTGCTGAAGAAGATGAGAATCATCTTGGGCACTCCCTTCTAGTTGGAGGAAGAGAAACAGCAGCAAGGGGAAGAACCTCATGGAGCCGCAAGAAGTCTACAGAGGAGGAGGACAGCCTGCAGTTATCTTTACCCTGTCTATAGTTCTAGGGGTACCTATGTCTAGTTTTCTGAGGTGCAGTGTGTAACGAGGCTGTCCTTTTCTAGGGAGGCTGTCACAGACCTGTGCAGCCTCTTACAGCAAAACCTGCAACTAACTGCCACTGCATTGCCTGTGTTAGTGAAAGTAATAATGGCACACAACATTTTGGGTTCAATTTTAGTCAGTCTGCACTCCATATCTGTATCAAGCAGGTGAGTGACACAAAAACCAACCAATACATAATTTTCCCCATCGACACCTGGAACCAGCAGGAAAGGGCACAAATTGCACGCTTGCCCTAAGTACAGAGTGTCACTGACTACACCCATTTAGCCATCAGGGCTCCTGCCAATGAGTCAGCAATCTTCATGAACCATAAGAGCTTTCACTCCCTTAATGTTCAGCTGCTGTGTGTGATTATTACCACGAACAGATCATGCAGGTCTGTGCCCATTTTCCTGGCAGCTGTCATGGTGTCGTCACACTACACTGGTCCTCCATTCCTCCACCATCCACCCCACCCCCATACAGGCTCTGGGCTCCACCATTTGCTCTGTTTTGGATAAGCGGGGTCACGGCAGAGACAGGGGCTTCAGTCGCGACATAGATCTCATACAGTCTGCTCTCTCGATCAGTGGGAGCGCTGAGGCAGAGCCCCATGTTGGGGACAGTGGCCCAATAGGAGTGGCACATGTTGCCCTCTCTCAGGATGCCACCCTCTCAAATGATGGCTATCAAACCAGTCCCAGAGACAATTAAGAGAAAGATCAGCCTTTATTTCTGTGCTTTTGTAAAATATGAACTTAGTATATTAATCAGTCAAGTGGAAATGTACTTACTAAAATAAAGCACAAAAGGTTATACTTTATTTATTCAGGAAAATAAACAATAATTTTTGCAATGCTCAATTTCAAACAGCTGTGTTCCAAATTATTCCAGCTAGGCTATATGCTATTATTTTAATTTTTTCGTGATAAAATATTGGCCCGGATTTTGTGGTGGTAATGACAGTGAAACTTTCAGCATTCTCCATTATTACCCCTCTGAAACTGACCATAACTTCAGGACTTAGCACATGTGCATCTAAACACGGAAAGCCTGAAGTTGCGGTCAGTCATTCACTGCTCTGATACAGGCTACGCTGTGGACGCCCCATAGCCGGCAATCAGTGAAATCAATTGAACTGACAAAAACTTTCCCTTTTCCACAGTAATATCGCTGTTAAACACCCTATAAAAAGTTAAGCCTTGTTGAACTAGGTCGAACTGCGGTTTTAACTGCCTATTGACTGCTGAACAACAGCTCTGGCCCTGAAAAACTAATTTTATATTTGTAAAATTTCTCTATTATGTTAATTACTAGCTTTTTAAAATAATTTTTAAAGCTTAGTTATGATATTTCAGCTTCTACCTTAACCCCATCTGTATGTCCCAATCTTTATTTCGCTCTCTGTAAAATTTTAAGAAAGTGAAATGATAATCAGTGCTTTTTATTTCTTGCTTTGCTGTCTGTGAGAATTCTTCAATGTGATTGGCTGCTTAGACAGCTTGATGATATCACTTCTAATGTATGCTAAGGATCCCCTTTTGACCACGCTACAATCAAATTAAGGTTGAGAAAGCTAAAGTTTTCACCACAGAGATTGCGAGATCTTTGTGGGCATCTTTCTTCGAGGTCAGCGGTGATCGCTGTTACTTCGCCGCTGACTGCAAATTCCGGGACATTATTTCTTTCCCTAAATCACAAATGCATAGTTGATAACTCACTTCTCTGCTTTTTATTTACTTTTTATATTGCCATGTTCAAAATGTATTACTACCTTCATTCCCTAATACTACCACATATTAATTCCATAAATCATTTGAAATGGCTGTCCCTTTAGTCTATAATTAATCACTATTGATAGCTAAGAAAAGTAGGTTATGGCCATGTATTAAGCTTTCCTGTTCATACTCACTATTTATGTAATTTGTTTCATATTTACTGGAGAAATAAACCCGATCCATGACTTCAAGAATCATTTGATCATTACTGTGACTGTAGGAAGCAGCAAAACCAATGCGCTCTTCATCAAAGCTCAGATAATAACAAATTCCCTCTTTTTGCTAATATCAGAAAAAAAGTCAGCAGAACATAAAGTGGGGAAAACAGTTTTATAATCACACTGACCTTTTCACTTATCACAACTGACTTCAAGTGACTTATAATAGTTTCAGTGTTTTCACTTGAGTCCTCATAAGGGAGAGTTACTTTACAATAGAAGACAAAATGCACACTTTCTGACATTTTGAACAAAATATATCCATATCTGAACCAAGGGAAACTCCTTTCTGAACTGGCCTGTCCAAATTAGCCAAATTCATAACATCTTCGATTTGTGGCTCATATTTGCATTCATCCCTAACACTTTCACTTAGACTATCCCAAAGTTTAATATGCCATAGTAATATGCTGTTATTTTACAATGCAGCAACATAAGGGTACTACATCCATTAGTGGTTATTGAATATGTTCAAAAGTTAACTCATTCTTTATCTATACATTCTCTTTCCTTTCAAGTTGGTCCTCCACATACACAATGTCCTGGATAGGACAGCTGACCCACCAGGATGTACAATTGAGTAGGAAGGAACCCTCCCCACCCCCTCCTCCACCTTGCTTCTCCACCCATTTCCCAGATAACTTATCTAAAACGGATGAGCTCATAGCCTAGGATAGGACCGAGAACAAGTGTTGGTTGAGACTGAGCTTTAACGTTTGATCTCAGACACCACTCTTAAAGCAATGGAGCTACTGCACCCCAAGAAATACTTCATACACCATCAATGCTTTGCATTCATTAATCATTGAAACCCAGCAAGTATGAGCGCACTACCTCAGTTCAAACAAATTCAGTGCAATGTTTATAAAATTATGAACTTCAAAACTATAGTAGAGAAAACACAAGGTCATAATTACAAAGCAACTGGTGACTGCAGATATAATCACATGTTATGTAGGTGTATATGGGGATACAGGTGGATATGCATAATGATTGTACTTTAAATAATAATCAATTTGCAAGAGAACAAAGATACAGTATACTTTTTGCAATCCTTCTAAGGCTATAATTTTGAGATACCAGAAATTAAATTGACTCCAATATTTATTTTTAAATATTCCACTCCTAGTCATCTGGGAAGTCCTTTAAGTGGAACTCCCAGCATGTTGACCAGAAACAGGATAGACGCCATCTGCAGTCTGTACTGTCCCACCCTCACTAACAAAGAAGAAATGATGAATGTGATTTTCTCACTTAAGAAAACACATACCTAACATAAGTACATAAAGGAAAAAGGTTTTGATCTTCCACATTTTAAGTATCTCATGTGCTTGATGTGTGGCCAACAAAATTCATTGGATACTTGTAATTCAATTCAAATAGGTATATAACTATCAAAATGCCCACACCAGCACTTGATATATGATTTGATAGTTCTCATATGACATTATGCTTTTATGTAATAAAAAGAATAAGCTGGGTAGCAGGTTTGGGATGCAGAGCCTCTTTTTGCCTATTATGAATTACAGATAAGGGCCTAGAAATTGAGTTTGCGCTGCGCCGGGGCTTAACGCCGGAAATTTAGCGCCGGTGCTAAGTCGCGTTGCGCGCGCCAAAAATTCAGTAGCGCCGCGCCCAAACGGCTGCCGGCGCTACTGAAGGCTGTTTGCGCCTGAAAACTGGCGCTACGCGCCGCATTGCGGCGCTATTCCGGTGCTGCAGCGCCCGATGCAGTGCGGCAGGCTCGGGAAGTGCAGGCCTCCTCCTTCAGTTAAGGAGGAGCTGCCTGCACCCGCCCGCTGGCCGGTTAAATCGCCACAAAAATGAGCCCGGCACCTCGGGGAAGTGCCGGGCTCGCAGCCGAGAAGCATCTGTTCCGCGGGGGGGGGGGGTGGGGGAGTCCGGGGAGGGAGCTGCGGGCAGGCGGCCGGCGGGAAAGCAGCCGGCCGCCGCTCCACCTTTATGCGCCGGCGCAAAGTCGTGTAAGACTCTGTTGCCAGAGTCTTAGTTGCGGCTGCCACGGGCGAGGCGGCCGCAACTGAATTTCGGCGCTGGGGCCCGTCACCACGGCAACCGGGACGCTGCGCACACCGATGACGTCATCGGTGCCGGCGCAGCGCTACCGGTGTAATGCCGATGTTGGGCCCTAGTCAATTTCAAAACCGGCTGTAAGTCCAGCGCAATGCCCTCTAGCGCCGCAAAATGGGCGCTAAGCCCACTCAATTTCTAGGCCAAGGTGTATTACCGTGGACTGGCATTTTTGGTGTAAATTCTATTTCCTGTGACTTCATTTTCATTTCAGTAATGAAACTAGCGACATAGTTCACATAACATTACAAAGAAATGATGGAGGTAAAACACAACTTTGGCAGGAGCAGGAGCGGATTGCTCGCCTGTTATACCCGATTGCCCACCCGATTTTCCTTTCCGTTGACTTCAATTGAAAGAAGTATCAGGTGGGGTGTATAACGGGTGGCCGATCCACTACTGCCAGGTTTGCGTCCCTGCCGAAGTTGCATTTTACCCCCTATAAGTCTACAATTGCATTATGGCTTCAATACAATTCTCTCACGAAAGCCACAATTTTGGTTACAATGTGTCTCCTGATTTTGTCTTTTCAAAAGCACAAAACTACCCACATCAGAGCTTTAAAGATTGCTGTGCTGGCTCAGCTCCTACTAGAAAGTAGCTGCCTGCTACTACCTGGATGGTAGAGAGCACAGATGACAGAAAAATTTAATATTGGTCTTACAGGGCTGCAATGGAATGTGAATTTTTGACCCAAATATAAGAATTGAAGATGAAGATTAATAAAAAAACAATAATTTTCTCCCAGGTGAATAAATGAGAACAAAATATTCTGAGCAGAAGAATATGAAACAGCTATAAAATGCACAATAATTAAATTGAGAGGAGTGAGTAATGTCACAAAATGGATGACTTCAGAATTGAAGCTTAGACCTCTTTTTCTGAATGTATTCTATCAATAACATGAAACTAAAATACTTCTTGCTCCTATTCTACATGACAACATGAGTCATTTTATTTCAAGGCTTTCCCCACTGAGAGAGACACTTGCTCACCTTGGCAGTTACAGTTTCCGTAGGTGTTCTCACGCATACCTGCATTGTTGAGGGAGAAAAGTCACTGATCCACATCTTTTTCCTACTCCATGCCAATCTTATCATGCAATCTTATCAGAGTTAGTCATATCTGTCTTTATTTCCTGCTTTTCCAGAATCAAACCAGATTTGACTAAAAAAAAAAGGACTTCTTCAGACAAAAGCATGACTACTTTTAGCACTAACATTCTTACCATACAAGTGTCATTTCAATGATATTAGACAAAGAAAAGTACTTACAAGTGTACATTGAAGCTTAAATGTTCCCACGATTATTTTTCTCAAAATTGCTAAATTACAATTTAAAGCATTGTTCTTACCTGAACTTGACACTTTAAAAGGCAAATATTAAGAAAAATAATAATTTGAAGATTACAACAGCCGCACTTGTTCTGCATCTGAAAGAAGAAAGTTCACATCAGTTGACATTATGTCTGGCCCACATTATTCAGTTTCAGATTGTACAGATAATATCGGTGCAGATTTCAGTCACTAAAAATGCTTTCTTGCACATTCTTTTTTTCTCTTATGATCTTCATGTCTCATATTCTCTTACACATTCTCACCACCCTCTCTTAGCCCCTTTCACGTCTCGCGTATATTTCTGTCTAGTTTCTACAGATCTCTCTCTTTACCCTTTAAATCACATTCTTTTTCTCTCTTGTGTGCCTTGGTTATTTGTTTTTCAAGATTCTTGTGTGGATTGCTGTTCGAGTAGGTGGTTTTGAACCCAAGTCCTGGAGGTGAAAGGCTTGTTTTTAATGTCTTACTATCTCTGCTGAATTGCTGTGTCTGTTGCATCTAATGGTGTTTTAATGAACGGAGGCAATTGGAGATTTAATTCATTTTAAATATTGTTTTTTGTTCCATAATGTATATGAAACTGCAGTGTTCTTGTCCCTTAAATTGATCTATCTTTTCTGTTTATTTGCATGTTATATGTTATATATTCTCCAACATGTAGCCAAAGTAGTCATAATCACTAACATTGGAATGCTGTGTAGAAGTATTACAAAATTAGTCCTGTGTATAGTAATGCTCATTTACATAGATTAGTTGAATTCATTTTGCAAGGATTCACTCCAAGCAACATTTTTTTTTTAGAAGTGTGGAAAAAAATTGCCTATTTGTTCATTAAAGAAAGAACTTACATTTATATAGCACCTTTCACGACCTCAGGACATCCCAATGCGCTTTACAACCAATAGAGTACTTTTGAGGTGTAGTCACTATTGTAATGTAGGGAAACGTGGCAGCCAATTTGCACACAGCATGGTCCCACAAACAGCAATGTGATAATGACCAGATCATCTGTTTTATAGGTGTAGGTTGAGGGATAAATATTGGCCAGGACAATATCTTCTTCGAAATAGTGCTATGGGATCTTTTACATCCACCTGAGAGGGCAGAAGGGGCCTCAGTTTAGAGTCTCATCCAAAAGACAGCACCTCTGATAGTGCAACAGTCCCTCAGTACTGCACCGGAGTTTCAGCCTCGATTTTTTGCTCATGTCCTTGAAGAGAGAGAAGTGATTGTAATGTATTTTGTTTATGGAGTAATTAAGTTTGTTGAATAATTTCAAGTTCCATTTTTTTAAATATTAAACTGTGATTGTAGTAATCATAGGATTCTTTGCAATATTAGTATGGGAGTCAAGTTAATCCCAGGCATTGTAGTTGGTTCCCAAGAACTTTGATTTTTTGGCACAGAGACAGGGAAAGTTTTAAAGTGTAGTCGATCACATTGAAAAGAAGATAGATATGCTGTTTGTTTAGATGAATGGTGTAGGTGTGAATCTGTCTGTTTCATGATGTAGACATAATTCTGTATGTAATAGTCGTTGTATTGAACTAATGGCATCCTCCATTTGGGAAAAAAACCTATAATTAACAGCTCGGTTTCATTTAATATTTAAATACATAGTTGTACAGAGCTGTCCTTCACACTACTAGATGTGCATTGTTTATGATTCCACATCTTAATTAGCGATTTTGGATATTTCTGAGGTCACAAGTGCTATTAAGAGGACTTAAAATATTGAAGTAAAAATGCACCTGTTTCAACATAGTAAGAACCTGAGTGCTTTAAGGCAGATAATATGAATGAAGAAATACGGAACGCTCATTTTATGTAGCACCTGACAAATCTCTCAACAACAACAGCAACTTGCATTTACATAGCGCATTTAATATAGTAAAATGTCCTCTTGGGACATTCCAAAGCACTACACTACGCTAACAGGTAAGTTTTGAATTGCAGGGGTTGTTATGTAAGCGAATGCAGCAGTTAGTTTGTGCAATATCAAGGTCCCACAAACAGCAACGAGAGAAGGACTAGTTAATCTATTTTTATTGGTGTTGGGCGAGGGATACAATGCAGATTTAGTTACACCGGCCATAGTTAAGTTCAATTGGATATGTTTAAATGCCATGTATTTTTATTGCCAGGTTTATAAGGCACTAAAAACTTCCACTGAGGCTGGAGTGTATGCAGCAAACATAGAATTGTCCTTGCCCCTCCTGCACATACAGGTGTATTTCTAGAGGGCCTGTGGGCATGTTCCAACAGAAAAGTTTGAATTTTACATCAAATATGTAATATTCTGATTAATATTAGAACCAGTTTTTATTTTACAATTTAACATAAAAATGACATTGAAAAAAATAAATGACACTTGGGTTTATCCATAATTAATAGACCAACCTGATCATTATTTTTGTAAAAGCTACATGAACAGTCTGTCTACCCCAGGCCCCTTCACAGAGACACTCTTTTCCCCCTTCACTGCCTCACTAGCCTCAGCTCTTACCTGGTGATCACAATCATCACAGCCCCAGGACATTGTTGCAGGAGTTCCTCAGGGCAGTGTCCTAGGCCCAATCATCTTCAGCTGCTTCATCAATGACCTTCCCTCCAACATAAGGTCAGAAATGGGGATGTTCGCTGATGACTGCACAGTGTTCAGCGCCATTCGCAGCTCCACAGATAATGAAGCAGTCCATGCCCGCATGTAACAAGACCTGGACGATGTTCAGGCTTGGGCTGATAAGTGGCAGGTAACATTCGCGCCACAGAAGTGCCAGGCAATGACTACCTCCAACAAGCGAGAGTCTAACCACCTCCCCTTGACATTCAATGGCATTACCATCGCCGAATCCCCCACTATCAACATCCTGGGGGGTCACCATTAACCAGAAACTTAACTGGACCAGCCACATAAATACTGTGGCAACAACAGCAGGTCAGAGGCTAAGTATTCTGTGGCGAGTGTCTCACCTCCTGACTCCCCAAAGCCTTTCCACCATCTGCAAGGCACAAGTAAGGAGTGTGATGGAATACTCTCCACTTGCTTGGATGAGTGCAGCTCCAACAACACTCAAGAAGCTCGACACCATCCAGGACAAAGCAGCCTGCTTGATTGGCACCCCATCCACCACCTTAAACATTCACTCCCTCCACCACCAGCGTGCCGTGGCTGCAGTGTGTACCATCTACAAGATGCACTGCAGCAACTTGCCAAAGCTTCTGCGGCAGCACCTCCCAAACCCACAACCTCTTCCACCTAGAAGGACAAGGGCAGCATGCGCATGGGAACACCACCACCTCCAAGTTCCCCTCCAAGTCGCACACCTTCCTGACTTAGAAGTATATCGCCGATCCTTCATCGTCGCTGGGTCAAAATCCTGGAACTCCCTACCTAACAACACTGTGGGAGTACCATCACCACACGGACTGCAGCGGTTCAAGAAGGTGGCTCACCACCACCTTCTCAAGGGCAACTAGGGATGAGCAATAAATGCTGGCATTGCCAGCGATGCCCTGATCCCATAAACAAATATATTTTTTTAAATCGCAATATCGCCCGTCTCCATTACCTTAACTTATCTGCTGCCAAATCCCTCACCCGTGCCTTTATCACCTCTAGACTTGACTATTCCACCGCTCTCCTGCCCGGCCTCCCATGTTCTACCCTCCATAAACTTGAGGTCATCCAAACCTCTGCTGCCCGTGTGCTAACACACATCCATTCCCGCTCACCCATCTCCCCTGTGCTTGCTGACCTATATTGGCTCCCAATTAAGCAATGCCTCAATTTTAAAATTCTCATCCTTGTTTTCAAATCCCTCCATGGTCTCGTCCCTCCTTATCTCTGTAATCTCCTCCAGCCCTATAATCCCCCTAGACCTCTGTGCTCCGCCTATTCTGGCCTTTTGAACATCCCTGATTTTAAATGCTCTACCATTGGTGGCCGTGCCTTCAGCTGCCAAGGTCCTCAGCTCTGGAAGTCCCTCCTTAAATCTCTCCATCTCTCCACTTCTCTTTCCTCCTTTAAGACACTCCTTTAAACCTACTTCTTTAACCAAGCTTTTGGTCACCTGCCCTAGCATCTCCTTATATGGCTTGGTGTCAAAAAAAATGTTGATAACGCTCCTGTCTGTGAAGCGCCTTGGGACGTATTATTACGTTAAAGGCACTGGCCTAGAATTTCAGTATAGCCAGTTTTGGGGCGCTAACGTTAGCGCCCGCCCGAAGTTAGCGCCCGCCCCAAAGTTGCGCCCCCTTGCCGGAAATTCAGTCGCTTCGCCCTAAGAGGTTGCTGGAGCGCTAAAAGAGGCGTTCCACTACTATCTTTAGGCGCTAAGCCGGCGGTGCAGAGGGATAGCGCCGAGGCGGGGCGCAGCGCGGGTGCGGTCATTTTTTGATTGACAGCAGACCCCATGGCGCCGACCAGCTCTTAAAGGGGGAAGGGACGATTTGGTCTGCTGCCACGCCCTGCACACTGCAGCTTTGCAAATAGGCCTCAACACTGCTGCTCAGCCCCAGGGAGTCATGGCAACGCCAGAGAAGGCCCGTGAGCGTGCCCTGCGCTTCTCAGAGCGTGATCTGGGAATAATGGTGACAGCTCTGGAGAAGAGGCGCAGGATCTTGTTCCCAGAGACTGGGAGGAATCCGACCCACCAAGAACACACCAGAGCCTGGAAGCAGATCGCCAACAGGGTGACGGTCACCGGCGATGCCCCCAGGACCCACACCCAATGTCGGAAAAAATACAACGA
Organism: Somniosus microcephalus; assembly: GCF_052327205.1. Lineage (NCBI taxonomy): Eukaryota > Metazoa > Chordata > Chondrichthyes > Squaliformes > Somniosidae > Somniosus > Somniosus microcephalus. The sequence continues at coordinate 90,459,368 of NC_140992.1, read as the reverse complement.
CCTGACCAGGATTGTCAGGGTGAGTACCCTTTCCAGTCTCCTCCTCATTCTTGCATGTACACCTGACATGATGGGCAAAGGGAGCTGAAAGGCCTAATGGCCAGCCCTCAGCCAGCAGCTTTGGGACAGTCATGAGCATCAATTGCCCATTCTGCACTCTACACTCTGGCCAAGCTATTCCACCATGGGAGGCAGTGCACAGTACATCAGGGCTACACTCTGGCCAAGCTATGCCACCATGGGAGGCAGTGCACACTACATCAGGGCTACACTCCATACTTACAGCCCGTCCTTTCTCTTGCAGGCTAAACTTGCCAATAATCGCCAGGCCCGTGCCAGGACCAGGGGAGGCCGCGCCAAGCTGCAGAAGCTCACTCCCCTGGAGGAGCGCGTGAGTGGGCTCATGGGAGCCCAGCTGATCGTGCCCACAGCGTGCGGAGTAGCCGACCCTCCACTGCCCGGCAATGGTAAGGACCTCGCCTTTTGGCCCTCTCGCGTCGCACTTGCGCATCCGAGCTACCTCCTTTGCCACTGTCCCACCAATGCGCTGAATGCCACCAGTCCTGACTCCCTCGCTGACGCCGTCTCCTCACTCTGAAGCTACTCTTGTGCATTCCTGCTTTCAGCTGGTGACGACCAGGTCCCTGAAGCTGCCAGTGACAGCCCCTCCGAGCAGGAGGAGGAGGAGGAGGAGGAGGAGCAAGAGCAAGCCGGACCATCAGGGGAACACTCAGGTCCCGCAGGAGAGGACGAAATGATTGACACGTCCTCACTGGACGAGTGCCTGGACCAACTGTCGCAGGGGATTGCAGCTGCTGGGACCAGTGGCGTCCAGCCACCCAGGAGCCCTGCGCGTGGGCCGCGGCCTTCCCCCCCAAAGGGGGGAAGGATCAGAGGGGAGTGCAGTTGATCGGGACACTCGCCGCCACCAACGTGGCAAGGTTCCCCTAGTTCGGTCCCCTGCTCCCCAGCGGGAGAGTCCCAACTCCAGTCCGGCCACCTTCAGCTCGGAGGAGGCGCGGACGCTGGACAAGATGGCCGAGGATTCGGACCGGCGCCACACGGAGCTCATGCGCGTGGTGGGGCGCATGCCTGAGGCCATCGAGTCGCTGGCGACCAGTGTGCGCGAGTTCGGGGCATCAACTGCCGCGAGTGGCCGCATGCTCACTGATGCCGTCAAGTCCCTGGCGGGTGTGATGCGGGCGCACACCAGGACAACAGGGGCACTCACTGCTGCCACACGCGCTGTCTCAGGCAGGCATCGCCAGGGCACCCGCCGCGCTGCAGCATCCCAGCGAGCCGCCCCTCGGCTGATTGGTGCGGATCCTGCAGTGCGGGCCCGGCCGAGTGCCAGCGTGCCACAGCACCAGCCAGCGCATCCCAGACGCCAGCTTGCCCACATTGCGCCATCCGTCGCCGCCACTCCCCCACTGGGGTGTCAAGGGCAAGCGGCTGGAGCTGATGGTGGCCAGGCTCAGGTGCGCCACTCAGCAGCCGGCCCCTCGAGGCCCAAAGGCCGTGTAGGCCGCCCCCCAAGGGCATCTGGCGGAAGGACATCTGAGCCTCAGGCGCCTTCCCCCAGCCTCGCAGCAGCCACTGGGCAGAGCTTGCGAAGGAGCAGCAGGCCGGGCAGGGGAGGCAAAAGGCTGGACAAGGTCTCGCCCTCGCGGGCCACTCAGTAGAGGGTGTGGCCAGCTTTAGTTTTATATGGTGGTGGCCATCTTTCTTTTGCCCATGGTTGTTTGGTTCGTGGGCTTATTTTTTGCGTTAAGGCCGAGGTTGAGGCCAGGTTTGTACAAATGTGGAGTTACTCCTCCCCAGTTTGTGGGAGTGAGTCGTTTGTTGGGCTTTTTGTGGGGCCCGTTGATTGTTTTTGGGGATTCATGTGGGAAGGGGTTTTCATTTTTGTGTAATAAATAATTATCTTTATTCATAGAGTCTCCATGGTTGTTCTTGTTAGTGTTTGTTGGCTTCGCCGGCTGAGGGCTTGCGGAGTGGCTGCATTCATCTTCCCTCATGGCCACAAGGCATTCCCTGACAGGGGGCTTAGAAGTAACGTGTAATAAGGTGGCGTCGCGCGGCCCTTGGCCCTGGTCGCTCCCTCCTGGGAACGTACTCCTGCTCCTCCTCCTCCTCCTCCTGCTCCTCCTGCTCCTCCTCCTGAGGTGGTGGTCCAACGTCAGGTGGCAGTGCCTGAGTCCTGCGGATAGCCAGGTTGTGTAGCATGCAGCAAACTACCACAAATTGGGAGACCCGGTCCGGCGAATACTGCAGAGATCCTCCGGAGCGATCAAGGCAGTGGAACCGCTGCTTGAGGACCCCAATAGTTTGCTCGATGATGTTTCTGCTCCTTTGATGGCTCTCGTTGTATGCCTCTTCAGCAGCGGTCCTGGGCGCGCGGAGCGGGGTCATGAGCCAGGTACACAAAGGATAGCCTTTGTCCCCGAGTAGCCATCCTCTTGGGGGAGGCTGTGCCTCGAACATGTCATGCACAGTACTCTGCCGCAGGATAAACGCATCGTGGCTGCTGCCTGGAAAGCTGGCATTGACAGCCATGATGCGCTGCTTGTGGTCACACACCAGCTGCACATTCAGGGAATGGTAGCCCTTCCTGTTGCGATACTGCTCGCCATGCTCCAGAGGGGCCCGCAAAGCCACATGCGTACAGTCAATGGTGCCCTGCACCAAGGGGAAGGCCGCGAGTCTTGCAAATCCCAATGCGCGCTGATGCTGGCTCTCCAGGGCCATGGGGAAGGAGATGAATTGGCGTCTCCTTCTGAACAGTGCTTCGGTCACCTGGCGGATGCAGCGATGCGCGCCGTACTGGGAGATGTTAGCTATGTCCCCAGCAGCAGATTGGAAGGAGCCGGTGGCATAGAAGTTCAATGCCACCGTCACCTTCACTTCCACCGACAGAGACGTCCTGCACCTGAGCTTTGGACGCAGATCTCTGCGAAGCAGGTGGCAGATCTCTGCAACCACCTCCTTTCGGAATCGGAGCCTTCTAACACATCGTGCGCCAGTCATGTTGAGGTAGGAGCGCTGCTGGCGGTATAGCCTGACTGGGTAAGGCCTACGTGGCCGACGCCTGTTGCCCCCTCTGCCTCTAGCCAGGGCTGCCCCTCTCACAATGCGTCTGCGAGCCCTACGGACATGGCGCTGCAGCTCCGCGTTGGCACCCCATGCAACCCCCATCAAATCCTGGCAAACAGTCAAATTTCCAAAAGGCCACTTGCAGCGCTCTGGCCTGAGTCCAAAAATACCTGAGCTGTTGCTGCTTGAAACCAGTTAGCTATCCTCCTTGTTGTGTGTCCAGAAATGCGTTGCACAAGAGTGTTTGCTGCAAAATGGCTGGCCTTTATACTGGAGGGTACGTCCCCTTTAATTTGCGCCCCCCGGGGCCCGCGCTGGCTGTGTTGCGTTCCCTTTTTCAAACGCTCCGGCCGCCAGCCGCACAATGGGGCGGTCCGACTGAAGTTTGGAATCGGGGCGGCCAAAGGGCGTTGCACGAGGATGTGACGTCATTTTCTGCGTGCGCATCCGGGCGGGCGCTAAACTTTGCGCCGGCGCTAACGGCCAACTTAATTTGGGGCGAGGCGCAAACTGCGCTGCGCCCGGGCGCAACACGCATAGCGCCCGACATTCACTTTTCTTTAGGCGCTAACTGCTGGCGCAACCAACTGAATTTCTAGGCCACTATATAAATAAAAGTTGTTGTTGCTGTTAACTCGTAGCATGAATACAGGTCAATTCACTGAAGGTAGCTTGATATGATGGCTCCTTTGTGAATGTAGAAGAGCTTTAATCCATTTTCTGTGGGATAAAAATGTTACTGTTCTTTCACTTGTGCAAGTATTGTTTGTGATCATACGATAGATATAAGATAGCAGAGGTTAAAATTTCCCAAAGGAAAATTTAACAATAATGTCAACAAGTTCTTCTCATAAAGGGTGAGCAACACATGGAATCGGTAGGTAGTAGAGGCTAATACCCTGAGATCTTTAAAGAATTAGTTGAATTGAGTAATTGAGGAACTGTGGTCTTTTTGTGGATCAACTATAGGTATAAAGAACCATTTTTATTCGCATCTATCTAGTGATCTCTGGGGTGTGTTTCAAGGTAGTAAAGGCAGAAACATATCTCACGGTTCATATTGTAGGAGTTTGTCAATGTAATTTGAAGCCCCAGATGTGCTCTAACCTATACAAAGTAAGTTATTTTCAACATTTATTATTAAGTGTCAAATAATGTAACATATGAACATAGGAAAGTGTGGACAAGAAAAAAATATTTGGCACATTAAGCCAGATCAAATTATTTATAACATCCACTCTGTTTTTTTACGAAGAAGCCACTACAAAGGGCCATGGTCTAAAGTATAGGACACCACTAAAAGTAACAATGTATGTGGTAAATTAGGAAGCAGTGATTTGATGATACCAAACTTAGGGTTTAAAAACCTGAAGATTGTAGGAGGGTGCAAAGACCAAAAGAGGTAAGAAATTCCACGTAATTGAGGTCCTGGGAAAGAATCAGTTCAAGTGGGATATTGTGTAATACATATTGGCCTGGAGTTTCCGCTAGGTTGCGCAGGTTTACCAGCATACTTCACCCGAAATCGTCCAAACCAGTGCAAAAGATCGAGGAATTTCAAGCGCAAATTACGTTCAGCGCAAATCGAATTTCTGCAATCTTTTGCGCCAGTTTAAAAAACATCGTGCTAGAAGCCGGCCCTGTCCATAAAACTGGCCACACCCCCCCAGATCGAATTAATCACCATGACGAGTTTCCGCTAATTGTGCCCATTTGTGGGCCTTCGAGGGGGGCTCTTGAAATTAAGCTTTTTTCTTAGGAGCAAGGACACTACCAGGCATGTTTTAAAAGCTTTTAATTTTCTTTTAATTTACTAAGAAACTGACTACTGTACACCACTGTAACTAGTAAATGGTTCTGTATCGTTCTTTTTAAATCATTTTCAGTCGTTTAAAATTGGTTACTCACAGGTAATGGACCAGATATTCTGATTAGAAATGCTTATTTTTTGTGATAAACCCATTTTCACCTGTATTAATAAAACTGTACCAGGTTACCACTTCTAAATATATCAAGGAATATTTTTAATGCAATTTTGTTTAAATTATGTTCTAAAACGCTACTCGATTGCACTGGTTCATTGAAGATTTTACATTCGATAATATGCAAATTAGTTTGAGTGGAAACTTGAGCAAAAAAAAAATCACTTCTCAAAATTAGCGCAATTTTGTGCGCAATTTGTGCCTGGATCATCAATTGTGCCCAAAGCAGAAACTTTTTGCCATTGATTTCAACCAAGTTAGGATATAAGGGAGAGAAAGCGTATAGGATGCCTTATTGTGAGGTTAAAAGGAACAAGAGAGACAGTTCAGCAGAGCACAGACTACATAAGAATTAATAAAATAGAAAAGTCCTGAAAGGTTGTTATAGAGAGTGATTGATTGAGATTGAAGGCTAAAGGTGAGAGAGGGATTTCCAACAGATGATCAGTTTTTCTTTTATTGGGTCCAGGAGTGTGAAAGAAGTGCTTCCCAGGCCTCTCCTGAGTATGAGAGACATTTTCAAACCTTAGATAGAGTTGGTCTTTGAGAGTTAGGAGTTGTTCAAGGGAAAAGAAGTGTTTGGCATGAAAGAGGAAACCTATATGTTTTTCCTCCCCTTATATTCTGACTTAGTTAAAATCAATGTGTATTGCACAGTATCCTACATGAACTCATTCTTTCTCAGGACTTGGTATACAGGACATAATTTCAAAGTTTGCAGATGACATGAAATTTGGATATGTAATAAACAATGAGGAGGTTAGTAACAGACGTCATCAGGACGTAGACAGACTGGTGAAATGGCGGACACACGGCAAATGAAATTTAACAGAGAAGTATGAAGTGATTCATTTTTGTAGGAAGAATGAGGAAAGACATTGGTCCTGAATTTCCGATCGGAGGCTTCCTGTGGGCGGATGCCTCCGATCTGAAAAAATCTACAAACTTACCTGCTGGTTCCGTAGATCCCGAGGCTTGTGAAACTGGGCCTCTCCTCTTCGAAATGCGCAGAGGCCCACATATACCAGGGGTGCGTGCGGTTCGCAAACACCTCTGGGATCACGTGGGCCAGGCGAATCAATGAAAGAAGGGAACCTCCCTTCATACTTTTGACAGTTTTGTACACACAAGACTACCAAAAGTATGAATGGGGATCACATTTAAAAACACACTAAAACATTAAATACATTTTTTTTAAATTACATTAAAATGACATTTAATTAAATATTTTAAACAAAAATGTAATTTTTGAAAAAAAAATTAAATGTTTTTATGTGGCTAAAAATAAACTTACATGTTTGAAGAGTATTTTTAATTTATAAATGAGTTATCAAATTTCATTTTTCTATTTTTTTTAAACTCTTAGGCTTAGAAATTCACTATGGCCCCGCCAGCTGGCTAGCGCACAAAAGTTAGCGCTGGGCGGGGAGCCATTAGCGATCGTCAGATATTCAGTTTTTGCGCCCCAATTCGGAACCGGGCACTATTCCAGGGTGTGCCCGCCTCCGCTTGGGGCGCTGAAACTGAATTTCAGCGCTCTTGGCACCGCTGCGCCAGCCGCTGCGGAGCGGCAGGCTGCGGTACTGCAGGCCTCCTCCTTCTCTTAAGGGGGAGCTGCCTGCAATGGGGAGATCGCCGCTGGATAGTGCCGGCAAATGAGCCCGGCACCACGGAGAAGTGCCGGGTTCGCGGAAAGCAGCCGGCAATGCCGCGGGGGGGGGGTGGAGGAGGCCGGGGAAGGAGGTGCGGTCAGGCGGCTGCCGAAAAAGCGGCCGGCCGCACCTCCACCTTAAAGCGCCCCACTAAGGCTACAGTACGGCCCCGTTTTCTGGTCGCTGTTTGCGGCCGCTGCGGAGGAGGTGGCCGCAACTAAATATGGGGATCGGGCCGGTTTCGGGGCGGAACCGGGGCACTGCGCACACCGATGACGTCATCGGTGCCGGCGCAGCGCCAACGGCTACCGCCGCCAATACAACTGCGCTGAATATCAGCGCAAACTCCTTTTTGGCGCAGAAGCCCTCTTTAGGCGGTAACTGGCCGCAAAGCTGGCAGCGCCTTAATGAATTTCTAGGCCTTAATCTGGTAAAAGTAGGCCTTACGCTTTTACCAGGTGTAAGAATTTGACAGTCATTCAGTGGACGGAAGTTATGCAAAAAGCGCAACTCTCCACCCGCAGAGGCACTTTTCTTGGGCATGTGGATGATCTGTTAAGAGAATTCTTGACAGATCGCAAGTGCCGGTTTTCAGAGCATGCATTTCGCAGGCCTGAAACCGGCACTTGCGCAGCCCCTATGGGCCGTACGCACCCGTAGGGGTCGCAAAATCCGGCCCAATATAAACCAAATTCTACAATTAGTACAATTTTAAAGAGGGTGCAGGAACAGAGAGACCCGGGGGAGTAGGTACACAAATCTTTGGTGGCAGCAGCACAAGTTGAGAAGTCTATTAAAAAGGTATATGGGGCCCTTGGCTTTATAAATAGAGGCAGAGAGTACAAAAGCAAGGAAGTTATGCTAAACCTTTATAAAACACTGGTTAAGCCCCATTGTGGCCAGTTCTGGGCACCACGCTTTAGGAAGGATATATCAAGGCCTTAGAAAGGGTGCAGAAGAGATTCAATAGAATGGTGCCAGGGATGAGGGACTTCAGTTATTTGGAGAGACTGGAAAACCTGTGGTTGTTCTCCTTAGAGAAGAGAAGGTTAAGAGGAGATTTGATTGAGGGGTTCAGAATCATGAAAGGTTTTAATAGAGTATCAAGGAGATACTGTTTCCAGTGGCAGAAATCCGAGGTCACAGATTTCAGGGGATTGGCAAATGAAGCAGAGGCGACATGAGGAAATAAAATTGTAGAGAGTTATTATGAATTGGAATATGCTGTTTGAAAGGGTAGTAGAAGCAGATTCAATAGTAAATTTCAAAAGGGAATTGGATAAATACTTGAAAGGACAAAATTTACAGGGCTGTGGGGAAAGAGCAGGAGAGTGAGACTAACTGGATAGCTCTACCAAAGAGCCAGCACAGGCACGATGGGCTGAATGGCTTCCTTCTATGCTGTATCATTCTATGGGCTAGAAATTCAGTGCATTTGCGCCTCTTGTTAGGGGGTGCTAACAGGGCACAAACGAATTTTCGCCTGGGCACAGCACCGCTAACAACTCTGCTGCGCAAGCAATGACGACGTCATCATCGTGCGGAGCGCACTGTTTTCGCCCCGTCTGCAAAATTGGCCCGCACCCCGAGTCTGCGCCGGGCAATGACAGCGACCGATTCAGGGGGCGGGAATGGAGCGGCAGGAGGCACATGGGGTCCATGCCTTGATCTGGCAACCCGGCACTCTTGAATACTGGGCTGCTGGCATGGCACCCCGCTCCCTGGTGGTCCAGGTAGGGCCCTGCAGAGTTGTGGGCTTGGGCCCTCCCCTTTTTGTGAGGAGAAGAGCCCTTCCATGCGGCAGCGCTTCGTGGCCCAGTGTGTAGCGCTGCAGAATGCACCGCCCCAATATTCGGGGTTAGTGCTCTAAGAAGGAAGTGGAATGCTTGAATTAGTGCTCCACTTCCCTCTTGGGGAACTAAAACTGAAGTTAGCGATCGCCAGAGCTATTCTTCGCTGGGCACTAAATTTAGCGCCCAGGCGATGTTAGCAACCCAAAATGGTCGCTAGCGAATTTTTCCCCCATATTATTCAACCTTGCCCACATGCATTCTGCAAATGACTTATCTGTGATTGCAGTAGTACAGGAGCCATCGTGCCCTGTGGCATATTTAAACATTCTATGGGCTAGAAATTCGGTGCATTTGCGCCTCTCGTTAGGGGGTGCTAACAGGGCACAAACGACTTTTCGCCTGGGCACAGCACCGCTAACAACTCTGCTGCGCATAAACCTCAATCTCAGCATTAATCAGATATAATCCAACTTTTTTCTAAATAATTAAACATAGCATTAATTCTTCTGGCTTCTTAATTTATTCCTTTACCAGTGGCCACTTCATTCTGGATACATATCTGTAAATGCTTGCTGCAGCCCTTCAAATATTAGACAGCCCTTTATGGGAGGGAGTTTGTGATGAATAATTAATAAGAGTTGAAAGTTTCAGCAGAAACTGCCATTCATAGTGCAGAGGGGAGTGGAATTAATTGGAGAGCTCTACCAAAGAGTCAACACAGGCACAATAGGCCAAATTACCTCCTCCTGTGCTGTGTCATTCTATGATTATGATTCTATCAGCAGAATGCCCCACTGTGAAGCATTCCCACTCTATCCCATTAGAAGAATCTATCCAATTATAAGAATCTTTTTGGCAGCAGTTTATCTAACCTGTATGAACAGAATTGTGGTTTTATGCACAAGATGCCATAAGCACCAAATGCAAAATGTAGTTATGCATTTCAAATACTTCTTCAGCAATAATCAAATGGCCGCTCATGTGTCCTATGAGAACAATTTTATTGTTACCACCTTTTAACACTTCTATTCAGAGGATGCTCCATGATAGTGTGTTGTACAGATCATTCAATGAAGTGGTGTTTACAAGAGTGTGAAAGATTTGTAACTCAAACACTGCAGGTGCAAGTGAATTATGTTACCATTGCAGTTCATAGCTCAGGTTGGCTTTCTTGACATCCTCTTGAGGTCAGAGGTTGTGTTCAGCTAGGTGCTGTTTGTCACAAGACAGGATTTCAACATTGCGATTTCATGGTTGGTAGTCGTGATTATAGAAATCACTTCTTGTGCGACTTAAGAGTTTTAGTCAAGTACTCATTTTGAAGAATTCTTTAAAAACTGTTTGAATTGAAACTTTCCAAACATGCTCAAACTCGTGCATTGAACTTCTGGAGTTTTTGATCAAGATTTTAAATCTATTAATAACCATTTGAGTGTGAGTGGTAGGATTTATTTAACTTCCATTGCCCATGCAGTTTATTTTTTGCTAAGCTTTCATTATAAAACTGAGACAATAAAATTATGTTAAACTCTGACACTTTTGTTGATTAAGCTCGCATTTAATCATACATTGGAACAATTCATCCTATTTAAAATGGCAAAAATAATTTATGCTCTTTTACAAATTATATTATATTTTCAGCCCTTATTTACAAATATTAACTAGGAGATTGGCTTTCTCTGATTTCCTTACCTCAGATTATTGATCAATTTGAAACTCAAACTGCACACTAAAGACATTGGATGATGCACCATGTGCTACAAGATTGAGCTAAATAGCAGCTAATACTCACAGAAAAAAAACAAATCTGAAATAGAGATTGCCAGAGCTTTTAATGTAGTAATTTTCAGCCAGCACATGTGCAAATCACAAGATGTGTCCCAATCCCTATCAAAAATCATAAGCCTCGTGATCAAATCAAGAGGCTGTGTAAATAATAAAAGATAATGCAATCCAATTTGGAAGAATTTAGATCTTTTAGGTCATGGGGCCAATAAATGGCAGATGCAGTTCAATGTGGATAAGCACAAAATAGTTGCTGTGTGAACAAAGAATGAAAAGAGGTGTAAGGGTTGGGGGCTTCTTTAAACTGGTTTAAAGTAATTTTCCTGGTCTTGCAGCCTTTGCCTGCACTTAGACCAATTCCAATAAAACCAATTTTAAAACAGCGGTTCCGAATCGCTACCCCTCCTTTAGTTCTGAGTGGAGGAACTTATAATTAATGATATTAAAACGGAACAAGTGGTTTGGATGAGAGAAAAAAATCAAGTTTTATTAACTAAATAAACTACAATCCAGGAATAAACTATACCACACGAACACAGTAATTACATTAAAACTATATAACAGGGGGGTTGCAGACGGCGAAAACGAGGGATAAAATGACTACAATGTTATTTAAACAATCTTAGCAATTACCCTCAAATCACCACCTCAAACTCCTGCTAGGTTGCCTTGTTGAGGAGTCAGAACACCCTGCTCACCTGTGGTCCAACGAAGTAAGAGAGAGAGCTGGCTTCTCAGCACCTATCTTTATACCTGGTGAGGCCCCTGCCGTTCTGCCTTGCAAGGGCTGTGTGCAAAATTCCCCGCCCAAAGGGTCCAATGCACAAGAGAAAGCTGTGATTGGCTAACTCAAAGTGGTTAGACTGGGTTAATGTGTCTTCCGGAGCTCCCTGGGCTGAAACAAAGAGAATGCAACAGCCCTATTGTCCAGTGCTGGGTGATTTAAAACCCATTCAATTCTTAAACGTTTCCCATTCAAGATACAGAAGTCTCTTCTGCAGTTTAGATGTATCCACTCGATATACAAACAAATGATAATAGCATTCAATTGCTTTGTAAACAAAGCATTGTCCTGTGGTAACGTCTTGTAAACAGGCATCGATTGTCCTGCTGCAGGGGGGATGGGGACACCCCTTTGGTTGGCCGCTCCATTGAACCTTACTTCCAGACACAGAAAGCTGCATTCCAAGTCTTCGGCCATGTGGTGACAGCCATTTTTATCCCTGGAAATTTAAAAGCACAACGCCCAGGGATTCTTTAATCAAAAATTAATCTTCTGAACTGTAAATTATTGCGAATTCTTACAGAGGAAGTATATGTTAAATGAAATGGTGATATATTATGCTGAGCAAGAATAATATAGGGGTTATAATGGATAAATCTATGAAATTGGAAGCTCAGTGCTTAAGTGTAGTGCAAAAGGCAAATGAAATTGCAATAGCAGAGTGATAGAGTACATATCTGAAAAGGTTATATTGTGGCTGTTTGATACATTCAAGGACTCCATCTCAAATATTGTGCGCAGTTTTCGTCACCTATAAAAGCACAATATTTCCCTTAAAAGGTACAGAGGTGAGAAACACACATGATTCTGGGCATCAGGAGTTTCAGTTTTGGGAATTTGGTTTTGTTTTCTTTGGAAAAGAGGAGACTTTGAGGTGACCTAAGTGGAGTTTTCGAGATTGTGAAGGGATTTGATTAAATTGATTCAGCAAATTGTACATTCCGGTGAAGGGTTCAAATACCAAAGGACACAGGTTGGGATTTAGGTTTTCAGCCAAATGGTTGAAGCATTGTGGAAACCTTGCCAGTGAAAATAACGGCCCGGATTTTCCGGGGCCTTTGACCGTGTACGCACAGCGTATGTGGTCATAAGTGCCCTGCAAGTTCTAGGTTTCCGTATGCGCTGCGCAGGCGTGAAAACCCGGAACTTGTGATCTGTCAAGTTTCAGCTTGACAGATCTTACAAATCCAAAGGAAATGGACATTCGCTGGTGTACAGTTGGGCATTTGGTATTTGAACCCTTCACCGGTAAATGGAATCCCCAAAAGCATAATGGGAATCCCCCTTTTTGATTGGTTGGGCCGGCATGCGCCCCTGGGATACGTGGGCCTTTACGCAGGCGTACACCCACAGGCCCAGGAGCGCAAGTTTTCGTAGGTCCGGGGCCATCAGGTAAGTACGGATTTTACTTTCGGTTCAGAGGTATTCACCTGCGGGAAGTCTCCGACCGCAATTTCAGGTCCAATATCAATGGGGTCAAGGTGCTTTACTGAGAGAGAAGATCTGGAGGAATATAGAAACAAGTAGGGAGATGGGGTTGATCTATGAAAATGGGATGGATTTTATTTGCCTTAATGGACTTTTAATGTTACTAAAAATTCTTGAATTAACAAATCTATTCCTGACCAGTTCGGGTCTGACTGATTGTTGAATTGAATTTGAAATTGCAGTTGAATTTATCATGAAGAACAATGGGTACTGTGAAGAAAGTAAGTCACAAAAGGGCTTGAGCGCGAAATTTGAATCATAGCACCCCTTTTTGGGGCGCTAAGCATGCCCTTAGAGCTCCAAAATAGCTTCCGGGGCGCCTGCGCGCACTCACACTTGTGGGGCGGATCTCGCTGGACGCCATATTGGTGATGGCTTTGGGGTGCGCGTGCACACCGTGAAAGCCCACCGGAAGTATGCAGAGCAGGCAGATCATGATGTGCAATGCTGATTTGACATGAGCGTTGCCATTTTGGAGCTCAACGCTCCAGTTAACACCCTCTCTTAGCCTGGCACAGCTGAACTTGTGTTCAGCAGCAGGAAGGAACCCCACCAGTGCTATTTAAAAGTGTTGTGTCTGTACCTTTCTACCTAGACACAATTAGAACTCAGTACTCAGTGATTCAAACATGAAGGCCTAGAAATTCAGTATAGCCAGTTTTGGGGCGCTAACGTTAGCGCCCGCCCGACTTTAGCGCCCGCCCCAAAGTTGCGCCCCCTTCGCCGAAATTCAGTTGCTTCGCCCTAAGAGGTTGCTGGAGCGCTAAAAGAGGCGTTGCACGCCTATCTTTAGGCGCTAAGCCGGCGGTGCAGAGGGATAGCGCCGAGGCGGGGCGCAGTGGGGGTGCGGTCATTTTTTGATTGACAGCAGACCCCGTGGCGCCGGCCAGCTCTTAAAGGGGGAAGGGACGATTTGGTCTGCTGCCACGCCCTGCACACTGCAGCTTTCAAACTAGGCCTCAACACTGCTGCTGAGGCCAAGGAGCCATGGCAACGCATGATAAGGCCCGTGAGCGTGCCCTGCGCTTCTCAGAGCATGATCTGGATATCATGCTGACAGCATTGGAGAAGAGGCGCAGGATCTTGTTCCCAGACAATGGCAGGAATCCCACCCACCGCGTCTACACCAAAGCCTGGAGGGAGATCGCCACCAGGGTGTCGTCCTACGGCGATGCCCCCAGGGACAAGGTGCAATGTCGGAAGAAATACAATGACCTGACCAGGATTGTCAGGGTGAGTACCCTTTCCACTCTCCTCCTCATTCTTGCATGTACACCTGACATGATGGGCAAAGGGACCTGAAAGGCCTAATAGGCAGCCCTCAGCCAGCAGCTTTGGGACAGTCATGAGCATCAATTGCACATTCTGCACTTTACACACTGGCCAAGCTATTCCACCATGAGAGGCAGTGCACACTAGATCAGGGCTACACTCTGGCCAAGCTATTCCACCATGGGAGGCAGTGCACACTACGTCACGGCTACACACCGTACTTAGAGCCTGTCCTTTCTCTTGCAGGCTAAACTTGCGAATAATCGCAAGCGCCGCGACATCACCGGGGGAGGCCGCGCCAAGTTCCAGAAGCTCACTCCCCTGGAGGAGCGCGTGAGTGGCCTCATGGGAGGCCGCGTGATTGTGCCCAGAGCGTGCGGAGAAGCCGACCCTCCGCTGCCCAGCAATGGTAAGGACCTCGCCTTTTGGCCCTCTCTCGTCACACTTGCGCATCCGAGCTACCTCCTTTGCCACTGTGCCAACAATGTGCTGAATGCCACCAGTCATGACTCCCTCGCTGACGCCCTCACCTCACTCTGAAGCTACTCTTGTGCCTTCCTGCTTTCAGCTGGTGACGAAGAGCTCCCTGAAGCTGCCAGAGACAGCCCCTCCGAACAGGAGGAGGAGGAGGAGGAGGAGGAGGAGGAAGAGCAACCCGGACCATCAGGGGAGGACTCAGGTCCCGCAGCAGAGGGCGAAGTGTTGGACACGTCTTCCCTGGACGAGAGCCTGGAGCAACTTTCGGAGGGGAGTGCAGCTGCTGGGACCAGTGGCGTCCAGCCACCCAGGAGGGCTGCGGGTGGGCCGCGGCCTTCCCCCCAGAGGGGGGAAGGATCGGAGGGGAGTGCAGTTGCTGCGGACATTTGGCGCCAGCAACGTGCCAAGGGTCGCCTAGCTCGGACCCCTGCTCCCCAGCGGGAGAGTCCCGCCTCCAGTCCGGCCACCTTCACCTCGGAGGAGGTGCGCCAGCTGGACCAAATGGCCGAGGATTCGGACCGCCGCCACACAGAGCTCATGCAGGTGGTGGGACGGATGCCTGAGGCCATCGAGTCGCTGGCGACCAGTGTGCGGGAGTTTGGGGCATCAAATGCCGAGAGTGGCCGGATGATGATGGAGGTAGTGGAACGGATGCCTCTGGCGATGGAGTTGCTGGCTGATGCCATCAAGTCAGTGGCGGATGTGATGCGGGCGCAGACCAGGGCAACAGGGGCACTCACTACTGCCACACGCGCTGCCTCAGCCAGGCATCACCAGGACACCCGCCGCGCTGCAGCAGCACAGCGATCCGCCCTTCGGCTGATTGGTGCGGATCGTGCAGTGCGTGCCCGGGCGAGTGCCAGCGTGCGACATCACCAGCCAGCGCCTCCAATACGCCAGCTTGCCCACATTGCGCCATCCGTCGCCGCCACTCCCCCAGTGGAGCGTCAACGGCAAGCGGCTGGAGCTGATGGTGGGCATGCACATGTGCGCCAATCAGCAGCCGGCCCCTCGAGGCCCAAAGCCCGTGTAGGCCGCCCCCCAAGGCCATCTGGCGGAAGGACATCTGACCCTCAGGCGCCTTCCCCCAGCCTCGCAGCAGCCACTGGGCAGAGCTTGCGGAGGAGCAGCAGGCCGGGCAGGGGCGCCAAAAGGCTGGACAAGGTCTCGCCCTCGCGGCCCACTAAGTAGAGGGTGTGGCCAGCTTTCATTTTATATGGCGGTGGACATCTTTATTTTGCCCATGGTTGTTTTGTTTATGGGTATGTTTTTTGCGTTAAGGCCGAGGTTGAGGCCTGGTTTGTTCAAATGTGGAGTTACTCCTCCCCAGGTTGTGGGAGTGAGTCGTTTGTTGCACTTTTTGTGGGGGCCGTTGATTGTTTTTGGGATTCATGTGGGAAGGGGTTTCATTTTTGTCAAATATAAATTTACCTTTATTCAGACAGTGTCCATGGTTGTTCTTGTTAGTCTTTGTTGCCTTCGCCGGCTGAGGGCTTGCGGAGCGGCTGCATTCATCTTGCTTCATGGCCACAAGGCATTCCCTGACAGGGGGCTTAGAAGTTACGTTCAATAAGCTGGCGACGGACGGCCCTTGGACCTTGTCGCTCCCTCCTGGGAACGTACTCCTCCTCCTCCTCCTCCTCCTCCTGCTCCTCCTGCTCCTCCTCCTGAGGTGGTGGTCCAACGTCAGGTGGCAGTGCCTGAATCCTGCGGAGAGCCAGGTTGTGTAGCATGCAGCAAACTACGACAAATGGGGAGACCCGTTGCGGCGAATACTGCAGAGATCCGCCGGAACGATCAAGGCAGCGGAACCGCTGCTTGAGGACCCCAATAGTTTGCTCGATGATGTTTCTGCTCCTTTGATGGCTCTCGTTGTATGCCTCTTCAGCAGCGGTCCTGGGCGCGCGGAGCGGGGTCATGAGCCAGGTACACAAAGGATAGCCTTTGTCCCCGAGTAGCCATCCTCTTGGGGGAGGCTGTGCCTCGAACATGTCATGCACAGTACTCTGCCGCAGGATAAAGGCATCGTGGCAGCTGCCTGGAAAGCAGGCATTGACAGCCAGGATGCGCTGCTTGTGGTCACACACCAGCTGCACATTGAGAGAATGGTAGCCCTTCCGGTTGCGATACTGCTCGCCATGCTCCAGAGGTGCCCGCAAAGCCACATGCGTACAGTCAATGGCGCCCTGCACCAAGGGGAAGGCCACGAGTCTAGCAAATCCCACTGCACGCTGATGCTGGCTCTCCAGGGCCATGGGGAAGGAGATGAATTGGCGTCTCCTTCTGAAAAGGGCATCGGTCACCTGGCGGATGCAGCGATGCACGCCGAACTGGGATATGTTCGCTATGTCCCCAACAGCGGATTGGAAGGAGCCGGTGGCATAGAAGTTCAATGCCACCGTCACCTTCACTTCCACCGACAGAGACGTCCTGCACCTGAGCTTTGGACGCAGATCTCTGCGAAGCAGGTGGCAGATCTCTGCAACCACCTCCTTTCGGAATCTTAGCCTTCTTACACATCGCGCGCCACACATGGTGAGGTAGGAGCGCTGCTGGCGGTATACCCTGACTGGGTAAGGCCTATGTTGCCGACGCCTGTTGCCCCCTCTGCCTCTAGCCAGGGCTGCCCCTCTGACCCCGCGTCTGCGAGCCCTACGCACATGGCGCTGAAACTCCGCGTTGGCACCCCATGCAGCCCCCATCAAATGCTGGCAAACAGTCAAATTTCCAACAGGGCACTTGCAGCGCTTTGGCCTGAGTCCAAAAATACCTGAGCTATTGCTGCACGAAACCAGTTAGCTCTCCTCCTTGTTGTGTGTCCAGAAATCCGTTGCACAAGAGTGTTTGCTGCAAAATGGCTGCCCTTTATACTGCAGGGTACGTGCCCTTTAATTTGCGCTCCCCGGGGCCCGCGTCGGCTGTGTTGCGTTCCATTTTACAAATGCTCTGGCCGCCAGCCGCACAATGGGGCGGTCCGACTGAAGTTTGGAATCGGGGCGCGCAAAGGGTGTTGCACGAGGATGTGACATCATTTTCTGCGCGCGCAGCCGGGCGGGCGCTAAACTTTACGCCGGCGCTAAGGGTCCACTTAATTTGGGGCGAGGCGCAAACTGCGCTGCGCCCGGGCGCTACATGCATAGCGCCCGAAATTCACTTCTCTTAAGGCGCTAACTGCTGGCGCAACCAACTGAATTTCTAGGCCGAAGTGCTTTATTCAAAAAGAAAGTTCTGGAGAGTACCGAACAAAGAGGGCTAAAGCTTAACCAAGAGAACAACCCCAACCATTTCTCTGCTGTGACAGTGCCACCACTGGTGGGAGGAGAACACCCAATACATAACATATTCTGTTATATCCGTGTATCTTAATATTGTGTCCTTCAATAATCAGACAACAGACTGCAGGGAACGATCAACAGGTGTTTACTGAATGAGGGTTACTCTAGAACTAACTGTACAGATCACTACTCAGGGTTTATATACAGGTGTGGTCACTGCCGGTACTACAGTATACAGGAGCTGTAAAAAGTAGTCCTCTCCCTTAAGGTATAATATACATTACATACATTACAATTCCTCCCCTTTTAGATTAACACTACCATAATACTCATTTAACAATTAACATTTTTAATATACAATGTTATATGAAAATAGTCCATTCATATATTCAGTCTCTGGGGAGGCTTCCTGACGCCTTTCCCGAGTGTCTCGCTCTTGGTGCGGAGGCGATTCTAGCACCCTGTCGTCAGTTGATTCATCAGCTTCCAATGCTATTGTTTCTGAGGTAGATGCGAGTTGTACGTCGGGTTCCTCACCAGGTACGTATGGCCGAGACATGGGGTTGACTCGTTCCTGTGACTCTAGGATCTGGTCAGCATGGCGTCTCACAATGTTCTCCCCAACATCCACTGTGTATATTAGTGGCCCCTGCCATGTGCATATCATTCCTGGATGCCATTTCTCTGTTCGGTAGTCGCGGGCCAAGACCGGTTGCCCTACATTGAAGCTCCTTGTCGGCTTCTCATTGATGTGCTGGAATTGCTTACTCTCAACATCTCTTCATACATTTGGTCTGAGCAAATCCAGACGAGATCTCAACCTTCGGTTAAAGAACATCATGGCCGGGGCCTGGTTGGTGACTGCATGTGTCGCATTTCTGTAGGCGAACAGGAAATTGTCCACCTTATGCTGCAGTGGAATGTCGTCATCGCACATGGCCTTTACTGCTTTTTTAAAGGTTTGTGCGAACCTCTCAGCCAATCCATTTGTGGCTGGATGATACGGGGCGGATGTGTAATGCCTTACCCCATTCCTTTTCATAAATCTTCGAAACTCTTCGGAAACAAACTGTGGTCCGTTATCAGAGCAAATCTGCTCTGGCAAGCCGTTCCTGGCAAAAATGGTCCGTAGGCCTGCAATAGTTTTCTCCGTGGTGGTGGAGGACATTTTGATCACCTCAGGCCATTTCGAGTGCGCATCCACGGCTATTAAAAACATTGAGTCCATGAATGGACCAGCAAAATCAATATGCACCCATTGCCATGGAGATGAAGGCCACTCCCATGGGTGTAGAGGGGCATGTGGTGGTGCATTTTGGACCTTCTGGCATCCTGAGCAGCTCTTTGTCAGGTCCTCGATTTGCTGACCGATCCCCGGCCACCACACGTAAGCCCGAGCAAGGCTTTTCATTTTCACCCCTCCCAGATGACCTTCGTGAAGCTCATTGAGCACTCTCTCCCTTAACTTGGGTGGAATTACCACTCGGGATCCACACATCAAGGTCCCCTGGCATACTGACAGCTGTTCTCTTCTGGATGAGAATGCTGGCCACAGTGAGTCGCCATGTGCTGGCCATCCCTTCACCGTCAAATCATATACCCAAGACAGTGTCGGGTCATTTTGGGTCTCCTTCTCTATACCAGCGTTAGTTACTGGCAAGCATTCAATTATAGTCGAATGAAATATTTCAACAGGATCCACTGCTGGTGCTTCCTCCGCAGTAGGCAGTGGCAGGCGTGATAGCCCATCAGCGTTTCCATGCTGTTTCGTGCCCTTATACTCGATTTCATATTGGTGCGTCCCTAGAAAAAGGGACCATCTTTGTAGCCGTTGTGCAGTCATCACCGGAACGCCCTTCTTTGGATTAAAGATGGAGACAAGTGGTTGGTGGTCAGTCAGCAAGGTGAACTTCTGCCCGTGCAGATAGTGATTGAACTTTTTCACTCCCCACACTAGGCTGAGGGCCTCCCTGTCAATCTGGGCGTAGTTACGCTCGGCTGAGGTTAGTGACCGAGACGCAAAGGCTACTGGCCTCTCCGAGCCGTCCGGGAATTTGTGCGACAGCACCGCTCCAATGCCATAGGGTGATGCATCACACGCCAACCGAATTGGTAGTGCTGGGTTGAAATGAGCCAACACCTTTTTTGATGTGATCAATGCTTTGCTCTTCTGGAAAGCTCGTTTACATTCATCACTCCACTTCCATGGTACCCCCGTTTGCAGTAGGGTGTTCAGTGGGTGTAGTACGGTAGACAAATTCGGCAAGAACTTATGCTAGTAGTTCACCAGCCCGAGGAACGACCTCAGTTGTGACACATTTTCCGGTGCTGGAGCCTTGACTACTGCCTCAATCTTTTCAGGGGACTTATGTGACCCCTCTTTATCAATAACGTGGCCACAATACGAGATCTGCTTCTGGAAAAACTTGCATTTGTGGCGATTAGCTCGGAGCCCATATTCCTTCAATCTAGTGAGCACCTGCTCCAGGTTGGCGAGGTGATCACTGTCATTTTTGCCCGTGACCAGGATGTCGTCCAAATAACACTGGGTCCCTGGAATCCCTTGCAGGACTTGTTCCATTGTCCTTTGCCAAATAGCCGGAGCTGATGCTACCCCGAACACCAGCCGATTGTATTGGTAGAGACCTTTATGAGTGTTGATCGTGAGGTACTGTTTCGAGGCTTCTTCTACCTCCATTTGCAGGTACACCTGGGCCAGATCAATCTTAGTGAAGTGTTTCCCTCCAAATAGCGAGGCGAAAATATCTTCAATCCGCGGAAGCGGATATTGTACAGTGTGAAGGACTGGGTTCACTGTCACCTTAAAGTCCCCACAGATGCGAACCTTCTTTGGTTCCCCAGGCGTATTACTCAACGACTTCTTCATTACAGGAACGATGGGTGTAGCCCACTTGCTCCAGTCCACTTTGGACAGTACTCCTGAACGTTCCAAACCTTCCAGCTCTGCTTCGACGGCTGGGCGGATCGCATAAGGTTCCGGTCTGGCCTTAAAAAACTTTGGGCTTGCATTTTCCTCTATTTTGATTGTCGCTGTTATGCCTTTTAGTGTTCCGAGTCCCTGCTGGAACACTTCTTGTGCGTCAGTTAGCATTTTTGACAGTCATCCAGGTGTGACGTCGTCATCCTTTTTGGCATCTACAGTCAGTGCTTGTATGGAATGGCAATCTAGCTGTATCTTCCGGATCCATTCACGTCCTAGTAGTGGTGGCCCTCCATCTGGCAATACATATAGGTCAATTTTTGGTGTTTCCGTGCCGTTATATATAACGTTCACCCTTATTTTTCCTTTGGGGTAGACTTTTTGCCCCGTGTATGTCTTCAAGACAATCTTTGTATCTCTCAAGGGTATATGTGAGAATAGCCACTTGTAGTCCCTTCGGTTTATGACTGTTAGGGCTGATCCTGTGTCCAATTCCATTTTCACTTGGACTCCTGCTATCTTGAGCGTGACCCAGATAGTTTGGTGATCCTCCGTTTTGATCACATTATGTAGTTTCAGACAACCCAGCTCCTTGCTTCCGGAGTCTGTATCACTTTTCTGTTTGTCTGAACTACTCTCCGTCACCTTATGTACTTTCTTGTACTTCTCCTGTGGGGATTTCTTGCTGCTGGTTTTCTTTCCCAACCTGCAGACTCTTGCTATGTGTTCTACTTTTCCACACTGTCTGCACACTTTGTCCTTGAATCATTATGGTCGTGTGTTGTTCTGCCGCAGCGATAGCACTTCACTGTTCCGTATGACATTTCATTTGTGCCATATTCTTGCGGTCTCCATTGTATCTCTGCAGCGGCCCGTGCTGCTGCTTTATGTGACACTGCCATGCTGAAAGCCTTGTCCAGCGTAAGATCCTTTTCTGATAGAAGCCGTTTCTGGGTTCCTTCACTTTGAAGCTCACACACAAACTTGTCCCTTAAAGCATCTGCTAGTCCCGTTCCAAACTGGCAGTGTTTCGATAGCTTGCGCAATTCCGTTAAATACTCAGCATTACTTTCATCTTTATGCTGGTTCCTTTTGTGAAACTTAAATCTTTCTGCTATCAGCAGCGGTGTGGGGTTTAAGGGTCCTGCATGTTTTCAAAATACTTTTCTGCTGGCTTCTCTCGGGTTACTAGGTTTCGTAGTAAGCCATACGTTTTTGCACCCATTGAATTCAACAATACCAGCGCTTTCTTGTCATCTGGCACTTCATTCGCCTTGCAGTATACTTCTATGAGTTCGACATATGTCGTCCAACCTTCGACTTCATTGTCGAACGCTGTGATACCGCCACTCTTCGGCATTTTTGGGTGTGGTTAAACTGGCTTAAAATGGCGTCTCCCGCCCTTTCCTTCCTTCCCCGCTGCGACTTAAAATGGCGTCTCCCGCGCTTTCCTTTCTTCCCCGCTGCGGCTTAAAATGGCGTCTCCCGCGCTGCTGCCAACGCCGCTCTCGGCGGTCCTCGTGGCAAATGGCGACGCCCTGTGGGTTTCGTGCGCTGCTCCTGCGCTGCCAATGCCGCTCTCTGCAGTCCTCGTGGCAATGGCAGCGCCTCACGTTTTCCTGCACGCCTCTCTCCCCCGTTGACGCTGCTCAGCCCTTGAACACCGGCTGCGCTCTGCTCTCTCTCGTCTCTCTCCCCGTTGACGCCGCTCGGTCCTGAACACCGGCTGCGCCCTGTGCGCTCTGCCCTCTCTCTCTCCCCCGTCGACGCTGCTCGGCCTTTTTCTGTGCCGCTCGGTCGGCTCTAGCCACTGCTGTCCGGGAAGGGTCTGCGCAGTACCTGTTGCCAGCCCGTTTCACTGGACCACCATGACTGGAAAGCCAAGCCTGGCTCTCGACAGCCTCCCCTGCGATGCTCAAATCTCCGCTGGATGACTGGGCGGTTGGCCGTGGTCGACGCCCGTGCTTCTGGACTCGAACTCCTTCCACTGTTCTCCAGGAGTGAATCCCTGGGAGGTGATGCAGAGTTGCAGGTAGGTTCGAATCTGCATCGTCGCCAATGTTATATCCGTGTATCTTAATGTTGTGTCCTTCAATAATCAGACAACAGACTGCAGGGAACGATCAACAGGTGTTTACTGAATGAGGGTTACTCTAGAACTAACTGTACAGATCACTACTCAGGGTTTATATACAGGTGTGGTCACTGCCGGTACTACAGTATACAGGAGCTGTAAAAAGTAGTTCTCTCGCTGAAGGTATATATACATTACATACATTACAATTTCCTCCCCTCTTAAATGAAAGGTCCACATTATTCTTCAACAGGTAAGTTACTTTCAATGCACTCAACTAACCAAGGGTAGAGGTAGACTGCCTCAAACCCTGAATTTACCCTGGGGTTTATTCTGCCCCAGTCTTGTGGGTAAGTCACTAAGCCTACAGATCCAAGCATCTTGGAGGCCGCGCTTTCTGACAGGATACCGGCGGTCATCGCTGGCTTCCACAGCAGTAGGCATTGACACAAGCCTAGATAGAGGAGGTGCCTGTGTCAGTCGAAAGTCAGCAGTTTGCACAGTGGAACAGTCTCTTTGACTTCCTGTGTTAGAGAAGAGCACTGTGGCAAAGGATGCTGGTTTGCGGTATCATCCGGAAGCAGTTCAGGCCAACCAGCTGTTGGAGCCTCTGTGGCTGTCTCTGCTCCTAGCAAAAGTTGATCTGTGTGTCTTCTCCAGATGACGTCCTGGGCAGTCTCAACCGTGTAAGACACAGGGCCTGTCTGCGCAATCACCATAGCAGGAACCCATTTCGGTCTAGTGTTGTAGTTTCGAGCTAGGACGTGCTCTCCAGGATGAAACCGTCTCTCCTTGGCTCTTTTCTCTCTCCTTTCAACTTGAGCTTGTTGTTGACGATAGACAACCTGCTCTGCCCTTGGAGGTTTGAGAAAGTCAAAACTTGTCCACAACTGCCTCTTCATCATGAGCGAAGCGGGGGAAGTTTTGGTTGTGGCATGCGGCTCGTTCCTTTAGGATAACAGGAAGCTGTTCAGACATTGGTGGATTGAGCCCTGACCTTGCGATGCCTTCAAGGCATGCTTCAAAGTTTGCACGAACCTTTCTGCCAGGCCGTTAGTAGAGGGATGATAGGGCACAGACCTGATGTGTTGGACACCATTCACACGCAGGAAGGTTGCAAACTCCTGTGATACAAATTGTGGACCGTTGTCACTTACGAGTTGTTCCGGTGAGCCATAACGGCTGAACATCTCACCCAGTTTCTCAATTGTTTTCTCTGCCATGGTAGACCTCATCACAGCGACCTCCGGCCACTTGCTACGAGCGTCCACAACCACCATAAACATCTTCTCTTCGAAAGGACCGGTGAAGTCCACATGTACTCGCTGCCACACTTCTTCAGGCCAATCCCAGGGGTGTAGGGTTGCCAGCTGTGGAACATTCCGGACCCTTTGACATGGGGAACATGTTTTGGCTTTCTCCTCAATATTTCCATCGAGACCTGGCCACCAGAAGTAGCTTCTTGCCATTTCCTTCATCCGAACCATCCCACTGTGGCCTGTATGAAGTTGTTGCAGTATAGGTTCCCTCAGAGGTGGCGGAATGATGACACGGCGTCCCCAAAGAAGACAACCTGCCTGGACGGAGAGCTCATTTCTTTTTGAAACGTAAGGTTTCAAACTAGGAGAATCTCCTATAGCTCTCCCTCGAATGACATCGTCCATTACCTCAGACAGGACTGGATCGTTGCGGGTGTACCTTCGCACCAGAACTGCAGTGACAGGTGCTCCCTCCATTTGTCTAAAGTAGAAGATGTCTATCTGACAGGGCTCTGGGGGAGTAACAGGCAAGGGCAGCCTTGAGAGACCGTCTGCGTTGCCGTGCAAGTCTGATTTGCGATATTTGATGTCGTATGTGTGTCCTGACAACAGTAAAGCCCACTTTTGCATCCTGCTTGCAGCAAGAGACAGAATTCCGGTGTGGGGCCCGAAGATTGAAGTCAATGGACGGTGGTCCGTCAGGAGTGTGAACCTTCTCCCAAACAGGTACTGATGAAATTTTCGAATTCCAAAAACGTTTCCCAAGGCCTCGCGCTCAATCTGCGCCTAGTTACTCTCGGCCTTGTTCAAGGTGCATGATGCAAAGGCGATAGGTTTCTCTTCCCCAGAAGGCATGATGTGGGATATGACTGCTCCCACACCATATGGTGATGCATCACATGCTAGCTGCATGGGTAGCTTTGGGTCGAAGTGTGTCAGGACCTCCGACTTCAGCAATGCTTTCTTTGCTTGGGTGAAAGCTTCGTTGCACAGTTCAGTCCATTTCCATGTTTTGCCTTGACATAGCAACTGATGTAATGGCTTCAGCAATGTTGCTAAGTCTGGAATAAACTTCCCATAGTAGTTAAGTAGCCCCAGAAATGAACATAACTGGCTCACATTCTGGGGTGCTGGGGCCTCCACGATCGCCTTGACCTTTGATGGCGCCTTATGCAGGCCAGTAGCGTCAATCACATGCCCCAGGTACTCAACTGAAGACTGAAAGAATTCACATTTGTCCTTACGAATTCTGAGTCCGTACTCTTTCAGTCGCTGTAGTGTCGCATCCAAGTTCAGAAGATGATCCTCCTCATTTGTCCCAGTGACAAGGATGTCGTCCAGGTAGCACTGGACTCCTGGCAGTCCACTCAAGATCTGATCCATTGCCCTTTGGAATAGAGCAGGGGCCGACGTAATTCCAAACGGAAGGCGGCTGTACCTGTATAGCCCCTTGTGTGTCACAATTGTCAGCAGCTCCTTTGATTTGTCATCGACATGCATTTGTAGATAAGCCTGGCATAAGTCTATTTTGCTGAACTTTTGCCCTCCGGCCAGGCCCGTAAAAAGATCACCAATGAGGGGAAGAGGGTACTGTTCCGCAGACAGCACCGGGTTAATAGTCACTTTAAAATCCCCGCAGATTCGAACAGATCCATCCTTTTTCAGGACAGGAACAATGGGTGTGGCCCATTTGCTCACGCTCACAGGCTCCAGGACTCCATTCTCGACTAAGGCCACCAAGTTGGCCTCAACTTTTGGCCTAATTGCATAGGGTACAGGTCGGGCTTTGTGAAACTTCGGCTTGCTGTCAGGTTTAATGTCCACTCTCACGCTGATCTTTTTCATGCTCCCCAGTTCACCATTGAAGAGTTCTGCATGTTTGTTTAAAACTGCAGTCAGACCTGACTCCCCTTTTGACATCATGCGGACTGCAGGCCAGTCCAGCATGATTTTCTCTAGCCACGCACGTCCCAATAGAGATGGGTAATTTCCCTTTACCACATATAGTGGCAGTTTCGCAGTCTGTCCGTTCAATTTAACTGTTACCTCAATGGCGCCTCTCATGGCCACAGGTTCGCCGGTATACGTCTTTAGCACAATGTTTGTTGGCTGAAGGGTAAGATGCTTTAGCATTTTGTTGTAGACAGTGTCTGAAACAAGGGACACAGCTGCGCCTGTGTCCACCTCCATCCACACTGATTGTCCCTCCACCAGTGGCGACACCCAGTAGCCATTTGGACCACCTGCAACCGTCAGTATGTGCACCTCTTCCTCCTCAGCGGTGTCGCTCCCCTCTGTTTTGCTTGTTCCATCCTACTGCACTGAATGAACACTCTTTTTCTTCTCTTGTCCAAATACAGACATTTTGCTTTCATGCTTCCCAGCTCTGTCTGTTTTTTTACCTCTACAGGCACGTTCAGTGTGACCTTTTTTGCCACAATTTCGGCATTCCAGCTCCGTACACCAGCAGTCATTAGCGTGATGGCCCGTTTTCCCACAACGGTAACATGTGCCGTTCCGCGCACCTTTAGGCTCAGACGACACCTTGTGAACTCTCCCTGTTGAACTCAACTGGTGAGCCTCCTTTTCCGCCATCTCCATGGAGACACTAACTTCAATGGCCTTTTCAAGAGTAAGGTTGTCCTCAGTAAGAAGGCGCTTCTGTGTGGCTGCACTTAGCAGACCGCACACAAGTCTGTCTCTAATGGTGTCATTCAGCACCTCCTTGAACTCACAGTGTTCTGACAACCTTTTTAATGCAGCAATAAACATCGTCACTGATTCCCCCTCCTCTTGATTCCGTTTGTGAAATCTAAATCTCTCAGCAATAACCAGAGGTTTTGGTAAAAAATGTACTCCAAGAACTTCCACTAGTTGTTTATATGTTTTAGTTTCTGGCTTATCTGGCTGTACAAGGCTGCGAAGTAAGTTGAATGTCTTTGCCCCCATTATACTCAAAAAGGTAGGCACGACCTTTTCGTTTGCCACCGCATTCGCCAAAACAAAATAGTCAAAACATTCTGTATAAGCGTGCCATTGCTCCACATTTTCATCAAAATCACTGATGTTTCCTAATATAGTAGCCATCTCACGTTTCAACTTTTAATTTCTGTTTACTCACTGCACCCGTAACGTTAATGTGATGCTGCAATCTCTGTTCCGAGTGTTTTGTAGTCGAAAACAAGAAAGTTCCCACAACACAGATTCATCCGATCCTCGTCGCCACTTTGTTGTGTCTGTACCTTTCTACCTAGATACAATTAGAACTCAGAACTCAGAGATTCAAACATGAAGTGCTTTATTCAAAAAGAAAGTTCCGGAGAGTACCGAACAAAGAGAGCTAAAGCTTAACCAAGAGAACAACCCCAACCATTTCTCTGCTGTGACAGCGCCACCACTGGTGGGAGGAGAACACCCAATACATAACAAAAGGGATCATCAACTACTTACAGGTTAGTTGCTGGTTGACTTCTTCTGGTTGTTGCTACACTTCTACAAGTGTGTGGTGCTTTCTATAGCTGTTTAAAGTTGTCAAAAGTCTGCAGGGAGTGGTGTGGCAGGTGCTGAAGGACTTTTTCCTGAGTTCAAGGCTTCTGCACAAATCACTTGCTGCCAGACATGGGTGCACTAGTAAGAATTCTCCTTGAAATACAGCATGTCTTGGAGAATGAAAAGAGGGCTTGCAGAGCAGGACAAGCTGCTGGAAGGAGAAGCAGCAAGGGGGGTGAAAGGGCTCTTAGCAGGAGGTCATATCCGCTCAGGGAGCAATTCTCCTACCTGAACCCCAGAAAGGAACAATGTGCAAGACTTCTGTGCTTCAGTAAGGACGTCCTCACTGAAACCTGCCACCTGCTGCAGCCACAACTGCAACATCAGAGCAGGGCAAGGACCACATTGCCAGTGGCTGTGAAGATGACCGTGGTGATGAACTTTTATGTATCGGGCTCCTTCCAGGGTGGAGATGGAAATATTTGTAACATCTCACAGTTTGCTGTCCAGCCTTACATAAGGGAGGACACTGAGGCACTCTATTCAAAGAGAGCTGACTACATTTCATTCTCTCTTGCCAGAGACCAGCAGGCAAAGCGAGCACGAGGCTTCGCGAGGATTGCAGGCTCCCCCATGGTGCAGTGTGCCATTGACTGCACGTACATAACTTTGTTGGTGCTGCATGTCAACTCTGCCATATACCGGAACCAAAAGGGATTCCACATCCTCAACGTCCAGCTCGTGTGCAACAATAGGCAGCGAATCATGCAGGTCAATGCCTGGTATCTTGGCAGCAGTCATGATGCCTTAATTCTGTGGCAGTCCACTGTAACAGCTGCATTTGAGACATGACAGCAAACCAGAGAGTGGCTACTGGGTGACAAGGGCTATCCGCTGAAGACATGGCTCATGACTCCGGTGCGTAACCCATGCACACGTGCACCGCATGCATACAGTGAAAGCCATGCTGCCATACAAAATGTGATAGAGCAGACCATTGGCATGCTGAAACAATGCTTCCACTGCCTGAGCTGCTCTGGAGTTGACCTGGAGTGCTCGGCAGAGCGGGTGTCGAGATTTGTGGTGGGCTGCTGAATGCGGCACAACCTTGACTTCATGAGGGCATGGCATTTGCCACTCGCTATACGATGGGACAAAGATGAGGAGACGGAGGAGGAAGCGGATGGGGGAAGGCAACCCAGGCAGCCCCTTTCTGGCTAGGCTGTCTGTGGAAAAACTCATCTTGTGTGCGATACCAGTAACCGCAACCCCAATTCCCCATTTACCAACAGTCCAACACCTTACCTGCCCTCTGTCACTGACCATCACTAGCCACTTGGCCACAATGCAAAATAAGAGCCAGCACAAAATAAATATTCCAAACCAAATTTATAAATCAAATCATGCCATATTGCATACAAATGTAAACTAATCACTCTTGTGTATTCCGTGTACCTTTGTTTGTCTTAGTGCAGTGCTGCTGCAGTGGCTGCAGCATGGCTGGTGGAAGGCTGCTGACTTTCAGTGGGGGAGACTGCAGATGGCCTTGAAGGACGACCTCATGTCGATGATTGCACCATCTCGGTATGGCTGGCAGCAGTCTGCACTGGCTGGCTGTCGGGCATCAGCAGGGGCACTGGCAGAGTGGCAGTGGTGGGAGGACGAATGCTGTCATCCTGAGAAAGGACAGCAGGTTTGTGACGGAGCCACTGCTGCTCTCCCCGGGCGGTGCCTCAGCAATCCTAGTAATCTGTTGCTGGACTGCTGTGACATCCTGCAAGCCCCTTTGAACACTACCATCCACAGCCATGATGGCAGCAGTCTGAGCTTCCATTGCAGCACTCAGACATTGGGTGGCTGCTGCTTGTGCTGCAATGGAGGCGGAGACATTGGCCATCAGACACTGCATCATGGTTGGGTCCACAAGTGCGCTCATGGAGTTGGCCACCACTTCCATGCTGAAAAGGATGGACTCCAAGCTCTGCGCAAAGCCCTGTGCCAAGTCAATGCCAGATTCCTCCTTGCTCCTTGACACTGCATGCAGACTTTCTGACAGGCTTGCCAAGACACCAAGCATTTCATTGTGCAGACCCATCAGCCTTCTTCTGTAGCCTTCCCCATCGAAATGCTCATCTGAATCCTCTGCAGCAGGACTCGTGTGCAACCTTGCGATCCGGTGAGCTGGCACCTGCACTATCCTTGCCCCCTGCTCTGGCTGCAGGCCACTCATGCCCAGTGTCTCACCACTTGCAGATCCTGCCTCTATGCTTTCCTCTAAATTATGTGCAGTGTCAGTATCTGAGCTGGTGACTGTGAGTGTGAAATCGAGTGATGATGCTTTTTCATCATCACTGTCTTGTTGCTCTTCCACCACTGCCTGGTCAGGTTGCAGTTCTTGGGTATCTGAAAGGAGAAAGGCACAAGGGTGAGGTTGTGGTGAGGGGAGGCGGGGAAAGCGAGAGGTGTATGCTTACCCTATCTGCTGTAACGATATCAGCAAATAGTGATGGTATTTGCCTGTTTGATTATTTATGCCTTACCAGCATATTTGCCTGATTGATTATTTATGCCTGACCAGCAGAGGGCATGTGAGAGACAAGCAGTTTAGTTTTGGTTTCGTTTTAGATGGATCTCTAAGATGGTGTCTCCTGTAATGCTGTTAACTGAGTTGAATATACTTTAGATAAAAAGACATCTCTTTCATGAATGTGTCGTCATTGAACCCATATACAAATCAATACATGGTGTCAGAAGTGATTGAAAGAGATGAAGAGGAAAAATCTGAAGTTAAATCAGCTCTCCGCATATTAGCAAGCCAAAAGAGAACATCGTTACTTACCATTGAAGAATAGCTAACGAAGTGAAAAAATGGAAGGTTTACACCCACCGGCGAAGCTTCACTTGACAGGTAATGTGGCTGAAAATTGGAGCAGGTTCAAACAACGTTTGGAGTTGTATTTAGCGGCAATCGGAGCTGACGAGAAAAGTGATAAAATGAAAGCGTCAGTGTTCTTACATGTCGTGGGTGATGACGCGCTGGAGGTGTATAATAACTTCACATTCGCTGCTGATGGAGACAAAATGAAGCTGGATAAAGTAATGGAACAGTTTGAGGCCTACTGCATACCTAAACGTAACGTGACATTTGAGAGGCACAGATTTTTCACATGTGTACAGAAAACGGGTGAGACTATTGATCAGTATGTGACTGAACTGAGAAACCGAAGCAAAACATGTGAATTTGGGGGACTGACAGACTCGCTGATAAAAGACAGACTGGTGTGTGGTATTCCAGATAATGGTCTAAGGGAAAGACTGCTAAGAGAGCAAAATCTAGACCTGGGAAAAGCCATAGCACTGTGTAGGGCTACAGAGACTGTGAAGTCACAGGCAAAGGAGCTGTTCAGTGACAGCAGCTGCAACGTGGATGCAGTGAGAATGAACGGACACAAACCGTTTAACAAAAAGAGTGCCAATGTGAAAGAAGAGGTGTGGCCAGCGAACAAAAATGAAAGGGGCAATCGAAAGTCATGTAGTCGATGCGGTACACAGCATACACCAAAAAAGTGTCCAGCATATGGTAAAACATGCAATAGTTGCAACAAAAACAACCATTATGCCCGTTGCTGCAAGAACCAAGTGCAACAAAGCAAGGTCCATGCTGTAGATGAAAGCGAGATAGAGGAGTTCCATGTAGATGTTGTGTCTGAAAACAAAAAAGAAAAAAGAGACTGGATGTTGACACTAAAAGTGAATGACATACACATTCCATTTAAATTGGATACTGGAGCACAAGTTAATGTGATATCAGAGACTGATTTTAAGAAAATTAGACCCAGACCAAAGATACATGGAATAAAAGTGAAAGTGACAGGATACTCAGGTGCTGATATACCAGTGAAAGGAAGATGCATTGTCAAAGTAACACACAAGGACAGAGAGCACACGCTAGCATTAATCGTGGTGCCAAAGGATGTGCAAGCCATACTAGGTTTAAAAGCCTGTGAGAGACTGAACCTGGTAAAGAGAGTCCTCGTTGTGGAAAGCGAAGGAGAGACAGTCTATGATGAACTCATGAAAGAGTACAACGACCTATTTCAGGGTCTAGGCTGCCTTCCAGGAGAACACACGATCAAAGTAGATAAAAGTATGCCTACGGTCATACATCCATGCAGAAAAGTTCCGTTTGCTCTTCAAAAGCAACTGAAGGCAGAGTTGGACAGGATGGAAAGCCTGAACATGATTCAGAAGATAGATGAGCCAACTGAGTGGGTGAGTTCCCTCGTCGTTGTGGACAAAAAGAATGGAAAGCTCAGAATTTGCCTGGATCCAAGAGATCTAAACAGAGCAATAAAGAGAGAGCACTTCAAGCTTCCTACACATGAGGAAATCATGTCACAGTTTGCAAATGCAAAGTATTTCAGCAAGTTAGATGCATCATCAGGATTTTGGCAGATGAAATTGGACGAGGCAAGTTCAAGACTGTGCACGTTCAACAGTCCATTTGGCAGATACAGATTCTTAAGTTTACCATTTGGCATTGCCTCAGCTCCTGAAGTGTATCACAAAACTATCCATATGATCTATGAGCACCTGGAGGGAGTTGATACATCAATGGATGACATCATAGTATGGGGAACCACGAGAACTGAGCATGACGAGAGACTGAAAAAAGTGCTGGAAGCAACAAGGAAAACAAACCTGAAGCTGAATAGAGAGAAATGCCAGCTCGGGGTGACAGAACTGACATTCGTGGGAGATATCCTTAGCAGTGAGGGCATCAGACCAGATCCCAGAAAGGTGTCCGCCATTGAGAATATGCCAAAGCCACAATGCAAAAAAGACGTGCAGAGGTTTAATGGAATGATCAACTACATGGGTAAATTCATATCCAACCTCTCAGAAAAGATGGCGCCACTGAGACGACTAACTGAAAAGAACATAGAATGGGAATGGAATCATGAGTATGAGAAGTCATGGAGCGATCTAAAGAAACTGCTCACAGAGGAACCAGTTCTGTGGTTTTATGACCCAGCGAGACCCATCAAGATATCATCAGATGCATCACAGAGTGGGCTCGGTGCCGTTCTTCTGCAAAAATATGACTACTGGCAACCTATTGCATATGCATCGCGCTCAATGACAGACGCGGAGACGCAATATGCTCAAATAGAAAAGGAGCTGCTCAGCATCACATACGCCTGTGAAAGATTTCACCAGTTTGTGGCACGACAAGCAATCAATGTAGAGACTGACCATAAGCCCTTGATTGCATTGTTCCAAAAGCCACTAAATAGCTGTCCGCTTAGAATACAAAGAATGATGATCAGGCTGCAACGCTATACACTGAATGTTGCGTACACACCGGGTAAGCTGATGTATACAGCAGACACGTTGTCCAGAGCTGTTGACCCAAGTGAGCCCGCAAACACCAAAATGGATGAAAAAGTGAACGCCTACGTGGACATGATCACAAGTGCACTGCCCATAGCAGATGCAAAAATGGAGCTCATAAAGACTGAGACAAACAAAGATGAAACAATGAGACGACTGAGGAAAAGCATCTTGGATGGATGGCCCAACATGAAGCAAAACTGCTCACCTGACATGGCAGAGTACTGGAACTGCAGGGCGGAACTATCAGTGGTCGAAGACATCATCTACAAAGGAAGTAAAATAGTTATCCCAAAGAGTCTGAGAAGAGAGATGCTAAAAAGGATCCATGGAGGACATCTGGGAATCGAAAAGTGTAAGAAAAGAGCACGAGAGGTGATGTACTGGCCACAAATCAACCAAGATGTGACAAATGAGGTGTCAAACTGCACAATATGCCTGAAATATCGAGCAAGCAATCTGGTAGAACCACTAAAGCCACACCCAGCACCAGACAGACCTTACCAGAAGGTAGGCGCTGACCTATTCGTATGTCAAGGGAAGGACTATCTTGTAGTTACAGACTATTACTCCCTGTATCCAGAGGTTTGTAGACTGTACACCACCACTGCAGATGCTGTGATAACATGTATGAAAGCCATATTCTCCAGACATGGCGTGGCAAGCGAGGTCTTCACAGACAACGGACCCCAGTTTTACAATGCAAGTTTCCGACACTTTGCCAAAGAGTGGGACTTTGTCCACACAACGTCAAGTCCTCACTTTCCACAGTCCAATGGACTAGTGGAAAAATCAGTCCAGACAGTGAAAAGACTGATGTACAAGGCAAAAGACGGTGGAACTGACTTCTACCAGAGCATGCTTGTATACCGCACAACGCCGCTCGAGTGTGGTATGTCACCAGCCCAACTCTTTATGGGACGTCGGCTAAGGTCAAACCTACCCATCCCGGAGAACCTCCTGAAAACAAAAGAGGGGGAGAAAGTGAGGAAGTTCAAAGAACAACAGAAAGAAAAGCAAAAGTACTACTATGACAGAGGAACACAAAACCTACCTGAACTCCACACTGGTGACCAAGTAAGGTTCAAAGACAAAACAAACATATGGACTCAGAAGGGAACTGTCCTGAGTGAAGTACAACCAAGATCATACACCATTCAGACAGATGAGGGTGCTGTTCTGCGAAGAAATCATCGAGATCTTCTCATGGGACCAACCACAGCAAGTCAAAAGACTGATACTGTTGAACAACTTGATCACACAGCAGGGCAAAAGACTGATACTGTTGAACAACCTGATCACACAGCTGAGAAATCATCATCTGAGGCAACAACTCAGATTCAAGGACAATCAATCAGAAAATCCTCAAGACACGTGAAGCCTCCTGAGAGACTCATTGAGCAAGTTTAAGGACTCTTGTTATAGAAGGAAGTAATGTTATCTTATTCTTTCTTCAAGTTCTAGGTATTTACATATTTCATGTGAACACACAAAACAAGGTTAAAAAACCTTGATCATGATAATGATAAATGTAAGAAGTCACACAACACCAGGTTATAGTCCAACAGCTTTATTTGAAATCTCAAGCTTTCGGAGCGCTGCTCCTTCTTCAGGTGAAGTGGAGAAATGCATAAAGACACAGCTTATATAGTCAGAGAATCATGTCAGATGTTTACAGGTAACCTTTCCAACTGCCATTTATCACACCTCGGCAGAGAGATAATCACAGCAGTCAAAGGTGTGAATAGTGTCCAAACAGGTCAGTCAGGGAAACATTACATCAAAGAACAATGAGGTGGGGTCACAAGGGGTCAAATATTGCAGATGCTGGGGTCTGTATGAAAAACAAAAAAACAGACAAAAAACATTTTTTTTTTTTTTTGGCTGGAAATCACAGCAGGTCCGGCCGCATCTGTGTAGAGAGAACAAGCCAATGTCGACTCGAGTCTGGATGACCCTGCATCAGGTGGGGTTACATGTAGCGTGACATGAACCCAAGATCTCGGTTGAGGCCGTCCTCATGGGTGTGGAACTTGGCTATCAGTTTCTGCTCGACGATTTTGCGTTGTCGTGTGTCTCGAAGGCCACCTTGGAGAATGCTTACCCGAAGATCGGAGGCTGAATGTCCTTGACTGCTGAAGTGTTCCCCGACTGGGAGGGAACACTCCTGCCTGGTGATTGTTGCGCGGTGTCCGTTCATCCGTTGTCGCAGTGTCTGCATGGTCTCGCCGATGTACCATGCTCCGGGGCATCCTTTCCTGCAACGTATGAGGTAGACAACGTTGGCCGAGTCACATGAGTATGTACCATGTACCTGGTGGGTGGTGTCCTCACGTGTGATGATGGTATCTGTGTTGATGATCTGGCATGTCTTGCAGAGGTTGCTGTGGCAGGGTTGTGTGGTGTCGTGGTCGCTGTTCTCCTGAAGGCTGGGTAATTTGCTGCGAACGATGGTCTGTTTGAGGTTAGGCGGCTGTTTGAAAGCGAGTAGTGGAGGCGTGGGGATGGCCTTAGCGAGGTGTTCGTCGTCATCGATGACATGTTGAAGGCTGCGAAGAACATGGCGTAGTTTCTCCGCTCCGGGGAAGTACCGGACGACGAAGGGTACTCTGTTGCTTGTGTCCCGTGTTTGTCTTCTGAGGAGGTCTATGCGATTTTTCGCTGTGGCCCGTCGGAACTGTCGATCGACGAGTCGAGCGTCATACCCCATTCTTACAAGGGCGTCTTTCAGTGTCTGTAGGTGTCCATCGCGTTCCTCCTCGTCTGAGCAGATCCTGTGTATTCGCAGGGCTTGTCCATAGGGGATGGCTTCTTTAACATGGTTAGGGTGGAAGCTGGAGAAGTGAAGCATCGTGAGGTTGTCCGTGGGCTTGCGGTAGAGTGAAGTGCTGAGGTGTCCGTCTTTGATGGAGATTCGTGTGTCCAGGAATGAGACTGATTCTGAGGAGTAGTCCATGGTGAGTTTGATGGTGGGATGGAACTTGTTGATGTTATCGTGTAGTCTTTTCAGTGATTCTTCGCCGTGGGTCCATAGGAAGAAAATGTCGTCGATGTATCTGGTGTATAGCGTTGGTTGGAGATCCTGTGCAGCGAAGAAGTCTTGCTCGAACTTGTGCATGAAGATGTTTGCGTATTGGGGTGCGAATTTGGTCCCATCCCACGTACTCCCCGCGTGGGAGACTTCTACTGCCTCCCAAAGATACACAAAGCCAACACACCTGGACGTCCTATCGCATCAGGCAACGGAACCCTGTGTGAGAACCTCTCTGGATATGTCGAGGGCATCCTGAAACCCATCGTACAGGGAACCCCCAGCTTCTGTCGCGACACTACAGACTTCTTACAGAAGCTCAGCACCCACGGACCAGTTGAACCAGGAACACTCCTCGCCACGATGGACGTCTCGGCACTCTACACCAGTATCCCCCACGATGACGGCATCGCTGCGACAGCCTCAGTACTCAACACCAACAACAGCCAATCTCCAGACGCCATCCTACAACTCATCCGCTTCATCCTTGACCACAATGTCTTCACCTTCGACAACCAGTTCTTTACCCAAACACACGGAACAGCCATGGGGACCAAATTCGCACCCCAATACGCAAACATCTTCATGCACAAGTTCGAGCAAGACTTCTTCGCTGCACAGGATCTCCAACCAATGCTATACACCAGATACATCGACGACATTTTCTTCCTATGGACCCACGGCGAAGAATCACTGAAAAGACTACACGATAACATCAACAAGTTCCATCCCACCATCAAACTCACCATGGACTACTCCTCAGAATCAGTCTCATTCCTGGACACACGAATCTCCATCAAAGACGGACACCTCAGCACTTCACTCTACCGCAAGCCCACGGACAACCTCACGATGCTTCACTTCTCCAGCTTCCACCCTAACCACGTTAAAGAAGCCATCCCCTATGGACAAGCCCTGCGAATACACAGGATCTGCTCAGACGAGGAGGAACGCGATGGACACCTACAGACACTGAAAGACGCCCTTGTAAGAATGGGATATGATGCTCGACTCGTCGATCGACAGTTCCGACGGGCCACAGCGAAAAATCGCATAGACCTCCTCAGAAGACAAACACGGGACACAACCGAGTACCCTTCGTCGTCCGGTACTTCCCCGGAGCGGAGAAACTACGCCATGTTCTTCGCAGCCTTCAACATGTCATCGATGACGACGAACATCTCGCTAAGGCCATCCCCACGCCTCCACTACTCGCTTTCAAACAGCCGCCTAACCTCAAACAGACCATCGTTCGCAGCAAATTACCCAGCCTTCAGGAGAACAGCGACCACGACACCACACAACCCTGCCACAGCAACCTCTGCAAGACATGCCAGGTCATCAACACAGATACCATCATCACACGTGAGGACACCACCCACCAGGTACATGGTACATACTCATGTGACTCGGCCAACGTTGCCTACCTCATACGTTGCAGGAAAGGATGCCCCGGAGCATGGTACATCGGCGAGACCATGCAGACACTGCGACAACGGATGAACGGACACCGCGCAACAATCACCAGGCAGGAGTGTTCCCTCCCAGTCGGGGAACACTTCAGCAGTCAAGGACATTCAGCCTCCGATCTTCGGGTAAGCATTCTCCAAGGTGGCCTTCGAGACACACGACAACGCAAAATCGTCGAGCAGAAACTGATAGCCAAGTTCCGCACCCATGAGGACGGCCTCAACCGAGATCTTGGGTTCATGTCACGCTACATGTAACCCCACCTGATGCAGGGTCATCCAGACTCGAGTCGACATTGGCTTGTTCTCTCTACACAGATGCGGCCGGACCTGCTGTGATGTCCAGCCAAAAAAAAAAAAAAATGTTTTTTGTCTGTTTTTTTGTTTTTCATACAGACCCCAGCATCTGCAATATTTGACCCCTTGTGACCCCACCTCATTGTTCTTTGATGTAATGTTTCCCTGACTGACCTGTTTGGACACCATTCACACCTTTGACTGCTGTGATTATCTCTCTGCCGAGGTGTGATAAATGGCAGTTGGAAAGGTTACCTGTAAACATCTGACATGATTCTCTGACTATATAAGCTGTGTCTTTATGCATTTCTCCACTTCACCTGAAGAAGGAGCAGCGCTCCGAAAGCTTGAGATTTCAAATAAAGCTGTTGGACTATAACCTGGTGTTGTGTGACTTCTTACATTTGTCCACCCCAGTCCAACTCTGGCATCTCCACACCATGATAATGATAATGTAAGTTCATTAAGTGTTACAGCTAAAATGCAGAGTAATACAAAGAAAACATGTTGTTAGATGAAAGTAAAATACTTTTGTTTTAAGAAAGGGAGATGTAACGATATCAGCAAATAGTGATGGTATTTGCCTGTTTGATTATTTATGCCTTACCAGCATATTTGCCTGATTGATTATTTATGCCTGACCAGCAGAGGGCATGTGAGAGACAAGCAGTTTAGTTTTAGTTTCGTTTTAGATGGATCTCTAACATGG
The DNA here is from genome assembly GCF_052327205.1 of Somniosus microcephalus. Classification (NCBI taxonomy): domain Eukaryota; kingdom Metazoa; phylum Chordata; class Chondrichthyes; order Squaliformes; family Somniosidae; genus Somniosus; species Somniosus microcephalus. The sequence continues at coordinate 90,421,104 of NC_140992.1, read as the reverse complement.
TGTCTCCTGTAATGCTGTTAACTGAGTTGAACATACTTTAGATAAAAAGTCATTCTCTTTCATGAATGTGTCGTCATTGAACCCACATAGAAATCAATACATCTGCAGCTTGTAAATCAGAAGAGATTTTGTGGGATGAGGGGGAAGTGGGATGTGAGAAGGAGGATTAGGTATGAGGATACTGTCATCTTCAATGGTTTCAGGCCCGCTGCTGGCCACGGCCTCAGCAATGGCCATTCCAATAATGGCCAGCACCGTCTCCTCCATGGGGGTTAGGAAATGCAGGCACGCCTGTCCCCTGCCGGCTAGCTCCTGCTGCCTCCGGTTGTGCACAACCTTGTCCTGCAAAAGAGAGGGAAGTGTGTCAGTCAGTATCATGCAATCTGTTTGGGTGCTATAGCTGTCTTGATGAATAGCTGGCAGTATGTGCAGGCTTGGCAGTGTGTGCAAGCTGTAAGATGTGGGTGTGAGGCTTGCAGCAGTGTTAAGTGTGTGAGGGTGAGGTGAAGCTATGACGGTTAGTTATGAGTCCTGATTGATAGAGACTGCTGGTAGATGAATAATGGTGGTGTGGAGCTTTGAGCAGTGTCTGAGGCTAATGGGCTGGTGGGATATGGCATTTGAAGATGCATTCACTGACCTTGACCACTCGTGTGAGGTCATTGAACTTCTTACAGCACTGCATCCAGGCGCTTGGAGTTTGACTCCTGGCATTGACCGCCATGGTTCCCACTGCCTTCTTAGCATGTGTCTTGAGGGGCCTCCTGGCCACCTGTGATACAGCACATCTCTCCTCTTTCCCCCTCCTCCACCAAGGCCTCCAGTGTATTGTTGGAAAACCTTGGAGCCCACTCTCTCCCATGTTGTGCCATTATTGAGTGTTTCCCAGGCCAGAATCAGTTGTAGAATGACTTCTAGCACCTGCACCAGCCACAATGCATCTCATCTTTAAGAAGTGCTGGCTAGCTTTAAGCAGTGTATGCTCACTTTGACTGGTGCTAGCCTCTCAGGATTCTGGGCCCCTGCTGATGTGTGCAGCCAATCAACAGTGCGGTTAGCACTGGCTGCACACTGAAATGATGTAAATGAGCAGAGAAGCACGAAGTTGGCGTGCTGCCTGCATTACTTTGAATGGGCGTGGGTTAATTACGATCCTTGTGTCCATCTTCAGGGTTTTTCAAATTTAGCCCCCCCTTGTATTCCAACTATTAATACTGTTGCAGGATTATTGTTCAAATCAACTGCAAACTGCTACTTGAAAGTGGTCGATTCAGTCCTGCCAGTAAAGGTCATCGCTAGTAGGAATTCTTTTTTAGAACATTTGCATACTGAACTCCCGTTGCAGCTCTCTGTGTGTTTTTCTATAAGAATACCTGAAATATATTGGCCCCCTGAGTAAGCCTCTGAACCGCGAAATATTTCCGTACTTACCTCCTGGCTCCACGGCTACTGCGAGTTCCCTTCTTGGGCCTGCAGGCATAAGCCTGCGTAAATGCCCACCAATCCCAGGGACGCACGCGGTTCGCAAGCATCCCTGGGATCACGTGGGCCCGGTCAGCCGATCATAAAGGGGAATTCCAATGATGCTTATGGGCATTCCATTTACGTATGGAATTCCCCTAAGCATATTAGAAATCCCCCAAAAAAAGAATTCACACCATTTAAACAAAAATAAATGTTCCCATATTCAAAATTAATGAAAAGATCCTTTAATTAAGCATTTAAAATAAAAATTAACATTTTTGAAAAATAAATTTAAACATTTTAAAACGGGCCAAAATTTACCTAAACTAATTTTAAATGTATGTGTATGTTTTAATCATTAAAAAAAATTATTTTAACATTTATTTTAACTCTTGCACTGGTAAAAGAAGGCTTTATGCCTGCTTTTACCAGACGTAAGGGTTTTGTGGGCATTCGCTGGGCAGTAGTTGGGCAAATAGCCCCACTCTGCGCCAGCTAAAGTGATTTTGTAGCGGGTGCGAAGGATCTGTCGATGCGAAACTTGACCGAATGCCGTGCGTATGCTGTCGAAACCACCGTAATTTCAGGCCAAATGACTATATTACAGTATGTAGTCCGAAAGCTTAAAGATTTTGGAATGGAATCCTAACAATAAAAGTATAAGTACATGGTACTTCTGTTAATTCACTTTATTGTGCTGTTCTTTGAAACACCATTTATTCATCTTTTTAAAAATGTTTTGGCTGGCATGGTAATACAGTGGAGTTTTTTGCCAGATAGGTTTTTACATGTCTAACCATGGCAGCTATCATTTTTTTCCTTTATCTTCAGACAGTACAAGTCAGGGCCGTATTGTTGACTGGGTTTACAGTTTATGTCATGGTATGCATGTATTTACAGATAACAGCTCAGACTTGACTGAGCACATCGCTGGCTTCTGAAATTGGCAGCAACAATACAGTATTCATGTTACAGTAATTCAGAAATCATCTGACTCAAAAAAGGAATGGAAGAGATTTTGTATCTATTTATTGTCATTTTAATCTGGCTTTCTGTTAACTGTTAAGTAGTTCACATAGAATAAATCACTTCCACCACTGTGGTTTCCCTTGCGTCATGTCTGGGTCTGTTGTAGACTAATTGATAGAGATTGATTGCTATGATTAGTCAACAACTCCATTATCTTTGTATCATGCGACTACCAGAATGGTACAAGGCAAACTAGATGGACCTTGGCCTTTCCTCGTCTAGCAATTCCTGTGTTCCGATACTTGGCTTTTTAATGTTTACTTGTAGGGAAACAACAGGAACAGGAGAAAAAAATGAGGAAACCAAAAACAAACTGAAGAGGAAAAGGAACCCAATGGGTTGAAATTATACTGTTCAATATGCGTAACAAACATGCTAGAGCATTCTGTATGAAATTACTTTAAGAAAGGCATTAACAAGGTTGGTGTGTGAAGCTGTTCAGTTTAAATGGGCCAATGGCTTTTCTAAATATGGGGAAATTTAATAGAAATAATTAATTCATTACTAATATTACACAGTACAATTTCAATCCCAAAGTAAAAAATCTTATTGATCAGGAGTACCAATTTAATTAAGACAAAAATGTGAGTTTAGTACGTACACAAATGCGTGTTTCTCTACAGTAGGGAAGACACAATAATTTTTCTATAACTTTTTTAGATAATATTTTAATTTGGAAAATGCAATCTACTTTAAGTGAATACTGCTTAGCTTAAAAATCCCACAGAAACCTTAGTGCTAATGTCAGGAAAATATCAGTTAATTTGGTTTTAGAGCCTTCAGCATGTGCTGCCTGCTTTGTTGCTTTCATTGAGTGCTACAAAGGTTAAACAAACATCAGAAACTTGGTCCGGCTCACGTACTGTTAAATAGCCAAATGTTCCACTCTGAACCTAGTTTTTAAATATGGAGAGGTTCCACTGGATTTTATTACCAATGCTGAATGGAGTGGCTCTTTTCTCTTTCACAGCTGAAAGAACCAACATCTGTTGGAATGCCAGCTTCAGAAATCTGGGGTTAACTATGTCTTCACCTGTACTTTTAACCTTTTGACTTTGAACATTTTCCAAACAAACATAAATTACCACCTGTGCTTCACACATTACAAAAAAAATGGTGACTACACCTGAGAGCCATCTTAAAACAATTAACGTGCATTTTAGAAGTGACAAAATCATTTAAAAATCAGAGTATAATTTTTTTTCCTTTTAATTAAAACAGAATACAATGGAGGAAATAAAATAAATGCCCCTGCCAGCATGTTTCCATATTTAATTCTCCTCAGTTAGGTATATCAGGTTACAGAACAAACAATAAATAATGTGTGGCCACTTGTTCTGAGACATGTATGAGAAATCTAAAAGATTTAGGACGAGAATGAAACTGAAATCAAAACTCGAGTACCCCAAACTGAACCATTTGAAACTAGCTGACAAAAGACCTTTCCAGTTATGATCATTTCAATTTTAGGATTGGTCCTCTCCTTTAATAAATGATTAAAATCAAAAGATGAGGGTGTAGGAGTCTCTGCACTCCTAGCAAAGAATCTATAAACTCACTGGAAGTTAACAAACTGAGTTTAATGTATTAAAACTTTACAAAACAAGAAAATGCAGGAGAAGCTCTAAACAGGTCTTTTCTCTATCACTCCACACGAGGACTGGCTGGCCACGCCCTCTACCTCTGACGTCATGACGTCATCACGTTTCCCGCCGTTGGGGACGTCACATGACCCACGTGATGACATCATCGCGTCAGATCGTGATTTTGTCGATCTAGCTCTGTTTAACCAGAGCCAACATTGAAAGGTAATAAACATGATTAAAGGCAATTATACAAGTCCCTGTGAGAGTCTGTTAGTGACTTTGCCACATACGCCCCCCCAGAATTGTCTTTAACGAAAAGAGTCAATCGCTGAGGAGGTCGGACAAGTCTGTTGGACCGACTCCTAAATTCCTGGAGGGAAAAACGCTGAGCAGGCGGCGAGCTGCCAGGTAACACGGCGCTGTCAGGTGTGGCGGCGGCTGGCGGCCGGCCGCGGTGCGGAGGCTGCGCCAGCTCGATCGGTCGTTCGAGGTCCAGGTGTGCAGGCTTGAGACGATTGACAGAGATGTGATCCGGCTTGCCCCCGACATCAGTCACGAAACTCTTGTCCCCTGTCTGCAAAACCTTGAAGGGCCCGGCATAAGGAGGTGCGAGCGGGGTACGATGGCCGTCTTGGCGCACAAACACGAACTTGGCTTTCGACAACTCCCCCGGGACATTGGACGAAGGCAAACCGTGCTGTGAGGTTGGAACTGGGCAGAAACAGCGGGCCGCATCCCGGTGGGTCTCTCTTTGCCTGGCCGCGGACCATTGTCGCGTAGGGGATGGCAGGAATTCACCCGGGACTCGAAGCGGTTGCCCGTAAACCATCACCGCCGCCGCCGACTGGAGATCTTCCTTCGGCGCCGTGCGGAGTCCTAACATCACCCACGGCAGTTTGTCAACCCAGGATGCATCCAGCAGGCTGGCCCTGAGCGACGCCTTCAAGGAACGGTGGAACCGCTCGCACAAGCCGTTCGCTTGCGGGTGATAGGCTGCAGTGCGGTGGAGTTTAACGCCCAACACGGAAATCACCTCATTCCACAGTTCGGACGAAAATTGCGGCCCCCGATCCGACGAGATATCCGCAGGGACACCAAAACGGGCTACCCATGATGAAACGAAAGCTCGAGCAACATCCGCAGAGGTGGTGGACGTCATGGGGACTGCCTCCGGCCACTTTGTGGTGCGATCCACCATCGTCAAAAGGTACGTAAAGCCCCGGGAAGGTGGAAGCGGGCCCGCTAAGTCGATGTGAATGTGATCAAATCACCGCTCCGGAACCTCAAAGGTGGCGAGCGGGGCCCTGACATGCCGTTGCACCTTGGCCCGTTGGCAAACAACACAAGTGTTCGCCCAGTCTCTGACGTCTTTGCATATTCCCCTCCATACGAATTTGGAGACCAGCAGCTTTTGCGATGCCCGCACTACAGGATGCAATAGGCCATGTATGGCGTCGAAAGCCGCTCGGCGCCATTTAGATGGAACGATCGGACGGGGAGCACCCAGCAAAACATCGCAGAGCAGAGTAGTACCTGCAGAATGGAACGGCACATCCCTCGGCTGGAGGCTGGTTGGTACCGAACGAAAACCCTGGGTCTCTGGGTCGGCTGCTTGGTCAACTGCCATCTGTGTGTAGTCAATGCCCAATTGGACGGCCTGGACGGTGGCACGGGAGAGGCAATCGGCAATGACGTTGTCCTTACCGGCCACATGCCGGATGTCGGTGGTGAACTCCGATATGTACGTCAGCTGCCGTTGCTGCCGAGCCGACCATGGTTCCACAGACTTGGCCATTGCGAACATCAATGGCTTGTGGTCAACAAACGCGATGAAGTGTCGTCCTTCGAGGAGGAAACGAAAATGGCGGATGGCCAAAAACAAAGCCAACAGCTCTCGATCGAAAGTGCTGTACCGGCGCTCATGCCGTTGTAGCTGGCAGCTAAAAAAGGCCAGAGGTTGCCATGTGCCGTCGACCCACTGCTCCTGGACGGCCCCCACCGCGTAGTCTGACGCGTCCATCGTGAGGGCGATGGTGGCTCCCGGCAGGGGGTGTGCTAACATGGTCGCATTGGTGAGCACAGCTTTCGTCTCCTCGAAGGCGCGATCCATGTCTTGCGACCATACCACTGGCTCCTTTCCCGTCGTGCCTCTAAGGGCCTCATAGAGTGGACGCATGAGCTGCGCTGCCCTGGGGATGAAATGATGATAGAAGTTCACCATCCCCAGGAACTCCTGTAAGGCTTTCACGGATTTCGGTTTCGGGAACGCCGCGATTGCCTCCACCTTGACTCGAAGTGGCATTGCCTCAGTGGGGGTTATGCGGTGGCCCAGGAAATCGAGTTGCGCTAGGCCGAAACGGCATTTGTCCGGGTTAACGATGAGGCCGTGCTGCTGAAGCCGTCGGAAAAGGACCCGAAGGTGCTCGAGGTGTTCCTCCTTGGAGGTGCTGGCAACCAGAATATCATCCAAATAAACAAATAAAAAGTCAAGGTCCCGCAGGACTGAATCCATGAGGCGCTGAAATGCCTGCGCCGCGTTCTTAAGCCCAAAGGGCATTTGCAGGAATTCAAAAAGCCCAAAGGTGGTAATTACCGCTGTCTTTTCGACATCTTGAGGGTGCGCTTGCACCTGGTGGTAACCACGGACGAGGTCGATTTTCAAGAAGATGGACGTCCCCGCCAAATGGGCTGAGAAGTCCTCTATATGGGGAATGGGGTAGCGGTCGGGCGTCATTATCTCATTGAGGCGGAGATAATTACCACCGGGCCGCCATCCCCCGCCGGGCTTGGGGACGATGTGGAGCGGGGAGGACCAGGGGCTACTGGACCGACGGACGATCCCCATTTTCTCCATCACGGCGAACTCCGCCTTCGCTGCTGCTAGCTTGCTGGACTCTAAACATCACGCCCTGGCGTAAACGGGAGAGCCGGTAGTCAAAATATGATGCTCCACCCGATGCTTGACGGTTGGAGCCGAAAAGGTGGGCTTCGTCAGCTCGGGGAACTCCTCGAGGAGACGGGCGAAATCGTCGGGCTGTGGCTGCGCACATGAAATCGTGTGTGACGCAGACGTGCTGCGCGCCCCTGAAATATCGTCGAGTGTGGCGGCGTGAACGAGGCGTCGATTTTTCACGTCCACCAACAGGCCGTTGGCGCCCAAAAAGTCAGCACCCAACAGGGCCTGCGAGATTTGAGCGAGATTTGAGCGGTGACAAAATTCCAGGCGAAGGTCGATGACCGAGGCGGGAAGTATGCTGCATTGCACCCCCGTGTCGCACAGAAAACGACGGCCCGAGATGGAGTCGGTTAAGTAGGTGAGATTCCCGGAAGCGCCGATCGCCATAGTGGCCACGGGGGAAGTACCGGGACTGGCGTGCTTGACTCGTGGCGGTCTATTCGACGGTCTGGTAACGAAATTGCATGGTGGGTGGCAGCAGCGGGCCTTCGGTCCGAAACGAGCATGGTAGTAGCAGTAACTAGCAGTCCTAGTGCGAGCAAGCACTGAGTGCGAGTCATCAAAGAGTGCTGTGAGTTTGGGTGAGTGTGAGAGTTCTTTAATTGTTATTTCTCTTTAAATCATTCTTGATAAGATTACTTAAGCAGTTTAAGTAAAGGGGAAAAGTTAAATATTTGGGATTCTGTTGGTTTAAGAAGTGTAAAACAAGGTTACACTGCAGTAGGAGTAAATTGGCACAGCAGGCAGTGGAAACCAGTTTTCTAACCAATCAGCAGGGGTGACTCATTTGGCTGTAAACAAACAAACAGTGTAAAAAGACCAGTCCTAGTGCGAGTCATCAAAGAGTGCTGTGAGTTTGGGTAAGTGTGAGTTTGGGTAAGTGGGGTGTTAGGTGCTCTTTTCAAACTTTAACTCTGTGGGTTGTAGTTAATAAGGCCTTTCTGGTGCAGAGTGACTGTTGGTAAACCATTTAACTGGTGTAACTAGAGGGATTGATTTAATTTAAATCCAGTTAATTAAAGGGGATACTAGCATCTAAAATCGGGCAGAGGGTGTCCATAACTAACAATAAAAAATTTAATTAATTACATAGAATGGAGCAGGTGATGTGTTACTGTTGCGAGATGTGGGAGCCGGTGAAACCCATTGAGGCTCACGGTGATTATGTCTGTGACAAGTGTCTGCTGCTACAGGAACTCCAGCTCCGTGTTGATGAGCTGGAGTCTGAGCTTCAGGCACTGCGACACATCAGGGAGGGGGAGAAGTACCTGGACTCTGTGTATCAGGAGGTGGTCACACCTATGAAGTTAATTAATTCAGATGTAGCCCATGGTCAGGGACAGGACGGTGTGACTACGAGTGAGGCAGGTACGGGGATCCAGGAGGTAGAGCTGGAGGAGCCGCAGCCCTTGCTCTTGTCCAACAGGTTTGAGGTTCTTACTCCCTGTGGGGACAGGAGCAGGGACTGCAGGGAGGATGAGCAACCTGGCCACAGCACCGTGGAACGGGGGGCCATTCAAGAGGGGGGAGTAAATAGAAATGTTGTAGTGGTAGGGGATAGTATTATTAGGGGGATAGATAGAGTTCTCTGCAGCCGAGAGCGAGAGTCCCGAAGGCTGTGTTGGTTAAGGACATCTCCTCTGGGCTGGAAAGAAACTTGCAGTGGGAGGGGGTGGATCCAGTTGTCGTGGTCCATGTTGGTACAAACGACGTAGATAGGACTAGGAAGCCGGTTCTGTTAAAGGAGTATGAGCAGCTAGGGGTCAAATTAAAAAACAGAACCTCAAGGGTAATAATCTCTGGATTATTACCTGAGCCACAAGCGAATTTGGCTCGGACAAATAAATTTAGAGAGTTAAATGCGTGGCTCAAAGACTGGTGTGGGAGAAATGGGTTTTGCTTCCTGGGACACTGGCACCAGTACTGGGGCAGGAGGGAGCTGTTCCGTTGGGACGGGCTTCACTTGGCCAGTGCTGGGACTAGAGTCCTGGCGGATCATATAACTAGGGTTGTAGAGAGGGCTTTAAACTAACTAGTGGGGGGGAGGTTCCTAGAGAGCAAATAATAAAAATGACAACAGAGAAGGTCATAGACTTAGGTAGCAGTGGGGAAATTAAAAACCAGAGCATGTCAGGAAGGGGCAGAAGGTATGGAGTAAAGGGTAAAGTAATAAAAAGGGCAAAAGCAGGAACTAAGTGTCACAAAACATATTTGAAAGTTCTCTATCTGAATGCACGTAGCATTCGTAACAAAATAGACGAGTTAATGGCACAAATAACTACATATGGGTATGATCTTGTGGCCATTACAGAAACATGGCTGCAGGGTGACAATGCCTGGGAATTAAACATACCAGGTTATTTAACGATCAGGGAGGACAGGCAGGAAGGAAGGGGAGGTGGGGTGGCTATGTTAATAAAGGAAGGAATCACTGTAATACAGAGAAATGATATTGGGTCAAAAGATCAGGATAATGAAACAGTTTGGGTGGAGATAAGGAATAACAAGGGGGGAAAAAACACTAGTGGGCATAGTCTATAGGCCTCTGAACAGTGGCAACTCTGTTGGACGGAGTATCAATCAGGAAATAGTTGAGGCTTGTAATAAGGGAACATCTATAATTATGGGGGATTTTAACTATCATATTAATTGGACAAATCAAATTGGGCAGGGCTGCCTTGAGGATGAGTTCATTGAGTGTATTAGGGATGGGTTTCTTGAGCAGTATGTAACTGAACCGACCAGGGGTCAAGCAACCTTAGATCTGGTCCTGTGTAACGAGACAGGATGAATTAAAAATGTCCTAGTAAAGGATCCCCTTGGAATGAGTGACCACAACATGGTTGAATTCCATATTCAATTAGAGGGTGAGAAGGTTGGATCTCAAACAAGCGTGCTAAGCTTGAATAAAGGAGACTATGAAGGTATGAGAGCGGAATTGAGTAGAGTGGATTGGGAAAATAGATTAAAGGGTAAGACGATACATGATCAGTGGTGTACATTTAAGGAGCTTTTTACAACTTCCAAAAAAAATATATTCCACTGAAAAGAAAAGGGTGTAAAAGAAAAGACAGCCATCCATGGCTAAGTAAAGAAATTAAGGATAGTATTCGACTAAAAAAAAGGGCATATAAGGTAGCCAAATCTAGTGGGAGGATAGAGGGTTGGGAAAACTTTAAAAGACAGCAAAAAATAACAAAAAGTTTGATTAAGAAAGGGAAGATAGATTATGAAAGTAAATTAGCAAAAAATATAAAAACAGATAGTAAGAGTTTTTATAGTTATATAAAAAGAAAAAAGGGTGGCTAAAGTAAATGTTGGTCTCTTAGAGGATGAGACCGGGAAATTAATGGTGGGAAATATGGAGATGGCAAAAACACTGAATGAATATTTTGTATCAGTCTTTACAGTAGAGGACACTAAGAATATCCCAACACTGGACAAACAGGGGGCTAAGGGGGGGGGAGGAGCTAAACACGATCAAAATCACTAAGGAAGTGGTACTTGGTAAAATAATGGGACTCAAGGAGGATAAATCACCTGGACCTGATGGCTTACATCCTAGGGTCTTGGGGGAAGTGGCGGTAGGGATTGTGGATGCATTGGTAATAATTTTCCAAAACTCCCTGGACTCAGCAAAGGTCCCGGCAGACTGGAAAACTGCTAATGTAACGCCCTTATTTAAAAAGGGCAGTAGACAGAAGGCTGGAAACTATAGACCGGTTAGCCTAACATCTGTGGTAGGTAAAATTTTGGAGTGCATTATTAAGGAGACAGTAACAGGACAGTTGGATAATCATAATTTAATAGGACAAAGTCAGCATGGTTTTATGAAGGGGAAGTCATGTTTGACAAATTTGCTGGAGTTCTTTGAGGAAGTAACATATAGGGTGGATAAAGGGGAACCAGTGGACGTAGTGTATTTAGACTTCCAAAAGGCATTTGACAAGGTGCCACACAAAAGATTATTGCTTAAGATAAAAAATCACGGGATTGGGGGTAATATTCTGGCATGGATAGAGGATTGGCTATCTAACAGAAGGCAGAGAGTTGGGATAAATGGTTCATTCTCAGACTGGCAATCAGTAACTAGTGGTGTTCCGCAGGGGTCAGTGCTGGGTCCCCAACTCTTTACAATCTATATTAATGATTTGGAGGAGGGGACCGAGTGTAACATATCAAAGTTTGCAGATGATACTAAGATGGGAGGGAAAGTAGTGAGTGAGGAGGACATAAAAAACCTGCAAGGGGACATAGACAGGCTAAGTAAGTGGGCAGAAATTTGGCAGATGGAATACAATACTGGAAAGTGTGAGGTTATGCACTTTGGCAGGAAAAATCGTAGAGCAAGTTATTATCTTCATGGCAAGAAACTGGAAAGTACTGAAGTACAAAGGGATCTGGGGGTCCTGGTGCACGAAACTCAAAAGGTTAGTATGCAGGTGCAGCAAGTGATTAAGAAGGCCAATGGAATGTTGGCTTTCATTGTTAGGGGGATAGAATATAAAAATAGGGAGGTATTGCTTCTGTTGTACAAGGTATTGGTGAGACCGCACCTGGAATATTGCATACAGTTTCGGTGTCCATACTTAAGAAAAGACATACTTGCTCTCGAGTCAGTACAAAGAAGGTTCACTCGGTTAATCCCGGGGATGAGGGGATGGACATATGAGGAGAGGTTGAGTAGATTGGGACTCTACTCATTGGAGTTCAGAAGAATGAGAGGCGATCTTATTGAAACATATAAGATTGTGAAGGGGTTGGATCGAGTGGATGCAGGGAGGATGTTCCCGATGATGGGTGAAACTAGAACTAGGGGGCATAGTCTTAGAATAAGGGGCTGCTCTTTCAAAACTGAGATGAGGAGGAACTACTTCACTCAGAGGGTGGTAGGTCCATGGAATATGCTGCCCCAAAAAGCTGTAGAAGCTACATCATTACATAAATTTAAAACAGAAATAGACATTTTCCTAGAAGTAAAGGGAATTAAGGGTTACGGGGAGCGGGCAGGAATTTGGACATGCGTCTAGGTTCGGATCGGACATGGCCCTGTGGGTAGCGGAGCGGGCCCAGTGGTCATGTAGCCTGATCCTGCTCCTATTTCATGTGTCTAATTCTGTTAAATTCAGGAGATGGTTCTGTGATAGTAGATTGGCGGTTAGGATCAGATCAGCCATGATCTTATTGAATGGCTCGAGGGACCGATTAGCCTACTCCTGCTCCTATTTCTTATGTTCTTATGTTCTTAACCGGTCATCGGAGTTGCCGTGGTCGGAGCCGGGGCCGGGCTCCTCGTGGCAGGGCATTGCGCGCGGGTGCGATACTGTTGCTGGACCGCGTAAATCTTATCCGCCTCTTCGGCGAGTGCAACGCAGTCTGCGGTTTCTGCTCGGGCGAAGGCCACCTGGACTTGCTCGGGGAGTTGAGTAAGGAACAGCTCGCAAAACAGAAAGCACTGGGGTTCGGACCCCAGGAGAGTCAGCATATGGCTCATAAGCTCCGAGGGTTTGGAGTCACCTAACCCTGGTAGCGTCAGTAAACGGCGAGCGCGCTCCGCTTTGGTAAGACCAAATACCTGCAGCAATCGTGTCTTGATGGCGACATACTTGTCAGCATTCGGGGTACTCTCCAAAAGGCTGATGATTCTCGACGCCGTCGAGCTCTCGAGGGCGGAGACCACATGGAGATATCTGGTCTGGTCCTGTACGATGTTGCGGAGCTCAAATTGCGCCTCGGCTTGCACAAACCAAAAGGCCGCCTGTTGTTCCCAGAATTGGGGGAGCTTCAAGACCACTGCATTGGCCTCCATTACTGGCCCATTCCCTGCATTCACCGCGAAAAACAATCGCGAGGATTCGGGGTCACCAATGCAGGAGTCTCTGCACTCCTAGCAAAGAATCTGTAAACTCACTGGAAGTTAACAAACTGAGTTTAATGTATTAAAACTTTACAAAACAAGAAAATGCAGGAGAAGCTCTAAACAGGTCTTTTCTCTATCACTCCACACGAGGACTGGCTGGCCACACCCTCTACCTCTGATGTCATGACGTCATGACGTTTCCCGCCGTTGGGGACGTCACATGACCCACGTGATGACGTCATCACGTCAGATCGCGATTTTGTCGATCTAGCTCTGTTTCACCAGAGCCAACATTGAAAGGTAATAAACATGATTAAAGGCAATTATACAAGTCCCTGTGAGAGTCTGTTAGTGGCTTTGCTACAAGGGCTCCTTTTTAAAAAAATGTACTTGTAATTTATGTACTTTATTTATATTTTCTTTAATTAAATTATCTTGCAGTCTGGTGGGAAGAGACGTCTAATCTGTGGTCCTCTGCTGTAACGATTTTCTAGTAATCACTATTGGCAATATTAGTGGATAAAAGTAATATTTTTACGGCACTATTTGGTCTGCTCTTTTAACAAATGTATGAATATGCTTAAAATAAATAGGTTCATGATCACATTAAAATCAATGGAAGATTAAATTGGATAACCCTGAAAATGGGTATGGGGATCGCGGTACGCGGTTAACCCACACCCATTCATTGCGATGCAGGCGGCAAATTAAATTTCGGCTGCCTGCTGTTTTAAATGATTGCTGCATGCAGCCTCGAACTCACAGATTGCACAAAATGGCAGCTATTCAACCATGACAACCACATCACCCAAACATATTGCAGGACACTCACTGACTCACTTCCCTCTTTCTTGCAGGAGAAGTTACCACATAACAAGAGGCAGCAGCAAAGAACTGGAGGACGACAAGAGCATCTGCATGTTTTAACCCTCATGTAGGAGAGATTGCTGGCCATCACTGAGGTTGTGTCCACTGGTGGAGTTGAAGCAATCAATAATGAGGGTAACTGCATACCTAATCCTCCCTCTCTCATCCTACTTCTCCCTCATCCCTCAGTCTCTTCTGACTTAGAAGCTGCAGATGGTGTAAGAGTGTCTACTCTTCCCTCACCACAACCCAACACTTGTCCCTGTTTAATTTCAAAAACCTAAGAACTAGAACTTTCCCAGTCAGTAGAGGAAGAAGACAGTGACGATGAAGAGACACTGGTACCCGCTCTTACGGTTGCAGCCACTATCTCAGATACTGAAACTGCATGTAATTTAGAGGCTAGGATAGAGGAGAGATCTGCATGTGGTGAGACACCGGGCACAAGTGTGCAAGAACGAGGGCGCGGGGAAAGGATAGCACAGTTGCCAGCTTGCCAGAGGTGAGGTTGCACACTAGTTCTGCTGCAGAGGAGTCAGATGAGGACTTTGATGGGCTAGGGTACAAAAGAAGCTGATGGGTGTACATAACCAAATGTTTGGTGCATTGGAAAGCCTACGCTCAATGTCAAGGAGCATGGAGGAGTCCACCACCAATGTGGCACAGAGATTTATGCAGAACTTTGAGCCCACCCTTTCCAACATGGTACGAGTGGTCAGCATACCTGTGGAACCCATCATGATGCAGCTTCTGATGGTCGATATCGTAGCTTCCATTGCAGCACAAGCAGCTTCCATCAAAGGTCTGAGTGCTGCAGTGGAAGCTCAGACTGCTGGCATCATGGCTGTGGATACCAGTGTTCAAAGGAGCTTGCAGGGTGTCACAGCAGCCTAGCAATCTGTTCTCCGACAGATTACTAAGATTGCTGAGGCGCCGCCCTGGGAGAGTGGCAGTGGCTCCATGGAACACAAACCTGCTGTCCTCTCTCACGATGACAGCATTTCTGCTCTCACCTCTGCCTCTCCGTTAGTGCCCTTGCTGTTGTCTGTCAGCCAGCCAGCCCAGATTGCTGCCGTCTAGGCCAACATGGTGCAGTCTGAAGCCTGGCTCTCTAGGCCCAGAGCCACTTGAGGTCGCCCTCCAAGGCCACCTGCAGTCTCAATTGAAGGTCAGCAGCCTTCCACCACCCATGCTGCAGCCACTGGGGAAGCACCATGTAGGAGCATGAAGATTGCCAAAATACATGGAAAACAGGCACTAAGGGAAAGCACAATTTTGTATGCATTATGTAGTGAGTGAATTTATAAACTTGAATTGGAATGTGCATTTTCTGCTGGTTTTTATTTTTGTGTTGTCAGAAAGAGGACAATATGATGGTCAGTGATAGAGGAAAGGTAAGGAGTGTGGGACTGTTGGTGAATGGGGAGGCGTGGTAGAGGTTACTCGTATCACTCATGAATTATCTGATCATGTAGAGCCCAGGCAGAAAGAGGCTGTTTACTTTGTAGCCTCCTTTCCTCTTCCTGTTCCTCCACTTCCTGTTGCACTTCCTTCTTCTCCACTACTGCCTCCTCCTCATGCTCCTGCTCCTCAGCTTCTTCACCTGATAGGTGGTGGCAAGGGCTGCTCCTTCATAATGGTGAGGTTGTGCAGAATGCAACATACTACCACAAATCTTGATACCCACTCAGTTGAGTACTGCTCCTCCATTACAGTCCAGGCAGTGGACGGGGTCCTTGAGGACACCAATGGTATGCTCTATAATGTTTCTTGTGGAAGCATGGCTCTCATTGTAGGCCTGATGTTCATGTGTGCATGGGTTCTGGACCAGAGTCGTGAACCATGTCATGAGGAGATAACCCTTGTCGCCCAGTAGCCAGCCTTTGACTTGCCATGGTGGGTCAAAAAAAAGGTGGAACAGAGGACTACTGCAGAATGAAGGGTTCATGATTGCTGCCAGGATAATGGACATTCACCTGCACGATGAGCTGCCTGTGGTCGCAAACATTGAGGGAGTGAAATCCCTTTTATGAAAATGGCTGAGTTGACATGAGATGCATGAAAGGCAATGTGCATGTAGCCAATGGCACCCTGCATCATAGGAAAGCCTGCATTCCATGCAAACCCTTGTACATGCTTTGCCTGCTTGTCTCTGGCAAGAGGGAATGATATGAAAGTGTTTCTATGTGTAAGGAGAGCCTCAGTGACCTCCCTTATACAGCAGTGCACTGCAAACTGTGAGATGTTGCTTATATCTCCTGCAGCAGCCTGGAAGGAGCCAGATGCAAAGAGTTATGGTCAGCTTGACAGTCACAGGCAATGCTGACCTTGCCCTGATTTGAGGCTGAAGTTGTGGCTGCAGCAGTTGGCAGATTTTAGTCATGACCTCATATTGGTGCTGGCTGAAGTTGAGGGAAGAGAATTGCTCCCTGAAGACCCTTGGCGGATATGGATTCCTGCCGAGAGCCCTTCTCACCCTCCTCCTCCTCCCTCTTCGAGCAGTTTGTCCTGCTCTGCATGGCCTCTATTCATTCTCCCAGTCATGTTCCATTCCCAGAGGAAGCCCTATCAGGTCACCCATGTCTGGAAGCAACTTGTTTCAGCACAAGATTTTAAATGATCAAAAAACTACATCAAGACCAGCCAGAGCACTCTCTGTTGAGTATTCAAAACTTTAGGCAAGTATAGGAAAGCTCCAAAACGCGTACAATTGCACCAGCAGCCAGAAGAAATAATCCAGCAACTAACCTGTAAGTAGTTCATGATTGCTTTAAATAGTGCTGGTGGAGGAGTCCTTCATTCTGTTTAATGTTGTGCTCAGCTGTGCGAGGTTAAGACAGGCCATTGGTGGGAGTGTGGAGTTTGAAAATGGCAGCTTTGGTGTCAAATCAGCATTGCACACTCATTGACGCCATCACCTATCTGCTTTGCCTGTTATCGGCAGTCGTTAAGCATGCTCGTGCAAACCCATTTACCAAGATCGCATCCTGCACAATTGCTGTCAAAGTGTGCGCACGCATCTCAGACCCCATTTTTGATCCTTATGTGGCTGCGTAACGCCTAAAAGTCGGGCGCTACAGGGCCCAATTCAGCCCCTCGCAGGTTTCACATCTGCATTAAAGTAAATTGGTTCATATTGCATTAAAAGAACTGATCGAGGAATGTCATGTGGATGCATTAATTAGTAATCCATTAATATTGGCAATAGTAATCTTTAGCTTAATGAGTCGATTTTCTCTCATGCAGCCAAGTGTTATATATTGATTTTTTTCCCCTAGCCATGCATGGTCGTTTTGTTTATATCCATTTTCCTGGTGATGAGTTGGATAGGAAGCTGCTTGCTGCTTGCTGCATCTGATTCATGGTGTGTCAAAGACAAGATTCATCCTTTTCCTTAATGGTATAGTGTGGAAGGATGAGTCCATATTCATTAGTTAATCTTGTGATCAGCAACAGGGTTTGGACCAATTCCCTAGCTTCAGCTTTGTGATTACATGAATTTTAGGCTTTCTGCATTTCAACTTTCCTCCCCCGTCCCCTCCAAAAAAAGTCTTTTTCTGAGTTGCAAGACTTTCTTCAAACAGTAATTTAAAAAAAATGTTTTTGACTTGACATTAGATTTATCAAGCGGGTATTTAAAATGTATTCTTTTGGCTCTTAAAAGTTCATCATCAACAGTGAAAGTACTATAAAGTATTTTTGAAAACATCAGGGTAACTTGGCCATGTTTAATCAGTTTTCAAAGGGTCATTGCTAGTACTATAATTCAAAGAAGTCAGAAATGAATTCACAAACTGACTTGCATGTTCTATCAGTGTTCTACGGTTCTGAGGCTGTCAGCATGGATTAGCTACACTTTGCAGTGGCTACCATAAAACTAGAAATGATTCCATTTAACTAAGAGAAATCAGGCAGCAGGAAGTTCCAGCAAAGCTACACCATTCCTCCGTGTGCAATCTATTAGTGCTTTCAGTTTGTTCAATTACATAGTTCAGTAAAGGTAAAACTATGTGATTCAGGCCTGTTGGAGATGCTCGGACTATGCTGTGCACTGGCCTCAATGCCAGGGGATTGCAAAAGTACTGTTGTTAAGGGGAAATTATCAGCAGTAGCTAGAGTAGCACTAAGTTTGCCACGTTAGCATTTGCATGTGTTCCATGTACCATTTAAGTACATGTATTCTCTAAGTGAAAAATGCACAGTAGCGCTGAGGTTGCTAAGTTAACCCAGTTAGGCACAGCGTAGCTGCCACTGCCATTGTGTACACCGTGTCCTTTTTATGCTGCTCTAACATGGCACTGCTTTTGTAGAAAAATATTTGCCAAATCTCTTTTACTCTGTTTGCATGCAACCCAGGAATTATGGTGAACTGCATCACCAGCCCCTCCTGTGCAATGTCATTTGCAACAAAGGTGATGCACAGCTTTTCTTGATCCTCTTTCTCCCTGAACAAGGTTTACTAAACACTTTTCAATGAAATCAGAGTTCCTTTTAATATCAAGAACATTTGTTATTTATATTAGTGCTAAGTTTGCTGCACTGGCCTTTATACATGTATTGTGTAATTGAAATAAGCACACATCCTATCTTTATCCTTTGTCTGCTGAGGACAATGACATATGCTGAAGTACAGGTGCTGGTAGCCCTCATGTATTATTGCCTAGGTGATCATTCTTCATGTGCATGTCTGGATTATTTCTTTCTCCCCTGCAGCCAACAGATGCCAAGGCCAATTTTGTGCCCATACTTCTGCCCCCAGCTGAGATTAGCTCGCTAACTCAACACAGATCACAGACTGAACTTAGGACCTCCATGTCTGTCCGGCTCAGTACCAGAAAATGGTGCAAATACACATTGAGTTAGGCGAGTCCCCTACATGTGTCTCTTTTATCAAATCCAAAAAAGATTAAACTTGCTATTGCAGTATTGATTAATATATTTAATTTTCTAATTCTGTTTAGAATTATACATACAAGCTCTACTTTAATCACGTGTGTAGCATTACTATATTGAAGATCTAGCAGCAAAAAGATTCTGAATACGTATTTAGCCAAAGAATGTTTTGTCTAAATCATGTTTCTCAGTGCACTTGACTGTCCATGATCATTCCACCCTAATAAAATCTGATCTGAGATAAGCAATCTTTGTGAGGTCAAATTCTTTTACCATGGAATAATTAATATTTGATAGGATCAGTTATATTAATTATAGTTACCATCAGCTAGCTGTGAGTATTGAGTAAGATGCTGGAATATTTTATGCAGGATTGCAGAGTACAACCTGTTATCCCAATTACTTTAAAGAAAAAGAAAACTTTATCAGGTCACCATAATCTGTAAAATATTAATCCGAACAGATCGTTTTAAAACAGTAATATTTAGGTAACCATGCTGATGAGTACAGATCTTGGCATCAGAAGAAAGATGGCTGTCCACTCTATCCTGAAATTCAGATGCCAAATTTTCATCTGGTATATAACATGTTTTCAATAAGCACTTGCCGTTGCCTTTTCCTCAATTTGCATATAATTAGTGAATGCAGATGGTTACAGCTCTCCTAGTTCTCGTGCTCAATTTTGTAATATACAAGACTATTTTGAGCTAATTATACCTCAGAAAATGATCCAGTCCATTAACCTCAAACTATGGGGAAACCTGATGTGCAAATGAGTCCCAGTTTCACTTAAACTGAGACATTCTACCATGTTGTATATTCTACCTCAGTTTTTCTCTGTACCTCTACAATGAAATTTGGGCCACTGTATCTTTGCTTGTGTGATTCTGTTGTGTAATAAATAGAATAGGAATTTAATGACATTTAAACATTTCAAACTGGATTTGTCAATACAAATATTTATCTCGATGCCTTTTGACATTGAAAATGTGTCATTTAAAAAAAAATCTTCAGGTTTTATAGGACCAGGCTGAGACAGTGATCGGGGTTGGTACTGTAGTCATGGCAAGGGTAGGGTGTTTGCGGCAGGAGCCAAGAATGATGACTTCTGCTTTCTCATTGTTTAGCTGGAGGAAATCACAGCTCATCCGAGACTGGATGTTGAATAGCCAGTGCTAAAGCACAAAAGCAGTGATGGTGTCAAGAGATATGGCGGAGATGGTACAACTGGGGGTCATCAGGTTAATGTGGAAATGGACCCCGAGGGGGCGCTAACAGGGCGCAAAGTAACTAGGCCCCGGGCATGGCGCCAATAATGCTACCCGCAAAATTCATGGGAGGTTAGCGGCTGTGGTAGCCGGTAGTGCCCGTGGCGCTGCGCTTCCGCCGATTACATCATTACCATGCGCAGTGCCCCGCTCGCGCCTCGGCCACAAACGTGGCTCGCGCCCCCTGACCTACCGCCGGATGCTATGTCCGACAGGGTCAGGGTGCCATGTTTGTGGCCAGGGCAGCGTAAATTAAAGGGCAGGTGCCGGGCGGCCATTTTTTTGGGCCGCCTGCCAGCACCTGCCCCCTCTGGCCCCCTCCTGTGGGGTGCCAGCCGCGATCGTTCAGCCCAGCACACCTCTTGAGTGCCGGGCTCTTTTGTCGGCACCCCGTTCCCCGGTAGTCCAGCAGGGCCCCGGTGCACACTGTGCTAGGCCCCTCCCCTTTAATCAAGGGAGCGAGGCCTGCAGTACCGCGGCACTACGTGCCAACGCTGCACGTAGCACTACGATATTTAATGGGAACGCCCCAAGAGGGAGGGGGCGTGCTTCTAGTAATGCTCCGCCTCCGGCTTGGGACGCTATCATTCAATTTCGGGCACGGGGGCACTAACTTTTTCGGGGCGCTGAAAGTAGCGCCCCAAAGGGGGCACGAGCCAATTTTTCCTCCATGTCTTTGGATGATGTCACCAAGAGGCAGCATGTAGATAAGGAAGGGAAAGAAGCAAAGGATAGATGTCCAAGGTGATGATGCTGGGACAAGAAGAGAAGCCATTGGTAGAGATGCTCTGGCTATAATTGGATAGGTAAGAGTAAAGCAAGCTAGGGCAATCCCAATGAACTGACAACAGACGAGAGGGAGGCATTGGAGGAGGATGGTGTAGTCGATCCTTTCAATTGCTGTCAAGATGTCAAAGAGAGGTAAATGCACCATGGTCATGGTCAAGTCATGTCATAGAGTCATAACAGCACAGAAGGAGGCCATTCGGCCCATCGAGTCTGTGCCGGCTCTCTGTAGAGCAATCCAGTCAGTCCCATTCCCGCTCTATCCCTGCTCTATCCCTGTAGCCCTGCAAGTTTATTTCCTTCAAGTGCCTATCCTGTCTCCCCTTGAAAACATTGAGGCCTAGAAATTCAGTTGCGTTCGCCAGCCGTTAGCGCCATAAGAGGAGTAGATTTCGAGCGCTAGGCACTTTGCGCCCGGGCGCAGAGCGATCTGCGCCCACGCCCAACTTCAGTTGACATTTTGCGCTGGCGCAAAGTGTTTGCGCGCGCTCAGCTGCGCGCGCACCTTATGACGTCATTTCGTCGTGCAACGCCGTTTGTGCGCCCCAAACCGGAACTTCAGTGGCGCCCGCCCAATGTGGGCGTGGCGCTGTTAAGAACTGTGAAGTGGAACGCAGCAGAGGCCCTGTGGGCCTCGGGGAGTGCTAATTAAAGGGCACTTAGACTGAGGTATAAAGGCCAGCCATTTTGCTGCAATGACTTTAGTGCTTTGGATTTCTGGACAGAGACCAAGGAACAGACCTTACTGATTTGGGACAACATAGGAGAGGTATTTTTGGCTTCTGGCCAGAGCTTGGAAATTTGACTCATTGTGATTTGACTGTTTGCAAGTATAATATGGGGGCTGCATGGGGTTCCAACCCTCAGTTCCAGCATTATGTGCGAAGGGCTCGCAGACGCTGTGTGAGAGGGGCAGCCATGCCTAGACGCAGAGGGGCCATCAGGCGTCGGCAACGTAGGCCTTACCCACTCAGGGAATACCGGCAGCAGGTGTCCTATCTCACCATGACTGCCGCGCATTGTGTGAAGAGGCTGCGCTTCAGAAGGGAGGTGGTTGCAGAGATCTGCCAGCTGCTTCACAGAGATCTGCGTCCACAGCTGATGTGCAGGACGTCTCTGTCGGTGGAAGTGAAGGTCACGGTGGCTCTGAACTTTTATGCAAGCGGCTCCTTCCAAGCTGCTGCTGGGGACATAGCGAACATCTCCCAGTTCGCCGCGCATTGCTGCATCCGGCAGGTCACCGATGCACTTTTCGCGAGAAGACACCAATTCATCTCCTTCCCCATGACCCTAGAGAGGCAGGAGCAGCGTGCAGTCGGATTTGCCAGGATCGCCGACTTCCCCATGGTGCAGGGCGCCATTGACTGCACGCATGTGGCTATGCGGGCACCTATCGACAATGCCGAGGATTACCGCAACTGGAAGGGCTACCATTCCCTCAATGTACAGCTGGTGTGTGACCACAGGCAGCGCATCCTAGCTGTCAATGCCCGCTTTCCAGGAAGCAGCCACGATGCATTTATCCTGCGCCAGACTACTGTGGCTGACATGTTCCAGGCACAGCCTCCCCCAAGGGGATGGCTTATCGGGGACAAGGGCTACCCTTTGTGTACATGGCTCATGACCCCGCTCCGCGCGCCCAGGACCCCTGCTGAGGAGGCATACAACGAAAGCCATCAAGCCACAAGGAACATCATAGAGCAAACGATTGGCGTCCTCAAGCAACGGTTCCGCTGCCTGGATCGTTCCGGCGGATCTCTACAGTATTCGCCGGATAGAGTCTCCCAGTTCGTCGTCGTTTGCTGCATGCTGCACAACCTGGCTATCCGCAGGACTCAGGCACTGCCACCTCATGTTGGACCACCACCTCAGGAGGAGGAGCAGGAGGAGCATGAGGAGGAGGAGGAGGAGGAGGAGGAGGAGTACCAGCCCAGGAGGGAGCCACAAGGTCCAAGGGCCGTCCGCCGGCGGCTTATTGAACGACACTTCTAGGCCCCCTGTCAGGGAATGGCTTGTGGCAATGAATGCACCTGAATGCAGCCACTCCGCAAGCCCTCAGCCGGTTAACGCAACAACCACTTGAAACATGACACATGGACAAGCTGAATAAATAAAAAGCTTTATTTAACAAACTCAGGGCCCTTCCCACATGAAACACAAAAACAGACAAGACCCCCAAAAAACAGTCAAAAACATATCTCACTCCCACAACCTGAGGAGGATAACAAAACTTGTCCATCCAATTGGCCTTCATCTTCGGCCTTACCAAGACAAACCCCCCATACAGAACACAAACACCCCCATCTAAAAAAACATTTGCCATCATCTTCGGCCTTACCAAAATAAACCCCCCCCCATACAGAACACAAACACCCCCATATAAAAAAACATTTGGCAACACACTCTACTTGGTGTGCCGAGAGGGCGAGTCCTTGTGCAGGCTTCTCCGGCCCCTGCCCGACCTGCTGCTCCGCCTCAACCTGGGCCCTGTGGGTGTTGCAAGGCTGGGGGAAGGCTCCTGAGGGGCACAAAGCGTGACGGCAGATGTCCTTGGGGGTCGGCCTAGACGAGGTCCGGCCCTGGAGGGGCCGGCTGCTGACTGCTGCAGCTGTGGCTGGGCAGCATCAGTCTCTCCAGCAGCTCGTCGCAGCTTTGCTGGGGGAGTGGCAGTAGCGGCTGCAGCAATGGGGGCAAGCTGGCTGATGCCAGGCGCTCGCTGGTCGCCAGAGACACTGGCACTCGGCCGGGCTGGCACTGCAGCAAGCGCAGCAATCTGGTGAAGGCCAGACCGCTGTGCTGCAGCAGCGCGGCGGGTGCCCTGGCGATGCGTCCGTGACACAGCGAGTGTGGCAGAAGTGAGTGCCCGTACTGCCCTGGTTTGTGCCCGCATCAGACCAGCCAGTGTCTGCACGGCACCACTCATGAACTCTCGACTCGCGTCCTGTGCTGCCGCGAGTTGTTCGACACCCCTGGCCTGTGAGTCCCCGAAATCGGCCACACTATGAGCCAGGGACTCAATGGCCTGAGGCAACTGTCCCACAACCCCCATGAACTCGGTGTGGCGCCGCTCCGAATCCGCGGACATTTGATCAAGGAGGCGCACCTCCTGGGCGAGGACCGTCTCCGGACTGGAGGCCGGACTCTCCCTCTGGGGAGAAGGCCGCCGAGCTGGCCGACCCTTCCCGCGTGGCTGGACGCCACTGGGCCCAGCAACTGCCCTCCCCTGCAACACTTCCCCCCTCTGGGGAGAGGGCAGCCGTGCTGCCCGACCCTTCCCACGTGGCTGGACGCCACTGGGCCCAGCAACTGCCCTCCCCTGCAACACTTCCCCTCTCTGGGGAGAAGGCAGCCGTGCTGCCCGACCCTTCCCGCGTGGCTGGACGCCACTGGGCACAGGAGCTACACCCCCCTGCAACACTTCCCCCTGGCTCTCCTCCAGGCAAGACGTGTCCCCTCCATTGCCATCCCCTGGCGCGGATGAGGGTTCCCCCGATGTGCCGCCTTACTCTTGGTCCTCGTCGTCCTCCTCTTCCGAGGGACTGACACTCGCAGCTTCAGGGACCTCCTCCTCACCAGCTGAAAGCAGGAAGGCGCAAGAGTAGCTTTAGAGTGAGGACAGGGCGTCAGCGAGGGAGGCATGAGTGGTGGCATTATGCGCATTGGTGGGACAGTGGCAAAGGATGTAGATCTGAAGCGCAAGGGGAACGAGAGAGGTCCAAACGATCATGTCCTTACCATTGGGGCCCAGCACAGGGTCGGCATCTCCAATAGCAACGGGGCCAATCACCCGGGCACGCATGAGTCGAGCCACGCGCTCCTCCAGGTCACTGAGCTCCTGGAACTGGACACGGCCTCCCCCGGTGACAGTCCGGCTCTTCAGATTCTGCGCCAGCTTGGCCTGCAAGAGAAAGGACGGCCTCTAAGTACAGTGTGGTGCCCTGTTGTTGTGTGCACTGCCTCCCATGGTGGAATAGCTTGGCCAGTGTGGTGCCCTGTTGTTGTGTGCACTGCCTCCCATGGTCGAATAGCTTGGCCAGTGTGTCAAGTGCAGAAAGTGCTACTGATGATCATGCCAGTGCCATAGCTGCTGGAGGAGGGCTGGCCGTTAGGCCTTTGAGGTCCCTTTGCCCATAATGTAAGGTGCACATGCAAGGATGAGGAGGACACTGGAAAGGGTACTCACCCTGACCAACCGAGTCAGGTCGTTGAACTTCTTGCGGCATTGGTCACCAGTCCTGGGGACATCGCTGTTGGCTGTGACCCTCTGGGTGATTTCCCTCCAGGCTCTCCTGTACAGCCTCTTGGGAGCCTTCTTGCCACTGTCCGGGCACAAGATATCTCTTTTCTTCTCCAAACCCCTAAGCAGCACCCTCAAAGCATGCTCTGAGAAGCGCTGCGCTCGTTCACGGGCCTTCTGCATGGCTTCAGGCGCTATTTGGGTCCAGCAGCAGTGTTCAGGCCTAGCTGGAGGGCTCCACTATCCAGGGCGTGGCAGCAGACCAAGTCGACCCTTCCCCCTTTAAGAGCTGGCCGGCGTCAGGGTGTCTGCTGTCAATCAAAACATGACCGCACCTGCGCTGCGCCCGGCCTCGGCGTTATCACTCTGCACCGCCGGCTTAGCGCCTAAAGATAGGGGTGCAACGCCAGTTTCAGCGCTCGCCCAAACTCCTTGGCCAGAGCTACTGAATATCGGCGAAGTGGCCTCCACTTTCCGGCGGGCGCTAACTTTAGCGCCCGCCCGACTTTACCGCCCCAAAAGTGGCTATACTGAATTTCTAGGCCTGAGTGTCTCCGCTTCCACCACTTCTGTCAGCAGCGAATTTCAGGTCATCACCACTCGCAGCGTAAAAAAGTTTTTCCTCACATCCCTCACATGATTTTGATTAGGGTCATTTAAGTGCTGTGAGATTGGCGGAAACCTGATTGGAGAGAATCAAACATGGAGTTGCAGGGAAAATGAGCAAGGATCTGGAAGCAACAACACATCCAAGGACATTCAAGAGAAAAGGGAGGTTGGAGATGGGGCAGTGGTTTGTAAGGATAAAGGGGTTGAGGGTTGCTTATTTGAGATGGGGTTGTTGATGATGATTTTGAAAGGGAGGGGGGCAGTGCCTGAGGAGAGTCGGGTAGCATGGGAGCCAGGAAGGGAAGAACAACTGGTCCATTATGTCAAAAGCAAAACACTCCCAACAACTATTAAAACCTAATACAAAAGCAAAATACTGCAGATGCTGGAAATCTGAAATAAAAACAGAAAATGCTGGAAATACTCAGCAGGTCAGGCAGCATCTGTGGAGAGAGAAACAGAGTTAACATTTCAGGTCGATGAACCTTCGTCAGGTCCATTATGTCAGTTCCTTATAGTTTGTTGCAGTAACGATCTTCCTGAGTGAGATCGGATAATGGTATTTAAAGGTTCAACTGCTCTGGACAATAATGAAAATCTATGTACAATAATGAATGACTGACTGTGCATTAATAATTATTTCCTTGATAATTTATACGAGAACAGGTAAAGCTGATTTGCAGAAGGTGGAACTTTCACAACAGTAAGAAACGGCTTGCTGCTGTTTTCACTTGCCTGTTTGCTAGCTTTTACCACAGTATCAGTAGTTCCAGGACTGGATTCACACTGCATTGATCTCCTTCTTTAGACTATGTGACCTACTTTTTTTCTCCAGCTGCATATCAGGTTTTCACACAGTTTTTTTCTGACATCAAAAATCTTGGATTTAATGAGCAGCAGAGATGCTGGAAGCCAGGGTCAGATTTGAAAAAAAAATCATGCTTCAGGGCCTTTGCCTTGGAAACACCATCAAGATGGGAGCCCAAGCTGACTTCTTTTTTAAATTAAATACAGGGCGTTATTTTCAGATAAATGTTCAAAGTTAAAGTCAATTCAGGACCTTATGCTGCAGTGTGTTCCTTTTTGGACAAGTAGTTAAGACAAGAAAGCAAAAAACAGCCTCATTCTTTTTGGCACTGTCCCTCGTACTCGCTTTCTCACCTTCAGTTCATCATATGTTCTCCACTCTCTCATCAGTTCTCTCCCTTGTCCCTTGCTTTCACAACCATCTCTGGCTTTTGCCCATTTCTCTTTCCATACCTCGGGTTTCTTTTGTGATCTCTCAATGTCTAGGATTCCTCTCTCTAAAATAACTAAAATTCCTCAATTTCCCACAGCAACCACCAAAGACTGGAACATTACTGAACTGGTTTATGCAAAATCTGCCTGTTTTCTAGATTATAAACCAACATCCCTGACTATGCTTAACAAGCAATCTCTGCGAAATGTTATCAATCTATTTATTGTGAATCAGCATGCATGGAAAAATGATATGCACAACCAGAAGGTTTGCATTCTTTAGTTTGGAATTTAATCCTGGGACTAGTGATGTCAGTCACTGCAGTCTCCAGGAGTTTGCTTGATTGCCTTCAGAGGTCGAAGAAGGATTTCCCAGCATTTTGTCCTAAATTGACCCAAGTTTTTAAATCTATTTTTTGGCTCTCCTAGCAGATTGCATGGCTGGAAGGTTGGGTTGGTGGTATGTGTGGGTTGCATTAGGTCGAGATGTGATAAACTCAAAGGACCAGTTGGTCTTTTCCTCCTTTTTTGTATGATCGTTTGTTACTAGGTTGACGATTTGAGAAAACAAAATGTCAGAAATGGTTCACAAAATCGCCGTACAGATTGTGGTCTTATGACAGCCAGCAGAATTTAAACTGGTCCAGACGCCTAACTAGGCTGCAGTTGACATTTCTACCTTCAAAAATAAAGTCCTCGACCTTCCTTTGAACTCAATAAAGTTGTCCCTGACAGTATCAAATAAGGATTCAGTCGCAATATGTATCATTTTTAAAAACATAATTCAACATTATAGTTGTCAAGGTTGAACCTCTCCAAAATCCTTGCACGCTGTTTAAATATATGATTGAAGGGATAGTCTCTCTCCCTCTCCTCCACAGCTTTAGTCATAACCTCTTCTGTGATAGAAAAAATAGTGGGAGAAAGAGCTTCCTAATTCAACTTTTTTAATTGGTGTACGAATATAGATTCTGATGCATCTTATGAGAGGGGAAGGAGTCATAAGTCTTACAGAGCCCTATGATTACAATGTATATTTAAGCCCACACAAATCTACCACAATCTACAGCCTCAGGAGGTGGGGAAAGGTAGCAGGAGGAAGAAAAAGTATTTTTTAAAGGAAAAATATTAACAAAATAGGTAGAAAATTATGATAAAGAGTGAATAGGGAATGGGAATCCACTCATTACTTTTTCTTGATATTACTTGGATTGAACAGTTTCAATAAGAGAACATGTAACTGTCAGATAGGATAACTATAGATAAGGAAGTAGAACTGAGAAAATTGGTGGAACTCAAAATGGAAAAGACATTAGCCCTGATGGCATGCATCCTAGAATCTTGAGAGAAATCATAGAGGAAATGACAGAGGCGCTGAGCAGAATTTTTCAAGCATTCTTGGGTATGGATATTTTGTCAGTGGACTGAAGTGGTCATCAATTTAAAATTGTCACTTAAAGAATGAAGAGACAGATTTTTTTATGCAACAGGTCATTGCAGCCATAGAGAGTGGTTGAGGCAGAGACCGTTGAGGGAAAAGTGGATAAATATTTTGAGCACAGGAAGATACAGGGTTATGGGGGAGAGAGTGGAGCAGTTGAACTATCCTATCAAACAGCCAATACAGACATGATGGACCAAACGGCCTCCTTTTGAGCTGTAAATTCTATGGTTCTATGGATCAGTGTTATGGTCATTGCTCTTCACAATATATATAAATCAATGATTTGAACTTTGCTTTGTGGGGAAAATATCAAAATTTGCAGATGACAAAAAAAGAAGGCATGTAGTTAACTGTGAAGATGGCTGTAGGGGACTTCAGGAGGACACAGACAAATTCGTAGATTGGGCAGATGGATGTCAGATGAAATTCAATGTGGAGAATTGCAAGGTGATGCAGAGGAAGAAGGTTTTTAAAAATTTGTGTTCTGTACTCATAGGCCTCAATTTTCACTGAGCCGTGGCGGCGGGCTTGGAGGCGTGCGGGGGGTTAAAATCGCAAAAACTGGCGGGCGGGACCCCCCCCCCCACCACCTGGTTCCCGACTCCAAGCAATTTTAACTCAGTCGTGTCTGATGGTCCCAACACCGTCCCGCATCCAACAGGCGGGACTGGTCATTAAGGCCCTTAACAACCACTAAATGGCCTCTATAATCCTATTTTGAAAGGCCCTTGCAAAATTAACCCTTTTCCCACATACAACACGCCTGGTGGGAAACACGAATGTGAAATCTGGCGGGAGCACTATTGGATTGCTGACTATCAACTGCAGGTTAACCATTAAAGAGACCAGCCATGATTTGCAGGTGGCAGGACTTAGTGGTCTCAGGTCTGGGGCAACTTTTAGAAGGCTTAACCACACCTGTGGAAGGTTGGAGCCTCACACCCATCTCCAGTGTGACCTCCTGGGAAACCCCTCTCGCCACCTTCACTCAGCACTTCCTCAACAGAGGCATATACCAGAAGCATGGGAGCCATTTATTTCCTTCCCATCTGGGCATTGGAGGAGCTCGAGCACCAGCCGCGGCACCAGCAAAACCAGGAACAACAGCAGCACCAGCAACAGCTGCAGCAGCAGCAGAACCAGGAACAACAACAGGAGCACCAGGCTGCTGCTCACCCACCTGAAGCTGCACAGGCCAGAAGGGGCCAGCGCCTGGAAGCCCTTCGGCGCAGGAGATACCCCCCAAACAGGGTCTACAGATGCAGGGTCAGCTACCTCAAAATGTCTGAGCAGCAGTGCCAAAGGCGGCTCCGACTTTCGCGAGAGGTAGTGACTGACATCTGCGCAATGCTACAGCAAGACCTGCTGCCCAGAGGACCAGGTGGACAAGCATTACCAGTGCCATCAAAGTCACCACCGCAATCAACTTTTTTGCCTCAGGTTCATTCCAGGAATCAGCAGCAGACATCAGCGGCATCTCCCAGGCGGCCGCACACACTTGCATCATGCAGGTAACCGATGCCCTCTTTGCCCTCGTGCACAATCACATCCATTTCACCAAGGATCGAGCAAGTGTCACGGTGCGAGCGATTGGATTAGATAATCTGGCAGGCTTTCCAAGGGTGCAGGGCGTCGTTGACTGCACACATGTGGCCCTTAGGGCACCCCATCGCAATCCAGTTATTTTTGTCAACCGCAAGGGCTTCCACTCCCTCAATGTTCAGCTGGTGTGTGACCACAAGAAGGAAATTTTGCATGTTTGTGCCATGTACCCTGGCAGTTGCCATGACTCCTTCATACTGCGCCAGTCTTGTAAGAATTCACAATAATTTACAGTTCTGAAGATTAATTTTTTTGACTAAAGAATCCCTGGGTGTTGTGCTTTTAAATTTCCAGGGATAAAAATGGCTGTCACCACATGGCCGAAGACAAAGGACAATGCTTTGTTTACAAAGCAATTGAATGCTATTAGCATTTGTTTGTATATCGAGTGGATACATCTAAACTGCAGAAGAGACTTTTGGATCTTGAATGGGAACCGTTTAAGAACTGAATGGGCTTAAATCACCTAGCATTCTGGACAATAGAGCAGTTGTATTTCCCTTTTGTTTCAGCCCAGGGAGCTCTGGAAGACACATTAACCCAGTCCAACCACTCTGAGTTAGCCAATCACAGCTTTCTCTTGTGTATTGGAACCTTTGCGTGGGAATTTTGCACACAGCCCTGGCAGGGCAGAACAGCAGGGGGCTCACTAGGTATATAAGATAGCTGCTGAGAAGCTATCTCTCTCTCTTTACTTCCTGGGACCAGAGGTGAGCAGGGTGTTCTGGCTCCTCGGCAAGGCAACCTAGCAGGAGTTAGGCGGTGGTGATTTGAGGGTGTGGTGATTATTCCTTGATTAGTAAAAGTATTGTGATTCATTGTTTGTTAACTGCCTTGGGATATGTGTTGTAATCTCATTGGTAGTTGATGATCACATGATGTGTTGTGGCTACCTTAAATTCAGTCCTTTTCTAGCTTTAGTTGGGACTGGATGTAGAAAGATATGCTGCCGATTTTAAAGTTAATAAAGCCTAACTTTGGAAGGCAAATCTATTCTTTATTTCAATTTATTAACCTTATGTTAGAATGGAGCGATATCTTCAACCAGAACAATTCAAGGCTGACCCCAATTCTGCTGGAGTGAATGATAAATGGAAACATTGGTATTGTACATTTAAAAACTTTTTGGGCGTGTTGGATCAAGAGGCTCTAAATAAGCTGAATATGCTGATCAACTACATTGACCCGGATGTATATAAATATATTTTGCACTGTAAAACTTATGAAGAGGCTACTTCTACATTGGAAAAGATTTTTGTTAAACCAAAGAATGAGGTATTTGCACGTCATCTTCTATCTGCCCGTAGGCAGCAGGTGGGAGAATCTTTGGATACTTATTTACAAGCACTTCGGTGCCTTAGTGTTGACTGTAATTATAAGGCTGTGACGGCTGAAGAATATAAGGATGAATCGGTACGGGATGCTTTTATTAATGGATTACTGTCTAGATCAATTCATCAGCGGTTGTTAGAAAATAAGACTCTGGATCTTAAAAGTGCTTTTGAGCAAGCTTCTACATTGGATATGGCTCAGAGAAGTTCGGATTCTTATGCTCTTTTTAATCGGCCTGCGACTATGGTTTCGGCAGTTTCGGATGAAAAGGAATTATGTGGACTTAATGGGAGTGGTTTACTAGATTTTGAAACAGTTTCTACTTCGGCGGCCGTTGCCTCTAGGATTCAGAAGTGTTATTTTTGTGGGAATATCTGGCACCCTCATCTGAAGTGTCCTGCTCGGGAGGCTGTGTGTAGTAAATGCGGCAAGAGAGGTCATTATGCACGTGTGTGCAAATCATCAGGTTCAATTACCTTCCCTTCTCCTGGTGTGGGAGGGTCTTCCTCCACTACCTCTTCTGTGACTATTCAGCCTTTAGATAGGGCGTTTATTGCATCAATTTCTGCTGCATTTGCTCATGGCCTAAACAAAGCTATAGTTACGGCTCAAGTTAATGGGTTGGAAGTGAAGGCCCTTATAGATACGGGCAGTACTGAGAGTTTTATAAGTCTTCAGTTTGCGAAGGAGAAGCATTTGAAAATTTCGCCTGTTACGTATCAGGTGTGTATGGCTCAGACGACCCTTACTTCACAAATAGCTGGTTGTTGCTTTATGAACATGGTTCTTCTAGGTAATATGTATACTGATATACGCCTATCTGTTTTGCCTAATCTCTGTGCGGATATTTTGATTGGACATGATGTGCTTCAGTTACACGAGTCTCTTAGTCTTTCATTTGGAGGGACTAAGCCACCTTTATCTATTTGTGGATTAACCTCTTTATCTATTCCTCCATTATCACTTTTTTCCAATTTGATGTCGGATTGTAAGCCAATTGCTACCAAGTCAAGAAGATATAGTAGTCAGGATAGAGAATTTATTAATTCTGAAGTTCAACGTCTCTTATTGGAAGGAATCATTGAACCTAGTTGTTCGCCTTGGTGAGCACAGGTAGTTGTCACGACTAATGAGAGACACAAGAAACGAATGGTGATAGACTATTCCCAAACTATTAATAGGTATACTCAATTAGATGCGTACCCTTTGCCTAAGATTGATGAGCTTATCAATAAAGTATCTCAGTATAAAGTTTTTAGCACTATTGATTTAAAGAGTGCTTATCATCAGATTCCTATTGTTAAGAAGGATCAACCATATACGGCCTTTGAGGCTGGTGGAAAGCTGTATCAGTTTTGCCGAATACCATTTGGTGTTACTAATGGTGTTGCTTGTTTTCAACGGGCAATGGATGCTTTTATAAGTGATAACTCCCTCTCTGACACCTTTTCATACTTAGATGACATCACAGTGTGTGGCAAATCAAGGGTGGAGCATGATTCTAATTTAAAAAGATTCCTTCAAGCTGCGGAAAAAGTTGGTTTAACTTTTAACAAAGAGAAATGTGTCTTTTCGACTACTGAGGTAAATCTATTGGGGTATATTATTTCGGGAAATAAGATTAAACCAGATCCAGAACGTCTGCGACCATTGATCGATTTACCTTGTCCTACTAATTCTAAGGCTTTGCAACGAGTTGTTGGACTGTTTTCTTATTATTCTAATTGGATTGCAAATTTTTCACGGAAGATCCGGCCTCTTATTCGGGTTACGACATATCCTCTATCATGGGAGGCCAGGATATGTTTTGAGAATTTTAAAAAGGATATTTTAGGAGCAGTTGTGCATTCCATTGATGAGCAGGTTCCCTTTGTGATTGAGACGGATGCTTCGGATTTTGCAATTGGGGCTACTTTGAACCAAAATGGAAGACCGGTGGCCTTTTTCTCACGTACTTTGAATAATAGTGAAAAAAGACATTCCTCAATAGAAAAAGAGGCATACGCAATAGTAGAAGCATTGCGTAAATGGAGACATTATTTATCGGGGCGACATTTCACGTTGGTAACTGACCAAAAATCTGTGTCCTTTATGTTTGATGTTAAACATTTTGGAAAGATTAAAAATGATAAAATAATGAGATGGAGGATTGAGTTGGCATGTTACCATTTTGACATAGTTTATCGTCCGGGGAAGGATAATGTTGCTGCTGATGCACTGTCGAGGGCTTATTGTTCGGTGATTCACGGAGATATGCTTATTAATCTTCACAATGCCTTATGTCATCCTGGGGTTACGAGGATGATACACTTTGTACGCAGTAAGAACTTGCCTTTTTCAGTTGAAGACGTCAAGCGGATGACTTCATCATGTTCTATCTGTGCTCGGTGTAAACCGAATTTCTTTAAGCCTCAACGAGCTCATCTTATAAAGGCTACTTCTCCTTTTGAACGTTTGAGTGTTGATTTTAAGGGACCTCTTCCTTCAACTACTCAAAACCGATATATATTTACTGTTGTGGATGAGTTTTCAAGGTTCCCTTTTGCTTTTCCTTGTGCAGATGTATCAGCTGCTACAGTTATTAAATGTTTGACTCAACTTTTTGTCATCTTTGGGATGCCTGCGTATATCCATTCGGATCAGGGAAGTTCTTTTATGTCTTCCCAGTTGAAGGAATACCTTCAGAGTCGGGGAATTGCTACTAGTCGAACTACCCCGTATAATCCCCAGGGTAATGGACAGTGCAAACGATACAATGGGGTGATCTGGAAGGCAGTTATACTGGCGTTGACATCCCGGAACCTTAAGAATACACAGTGGGAAATGGTACTGCCTGATGCCCTGCATTCCATTAGATCATTGCTTTCAACGGCTACTAATGTGACCCCCCATGAAAGGCTCTTTAACTATCCGCGGAGATCTACTACGGGATATTCGGTACCTTCATGGCTTACTATGCAGGGACCTGTGTTGCTTCGACGCCATGTTAGATTGTCAAAATATGACCCCTTGGTGGAGGAGGTGGAGCTGTTGGAGGCAAATTCCCAATATGCTCATATTCGATTCCAAGATGGGAAAGAAAGTACTGTTTCAATTAAAGGCTTGGCTCCTTGTGGGGGCCAGCCCTCTTCTGAGGATAATAATAATGGTCATGATTCGGATAATGTGGATGCTGTTACAGATACTATGAATATTTCCAATCCGATTGCAGATAATCATACTTCTATTAGTCAGCCTTTGATAGATGTTTATGACCGTCCCAGTGCATCTTCTGATGGGATTTCTAATCCGGAAACCGTTGAGAATCGGGATATGGATAGCCTTCCTGTTGAAGATACTTCTGTGCCTTCTGGCGTGGGAGGGCAAGGAATTTCACCAAGGTTAAGAAGGTCGACACGAACAAGATATCCGGTCGACCGATTGAAAATGGACTTTTAAATTGATAGTAATGTTTTAAAAATTGTTGAAATATTATAGTATATTGTTTTAGTTGAGAGATACTTAATACTTATGCGTAATGTTATTATTTGTTGTTGTTCATTTAGTATTGTGTTATGTAAATAGTTTTATTTCGTGCATAGTTTAGTTGTAAATAATTAATTGTAAATTGTAAAAGTTATTAGGTTAGAGTATATTTTAAAGGAGGGGTGAATGTGGTGATTATTCCTTGATTAGTAAAAGTATTGTGATTCGTTGTTTGTTAACTGCCTTGGGATATGTGTTGTAATCTCATTGGTAGTTGATGATCACATGATGTGTTGTGGCTACCTTAAATTCAGTCCTTTTCTAGCTTTAGTTGGGACTGGATGTAGAAAGATATGCTGCCGATTTTAAAGTTAATAAAGCCTAACTTTGGAAGGCAAATCTATTCTTTATTTCAGAGGGTAATTGCTAAGATTGTTTAAGTAACATTGGAGCCATTTTATCCCTTGTTTTCACCATCTGCAACCCCCTGTTATATAGTTTTACTGTAATTACTGTGTTCGTGTGATATAGTTTATTCTTTTGATTGTAGTTTATTTAGGTAATAAAACTTGATTTTTCTCTCATCCAAACCACTTGTCCGTTTTAAAATCATTAATTATAAGTTCCTCCACTCAGAACTGAAGGAGGGGTAGCGATTCGAAACCGCTGTTTGTAAATTGGTTTAGAGTGCAGCAGTAAAAGGCTGCTGACCAGGTGAATTACCGTAAACCAGGTAAAAGGTTGGAATTGGCCAGAGCTCAGAGGCAAAGGCTGCTGGCCAGGTAAATGACCATAAACCAGTTAAAAGATGTCCCCCTTACAGTCTAGTGTGCCTCCGCTATTCAGTCCGCCAAACCAACTTAACGGATGGCTACTTGGAGACAAGGGCTATCCCCTGAGGACGTGGCTAATGACGCCATTGAGGAGGCCAGCCAACGAAGCTGAGGAGTGCTACAACTCCAGCCACATTTCCACCAGATCCATTATCAAGCAAACCATTGGTTTGCTGAATATGTGCTTCAGATGCCTGGATAGATCAGGTGGAGCCCTACAGTACTCAGCAGCCAGGGTCTCCAGAATCGTCGTGGTTTGCTGTGCACTTCACAACATGGCACAGCGTCGTGGCTTGCAGATTCCTGAGGACCAAGTGGCTCCTCACATATCCTCCTCAGATGAGGAGGAGGAGGAGGAGTGCGAAAACAAACATCCTGCGGAGGCCCTTCAACCAGCAGCAGCATTACGCGAGAACATTGCTGCCTGGGATGCAAGGAATGCACTCATCCTGGCCAGATTTGCTTAGCCTAGTCAATCAAACACTTTTGCCTCACTGCTTCTTACCAGAGCTTTGACAATGGCCAAGAACCAGAGGATTCCTAGCACTCTGACCACCATACTGACAGTTGCAAGCAGTCCTAAGGCCTCAATGTGGAAGTCCCAATAGCGAAATGACAGACGCCGCAACTGCAACATTTGCCATCAGAATTTTTATGTTCAATAACGACGTGATGGCATTTTTACAATAAACACAAAATTGCACCCAAGTGACTACCCTTGTGACTATTTGTGCAGAATTTTCTTCTTATGCGTGCTCCTACGTGGTGCCTCCCCTGTGGCTTCAGCAGATGTGGAGGCCCCTTGCTCACTTTCCTGCTGCTCCTGTCTCAATACCTTTGGCGAGCGTCCTCTGGGGTTGCGAGCCTGTGAGGGCTCGTCACCAGTCTGCTGCTCCTGCGGCTGTGCAGGGGTTGAGACGTCTATCTCACTTGGGTGTGGACTCTGGTGGACTCTGACCGAGGGCTCTGCAGTGGCATGGAAGTGTGAGCGCTTGGAGAGGAGCCCCCACTTCCTTGAGGTCTGCCACCAACTTCCCTCTCATGGGTCAGGTCCCCGTAGAGCGCCTGCAAGTGGCTGGAGAGCACCTTGCTGCACATCAGGGGGGCCATGGGGACCTGTATCTGCAATGGCAGTCGTACTCAAAAGGACTTCCATGAAGGTCTGCTTTCTCTGTTCAATAGATGCCCATCGCTCCTCAAGAGATGTCATTCTATTCTAACACTGACAATGGTTTCCATACCCTGGCGACTAAGCTCCTCCATGGCCGTAGCCAACCTCGCCTCTACCGTAGCCATCCTCTCCTCTACGGTAGCCAGCCTTACCATGGAGGTAGCAATCCTTTCCACGGAGGTAGCCATCCTTTCCGTGGTGATGCGTTCATGCGCCAATGACTCCACAAAGGCTCTGCTCATGTTCGCTATGGACTCCTCCATTTGCTCCACACTCGCAGCGACCCTAGAGACAAAACCTGCCAGAGACTCATGCATCTGTGCCTGGAGTTCCATCACCTCTGATCTTATGGATGGACCCAGAGGCAGAGGGTCGACATGCTGCTGAGCCGAGCTGGCAGAGTCCTGCGCCCTCCGACTAGGACTCTCCACTGCTGTCCCTGTCTCCACAATCTGCTGATGCTCACTTGTGAACTGTGATACACCAGGTGACAACATTACTTTATGTCCCGAAAGTCCCACCGAGGTGTGAGTGTCTGCGCTGGTGCTGGATGCGATGAATTCTGCTGACGCTGCGCCCTCAGAGGTTGCTGCTTCCTCTGAGGAGTCTGGCTGCTCAGCCTCTTCTTCCTGGCTAGGGGGGGCGGATGCTTGTGATGGTCCTGTGGGGGAGTAAAGGAAAGAGTCAGAGATGTGATGCAAAGGCTACTTGCACATAGCTTTTTGCAGATGCTCATAAGTACATCTGTTACAGCTTCACAATCATTATCAGCGACTCATGCAATGTCAAAGAGAGAGATGGGAAACTTTTCTGTCACCAGCTTGCTGTGTTACACCCGTCTGCCCGTCCCCCACATGTGAATCATCCTCTATTCCCACAATTTCCAGCACGGTCTACTCCCAGAGGGTCAGGTGGGCTGTTGAGGCTGTTCCTCCTCCCGTCCTGGCTTGCTCTCTTTTGTTGTGAGCTCTCTCTTCCTGCAATGAGGGAGACAAGTGGAGGTTGAGTGAGAATGAAGGAGTGAGTGTAGAGATTGCATAGCATAGATCCCTGTTGGCCCTAGCCCCATCCACTAATGCCTGCAGTGTCACCTCGTCAAAGCGAGGAGCTGATCTGGCCCTCTTGCTTGTCATATTTGCTGCAG
The DNA here is from genome assembly GCF_052327205.1 of Somniosus microcephalus. Lineage (NCBI taxonomy): Eukaryota > Metazoa > Chordata > Chondrichthyes > Squaliformes > Somniosidae > Somniosus > Somniosus microcephalus. Next base: position 90,383,319 of record NC_140992.1, on the reverse strand, counting down.
CTCCCTCACACTGCACAGTCAAGAAGCTTGGCAGTCTGCAGAAGAAGCAAGGCTTGCTGTGGACCTTAAATGCAGCAGCAATGATGACATCATCGGAGGGGACTTTCAGTCATGAAAAACCCATTTGCAAAGGCTTCCCACACGTTGGAAATCAATTGGCCAATTCAGTTAAAATTGCATCAATCTCCCACATCCATTTAGATTCGTGTGGGAAACACAAAATTCAGATAACACGACACCATCCCGCACCTGAGTTAAAATCCCCCCCATAGACTTTTCTGTTAAAATTATGAACAGGGTGAATTTCACGCTCCAAGTAGTATGTTCTTACAATCCTCCATTGTAACTCAAAATAGCATCCCTGTTTTGCTGCAAAAGGTGAACATTGTAACATAGGTATCAAAATTGATGACACTAAATGGGTTAAATTATGAGGAGAGGTTGCATTCCTTTGAGTATAGAAGATTAAGGGGTGATCTAATTGAGGTATTTAAGCTAATTAAAGGAATTGATAGGGTAGATAGAGAGAGACTATGGGGTCGATTTTAACTCGGGTGCGGGGAATTGTCGGGTTCCCCGAGTTTGGTGTTTCCCACACGAATCTAAATGGGTGTGTGAGATTGATGCAAATTTAACTCAATTGGCCAATTGATTTCCAACGTGTGGGAACCCTTGGCAAATGAGTATTTCCAGTCAGAAAGTCGCATAATATGATGTCATTATTGCTGCTGCATTTAGGGTCTGCAACAAGCCTTGCTTGTTCTGCAGGTTGCCAACCTTTTGGCATTTGCTGATACACTGAGCTGGAAGCACAATGGCAAGAGAAAGACTGAGGTCTGCACCCCGTGTTGACGACGTTGCCCTGCAGGCTTTAGTGGAGGGAGCAAGAGCTCACAAGGAGCTGCTCTTCCCTTCATCAGGGAGGAAGATGCCTCCCCAGCAGACAAAGGCTGTGTGGCTGCAAGTGGCAGAGGAGGTCAACTCCTTATCGGCTACCCGCAGAACCTGGATACAGTGCAGGAAGAGATTTCATGACCTTCAGCACACTGGAAAAGTGAGTATGAAGTTCCCATCACTCTCAATCTGATCTCCATTGCCTCTCCTCACCAGCACTCAGCTTTAACAATCTCTTCCTCCACATCCCACTTGACACTGACATCCATGCACCCTTACCCATTCCCTCTCTCTCTATGCTCACATTCACCTAACTATTCGACTATGCAGCCCTCACACTCCCTATCACTCTGATGCTACGAAAGTAACTGACAGCACTCAGGGAGGGCCCTTGGTCTTGCCACCTCACTCCATCTTTGTCTCCTTCTAAGCATCTATGCTATGGATTCTCTACACTCACTCCTTCATTCTCACTCAAACTCCAATTGTCTCCCTCATTGCAGGAAAAGAGAGCTCACAATATAAGAGAATGAGCGAGGACAGGAGGAGGGCCACTATCAGTAGCCCACCTCACCCCCTGGGAGGGGGCGGTCCTGAAGAGCGTAGGACTGGAGGATGAGGCGCAAGTGGGGGACGGACAGACGGGTGCATCACAGCAAGCTGGTGACAGAATAGTTTTCCATCTCTCTCATTGACATTGCATGAGCCGCTGATAATGATTCTGAAGCTATAACAGATGGACCTATGATCATCTGCAATATGCAATGTGCATGTAACCTTGACCTCACATCTCTAACTCTTTCCTTTACTCCCCCACAGGACTATCGAGAGTCCCCGTCCCCACTGTCCAGGAGGAAGAGCCTGAGCTTCCAGACCCCTCAGAGGAATCTGCAACCTCTGAGGGTGCAGCGTCAGCAGAATTCAGCGCACCCAGCACCAGCGCAGACACTCACACCTCGGTGGGACCTTCAGGACCTGGTGTATCACAGCTCACACGTGAGCATCCGCAGATTGTGGAGACAGGGACAGCAGTGGAGAGTGCTAGTCAGAGAGCGCAGGACTCTGCCAGCTCGGCTCAGCTGCATGTCGACCCTCTGCATCTGGGTCCATCTATAAGATCAGCAGGGCTGGAACTCCAGGAACAGATGCAGGAGTCTCTGGCAGGTTTTGTCTCCAGGGTCGATGTGAGTGTGGAGCGAATGGAGGAGTCCATAGCGAACATGAGCAGAGCCTTTGTGGAATCATTGGCACATGAACGCATCACCATGGAAAGGATGGCAACCTCCATGGAGGAGCTAAGTTGCCAGGGTATAGAAAACATGGTGAGTGTTCATAATAGAATGACATCTCTTGAGGAGCGATGGCATCTATTGAACAGAGAAACCAGACCTTCATGGAAGTCCTTCTGAGTAGGACTGCCAGTGCAGATATGGGTCCCCATGGCCCCCTGATGTGCAGCAAGGTGCTCTCAAGCCACTTCCAAGCGCTGGCCCCTTCTGGCCTGTGCAGCTTCAGGTGGGTGAGCAGCAGCCTGGTGCTCCTGTTGCTGCTGCTGTTGTTCCTGGTTCTGCTGGTGCTGCGGCTGGTGTTCGAGCTCATCTAATGCCCAGAAGGGAAGGAAATAAATGGCTCTCATGCTTCTGGTATATGCCTCCACTGAGGAAGTGCTGAGTGAAGGTGGCGAGCGGGGTTTCCCAGGAGGTCACACTGGAGATGTGTGTGAGGCTCCAACCTTCCACAGGTGTGGTTAAGCCTGGTAAAAGTTGCCCCAGGCCTGAAACAACAAAGTCCTGCAACCTGCAAATGATGACTGATCAAATCTCCTCTTTAATGGTTGACCTGCAGCTGATAGTCAGCAAGCCAATAGTGCTCACGCCAGTTTTCACAGGCGTGATCCCCATCAGGCGTGTTTTACGTGGGAAAAGGGTTAAAAATGCAAGGGCCTGTTAAAATGGGATTATAAAGGCCAATTAGTGCTGTTTAAGGGCCCTAAAGACCAGTCCCGCCTGTTGCAGGCGGGACTGATTCGGGACCATCAGACACGCCTGGGTTAAAATGGCTCGGGGTTGGGAACCAGGCGGGGGGGGTCCCGACCCCCAGTTTTTGCGATTTTAACACCCCACACACCTCAAAGCCTGCCTCACGGCTGAGTTAAAATCCTGCCCAATTCTTTTGGTGGGAGAGTCCAGAACTAGGGGGCACAACCTTAAAATTAGAGTTAGGCCGTTCAGGGATGATGTCAGTAAGCACTTCTTCACACAAAGGGTAGTGGAAATCTGTAACTCTCTCTCCCAAAAAGCTGTTGAGGCTAATGCAATTGCAAATTTCAAAACTAAGATTGACAGATTTTTGTTCAGCAAGGGTATTAAGGGTTACACAACCAAGGTGGATAGATGGAGTTAAGATACCGATCAGCCATGATCTAATTGAATGGCGGAACAGGCTCGAGGGGCTGAATGGCCTACTCGTGTTCCAAGTTCAAGGGGCTGAATGGCCTACTAATGTTCCTATCTACCTATATCTATAGGAGGCAGCCACTCTACCGTACATGGCATAGCAAGAAATTGTTCCTTTCTATGTTCTTATTTACAGCATCTATTATGCAATAGATTTTGAGAAACAAAGGTGAAAACAATTTAGGTGAGAAACAATAGTGCAGGATACCATGCAAGTTAAAAAGAATAAAATAGATTTAAGAGATCGGGAAACAGCCAATGGTAATACCAAACAAGGATTTTAAAAGCCTGTAGATTATGGAAGGAAAGGAATTCTGAGCGAGGTCATGAGTTTTGTAGTTTTGAGATCCTGGGAAGAAATGTGTTAGAGTAGGATGCTCTGTGACAAGATTTGATTTCAACATTGTGGGAATGTGCGACAGAGTGAACGATGGTTTTTTTGAGCTTAATAGGGAAATTCAGAGAAGCACTGACCATAGTATCAATACAATAAGGAAAGACAAAGGTTGCAGTGGAGGGAAGCAGTTTGGAGGCTTATAGTGAGAAAAAGATTGTCTATCAGATAATATGTTTTCTTGTGTCCTGCATGGGAGTATGAGAGAACAGCTGGATGAGGCCCCCTACATATGGACAAGCATTGGATAGACTTTATAGAGATTGAAGAGTTGTTGAGGAGAAATCAATATATGGGTGAAAGAGGAAACTAAGGCTGGAATTTTGCTGGTCCTCAGAGTGCGGGATTGGAGGTGGGACCGCTGTCAAAATCGCAAAGATTGACCGGGTAGGAAACCCGCTGTCAACCCGCCTCCAATCAATCTTCCCAAGTGTCGGGTCCCCGATTTGCGCACGGACCCGACACCTAGCGGCGGGAAGAGGATTATAGCCTGGCTGTTAACAGGTACTTGATACTTGTTAACAGGGTCTTTTTCAATTTTGCCGCTTCTACCTCGGGTTCCCAGACGTCCGGACACCATGCCAGGTAAGTGTGGCGTGTTATGAGTCTGCTGTAATGTTTCTGCATTGATGACAGCTGCAGAAGTGGTGTGAAGGATCCAATAGTGCACTGGTGAGTTTCAGAGGTAAGAAAATGTTGGGAAAATCATTTTTAATGCATTTACACTTTTCTGTAGGTAACAAGTTTTGAATTGGCTGTCTAGTCCCACCTCATTGGGAGAACCTCTCTCACCAGTGACAGATCACTTCTGTAACCTCATCTGCAGCTGCCATCTGTTCTAACCTATGGAGGGAGTCATTGGAGAGCCTGGATGCAAGAGTTTTTACAGTGATTGTCAGTATTTGCAGACCTCAATGCTGTCAAACACTGAGAAATGAGCTGTCAAAAGAAAAATTGTGCATGGTCCCTTTAAGAAAACTGGCAGATGACGCATCATCAAATGAAGTCATCTGACCGGCTTCCTCTTAAATGGTCGGCAAGCCTGCAGGGCGGGCTTAACAAGGCCAAACGACGTAAAATCACGTCCGTGCACCGGATGCAGTTGGGGGCGGGACTGGAAGCTGGAAACCAGCTGACCCACTCCCAAAGCGCATCTATTTGTAAAATCACAGCCTAAGTTTCATGGTTTGCTTTCCAGCCACTTCACAGAACCATCTGTATTGATCAGTATAGTGATCTGGGTTGTTATGGTTGGGGTTGTCCACCGGGTGGGGCTGTAGCCAATGCTGCTGCTAAGGTCAGGGGTTTGCTTCCTGTATAGGTCAGCACAAGGTGGAATGCCAGGATGCTGATGCAGGCTGTCTGTAAATGTGTTCCCCAGTTGTTAATAAAGTACTCATGTTAATTCTAACATCTAGCCTCTTTGAGTTCCTTGTTCCACTTCCTGGATTTATCACATTTGGCGATGAGGCAACTAAAGGACCCTGCATAAAGAAGAAAAGTCTGCCGGGACGTTTAAACAACAAAATTACGAGCTACAGTTAGCTACAAGCTGGAAGAGAGCATGGCTGCCATGGTAGGAACGGTTTCCACTTTTGATATTCAAGGACAAACCTGGGAAGAATACTGTGAAGTGTTGGGTTATTTTCTCGAAGCAAATGAAATAAATGATGCCGGAAAAAGGAAAGCCATTCTGCTTAGTTCAGTGGGAAGCCAAACCTACAGTTTGATGAAAAATCTGCTCAGTCCTGAAAAGCCTGGAGACAAATCATTTTTTGAATTAGTGGCCTTGCTAAAAGAACATTTCAACCCTAAGCCTAGTGAGATTGTACAGCGGTTCAGTTTAATTCAAGGAACAGAAAAGAGGAAGAGAGCGTAATGGACTATGTAGCGGTGTTGCGTAAATTAGCACAAGATTGCAATTATGGGAACAACCTGAAGGAAATGCTGCGAGATAGGCTAGTTTGCGGAATCATGCACAACTGAATGCAGCGTAGATTATTATCCGAGACTGGGCTTACTTATGAAAAAGCATTGGAACTTGCTCAAGCCATAGAGACAGCGAACCGAGATGTAAAAGAAATACAGGGTTCGGACAGGGCTAATGCTACGCAAGTTGCAGGTCAGGTTGTTGTGCACAAGTTGAACATGTGTCAGAAACCACAACGTGAGCATGTGAAGGCATGTTATAGATGCAAGGGCGATCACCTGGCGAGTGAATGCCGGTTTCTGGAGGAAAAGTGCTACAAGTGTGGGAAACAAGGACACATAAAATGAGCTTGCAGGGCGAAATCACCTGTGGAGGAATCCAAACCAAAAGCGGGAGGATAGCAAAACCAAGGGAGAGAAGTGAAAAAACATGGAGCACACCACATCAGTGGGGAAGCTGAGGAAGAAGAGGACATGTTCATAATGTATAGCATGTTAGAGAATATTCCAAAAGCGGCTCCTATCACATTGCAACTGACAGTAAATGACTCTAAGGTGAACTTTGAAGTGGATACAGGGTGCGGCGTGAACATAATGAACAAGGCAGAGTACTCAAAATTGTGGAACCGTGCAAAAGTTCCAGAGTTAAAGCCTTGCTCCCTGCATCTTAAAACATATACAGGTGAATGAGTAGCGACATTAGGTACAGCTAAGGTAACTGTGCAACACAGGGACACAGTGGAACAGCTACCTGTAGTTATAGTATCGGGTACCTGTTAGGTCGGGGCTGGATAAAAGAACTTAAATTAGACTGGGGAGCAGTACATCAAATAGATGCGGGTGAACAGTTGACTTTGCAAGAAGTGTTGAGTGAACATGAGAGTGTGTTCAAGGAGGAACTTGGCACATTTAATGGCCCCCCAGCTAAGATTTATGTAGACAAGGAGGCACCGCCAAGGTTTTTTAAACAATGACCTGTGCCTTATGCCATGAAGCCAAAGGTAGAGGCTGAGCTTGACCGTCTATTGAGAGAGAACATACTGGAGCCGGTGAAATGTTCGGAATGGGCAGCTCCCATAGTACCTGTTTTAAAACCGGACAATTCGGTAACACTCTGTGGAGACTATAAATTGACTGTCAATCGGGTGTCCAAACTAGAGCAGTATCCTATTCCCAAAACAGAGGATCTCTTTGCAAACCTGGCTGGAGGAAAGAAATTCACAAAGTTGGATATGAGTCATGCCTACTTGCAGATTACACTGGATGACGAATCAAAGAAGTATGTCACCATAAATACACACAAGGGCTTGTTTACATATAACCGCTTACCGTTTGGTGTCTCATCTAGTCCAGCTATCTTCCAGAGGACAATCGAAGGTGTACTGCAAGGGATTCCACATGTTTCCATCTATCTGGATGACATTCTGGTGACGGGAAGAACCAACCAGGAGCATCTGAGCACTCTAAGAGAGGTACTACAGAGATTGGAGAGGGCAGGGTTCCAGCTCAAGAGGAGTAAGTGCACTTTCCTGGGGAATGAGGCAGTGTTCCTGGGACACAGAGTGGATGCCACTGGGCTCCATCCACTCAAGGAGAAGGTACAAGCACTGCAGGACGCCCCTGCTCCTACAAATGTGGCTGAGTTAAAAGCTTACCTGGGACTGCTGAACTATTACAACAGGTTTTTACCAAACTTGTCAACTGTGTTAGCACCTCTTCACAAACTACTGTGCAAGGAGACACAGTGGCAGTGGGGAGAGGAGCAGAGGGTTTCATTTGAACAGTCCAAGAAACTGATGCTGTCGTCGGATGTGCTGGTTCACTACAATGCAGAGAAAGACATCATTCTCTCTTGTGACGCTTCACCTTACGGGGTGGGGGCAGTTCTTTCACACTGCATGAAAGATGGAACTGAAAGACCAATAGGGTTTATGTCCCGAACTCTAACACCAGCGGAAAAAAACTATTCCCAGTTAGACAAAGAGGGGTTAGCAGTAATGTTTGGGTTACAGATGTTCCACAAGTACATATATGGCAGGAAGTTCACCATATGCACCGATCATAAACCTCTTCTCTCTCTTTTCAATGAAATGAAAGCAGTTCCACAGATGATGTCACCCCGGATCCAGAGGTGGGCCGTGACGTTAAGGGCACATGAGTATGTCATCGTCTACAAGGCGGGCAAGTACCATGGGAATGCAGATGCCTTGAGCCGTCTTCCACTGCCAGGCACACCTATCCGTGCCGCTCCAGAGGACAGAGTGTTGATGTTGGAGGACACAGACACAGCACTTGTGACTGCAGAGCAAGTAAGAACATGGACAGGTAAAGATCCAGTACTGTCTAGAGTTTGAGAATATGTGGTGAGGGGATGGCCACAGCATCCGGAAGGGGCTGATTTCATACCCTACAGTGTCAGGAAAACAGAGCTGAGTGTGCAGGATGGTTGCGTGTTGTGGGGAGCACGAGTGATTATTCCACAGCCAGCACGACAGTCTATCCTAGAGCAACTACATCAGTGTCATCCTGGGGTCTCGTGTATGAAAGCCTTGGCTAGGAGTTACTTGTGGTGGCCAAAGCTAGATGAGGAGATAGAAAATCTAGTCAAGACATGCAGCACTTGTCAGGAACACCGGAAGGCACCAGCAGCGGCTCCTCTCCACCCCTGGGAGTGGCCGGATAAACCATGGAGAAGATTGCACTTCGATTATGCAGGTCCATTCATGGGGAAGATGTTCCTCATAATCATTGATGCACATTCCAAATGGATGGATGTTTATCCTGTAAATTCTGCTTCCGCCACTATTACTATAGACTGCCTGTGTCGGAGCTTCAGTAATCAAGGGCTACCGGAGATCATGGTAAGTGACAATGCCACTTGTTTTGTGAGTACAGAGACAAAAGAGGTCTTGAGGAAAAATGGCATAGTGCAGATGACCTCGGCTCCATATCATCCGTCCTCAAATGGACTTGCGGAGAGAGCTGTACAAACATTTAAAGAGATGATGAAAAAAAGTGCAGAAGGGAAATTAGCAGCCAAAGTGTCACGGGTTCTGTTCAGCTACAGAATAACACCTCAATCCACCACAGGACTCTCTCCTGCTGAGATGTTATTAGGTCGTAGACTACGCTCCACTCTTGACCTTGTCCACCCAGACCTAAAAAGGAAAATGGAAAACAGACAAAACAAACAAAAAGAGAACCATGACAAAAGAACAAAGACCTGAAGTTTTGGAGAAGGAGATATGGTCCTTACCAGGAATTTCAGTTATGGACCTAAGTGGATCCCTGGTTTCATAGACTCAATGACCAGTCCAGTATCATACAAGGTCCTGTTGGGAGATGGTAGGGTAGTACGCAGACATGTAGATCAGATACTTACCAGACAAGGGGAAATTGAAATGAAGGTCCAGATGCAATGGCTGAGGACAGGTTGGCCCCCAGTTATTCAAGTGCATCTGTGGTGACACCACCAGGGACAGCAACAATTCCACAGGAACCCATTCATCAAGAGGGAACCATCGTTGCAGAGTCAAATACTCCAAGCACTGCTCAGGAGCAGCTGGTGGCTTCACCAGAAACAAGCAGGGACTTTACTGTTAGACGTTCACAAAGGACTCGCAAGCCACCAGAGAGATTGATACTGACCTGTTAGATTCGTCAAGTATGGAACATGGTGAATGGAGACTTCTTATGTGACCCTTAGGAATGGTTGTTTGTTAAGAAATTCATACTGAAATCTTAAGGGGGGAGGGATATAGTGATCTGGGTTGTTATGGTTGGGGTTGTCCACGGGGTGGTGCTGTAGCCAATGCTGCTGCTAAGGTCAGGGGTTTGCTTCTGTATAGGTCAGCACAAGGTGGAATGCCAGGATGCTGATGCAGGCTGTCTGTAAATGTGTTTCCCAGTTGTTAATAAAGTACTCGTGTTAATTCTAACATCTAGCCTCTTTGAGTTCCTTGTTCCACTTCCTGGATTTATCACAATCAGCACATCAGCAAGCCTGCAAGGAGATGCATGGAGTTCTTCTAATGTCCTGGTTAATATCCCTCGCTCAACCAACACCTATCAAAATCAGTGTAACTGGGCATTCATCTCATTTTCTATTTCTGCTGTGTGCAAATTGGCTGCCACATTTGCTTCGTAATAACAGTAACTGCAGTTAAAAAAAATTGAGCCAGCCTGAGGACATAATACGACACGAAGTATTGCTGACTGAATGATCTGTTTCTTAATTTAAAAGTGAGCTTTTTCCAGGTGTACCATTTGAAAAAATATGGAGAATGGTTGAGTTATAGGTCCAGGTGTGTTTTCTGGGTATTACACTCAATGTGAGGATAACTTTTTAAACTAATGATAATATTGTGTCATGTAAATATATATATATATATCCTCTGGGCTGGAAAGAAACTTGCAGTGGGAGGGGGTGGATCCAGTTGTCGTGGTCCATGTTGGTACAAACAACATAGATAGGACTAGGAAGCCGGTTCTGTTAAAGGACTTTGAGCAGCTAGGTGTCAAATTAAAAAACAGAACCTCAAGGGTAATAATCTCTGGATTATTATCTGAGCCACGAGCGAATTTGGCTAGGACAAATAAAATTAGAGAGTTAAATGCATGGCTCAAAGACTGGTGTGGGAGAAATGGGTTTTGCTTCCTGGGACACTGGCACCAGTACTGGGGCAGGAGGGAGCTGTTCCATTGGGACGGGCTTCACTTGGCCACTGCTGGGACTAGAGTCCTGGCGGATCATATAACTAGGGCTGTAGAGAGGGCTTTAAACTAACTAGTGGGGAGGAGGTTCCTAGAGAGCAAATAATAAAAATGACAACAGAGAAGGTCATAGACTTAGGTAGCAGTGGGGAATTTAAAAACCAGAGCGTGTCAGGAAGGGGCAGAAGGTATGGAGTAAAAGGTAAAGTAATAAAAAGGGCAAAAGCAGGAACTAAGTGTCACAAAACATATTTGAAAGTTCTCTATCTGAATGCACGTAGCATTCGTAACAAAATAGACGAGTTAATGGCACAAATAACGGGCCAGAAATTCGTGAACGGGGCTTGCCGCGCGTGCAAGGTCCCGATTTGCACTTACCCGACGCGCCTGCCGATCACCTCCAGGGACGCCTGGAATTCCATTTTGAATCTGAAGAATCCCGGGCAGCGTTTGACGTCACGCCGCCCAGGCGTGCAGCCAGCGTGAAGCCTGGAGCGCGCTGTGCAACTGAGACACGCCCCTTGAGGTCTCAGTTTAACAGGACACGCCCCCAATGTTTCTGCCAAGCTGCTAAGCATTTTTACATGCAAAGCAGCAGTTTAAATAGGTTTTTGGAAGTTTTTTGAAGCTTTTGGTAACTTTTATAAACTTTTAAAAACGTTTACATTATTTTGAAGAATCTGAAGTAGTTTTAAACAGAATTAAAGCAATTTAAAGACTTTTAAAAGCCCTAAAAGATTTTTTTTAATTCCATTTATTTATTTAGCAATGTCGTCGTCATACGTGTCTTCACACTGTTCCCTTTGGGGAACTGTATGAAGTGGTGGAAGGATTTATGGCCATGATTAACGCTCATTCCGTGACCGTAACCATCTTTGAACCAGCCATTAGGGCGGTTAGTCCTATGGCGGGAGGGTTTTACGGGCTCCCACAAGCTATACAAGGAGGGGGGGCCACCCACACCCACGGACGCAAATATCCCACTGGATGTCAACCCAGAATTTAGAGCCGGAGCTCCGACTCCACTTGCCGGGACTGTCTGGAGCGGGGTTTGAAACCCTACCCTGATCTGGCCCAGCGGCGGGGATCCTACGGCTATGCCAAAGGCCCAATCCGATTAGCAACGTGAAATGGCTGGAATGAGCACAATTCACGGCATTAAAAGAACTCACAATTGAACTGATGATGACCTCAGCAATCTCCTCAAGGAGGTGGAGGCGCAGCGCCTGCTCATCATTGGTAATGAGAAGTCAAAGGCGCCGCAAAAAGGGCAGATGATAGCTTGGTCTTTCAAGTGGCAGCATAGGGCTCCAGTCACGGGGAGGGAAAAGGCGCAGGAAACGTATGGGTGTCACCTTTTGTGCGGAGTGGGCCTTTTGCGTAGCAGTAAGCATCCCCGCCGCTGGGCCAGAAGGAGTAGGGATTCGAACCCCACTCCAGACAGTCCCGGCAAGTGGAGTCGGAGCTCCAACTATAAATTCTGGGTGGACATCCAGCGGGATACTTGCGTCCGTGGGTGTGGGTGGCCCCCCCCCCCCTCAGATGGGTTGTGGGAGCCCGTAAAACCCTCACGCCATAGGACTAACCACCCTAATGGCTGGTTCAAAGATGGTTACGGTCACGGAATGAGCGTTAATCACGGCCATAAATCCTTCCACCACTTCATACAGTTCCCGAAAGGGAACAGTGTGAGGATACGTACGACGATGACCTCTTGCGCAATGCACCTCCTTGGACCCTCAGTCGCAGATGCGAGGGGGCAAATCGTGCAATTGTTAAATTTTTCATTTTATTGACATGTAAAATGTTGGCCCAGTAATTCCCTTCCAAATGCGCGAGTACGGTCGGGGTACTTACGCGTCTGGCCGGAGGAAATGCCGGTTTTCAGCATGCACAGTGCATGTGGGGAAAACCGGCATTTCCTGTCCTCTGAACGAAGGGGTTCAGAGGCAGAACGCGTGCGACTGCACAGGCAGCGCGTGCGCAGTAAAATTCGCCGCTTTCATTCATGCTTTCAGTGAGGTCAAGTCCTTACAACTTACACATGAAAAAAGCATGGGTACAGTTGCTCCAGAGGCTGCGGAGGAAGATATTTCTTATCGTGGAGCTTCTGAAAGTATGTATGTCTGTATATATTCCTTTGCGTGTTATGTATATATTCCTTTACTTATGTGTATGAATGTATTATTTAATTATGACTTTCAGAGAAAGTAACTTATTGGAAAATCATAATTAAAAACATACATTCATACACATAAGTAAAGGAATATAAAACATACATACATATACATAAAGGAATATATGCGGACATACATACATAATTACTTATTACTGATGAAAAGTTTCTTTCTTAAAAGTGCTGGAAATGTTACATTACTCATTTTAGAACACTCATTTTCACATACAATTCACACAGCCACAATTGCTCCTTCTACCTACCGTTCTGAAAACCCGTTTAAAAAAAAAATTTAAACTTTAAAACTTACTTAAAATTTCTTAAAATAACTCCCCTCCCTTTCCCAAACAAAAATATTGCCTTTCAGAAGCTCCACGATAAAATATATCTTCCTCCGCAGACTTGGAACAACTTTACACATGCTTTTTTCAAGTGTAACTTGTAAGGACTTACCCTCACTGAATCCATAAATGAAATCGACGAAGTTCACTGCGCAAGCGCTGCCTGTGCAGTCGCACGCGCTGTGCCTATGAACCCCTTCGTTCCGAGGTCTGGCAATGCCGGCGTTCCCCGCATGCGCTGTGCATGCTGAACGCCGGCATTTCCAATGGCCAGATGCGTGAGTACCCAGACCGTACTCACGCATTTGGTCACGAATTTCTAGCCCAACTACATATGGGTATGATCTTGTGGCCATTACAGAAACATGGCTGCAGGGTGACAATGCCTGGGAATTAAACATACCAGGTTAATTAACGATCAGGAAGGACAGGCAGGAAGGAAGGGGAGGTGGGGTGGCTATGTTAATAAAGGAAGGAATCACTGTAATACAGAGAAATGATATTGGGTCAAAAGATCAGGATAATGAAACAGTTTGGGTGGAGGTAAGGAATAATAAGGGGGAAAAAACACCAGTGGGCGTAGTCTGTAGGCCTCCGAACAGTTGCAACTCTGTTGGACGGAGTATCAATCAGGAAATAGTTGAGGCTTGTAATAAGGGAGCATCTATAATTATGGGGGATTTTAACTATCATATTAATTGGACAAATCAAATTGGGCAGGGCTGCCTTGAGGATGAGTTCATTGAGTGTATTAGGGATGGGTTTCTTGAATAGTATGTAACTGAACCGACCAAGGGGCAAGCAACCTTAGATCTGGTCCTGTGTAACGAGACAGGATTAATTTAAAATGTCCTAGTAAAGGATCCCCTTGGAATGAGTGACCATAACATGGTTGAATTCCATATTCAATTAGAGGGTGAGAAGGTTGGATGTCAAACAAGCATGCTAAGCTTGAATAAAGGATACTATGAAGGTATGAGAGCGGAATTGAGTAGAGTGGATTGGGAAAATAGATTAAAGGGTAAGACGATACATGATCAGTGGTGTACATTTAAGGAGTTATTTTACAACTTCCAAAAAATATATATTCCACTGAGAAGAAAAGGGTGTAAAAGAAAAGACAGGCTTCCATGGCTAAGTAAAGAAATTAAGGATAGTATTCGACTAAAAACAAGGGCATATAAGGTAGCCAAATCTAGTGGGAGGATAGAGGACTGGGAAAACTTTAAAAGACAGCAAAAAATAACAAAAAGATTGATTAAGAAAGGGAAGATAGATTATGAAAGTAAATTAGCAAAAAATAAAAAAACAGATAGTAAGAGTTTTTATAGTTATATATAAAGAAAAAGGGTGGCTAAAGTAAATGTTGGTCCCTTAGAGGATGAGACCGGGAAATTAATGGTGGGAAATATGGAGATGGCAAAAACACTGAATGAATATTTTGTATCAGTCTTTACAGTAGAAGACACTAAGAATATCCCAACACTGGACAAACAGGGGGCTATAGGGGGGGAGGAGCTAAACACGATCAAAATCACTAAGGAAGTGGTACTCGGTAAAATAATGGGACTCAAGGCGGATAAATCACCTGGACCTGATGGCTTACATCCTAGGGTCTTGAGGGAAGTGGCGTTAGGGATTGTGGATGCATTGGTAATAATTTTCCAAAACTCCCTGGACTCAGCAAAGGTCCCAGCAGACTGGAAAACTGCTAATGTAACGCCCTTATTTAAAAAGGGCAGTAGACAGAAGGCTGGAAACTATAGACCAGTTAGCCTAACATCTGTGGTAGGTAAAATTTTGGAGTCCATTATTAAGGAGACAGTAACAGGACATTTGGATAATCATAATTTAATAGGACAAAGTCAGCATGGTTTTATGAAGGGGAAGTCATGTTTGACAAATTTGCTGGAGTTCTTTGGGGAAGTAACATATAGGGTGGATAAAGGGGAACCAGTGGACATAGTGTATTTAGACTTCCAAAAAGCATTTGACAAGGTGCCACACAAAAGATTATTGCTTAAGATAAAAAATCACGGGATTGGGGGTAATATTCTGGCATGGATAGAGGATTGGCTATCTAACAGAAGGCAGAGAGTTGGGATAAATGGTTCATTCTCAGACTGGCAATCATAACTAGTGGTGTTCCACAGGGGTCAGTGCTGGGCCCCCAACTCTTTACAAACTATATTAACGATTTGGAGGAGGGGACCGAGTGTAACATATCAAAGTTTGCAGATGATACTAAGATGGGAGGGAAAGTAGTGAGTGAGGAGGACGTAAAAAACCTGCAAGGGGACATAGACAGGCTAAGTAAGTGGGCAGAGATTTGGCAGAAGGAATACAATACTGGAAAGTGTGAGGTTATGCACTTTGGCAGGAAAAATCGTAGAGCAAGTTATTATCTTAATGGCAAGAAACTGGAAAGTACTGAAGTACAAAGGGATCTGGGGGTCCTGGTGCACGAAACTCAAAAGGTTAGTATGCAGGTGCAGCAAGTGATTAAGAAGGCCAATGGAATGTTGGCTTTCATTGCTAGGGGGATAGAATATAAAAATAGGGAGGTATTGCTTCAGTTGTACAAGGTATTGGTGAGACCGCACCTGGAATATTGCATACAGTTTCGGTGTCCATACTTAAGAAAAGACATACTTGCTCTCGAGTCAGTACAAAGAAGGTTCACTCGGTTAATCCCGGGGATGAGGGGATGGACATATGAGGAGAGATTGAGTAGATTGGGACTCTACTCATTGGAGTTCAGACGAATGAGAGGCGATCTTATTGAAACATATAGGCCTAGAAATTCGGTAGGCTTAGCGCCGCTTTTGAGGCGCTAGAGGGCCTAGCGCCGGAGTTATGGCCAGTTTGGAAATTGAGTGGGTCCCTAAATCGGCGTTAGGCCGTTAGCACTGCGCCGGCACCGATGACGTCATCGGTGTGCGCAGCGTCCCGGTTGCCATGGTAACCCGCCCGAACTCCGAAATTGACTTGCGGCCGCCTCGCCCGTGGCAGCCGCAAGCAACGTTCTGGCAGAGGTGCCTTACTGGACTTTGCGCCGGCGCATTAAAGGCCCCGCGGCGGCCGGCCGCTTTCCCGCCGGCCGCCTGGCCGCATCTCCCTCCCCGGACTTCTCCCCCCACCCCCGGGACAGATGCAAGCCCGGCACTTGTCCGAGGTGCCGGGCTCATTTTTACAATGATTTTCGCGGGCCGCGGCCGGGTGCAGGCAGTTCCTCCTTAAGGGAAGGAGGAGGCCTGCACTTCCCGAACCTGCCGCACCGCAGCGGGCGCCGCAGCGCCGGAATAGCGCCGCAATTCAGCGCGTAGCACCAGTTTTCAGGCGCAAACAGCTTTCAGCAGCGCCGGCAGCCGTTTGGGCGCAGAACTAGTGAATTTTTGGCCCGCCCAACGCGACTTAGCTCCGGCACTAACTTCCGGCGCTAAAGCCGTCGCTGCGCCAAAACCCAATTTCTAGGCCATAAGATTGTGAAGGGGTTGGATCGGGTGGATGCGGGGAGGATGTTCCTGATGATGGGTGAAACTAGAACTAGGGGGCATAGTCTTAGAATAAGGGGTTGCTCTTTCAAAACTGAGATGAGGAGGAACTACTTCACTCAGATGGTGGTAGGTCCATGGAATATGCTGCCCCAAAAAGCTGTAGAAGCTACATCATTACATAAATTTAAAACAGAAATAGACAGTTTCCTAGAAGTAAAGGGAATAAAGGGTTATGGGAAGCGGGCAGGAATTTGGACATGAGTCTAGGTTCGGATCGGTCATGGCCCTGTGGGTAGCGGAGCGGGCCCAGGGGCCGTGTAGCCTGGTCCTGCTCCTATTTCGTGTGTCTAATTCTGTTAGATTCAGGAGATGGTTCTGTGATAGTAGATTGGCGGTTAGGATCAGATCAGCCATGATCTTATTGAATGGCGGAGCAGGCTCGAGGGGCCGATTGGCCTACTCCTGCTCCTATTTCTTATATACTATATACTAGCCGAAGTGCCCGGCGGTGCCGAGGGATTTTTGAGGGCATGTTGTTGTTGGAAGAGATAGAGAGAGAAAGCCACTGGGGGGAAGAGAGAGCGCAACTGGGGGGAAGAGAGAGCGCGACTGGGGAGAAGGGGGGAAGGGGAGGGAAGGAGGGGGGAAGGGGAGTGGGGGGAGGAGGAGGGGGGTGGGGGGCAGGAGGAGGGGGGGAGGGAGGGGGAGTAGGGGGGAGGGGGAGAGAGGAGGGGAGGGGGAGAGGAGGGGGGCAGAGGGGGGAGGGGAGGGGGGGAGGGGGGAATGTGGGGGAAGGAGGGGGGGAGAAATGGAGGGGGGAGCCAGCAGACCCTCTCCCCTCTGCCGGCGATGGGGAGGAAGGGGGAAGGGGGAGAGGGCGGGGAGGGGGGGAGTCCCCGAGCCCCCGAGCCCCGCCCCCCGATCTCCCGATGTCCCGCCCCCCGATCTCCCGATGTCCCGAGCCCCGCCCCCCGCCCTCCCGATGCCCGATCTCACGAGGCCCGGTCTCCCGAGCCCCGCCCCCCCGATCTCCCGAGCGCCGATCTCCCGAGGCCCGATCTCCGATCTCCCGAGCCCCGCTCCCCCCATCTCCTGAGGCTCACCCCCCCCCGATCTCCCGAGGCCCGATCTCACAAGCCCCGGCCCCCCCTCCCCACCCCCCGAGCCCCGATCTGCCGAACCCCGATCTCCCGAGCCGGCTTCAAGAGCAGAGAGAGAGACGCCGCCGCGCAACCTACCGCGTGAGGCCCGGCCAGACTGAAGTCGTGCACGCTGACTCCTGCCCCACCCGCCTTTACTAAGATGGCGGCGGTGACGACGCTCGGCTCAGGCCCGCCCCCTCCAGCCTTCACAAAGATGGCGGCGATCGCGAGCCGCTTGTTGAGCGCGACGGGTGGTGCCCAGCTCGGGCGTGGCTGGGCAACAGAGGCCCAGGCTTACAGGCCTGGAAAAACGGTGAAAGATAGGAAAATTCTAGATGTTAGAGAAAAGATTTACAAATTAATTAACTTTTTTAAAAAACAATTTGTGTTTTAAAAGCAACTTTTTTTTTGCTGGAAATGTAGATTTGAAAAGAAACACGCAGAAAGTGGGAAAAAGAAATGAAAAGTTTGGAACCAAGATGGCGGCGACTCACCTCGGTTCAGAATGATAAGGCCCGCCCACACACGCACCGATTGGTCAACCGTCAGGTCACTGAACTGTAGGATTGGTCAATCATCACGTCACTCAACTGTAGGATGGCCCGCCCGCACACACAATGAACCCGCCCCCACTCGATGCAAATGAGCGGATAATGAGAGGAATTTTGAATGTTTTTTGGATACCGTCGGCACAATTTTTGTCCGACCGTCGGCACAATTTTTGTCCGAGCAAAAAGTAAATATGCCTACAAGAGTCCCCTAATGATGAGCTTTCTTTTGATATAACATATGTGTAGGTATGCTCTATAACTTTTGATTGTATAGCCGGCCAGAGAGACAGACAGAGAGACAGACAGATAGACATATCCTTTTATATATATAGATATAGAGGTCCACCTGTGATTCTGGAGGTGATTGTGAAGACTGACTTTACAATCCTTCAAGAATGCATTAAGTTTTGGGAAAATGATATGCACATGACATATGCAAGGTAAACTAATTATAGGGAAATAACAACAGAAAATGCTGGAAAAACTCAGCAGGCCAGGCAACATCCGTGGAGAGAAAATAGAGTCAACGTTTCGGGTCAGAACCCTTTGTCAAGACTAATTATAGGTTTGGGCTTCCTAGGGCTTAACCAATGGCCTGTGACAGATTGGGAAGGGAGTTATTGACAGAACTCCTGAATTGGCTGCAAGTAGCTTTTAATTTTTGCCTTTCTCAGGAAAAGGGGGGAGAGGGAGGGCAGGTACATGAGGATTAAATCAGACAAAGGCCAGAATTTTCCCATTGCCGAGCATATGGGTTTGAGGGTTGGGGGCAGTTTAAAGCGTGGAAATTGACAGCAGGTCGGGAACCCGCTGTCATCCTGCCAACTTCTGCATTTAACTCGGGCACATTTCGAGGCGCGCCACGGACCAGCTTGGGAGAGGCGGGCGACCTCATTGAGGTTGTTAACTGCTCATTGAGAGACCCTTAACTGCCTTTTTAACCTCAGGTTTTGGCTTTAACTTGTTGAGCACGGGATTCACGCTCCTCGGGAACCTCGTCTGTAATGGGGAGGTGGAAGCTCAGTAGCCATTGCGCAAGTTCTTTAAGTGACAGCTGGAAAAAACACATAAATAATCATACATTAGACAGCAGGAGTAGGCTTGGGAAGGCAGAGTAATGGGGTTAGGGTGACACGTACATCAGGATGTCGGTGAATGTGGCATTGTACTCCCCTTTTCTGACCTCATGAGATCATTGAATCTTTTGTGGCACTAGATCCACATCCTCCTCACCACATCTCTGCTGCTGACCTCCTCTGCGATCTCTAGACATGCCCTCTTAGTGTCTCTGGCTGGTTATTTTCGGCCACCCGCAGGGAAGAGGACCTCCCTGCATGCTCTGACTCACTGGACCAGCACTCTCAGGGAGGCATCTGGGAATCTTGGCACAGCCATCTGTCTGTGTGTCTCCATGACCCACAGAAATCTCAAAATTGATCTCCTACAGCAACCTTCAAATGAGATGTGTGCAAGGCTGCTTTAAATATCCACGCTGAAAATGAGTCATCGGTGACGTCATCTGACCTGTTCCATTTAATTGAGCCGAGAAACCCGCATGACTCTTCAATTGGCGCAATTGTGTTAAACGCGCAGTGCAGAACGCGCTGTTGTAAAGTTCGGAATGGCGACCCACTACGCAGCCCACACACACCCGCCTCGATGCTCAGGTAAAGATTCCAGCCATAGAATGGGGCAGGCATATATGGGACTAATAACCTTTTATCATCCTGATACATAGCATAACATTATAGTATAATTCTTGCTGTAATGTTCTAAATAATCAATATATTTATGTAAAAACAAATAGCTTTATCATCTTGCAACAGCTCAGTTAGTCACACTTTAATCTTTTAATCCCAACAGCACTGATTACAGCCAGTTGGGAAATTATTTCCTCTGTATTGAGACACAGCATTGATTGCTTGGATAGACATGAGTCGACTCTCTATCTTTTATCAATAAAGTCAAGTGGCCCAAATGATTTTGGTGTTATTTTGTCTGGATAGATTCTGTTGAATCATTTTGAAATTAACGTCTTAAATTTATGACCTAAAAATAGGTTAGTGACTAGTAATCCTCATTTCAATTGACAGATATGCATATTTTCAAGATTATCCTTTCCCCAACTGTCTCGACAATAGAAACTGTTCAACAGTTTGTGGAGCTTCAAATACTCACTTTTGCACTTGCATCATGCAATTGTTGAAAAAGTAAATAACCAAAGAAAATACATAAATGAAAAATTAAATACGAACAAGGGTATCACAGAACTTGTGTATCACAGAAGATATTTGGAAGAATTAAATTTTTTTGCTGTCACCCTTACTTCATATAAGTTCTTTCTCCACACTTGCATGGGACTATAAACCAAAGTAGTAGAAAACTATGTAAGAGGGTAAAGTAATGATACTTGGCCCAGAAATTGCTGGAAAAATAATGGTGAGTTCACGGCCCTTGCCATTATTTCGTAAAAAACCCAACAATTTGTGGCGAAGAAGCGATATGCCATGAGTTGTGATTTTCCACAAATTGCTGGACGATTTGCGCTGCTCCACCGTTGGCCTCCCCAAAACCGGAACAAGTGCAACCTTGCCATGAGCCTCCCTGTTGAAATTCATTATGTGTCATGAAATTGGCGGGATTACGTCATTAATGCAAATTATTCTCGCCGCAACCATTTTGGGCTGGTAATTCATGTCATAAGGAGCCGGATAATGGAAGAAAGAAAGACTTACATTTATATAGCGACTTTCACAACCATCGGACGTCTCAAAGCGCTTTACAGCCAATGAAGTACTTTTGGAGTGTAGTCACTGTTGTATTGATATGATTTATGGTCCTGACATGCCACTCAACCTTGGAGGCTCAGAAAGGGAACAATGAAACTGGAGTCTCATTCCCACAGGTAGTAAATTATTCCTAGAAGTGTTGCAAATTAAAAAAAAAAAAATTCTTACATTTTCTTTGTCTTTCTTAACTCTCTCTTAATCCCCTCTCTCTCGCTCTTTGTTTCTTTCTCTTTCTCTCTCTAACTTGACTCTAATTCACCATATTTCTTTCTCCATCGTTCGTTCTGTTTCTTTCTCTATCCTTTTGTGTCATTGGTTAAGGAGATTGACCATTAGGCACGGCGTTCATGGGGTCTCAGATGAAATGTTGACATCACTATGCCATTATCAATTCGCATTTCCAGCAATTTCTGTGTCAAATATAGAGTGATCCGCAGGGTGAGATTAAAAAGTCCCGTTCATGCGCCATTCCAGCAATTTCTGGGCTAAAATTTAATAAGTGACCAAGAATCATTGGTCAGAGAATCTAACGGGGAGACTGAAGACAATAATCCCTGAAAAAAATTACGCTTGTAAAAGTGACCATGGCGATGCTCTATAACTATTACTCCAATATGTCAGACTGACAAATATCTAAAATTCCAACTCATCTCATGTTGCTCAAAAGAAGAAACATAGAAACATAGAAAAATAGGAGCAGGAGTAGGCCATTCAGCCCTTCGAACCTGCTCCGCCATTCAATATGATCATGGCTGATCCTCCATCTCAATACCATATTCCCGCTCTCTCCCCATACCCCTTGATGCCTTTTGTGTCTAGAAATCTATCTCCTTCTTAAATATATTCAGTGACTTGGCCTCCACAGCCTTCTGTGGTAGAGAATTCCACAGGTTCACCACCCTCTGAGTGAAGAAATTTCTCCTTATCTCAGCCCTAAATGTCCTACCCCGTATTCTGAGACTGTGACCCCTCGTTCTAGACCCCCCAGCCACTGGAAACATCCTCCCTGCATCCAGTCTGTCTAGCCCTGTCAGAATTTTATACGTTTCAATGAGATCCCCTCTCATTCTTCTAAACTCTAGTGAATACTGGCCTAGTCGACCCAATCTCTCCTCATACGACAGTCCTGCCTTCCCAGGAATCAGTCTGGTGAACCTTCACTGCACTCCCTCTATGGCAAGTATATCCTTTCTTAGGTAAGGAGACCAAAACTGCACACAGTACTCCAGGTGTGGTCTCACCAAGGCCCTGTACAACTGTAGTAAGACATCCTTGCTCCTGTACTCAAATCCTCTTGCAATGAAGGCCAACATACCATTTGCCTTCCTAACTGTTTGCTGCACCTGCATGTTTGCTTTCAGTGACTGGTGTACAAGGACACCCAGGTCCCTTTGTACATCAGCATTTCCCAATCTATCACCATTTAAATAATACTCTACCTTTCTGTTTTTCCTACCAAAGTGGATAACTTCACATTTATCCACGTTATACTGCATCTGTCATGCAGATAAATAAACAAATAAAGACTTCTATTGCTAAGCCCTGTGATTAGGATTAAATAGCTCTTACCATATATTTTTAGTTTTGGAGCCACTGTTCCTTTCCATCGGTCTGAAGGAGCCACAAACTATCTTGAGTAATGTGAAACTCAAGAATGATATATGAAGGAAAGAATACAGCAATTCATCATATTTTTCAAACATACGAAAACAACGCACAGGAAATGACCAGCTGATCTATCAAGCCTGTCCATTACTGTCATGGTGTAACTTATGCACAGCATGATCCCCATCAGTCTCCCTGCCACCTACCAAGCCATGCAATCCCCTGGGAGAGGAGAAAAAAATCCTTAGATCAATTTGGGGGGAAAAAAACTCCGGGGAATTCCTCTCCTATCCTAAAGACAATCAGACAAGTTCCAGGAGACCATGGTGACTGTGAGACACATTCCCTAATACCCACCTGCTTTCTATATGTAGTTATATTATCTACATCACGGAACTCGTCAGCTTCCCTTTCAGTGCCTGAAGTGAATCCACACTTGCTACACATGCCAGCAACTTGTTCCATAAGTTGGTGACTCACTGTGAAAAGAAGTACATCCTGACGTCTAACCTAGTTTCATGCTTGTGTAATTTATACTCATGTCCCCTGATCCTCACTAACCTATATAGCTCAAATAGCCTAACCATACAGACTGAATCAAATCCTTTCAGTATTTCAAAGGTCTCATTCAAATCTCCTCAAAATGTATGCTTCCCTTCTGTAAATAGCCCCAGCTCTCTAAGCTGACCGTGGTAACTGAGGGCTTTTAAACTAGATATCAATCTAGTCGGCCTCCTTTGAATCATTTACACGGCTTCTACACCACCCACCATGTGAAGTGAGCAAAATTGGACAGAGTAGTCTAAATGAGGCCTAACCAAGGTTGTACAGAGACAGTATAGTATTTCTTGTTTTGTATTTAATCATCCTGGCAATATATCCAAACACACTATTTGCTTTTGCAATAGCCTTGTGGCGCTGTTAATGGACCTTCAATGATTTGTGTACTACAGCACCCAGGTGCTTTCCCCAGTCAACAAACTTAAGCATGCAACCCTGTGTGGTGTGGTCATGCATGGCGTTGCCAGTACCCATGTGAATAACACTATATTTTACTCTATTAAATGACATCTGCCATATGCAGGCTCATTCCTCCATCACATTTAGATGTGCCTGTAATCTGGCATTAAAGATTACAAATAAAAAATATTTGTCAGAACATCAGCCAACAGAAGTACATTACTGGTATGTGTTGGACATCCTGAAGAGTTGTATGTTGGAAATCTTGGGGAGTTAAGGGTTAATAATTGAATTGCTTTTTATCGTGGAGCAACAGACTTTCTAATATAAACAGGATGGCTTTGAAGTGTCATGAGAAGAAAGCATAATTTGCTTTCTGCTTTTAGAGTCTAAGGGCTAAAAATTCGAGTGTGCCAAAATTTGCCGGTGCTACCATGGGCCACAGTTAACGGCCACCAGAATTAATTGCGCAGGCTGCCTGCTGTTTAACATTAGCACAGCGCTAAACTTACCATGTATGGCTGATTTTCAGGCACTACTCACAGCAGGAGGCCCAATGTAGCATGGCCATAGTGTCCCTGGAGCAAAAACAGCCTTCTCTTAAAGCAAGGCTATCATTTTAGAAAGCAGTGTCGGTCCGTTAAAGGGGAACTGCCTTCTAAAATGGAAAAAATAAAAAGCATTGAAAAATAGGCAGTTTTTAGCCCTTGGAGCTCAACTGCCTTCTGAAAAAGAATAAACATTAAAAAGAATTCCCAAATAACAGTCTTTAGCTCTGGAAGCTGAATTGCCCTCCACACCTAAATAAAAAAGGGAGAAGTGCTTCAGCACTGACACAAATGGCTCAGCAAGCCAGGGGAGGGGCACCCAGGGTCTCGCATGCTGCATTCCAACTTTGTGCAGGGGGTCAACACTGCAAGAGAGGTCCTCTACCCACAGGGGCCAGGAGGCCCCCAGAGAGAAGGATGTGGGACCAGATCACTGAGCCCGTCACTGCCAACAGTGTTGCCCCCACCACCTGGCTCCAGTGCCCAAAGAAGCTTCATGACCTCAGACCAGTGGTCAAGATCAGTGAAAGTATCTTCAAAAACCGTCTCCTACCAACTGCACCACCAGCCTCACACATTTCTCAATGCACGACTCTTGCCCCCATCCCCCATCACTCACCTACCAACAATCTGCACCAAACACGAGGCACACCTCCCATTCCTAGCTTCACTACACCCCCTTGGAGGAGACGGTGCTGGCCATACTTGGTAGGGCCATGGCTGAGCCGTTGGCCAGTGCTGGGGCTGAAAGGATACAAGATGCTGGTATCCTCATATGTATCGTCCTTCTCGCATGCACCTCTTGCTTTCCCGCCCTCCCCTCACCACAACTCCACCCTTGTGCCTTCCTTATTTCACACACCCAAGAAATGCAGCCTGCCCAGCCAGTGGTTGACCAAGAAGAGGGAGAGGAGAGTGAAGAAGAAGAATAATAAGAAGAAACACCATCACTTGATTTAACACTCCCAGCCACCAGCTTCTCAAGGTCGACCTGCAAGGCCATTTGAAATGTCCCCCACTGAAAGTCAGCAGCCTTCCACCAGCCATGCTGCAGCCACTGGGGTAGCACTGCATGACATCACTAGGATAGGCAAAAGCACACACAAGACAGTCACTAAGGGATTGCATATGGGTGATTAGTTGATTTCTTGATGTCATATTGGATGGATAGATGTATAAAGTTGGATTGGAAAGTTTGCTTTTATTTCAGCATTGTGGCCAAGAGGATGCTGTGATGGGCAGTAACAGAGGGAAGGTAAGGTGTGGGACTAATGTTGAAAGGGGAATTGGAGTTGTGGTCACTGGTACCGCAGGCGGATGATTCCATCCCGGATATCCCGGCCAGAAAGAGGCTGTCTGGGTTGCATCTTTCCTTCTGCTTCCTCCTCTTCTGCATCTTCCTCTTCCCTCTGTGAGCGAATGCTGTAAATGTGAAATAAAAGCAGAAAATGCTGGAACTACTCAGCAGGTCAGGCAGCATCTTGACCTGAGACGTGATTTCTGTTTCTCTCTCCACACATGCTGCCTGACCTACTGAGTATTTCCAGCATTTTCTGTCTTCTCAGAGGTCTTTCTATACCATCCGAGGCCTTGCAAGCATCCAGCAGTACTCCCTGCACACTTTAAACACTTTTAACATCTATTGCATGAAGCCAGTACTTCAATAAAATATAGAAAATCTTGTTCAAAAGCTTAAATGCAAACTTACCTAAAAGATGTGTGTCCCTTTAAGAAGCGCTGACAGCATCTCTGTAGGTCTGCTGCACGCTTGCTTTTCAGAGCAAGCTTAGGACCCAGCGTTAAACTTAGCGCAAAGGTCCAAGTTCACAGAGCATGGCGCCAAGTCGGCGTTGCACGACAACTGACGTCACGCACTGCAGATTTGCATGTCTAGGGCCAGCGCTGCTGACGGCCACCAAAATGGCGGCTGCTGACTCCTGCGCCAGAGGTGGGCAGAGGTGAGGCGGCCACCATTTTTTTCATGAAACCGGCCTAACCAGGTAGCCGTAAGTACCCAAATTTCTAGCCCTATGTGTTATTATATGTAAAGTGCTTGTGCAAGGAAATACGTGACAATAATGACATCAGCCATGGGTGATTAAAGCAGAACTTTGGTGGCTAGGGTAATTAACAGATGTAGAGGGATCCGCTAACTGTAGTATAGAAAGGTAACGGTTCATAAAGCATGTTCAAAAGATGTTAAGAACCATTAGATCAGGAAGTCTTGTTTGAAGGAAGTAGCTTTAGAGTAAACACCTACAACTGTTTACATGACAAACTGTCTTCAAAAGGATTTGGGAATAGAAACGTTATGAGGTCTTATCTGTCACATAGGGGACGATTTTGCCAATGGGGACGCATTGGAGTCGGGACTGCTGCTTGTCGGGTCGTTGCCCTGCCTCCATCGACTTGTGGCCAACCCATGTTAATTTCCCTTGATTGACCTTGTTAAGCCCGCCCAGTGGGCTTAGCAGGCCAATTAAGGGGAAGCTGGTACCAGAGAACATCAGCTTATGACGTTTCATCTGTCAAAAATTTTTGACAGATGAATTGTCATCATTTGACAGCTCTGTGAAGCTGTCAAACACTGACATTCTCTGTTGTTTGATGAGACCTTGTATTCAAGACTCACCAAACCTCTTTCTTTAGCAGAAATTAGATGGCTGTTGCATCAGAGAATGCAGCAGCCATCTGTCATCTCTGCCAGTGAGATGCGAGACTCTCCACATACCCACCGATTGAAGCCTGCAGGAAGAAGCAAAGGTAAGTAAACATTTTCTATCACTTTCCACTCACCTCACATACATACCTCTCTGCACTTACATCCACAGCGCTCTTTTGCACCCCGCAGACCCCCGCAGACCCATTGCTCGCCTCAGTGACCCTGGCAGGGTTTCCCGATATCGGGAAACATAGAAACATAGAAGATAGGAGCAGGAGTAGGCCATTCGGCCCCTCAAGCCTGCTCTGCCATTCAATGAGATCATGGCTGATCATCCAAATTCAGTATCCTGTCCCTGCCTTCTCCCCATATCCCTTGATCCCTTTAGCCTTAAGAAATATATCCAACTCCTTCTTGAATATATTTAATGAACTGGCCTCCACTGCCCTCTGTGGCAGAGAATTCCACAGGTTCACCACTCTCTGGGTGAAGAAATTCCTCCTCATCTCAGTCCTAAATGGCTTACCACTTATCCTTAGACTATGACCCCTGGTTCCGGACTCCCCGGCCATCGGGAACATCCTTCCTGCATCTAGTCTGTCCAGGCCTGACAGAATTTTAAAGGTTTTGATGAGATCCCCTCTCAATCTTCTAAACTCCAGTGAGTATAAGCCCAATCGACACAATCTCTCCTCATACGTCATTCCTGCCATCCCAGGTATCAGCCTGGTGAATCTTCGCTGCACTCCTTCCATGGCAAGAACATCCTTCCTCAGGTAAGGTGACCAAAACTGCACACAATACTCAAGGAAGCCCTCGCCTCTGTTGGAAAAATGGGGATAACCCTCTTAACTGTCTGTTAACTACCTGTTAACAGGCAGTTAAGTGGCTGTAATCCCTTTCCCGCTTCCAAGGAGATGGGACCCAGCATGGGTCAGCTGCCCACCTCCTGGCAAGATGGCACAGAGACGGGATGGGCACCCGCCCCCAGATTCTGCCATTTTCCCGGCAGTCCCGCCTCCATACCCACCTCCCCAGGGATGGCAAGATCGTGCCCATATACTTTGATGCAGGCAAATATAAAGGAGCATGGTTTTCAATAGTTCTTCAGAGGGCTCAAAAGATAGAACTTGAAGCCGAAAAGCCACTCTCTGATCCGACTTGAGCTGATCCCTCATCTTCAACGCATAGAAGGAAGGAGGTTGACTGATAACAGTATGATGTTCCACTGAGAAGACAGCCACCATGTGCGAGTGTGCCACTGGCTCCACATTAAAACCTTGGGTGGATGTTGGCCACCACTTTCCTCCCTCTTGATTGCCTCTCTTCCCCACCGCGCCCCCCCGCCCAATCCCCCCGGACTCTCTTTAGGGCCTCAGCTGTCATCTGAGCTGGCCTATCTTTCTGCCACTCCCCCCACCTCTCTTATCCCCCACTCCCCACCCCTCCACCCCCACTCTGGTGAGCTGCCTCTAGGGCTGCAACTGCCACAGCTTGCTGGTAGGATGTTAATGAAGAATGAAACCAACTGATCAAGTCGCTGGCCTCAGGAGGCGCGCAGAGTGGCACTTCACCGCGACTGTGTCCCAATTGCATGATCCAATTTCTAGGCCATGAAGTCTTCATTTAATAGCATATAGTGTAATTTCCAGATAATAAATTTTGATGTGATAATAAACAGAAAAAAAATACTGTTCAATATACTGTGCGAAGCATAATTTTTTTTAAAGTGAAACCTTTGGATGAGGTGCAAAACTCTAAACTTTGAGATTTATAATAGGAGAAGGATGAGCTGAGCATGATTGATGATGGCATTAATTAATAGACTCGAGCTGCCAGTGATAGTCGTGTTCAAGAACTGTGTGAATTCCAAGAAACTTCTCCTATTAAGTTTTGCTGGGGAGGAAGTCTGCCAAGGTTAGATTGAGTGAGTAAATTAACAGCTAGTTTCAGAGAAGATTTAATTGCATTATATAACCACATTGTGGTGCAATGCAAGTACCTAGGTTGTAAGGTTATTTTACATTTGCTATACATTTACAACCAATTTAAGCATACAAACATGATTAAGTAGAGTTTGTGTATTATGTGAAAAAGTTATGATTAACTTTATGGTTTATGATGGAAGTTGGCCTTGCATAGAATTGCTTGATTTTCTAGGAATCTGAAAGACTAATAGGGCTACTTTCAGATAGTTGAACAGTTTTTCCATGGAAATCACATACTTTTACAAAGTTATAAGCCATTAACACTGAATGCTCAAACTTACTGCTTTAATGAGAGGTGAGGCTCTATGCAAATTAAGGTTACGTTTTACACCAGGGGTAGTAAAAGGCGGGAAGTGGCAGTCAAATAGAAAAACATGTTTCCCTGAAGCACAATTACTTGCATTGATCAATTGGTTCAAAGAAACGTATCATAATCTACATTGCCAGCTGCAAAGGTCCATCAGAACATTTTTCCATCAATGTGAAAAAATTTGCAATTTATCAAAGGTTCAGAGGATTCCAAAAGATGTTAAATGAGCTGTGCAACAAAATGTGCAACAGGGTCCAAAATCACACCCATTTTTTTTTTACTGTACTGCAGGTAATGAACAGCATGACAAAGCACCAAAACATTCCTCCCAAGGACAAAAGAAGTGATAGCCAAACTTTTCAATCTCCTGCAAGAGACAGTCACAAGATAAATACAGATGAGGAAGGTCATTTGGCCCATCTTAGCACTCCTATCCAGACAAACTGTTTCTCAATCATGCCATCCAACTGTTTCTTAAACAATTTCAGCATATTTGCCTCAACTAGCCTGCCCATAAGTCCATTCCAAGTGTGATCGCTCTTTCTATGATGAACTTCCTGACACTGGCCCTAAATTTGCTAGTTTTTATTTGTTTGAACCCTTGTCCTACTTTCACGGCTTAGTTTGAAGTGATTTAATGGATCATCTTTTAAAACCATGTCCACCGATTCTGTTTCTCCTTCTGGTCAATAACGTTTATGGATTGATTTTTCACTGGTGGCTGAAATCAGATGTTAGTGGGTGGCTGATCTGCCACTGCCCATTTTCCACCACTACCAAAAGTTAAAATTGGCCCTATAGTTTTTTTAAAGTTATTCATTCTTGCAGTTGCAGGGTGTAGGCATTCAGATCTTCTCTGAGTCCTGTTAAGACCGTTCTGCAGGGTTCTGCAACAATTTATCCTATAGCTGATGTGCCACTAAACCCAGTGTATGACTTTGCATTAACAGTTTGAGTGAGGTGTGCTCCCAAAGTTTGGCAGCCAATTTGGCTAATTTTTAAGTCACCCCTGCAACACTTGTCATCATTTCTTCTCTCAGACTGTTTTCAATCCCTACCTCATATGCAGAAATAAATCTGCAGTATATCCATTCACTTTCTTGTGTAAAAGACTGCAGTTGGAGTATTATATACACTTTTGGATATCCCATTGTAGAAAGAATATAAAAACAATGGGACAAGTACTATGTACATTCATGATGCTGTTGCCAGGGATGAAGGATTGCAGTTATAAAGGAAGACTTGAGAGCTTTCTTCACTGGAGCTGAGAAGGCTGAGAGATGACCTAAAAGAGGACTTCAAGATTATGAAAGGTTATTGTTAGATCCGTGATTCTGAGAGTATGATGTTTTTCAATAACCACACGGATGCTGTAACTTAACAATCAACAGGTATTTACTGGAGTAGGGTAGTCTCAAGACTGAAGTACAGAAGCCTGCTCTGGCTTTGTATACAGGTGTGGTCACTGCCGGTACTACAGTATACAGGAGCTGTAAAACAGTTCTCTCTTAAAGGTACATACACAACAATTCCTCCCCTTTTAGATTAACAGTACCATAACATTCATTTAACAATTAACATTTTTAACATGCAACATTAACTGAAAATAGTCCATTTATAGATTCAGTCTTTGGGGCGGCTTCCTGATCCTTTCGGGATAGCGCCTTTCCTGAGGTGCGGAGGCGATTCTGGCCCCTTTTCGTCGGTTAGTTCATCGGCTTCCACTGCTACTGGTTCGGAGGTAGATGCTACCGGTATGTCGGGTTCATCCCCAGGTACTCGAGACACGGGGTTGACTCGTTCCTGTGACGCTAAGATCTGATCGACGTGGCATCTCACAATGTTCTCCCCGACATCCACTGTGTACATTAATGGCCCCTGCCTTGTGCATATCGTTCCGGGTTGCCATTTCTCTGTTCGGTAGTCACGGGCCAAGACTGTTTGTCCTACATTGAAGCTCCTTGTCAGCTTCTCATTGATGTGCTGGAATTGTTTATCCTCAACATTTCTTCGCACATTGGGTCTGAGCAAATCCAGACGAGATCTCAACCTTCGGTTAAAGAACATCATGGCCGGGGTCTGGTTGGTAACTGCATGTGTCGCATTTCTGTAGGCTAATAGGAAATTGTCCACCTTATGCTGTGGTGGAATTTCATCGTCGCACATGGCCTTTATCGCCTTTTTAAAGGTTTGTACGAACCTTTCAGCCAATCCATTTGTGGCTGGATGATACGGAGCGGATGTGTAATGCCTTACCCCATTCCTTCTCATAAATTTTCGAAACTCTTCGGACACAAACTGTGGTCCATCATCAGAGCAAATCTGCTCTGGCAAGCCGTTTCTGGCAAATATGGTCCGTAGGACTGCAATCGTTTTCTCTGTAGTGGTTGAGGACATTTTTATCACCTCAGGCCACTTCGAATGAGCATCCACTGCTAATAAGAACATTGAGTCCATGAATGGACCAGCGAAATCAATATGCACCCGTTGCCATGGAGAGGAGGGCCACTCCCATGGGTGTAGAGGGGCCTGTGGTGGTGCATTTTGGACCTTCTGGCATCCTGAGCAGTTCTTGGTTAGGTCTTCGATTTGTTGATCGATTCCCGGCCACCACACATAAGCCCTAGCAAGGCTTTTCATTTTCACTCCCCCCAGATGACCTTCATGTAGCTCATTTAGCACTCTCTCCCTTAATTTGGGTGGAATCACCACTCTGGATCCACACATCACTGTCCCCTGGCATACTGACAGCTGTTCTCTTCTGGATGAGAATGCTGGCAACAGTGAGTCGCCGTGTGTTTGCCATCCCCTCACCGTCAAATCATATACCCGCGACAGCGTCGGATCATTGCGGGTCTCCTTCTCTATATCCGCGTTCGTTACTGGCAATCGTTCAATTATTGACGAATAAAATATCTCGATAGGGTCCACTGCTGGTGCTTCCTCCACAGTAGGCAGTGGCAGGCGCGATAGCCCATCAGCATTTCCATGCTGTTTCGTGCCTTTATATTCTATTTCATATTGATTCGCCCCTAGAAACAGGGACCATCTTTGTAACCGTTGTGCAGTCATCACTGGAACGCCCTTCTTAGGATTAAAGATGGCGACAAGTGGTTGGTGGTCAGTCAGCAAGGTAAACTTCTGCCCATGCAGATAGTGGTTGAATTTTTTTACTCCCCATACTAGGCTGAGGGCCTCCCTGTCAATCTGGGTGTAGTTGCGCTCGGCTGAGGTTAGTGACCGAGACGCAAAGGCTACTGGCCTCTCCAACCCGTCTGGAAATTTGTGCGACAGCACCACTCCAATACCATAGGGTGATGCATCACATGCCAAACGAATTGGTAGTGCTGGGTTGAAATGGGCCAACACCTCTTTTGATGTGATCAATTCTTTACACTTCTGGAAAGCTCGTCTATGTTTGTCATTCCACTTCCATGGTACCCCTGTTTGCAGTAGGGTGTTCAGTGGGTGTAATACCATAGACAAATTTGGTAAGAACTTATGGTAGTAGTTTACCAGCCCGAGGAACGACCTCAGTTGTGACACATTTTCCGGTGCTGGAGCCTTGACTACTGCCTCAATCTTTTCAGGGGACTTATGTAACCCCTCTTCATCGATGACGTGGCCACAATACGACATCTGCTTCTGGAAAAACTCGCACTTGTGGCGATTAACTCGTAGCCCATACTCCTTTAATCTGGTGAGCACCTTCTCCAAGTTGGTGAGGTGATCACTGTCATTTTCGCCCGTGACCAGGATGTCGTCCAAATAACACTGGGTCCCTGGAATCCCTTGCAGGACTTGATCCATCACCCTTTGCCAAATAGCCGGAGCCGATGCTACCCCGAACACCAGCCGGTTGTATTGATAGAGACCTTAATGTGTGTTAATCGTAAGGTATTGTTTCGAGGCTTCTTCTACCTCCATTTGCAAGTACACCTGGGTTAGATCAATTTTGGTGAAGTGTTTACCTCCAGATAGCGAGGCGAAAATATCCTCAATTCGTGGAAGCGGATATTGTACCGTGTGAAGGATTGGGTTCACTGTCACCTTAAAATCCCCACAGATGCGGACCTTCTTTGGTTCCCCAGGCGTATTATTCAACGACCTCTTCATTACAGGAACGATGGGTGTAGCCCACTCGCTCCAGTCTACTTTGGACAGTACTCCTGAACGTTCCAACCCTTCCAGCTCTGCTTCGACAGCTGGCCTGATCGCATAAGGCACTGGTCTGGCCTTAAGAAACTTTGGGCTTGCATTTTCCTCTATTTTAATCGTTGCTGTTATGCCTTTTAGTGTTCCGAGTCCCTCCTGGTACACTTCTTTTGCGTCAGTTAGCATTTTTGACAGTCGTCCAGGTGTGACGTCGTCACCCTTTTTGGCCTCAACCTTCAGTGCCTGTATGGAATGCCAATCTAATTGTATCTTCCGGATCCATTCACGTCCTAGCAGTGGTGGTCCTCCATCTGGCAATACATATATGTCCATTTTAGGTATTGTAAGAATTCGCAATAATTTACAGTTATGAAGATTCATTTTTTTGATTAAAGGATCCCTGAGCGAGGTGCTTTTAAGTTTCCAAAGATAAAATGGCTGTCACACCACATGGCCGAAGGACAAAAGAGGTTTGGAATGCAGCTTTCTGTGTCTGGAAGTAAGGTTCAATGAAGACAAAGGACAATGCTTTGTTTACAAAGCAATTGAATGCTATTAGCATTTGTTTGTATGTCGAGTGGATCCAAAGGACATCTAAACTGCAGAAGTGACTTTTTGTATCTTAAATGGGAAGCGTTAACATTTGAAAGGATTTTTATGACACCCAGTACTGGACAATGGAGCAGATGTATCTCCCTTTTGTTTCAGCAAAGGGAGCTCTGAAAATCACATTAACTCAATCTAACCACTTTGAGTTAGCCTATCACAGCTTTGGGGTTAATTTTGCACACAGCCCTTGCAAGGCAGAACGGCAGGGGGGCTCACCAGGTATAAAGATAGATGCTGAAGCCAGCTCTTTCTCTTGACTTCCTGGGACGATAAGGTGAGCTCTCTCTCTCTCTCTCTCTCTCTCTTCGCTGGACCATGTGAGCAGAGATTTGTCTGACTCTCAACAAGGCAACCTAGCAGGAGTTAAGGGGGGATGGTGATTTAAGGGAATTGCTAAGATTGTTTAAATAACATTGTAGCCATTGTACCCCTCGTTTTTGCCGTGTGTACCCCTTGATATATAGTTTTACAATTTTACTGTGTTCGTGCGGGATAGTTTGATATTGTGATTGTAGTTTCTTTTAGTTAATAAAGCTTGATAATTTTCTCTCATCCAAACCACGTGTTCCGTTTTAATATCATTAATTATAAGTTCCTCCACTCAGAACTAAAGGAGGGGTAGCGATTCGAAACCGCTGTTTGTAAATTGGTTTAGAGTGCAGCAGCAAAAAGACTGCTGGCCAGGTAGATTACCTTAAACCAGTTTAAACGAAGCCCCCGAAATCCTTACACTGGCGAGCCAGGTAGGAGTGGAGGCAGTTTTTGATTTAATAAGTGGTCTGGATCTGGTGAAAGCGTCAGCTCTTGTTTCAGTATGTGGGTAGCCCTGCGGAAGGTAGTGGCAGTGTGTAAGCTGACCTATCGGGGTATAGGTGGCTGGGCCAGGAAGGGAGAGAAGAGAGAGCAGGAGGAAAGGTTTAGGGAAGCAAGGGCAGCTTATAAGCTGGCCTGCGCCCTAAGGTTTGAGGAAGCAGATCATGGCCCCTGTAGGGCAGAGATAGAAAGCCTTAACATGGCTTTAAATGCATCTAAGGGGATGATTTGCATGATCAGCCTGAAGGCAGGTCAGCCAGACTTTACTGGCAGCCCAAGTAGAACCATCCCACAGGCAACACCCAGAACGGTGCTGGATTGGGAATTAGAGATCCCAAGACAGCAGCCCACAGCTCCGGGTCTTGAGGAGCTCTGGCAGTGAGGAGGGGTGGACAATGGGGTGGCAGGAGACATAGGGAGGGAGCTGACACCATGTTTTAAACATGGGGAGGAAAATTTCCAGCCACCAGCAGCGGGTGGTGAGAGTATACCTGCCCCCAGCACAGGTGTGGGCAGGAAAGAGCAGACAAACCCAGAGAGAGATTTGCACCGGCAGGCTGCCAGGTACATTATACAGTGCGGGCTATTTGGACATGGGGGAGCAGGTTCCCAGCCAGCTGGGGCTGTGACCCAAGCTCAGGGTCCGCCAGCCAAAGTTTCCCCCGTAGAGACACCCCTCAGAAGGTCTCAGCGGGTGCCCCAGCCTAAGAAAGCATGGTCACCCACTTTACAGTGGAGTAGGACGGTTTCCCGAGCCAGGGAAAAGCCAGAGAACAGAGGCCCCCACTCAACAGCCATAAGCTGCGAGGGACCAGAGACAGGAGGCAGTCCAGCTTCGCTGCAGTCAGCAGCAATCTGCGACAGTGCCAGAGATTAGACTGGCCGTCCGGAGACGGGCGGCATTTGTATTATAGCTATGTGTGTGTATATAGCGTGCTTGGAAGGTGTATTTTAAGTTTTGTTAATTTAACTAGTTTGTTAAGTAAGTGCAAAGAGTTTAAGTTTACATGTGTGCCGAATGTTTGTATTTTGGTCCGAGGTCGAGGGACCCGACCATGTCTCCACCTAAGGCAGCAGGTCAGTGAGACCTGGCTGCATGTCCCTTTTAAGTTTTGCAGGAGATGGGAAAATGAAGCAGCCATGTTCGCCCAGCCCGAGCTGGACATCGAATGAAGATACGGAATGTTGGGGATCACCTCGCCACTGGACGAATCCAGGAGACCCCGCAGCGATCTTCGGGAAAAACCGGACAGAGTCCGGAGGAACTTGCCTACTCCTCCTACGGGGAGGAGATGGCCCCAGCTGGGTGGGGCACGGCCCCCAACCCAGCACTATCCTGACCGAAGTTCACGTGCGGGAGACCTCGCTGTTGAGGAGTCACGATGGGGAAGCGCGGGTGCCTGGTCATAGGGACGCGTTCCCCGGGGGTGGGTGGTGATGGCCCGGGAATGGTTGTATAGAGGAGGGGGAGACCCAAGAGTTGCGTGGGTGCGGTCGGGGGAGGGAGGAACTCACCCGGGGGCCCACGGGCAAGAGATAAGTTGTGGCTGGGTAGGATGAGTGGGTGGCCGGATCAGTGTGGGGCCAGAGAGTGCCGCCACACAGGCACCCATCATTTTCTGCAGCCAGTCGAGGGAAGACGGGAGGGGGAGGGACTGGGAGTCATGAGAGCCCATACTCCCCGGTCTCGGTCTGTGGAAGGTAATTTTAAACGTGAGGGGTACCCCGCCTCCACAAAAGGACAAGGGAACGGCTCCGGGCTGTCGGAGCAGGCTGGTCGCTAAATCCATTCTGCCTGTTTTAAAGTTTAAGCCGATCAAAGGGGGGTGGAAGGTTCTTTTACTGCCCGAGTGGGAGGAACAATACCCACTCGAATTTCGCGACCCATCATCGGCACGTGATGATCGGGGTTCATTTAAGCATGTTGTTTAATGATTTTTTGTATTTTGTGTTGCAGCCCCAAGTTGAGCAGAGGCGTGAGGTCCTCTCTGTACTTGGGACCAGTTTGTGACAACTCCAAGTTGAGCAGAGGCGTAGGACCCTCTCCGTGCTTGCGATAATTTTTGAGTACATTGTGTAACTAAGATTGCAACATTTTGTAATAACTTATGATGTAAAAAAAAAGGTGATTGTAAATTTGGTTTACACTGTATAATTTTACAAGCGTGTAGGGGTATGAGACCCCTTAGTGAAAACTGAAGTATCTGTAAGATGCCTACCGTACCATGGTTTTTTTCTTGAATTTAAGGGGAATAGACAGGACAGGGATCAGTGGCAGATAGCTATTAGGTAAATACAGGGGATGGTTGTTTGTGGGGGGTCAGAAATTATTGCTCATTTCTTCAAGAGGATACTACAAGCAAGCTGGAAGTATCCAAGGGCGGACTGTAAGAATTCGCAATAATTTACAGTTATGAAGATTCATTTTTTTGATTAAAGGATCCCTGAGCGAGGTGCTTTTAAGTTTCCAAAGATAAAATGGCTGTCACACCACATGGCCGAAGGACAAAAGAGGTTTGGAATGCAGCTTTCTGTGTCTGGAAGTAAGGTTCAATGAAGACAAAGGACAATGCTTTGTTTACAAAGCAATTGAATGCTATTAGCATTTGTTTGTATGTCGAGTGGATCCAAAGGACATCTAAACTGCAGAAGTGACTTTTTGTATCTTAAATGGGAAGCGTTAGCATTTGAAAGGATTTTTAAGACACCCAGTACTGGACAATGGAGCAGATGTATCTCCCTTTTGTTTCAGCAAAGGGAGCTCTGAAAATCACATTAACTCAATCTAACCATTTTGAGTTAGCCTATCACAGCTTTGGGGTTAATTTTGCACACAGCCCTTGCAAGGCAGAACGGCAGGGGGGCTCACCAGGTATAAAGATAGATGCTGAAGCCAGCTCTTTCTCTTGACTTCCTGGGACGATAAGGTGAGCTCTCTCTCTCTCTCTCTCTCTCTCTCTCTTCGCTGGACCATGTGAGCAGAGATTTGTCTGACTCTCAACAAGGCAACCTAGCAGGAGTTAAGGGGGGATGGTGATTTAAGGGAATTGCTAAGATTGTTTAAATAACATTGTAGCCATTGTACCCCTCGTTTTTGCCGTGTGTACCCCCTTGATATATAGTTTTACAATTTTACTGTGTTCGTGCGGGATAGTTTGATATTGTGATTGTAGTTTCTTTTAGTTAATAAAGCTTGATAATTTTCTCTCATCCAAACCACGTGTTCCGTTTTAATATAATTAATTATAAGTTCCTCCACTCAGAACTAAAGGAGGGGTAGCGATTCGAAACCGCTGTTTGTAAATTGGTTTAGAGTGCAGCAGCAAAAAGACTGCTGGCCAGGTAGATTACCTTAAACCAGTTTAAACAAAGCCCCCGAAATCCTTACAGTATTTCCTGGCCTTAATATATCACTTTCACCCTTATTTTTCCTTTGGGGTAGACTTTTTGCCCCGTATACGTCTTCAAGAAAATCTCTGTAGCTTTCAAGGGTATATGTGAAAATAGCCACTTGTAGTCCCTTTGGTTTATGACTGTTAGGGCTGATCCTGTGTCCAATTCCATTTTCACTTGGACTCTGTCTATCTTGAGTGTAACCCAGATAGTCTGGTGATCCTCCATTTTGGTTACCTTATGTAGTTTCAGACAACCCAGCTCCTTGCTTCCGGAGTCTGTGTCACTTTTCTGTTCATCTGAACCACTGTCCATCACCTTGTGTACCTTTTTGTACTTCTCCTGTGGAGATTTCTTACTGTTGGTTTTCTTCCCAGACCTGCAGACTCTTGCTATGTGTCTTGCTTTCCCACACTGTCTGCACACTTGGTCCTTGAACCAACAATCCTTCTGGTCATGTGTTGTTCTGCCACAGCGATAGCACTTCCCTGTTCCATAGGACATTTCATTGGTGCCATATTCTTGCGGTCTCCGTTGTATCTCTGCAGCGCCCCTTGCGGCTGCTTCGTGTGATACTGCCATACTGAAAGCCTTGTCCAGTGTAAGATCCTTTTCTGATAGAAGCCGTTTCTGGGTTCCCTCACTTTGCAGCCCACACACAAACTTGTCCCTTAACGTATCTGCTAGTCCCACTCCAAACTGGCAGTGTTTCAATAGCTTGCGCAGTTCCGTTAGGTACTCAGCATTGCTTTCGTCTTTGTGTTGGTTCCTTTTATGGAACTTAAATCATTCTGCTATCAGCAGCGGTGTGGGGTTTAAGTGGTCCTGTAGGATTTCTACTATGCTTTCGAGATTCTTGTTCACAGGCTTCTCTGGGGCTATTAGGTTTCGCAGTAACCCATAAGTTTTTGCACCCATGGAATTTAACAAAACCAGTGCTTTCCTAGCATCTGGCACTTCATTCGCCCTGCAGTACACCTCAATACGTTCCACATATGTCGCCCAATCTTCGACTTCATTGTCGAACGTAGAGATACTGCCACTCTTCGGCATCCCTGGGTGTGATTTAACTGTCAAATATGGCATCTCCCGTGTTTCCCCTTCTTCTCCGCTGGCACAAAATGGCGTCTCCCGCGCTTTCCTTTCTTCCCGTGCTCGCCCTTCTTCTCCACTGCGGCTTCTAAAAATGGCGTCTCCCGCACTCTTCCTTCTTCTCCGCAGCTCAATGGCGTCTCTCGCGCTCTCCCTTCTTCTCCCCGCGGACACTGTTCAGCCCTTGAGCCCTGGCTGTGCTCTGCGCGTTTTTTTTTTGTTTCTTTCTGTGCGCCTTTCCCGTTTCCGACGATCGATCCTGAACCCGGCTGCTGCTTTACCCTCTCTCTCTCCATTTTGTTTTTCCTCGACGCCGCTCGGTTTTCAACCCCCGGCTGCGCCCTGTGCGCTTCACCCTCTATCTTACCCCTTCGACGCTGCTCGGCTTTTTCTCCGCCGTCGGTCAGCTCCAGCTGCCGCTGTCCGGGAAGGGTCTGCGCTGTACCTGTCGTCAGTCTGTTGCTGATTGTCGTGGCTGGGGAACCAAGTCCGGCTCTCCACAGCCTCCCCTGCGATGTTCACTCTCTACCGGACGACTGGGCGGTTGCTCGTGGTCGACGCCCTTGCTTCTGGCCTCGACTTTCTTCCACCGCCCTCCGGAGCGAATCCTCGAAGGGAAATGCAGAGTTGCAGGTAGATTCGAATCGACACTCGTCGCCACTGTTAGATCCGTGATTCTGAGAGTATGATGTTTTTCAATAACCACACGGATGCTGTAACTTAACAATCAACAGGTATTTACTGGAGTAGGGTAGTCTCAAGACTGAAGTACAGAAGCCAGGTGTGGTCACTGCCGGTACTACAGTATACAGGAGCTGTAAAACAATTCTCTCTTAAAGGTACATACACAACAGTTATTATGGGGTAAATAATGACAGGTTGTTTCCATTGCTTGATGAGAGAGTACTGAGGACACAAATTTAAGACCATCACAGAAAGAATTGATGGGGAGGTTAGAAAGATGACAAAGAGAGTGGTTGGATTGCAGAATTGTCTGTTGTTGAAGCAAGAATCCATAAGTTTAAAAACTGAAACATTGCAGATGGTGGAAATCTGAAATAAGAACAGAAAATGCTAGAAATAGGTCCGGCAGCATCTGTGGGGGGAGGAAGGTAGGGCTTTGATGAAACGTCACCGACCTGAAACATTAACCCTACCTTCTTCTCTCCACAGATGCTGCCTGACCTCTGCTGAAGTGAAATGTTTCCAGCATTTTCTGTTTATTATTTTATAGTCCATAAGTACTTTGTTTGAAAAGGATGTATATTAAGGGTTATTGGGAATTAGTGGAAAAAACCACCAGCACAAACTTGATGGGCTGAATGGCCTGCTTCTTTACTATAACATTCTATCAAACTTGCATTTTCTAAATTCTTACCATTTTTAAGGATTCTTTTCTGCAAGCCAAGTGATGCTGTGGTATACGTTGGTCACATCTCTTCTATCATTTGCTATTTTTCAAAATGTTTCCATCTATCAGATTTTCAGGAGGGTACCGTAAATCTGATTTGTGAAAAGGTCATCGACCTGAAACGTTAACTCTGTTTCTCTCTCCACAGATGCTGCCTGACCTGCTGAGCATTTCCAGCATTTTCTGTTTTTATTTCCGATTTCCAGCATCGACGGTATTTTGCTTTTGTAAATTTGATTTATCTTGTTTTGCCGCTTAACACATCAAATCAAATCCCAAGTACATGACAATCTGTGAAATTCAAACACCACTGTAGAGTCTGAATAATGTAACAATAAAACACTTAGGGCTAGAAATTGTCTTCCTTAATGCCTCCCAATATTGCCTCCGGAGGGCGCTAATGGGGCACTAACGGCTTATCGCTCGGGCGCAGTGAGATGAACAACTCCCGCTAACTTGGCCGGGAGGTTTGCAGCAGCGGTAACACTTTGCGCCACGGTCCCCTGTGCCTGGAGATCGTGACATCATTGCCGTGCGCATCGCCCCAGTAGCGCCCCGGACCCGAACTTCGGTTCTGTCCCCTGTAGCACCACTGGGCGAAAACACGACAGCTGCAGGAGGCATTGTTCGGGAGGCTGGGCGCTTCAGGGGTGGAAGTTAAAGGGGAGGTTGCCGAGCTAAGTAGGAAAATTTCTAAAATGCTTGTTTTCAATTTTTTTCAATTCTCCTGGGCCGTGATCGATCAGCCCGGCACTCTGCTGGAGTGCATGGGGCTGATCGAGCCGGATCGTAGCTGCCGTCAGGGACCAGCTAACTGGTCCCAATGCAGAGTCTGCAGCGATGGCCCTTCCCTTTAAGGGAGGGAAGGACCCTCGGATCACAGCAGCGCTGCACGGGACATTGTGCATCGCTGTACCTCTACCGCCCTGCCTGCATTCTTTAGCACTCCAGGAAGGAAGTGGAGCACTTGACTTAACGCTCCACTTCCTTCCTGGAGCGCCCACACCAAATTTAGAAAAAGATGGGAATCATTAGCACCTGGCACTACATTTCCCAGCTTTCAAAAGTTACCACCCCCAAACGGGGCGATACCAAATTTCTCCCCCTTAGTATTTGGTCTGCTAGGAATATCCTCATATTGATAAGAAAATGTGAATAACTATTCTGAAACATATATCTAATGTGTCCAGGCTAAAACAATTTTAACCACCCTACCACTCAATCGGCAATGTTAAGAATGCAGCTTTACTTCAGTGTTCAATAAAAACTGAAAAGCATTTCAGTAAATCCCATTGGCACTGTGCTTTGTTCTATGTTTTCACATTTGCAAAGCACTTCCAGGCGACTAAGCTCAATCAGCACTTGTAGATACAGTTAAATCTGAGCTTTTTGAAAACTGAATGGAGCAATATTTTAAACCAACAAAATAAATCCTTTAAAACCACAGTATCCAGTAGTTACATCCTGCAGATTTTTGATGCACAGGTAAGTACTTGCAGCTGTATCGAAAAGGCTAATTAATAAATGAGTGAGCTTTGTGATTATGGTTTTTATGTTTACATCAACTACCATTAACCTGAGACCCTTTAAAAAACATACGATTGAATATACTACTGAAATCCCAGACCATTTTATACAACATTTGTGGAATAAACTCAGAAAGATTCAATATAATAAATTCTAATTGCCACAGATTTAGTTAGAAGGGCAATCCATACTTAATTTCCACATTTCTAACTGGCCATAATTTCCTTATAGATTTATTAGGTTGCATAAATTCATTATGTCTGATCATTTAGAAATTGGTGAGAAAAAAGCACCCCAGTATGTCCAAGTGTTGGATTGCAAACAAGAGGCCTTTATTTTGAATGCCTTCCTTAAATGCCATTTGAGCTCCTCTGCCCTCACTGAGATGGAGTCACCTTGTAACAGTAGAACAATGCATATCAAAAGCGATGAAAAGCTAGCACAAATCTAGTTTTTCCTTCTCCAAGAGGGTGGGGCGGCGGGGGGGGGGGGGTGAACGGTGGGGGGAGGAGGGGGTGGTGGCTGGTGGAGCAGTAGATTTCACATCGGCCTTTCACTTCTGGCGTCTGAATTTGCAGCTAGATTTTTCACCTGTTCATAGTCAATGGGCAGAAATTCTAGCCTCCAGTACAAACTGATGAGACGAAAATTAAATCTGTCTGTTCACAGTGAGAGTACTGTATATAATAAGTTTGAGCAGTCCCAACCCAGTTCTTAAAGGAGAAGGGAAGTCTAGTTGAAGTATGAATATTTCCACATTGTCTATTGGGAAGGGGAGGTAGTTTAAAAAAAAGACATCGACTTTTTTTTTTAAAAAGCCCACCTCCAGGCCTCTCCAATAAGGTCACTGACAAGGATGTGCCCCAGAGTAGCTTCACTGATTACAACGGGATACACATCTTCAGATTGACCTGGAGGATGATCCAGAACTGCCAGATCTTGAACAAACCACAGCTGGCTGGGTACGCAGTATATCCAGCTGACAGCTGTTTGGTTTTGGGCATCTCTGGATCAATTCCCAAGCCAAAGTTATGACCTCCACAGCATCAGTGGAACCTCTCTGTGATGCACAATGCTCCTCCCCATCAGTGACATCACTGGACTAGCCTTGAGACAAGAAGACTTGGCATGGGAGTTCTCTGCTTGGGTAAGATACTTAACTTATTTTTATAGCACTACTTTTTTTTTCAATAGGGAGTGCTTCGAAGAAAAATCACTCCCCATTGACATTTCTTTCTCTTTAATATACATGGACCCACAGCACAAAGATTTTTTTTATTTGTTCATGGGATGTGGGCGCCGCTGGCAAGGCCAGTATTTATTGCCCATCCCCAATTGCCCTTGAGAAGGTGGTGGTGAGCCGCATTCTTGAACCGCTGCAGTCCGTGTGGTGAAGGTACTCCCACAGTGCTGTTTGGAAGGGAGTTCCAGGATTTTGAACCAGCGACGATGAAGGAACAGTGATATACTTCCAAGTCAGGATGGTGTGTGACTTGGAGGGGAACTTGGAGGTGGTGGTGTTCTCATGCACCTGCTGCCCTTGTCCTTCTAGGTGGAAGAGGTCACAGGTTTGGGAGGTGCTGCTGAAGAAGCCTTGGCGAGTTGCTGCAGTGCATCTTGTAGATGGTACACACTGCAGCCATGGTATGCCGGTGGTGGAGGGAGTAAATGTTTAAGGTGATTGATAGAGTGCCAATCAAGCGGGCTGCTTTGTCCTGGATGGTGTCAAGCTTCTTGAGCATTTTTGGAGCTGTACTCGTCCAGGCAAGTGGCGAGTATTCCATCACACTCCTGGATTTTGCTTGTAGCTGGTGGAAAGGCTTTGGGGAGTCAGAAGGTGAGTTACTCACTGCAGAATACCCAGCCTCTGACCTGCTCTTGTTGCCACAGTATTTATGTGGCTGGTACAGTTAAGTTTGTGGTCAATGGTGACCCCCCAGGATGTTGATGGTGGGGATTTGGCGATGGTAATGCTATTGAATATCAAGCGGGGGGGTGGTTAGACTTTCTCTTGTTGGAGATGGTCATTGCCTGGCACTTGTGTGGCACGAATGTTATCTGCCACTTATCAGCTCAAGCCTAAATGTTGTCCAGGCCTTGCTGCCTGCAGGCACAGACTGCTTCATTGTCTGAGGAGTTGCGAATGGAACTGAACATTCTGCAATCATCAGCTAACATCCCCACTTCTGACCTTATGATGGAGGGAAGGTCATTGATGAAACAGCTGAAGATGGTTGTGCCTAGGACACTGCCCTGAGGAACTCCTGCAGTGATGTCCTGGGGCTGAGATGATTGGCCTCCAACAGCCACAACCATCTTCCTTTGTGCTAGGTATGACTCCAGCCAGTAGAAAGTTTTCCCGCGATTCCCATTGACTTCAATTTTATTAGGGCTCCTTGATGCCACACTCGATAAATGCTGCCTTGGTGTCAAGGGCAGTCACTCTCACCTCACCTCTGGAATTCAGCTCTTTTGTCCATGTTTGGACCAAGGCTGTAATGAGGTCTGGAGCCCAGTGGTCCTGGTGTTCAAAATGGGCTTGCAGGGTATCACAGCAGT
Source organism: Somniosus microcephalus (assembly GCF_052327205.1). Classification (NCBI taxonomy): domain Eukaryota; kingdom Metazoa; phylum Chordata; class Chondrichthyes; order Squaliformes; family Somniosidae; genus Somniosus; species Somniosus microcephalus. The sequence continues at coordinate 90,338,805 of NC_140992.1, read as the reverse complement.
CCATCAATCTATCCTCCACCAGGTTAATAGGATTGTTGAGGCGGAGTCAGAGATGGATGTTCCACTCGGCACTTCTGGCTGAAGATGGTTGCAAATGCTTCAGCTTCATTGCTCTGCCATTATTGAAGATGGGGATGTTCATGGAGCCTCCTTCTCCTGTTAGTTGTTTAATTGTCCACCACCATTCAGAACTGTGTCTAAACAAAGCAAGCCTGATCTCTCATCTCTACTCTCCAAGTTCATTGACTCTCTCACTCTCTCTCTATTGCATCATCTTCATCTCTCCATATTGCATTGATACTGTAGTTTTTGCTGTTCCTAACCTCCATGCTTTTTTTGCTACCTGCATCCTCATTGTGATAAATTGAAGTCTCATCACTCTATCTTCTACTCTAATTCAATCAAAAATGTGGAAATGTGGAACTTTTTAAATCACAAAAGTTGTCCTGTTTCACTTGGTTTAATTTCAATTCCAAGGATTGGATGGTGTGAGCTTATCTACAGTGGCAGTTAATGCTGTTTTGTGACTGGCTATTCTGTTATGAAAAACAAACAGTGTTTCTCTCCTCTGTGCACCCCCCTCCTTCCCCCCACCCTCCTCCCGGCTCCCCACCGCCACACCACTCCATCAAGCTGAGAGACATTAGCGCTGGAAAATGAAACCGTTCCCTATTTTGGACATCCATGTCAACTCTATATTGGTGCCAACCTTAATAGAGTGCCTCCCTATTGCACTAGTGGGACATTTCCAATACCTTCTGCGGTCTCCTGATTGAAATTGCTACTTTTTAAAATTGAGAAATTCTGGTTTTGAGTCAGGTCCTTAGTAAAGCACACCACCAAATTTAAAAAACATTAGGATAGAAGAGGAGATAAATCAAGTAATGGTGATTAGGTGATGCCAAGCTTGGACTTTAACTTTGGGTCAGTTTGTTAAATTAAATAAATGTCTAAGCTTCTGCACTTATCTCTAAAGACCCTAGAAAATTCTTAAATGAGAGCTGGGTATAATACCTGACTTGGCACACCAGGTGGCATAGAGCAGACTCAATATGATGACTTGCTGACTCAGCCCTGGCTGCTGCAATCAAACATTTCTCAGAAGTTTAATATAGAAATCTGCTAAAGGCCTAAATGATTGGTAGAAAATTAAATAAATCTGGCCTATTTTAAATGTTATCGGTTAATATCCTCGATTCCCATGCTCCTTCCATTGCTATAAATGCTCTTTCTTTTTTGGAACTTGTCTCTTCATGTTCATGGACAGATTATATTACAAAGGAAGGGGGTGGGGGGCTTGTCCAAGTGCCTAGATTATCCTAATGGGCTGGAAAAATAGCTTTGAAGGCTTTCAATGCCCAGGGTCACAGGTTTACATCAAGGAAAGGAGAGATGGTTTTATAATTGTTCCCACCAAGTCAAAAATTCATATGTTTCTCCTGAGAGCTGGAATGAGTTCTTTTGTGTAGTTTTTCTGGAAATTAAAATCTATTCCTACGCACATACACCATGTTACCAAGAAATGTTTTTGGTAATAGAACATAGAAACATAGAAAAATATGAGCAGGTGTAGGCCATTCAGCCCTTCGAGCCTGCTCCGCCATTCAATATGATCATGGCTGATCCTCTATCTCAATACCATATTCCCGTTCTCTCCCCATACCCCTTGATGCCTTTTGTGTCTAGAAATCTATCTATCTCCTTCTTAAATATATTCAGTGACTTGGCCTCCACAGCCTTCTGTGGTAGAGAATTCCATAGGTTCACCACCCTCTGAGTGAAGAAATTTCTCCTCATCTCAGTCCTAAATGTCCTACCCTGTATCCTGAGACTGTGACCCCTTGTTCTAGACCCCCCAGCCAGGGGAAACATCCTCCCTGCATCCAGTCTGTCTAGCCCTGTCAGAATTTCCATGAGATCCCCTCATTCTTCTAAACTCTAGTGAATACTGACCTAGTCGACCCAATCTCTCCTCATACGACAGTCCTGCCATCCCAGGAATCAGTCTGGTGAACCTTCGCTGCACTCCCTATATGGCATGTACATCCTTTCTTAAGTAAGGAGACCAAAGCTGCACACAGTACTCCAGGTGTGGCCTCACCAAGGCCCTGTATAACTGTAGTAAGACATCCTTGCTCCTGTACTCAAATCCTCTTGCAATGAAGGCCAACATAACATTTGCCTTCCTAACTGCTTGCTGCACCTGCACGTTTGCTTTCAGTGACTGGTGTACAAGGACACCTAGCTCCCTTTGTACATCAACATTTCCCAATCTATCACCATTTAAATAATACTCTGCCTTTCTGTTTTTCCTACTGAAGTGGATAACTTCACATTTATCCACGTTATACTGCATCTGCCATGCATTTTCACACTCACTCAACTTGTCTAAATCACCTTGAAGCCACTTTGCACCCTCCTCACAACTCACAATCTCACCTAATTTCGTATCGTCAGCAAACTTGGAAATATTACATTTGGTTCCCTCATCCAAATCATTGATAAATATAGTGAATAGCTGGGGCCCAAGCACTGATCCCTGTGGTACCCCACCAGTCACCGCCTGCCACCCTGAAAAAGACCCATTTATTCCTACTCTCTGTTTCCTGTCTGTTAACCAATTTTCAATCCATGCCAGTATATTACCCCCAATCCCATGTGCTTTAATTTTGCACACTAACCTCTTATGTAAGACTTTATCAAAGGCCTTCTGAAAATCCAAATACACCACACCCACTGGTTCTCCCTTATCTATTCTATCAGTTACATCCTCAAAAAACTCCAGTAGCTTTGTCAAACACGATTTCCCTTTCATAAATCCATGTTGACTTTGTCTAATCCCGTTGATATTTTCTAAGTGTCCTGTTATCACATCCTTTATAGCATTTTCCCTACTGATGTTAGGCTAACCGGTCTGTAGTTCCCTGTTTTATCTATCCCTCCTTTTTTAAATAGTGGGGTTACATTTGCCAGCCTCCAATCTGCAGGAACTGTTCCATAATCTATTGAATTTTGGAAGATGATAACCAATGCATCCACTATTTCCATGGCTACCTCTTTTAATATTCTGGGATGCAGATTATCAGGCCCTGGGGATTTATTGGCTTTCAGTCCCATTAATTTCTCCAGCACTAATTTTTTACTAATACTAATTTCCTTTCATTCCTCCTTCTCACTAGACCCTTGGTTCCCCAGCATTTCTGGGACAAGCAAATGAAGATTGCTGGTGGTTGAGGTAATTTCCTGCATCCCATATTTTGTTAAAATAAAAATAAAAAATCTGTTGAAACACTAACCTATTTTTCTTTTTCTGATTTACAGCTCCTCTAAACCCATCTTTTATTTATTTACCTGTCCCACTACCATCCCCTTTAGCACCATCATCTCATTGTCATTTCACCACTCCGGCCTTCCACTCTATCACAGACCTTCCTTTTGTTCTTTCCTCCCGGCCTCTGTACTTGCTTAAAACCCGTTGCATCTGTAGCAGTTTTCCAGTTCTGACTAATGGTCATCGACCTGCAACGTTAACTCTGTTTCTCTCTCCACAGATGCTGCCTGACCTGCTGAGTATTTCCAGCATTTTCTGTTTATAGTTCAGATTTCCAGCATCTTCAGCCTTTTGCCTTTCTCTTTCTGATACTGATTGACTTGCAGTGCATTTCCAGCATCATCTGTCCCAGTATTTTGCTCTTTGGCAACAATCGTCTATTGCTGACAGAGTGCCATGCAAGCTGAAGAGTCTGTCACTTAGATCATAGATTCATAGGCCAGGATTTTGCTTACCTCGGCGGGTCTGTGGTGGGCGATGTTGGTGGCAGGTCATGGCCCCACTGCTGGCACCATCCCGCTGTCCAAAATGAATTTACATTGATAGGGCTTGTTAAGCCCACCCAGCGTGTTTCACAGTCCCATTAGAGGAAACGGGTCTGGTGACGTCATTCATGATGCATCATCAGCCAGTTTCCTTACAGGGACCATGGCCACCTTACTTTTGACGTTTGTGCTGTCAGTGTTCTACAGCATTGGAGTGCACCCAGGCCCTTCCATGACTCCCTTTTTATGCTTATGGAGGGAGTCACAGCATGCAGGGAGGTCCTCTTCCCTTCCCATGGGCGGAAGAGACCTCCCTAGGAGATCAACACAGCCTGGGATGTTGCCAGGAGGAGTTGAGTGCAGTGGCACAAACCTTTCAATGATCTCATTAGATCACAAAACATTAGTACAAAGCCACACTCACCTTCATCCTCCTATGCCTCTCATCACATCCCCATCACTCTACCTTCCCTACCCTACTCCTGCACATCCATCCTCACACCAACTTACCTTGCACCGCCATCCATCTCTCTCTGTCTACATTGTCACATCCCCATCTCACTAGCCACCCCTCACACTCACCCTCATCCTAGTGCAATCATACCAACTGACAACACACAAGGGTAGCCACTTGGGTGTTTTATCCAATGTTCATGTAAAGTTTCTGTCAATGTGCTGTCAAACATTGAAACCTTTATTTTCAACACTTTCCGTTCTTGGACAGATTTGTGTGGCTTAGTGAGTTGCAGTGAATGGTGAGACATAATGGCACCCCCACAATGATGGTGAGTATGAAAGGAATGGCTTGGACATTGTATGGATGCTTTATGGTGTTAGTGTGGGGTGGTGCCAACCTGACACATCATGTAGCAGCCAGGGTGTACAGCGTCAAGTGCAGTAAATCTGGCCATGGCGAGGTCATCCCTGGCCTCCTGGGCAGCAATGTGATCAGGTGCTGATGCCCTCTGTCCTGTGCAGCATCAGGTGATTGCGGAGAAGATTGACGTTGTTGTTGGTGCTGCTGTTGTTGGGGCTGATCATGGTTGGATTCTGAGGACCAATGTGAGACAGTATAGTGGGCACCCATGTTGATGGAATAGATGGCTGGTGAAGTAGAGATGACAGAAGCATTCTGTCAATGGTGAGAGAGCTCTTCCAATGAGGTGAGAGTGGATGGAGAGTGGAAAGTGGAAAGCCTGCAGAATCTGGAGCTGTGGCTGAGGAAAGTGATCATCTGTCAGGTGGGAGCTTTTACTGTACATTTGAAGCTGTCAAGTAATCACCTGGAGCAATGACCACTGAACTCCCACCTCAGGTTGACAGGCATGGTCACCGAACAGCATGGTTCCCGTGGCCATGAAGTTAAAGTTAAAAAGTGAGTTAAAAAAAGCTTGTTAAGGGTCTGTTAAGTGCATTATAATGAGTTTAATTACATCACCCGCCGCTACCTGTCGTGTCTGCTCAGCACTGACAGACCTGACATTGGGAAAGGCACGTTGCAGTGGGCTGACAGCGGGTTCCTGATCCGCTGTCAAAAAAAAACACTTTCCCACCCGATCCCGCCCGCTTACACCCCAGAAAATTCCGGCCATAGCGGTTTACAGCACAGAAGGAGGCCATTTGGCCCATCTTGTCCGTGCCGACCAATAAAGTCCCATCCAGCCTAATCCCACTTTCCAGCACTTGGTCCGTAGCCTTGTAGGTTAAGGCACTTCAAGTACATATCCAAGTACTTTTTAAATGCGACGAGGTTCTCTGCCTCTACCACCCTTTCAGGCAGTGAGTTCCAGACCCCCACCGCCCTCTGGGTGAAAAAATTCTCCTCAACTCGCCTCTAATCCTTTGACCAATTACTTTAAATCATTGCCCCCTAGTTACTGACCCTGTGAATTATTTTGCTGGAAATTGCTTGAAGAGCAATATGAAAATGAAAACAGGAATATTAGGTTTCTCCTCTTTTCTATATGTATTAATTGCAGGTGATAACACTGTCAAAAGGAGCTTGTAGTGAAGCAAACAATACGCTTAATTTCTTATTCTATTTGTGGATCATCTCTTTTTAAAAAAAAGAGTTATCTATCAACGCATTTGTACAGATTCATTGCATTATTATTTTGATAAATCGGGTACAATCGGGACTGGATAGTATGGAAGGTCAGCATTCTGGGACCAGGCTTTGAATCCTACCCAGAATGATGGAATGAAAGTCTTTGCTCTTGGATGACCTAATTGGACCCTTGCAAGGTATTCAATGATTTTCAGCAGTCTGATCTCAGCTCTTTATGGGTGCAGGTCCAAGCATAAAACTTGCCCACAAATACTTTTTTAACGTTTTTTTAAACCAACAACCTTGCATGCTGAATTCTTTCAAGGTTAGTCACGATCCAGCAGCTGAGTTGAGGTTCGTTCATCTGTACTTGAAAGTTTGCTTATCAACTTCAAGAGACGTTCTAAAATAAAGAAAACCAGATGTCTTGCATTTTGAGCCACGGTAATGTTCTTGCTGTGGCCGGGTGAAGAAACGAAGGAATGGGGTAAAAGGCAGAATGCTTTTGGTGAATTTCAACAAAAGGAAATGCGCCTTGTCTTTTCCAATATCCATCCAGGATTTTAATGGAATTCTAATTGATCACCATAGCATTGCTCATGAAGAGTCAAGACCAAATGTAGTCTTTAGGTGAAATGGGGTTAGAGGCCACAGGCGCAGATGAAGTTCAGTTCCCATTTTAAAGTTATGCATGCTGTTCTTATTTTTATAGCTCCATTATAAATTCCTATGTCCAAATTTATAAGAGAAACCGTCTCTGTAAACTTATCATTAACTGCATCTTCCCATCTGTAGTGATGTTGTATCGCCTCCACTGTGGAAAGATGTCATTACAGCATGCCAAGTTTACATAGGTAGTATCCATTCTAGACTTGGACTTAGGAATTTATAATAGGAATGATTAACAGGAAGTGTGCACATAATTAAGATTTTTAATGTTACGTAATATCACAGAATCACAGAATCACAGAAACCCCACAGTGCAGATAGAGGCCATTTCGGCCCATCGAGCCTGCACCGACACATATCCCACCCGATCCCCGTAACCCCAACACATATCCCACCCTATCCCTGTAACCCCACCTATTACTAAGGGTCAATTTATCATAGCCAATCAACCTAACCCGCACATCTTTGGACTGTGGGAGGAAACCGGAGCACCCGGAGAAAACCCACGCAAACACGGGGAGAATGTGCAAACTCCACACAGACAGTCGCCCGAGGCCGGATTCGAACCCGGGTCTCTGGCGCTGTGAGGCAACAGTGCTAACCACTATGCCACCGTGCTATACTTGGTACACTTCCATAAATACCACATACAATTCATTCATATTTTTATATTCCATTTGACATCTATATTGATATGTTTGGAAATTTTATAGAAATGAATTATCCATCCAATCCAAAATTGCTGTCACTAATACTACAATAAATGCTTTAACAGCGCAAATATTGATGTCCAAACAATGCTGAGCAAAATTAACCACACAATGAAAGTATTACATAAGAACATAAGAACATAAGAAATAGGAGCAGGAGTAGGCCATTCGGCCCATCGAGCCTGCTCCACCATTCAATGAGATCATGGTTGATCTTCCGCCTCAACTCCATTCACCGGCCCTATTGCCATATCCCTTGATGCCCTTACTAGTCAGAAATCTATTGACTTCTGTATTGAATATACCCAATGACTGAGCCTTCACACCCTTCTGGGGTAGAGAATTCCAAAGATTCACCACCCTCTGTGTGAAGAAATTTCTTCTCATCTCAGTCCTGAATAGCTTACCCTTTATCTTGAGGCTGTGGCCCCTGGTTCTAGACTCCCCAGCTAAGGGAAACATTCTCCCAGCATCCATCCTATCAAACCCTGTAATAATTTTGTATGCTTCAATGAGATCCCCTCTCATTCTTCTGAATTCAAGAGAATATAGGCCTAGTTTACTCAATCTCTTCTCGTACGACAGTCCCGCCATCCCAGGAATCAATCTCGTGAACCTTCATTGCACTCCCTCTATGGCAAGTATATCCTTCCTTAGGTAAGTAGACCAAAATTGTACACAGTACTGCAGGTGTCTTCTCCTTCTTAGGCAGTCCCTCGGAACCGAGGATGACTTGCTTCCACATTAAAAATGAGGTTGCAGATGACTGATGAGTCCAATGCGGGACCTACAGTCTCTGTCACAGGTGGGGCAGATGGTGGTTGAAGGGGTAGGTGGGTGGGGTGCTTGGGTTGACCTGCGCTCCTTGCGCTGCCTGCGCTTGGCTTCTGCTTGCTCCCGACGAAGAGACTCGAGGTGTTCGGCGCCTTCCCAGATGCTTCTCCTCCACTTTGTGGGGCCTTGGGTGTGGTCTCATCAAGGCCCTATATAATTGGAGTAAGACTTCTTTACTCCTGTACTCAAATCCTCTTGTAATGAAGGCCAGCATACCATTTGCCTTCCTAATGGCTTGCTGCATCTGCACATTCTCTTTCAGTTACTCATGTACAAGGACACCCAGGTCCCTTTGAGCATCTGCATTCCCCAATCTTTCACCATTTAGGAAATACTCTGTCTTTCTGTTTTTTCTACCAAAGTGGATAACTTCACATTTATCCACATTATATTCCATCTGCCATGTTCTCGCCCACTCACTGAGCCTGTCGAGATCCCCTTGAAGCCTCTTCACATCCTCTTCACAACTGACACTGACACCTAGCTTTGTATCATCTGCAAATTTGGAAATGTCACATTTAGTCCCCTCATCCAAATCATTGATATAGATTGTGAATAGCTGGGACCCAAGCACCAAACCTTGCGGTACCCCACTAGTCACAGCCTGCCATCCTGAAAAAGACCCGTTTATCCCTACTCTTTGTTTTCTGTCTGTTAACCAATTCTCAATCCATGCTTGTATATTACCCCCAATTCCATGTGCCCTAATTTTGTTCACCAACCTCTTGTGTGGGACCTTATCGAAGGCCTTCTGAAAATCCAGATACACCACATCTACTGGTTCCCCTTTGTCTACTTCACTAGTTACATCCTCAAAGAACTCCAATAGGTTTGTCAAACAGGATTTCCCTTTCATAAATCGATGTTGACTCTGCCCAATCTTACTATTAGTTTCTAAGTGTCCAGTTATTGCATTCTTTATAATAGATTCCAGCATTTTCCCAACTACTGATGTGAGGCTAACAGGTCTATAGTTCCCCGTTTTCTCTCTCCCTCCTTTCTTAAATAGCGGGGTTACATTTGCTATCCTCCAATCTGTAGGAACCATTCCAGAATCTATAGAATTTTGGAAGATGACAACCAATGCGTCCACTATTCCAATGGCCACCTCTTTCAAAACCCTAGGATGTAGGTCATCCGGTCCTTGGGATTTGCCGATTTTTAGTCCCATTAATTTTGCTAGTACTGTTTTTTTACTAATAATAATTTCTTTAAGTTCCTCATTCTCACCACATCCTTGGTTTTCTCGTATTTCTGGGAGGTTTTTTGTGTCTTCCTCCGTGAAGACAGAAACAAAGTATTTATTTAATTTCTCTGCCATTTCCTCATTCCCCATTATAAATTCTCCCATCTCTGACTGTAAAGGACCTACATTTACCTTCGCCAGTCTTTTCCTTTTCACATACCTATAGAAGCTTTTACAATCCGTTTTTATATTTTTCGCTAGTTTGTGCTCATATTCCATTTTCTCTTTCTTTATCAATTTCTTGGCCCCCTTTACTGATTTCTAAAAAGATCCCAATCCTCAGGCTGACCGCTTTTTCTGGCAACTTTATAAGCTTCCTCCTTTGACTTAATACTAGCTTTAATTTCTTTTGTTAGCCATGGCTGGATCACTTTTCCTTTTGGGTTTTTATACCCTAGAGGAATAAATGTTTGTTGCAAATTATGCATTATTTCCTTGAATGTTAGCCATTGTATGTCCACCTTCATACCTTTTAGTGTAGTCTCCCAATCTACCATGGCCCACTTGTCCCTCATACCCTTGTAGTTTCCTCTGTTTAGATTGAAGACCTTAGTTTCAGATTGGATTACATCACTCTCAAACTTAATGTAAAATTAAATCATATTATGGTCACTTGTCGCTAAAGGCCCCTTTACCACAAGATTATTGATTAGCCCTTTCTCATTACACAGTACCGGATCCAGAATAGCCTGTTTCCTGGTTGGTTCCTCCACATACTGATCCAGGAAACCATCTCGCATGCATTCCAAGAATTCGTCCTCCACACCATTAGTGGTAATTTGATTTGCCCAGTCAATATGTAGATTAAAGTCCTCCATGATTACCGTATTGCCCTTGTTACATGCACTTCTAATCTCTTGATTGATACTGTGCCCTACATTACCCTTACTGTTTGGTGACCTATACACAACTCCCACCAATGTTTTCCGCCCTTTGCTGTTTCTTAGCTCCACCCAAACTGATTCCAGTTGTACATCACGATCTGCCAAGCCAAGATCTTTTATCTCTACTGTACCGATCTCATCCCTTATTAACGCCACCTCCTTTTATTTTTTGTCTGTCCTTCTAAATGTTGAGTACCCTGGAACATTCAGTTCCCAGCTTTGGTTACCCTGCAACCATGTGTCTGTAATGGCAATTACATCATACCCATTTACCTCTATTAGTGCCATTAATTCATCCACCTTGTTGCGAATGCTACGTGCATTTAGATAAAGTGCCTTCAACTTTGCCTGTTTAATATTTTTCTGCACTTTGACCCTCTTTACTGTTGGCCTTTGTTTCTGCTCCCTACTAGTTTTGCTGACTACTTTTCTAACTTGCACTTCCAGCTTTGTTTCTCTCCATTCTGGGCCCACACTTAGGTTCCCAGCCCCCTGACAAACTAGTTTAAATCCTTCTCAACAGCACTAGCAAACCCCCCTGCAAGGATGTTGGTTCCATTTCTGCCGAGGTGTAACCCGCCCAGCTTGTACAGGTCCCACCTTCCCCAGAATCAGTCCCAATGCCTCAGGAATTTAAATCCCTCCCTCCTACACCATCTCTCCAGCCACGCATTCATCTGGTCTATTCTCCTATCTCTGCTCTCACTCGTCAAAGAAGAAAGCCAATGATTCCAGGAAGTGTTTCAATGCCTTGCAAAGAACTACAAAACAGATAATATCCTGCAACCATCATCTGAGACATTGAAGCATAGTGATAGCAATATCAATGGATGATACCCACAGTTCATAATTATTTTTTCAGGTCCATGTAAATGAATCATTCACATATGCCATCAACTTCAACTCTCTTCACTGGTTTTTCTCCTCTTTTTACCTCTCCCCCATTACTCGCCACTCTTGCTGAAGAGTCACCTAAATCTTTCTATCTAGCCATATTTGTATCTCTTGTTTCCCTTCTTTCTGCAGCATCTCGCTGGTAAATGTCCATTACATTAAAACCAAGTCAGCTTTATCACAGGTGAGGATCTCATTGGTCCTTTCCTCATTGCGGGTTACTTGAGATGGCTAGCTGCTCCATGTCAAGTGATTGCCATTTTATTCCTAATATGGGACATTTTGTCCTTTGCTACCTCTTATCGCAACCCACTCTTCATATTTTGACTGTCAAGAGAACAATTTTTATTTTGGCTCTATATCTGGTCATGTTTATAAACTTTTCCTATTCTAGTGCCTCATCATTCAGGAAGACCTAGCTTTGCCAGAAACGTATTTGCATAATCACTCTCCTGTTATCTTTGTGGCCATATCACAGTTTAATGTCAATTTGCTCCACCCATTTATAACATCTCCATGCATATTGCCATACATTTATGAGATATGGATATTGTGTCTAACTGCCTAAAAATCAAATGCATAATGTCATGATATAAGATATCATCACAGCACTTTTTGGAACACCGTATGCAATATCTGAGCAATGCTATTGAGATTATATGAAAATAGTGACTGTCCTCCAAAACAATTAATTGTGTGTGAAATGCCTTGGGATGTCCCAATGACCTGAAAATGCACTATATAAATGCAAATTCTTTCTTTAAATATAACTCTATTCAATGGATTTATTTCTAAAATTGGAGATTCTATATATTCAAGGTATAGGCACTAATCAATAACAACAGAGATTGGAAAATATAGGTTACAAAAGAAATATGTCTTTGCAATGTGACTACATGCAGCCCCAAGCCACATACAGTTGTGTGTATGAGTAAAACCAGTGGTGTAAGAATTATAATCTGTACTTCATCTTCATAATGGGGTGAAACATGAGTGTCACTCCTGTATTTCATAGCAGCAACACCAACATGATTCTCTGTAGAGTTTTTGGAAGCTATAACCCAATATTTCTATTGAGTATGTCATAAACTGGATGTTTGGATGTGGTGCCAGTATTTGAGACGCCTGTTGTATTTTTGTGTCAGCAATTAGGATACGCATCTGTTTCATTTTGAATAAACCCATGTGCCTAACCAGCTCAATATATCAGGAATTTAGGTCTCCAAAGGCCAATTTGATCCAGCCTAGCTAACTCTATTCTGAATGTTGTAAACTGAAAGATTCAACTGAGTGTATACTTGCAAATATTAGCACTTTCTAAGCATAATGTTTTTTGTGGTTCATTTTTTCTCTCTCTTAATTTTTGTCCAGCTAGAAAACCTGCATCGTGCACCAGAATACGTTTTCCAATAATTGTTGTGGAAAGACAAATGCTTCTTGTCACATAATTTGCCCGAATTAAAAACTCTGTCCCAAATGTACAAATCAGCTTTTCACGCAAAGCAAATTTTTTGCCCAGCTGTTTGTCATCTATTGCAAAGAATGGTAAAAAGTGTATGGGGATTTACATATGACGAAACTGAACTGGGTAATGCAACACAGTTTAGAATTAGATATACAAATCATTGATCCTACCATTGGTTAATATCATTCACAGAATTTAAATTGGTTAGAAAAAAAAATTCCGCTGCCAGTGTGGCCTTGACTGCTCAGTAATGTGTTATTAACATACTCCATCATGGTAAAGTTTGTGAGCAGCTGCGTTCAAATGATTTTTTGAACAATCTGATATGTATTTTAATTATGCTTAATGCAAAAAGAACAGCTGCAAAGATGGGAAAACTGCAAAGTATTGTGTTGCTGTAGTAAACATTCATTATTAGATTAGATTTTACAAATTAACTCCCCCAGCGCAAAGCTTCCTGCGACGGGAGCATACACTGGGAATATGGATGCAGAGGTCAATGTGCCCTGGATAGTTTTCCAACATGTAAAACTTTGATCAGGAGCACTAATTCGTAAAATGTGCCCTTGGTTATTACTGGAGCTTCTGCCTATTTGCTGATTTATTGCTTACGTTTATGTGTAAATTAGGAAAACACTTTAATAAACCAGACAGAACTGTAGAATTGACATGATTTCATACCACAATTCATTCGACCTGTTTCATTGAGATCAGTTAAAAATATTTTTTTATGTAACGGATCTCAACAATCTTTCAATATTTCAAACTCTGGTAGGTTTATTATACACCAAGATTTCAGAGCACACGTGTATGCTTTTTTATGGTTCATCATTGAAACCATAACCATCCTGTTTACATGTCATGGATCAATATGAATGCATGGTAGGTAACCATAAACTATAAAGACTATAAAATGAATACATAATCTGCAAGTAAAGAAATGTTGCACTACTTAAAGAAACCTGCAAGTAGTGTTTGTTGTTAGGTGATTGTGAAACATTATCTGTATTCTGTGGTCATTCAGCATGTTTATACCATGAAATTGTTCTGAAGTGAAACATCATCTGCAGTCAGGAACAGATTTGCATTTTTGCAAATCTTTCTTTTCTTGAAGATGGAATCGTAACTGCTGAAGCAAGGAAATTGGCTCATGTGACATTGATGTGGGCTGTGCTTGGCCTCAAGAGGCCCTGAATCACTTGCATGCCATTTTTTGTGTATCACAAGCAAGCCTGCTTGCAATGTATTCAACAGGTGCTGTTGAACGGCTCACTGACACTGGTATCTAACATAAATTTACTTTACTTCTAATCTGATGTGTCACCACTGTGCTGCTAGAGTCATTTACACTTCCTTTAAGTCATACTGAAAAGGGACTGACAGAAACTCTTTGCTTGAATTGTAAAAATATCCTTCCAGAGGATTTGGTGTTAAACTGCTTATTCATTAAAAAAATTACACCACATAGTGAGCTCTGAGTCTAGACAGCGTGGAATATTGATATAATTGTTGGTTTCCTAAAGTATAGTTTGTAGGGTTTTAATTAATTGATAATCCAAAGTGCTTTATCAGTCAGTGAAATGCTGCTACGAATATTTGGAATTTTGAGGCATTGTGAGCAACTGAGCTCAGATTATTTTTAATGTTTTAGAGGTGCCAGTCATGTGATCTGTATCAGTGCAGCAGGACAAGTCAGATTCTCCTGAAGTAAACACTATTTTTATTTTCATTTGCTTAATATGGGAAAATGTTTATTCTGTTGAAAAACTGGCACTCTGTGAAGGTGTCAGATCTCATGGGGCCAACATAAGGTAAAATGGCTGACCCCAGTTAATTCAAACCTTCAAACCAGAATGACGTGTCAGTTTTATAGAGATGTACATAAACAGTAAACAAAGATATTTTTGATGTTAATGCTTATTGACTGTAATTTCTATTTTACTAAGTAGGGATACTGAAGATTTCCCCTAGTTTTACTCAAATTGTAATATCAGCTCTCTGAGTCACAAAAGTTAAAGATTCTAGATTTACAAAAAATAAGTTCGGACATTTAAGTGTTAAAGAAAGACTTGGATTTATACAGTGCCTTTCACAACCTCCCAGTGTGCTTTACAACCAATTAAATACTTTGACATGTAGTCACTGTTGTCATGTAGAAATTACAATCCCTGCTTTTCTCATTCGTATGCGTAATGTACTTGTAAGGAATTTCTCTCTCTGCTTTTAAAGCAGGTGTTAATCTATTCAAAATAAAAATTGTAATATCTACCATTTAGTGATTCATTTAATAAAAATATATGCAAGTTTACAAAACAACTAGTACTTACTAAATATCAGTTATGCTTGATAATTCAGATAAACTCTATCATGCTGTAATAGTGAATTTAAACTGGCTTCCTGACATCTAGTTCATAAAGAAGGCACAAAGCTCAAGTATCAAAGAATTTATTCAGTCTAAAAACTTAATCTAATTACTGAAGTACTGAGCAGAGGTGTTAATCCATTTCAAACAAAATGGGTTAATGTCTCCATTTAAAAAACGGACAAAGGAATTTCACATGAACATGTTAAGCATCTGTACATTAATATCCCACAGAATAATTTCAAGGCCAAACAAAAGGAGATCTTAGAAGATTTTCTTTCCACAAAGGGTATTATTAGAACACTACATGCTTTACCATAAGTGGCTATTGAGGCAGGAGTCTAGATTTTCCACTCGAGTTATGCCAGTACCCCAGCGAAAATCACGCGGACTTGGAAGGGAAAGTCTTTTACAGCTGCTCCATTAGCTTCTCACTCTCCCCCGCCATTCTGAGATTTTCCACTGGGGGGAGAGGGGGGGGCCTGTGGGGGAGTGGTACAATGCACAGTGTCCACCCATACATGAGCAGGAATATTGTAATTGTATGGAGATGGTGGAAATATGTCGTCTGGCGTATTTTACATTAGTTGTGCCATAGCAACCCTGGGTACAAGGGACACCTGTTTTTCATGGTATTTAGCATTGCTACGTGTGGTGGAGGGTGGGCTTTTATAATTAAAGGGCCAGAAAGTTGATGAAATCATTAATTGCATATGCTAAGGCTCCTTTTTTGAGAATTTAAAGGGCCGTATTATGCGACCCCTACGGGTGCATACGAGGTGTGTATGCACCCATAGAGGCCGCACAAGTTCTGGGTTTAGGCATGTGAAGTGCATGCGCTGAAACCCGTAACTTGCGATCTGTCAAGAATCCTCTTGACAGATCCTCCGCATCCCCGGGAGAAGAGCCTCTGCTGGTGGAGAGTTGCGCTATTTGCCCAAATTCCGCCCGCTGAATGCCTGTGAAATTCTTACGCCTGGTAAAAGCAGGCATAAGGCTTGCTTTTACCAGCATAAGAGTTTTAAAAAATAGAAAAAGAAAATTTATTTTTAGCCCCGTTAAAACATATTTAAAAAATTCTAAAAAATTACATTTTTGTTTAAAATATTTAATTAATGGTATTTTAATTATTTTTAAATATGTAATTTTAAAAAATGTATTTCATGTGTTCGTGTATTTTTTAAGTGATCCCCATTCATACTTATGGGAATTCAGTATGTACGGAACTCCCATAAGTATGAATGGGGATTCTCTTCTTTTTTGGTTGGGCCGGCTCACGTGATCCCAGGGGTGCTTGCGAACCACATGTGCCCCTGGGATATGGGAACTCTGCCCGCGCATACCTGGAGAGGCCCAGGATCGCAAGCCTCCGTACCTCCCAGGCCACCAGGTAAATCTGTAGATTTTTTACAGGTAGGAGGCATCTACTCACAGGAAGCCTCCGATCGCAAATTTTGGGCCAACGTTTTTTTAAAGGTTATCAGACAGCATTTTTTAAGATGTATTAATTCTTAGGATGAGGGCATTGCTGGCAAGGCCAGCATTTATTGCCTATCCCTAGTTGCCCTCGAGAAGGTGGTGATGGGCCTACTTCTTGAACTGTTGCAGTCCATTTGCCGAAGGTACTCTCACAATGCTGTTAGATAGGGAGTTCTAGAATTTTAACCCAGCGACAATGAAGGGATGTCCAAGTCGGAATGGTGTATGGCTTGGAGGAGAGCTTGGAGGTGATGGTGTCCCCATGCACCTGCTGCTCTTGGTAGAGGTCGTGGGTTTGGGAGGTACTGTTGAAGAGGCCCTGGTAACTTGCTGTAGTACAACCTGTAGATGGTACACACTGCAGCCACAGTATGCCGGTGGTGGAGGGAAAGGATGTTTAAGCTGACGGATAGGGTGTCATAAAGGTCGCTGGCCATGCAACACAGAGGCTGGCCTTCAAAGCTGCTGCAGCCATTGTGCATCCCCCACCTGGCCCGTTCATTTTCTGTTGGAAGCCAATTAAAATGTGCAATATGACCTGGCCCCACAAAATTGGGCTAGGTTACCTGCGCATAGAATCATAAAATGGGTACAGCACGGAAGAAGGCCATTCGGCCCGTCGAGCCAGTATCGGCTCGCTGCAAGAGCACTTCAGTTAGTCCCACTCACCCGCCCTTTCCCCGTAGCCCTGCAATTTTTTTTCCTTCGGGCACTTATCCAACTCCCTTTTGAAAGCTGTGATTGAGTCTGCCTCCACCACCCTTTCAGGCAGTGCATTCCAGATCCTAACCACTCGCTGAGTAAAAAAAGTTTCTCCTCATGTCACCTTTGGTTCTTCTGCCAATCACCTTAAATCTGTGTCCTCTGGTTCTCGACCCTTCTGCCAATGGGAACAGTTTCTCTCTAGCTACTCTGTCTAGACCCCTCATGATTTTGAACACCTCAATCAAATCTCCTCTCAATCTTACAAAAAAAAAATACTGCAGATGCTGGAAATCTGAAATAAAAACAGAAAATGCTGGAGATACTCAGCAGGTCAGGCAGCATCTGTGAAGAGAGAAACAGAGTTAACGTTTCAGGTCGATGACCTTTCGTCAGAACTGGAAAAAGGCAGGAAATGGAACAGATTTTTAAGCAAGTGTGGGAGCTGGGAAAGGGGGGAGGGGATGAAAGAACAAAAGGGAAGGTCTGTGATAGGATAGAAGGCAGGAGAGGTTAAGAGACATTAAGAGATATTCAAGGCAAAAGGAGATGGTAATGGGACAGGTTAAGAAAAAAAGATGGCTCTAGATGAAGTTTAAATTGCGCTGGCAGAATGAAAGACAGCTGCCATGTAGGAGAGAAGAGAAAAAAAGTATGGAAAAAAATATATATGATAGGGGCCGAGGTTATGATCTGAAATTGTTGAACTCTATGTTGAGTCCAGAAGACTGTAGAGTGCCTAATTGAAAGATGAGGTGCTGTTCCTCGTGCTTACGTTGAGCTTCAGTGGGACAATGTAAGAGGCCGAGGACGGTGAGGTCAGAGTGGGAATGGGGTGGAGAATTAAAGTGACAGGCCACCGGGAGCTCGGGGTCCCCCTTACGAACTGAACGGAGGTGTTCCGCAAAGCGGTCACCCAATCTAGGTTTGGTCTCCCCAATGTAGAGGAGACCGCATCGTGAGCAGTGAATACAGTATACTAAATTGCAAGAAGTACAAGTAAATCGCTGTTTCACCTGGAAGGAGTGTTTGGGGCCCTGGACAGTGGGAAGGGGGGAGGTATAAGGGCATGTGTTGCATCTCCTGCGCTTGCACGGGAAGGTGCCGAGCGAAGGGGAAGGGGTGTTGGGGGTGATAGAGGAGTGGACCAGGGTGTCGCGGAGGGAGTGGTCCCTTCGGAATGCTGAAAGGGGGGGTGATGGGAAGATGTGTTTGGTGGTGGGATCACGCTGGAGGTGGCGGAAATGGCGGAGGATGATCTGTTGAATATGGAGGCTGGTGGAGTGAAAGGTGGGGACAAGGGGAAACCTATCATGTATCTGGGAGGGAGGGGCAGGGGTGAGGGCAGAAGTGCGGGTGATAGAACGGACATGGTCAAGGGCCGTGTCAACCACTGTAGAGGGGAATCCTCGGTTGAGGAAAAAGGAAGCTATGTCTGAAGCACTGGTATAGAAGGTAGCATTGTCAGAGCAGATGCGGTGGAGACGGAGAAACTGGGAGAATGGAATAGAGTCCTTACAGGAAGCGGGGTGGGAGGAAGTGTAGTCCAGGTAGCCGTGGAAGTCAGTGAGCTTGTAGTGAATGTTTGTCAATAACCTATCCCCAGAGATGGAGACGGAAAAGTCGAGGAAGGGAAGGGAAGAGTCAGAGGTGGACCATGTGAAGGTGAGGGAAGGGTGGAAATTGGAAGCAAATTGAATGAAATTATTTGGTTCAGGGCGAGAGCAGGAAACGGCACCGATACAGTCATCAATGTACCGGAAAAAGAGGTGAGGGAGGGGACCTGAGTAGGACTGGAACAAAGAATGTTCCACATATCCCACGAAAAGGCAGGCATAGCTAGGACCCATGCGGGTTCCCATAGCAACACCTTTGATTTGGAGGAAGTGAGTGGAGTCAAAGGAGAAGTTGTTCAATGTGAGAACAAGTTCAGCCAGGCGGAGGAGGGTGGAGGTGGATGGGGACTGGTTGGGCCTCTGTTCAAGGAAGAAGCGGAGCGCCCTCAGGCCATCCTGGTGGGGGATGGAGGTGTAGAGGGATTGGACGTCCATAGTGAAAAGGAGGCAGTTGGGGCCAAGAAACTGGAAACTATTAAATTGGCTGAGGGCATCGGAAGAGTTGCGGATGTAGGTGGGAAGAGACTGGACAAGGGAAGTGTAGTGTATGTGCCTTTAAGAGCCCCAGGTGTACTGTAATGCCGGTAATGGCCACTCGGGCTATATAAGCCTGTATATTGTGTTGTATCAGTTAGTTCCCCTCCAGACTTTGTTTAGTAAACACCTATGAAACCAACTCCTGTCTTCAGTGTCTCTATCAACACACAGACACAACAGTGGCGACGAATTGGAAACGGACTTCCCTGCAATTCGGCAGCACCTCAAGGACATCGATTCCTCTGGCGTCAAAAGTTGAAGAAAAAAATCAAGAAAAAGAAAAAGCTGTGGTTTCACCAGCTAGCCAAGCTGGTGGCAGATACTGCAATAATCCTTCCTGGGCGTCGGGCTGGGGCTCCAGCGGCTGGCTCTACAGCTAGGCCAAGCAGCGAAAGCAGAGGCAAGCAGTAACAGACGGGGAGGGAGCACTCGGGAGATGGCCGGCGCTGCAAGTAGGTCGGCGTTCAGACCTAGAGAGAGAGTCCAGTGGGAACGAGTCTCCAACTGTAAATAAATAAATAAAAAGAACGGAAACCGCGGGAAACAGCGTTGTCATCGGCAACAGCGGCGGGGAAGCGCGGGAAGCGCCATATCTTTTCTGGCGAAAAGAAAGAAAAGCGCGGGAAGCGCCATTTTATTTCTAGGATGCCTAAGTCTGGCAATATTGATGCTTTTGATAACGAGATAGAGGATTGGACCACATATGTGGAAAGAGTGGAGGTATATTGCACCGCAAATGGAATAGAAGATGAAAAAAAAGCTTCAGTACTGCTAAATCTAATGGGCGCAAAGACATGCGGGCTGTTACAAAATTTAATCACTCCAGCCAAACCAAAGGACAAGAATTTTAAAGAAATTGTTGATACCCTACAGGAGCACTTAAACCCAACACCGCTGCTGATAGCGGAACGATTCAAATTCTTCAAGAGAAATCAACACAAGAAAGTAACGCTGATTACCTCACCGAATTAAGAAAGCTATCAAAACACTGCCAATTCAGGGCAGGACTAGCAGATTATCTTCGAGACAAATTCGTCTGCGGTCTCTTAAGTGAAGGAACACAGAAAAGGCTGCTTTCTGAAAAAGATTTAACACTGGACAAGGCTTTCATTATGGCTGTATCATACGAAGCAGCCGCAAGAGGAGCTGCAGAGATACAACAAAAGACACAGGACTTCGGCACCCATGAAATGACACAGCGTTTCGAAAGATGTTATCGCTGCGGCAGATCCACCCATGACCAGAGGGACTGCTGGTTCAAGGACAAAGCATGCAGGCAATGCGGAAAGATTGGACACATTGCACGGGTATGCCGATCTGGACAAAAAAAATCCACAGACAGGAAAAAAAAAATCAATAAAGATTTGCACATTCTCCCTGTGTCTGCGTGGGTTTCCTCCGGGTGCTCCAGTTTCCTCCCACAGTCCAAAGATGTGCAGGTTAGGTTGATTTGGCTATGATAAATTGACCCTTAGTGTTACGGGATTAAATACATGGGGTTACAGGGATAGGGTGGGATATGTGTCGGTGCAGGCTCGATGGGCCAAAATGGCCTCTATCTGCACTCTAGATTCTGTGATTCTGTGAAGTACAGAAAGGTACAAATGATGACGGACAGTAGCTCCGAAGACCAGAAGAGCGATAGCGACTCCGAAAACAAGAGACAAAGCTGTCTCAAATTACATAATGTAATTGCCAAAGATGATTACCAGACCATTTGGGTTACCCTCATGATAGCAGGGTCCCCAGTTAAAATGGAGCTAGATACAGGATCAGCTCTGACCGTCATAAATCGACGGGATTACGAGCGGCTATTTCCGCATATACCTTTAAAAGACACATCCATTATCTTGAAAACATATACGGGGCAGAAAGTATACCCCAAAGGAAAAATAAGGGTGCCTGTTGTATACAACGGCAAGGAAATACAAAAGTTGTATTTATACATTCTACAAGATGGTAGTCCACCGCTGTTGGGACGTGAATGGATCAGGAAAATACGTTTAGACTGGCACTCCATTCAGGCACTGACAGTGACCAGGATGAAAAAAAACGATGATGACGTCATACCTGAACGATTAAAAGACATCTTGGCCAACGCCAAAGAAGTGTTTCAAGAGAAACTAGGAACCTTGAAAGGCATCACCGCCTCAATAAAAGTGGAAGATGCAGCAATTCCCAAGTTTTTTAAGGCAAGACCGGTGCCATATGCAATTCGTCCAGCAGTCGAGGCAGAGCTGGAGAATTTGGAAAAGGCAGGCGTATTATCCAAAATAGATTGGAGCGAGTGGGCAACACCCATCGTTCCAGTCATGAAGAAAGCATTGAATAATGATAAATCTGAAGAACAGAGAAAAATTCGCATCTGTGGAGACTTCAAGGTGACTGTAAACCCGGTCCTTCACACGGTACAGTATCCTCTTCCGAGGATAGAAGATATTTTCGCCTCACTATCCGGAGGGAAACGTTTCACCAAAATTGACTTGGCACAGGCATATCTACAGATGGAGGTTGAAGAGGCCTCTAAAAAATATCTCACGATAAATACACACAAAGGTCTGTACCAGTACAATCGACTGGTTTTCAGAGTAGCATCCGCTCCAGCTATCTGGCAAAGAGCTATGGAGCAAGTCCTCCAAGGGATTCCGGGGACTCAATGCTACCTAGATGACATCCTTGTAACAGGAGAAAACGACAACGAGCACCTTGCCAATTTGGAGCAGGAGCTCACTAGGCTGAGAGAACGGGGCCTACGAGCAAATCGCCCCAAGTGCGAATTTTTCCAAAATCAAATATATTGTGGCCACATAATTAATAAGGAAGGGCTGCATAAGTCACCTGAAAAAATTGAAGCGGTCATAAAAGCTCCAGCAACTGAAAATGTTTCGCAAATTCCTGGGATTAATAAATTACTATCATAAATTTTTACCGAACTTATCAACTCTTCTACACCCTCTTAATGAACTGCTACAAACAGGAGTAATTTGGAAATGGAGCGAAGACTGTAAACGTGCCTTCCATAAATGCAAAGACTTAATCATGTCCAAAGAAGTTTTGGCTCATTACAACCCATCGCTGCCAATCAGACTGGCATGCGATGCATCCCTTTACGGCGTAGGAGCAGTATTATCGCATAAATTCCCTGATGGCTCGGAACGGCCGATAGCTTTTGCATCACGCTCATTGAACTCAGCTGAGTGTAACTATGCCCAAATCGACAGGGAAGCACTCAGCCTGGTATGGGGAGTGAAGAAATTCAACCATTACCTACACGGACAAAAATTTACCTTGTTGACTGACCATCAACCCCTCATCTCCATATTCAATCCTAAAAAGGGTGTTCCCATTATGACAGCGCAAAGGCTACAGAGGTGGTCCCTTTTTCTAGGGGCACACCAATACAACATAGAATACAAAGGATCAAAACAGCATGGGAATGCTGACAGGTTATCGCGCCTACCGTTGCCAACGGTAGAAGAAGCACCTACCGTAGACCCAGTGGAGATTTTCCACTCTACCATAGTCGAATGTCTACCAGTAACAAATTCTGCCATTGAAAGGGAAACTAGAAATGACCCGACTCTCTCACGAGTCTACGATTTAACAGTGAAGGGATGGCCAGCACATGGCGAACCACTGTTGCCAGCATTCTCGCAAAGAAGAGAACAGCTGTCAGTGTGCCGAGGAACCTTGATGTGTGGATCCAGAGTGGTGATTCCGCCCAAACTCCAGGATAAAGTTCTAAAGGAGCTTCACGAGGGGCATCTGGGTGGAGTGAAAATGAAGAACCTAGCCAGGGCGTTTGTATGGTGGCCAGGTATCGATGGAGACATCGAAGAAATGACCAAGAGCTGCCTAGGATGCCAGAAGGTCCAAAACGCTCCACCCCAAGCCCCTCTACATCCATGGGAGTGGCCCTCATCTCCCTGGCAAAGGGTACACATCGACTTTGCTGGTCCATTTATGGACTCAATGTTCTTAATCGCGGTTGATGCACACTCCAAGTGGCCGGAGGTAATAAAGATGTCCTCCACCACCACGGAAAAAACCATCACAGTATTAAGGACCATATTTGCCAGGAATGGGCTGCCGGAACAGATCTGTTCTGATAATGGACCGCAATTTGTGTCCGAAGAATTCAGGAAGTTCTTAAAAAACAATGGGGTTAAGCAATACATGTCCGCCCCATACCATCCCGCCACCAATGGATTGGCTGAAAGGTTTGTCCAGACCTTCAAGAAGGCCATAAAGGCCATGGGTAATGAAGACATAAAACTTCAGCACAAGGTGGATAACTTCTTGTTCGCATACAGGAATGCAACACATATGGTTACAAACCAAACTCCCGCCATGATGTTCTTCAATAGAAGCCTAAGATGCCGGCTGGATTTGATCAAGCCCAACATCAGAAGGGACGTGGAGAACCGGCAATTTCAAGGTATGAATGAAAGGCCAACTAGAACCTTCCAGATAGGTCAACAAGTTTTGGCCCGGGACTACCGTACCGAGAAATGGCAGCCTGGAACTATCTGCACACGACTAGGACCACTGATGTATACCGTGGACATTGGAGAAAGCATAATAAGGCGCCATGCTGACCAAATCATAGAGTCATCCGAAAAGGGACAACCTACACCACAACTCTATATGCCTAATGAGGAAGTAGAGATACCCATACCTACCTCCGATCTGGTGATACTGGAACCCGATGAACCCGACACTGGCTTGCAAACCGAATCAGCCTTGCCAAAAGAACCTACTACACCACCAGAAACTACTACACCACTGAGGCGTTATCCGGACCGAGTCAGGAAGCCTCCAGAGAGACTGACTTATAATTAATTAACTGCAGCAATGTGTAGATTAGTTTTCTTGTAACATGTAATTAATAATTACTTAAAATATTATGTACTGGTTGGCTAAAAGGGGAGGAATTGTAGTGTATGTGCCTTTAAGAGCCCCAGGTGTACTGTAATGCCGGTAATGGCCACTCGGGCTATATAAGACTGTATATTGTGTTGTATCAGTTAGTTCCCCTCCAGACTTTGTTTAGTAAACACCTATGAAACCAACTCCTGTCTTCAGTGTCTCTATCAACACACAGACACAACAGGAAGAAAAAATAGAGTCGAGATAGGAAGAGATAAGTTCCATGGGGCAAGAACAGGCTGAAACGATGTGTCTACCAAGGCAGTCCTGTTTGTGGATCTTGGGAAGGAGGTAGAAGCGGGCTGTGCAGGGTTGGGGAACTATGAGGTTGGCGGCCATGGGGGGAAGATCTCCAGAGGAGATGAGGTCAGTGACAGTCTTGGAAACGGTGGCTTGATGTTCGGTAGCGGGGTCATGGTCCAGGCGGAGGTAGGAGGAGGTGTCGGAGAGTTGGCGTTCAGCTTCCGCTAGGTAGAGGTCGGTTCGCCAAACAACAACAGCACCACCCTTGTCAGCAGGTTTAATGACAATGTTGGGGTTGGATCTGAGAGAATGGAGTGCTGCAAGTTCAGAGGGAGGTAGGTTGGAGTGAGTGAGGGGAGCAGAGAAATTGAGACGGCCGATGTCACGCCGGCAGTTTGCAATGAAAAGATCTAGAGAGGGTAAGAGGCCAGAGGGAGGGGGTCCAGGTAGAATGAGAATTCTGAAAGCAGGAGAAAGGGTCAGCCATGCGAGGGGAAGACTCCTGGCCAAAGAAGTGGGCATGGATCTCAATCTTCTCTGCTCTAAGGAGAACAACCCCAGCTTCTCCAGTCTATCCATGTAACTGAAGTCCCTCATCCTTGGAATCATTCTTGTAAATCTTTTCTGCACCCCCTCTAAGGCCTTCACATCCTTCCTAAAGTGCGGTGCCCAGAATTGGATACAATACTCCAGTTGAGGTCTCTGCTGCCCCGTCAAAGATGCACCAGGATTTTTCAATAGTGGAAAATACAGGCGGGAGACTACATCACTTAAAAAGGAACATAAACGGATACAGATAAAGGACAGGGAAATGGGATTAGAGTAGAGCTTCAGTTGAAAAGATAGTACCAACACTTGTTTGATGGCTGAACTTTCTATGATTCTGTTAACCTTTTCTATGTTTTATTGATTACTACATAAGGAGTTTTTTGAGGTCATGTGCAGGTTTTTTTAATAGCTTCCTCATGTTACTTAGTTTTTTTTAAAAAATACACTAATTTTATCACCTACACAGTTGATTTATTTTGTAGTTAGATCCTAAGGCTGAGACAGTTTGCAGTAAAGCAGGCTCCTGCCTTGTTCAGCTCATTTACCCAGTGTTAAACCTCACATGGGAATGCTGGTAGGCAAAGGCTTGTTGTACTCTTCGACATTTACCAGCTGTGAATCTAAAACCCATTTTGTGCTATTTTGCAAGCTGAGGCAGCAAAGAGCCACCTAACTGAGAACCCTGGTTTAAAAAAAACAGAAAAAATTAGCGACACAATACTGAGGAGTCAATCAAACGTTGTATCATGTTTTAACCCTTAGCTATTTAGTGTGTCAGATCTTAACTTCAAGCCACAATCTTCTTCATCTTTCTGTTATCAATTTTATACTCAAAGTGTGTATTATAAGATGGCAACACTACATTTTGTTTCCATGTTATAATGAGTGGATACAAATCTTTCAACCCACAATTAGACAATTTACAAACTTTATGTTAAAAGTGGAGTTGAGCTATTTATTTTGAGTAGCTAGTTCTGTTTTCAGAGAAATATGTTAGAAGGGAGAGAAAATAACTGGTATCAGTTTCCTGAAAGTAATTGGGCACAGTAGAATGTTGCTTTGGTTGCATAAGTGGCAAAATAACTTGGCACATCTTTTTTAGTGGCAGCTATTAAAAAGAAACATTATACTTGCAGTAATCACCCTTCATGATCTTGGAGATCATGCATGCTTGGAAAATTGCTTTTGACAATTGTTTGGTGAACCACAAAGCTGTATCATAAGCATACTTCAGTGTGTTGCCCATGAAATCAAGTAAGAAAACCCTTTTGTTTGCTTGTATACAACAAATGTATTAGTTCTCCCTTTCTGCAACAATAGCATTTTTCAAGTTATATTTATGCAAGATATTTGTCAGAGTTTACATAATAATAGGTTATTAGTAAGAAAGTGTTAACACTAACCCCTGCAGGTTTAGTTACCTCCTCTCAAAGTGCTGACCTGTCAGTAAATGATACCAAACTTCTCTATGCAACTACAACAACTTTGTAACGTTTAAGTGCTTTTGATGACTGTTGCTGCTGAATTTTAGTTTCCATCTGGCCCAGGTCCTCCGGGCTTTGTGGTTTTTGCCTATTGATACAGGCCAGGTGGTCGAGTTGTGGGAGCTGTCTGTCATTGATTCAAAAATGGGACATGGCTGTAGCTGGCAGAATATGAGGATGTATGGAAACAAAAGGCAGTGACAGCTGTGGCAGGCAGTGCAGGAGAATTCCACTCATTCCTTAAGAGCTCTTCTGTTAAAGCTCAGCAACACCTGGATGTGTACTCAGTAATGTGCTACTCTAGGGAGGTGTGAATCAAAAAAAAAAGCTTTCCACAAGCAAAGACTGCAAAATGTAATTTTTCTTGACCAACCTGCATGTTGAGCAGCTGAATAGCATTTCCCAAATTGCTTGCACTGTTTAAGGGGTGATGTTGTCGTCTTGGTGAGTTTATTGGGCAGTTCCATTCCTAGAAGAGACTGCACCAGTAATTCGACCATGATGGTGGATGGTAAACTATTTGAGCTCCATGATATATTTGCTGCAGTTTGAACTTTTAGCCCCGGAATCGCCTGAAATGGCATAATCAGCAAGTTACACTGAAATTTACACCCATCTTCTTGTCGGTGAGAATTGAATTAGCATGCGCTGGAACGTAAAAGCCAGCGTAAAACGAGTGTAAATCAGCCTAATCGGGGCCCAACGAAAGCACTGAATGTATGCCCCATTCCTTCTTTATGTCCTCCTTTATCCAGGAAAATTAAAGTTTGAAGCCATCAAACCATCATTTATGTATGTTAGGTACAGCGGCCTAGAAATTCAGTGCCCTTAGCGCCGATTTTGCGGCGCTAGAGGGCTGAGCGCTGCAATTGGCGCCGGCGCCGAAATTGCCTGGGGCCCTTCCGCCGCGGTAGACCGGTAGCGCTGCGCCGGCACCGATGACGTCATCAGTGTGCGCAGCGTCCCGGTTGCCATGCCGACGGGCCCCAGCGCCGAAATTCAGTTGCGGCCGCCTCGCCCGTGGCAGCCGCAACTAAGACTCTGGCAACAGAGTCTTACATGACTTTGCGCCGGCGCATTAAAGGCCCCGCGGCGGCCGGCCGCTTTCCCGCCGGCCGCCTGGCCGCAGCTCCCTCCCCGGACTTTCCCCCCGCCCCCCCCCGGAACAGAAGCAAGCCCGGCACTTGTCCGAGGTGCCGGGCTCATTTTTAAAAAGATTTTCGTGGGCCGCGGCCGGGTGCAGGCAGCTCCTCCTTAAGGGAAGGAGGAGGCCTGCACTTCCCGAACCTGCCGCACCGCAGCGGGCGCCGCAGCGCCGGAATAGCGCCGAAATTCAGCGCGTTGCGCCAGTTTTCAGGCGCAAACAGCTCTCAGCAGCGCCGGCAGCCGTTTGGGCGCAGAACTATTGAATTTTGGGCCCGACCAGCGCGACTTAGCTCCGGCACTAACTTCCGGCGCTAAAGCCCTGGCTGCGCCAAAACTCAATTTCTAGGCCAGCATGTTTAAGAAAATGCAATCGTGCAAGTTTTTTCAATATTTGATTCAAATCATTGTGATGCCGTGAAGCTGCATTCAAAGGTGCAGAAAATACATTGTAGGATTCGATGAGGAGAAATTTAAAAAAAACTGTAAACATCACCATAATGGGTCCGGTTGCGCCTAAAATTTTAGGAGTAAATTTTCATCCCATTCAGAACTGGTGTGAATTCAGGAGGGGGGGTTATTTTGGCCATAAAGTTAAAACACATGCTAAATGGGTGCTGTGCTTATAAGAAATGTTTGTTTGAAATTCCCATATACAGGGTGATGTGCAATTAGTTTGCTTTTTGAATTCGTCCTATTAAAAGCATAAGTTTACAGCTGGTCTTAGGACATTGCTACACTTGTCCTTTGTGGTGGTAGATGGCACTGGAGGGAAATTACTTCTGATTGTAATTTTCTCTAAATTACTAATGTTGTAAAGCCATCATAAATTTCCATTTGTACTGCTCGTCAAACAAACTAGCAGCACAGACTACGCAAACAAACGTGGAGGAAATGAAAGTGGAGGAAATAAATGCGAAGGAAAATTGTAGTTCTAAAAAATATATGCATTTAAAAAAGGCTGCATCAATAAAGGACTGATGTCAAGATCGTAACAAGTAATGTGTTAAAAGTGAAAATAGAAGGGTAATGCAAATTAAATTATGCACACCATGATGGAAGAGTGAATAAGCTACAAGAAAACATTTCCAAAACAACAGGGATTAAATTTGATAGCCCACAAAAAAGGGCGCAGGGATTGTGATGCTCCATTAACCCGCACCCGTTCAATGTTTTGCAGGCAACACACCAATTTCGTGTTGCCTGCTCATTTACATGATTTCTGCATGCAGTGTTGATTGGCTGCACGCAGCAGGTCCAAAATCATGAGAGGCTAGTACCAGTTAAAGCTAGCCTGCACTGCTTAAAACTAGCCTGCACCTCTTAAAGGCGAAGTGCGTTGTGGCTGGAGCAGGTGCTGAAAGTCATTGTGTAACTGATTCCGACCTGGAGAACACTCAATAATGGCACAACTTGGGAGCAAGTGGGCTCAAAGGTTTTCCAACGCTGCACTGGAGGTCTTGGTAGAGGAGGCAGAAAGGAAGAGAGATGTGCTGTATCCACAGGGGGGCACAAGGCCCTCCAGACACATGTTCAGAAGCTAGTGGGAGCAGATACCCATAGCAGCCAGTGCCAGGAGTCAAGCCCCGAGGACCTGGATACAGTGCCATAAGAAGTTCAAGGACCTCACACGAGTGGTCAAAGTCAGTGAATGCATCTTCAAATGTTATATCCTACCAACTGCACCACTAGCCTCAGCCACTGCTCAATGCACCACACCCCCATCACTCACCTACCAAGAATCTCTATCAATTAGGACTCATACCTAACATTCAGAGTTTCACCACACCCTCACACACTTAGCACTGTTGCAAGCCTCAAACCACATCTCACTGTGCACACTGCTAGCTAATCAATCACAACAGCAACATCACCCAAACAGATTGCACGACACTCACTGACACTCACTGACACACTTCCTTCTCTCTTCCAGGACAAGGTGATGCACAACTGGAGGGAGCAGGAGCTAACTGGCGGGGTCAGGCACGCCTGTCCTAACCCCCCATGGAGGAGATGGTGCTGGCCATTATTGGAACAGTCATTGCTGAGGCCGTGGCCAGCAGTCTGTCTGAACCCATAGAAGAAGCTGGTATCCTGATAACTAATCCTACTTCTCACATCCCTCTTCCCCCTCATCCCACAATCTCTTCTGATTTACAAGCTGCAGATGGTGTAAGCATGCACCTCTTACTGTTCCCCCTCCCCTCATCATAACCTTACCCTTGTGCCTTTCTTCTTTCAGATACTTGAGAACTGCAACCTGACCAGGCAGTGGTGGAAGAGCAGGAAGATAGTGAAGATGAAGACACAGCGTCACTCAATTTAACACTCGCAGCCACCAGCTCAGAAACTGAAAATGCGTGTAATTTAGAGGATAGCATCGAAGCGGGATCTGCATATGGTGTGACACTGGGCATGAGTGGGCTGCAGCCAGGGCAGGGGGCAAGGATAGTGCAGGTGCCAGATCACCGGAGGGTGAGGTTGCACATGAGTCCTGCTGTAGAGGACACAGATGAAGACTTCGATGGGACAGGTTACAGAATAAGGCTGATGGATCTGCACAATGAAATGCTTGGTGCATTGGGAAGCCTGCCAGAAAGCCTGCATGCAGTGTCAAGGAGCATGGAGGAGTCCGGCACCAACTTGGCACAAGGCTTTGTGCAGAGCTTGGAGTCCATCCTTTCCAGCATGGAAGTGGTGGCCAACCCTATTAGCACACTTGTGGACCCAACCATGATACAGCGTCTGATGGCCATGTCTCCGCTTCCATTACAGCACAAGCAACAGCCACCCAACATCTGAGTGCTGCAATGGAAGCTCAGACTGTTGCCATCATGGCTCTGGATTCCAGTGTTTAAAGGGGCTTGCAGGGTGTCACAGCAGTCCAGCAGTCTCTCCTCGAACAGATTTCTAGAATTGCTGAGGCACTGCCCCAGGGGAATGGCAATGGCTTCGTGGAAGACGAACTTGTTGTCCTCTCTCAGGATGACAACATTTGTCCTCCACCAGTGTCACTCTGCCAGTGCCCTTTCTGTTGCCTGTCAGCCAGCCCAGGATGCTGCTGCCCATGCCGAGATGGTGCAGTCCACAACCACCCTTTTGGGCTCAGAGGTGCTTGAGTTCATCCTCCAAGGCCATCTGCAATGTCCTCCACTGAAAGTCAGCAGCCTTCCACCAGCCATGCTGCAGCTATTGGTGTAGCACTGCATAGGAGCACTAAGACAGGCAAAGGCACACGGAAGACAGGCACTAAGGGAATGCACAAGGGTGATTAGATCAGCTTTGTATGCAATATGGCATGATTTGATTTATAAATTTGGTTTGGAATGTTTATTTTGTGTTGGCTTTTATTTTTGCATTGTGGCCAAACGGACGCTGTGATGGTCAGTAACAGAGGGAAGGTAATGTGTGGGATTGTTGGTGAATGAGGAATTGAGGTTGCGGTTATCGCTATTGTACTCGGATGAGTTCTTCATGGACAGCCTGGCCAGAAAGGGGCTGCCTAGGTTGCCTCCTCCCTTCCTCTTCCTCCTCCTCCTCCTCAGCTGCTCGCCGTATAGCTTGTGGCAAGGGCTGTGCCCTCATGATGGCGAGGTTGTGCAGCATGCAGCAGACCACCACGAATCTTGACACCTGCTCTGCCGAGTCCTGCAGGGCTCCTCCAGAGCGGTCTAGGCAGCGGAAGCGTTGTTTCAGCATTGCGCACCAGAGTCATCAGCCATCTCATCAGCAGATAGCCCTTTATGCCCAGTAGCCACCCATTGGTTTGCCGTGGTGGCTCAAATGTAGATGCTACAGCGGACTGCCACAAAATGAAGGCATCAGGACTGCTGCCAGGATACCGGGCATTGATCTGCATGATTCGCTGACTATGGACGCACACCAGCTGGACATTGAGGGACTGGAAGTCCCTTTCGGTTCTGGTATATGACAGAGTTGACATGTGGCACCCGCAAAGTGATGTGCGTGCAGTCAA
The DNA here is from genome assembly GCF_052327205.1 of Somniosus microcephalus. Taxonomy (NCBI): domain Eukaryota; kingdom Metazoa; phylum Chordata; class Chondrichthyes; order Squaliformes; family Somniosidae; genus Somniosus; species Somniosus microcephalus. The sequence goes on along the minus strand of NC_140992.1, from coordinate 90,307,220 downwards.
TGGCACCCTGCACCATGGGGAAGTCTGCAATCCCAGCAAAGCCATGTGCTCACTCTCTCTGGCAAGAAAGAATGAAATGAAATCAGCTCTCTGAATACAGAGCCTCAGTGACCTCCCTAATGCTCGTGGATGGCAAACTGCAAAATGTTGCAACTATCTCCAGCTCCAGCCTGAAAGGTCCTGATGCATAAATGTTCATCTTCACAGCCACCAGCAATGCGGTCCTTACCCTGCTCTGAGGTTGCAGTTGTGGCTGCAGCAGGTGGCAGAGTTCAGTGAGGACGTCCTTACTGAATCGCAGACATCTCGCACATTGTTCTTTGCTGAGGTTCAGGTAGGAGAATTGCTCCCTGAAAACCCTGGGCAGATATGGCCTCCTGCAGGGAGCCCTTCTCCCCCTCCTTCTCCTCCTCCCTCTTCCCTCTTCCAGCAGCTTGTCCTGCTCTGCGTGGCCTCTGTTTATTCTCCAAGTCATGCTGAATTTCAAGGGGAATTCCCACTAGTGCACCCATGTCTGGCAGCAAGTGGTTTGTGCAGAAGCCTTGAACTCAGGAAAAATTCCTGCAGCACCTGCCACACCACTCTCTGTATAATTTTGCAACTTTAAACAGCTATAGAAAGCACCACACGCTTGTAGAATCATACCAACAGCCAGAAGAAATCAACCAGCAACTAACCTGTAAGTAGCTGATGATCCCTTTAAATAGTGCTGGTGCGGGGTCCTTCCTGCTGCTGAACGCGTGTTCAGCTGTGTGAGGTTAAGAGAGGGAGTTAGCTGGAGCATTGAGCTCCAAAATGGCAGTACTGGCATCAAATCAACGTTGCACACTGATCGACATCATGATCTGCCTGCTCTACAGGTGGGCGCTCACTGCGTGTGCCCTAACGCTCTCATCAATATGACGCCCTGCTCGATTTGCCCCAGAAGTGTGCGAGCGCACTGCAAACGCCATATTTGACCTCTAAAAAATGCTCGCTAACAATCCCAATTTTGCGCCCAAAGTCTCAAAAGACCTGAGCCTGTGACTGTTGGTACAATAACATGCACCAATGATAAGTAAAGCTTTAATCAGATATTCTATAATTTTCACAAAATGTTACATGGATGTATCCATGCACACAGTGTCGAGTGCATTGTGGTACATGTAGTAACAATGAAGAGATGAAATGCAAAAGTATGCTCATGTACCTATAATGCACCATCCAATCTCTTCACAGAGCAAGGAGAAGCCAATGGACAGTTACCTGTATCAGCAGAAGAACACTATGCACCTGAGCATCACCCCTACTTGAACCAGGAACCAACACAGGAATATATCGACATCAGGAAATGCTAGTCATGAGAATGAAGAAGCAGTGGTGAATCATTGAGCACTCAGTCTCCTCAACCTTGTCTCCTTCAACACCATTCCCAACTCTATCTTCCTTAAACATCTCTCCTCTGCAGTTTACGATCTGCTGAGCCAGCAATATATTGCCCCTAGTCACCTCCTTTTAATCATCTACATGCCATTCTCTTCTTACCAAGACCATTTTCTTATTTTCTTCCATATCCACAACATCACCCACCTCTTTCTGTGCACCCACTGCCCCCCGCCCCCCACCGCCCAGTACCCACAATTCCACTCCATGTATTTTATTTCTTTCTTTGTGGATGTGGGCACATTTATTGCCCATTACTAATTCAGCTGAGAAGGTGGTGGGACTTCTTTTGGACTGCTCCAGTACTTTTGGTGATGGTGTTCCCATGATGGTGTTAAGCAGGAAATTCCAGGATTTTGGCCCAGCAATGATAACAGAACATGTCCAAGGCAGAATGATAGGTGACTTGGAGAGGAACTTGCAGTTGAAGGTGTTTCCTTGATGTTGCTGCTCTTGTCCATCTTAGTGGTAGAGGTTGCAGGATTTGGAGTTGCTGTCGAACTGAACTTCAAAGTTGCTGCAGTGCATGCTGTAAATATTGTACGTTGAAAGTGCTGATACTGAAGTGGGTGGATAGTGAATTTATCTAATCAAGTGGACTGTTCTGTCCTGAATGGTATCAAGCATCTTGTGTTGTTGCAGCTGCACCCATCCAAACGAGTGTTGAGTATTCCATCACACTCCTGGCTTGAACCTTGTAGATGGTGGAGAAGCTTTGAGGGGTCAGGAGGTGAGTCACTCATCACAGAGTACCCAGCTTCTGCCCTGCTCTTGCAGCCATGGTGTGGATATAGTGGGATATAATAGGACTACAGAGATTTAATTTGATCCATTGGTTGTGGGGCCACTTAGCTCTGTCTATAACCTGCCGCTTTTGGGCCTAAAAATTCGGTTGCTTTGCGCCTCCCATTAGTGCTCTTGAAACTATGCCCCCTGGTTATTGACCCCTCTACTAAGAGGAAAAGTTCCTTTCTATCTACCCTATCTATGCCCCTCATAATTTTGTACACCTCAATCAGGTCCCCCCTCAGCCTTCTCTGCTCTAAGGAAAACAACCCCAGCCTGTCCAGTCTCTCTTCATAGCTGAAACATCCTGGTGAATCTCCTCTGCACCCTTGAAGGGATAATTACTAGACCTAGCCCCTTTAGGGCTACCCTGGATCAGGCGTATTTCTCAGACGTTCACTTTCAACTAAAGTTTGAGGTAGCCGAATCCTAAAGACACTTAATTGGGTCTAAAGGTCCGGACTATCTCTCCTAAAGCAAAGGAACAATCTGAAAATGTTACCATCCTCCAGATAGCACTTTTAGTAAGTTTAGCTAGACTGTAACATTCCAGATATTATGAGGGTCCGGAAAACTCCCCCAGAATTCTGCAATCCTCACCAAAGAGTGTACAGAGATTGAGTTTGTGAGTTTGATACAGAAGTCTTAATTGAGATAATTCTAAAAATATATAGATTTATTAAAGAACCGACATGCAGTTTACAGTTGGTGAGTCAATCGCAACATTAACAATTCCAAAAAGAGAAAGCTTACAATCTTATTATCAGAGAACCTTACTTTCAAATCTTAACTTCGCTACAGTTTTACAGTTCTTAAAGTTCTATTCAGGATATCCACCAAAATCAAATACCTTTGATCCCCGAGGTACAAAGAGTTGGAGACTTACAGAGCCGCCTCTGAAGCTGAGAATTGCTTTGCCCCTTTAAAGCGAGTCTGTTATCCCATTTGAGAGTTCAATATTTATACCCTTTTCCAGTGGTATTTCCTTTAAGGTTTTCTGCTGATGCAAGCTAATTATCTCTAGTCATTTATCTGCTGACCCCTGCAATTCTTACAGTCACCTCAGCTGGTAGCATTACAGAATTATGTCTCTTCTCCAGGTGTTCTAAGTTTACCATAAAAAACGGTGTTATGGCAGGTGTGTTTTTTACTTGATTTCATTTTTATGAAGGCAGATGTTTCTTACTTTTATGTGCTTCTTTACGATGTGTAAATTAGAACACCTTGTCCAGGGTGAACCATTGTTTCATTCTGAAAGGTTCAGCCTGCCGTAGCCTTTAAGCTTCTGATTCAATAAGGTTATTGATTCAGTGTCAACAACTATCTTATCTCTATAGTCAGAACACTTTCACTGCTTTTTCATAGTTCGGTTTCTAGATTTCCAAACCCAGTTTGTCATGTTTTAATAAGGCCAGAATTCTTTCAAAAGATAGTGGCCTAGAAATTGGGTATAGCCCCGCTTGGTGCGTTAGAATTGACGCAGCGCAAAGTTTATAGCCAGGCGCAACTTATCGCCACCTGGCACGATATTGGGTTGCATCGCCCCAAAGGTGATTGAGGCGCGAATTCAGGCATCACACGGGGCTCCTAAGGCACTAAACTTCCTGCGCAACCCAATATCGGAGCAGACGGGTGCTGCGCAGGTGCTCTCAATTACCGATGACCACGAGACTTCCAGGCGCCGGCCAGCTCTTAAAGGGGTGGGTCAGTCAGCTTCAGCATCCACACTCTGCACCTTGCAGGCCTCAGAATCGGTGCAGGCCCTTCTCTGGCGCTAAAAACTTGGACCAGATGGAGAACGTGAGACAGAGAGCAGAGCGCTTCACCAATGAAGCTCTGGAGCAATTGGTGGCCGCAGTGGAGCGCCGGCAAGATGTTCTCTACCGACGAGCTTGGAGGGATGTATGCCAAAGGGTCAACTCCAGCAGCATGGTGACCAGGAGCCCTGTCCAATGCAGAAAGAAATTCAACGACCTCACTCGGGTCGTGAGGGTGAGTGTTGTTTCTGCAAACTTCTGCATCCCTTCATTTGCACCTGACTTTATGGCTACAGGGTGGGCTGTGCCCCATTGGCCATCTGCCAGCAAGCACCCATGGCCCTTTCTGGGCACACACATGCACATTTGACTCAAGGCGTCATGTAAGGGCTCTTGCACCATGGGGGACATGAGATGATCACTCAGGGCATCATGTCATATAACTTCCCCTCCTTTCCCCTGCAGTCCAAGCTGGCGAAGATTGGCAAAGACCAGCTTCGCACCAGTGGAGGACCTCCACAAGTGGTCACTCTCACGGATCTCGAGGAGAGAGTCCACCAGATTCTTGGAGGACGTCTGAGTGGTCCTGTAACCACTGCAGATGCCGACCACATTGTCGACAGCGATGGTAAGGTTCTCACCTTTTACAACTGTCTCCTTCCACTTGTTCCCCCCGCCAGCATGCTTTCTCACTGTGGACCCATGTCATAGCCTTGCTGCAATCTGGCATCCCTTGCTGCCAAGCTGTCCTTTTGCTAAAGCCACTCTTCCACCTCCCTGCTTTCAGATGCTGCATCACCAGCTCGGGAGCCGGGCCCTCAAGCTGCCAGTGCCAGTGCCAGTGCCTCCGAAGGCTCAATGAGAAAATTACTGTCCAACAGAAGGTCAGGAACTCTCTCCAGCAACGATCAGAATGGCCAGCCCAAATGGCTGCAGCTTTTATACTAGTGCTGTCCCGTTTAAATATCGCCCCCCAAGTCCGAGAAGGGCCTGGGAACGCTCCATCCAACTGTCACTAATAGCTCCAGGTGGAAAGGTTGCGGGCGCCAAAAAGGCATTGCACACTGAAATGACGTCATGATCTGCCTGCGCCCGCGGGCGCGCGCAAAGAGTTAGTGCCGGCGCTAAAAGGATACTCAATATGGGAGGTGGTGCTATATTCACTGCGCCTGCCTGAAAATTGGGTAACGCCCCAATTCTCGGGCTCTTTAGATGCTAATCGCTGGCGCTACCAACCGAATTTCTAGGCCAGTGTATTTTTCTGAATAGGTTATATGGCTTATTCCTCCACACCCTCTCTAATGAACTCACATCTTTCCTATGCACTCTGTGAGCCCGGCACTTCTCTTGAGTGCCAAGCTCTTTTGCCGGCACTCCGATCCCTGGTGGCCCAGCTGGGCCCCGGGTTGTGTTGTGCTAGGCCCCTCCCCTTTAAGAAGGGGAGGAAGGCCTGCAGTACCACGGTGCATCGTGTCGCAGAGCATGGCACTGCGGCATGTAGCACCGCGATATTCACTCTCAGCACCCCAAGAGAGAGGTGGGACGCTTCCAGTAGCACCCCGCTTCCAATAGCACCTCTTGGGGCACTACCGGTGAATTTTGGCCGTGGGGGCGCTAATTTTTTCGGGGTGCTAAAAGTAGCGCCCCGGCAAAGTTAGGGCCCCAAAGCGGGTGCGACTCAATTTTTCCCCCTTGGTGTTTAACCTGCAGATGGCTTTGCTAGGTTGGTGCCTCATTCTGAGTTATGCCTGGTGCTGCTCTTTGCATGCCCTTCTACAATTAACTGAACCATGGTTGATATTCCAGCTTATTGGAGATAGATGAATAAGAGATGTGCCAAGGTTACATATTGTGATGATATACAATTCTACTATTGCTGATGGTCTTCATCACCTCGAGGCTCGACTGCTCCAATGCTTCCCTCACTGGCCTCCCTGCTTCAACCCTCCACCAGCTTCAACTCATTAATAATGCTGTAGCCGACATCTTCACCCACAGAAAGACATCACTTCTATCCTTCCCATGCTCCATTGACTCCCATTCCCCATTGAGTTGACTTCAAAATTCTCATATCCAGTTTTAATCCCTGCATTCTCTTGACCTGTGTTACCTTAGCATTTTCCTCTTGTTTTTATTTCCATACACGCCCCCTTTATATTCTAACACTTGACTCATTCAGCCACTACGTTTCTGTCTGCTGCAACTGCCTTCTCTGTTTTTTCTGCCTTGCCACCTTCCTTTCTACTTTTAACCGCTCCCCGCCCCCACCACCCCACCCTCAAATCTATTCTCTTTGACTGTGCCTTTGGTCCCCTCCCACAACCTTTTCCACTCTTACTCAGTGTCTGCCATCTTTTCCTGCAAATTTAAGCACTTTGAGATTTCTTCCTGTCCTGAAGAACACTATAGAAATGCAAATTATTGTAGTGGTGGGTAAGAGGAGCAGCAGCAGCAGACGGATTAGCTGTTGAAGGGCTGAGTTTCATATGAATAGAGACTCTAGTGGGTCTGCTTTCAAACAAGGGCTATTATAACATGCTGGTTATGCTGGACTTGCCTCCATACACAAAATGAAAGGTGGTATGGTTAATTTTGACCAATACTTGTCTGAATTGCAGCCTGCAATTAAGCACGTGGCAAAAGCAATGATATCTGCAGCAACAACAACATCTTGTATTTATATAGCGCCTTTAACATAGTAAAATGTCCCAAGGTGCTTCATAGAAGCGTTATCAAACAAAATTTGACACTGAGCCACATAAGGAGTTATTAAGGCAGATGACCAAAAGCTTGGTCAAAGATTTAGATTTTAAGGAGCGTCTTAAAGGAGGAAAGAGAGGTAGCGAGGCAGAGAGGTTTAGGGAGGGAATTCCAGAGCTTGGGGCCTTGGCAGCTGAAGGCACAGCTGCTATTGGTGGAGCAATTAAAATTGGGGATGCACAAGAGGCCAGAATTGGAGGAGCGCAGAAATCTCAGAGGGTTGTAGGGCTGGAGGAGATTACAGAGGAGTGGAGGGATTTGAAAACAAGGGTAAGAATTTTAAAATCGAGGTGTTGCCAGTCCGGGAGCCAATGTAGGTCAGCGAGCATAGGGGTGATGGGTAAATGGGACTTGGTGCAAATTAGAACATGGACAGCAGAGTTTTGGATGACCTGAAGTTTACAGAGGATAGAACGTGGGGGACTGGCCAGGATTGCATTGTCAAGTCTAGTCTAGAGGTAACAAAGGCATGGATGAGGGTTTCAGTGTGAGGGAATACACCATATTTCAAAAAGATACACCATAATATGAACAGAATACTGATATTATTAATACATGATATATTGGGTTTAAAAATCTAAAGCCTTGGAGACACAGGATGCAAACAGAAATATAGGCTTCTGAGATAAAGATCAGTTGTTTAACAAAGTTGTAAAACCCAAACAAGCTTTGAAATGGGAATTAGTTAAATATACTAAAACAATTACCCTATTGAAATGGCAGTTTGGCACTTCCGAAAGGTCTAGAGTTTGGAGGGAACACAATGAAAATGTCTAGTTTAAGGTGTCACCAGCTAACACATTGAACAGAAACACAAACATTAAAAGAGGCAAGTGCCTTTGAAAAGATGACATCAAGTAAAAGAAACACCTGCTGGTCAAATAGTTTTTATGTTATACTTGGAAGACAGAAAACACGACTAAATATGCAACCAATTGAGATAGCTAGAAATGCATGAACCACCCTAGTTGAAGTGTCTTTAATATTGTTGTGTATTTTGAATGTGTATTAGAATTGTCCCACATGGGATACCGTAGTGGTGATTTGCAATGCACTATGGGAAATGTAGTGCATTGAGTGTGTTGTGTATGTACCTTTAAGGGAATAACTGGTCTCAGACTGCAGTACCGGCAGTGACCACCCCTGTATAAAAGGCCCTAGCAGGCTTCTGTAGTTTCAGTTTCCAGGTTGTCTCCATTCAGTAAAGACTTGTTATAATCAACTCCTGCAGTCCGTGTCTCAATTATACACGGACATAATAATGGCGACGAGTAAGAAACGAACTTACCTGCAACTCGGCAGCACCTCAGACGACGTTATTGAAGGTCGGAGCCAGAAGAAAGAAAAAAAAAATAATCCAAAGAAACTCGAGAAACGGGCGTCGACCGTGGGCAACCGCCCTCCAAATCATCGAATTGAAAAATTGCAGGAGAGACTGCCGAGAGCCAGGCTTGGTCCTCCAGTCTGTGGTTTCCCAGCTAATCGGGCTGGTGGCAGGTAGTGCACTGATCCTTCCTGGGCTGCGGCGGGCTAGAGCTCAATCGGGTGGCTCTGCAACGGGGCCGGGCAGCGAGTTGGGAAGCAAAGAGAGAGAGAGAGGGTGGAGCACACAGGGCGCGGCCGGTGCTTCGAAGCCGGGCAGCATTCGGACCTAAGAAGAGGGAGGGAAGTGTCCCAGAGGGTCCGCTCCACGACGGGAATGGTTCTTCAATTAACGGAACAAATATTGAAGCGCGATAGAAAAATAAAAATACCGCGGAGAGCGGTGTTAGCAGCAGCAATCGGGGAGGTGCGAAGAGGATAGGGCGTCACCATTACAGGATAGTAAAATAAATATAATCGCCAGCAACAGCGTTGGCAGCAGCGGCGGGAAAGCGCGGGAGGCGCCATCTTAACTCGGCGGGGAAGAAGGAAAAGCGCGGGAGGCGCCATCTTAGATTTTCAAGATGCCAAAGACTGGCGATATCACTGCCTTCGATAATGCAATAGAAGACTGGACCACGTATGTGGAAAGAGTCGAGGTATATTGCGAGGCAAACGAAATAGCCGATGAGAAAAAGGCATCGGTATTGCTACATTTAATGGGCGCAAGAACGTACGGCCTATTGCGGGACCTGATTACTCCAGCCAAACCGAAGGCGAAAAGTTTTAACGAAATTGTTGCTATCCTACAGGAACACCTAAATCCTACACCGCTGCTGATAGCAGAAAGATTTAAATTCCACAGGAGAAATCAGCATAAAAATGAGAGCAATGCTGATTACGTTACGGAACTACGCAAGCTATCAAAGCACTGCCAGTTCGGAGCAGGACTGGCAGATACCTTACGGGACAAATTTGTCTGTGGACTCCTGAGTGAAGGAACCCAGAAGAGGTTACTCTCAGAGAAAGAGCTGACGCTAGATAAGGCTTTCAGCGTGGCAGTATCGTACGAAGCAGCATCAAGGGGAGCTGCAGAAATACAACAAAAGCCACAGGAATACGGCACCCACGAAATGACACGGGGGTTTGCAAAATGTTATCGCTGCGGCAGAACAAACCATGACCAGAAGGACTGCTGGTCCAAGGACAAAATATGCAGGCAATGCGGAAAGATGGGATACATTGCACGAGTTTACAGGTCTGGGAAGAAGACCAACGACAACAAAAAGGCTACTAAGGAACCGTACAGGAAAGTACAAAAGACGACGGACAGTAGTTCCGAAGACCAGTTGAGCGATAGTGAATCCAGGAACAAGAGACTAAGCTGTCTCAAACTTCACAACGTAATCGCAAAAGAGGATCACCAAACCATTTGGGTCACCCTCACAATAGCAGGGTCCCAAGTCCAAATGGAATTGGATACAGGATCAGCTCTAACCATCATGAATCGACGAGACTACGAGCGGCTATTCTCACACATACCCTTGAGAGAGACATCCATTGTCTTGAGGACGTATACGGGGCAAAAAGTATACCCCAGAGGAAAAATAAGGGTGCCTGTCGAATACAACGGCAAGAAAATACAGAAATTGTATCTCTACATTCTGCAAGATGGTGGACCACCGTTATTGGGACGTGAATGGATCAGAAAGATAAGTTTAGACTGGCTCTCCATTCAGGCACTGACGGTGGCTGCTAAAAAGGATGACGACGTCACTCCTGGACGATTGTCAACAATCTTAGCTGACGCCAAAGAGGTATTTCAACAAGAACTGGGCACTCTTAAAGGCGTAACCGCCTCGATAAAAATAGAGGAGAATGCAATTCCCAAGTTTTTCAAAGCAAGACCGGTACCATATGCAATTTGCCCAGCTGTCGAGGCAGAGCTGGAGAATCTGGAGAATGCAGGCGTGTTATCTAAGGTAGACTGGAGCGAGTGGGCGACACCCATCGTTCCTGTCATGAAAAAAACGTTAAACAATAAGTCTGAGGAGCCAAGGAAGGTTCGCATCTGTGGGGACTTCAAGGTGACGTTGAACCCAGTCCTTCACACAGTACAATATCCTCTTCCAAGAATAGAAGATATCTTCGCATCACTATTTGGAGGGAAGCGTTTTACAAAAATTGACCTAGCACAAGCATATTTGCAGATGGAGGTTGAAGAATCCTCTAGGAAGTATTTCACGATAAACACTCACAAAGGTCTTTACCAGTATAATCGACTGGTATTCGGAGTAGCATCAGCTCCGGCGATATGGCAAAGAGCGATGGAACAAGTCCTGCAAGGGATTCCGGGGACTCAGTGTTACTTGGACGACATCCTAGTGACAGGTGAAGATGACAGTGAACACCTTGCCAACCTAGAGCAGGTGCTCACTAGACTACGTGAACATGGGCTACGAGCCAATCGCCCCAAGTGTGAGTTTTTTAAGAAACAGATATCGTATTGTGGCCACGTGATTGATGAAGAGGGGTTGCATAATTCCCCTGACAAAATTGAAGGATAGAGTGCTCAATGAGCTTCATGAGGGTCATCTGGGAGTGGTAAAAATGAAGAACTTAGCCAGAGCATTTGTGTGGTGGCCAGGAATTGATAGAGAAATCGAAGAGATGACCAAGAGCTGTACAGGATGCCAGAAGGTCCGAAACGCCCCACCCCCTGTACATCCATGGGAGTGGCCCTCATCTCCATGGCAAAGGGAGCACATTGATTTTGCTGGTCCCTTTATGGACTCGATGTTTTTAATTGCGGTGGATGCACATTCAAAGTGGCCAGAGGTAATAAAAATGTCCTCAACCACCACAGAAAAAACTATCACAGTCTTACGAACCATATTCACCAGGAATGGGCTGCCTGAACAGATTTGCTCTGACAATGGACCACAGTTTGTGTCTGAAGAGTTCCGGAGGTTCTTAAAGAACAATGGTGTTAAGCATTACACATCTGCCCCATATCATCCAGCCACTAATGGATTGGCTGAGAGGTTTGTTCAAACATTCAAGAAGGCTATCAAGACAATGTGTAATGAAGATATACCCCTACAACACAAGGTGGATAACTTCTTGTTTGCCTACCGGAATGCGACACATGCAGTTACCAACCAAACTCCAGCCATGATGTTCTTCAATCGAAGACTACGATGCTGCTTGGATTTGGTTAAGCCAAACATCAGAAGAGATGTGGAGAACAGGCAGTTTCAGAATATGAATGAAAGGCCGACCAGGAGTTTTAAGATAGGTCAACCAGTTTTGGCCCGGGACTACCGCACAGAGAAATGGCAGCCAGGAACGATCTGTACACGGCAAGGACCTCTAATGTATACCGTGGACGTTGGAGAGAGCATTGTAAGACGCCATTCTAACCAGATTCTAGAGTCACTGGAAAACGTCAACTCCACACCACGATCTGATACACCTGACGATGAAACCGAAGTACCAATTGCATCTACCGCAGAATCGGTGATATTGGAAGCAGACGAACCAAACAACGACATTGATCCCGACTCAACCTTGCCAGAAGAACCTGATATCCCAAAGAGGCGTTATCCAGACAGAATCAGGAAGCCGCCTCAAAGACTGAACTTATAATTGCTTAACTTCAACCAATGTATCTAGCAACCATAATTGTAATTGTAATTAGTTATGATTTAGTTGTTAAATGAATGTTATGTACTGTTTATCTAAAAGGGGAGGAATTGTTGTGTATGTACCTTTAAGGGAATAACTGGTCTCAGACTGCAGTACCGGCAGTGACCACCCCTGTATAAAAGGCCCTAGCAGGCTTCTGTAGTTTCAGTTTCCAGGTTGTCTCCATTCAGTAAAGACTTGTTATAATCAACTCCTGCAGTCCGTGTCTCAATTATACACGGACATAATAGAGTGAAGAAGCACATTGTAAATAAAATGGCCGTTAACTAAACTCTCCACCCCGGAGTCCTTCTTAATTGTTATATAGGTAAGGGTATAAAACCCCTTGAGATACAACAAAACTGGCGACAAGGATGGGATACACACAGCACCGTCGAAGGTGAAAGCCATTGCCGACGCTCCTGCACCTACAAATGTCGACCAGCTGCGGTCATTCTTAGGTCTCCTGAATTATTACGGAAAGTTTATTCCACAGCTGGCATCACTGTTGAAGCCATTACATGAGTTGCTGTGTCAGGGCAAGACCTGGGCGTGGACGAAGGAGTGCGAAGCTGCATTCAAGAAAGCCAAAGCAGCTTTGACTGACCCCAGAGTGTTGATGCACTTTGACCCGTTGTTGCAGATTCAGCTGGCCTGTGATGCGTCGCCTTATGGCGTTGGCGCGGTCGTGTCCCACATCTTTCCCTCAGGCGAAGAGAAGCTGATTACATTCGCGTCAAGGTCCATGAGCAAGGCGGAGGTGAAATACCCGCAGATCGAAAAAGAGGCTTTGGGCATCATCTTTGGAATCAAAAAGTTCCATCACTACTTGTTCAGAAGGAAATTCACCTTGCTGATGGATCATCGTCCTCTGACATCGATCTTTGGTCCACACACAGGAATACCCTCCCTGGCAGCGTGCAGGATGCAGCGCTGGGCGCTGATGTTAAGCGCTCACAATTACAACATCAAATACCGGAGGTCAGCAGCACATGGCAATGGGGATGGATTGTCAAGACTTCTGCTGCCTGTGCCCTCTGAAGGCTGTGAGCAGAAGATTTTCTGCTTTGACATGGTGAGCAATGCCCCTGACATGGCCCAGCAGGTCAAGAAAGAGACCAGAGTGGACCCTACGCTATCCAAGGTGCTGGATCGGGTGATGTGAGGAGATGGATCACGGGTGTCAGACGCACCACCTGAGCTCCTACCTTACCTGTCAAGAAGGAAGGAGTTGTCTGTCACGTCAGGATGCCTCCTTTGGGGCATGCGAGTGATCATACCACCAAAGCTACGGACACGCCTTGACCTGCTGAGGCCAACGTCCACAGAAGCAGTGGTGCATGCCAATCAGCAGGATCAAGTAAGCAGACGAGCTCAGAGGTCCAAAGAACGACACTTTGTGGTGGGGGGCAAAGTCCTCGTGCGTTACTACACCACCCCGGAGCGGTGGGTCCCGGCTACGGTCATTCAAAAGACGGGCCCCGTTTCATACCGAGTCCGCACCGGAGACGACCGAACATGAAGACGGCATGTAGACCAGTTACTGCCAAGACAGTCGCCACAGGTAACCCAAGAAACAGAGGATCAAGGACCTGCTGGGGGCTCCAGCAGCGACTGGACGTCCGACCCTGAGACGGTGGCACCATCCACTCTTGTGCCATCGAGGGAGGAAGCCACGCCTGCAGGGTCATGGGAGAGCCAGCCAGAGCCTGCTCTTGAGACTAGGCGTTACCCCCAAAGAGAAAGGCAGCCTCCAGAGTGCCTTAGTTACAGTTAGTGCTAACCTGTGTGCATGGGGCAGAATAATCCCCAGGGTTAGCGGAATGTAGAGGCAGTCTACCCTCTCTTCCAAAGTTATAGTCATTTTCAGTTATTCTGTTTTGTGGACATTCTATTTTAAGGGGGAGGAAATATGTTGTGTATTATGAATGTGTATTAGAATTGTCCCACATGGGATACCATAGTGGTGATTTGCAATGCACTATGGGAAATGTAGTGCATTGAGTGAAGAAGCACATTGTAAATAAAATGGCCGTTAACTAAACTCTCCACCCCGGAGTCCTTCTTAATTGTTATATAGGTAAGGGTATAAAACCCCTTGAGACACAACAAATATATACATAGTAAACATGATACCAACAAGAACACTTTGAAGATATGACTTCCATAGATGCACCAAGCAATTACATTGTATTTGTATTGAACTTGGAACACCACGGAGTCACAATGTCTGCTAAAAACCAGTAAAGCCAACATTAAGAATTGAATGAAAGAATTTTATAAGAATGGCATCAAACAGAAACCATAGCTGTCATATTGTTTTTATGATGGTTTTTGAAACACCTAAAGGTAGAGACATAATTTTGCATGCAGTAGTTGAATTGACAGTAAGAGAGAAAGCATTCAACAGAAAATGAATAAGACAATTAGCTGACATCAGCAGAGAACATCAAAGAATAAACCACTGCAAAAAGGGTATAAAAATAAGAGCTTTTCAAACAAAAAATCAGAACTTGCTGAACGGGCCAAGCATTTCTCAACTTCACAGGCACGCTCTGTAAGTTTTTAACTATGAGTCTCGGGAAATCAAAGTAATTGATTTTGGTGGATGTTCTGGATTTAGAAATAAGTAAGAAATGTAGAAATGTAACGAAATAAAGATTTGAAAATAAGGATCTCTAAGAAATAAGAAATGTAAGCTATCTGTATTTTGAATTGTTAATGTTGCGACTGATTCAACAGCTGTTAAATGAATGTCGGCTTTTAAATAAAACTATAAATTTTTAGAATTGTCTCAAAGAGTAATTCTGTATAAACACGCAAACCCAATTTCTGTACACACTTTTATAAGGAGTTGCAGAATTCTGGGAGGTATTCTGGACCCTCATAATATCCAGAAGGTTACAGTCTAGTTAAACTTATTAAAAATGCTATCTGGAGGACGGTAACATGTTCAGTCATTCCTTTCCTTTAGGGAGTGATAGCCTGAACCTTTAGACCCATTTAAGCGCCTTATGGAATTCGGCTATCTCTAACTTAAGTTGAAGGTGAATGTCTGGGGAATACGCCTGATCTGGGATAGCCCGAAAGGGCTAGGACTTGTAATTATCCCTTCATCAGCAGCAGATGAGCTGAGGCAGGGCAGAGTCGGGTGATGTTACGGCAGCGAGTGACTTACCTCCTGACACCACAAAGCCTTTCCACCATCTACAAAGCACAAGTCAGGAGTGTGATGGAATATTCTCCACTTGCCTGGATGAGTGCAGCTCCAACATCAAGAAGCTTGACACAATCCAGGACAAAGCAGCCCGCTGCATTGGCACCCCATCCACCACCTTAATCATTCATTCCCTCCATCACCGGCATACCATGGCTGCAGTGTGTACCATCTACAATTTGCACTGTAGCAACCAAGGCTTCTTCGGCAGCACCTCCCAAACCCACAACCTCTACCACCTAAAAGGACAAGGGCTGCAGCAGCATGGGAACACTACCACCTTCAAGTTCCCCTCCAAGTCACACACCATCCTGACCATTCCTTCATCGTCGCTGGATCAAAATCCTGGAACACCCTCCCTTTATGCTTTCAGATAATGATCAAGCTCCTGAGCAGCCTGTCCCTGAGGGCACCATATAGAATGAGGCAGGAGATGAGGAGGAGGAAGAACACACGGCATCACTGCATGTCTCACCTGCAGGCACCAGCTCAGATACTGGCACTACGCGTTCTTTAGAGGCTAGTATAGTAGCGGGATCTACACAGGGTGAGGCACCGGGGATGAGTGGGCTGCAGCAAGGCCAGGGGGAAAGGGTAGCTCGGGGGCCAGCTCCCCGGATGGCGAGTTCTGCTGTACAGGACTCAGATGAGGACCCCGATGGGGAGGCATTTAGAAGGGTGATGGCCATGTACGCAGAGATGATAGGTGCAATGGCAAGGGTGCCTGAGAGCCTCTCAGCAATGATGAGGAGTGTGGAGGAGTCCACCTCCAACATTTCACAAGGCTATGCGCACGCCATGGAGCCCATTCTTTCCTGTCTGGAAAGGATGGTAGACTCCCAGAGAGACCGTGGCAACCCAGACCTGATGCCGTGTGTGATGGGTGATCTGGCAGCTTCCATTGCAGCACAGGCGGAAGCGACGCAATGTCTTAGAGCTGTAATGCAGTCTATGATTGGTGGCATCCAATCTCAGACTGCTCTCATGCAGCCTCAGCTTGATGCCACACAAGCTCTGACTGCTGCCATCTTGGCTGGGTCTACCACCATTGACCGAGGCTTTCACAGTGTCGCAGCAGGCCAGCAATCTGTGCTGCAAGAAATTGCTAGGGATGCTGAGGTGCTGCCCCGGTGGAGTGGCAGTGGGTCAGTAGAGCAGGAACCTGCTGTCCTCTCTCAGGACACAGAATTTCTGCTCCCACCACTGCCACTCCACCATTGCCCTTGTCGTTACCTGTCATCCAGCCAGGCCAGACTGCTGCCGCCCATGCTGAGATGGTGCAGTCTACAGCCGGGCCTTCCAGGCCCAGAGCTGGTCGAGGGCATCTTGCAAGGCCATCTGAAGTCTCCCACACAGACACTCAGCAGTTTTCCACTAGCCGTGCTGCAGCCACTGGGCCAACACTTCGTAGGAGCACTCGAGTAGGCAAAGGCATAGTAACGGGAGGCACTAAGGGATTGCACAAGGGTGAATGGTTAATATTGTTGTTGTAAATATGTGTTCACTGATTTTTGATAAATTTATTAATTCAGTTTGGATTCTTTTGTGGTGTCTCTCATTTCAGCAGCATACTGTGATATGGCCTGCGACAGCGATGGAATGATGGGGATGTGGTGAGCAATGGGGATCTGGGGTTTAATTCATTTGAACCGCAGTCTGATGTGGTGATCACGGATCACCCTTCTGGAAGACCAATTGAGTGGCTTCCTCCTCTCTCACTCCTGTTCCTTGTCCTCCTCATCTTCCTCTTCCTCCTCGTCCTCCTCCTCCTCTCCCTGTTCCTCCTCCTGAAGTGATCCCCCAATCCCTGGTGGCAAGGGCTGGGGCCTCATGATGGCCAAGTTGTGGAGCATGCAGCAGAGTACTGGAGGGCTCCTCCCGAGTGGTCAAGGCAGCGGAACCGTTGCTTGAGCATCCCGATGGTTTTCTCGATGATGTTCCTGGTGGCAGCATGGCTCTCATTATATGAGTGCTGGGCAGGAGTGTTGGGGTTGCGGAAGGGAGTCATGAGCCAGGTTGAGAGCAGATAGCCCCTGTCTCCGACCAGCCAGCCGCGAGTTTGACGTGGTGGCTGGAAGAGTGCTGGCATGCCAGACTGGCGCAGGATGAAGGCATTGTGGCTGTTGCCAGGATAGAGGGCATTCAAATTGAGAATTCACTGTGTGTGGCCGCACACCAATTGTACATTAAGTGAGTGGTAGCCTTTGCATTTATGGAAGATCTCAAGATTGTTATGAGATGCTCGCAAAGCCACGTGGGTGCAGTCAGTGGTGCCCTGCACCATAAGGAATCCAGCTATCCTGGCAAAACCACATGCACGCTTGTCCAGCTTCTCTCTGGTGATGGGGAAGGAAATGTAATCCCTTCTCCTACTGTAGAGAGCCTCTGTGACCTCCCGGATGCAACGATGGATGGCAAACTGCGAGATGTCAGTTATGTCTCCTGTTGCAGATTGGAAGGATCCACTGGTGAAGAAATTGAGGGCAACGGTGAAATTGACTGCCACTGAAAGAGCCGTGGTCGCCCTGATCTGAGGCTTGAGGTCTGGTTGCAGGAGGTGGCAGAGTTCTATGATTACATCCTTGGTGAAGTGGAGCCTTCTAATACACTGTTCCTTGCTTAATTGGAGGTAGGAGAAGTGCTCTCAGAATACCCTCGGAGGGTAAGGCCTCCTGTTGAGAGCCTTGATGGCCTCCTCCTCCCTCTGGCCATATGTTCCAGTCTTTCTCGCTACCTCTGCTCCCTCCGTCGTAGATCCTGGAGGGCGAGGTTGACTGCCAGTACAGCCCCCATTAATGTAAACAAGTGTAGCAGTTTGATTTTTTTAAGAATAAATGTAGCAGCTACTTTTTAGTTGCCACAACTCTCTTGATACTGTAAGGGGTTCTTAGAGACCGCAGAGGTTTCTCTCCCTAGAGGCCTCTCTCTCTTGCACAGTAAAACCTTGAGTGGTTCGACCCGCTCCCCCTTAGATTCTATTCACTGGACTTTGAGGCAGGAACTACAATGCAGAGAAAACTCTATAGACCAGGTTTAATGAAAACGAAATGAAACTTTATTGCATAAAGGAACAAATCAAACTGCAAGCCAATAAGGTACATGGGAGGGAAAAACAAATCATAATATAGTGCTGGCTAAGATATATACAGGCATATTATACTTTACAAAGGTCATCACGAAATGGGGAAACACACGGAACATCGAGGGACAACAACTCATTGTTAAAATTACCCCTTAAATGCCCACCCCCTAAGCCTATCTAGATCAGATTGTGAGGGAATAGAAACATGCTCACCAACCCAGTTGGAAAGTATAGAGTTTTGAAAAAGGTCTGCGTTTTGATCCTTTCAGGCGTTCTGTCTCCACGTGGTCAGCGCTAAGAACATAAGAACATAACATAACGTAACAAATAGGAGCAGGAGTAGGCCAATCGACCCCTCGAGCCTGCTCCGCCATTCGATAGGATCATGGCTGATCTGATCCTAACCGCCAATCTACTATCACAGAACCATCTTCTGAATCTAACAGAATTAGACACACGAAATAGGAGCAGGATCAGGCTACACGGCCCCTGGGCCCGCTCCGCTACCCACAGGGCCATGACCGATCCGAACCTAGACTCATGTCCAAATTCCTGCCCGCTCCCCATAACCCTTTATTCCCTTTACTTCTAGGAAACTGTCTATTTCTGTTTTAAATTTATGTAATGATGTAGCTTCTACAGCTTTTTGGGGCAGCATATTCCATGGACCTACCACCCTCTGAGTGAAGTAGTTCCTCCTCATCTCAGTTTTGAAAGAGCAGCCCCTTATTCTAAGACTATGCCCCCTAGTTCTAGTTTCACCCATCATCGGGAACATCCTCCCCGCATCCACCCGATCCAACCCCTGCACAATCGTATATGTTTCAATAAGATCGCCTCTCATTCTTCTGAACTCCAATGAGTAGAGTCCCAATCTACTCAACCTCTCCTCATATGTCCATCCCCTCATCCCCGGGATTAACCGAGTGAACCTTCTTTGTACTGACTCGAGAGCAAGTATGTCTGCGACTCTCTCTCTTCTTCCTCGAGGTGAAGGTCACGGACAGGCTGGATGCTGGCGGGCCTGGATGGCGGCGTGGACGGAGACCACCTATTTGATCATGGTCAAATAGGTTTCTTCGCAGAGCCCAGCTGGTTTACCATTTTCAGATAGGTTTCTTCTGAAGGGCTGCTGTCCTTCGTCTTGTCAACAACCCGGGGTTTGTCGATGATCTCCCGATGGTTACCCCGGGGTGGGACGCAGACTCGAATCACCTCTTTGGCTGGTCTCCGGATCAACGTTCCTCCACGGCTCTCGAAAGAGCAAGCTAGCTCAAAAGTTACCAGCTACAGGCTCCAGGCTGAAGAAGCTGCAAAAGCTCAAAGCTACCGATGGTTACCCCAGGACTCCAGTTATACTTTTCCGTGGAGGCCTTTATCTCCCGCCAAATCAAGGTTAATCTTTGTTTAACTTTTGGCAGGCTTGTAGCACAGCGGGGTAGTTATTATGTTTTAAACTACTTTGGGATGGCCGGTAACGGCCATCTCTGGTCTGGAATGACCCTGTATTGTTTTTAATGTCCTTCTGGTGTCTTAAATGGTTCTTAATGTTCCCCCTATGAATATGAAACTGTTTTCCTTTGTCTGGGTAAACATCTAGATGGCCTTTATCGACAGGCTGATCTGACTGGATCTGCATCCAATCCATATGTATGTGGTTCTGTCTGGTTTCGTTTTCTCCGAAACGGCCTTCCAGAACTTACTGTGGGCTGAA
Source organism: Somniosus microcephalus (assembly GCF_052327205.1). Classification (NCBI taxonomy): domain Eukaryota; kingdom Metazoa; phylum Chordata; class Chondrichthyes; order Squaliformes; family Somniosidae; genus Somniosus; species Somniosus microcephalus. The sequence continues at coordinate 90,287,433 of NC_140992.1, read as the reverse complement.
TCCACAAAGTCTGTCTGGGGACTGCAGGAACCATTTTAAAGTGTCCCAAAAAGCTGGTCACGGGGTCTGGTGGCCATTTTGTATGCCCCTTTTTCTGGGCTTCTTTTAAAACAGTCTTTAAAATTAAGGCCTCTTCTGCCAATAGACCCTTATAGGACAATGTTCAATTTTGGGAATCTTACAGTCCCCCCTGATGATACTATAACTTGCTTGAAGTATCATAATTCTGGGTGAGCAAAATTTTCTGACTCTCCATAATCAAACCATCCCCTGTATTTACCTATCTACGACCCCACGACACATGCATTTCCCATTTCAGAAAACCCGCAGTGTACATTAAGCATCTATAGATGGCAATACATTGGAATTGAAATCTGACACACACATTTCCAGGCATGGAGGGGGGCCTAATACCCCTACACCACCTGGTTCATACATATTCTCTTTTATTAATAGCCACACATATCATTAAAACTTCAATAAAAATACCATAAAGAAAGAAAAATACACACAAAAATCATACATGACTACTAGTGGGAGGATAGAGGATTGGGAAAACTTTAAAAGACAGCAAAAAATAACAAAAAGATTGACTAAGAAAGGGAAGATAGATTATGAAAGTAAATTAGCAAAAAATATAAAAACAGAGAGTAAGAATTTTTATAGTTATATAAAAAGAAAAAGGGTGGCTAAAGTAAATGTTGGTCCCTTAGAGGATGAGACCAGGAAATTAATGGTGGGAAATATGGAGATGGCAAAAACACTGAATGAATATTTTGTATCAGTATTTACAGTAGAAGACACTAAGAATATCCCAACACTGGACAAACAGGGGGCTATAGGGGGGGGAGGAGCTAAACATGATCAAAATCACTAAGGAAGTGGTACTCGGTAAAATAATGGGACTCAAGGTGGATAAATCACCTGGACCTGATGGCTTACATCCTAGGATCTTGAGGGAAGTGGCGGTAGGGATTGTGGATGCATTGGTAATAATTTTCCAAAACTCCCTGGACTCAGCAAAGGTCACGGCAGACTGGAAAACTGCTAATGTAACGCCCTTATTTAAAAAGGGCAGTAGACAGAAGGCTGGAAACTATAGACCGGTTAGCCTAACATCTGTGGTAGGTAAAATATTGGAGTCCATTATTAAGGAGACAGTAACAGGACATTTGGATAATCATAATTTAATAGGACAAAGTCAGCATGGTTTTATGAAGGGGAAGTCATGTTTGACAAATTTGTTGGAGTTCTTTGAGGAAGTAACATATAGGGTGGATAAAGGGGAACCAGTGGACGTAGTGTATTTAGACTTCCAAAAGGCATTTGACAAGGTGCCACACAAAAGATTATTGCTTAAGATAAAAAATCATGGGATTGGGGGTAATATTCTGGCATGGATAGAGGATTGGCTATCTAACAGAAGGCAGAGAGTTGGGATAAATGGTTCATTCTCGGACTGGCAATCAGTAACTAGTGGTGTTCCACAGGGGTCAGTGCTGGGTCCCCAACTCGTTACAATCTATATTAATGATTTGGAGGAGGGGACCGAGTGTAACATATCAAAGTTTGCAGATGATACTAAGATGGGAGGGAAAGTAGTGAGTGAGGAGGACATAAAAAACCTGCAAGGGGACATAGACAGGCTAAGTAAGTGGGCAGAGATTTGGCAGATGGAATACAATACTGGAAAGTGTGAGGTTATGCACTTTGGCAGGAAAAATCGTAGAGCAAGTTATTATCTTAATGGCAAGAAACTGGAAAGTACTGAAGTACAAAGGGATCTGGGGGTCCTGGTGCACGAAACTCAAAAGGTTAGTATGCAGGTACAGCAAGTGATTAAGAAGGCCAATGGAATGTTGGCTTTCATTGCTAGGGGGATAGAATATAAAAATAGGGAGGTATTGATTCAGTTGTACAAGGTATTGGTGAGACCGCACCTGGAAGACTGCATACAGTTTTGGTGTCCATACTTAAGAAAAGACATACTTGCTCTCGAGTCAGTACAAAGAAGGTTCACTCGGTTAATCCCGGGGATGAGGGGATGGACATATGAGGAGAGGTTGAGTAGATTGGGACTCTACTCATTGGAGTTCAGAAGAATGAGAGGCGATCTTATTGAAACATATAAGATTGTGAAGGGGTTGGATCGGGTGGATGCGGGGAGGATGTTCCCGATGATGGGTGAAACTAGAACTAGGGGCATAGTCTTAGAATAAGGGGCTGCTCTTTCAAAACTGAGATGAGGAGGAACTACTTCACTCAGAGGGTGGTAGGTCCATGGAATATGCTGCCCCAAAAAGCTGTAGAAGCTACATCATTACATAAATTTAAAACAGAAATAGACAGTTTCCTAGAAGTAAAGGGAATAAAGGGTTATGGGGAGCGGGCAGGAATTTGGACATGAGTCTAGGTTCGGATCGGTCATGGCTCTGTGGGTAGCGGAGCGGGCCCAGGGGCCGTGTAGCCTGATCCTGCTCCTATTTCGTGTGTCTAATTCTGTTAGATTCAGGAGATGGTTCTGTGATAGTAGATTGGCGGTTAGGATCAGATCAGCCATGATCTTATTAAATGTCGGAGCAGGCTCGAGGGGCCGATTGGCCTACTCCTGCTCCTATTTCTTATGTTCTTATGTTCTTATACTATCAAAAATAGAGGAGGGAGGGACACTTTAACTTTATACATAGCAGCAAAGATCTAAACGGGTGTCTCCTCATCTACCCGCACATAATGCTCTCTCCATTCTCCTCTGTTCTCATGCTTTTGGACACGCTTGTCCCTCTTACAATGTACAAACCATAAATAAATCACAATAAAAACCTGACACACTACAAGGATGTGGGAGGCTATCCTAATCCAAGAAGGGACTTCTATGTTAGTGAACAGGTCCCACCACTTTGGGGTCACTATATCTAATATGTCTGCCCGTATCTCTAACGTCTTCTGCTGCAGCGTGTAAAAATGTTTCTGTGAAATGGCAATGGCTTTTAGTATCTTGGTGAGGTGTTCAGTGAGAGGGGGAATGATATACCCAAAATGTGCAACGAATCGTTGCAGATCGGTGAAATTTTCTTTAACAGTGATGTGAACAGTGGAAGGTTCTGGAATGGGGACAATTCGCTCTTGGGCTACTTGAACTTCTGCCTTGGGTTTGAAGCAGAAACTGCTGTCACTGACCGGACACCAGCCGTGCTGTCCATGATGGTAGTGGGGCGCTGCAGTGGTGACACAGTATGTCCCACCTCCTATATATGCCACCTGCGGGGGCACATGGCCTTGTGCCATTGCCTCCATGGTGCAATTTATAGGCTTCGCGCCAGCAGTTCTGAACCCGCACTGTGGTTTCGAATAGGCATTCAGGTGCTGGGGACACAGGATGATGTGTGCTCCCCGGCTCCAGCACCCTGAGAGGTCGGTACCCGTCATTGCATGCTCCCATCGAATGACGTACGGTGGGACCGCTGTGTAGCGAATGTGTGCACCCCCTTTAATGACTCCAATGTTCTCCACCCTGTATACCGGGGCGGGTTTAGCTGTTTTTCCCATTACCGGTATTCTTACCACTATACCCATAATGGTATGATTAGACCTCCCACAGTCCACTGGGACTGGGTAGGCCTCTGAAGCTAGTCTGAACTGGCACGGACTCAATGCGTTCTCAAAAGGGTGGAGGGCTGCGAGGTGCTTATTGCTGATCCAGGAGGGGACTAAACCTTGTTTTAAATCCTCCAGATTACTGCGGCCCTCGCCCAGTAACCACGCCCCGTACAGCACGCATGCTTCGTTCTGTGCAGCCTGATCTGACGCATTCCGATCCTCCCTGATGAGAGCATTTACCGTTTTAGCATGTTTCTCCAGCTCCGCTATAATTTCTTTTAAGTGTAGTGTCATGGCCTGGTCCTCATGTAACTCAGAACCCACTACCTTATTCTTGTCCGTCAGTATCTTTCTTAACTGCCCTTTTAAATCATTGATCTGAGTCTGCAGCTCCACGTCATCCAGAGTGTTGATGACAGAAGTCCCTGTGTTAAAGGCTGTAAAAATATCATTTACTGTACCCCTTCTTTGTCTCCCTACCCTGTCCAAGGCCTCATGTGGTGTGGTGTACAGTCCGGCTCTGTCGACATCGGCAAATTCGAACTCATAAAACTGTCTGAACATGTTTGTTAACAGGACCCGGTACAATTGCTCCGTTTCCTTGGGGCACCACTCTGGCAGTCGCACCTCGGTGAGGTTTAAAATCACCGAGGCCACCGCATAGTGCACCCCTTGGTACAGCACTTGTCCTGTGGGCACTAATACCAATCCATTCCCGGGTCCCTTGGTAGTGGTGGGGCACCCTTCCTTGCGGGCTTTGGCTACCAGAATCGTGGGCAGGGGCTTGCGGGGGCGGGTGATGAGCTCAGTGGCATTCACCGGGATCTGAGAGTATGGGACTCCGCACGCCCGTGTGCTGACGTCCCACCTCATCCCTTTCCCAGCATCCTGCCACTGTCTTTGGAAAAAGATGGAGATGCCTGTGGGGCAGGCGCGTTCTGAACCCCACATACAGATGTAAATCCCCTCATCTGGTTCCCACCATTTGTCCCAACAGACACTCAACCCCCCATGATTCCCCGTAATAGTCCGATGGGTATTGTTACCCAGTATCTCCCACTCGACCGTGGAGTTCTTCATGGTCTTACTCAGCTTCCGCAGCCACCACCATCGGTCCAAAGGAACATGTCCCGTGCAGACCAAACAAATTTTCTTCCCGACGGTAACGCTGACTCTGGGTGCGATGATCCTCACCCTGGGACACATTAGAGAAGTCTCTCTGTATGCGAATCCCGACTGGCTGGAGTATTCCGTAGAGTTCGACCCCAGCCATCCTGGCCACCTCCCTTCGTGGAAGTAGGTGGCTGTCTCCTCAACTTCACGCACGCCCGACCCATCCGTCGCGATGGGGGCTGTGTCCCCGGAACATCCATACACTATGGAGTCCTTGGTGTAGCCCCGATAGGCCCAGCTACACCCGATCACCACGAGCGCGATGAGAATCTTTTCCATGGTACCTTTTGTTCCTGCAACAGATTAAACGATACAGCCAGGCTCCCGAGCGATTCTGGCCTAGGTGAAGGCATGATCGGATCTTTCGACCCTGATCCCAAACAAACACACATGCTGGGCAGATTCTAAACTACTACTTATACATACTATCGCCTTAAAATTACACACCTTAAACTTAAACTTAAACTTAGACTAAACTTATGTACAGCGCCGCCCGTCCCCAGGCGGCTTGCCTAATCCCTGTTCGGACTGCAGCTCACCGCTCCCTGTGGCGGGGCTGCACTGACCTGTAGCTTGGGTCCCCCGCAGCCTTTTTCTGCCAATTGGGGACTGCGTTTTTCCAGGGGTATCCCAATTCGGTGTCTGCTGACGTAGGGGAAATCTGGCCAGGTTTTCCTTGGCTGAGGCGTCCGAGACGACCTGCGAAGGGGTGTCTTGGGCGAGGCTCCCTTAGCGAGTGGACCTGTGGTTGGGACTTTAGCTCTCACAGCCCGTGGCTCCACTACGACTGCCGGCTTCGGCTCCCTTCCCTCAGGCTCCGCCCTTTTGGGATTTGGGTCTGTGGCAGACGACTTCTCCCTACCTGTCCCTACAGGTGGAGAATCTCCGCCCCTAAGTTCTACCTCCCCTAAGCTTGAGTCGAGGACGGGACCTCCGTCCTCCGACTCCACCTCCTCCAGAATTGTGTCAGGGGCGGGGCCTAGCTGTTCGGGCTCCCCCCCGATGGCGTTCGGATCAGGGGGAGGGCCCTGGTCTTCGGGCTCTTCCCCGTCCGAGTCCCAGGCCAATGGGGAAACCTCCCAGGTGGGCGGGATAGCTTCTCCCCTCAAGCAGGCTGCGGTTCCAGCCTGTGTGGTCTGCGACTCATCGTGCGCCTCAGGCTGAGGAATTTTACCCTCAGACCTGGCTTCAGTTGTTGGCTCTTTTGCACCCGGCTTAAACAGTTTGCACTGATTGATGTGAAACCATTTAGTGCGTCGGGGCAACTTCACTGCGTTGGTGGCGGAGACCGGTGGGTCTTGCACCGATTCCCGTCTAGCCTCTTCTATGGCTCTCTCTCCAGCGCGGATGGTGAGGAAATCTACATCATATAAGGGGTTAATTTCAAGTGCTTGCTGGGTAAAAGTTTTCAGACTTGACACTGGGCAAGTGTCGATGTGTAACTAGAGCTATTGCACGTACTCGGATTACAGCCAAGAACAGATGTCTGCCCACCTAATGAGAATGTAGAAGTGAAATAATGAGTTCCTTTGATGTAACCAGTGACCTGACAACTTGTGACCATAAGCAAACCTAGCCTCCCAGTACATGATTAAGATTAAAGAGGACCTCCGGTTACACGACTCATGCCCTGTTATAGATTAACGGTTGACTTATGTGTCCAGGATCCTTCTGTCAATATGTCATTAATACCTGATGATTAATCTAAAATGTATCCTGATAGAGGAACAAAGGAATGTCAATTAAGCTTGTTTGTTACACTGTATAAATATGGAACGCTTACGCTGTATCATTGGAATAGTAGCCTCACCCCTTGAGTAGAGGTGCTGATTCCCCTTGCAAGAGAAATAAAAGGCCTGTCCGTCTGACGAATCCAAGAGTGTATTGAGTCATTACCCAGAGCTAAGAAAAAAGGCACTTCTACAATTTGGAGGTTCCACCGAGATGGCTTGCTGTACCAATTGGTGAGTTAACAGACGCCGAGTACGTTGCTCGGTTAGGAAAAATCCCATCGGCCGAAGGTGGTGTTTTGCCACATTTTTGGGACTTTTCCTTCCAGAAGCATAGCTGCGCATAGTCTGTTTATTCCATTGGACAGTACTGCCATCGGGTAATTGACTCACAAGGTTCGGAGGTTAAACTGCCGTTGTGACTGCTTCCCTTTCAGAAACGGAACAGAGGATCAGCCATGAGGCGCTGACGCCCCGCGAACAGGATCGTGCAGAAAAGGACTGTATAAAGGTACCAGAGAGAGAAGGTTAAGTCAGGAATTTGATTAACTAAGGAGCTAGCGATTTACTGGAAATTGAACTAGCAAGGTTCCATAAAGGGAGTAGGGTAGAAGGAGAGAGAGTGGGTGAAGTTAGTTGGGACAAATTGAAGGCCCTTTTTGCTAAAAAATTTGGCTAAAGGGAGTAAGGTGGAGGGAAGAAGAGTGGGCGATTGTCTGAAACACAGTGTCAATGTTTAATGTTTATGAGAGTGAGTATTTAACTACTTGTTATTATCAATCAACTTTGTCCAGTAAGGCTGCATAGGCTGGGGATTTAGTAACACTTTGGTTGTTGTTTAACAAGTGTATTGTTTATTGTTTATTGTCGTATGTATTAATGTTTAGTCATGTCTGATCTGTAGAGGCGTCCCACGCAGATCATAGAGTGTTACGGAATTGTTGTATGTTTTAACTAAAATATTTAAGCTGAAAAAAAAAACTGCAGAAGGGGTTGGAAAAGACCCAAGCCGGGGAAGTGAGTCCCGCGGCGGAATGTATGGTTGAGAAAATAGTGATGTCTTTTACATGATCCACTGAGCTATTGTGGATTCAGTATTTTCCCCAGTTAGAAATACCTTCCACGAGGGTTGAGAACCCTCGAGTTTTAAAGCATAAGGATATGTCTTAATGTGTTGTAAATATTAAAAAAAACCTTGTTGCAGTCAGTTGACTAAATTCAGTCGGGAAGTGCTGAGTTTCAGTCGCCTAGCCTCAGGCCAGTTATTAAGAGGGCAAATGCCCCACGTGAAGGCCAGGACCATAAAGTAGGCGCCGAAACTCTAAAGGCACTCGGAGTGACAAATGGTCAAGGACTTTGTGACACTGATTTGAAGTAAAGACCAAGAAGATTGGATGTGACTGTAATTTTGATACGTATGTATAGTTTATTAATCTGATCTGTAGGGGCATACAACGCAGATCACGGATTGTCACGGGAGTTTAGATTGTTTTAAATGAACCATTTAAGCTGCTAAAATGGGTGCTAGCACCAGTAAGCCACCCGAGAAAGGCACGCCAGCAGCCTTTATGTTAAAGAACGTGGTCAATTATCCATTGATCACCTACCAAATTGGTCCAAATGGACTGTAAATAAGACTAGACCCTTTCCCTCAGATGGTTCATTTAACATAGAAAGAATTACTTGCCTCGAGGAATGTTTAACGGACAAGAGAGAAATAGAGAACAGCCAGATAAAAAGACTGCCTCTATGTTTGTTGAGTCAAAAAAAAAAGATTACCCCGAAGAAATACCTTTCTCCTCTATTATGGTAGGATAACAAGGTAACTATAGAAGGATGAATAGAGGGGAATATAGAGGAAGACGTGGTAGAGTAAGAGGGTATGGACGATCTGGTAATTGTTATAATTGCGGACAACCCGGACATTGGGCAAACCAATGCCCTGCAAAAAATCGTCAGAACCAAACCTCCAATAATGGACCTCCGTTAGAGAATAAAGGTCCTAATTTCACTGTCCATAACCCTTTTTCGGACCAGTCAGGAGGTTACCCTACAAACGGACAGGGATTTAGGAGAAATAGAGATCAGAATTACTGACTGACACCAGCAGCCCCAGGCGCCACAGACCACCAAATGCCCGTTGTTTCTTTAAATTCACGCAGCGAACCTGAAATTAAAATGCAAATAGCTGGGAGACCTATGTCATTTTAGTAGATACAGGAGCAACCTTTTCGGTGTTAGGGAAAGGATATTCTGAAGGAATGCCTATTAATGGGAAAAAGACCCCGATAGCTGGATTGGCTGGAATACTACAACGCTTGAATCAATCGACTCCCCTCACAATAAAAGTAGAAGAATTTGAGGAAGAACACTCCTTTCTGTTATCAGGAGATGTCTCTATGAATTTATGTGGAAGAGACTTGCTGTGCAAAATGAATGCTACAATTATTTGCTCCCCATCAGGAGTAACGGTAGAAATCCAAGTAGATAAGGCATATGCGTACCCAGTAACAGAAATAAAACACCCTGTTCTTTACGCATGGGAAATTGCCGACCCAAGTTTGAGTCCCAAACTTGTCAGTCTGTTAGGAGCGTGGGGATTCGTTACAAGCTCCATAAAACAATGCCAGGAATCCCTGAAACTAGGGAAATGGCATTCAAAATTGCACTGCACGGCCTGCTATGACAAAACAGGACAAGATTATCAGCCGTTTTTAAATTTAAAATACCTCCTAACTATTAGACTGCACAGCCCTATAAAGTTACAATTAATCCAGCTGCACCATTACCCAAAAGGTCACAGTATCCATTGTCAGAGAAAGCAGAAAAAGGAATTGAGCCAGTGATGGAATCATTGTTAAAACAGGGAGTTAACGCCGGATAGAATAAAGGTCGTTTGCAACATATCGTTGCCAAAAACTAAAAGAGAAATGAAGCATTTTCTAGGAATGACTGGCTATTGTAGACAATGGATATTGAACTATTCAGAAATAACCAGACATGAGCATGACAAATTTGGAAAATTCGCGGTTACCTGACTTCCTCGGGAACCCAGATTAAAAATGCACAAGAAGTGCAAAATCTTTTACTAGCTATTCAGAGACGTAAACAGATTGCAATTATTAAGTGCCAAGCGCACACGGGGCATTTGGACAAGGTTGCGCTTGGAAACGCTGCTGCAGATAGTGCTGCTAAGTCAGTAGCTATATCAAGTACTGAACGACAAGTTTCAGTCTTCCCTGTTAGGGAAAAGCCAGAGATACCGCAGCCCCCGTCCTTAGATGATGTGCTGACCCATCAAGATAGGGCCAGTTCTGATGAAGTAAAGGAATGGGTTGTTAATCATTGTTTTAAAAAACACTGACGGCTTATGGGTTCATCATGACGGCCGCATGGTGGCACCCAAATCATTACTATCACCAATTGCCTGATGTGTTCATAAATTCACCCATGCGGGCAAAGGGGGGATGGTGGACTATATCCTCAAGACCTGGTATGCACCAGGAATCTCAAAGTTGGCAAAACAAATATGTGAAAATTGTACTATCTGCCAGACCATGAATGCAGGGAAAATAAAGAAGGTACAGCCCGCATCCCACCCAAACCCCATGGGCCCTTTTGTATACTTGTAAATGGATTTTATTGAACTACCTGTGTGTATGAGCTTTAAATATGTATTAGTTATTGTTGATATGTATTCAAGATGGATTGAAGCGTTTCCTTGTAGAAAGAGTGACGCCACTACTGTTGCTAAATGTTTATTGAAGGACATTGTACCTCGCTTTGGGATACCAGCAAAACTGTCAAGTGACAATGGGTCCCATTTTACGGGAACATTGATTAAGGAACTATGCAAAGCCTTACAGATTAACCAGCACCTCCATTGCAGTTATCATCCACAGTCGGCTGGGCTAGTGGAAAGATATAATGGGATGCTGAAAAACAAGCCTGCAAAACTGTGTAAAGAAACTGGACTTAAATGGGTTGATTTGTTACCCATAGCTTTAATGACAATGCAGTCTGCTACCAACAGAACTACAGGATTTTCACCTCACGAGATCGTCATGGGAAGACCACAAAGATTGCCCTTTTCGGCACCTTTAACAGCTAAACAAATGGACATTCATAAAATGGAGGAAGATATGTTGAGTTATTGCATTGCACTAACCAAATGCATTTCTAGTTTCCATCAACAGGTGAAGGAAGCCCAGGTCGATCCCGCTGAAGGAAAGTGCCATACTTTCGAGCCAGGAGATAACGTCTACATAAAAATCTTCAAGTGAAAGAATGGCCTTCAACCCAGATTTGAGGGACCCTTCCAAGTACTCCTGACCACAAACACCGCTGTAAAAGTAAAGGAGCGACCAACATGGATACATGCGTCCCATTGTAAGAAGGCATTAGTTGAAGACGATACACTGCCAAGATGAACTGGATTTGGACTCTAATAAGACTGTTCCCTTTGTTAACGATAATTGAAACTGCCATATGGATTTACCCAGATCCTCTGCAAGGCAAACCATGTATAAAAGAATGTGTACTTTTAACCAAAAATCTCTTTTATATTATATGTTATAATGAGACCATGAAAGTCCAGCTCCAGGACTATACTATGCAGGTACCCCCGTATCAACCCCTAAATCTTAGGGTAAGACAGGGTAAGATAGTAGAAGAAGATAGTGGACAAAGGCTTGATAAGCTATGGGTCACATGCCCTGATACTGTATTACCAAGTGACAAAACTGCGAATGGAGGCGTTATCTGCAATGGTAATTCAAGAGGAGGACTGGCCCTGACAGCTAAGTCAATGTTTTGTGATAATCCTTTTACACAACCCCTCGTTTCAACATCAATTACTCAGAAAAGAAAAATTAATAGGACCGCTAAGAAACAAGGAGGGAGAAGTAGAAGACTGTTAAATAAGCATAACTATCATCAAGTTAATACCTTTGTATACATGAGTTATCTGTACGTTAAAAGACAGAACCTTGCCAAATGCTGGATATGCAGCCACATCCCTGTGCATGCAGAGGGTGGAATACCTCTAAGGCCCATTCCCTTCGAAATAGAAGAGATGGTAGGGTGGTTATTACAGTCTAATACCACCTGGAATAAGGAGGCAGCCAGTACATTTCAGACCCAAAATAGTTTGAACCCAGATCAGTTGGAAAATGAATGGAAAGATGCAGGATACAACCTTATAAAATTTGAAGGGTGGTTTCATCCCCAATATGATAATCGAAGGAATCCAGAGAGTCTATTAGTGACGTCAATGGGAACCGTAAATAAAACAAAAGGAGAAGTCTGTCTGGTAAACGACAATGGAGAAGGATTGATGGTTGGATGGAGTGAGTGCAAATGTAACTACACTTTGACTAAAACTACTACTAAACCACCGGGTGCAGTCGAATGGCCCTATTGGGGACGGTGGAACCTGTCCACAGTACAAAATTTGACTAGTAAAAAAATCTGGAAAGGAGAACAAGGAATAGGAATGATGCACCAGATATGGAACAAATTTGAAGCCTATAATAACACCTATTTCATCTGTGGGCATAGAGCATACCCTTGGTTACCACAACATTGGACTGGGTCATGTTATTTGGGATATGTAGTGCCCTATATACATCATATTTCATCTTTGGATAGCCACCCTGGGACACGAGCAAAACGAGCCATTACAGAAACTGAAAGGTTCTTTGCTATAGCATTTCCCTGGTATGGAACAGGGAAGTTAGCAAGAGAATCTATAAACATGGCAGCAGTGTTGGAACAAATAGCCAATGATACTGCTGATGCTCTTAGTGATGTAAACGCAGAAATGGTGGCTTTGCGCACTGTTGCCTTACAAAACCGCATGGCTCTGGATTATTTGTTGGCAAAAGAAGGGGGCACATGTGCAATCATAAAAACCGAATGTTGCACCTATATCCCAGATAGCTCAGAGAATATCACCAACCTGGTAAAGCACATAAAGGAGACTGTAGAGAAACTACGTCAACCTGAACCGTGGTCCATGTGGGATTGGATTTCAGGATGGGGAGGAGCACTAGGAAAGCAAATTTTGGAAGCCTTAATCGCAATTGTGATGATAATAATTTTAATTAGTTTATTGATTGGTTGTTTAAAAATATTGTGTACAAAAGTCCTTTCCTTATTAACGTCAACTCCTCCAGTACCAATGATGTCTGAATATGAGGATATTAAGGGTGAGACCTTTGATGTAGAGTTTCTTAAACTTAGCAAAATAGATTGTCCTTAGAAAGGACAAAAGGGGGGAATGAGGAAATCTACATGATATAAGGGGTTAATTTCAAGTGCTTGCTGGGTAAAAGTTTTCAGACTTGACACTGGGCAAGTGTCGATGTGTAACTAGAGCTATTGCACGTACTCGGATTACAGCCAAGAACAGATGTCTGCCCACCTAATGAGAATGTAGAAGTGAAATAATGAGTTCCTTTGATGTAACCAGTGACCTGACAACTTGTGACCATAAGCAAACCTAGCCTCCCAATACATGATTAAGATTAAAGAGGACCTCCAGTTACACGACTCATGCCCTGTTATAGATTAACGGTTGACTTATGTGTCCAGGATCCTTCTGTCAATATGTCATTAATACCTGATGATTAATCTAAAATGTATCCTGATAGAGGAACAAAGGAATGTCAATTAAACTTGTTTGTTACACTGTATAAATATGGAACGCTTACGCTGTATCATTGGAATAGTAGCCTCACCCCTTGAGTAGAGGTGCTGATTCCCCTTGCAAGTGAAATAAAAGGCCTGTCCATCTGACGAATCCAAGAGTGTATTGAGTCATTACCCAGAGCTAAGAAAAAAGGCACTTCTACAATGGTCAGACCTAGGAATTTTACTTCCTGCCGACCGACCCGTGCCTTCTTTGGTTTCACCTTGAAACCCCCTTTTCCTTTCTCCCCCGTACTCGCTCCCCAGAGACAATGATTTCTAAGATCCACGAGAATCCCGTGTTCTACTAGGAAATCAGACCCAAGGACCACCTTTCCACCCCCCGCCTCCCACTTCATTAGGGTACACTTCCACGTGGTGTGGAGTGGTCCTAAATGAATGAAGAGGGGAATGGAAAATGCGCCAGCCTATTCTTCGCCTGTGAAGCCCGATAGCATATATGGAACCCCGGTGGACAGAGGTGAGGCGTTAGGGTTATCCGAGTGGATCACGGTGCACGATGCCACCGTATCCAATAGATAGGTACCTTTCACCTCCTCTACCTCCATCTCCACGATGGGTCTTTTCCATACATCATATCACAGTGGACATAGGTAAACAGGTTGCGCTGACTCTAGTCATTGGGGTGCAGTGGTCGGGGCTGCAGGAACGGCAGGACCGGTGGCGACGGCTATCCTCCCCTGCGCGATCATAAGAGACCGCATTGTCTCTATAATTGACTCTATTGCAGCGGGATCCATAGCTGCACCGGTTCCCTTTTCTGGGACAGGGGCTGCGGTTTGGACCTGGACTTGTGCTGGGGTGGCGGTCTGGGCTTTGGCTTGGGCTGCGGGAGATTTTCCCTTGTTATCCTTCCACGGATTTTTACAGTCCTTGCGCCAATGTCCATCCTTCCCATACCCGTAGCAATTGAGCTTGGCTTGGGTAGGGCGATTCCCTTCCTGATGCCACTCCTTTTTACTTGGGGCTGTGGGCTTTGCCTCATGCACTTTTCCCTTAGATGGAGGTGTCTCCTGACTTCTACAATTCTTGTATGCAATGGTGAGCTGTCGGAGCACCGTCTCCTCCATGACACCGGGACCTTGGGGGTCAAACCAAGATTTGGCTTGGGCCTTTATCTGCGGCAGGCTGTTGGCAACCAGACAACAGAGCCAATGAACCCGCTGAACATCGTTCATTGCAGCCCATTCAGGCATGCCCGGACAGCTGCGCCGATACACTGGCCACAGCCTTTCTGCGAAAACCCGTGGGGGTTCTCCAGTTAGCTGCGCAGTCCCTTCCACACGGAGGAACGGATTACCTTCGTCCACTCCCAGAAGTTCCAGGACCTCATCCCTGAGTTCCACATACCCTTTCTGTCCCCTCTTGCTCCCTGCTGAGAGGCACTGAAGGATTGTGCTATCCAGGGAGAATAGTAACATCTTCGCCTGCTCAAGATCATCACAATCATTGATGGCGGCTGCCTCCTCTACCTCCCTGAAATGGACTGAGGGATCTCCCTTCTCGGTGAGTTTTGGGAGGTGGCTCACCATCGCCCTGAGTTGTTGGGCACCGTGGGGCAGCACGATCTGGTTCATGTGGGGTCCGTCCACACCATTGGCGGTGTTGGGACCATACCTCCGGCTCCGGCTTTACTACCAGGGGTTGTTCCTCCTCCTGTTCCACCTCGGCTTCCTTTTCTTTCACCACCCCCCCTTCGGGCCAAACCTCACTATAGCTCGGCAGTGCTAAGGGCTCAGTAGCTGGTGCCACAACTACTTCGCATGGAATCGGGGTTTTGGATTCCTTCAAAAAGTCTAATTGACTTGCTTTTGGGCTTACGAGGCATACCATGCCTTTTGCCTTAACCAAGGCCGTTCTTAGGTCTTCTATCGTCTTTTGGCAGGGGCCATGGCCTGCGCTCTCAAACCCGTGCTCGAGGGCCAGCTTGTAAGCTGCCTTAACCTCTACTACTCTCTCCTCCTACGCTCTTAGCTGTTGTGCGAGGCGGGCGTTTTTCTCCCGTATCCTCGTTTCATGAATCTTTGCATCAGTAACCTGCATTCCAGGTACTCTATTCTAGCCTGATGTTGGCTGGCTACAATTTGGCATTCCTGATTCAGCGCGTGAAGCGCTGTGATGAGTTTTTCCCCACCCATGGCCTTTTCCTCTATCTCTGTATCTTGGGTTTTGATCCTGGCTGCCTGCGCTGCAATGACCCTGTCCAAAATCTGGACTTGTCTTTTGTAGCACATCAGCCACACTGCCTTCTCGACTGACTTCTTATGTTCTTTGCTCTCTGTCCACCTGATGGCTGCGTCTACCGGACGCCCATCCCGTAAGAGATCAGAAATCCACTGTTTAATGAGATTTACCTTTCCAAAGACATAATCCGCTATCCTCTCATCCATAACATTTTGTCCATTCAAACCTGGGTCTAATACATTGCAATCCTGCTGCCAGTGCCCTACCGTGGTCGCCATTTTCTGTAAGGGGTTCTTAGAGATCGCAGAGGTTTCTCTCCCTAGAGGCCTCTCTCTCTTGCACAGTAAAACCTTGAGTGGTTCGACCCACTCCCCCTTGGATTCTATACACTGGACTTTGAGGCAGGAACTACAATGCAGAGAAAACTCTATAGACCAGGTTTAATGAAAATGAAATGAAACTTTATTGCATAAAGGAACAAATCAAACTGCAAGCCAATAAGGTACATGGGAGGGAAAAACAAATCATAATACAGTACTGGCTAAGATATATACAGGCATATTATACTTTACAAAGGTCATCACGAAATGGGGAAACACACGGAACATCGAGGGACAACAACTAATTGTTAAAATTACCCCTTAAACACCCACCCCCTAAGCCTATCTAGATCAGATTGTGAGGGGCCAGAAACATGCTCACCAATCCAGTTGGAAAGTATAGAGTTTTGAAAAAGGTCTGCATTTTGATCCTTTCAGGCATCCTGTCTCCACGTGGTCAGCGCTGCGGGCTGCGACTCTCTCTCTTCTTCCTCGAGGTGAAGGTCACGGACAGGCTGGATGCTGGCGGGCCTGGACGGCGGCGTGGACGGAGACCACCTATTTGATCATGGTCAAATAGGTTTCTTCGCAGAGCCCAGCTGGTTTACCATTTTCAGATAGGTTACTTCTGAAGGGCTGCTGTCCTTCGTCTTGTCAACGGCCCGGGGTTTGTCGATGATCTCCCGATGGTTACCACGGGGCGGGACGCAGACTCGAATCACCTTTTTGGCTGGTCACCGGATCGCCGTTCCTCCACGGCACTCGAAAGAGCAAGCTAGCTCAAAAGTTACCAGCTACAGGCTCCAGGCTGAAGAAGCTGCAAAAGCTCAAAGCTACCGATGGCTACCCCGGGACTCCAGTTATACTTTTCCGTGGAGGCCTTTATCTCCTGCCAAATCAAGGTTAGTCTTTTTTTTTACTTTTGGCGGGCTTGTAGCACAGCGGGGTAGTTATTATGTTTTAAACTACTTTGGGATGGCCGGTAACGGCCATCTCTGGCCTGGAATGACCCTGTATTGTTTTTAATGTCCTTCTGGTGTCTTAAATGGTTCTTGATGTTCCCCCTATGAATATGAAACAGTTTTCCTTTGTCTGGGTAAACATCTAGATGGCCTTTATCTACAGGCCGCTCTGACTGGATCTGCATCCAATCCATATGTATGTGGTTCTGTCTGGTTTTGTTTTCTCCGAAATGGCCTTCCAGAACTTACTGTTGTCAGGGCAAGGCTGGTTCTGGACCCAAGTGCAGACAGACGAGGTGAGAAGCAGGTATGCAGTCTTAAATAAAAGTACTTTACTTGAATCACACAGGTAAACAGTTACAAACATAGGAGCTCAAGACAAGCTACCACTAGGCAAATCGATTGTCAAGACTGAGCACAGAGGGAAGAAACTACAGCACTTAAATACAAGCAAAAACAGGTGAAACCAATAAACCTGATAAAAGGCAGTTAAGTAATAAACACAGGAGAAACTAGTAACAATTAGCAAAGGGAAAAAAAAACAAGTGAAGGTGCCATCTAGGGGTTACTGAGGGAACTAACCGGCACCCTCACAGGACCCCCTCCCCTAGGAATGGCTCCTGACGTTCCTCCTGGACGATCAGGGTGGCGACGGCGAAAATCCCTGATGAGTTCAGGATCCAAAATGTCCCGGGCTGGAACCCAGGAACGCTCTTCAGGACCATAACCCTCCCAGTTGACCAGGTATTGAATGCTCCTCCTAACCCGGTGACTATCAAGGAGGTGACAGACAGTGTAGGCTTGCTGACCGTCAATCATGCGGGGTGGGGGGGAAGTCTGGAAGCAGGAACCAAGGGACTGGCAAGTACCGGCTTGAGGTGAGAGGTGTGGAACGTGGGATGTATCTTCATCGACCGAGGAAGGAGGAGCCGGTAGGCCACAGGGTTTACTTTTTCCAAAATCCTAAAAGGTTCGATGAACCGGGGAGCCAACTTGCGGGACTCCACATGGAGCGGAAGATTCCGGGTAGACAGCCAGACCTTCTGTCCGATCCGGAACCGAGTAGCTGGGCGACGGTGTCGGTCAGCCTGCACTTTCTGCCGAGAAGAAGCGAGCTGCAAGGCGGATCGGACCCTCCTCCAGGTACGGCGGCAGCGTTGGACGAACCCCTGGGCAGCCGGGACTCCTACCTCCCTTTCCTGTTCAGGGAAGAGTGGCGGATGGAAGCCATATTGACATTCAAAAGGTGAGAGGCCAGTGGAGGAGCTCTGAAGGATATTGTGCGCGTACTCCGCCCAGACCAGATACTTGCTCCAGGTGGAAGGATTGGAGGATACAAAGCTTCTTAGCACCCTCTCCAGATCTTGGTTGGTTCTCTCAGTCTGGCTGTTAAGTTGTGGGTGGAACCCAGAGGAGAGACTGACGGAAGCGCCCAGGAGGGAACAAAAAGCCTTCCAGAACCTGCATGAGAACTGGGGACCACGGTCAGAGACGACATCCAGGGGCAAGCCATGGAGGCGGAAGACATACTGGACAACCAGCTGGGCAGTCTCTCTGGCAGAGGGAAGCTTGACAAGAGGGGCAAAGTGAGCAGCCTTGGAAAAGTGATCGACCACAACTAGGATGGTAGTGAATCCCTCAGATGGAGGTAGCCCGGTGATGAAATCCAGGGCGATATGAGACCAGGGACAGCTGGGGATGGGCAAGGGATGCAGGAGACCAAGCGGAGGTTGTTGGGATGTCTTGTTCTGGGCACAGACGGGACAAGCGGAGACAAAGGCCTGGGTGTCGGCTTCAATAGAGGGCCACCAGAACCTCCTCTTAAGGAACTCAAGAGTCCGATGGATCCCAGGATGACCAGTCAATCGAGAAGAGTGCCCCCATTGAAGGACCTGGGTGCGCACCTGACTGGGAACATAAAGGCTATGAGGAGGGCCTCCTCCAGGGTCAGCCTCCTGACGTTGGGCCCCTCGCACCACAGTCTCAATCTCCCATGTGACGGGAGCAACGATGCAGGAACTGGGGATGATAGGTTCCGGGGTCCGCTCCTTTTCCGAGGGGTCAAACTGGCGAGAAAGGGCATCCGGTTTGAGATTCTTAGACCCTGGGCGGTAAGACAGGAGAAAGTTGAACCGGTTAAAGAAGAGAGCCCACCTGGCCTGCCGAGGGTTGAGGCGCTTGGCGTCCTGGATATATGTCAGATTTTTATGGTCGGTCCAGATGACAAAAGGATGCTCTGCTCCCTCCAACCAGTGTCTCCACTCCTCCAAGGCCAACTTAACTGCCAAGAGCTCCCTATTGCCGACATCGTAGTTACTCTCTACTGGCTTCAGGCGACGGGAAAAGAAGGCACAGGGATGTAGCTTTTGGTCCTTAGGGGAGCACTGGGACAGGACAGCCCCGACTCCAATATCCGAGGCATCCACCTCTACGATAAAGGGCAGGGTGGGGTCAGGGTGTACCAGAATGGGAGCAGAGGTGAAGCGTTGTTTGAGCTCCTGGAAGGCCCATTCCTCTTCAGAAGACCAACTGAACCGTAAAGGCGAGCCCTTGGTCAATGCGGAGAGGGAGGCGGCAAGGGAGCTGAAGTTGCGGATGAAGCGTCTGTAAAATTTGGCGAATCCCAGGAACCGCTGAACCTGCTTAACTGACGTGGGACGCGGCCAGTTCAAGACGGCTTGAACCTTGCTAGGATCCATCTGGACGCTTCCACAGGAGATGACGTAGCCCAGGAAGGTGACCTTAGAGACGTGGAATTCACATTTCTCGGATTTGACAAAGAGACAGTTCTCCAAGAGCCTCTGCAGCACCCATCTGACATGTTGGACATGCTGCTGGGGGGACTTTGAGAAGATGAGAATGTCATCCAAATAAACAAACACGAATTGGTTCAGCAGGTCCCGGAGCACGCCATTGACCAGAGCTTGGAAGACAGCAGGAGCATTAATGAGTCCAAAGGACATGACGAGGTATTCCCAGTGACCGCTAGGGGTGATAAAGCCAGTCTTCCATTCATCCCCCTCCCTAATGCGGACCAGGTTGTACGCGTTGCGGAGGTCAAGTTTGGAGAAGATGGTAGCTCCTTGCAGCTGATCAAATGCTGAAGACATCAAAGGGCGAGGATAGCGGTTCTTAATGGTAATTTTGTTAAGCCCCCGATAGTCTATGCAAGGCCTGAGACCACCATCCTTCTTCTTTACAAAAAAGAAGCCAGCACCCGCTGGGGAGGTGGAAGGGCGAATGAAACCTCTAGCGAGGGCTTCCTTGATGTATTCTTCCATGGAAACACTCTCAGGGCCAGAGAGAGAGTAGAGCCGACCCTGAGGGGGGCTAGTGCCAGGCAGGAGATCAATGGCACAGTCGTAGGACCGGTGTGGGGGGAGTGTAGTGGACCGCCTCTTACTAAACACAGCATGGAGGTCCGAATATTCAGGGGGCACATGAGCAAGGTGCAGCTGATCAGCTGGCTCAGGAGAGGAAGGACGGGGCACAGTCCCGGTAGTCCAGTCAATGTGAGGGTTGTGAAGAGAGAGCCACGGATGTCCAAGAACGAGAGGGAGCTCAGGTGAATCGATAAGGTGAAACTGCAGCAACACTTGATGTCTCTCCCCTACTTGGACATGTAATACTCCGGTGATATGATGAATATGTCCAGAACCAAGGGGCCTGCCATCGAGGGTGGTGACTTGTAAAGGCTTGTCAAGGCGGGAGAAAGGAATTTTCAGGCTGCGCAGAAGGGTGGCATCGATAAAACAGCCAGCAGCCCCGGAGTTCACAAACGCCTGGAGGTTGTACTGTTGTCCCTCCCAAGAGAGACGAGCGGGAAGCAGGGTTTGGAAGACAGAAGGGATTTGATCTGTCAGTATTTTCCCAATCCTCCTGGCTTTTTCCTGAAGCTCAGGGCATGTGGCTCTGAGATGGCCAGACGGGCCACAGTAAAGACAACGCCCCTCTCTCAATCTCCTCTGTCTCTCAAACTGGGAGAGCCGAGTTCTGCCGAGTTGCATAGGTTCCTCTTCGGTGCTAACAGGTGGACTCGGGGGTACTTGGAAACTCTTGGTCAGATTCGAAACACCGGAAGATCTCACCTCTGTGGAAGTAGTGAATCTCCTCTCTCTACCATGCTCCTGGAGGCAGTTATCCACACTGATGGCAAGGGAGATGAGTGTGTCAAGGTCCTCCGGAACCTCTCTGGATGCCAGTTCATCTTTGATAGATTCGGAAAGGCCATGAAGAAACGCGGAGAGAAGGGCCTCGGTGTTCCAGCAGCTTTCCGCAGCGAGTGTGCGGAACTCAATGGCGAAGTCGGCTACGCTGCAGTTGCCCTGGTGGAGATTCAAAAGTCTCTTAGCTGCCTCCCGTCCACTGACAGGATGGTCAAAGACTTTGCTCATCTCTTCGGCGAAAAGGAGAATGTCTGAGCAGACGAAAGATTGCTGCTCCCAGATAGTGGTAGCCCAGGCGAGAGCTTTTCCCGAGAGTAGTGATATGATGAACGCTACCTTTGAGTGGGGTGATAGGAACATGGAGGGTTGGAGTTCAAAAACTAGGAAGCACTGGGTCAAGAAGCCGCGACACTTGCCTGGATGACTGTCATAGCGCTCTGGCGCGGGTAGGCGAGGCTCTCGGTGAGTCTGGAGGTCGGCGACTGGTGGGGTAGTACCCAAAGGAACTGACTGAGGAGGAACATCCTGAGCAGAAGCCACAGCAGCTGGGTGTTGAATGGTCTGAGAGCTTGGACCTGGGGGAGAGCAGCAGCGCGACCGGCGGCACTTAAAAGCGGCGGATTCAGCGAGGCCCGACCAGAGAGCTTGGACCTGGGGGAGAGCAGCAGCGCGACCGGCGGCACTTAAAAGCGGCGGATTCAGCGAGGCCCGACCAGAGAGCCTGGACCTGGGGGAGAGCAGCAGCGCGACCGGCGGCACTTAAAAACGGCGGATTCAGTGAGGCGTACCAATTCAACAGCAGAGGAGAGAGGTAAAAAGTAATCCAAGTGTGACGTCACCAGGAAGCAGGTAAGTGATTGGTTGGTGAGTATTTCTTTTATTACAAGCTTAAATTCTGCGGTTTATATTTTCTTGGGTCTCTGTGGTGTAGTGGGGACAGTTGGTAAATAAGCGCCCTAGAGTATATCTTTAACTGGTGGTATTGAATTAATTTAAATTAATTAAAGGGGTAAGTCATGCCAGGAGAGCCCAGCCCCGTGTTATGCTCCTCTTGCTCTATGTGGGAATTCAGGGACGCTGCCAGTGTCCCTGATGACCACGTGTGCCAGAAATGCATCCAGCTGCAGCTACTAACTGAGGCGCTGGAGCTGCAGATGGATGGGTTGTGGAGCATTCACGATGCTGAGAGGGTCGTGGATTACACGTTTGATGAGTTGGTCACGCCGCAGGGTAGGGCTGCACAGGCAGAAGGGAAATGGGTGACCACCAGGCGGAGCAGTAGAAGCAGGCAGGTAGTGCAGGAGGCCCTTGTGGCCATCCCCCTTTCAAACAGGTATACCAATTTGGATCCTGTTGAGGGGGATGACTCACCAGAGGAAGGCAGCAGCAGCCAACTTCCTGGCACCGGGGGTGTTGCTGCTGCTCAGGAAGGGAGGAAAAAGAGTGGGAGAGCAATAGTGGTAGGGGATTCTATCGTAAGGGGAACAGATAGACGGTTCTGTGGCCGTAGACGTGACTCCAGGATGGTTTGTTGCCTCCCTGGTGCCAGGGTCAAGGATGTCACTGAACGGCTGCAGGGCATTCTGAAGGGGGAGGGTGAACAGGCAGAGGTCGTGGTTCACATTGGGACCAACGACATAGGTAGGAAGAGGGATGAGGTCCTGCAACAAGAATTTAGGGAGCTAGGTAGCAGATTAAAGAGCAGGACCTCAAAGGTTGTAATCTCTGGATTACTCCCGGTGCCACGTGCTAGTGAGTATAGGAATATGAGGATAGAGCAGATGAATGCGTGGCTAAAGAGTTGGTGCAGGAGGGAGGGCTTTAGTTTCCTGGATCACTGGGCCTGCTTCTAGGAAAGGTGGGACTTGTACAAGTCGGACGGGTTGCACCTGAACCAGAGTGGGACAAATATCCTTGCGGGAAGGTTTGCTAGCACTGTTCGGGGGGGTTTAAACTAAAATGGCAGGGGGTTGGGAACCTGAGCAGGGAGACAGAGGAAAGGAAAACAGGGATAAAAGCAAAAGATAGGAAGGAGAAAAACAAAAGTGGCAGTCAGAGAAATCAATGGTTTAAATCAAACGTGGCCACAGTAAATAATAATTCTAATAGGTCTAAGAGCGTTAAAAAAACAAGCCTGAAGGCTTTGTGTCTTAATGCGAGGAGCATTTGTAATAAGGTGGATGAATTGGCCGCGCAAATAGAGGTAAACGAATACGATTTGGTTGGGATTACAAAAACGTGGCTCAAGGATGGCCAAGACTGGGAACTCAACATCCAGGGGTATTCGATATTCAGGAAAGATAGGCAAAAATGAAAGGGAGGTGGGGTAGCATTACTGGTTAAAGAAGGGATTAATACAATTGTAATGAAGGATATTAGCTCTGATGATGTGGAATCTGTATGGGTAGAATTGAGAAATACTAAGGGGAAAAAAACATTAGTGGGAGTGGTATATAGACCTCCAAACAGTAAGGTGGAGGTTGGGGATGGCATTAAAAGGGAAATTAAAGAAGCGTGCAATAAGGGCACAGCAGTCATCATGGGTGACTTTAATCTACATATAGATTGGGCCAACCAAATTAGTAACAATACTGTGGAGGAGGAATTCCTGGAGTGTTTACGGGATGGTTTCCTGGACCAATATGTCGAGGAACCAACCAGAGATCAGGCCATCTTAGACTGGGTATTATGCAATGAGAAAGGATTAATTAGCAATCTTGTTGTACGAGGCCCCTTGGGTCGGAGCGATCATAATATGATCGAATTCTTCATTAAGATGGAGAATGAAACAGTTGACTCAGAGACAAGGGTCCTCAATTTAAATAAAGGATACTACGATGGTCTGAGGAGCGAGTTGGGTAGGATTGAGTGGGGAATGGCGCTCAAAGGGTTAACGGTGGATAGGCAATGGCAAACATTCAAAGACCGAATGGATGAGCTACAGAATTTGTTCATCCCAGTTTGGCGTAAAAATAAAACAAAAAAGGTGACTCAACCGTAGCTAACAAGGGAAATTAGGGATAGCATAAGATCCAAGGAGAGGACATATAAATTGGCTAGAAAAAGCAATAATCCTGAGGACTGGGAGCTGTTTAGGAGTCAACAAAGGAGGACAAAGGGATTAATTAAGAAAGGGAAAATAGAATATGAGAGTAAGCTTTCAGGGAACATAAAAACTGACTGTAAAAGCTTTTATAGATATGTGAAGAGAAAAAGATTAGTGAAGTCAAGCGTAGGTCCCTTACAGTCAGAATCAGGGGAATTTATAATGGGAAACAAGGAAATGGCAGACCAACTAAATGCATACTTTGGTTCTGTCTTCACAAAGGAGGACACAAATAACCTCCCAGAGATGCCGGGGAACATATGGTCTGATGAAAGCGAGGAACTGAAAGAAATCAGTATTTGTAGGAAAATGGTGTTAGGAAAATTGATGGGACTGAAGGCCGATAAATCCCCAGGGCCTGATGGTCTACATCCCAGGGTACTTAAGGAAGTGGCCCTAGAGATAGTAGATGCATTACTGATCATCTTCCAGAACTCGATTGACTCTGGAACGGTACCCATGGATTGGAGGGTAGCTAATGTTACCCCACTATTCAAAAAAGGTGGTAGAGAAAATGCGGGGAATTATAGACCGGTAAGCCTGACATCGATAGTGAGGAAAATGCTAGAGTCTATTATAAAAGATGTAATAGCAGAGCACTTGGAAAGCAGTGACAGGATCGGACAAAGTCAACATGGATTTACAAAAGGTAAATCATGCTTGACTAATCTACTGGAAGTTTTTGAGGATGTAACTGGTAAAATAGATAAGGGAGAACCAGTGGATGTGGTGTATTTGGACTTTCAGAAGGCTTTCGATAAGGTCCCACACAAGAGATTAGCGTGCAAAATTAAGGCACATGGGATTGGGGCAAGGTATTAACTTGGATAGAGAACTGGTTGGCGGACAGAAAGCAAAGAGTTGGAATAAACGGGTCATTTTCCGAGTGGCAGGCAGTGACTAGTGGGATACCGCAAGGATCGGTCCTAGGACCCCAGCTGTTCACAATATATATTAATGATCTGGACGAGGGAATTGGATGTAATATCTCCAAATTTGCAGACGACACAAAGCTGGGCGGGAGGGTAAGCTGCGAGGAGGATGTCGGAAAACTCCAGTACGATTTGGACAGGTTGGGTGATTGGGCAGAAACATGGCAAATGCACTATAATGTGGATAAATGTGAGGTTATCCACTTTGGTGGCAAAAACAGGAAGGCAGATTATTATTTGAATGGCAATAGATTGGGAGAAGGGGAAGTGCAAAGAGACCTGGGTGTCCTTGTGCACCAGTCGCTGAAGGTAAGCATGCAGGTGCAGCAGGCGGTTAAGAAGGCAAATGGTATGTTGGCCTTCGTAGCAAGAGGGTTCGAGTACAGGAACAAGGATGTCTTGCTACAGTTGTACAGGGCCTTGGTGAGACCGCACCTTGAGTATTGTGTGCAGTTTTGGTCACCTTACCTGAGGAAGGACGTTCTTGCCATGGAGGGAGTGCAGCGAAGATTCACCAGGCTGATACCTGGGATGGCAGGAATGACGTATGAGGAGAGATTGTGTCAATTGGGCTTATACTCGCTGGAGTTTAGAAGATTGAGAGGGGATCTCATCGAAACCTATAAAATTCTGTCAGGTCTGGACAGACTAGATGCAGGAAGGATGTTTCTGATGGCCGGGGAGTCCAGAACCAGGGGTCATAGTCTAAGGATAAGGGGTAAGCCACTTAGGACTGAAATGAGGAGGAATTTCTTCACCCAGAGAGTGGTGAACCTGTGGAATTCTCTGCCACAGAGGGCGGTGGAGGCCAGTTCATTAAATATATTCAAGAAAGAGTTGGATATATTTCTTGAGGCTAAAGGGATCAAGGGATATGGGGAAAAGGCAGGGACAGGGTACTGAATTTGGATGATCAGCCATGATCACATTGAATGGCAGAGCAGGCTCAAAGGGCCGAATGGCCTACTCCTGCTCTTATCTTCTATGTTCGTCCATGTATTTACCTTGTCCGAAATGCTTTGGAGAAGTTGCTCAAGGCGGCCGAGGAAAGCACCTTGATGGGAGAGAATAGAACGAAATTCCTCCATCACTGCTGGGTCCATACTGGCTCAGTCTTGCTGTCAGGGCGAGGCTGGTTCTGGACCCAAGTGCAGACAGACGAGGCGAGAAGCAGGTATGCTGTCTTAAATAAAAATACTTTACTAGAATCACACAGGTAAACAGTTACAAACATAGGAGCTCAATACAAGCTACCACTAGGCAAACGGCTTGTCAAGACTGAGCACAGAGGGAAGAAACCACAGAACTTAAATACAAGCAAAAACAGGTGAAACCAACAAACCTGATAAAAGGCAGTTAAGTAATAAACACAGGAGAAACTAGTAACAATTAGCAAAGGGATAAAAAAGTGAAGGTGCCATCTAGGGGTTACTGAGGGAACTAACCGGCACCCTCACAACTGTGGCCTGAATCCACAAAGGCTGTCTGTGGACTGCAGGAACCATTTTAAAGTGTCCCAAAAAGGTCATGGGGTGTGGTGGCCATTTTGTATGCCCCTTTTCTGGACTTCTTTTAAAACAGTCTTTAAAATTAAGGCCTCTTCTGCCAATAGACCCTCATAGGACAAAGTTCAATTTTGCAAATCTTACAATACTAAATAACTTTGAAATTACTGAATGTTACTGTTGCACTATGTGAAACTGACAAGAAAGCACTGAAACTCCACTAACCTACAGCTGTGACTCATTACTGCTGATCCCTTTAAATAACATCCCTGGAGCCAGCTTCCCACCAGCTCTCCCTTTTGCTGTTTCCTCCAAGTGCTAAGGTAGGTGGTAACAATCAATTTCTCAGATCGGGCAGCCAGTGGGCGTTGCACACTCACTGACGTCATGATCCACCTGGCATTGAGGCTCCCAGCGATAACTGTTAGCAGCGGCGCTGCGGGGGAAAGGGGCGGGATTCGCTTCACCCCAGCGATAAAGGTCTAGTGCCCTGTTAGCGCCATCTGCTGGTGCCAATGGGAGCTGCTAAGGTACCAAATTTCTCCCCCTAAATGTTTAAAGCAAGAAGCTGATCTCCTACGATTGTTTAATCCTTTCAAGAAGCATAATTCTTCGAACACTGCTTCTTTTCTTTTTTGCCCTTAAGCACTTATCAACATATGCTAGATAAGTATCAACAATTCAATGAATGTCAGTTTGTACTGACACTGTTAATTAATTACGCAACATGAAAGTAATACCCTGAGCTCTCAGGAGTGCTCATATCTGCTAAGATAACAGTCGGTAAAAAGGACTAAATCATTAACTAGGACTGAGCACACTATACTGGTACAGTATGATTAAATCCCAGGTTATGCACTACATAAAGGTAATCTGTAAATCAAAATCCTGGTGATACCATTGGATGGGAAGCAATCTGATTTCATCAGCTTTCTTCTGCATAATATGTTAAGTACGGTTTATTTTTTAATTGCTTATCAAGACTTGGTTACTAGGCAACCTTGTCCTCCATTTTGCCTCCTTTCAATATATGGAGCTGGAATTTGCAGTCGGAGGCGTACCTCTGGAGTACGCCTCCGACCCGATAAAAATAATCCACACCTACCTGCTGACTCCTGGGTTTCGGAGGCTTTGGGTCCTGGTCCTGCAGGCGTACGCCTGCATAAAGGCCAACGGATCCCAGGGTCGCAGGCGGTTCGGGAGCTTCCCTGGGATCACGAGGGTCAGGTCCTCCAATCAGAAAGGAGGATTTCTCATATACTTATGGGGATTCCATTTACCAACGGAATCCCCATAAGCATATGAGGAATCCCTAAATAATTAATTAATTTACACAACTATGCAGCACGGTGGCATAGTGGTTAGCACTGTTGCCTCACAGCGCCAGGGACCCGGGTTCGAATCCAGCCTCGGGTGACTGTCTGTGTGGAGTTTGCACATTCTCCCCGTGTTTGCGTGGGTTTTCTCCGGGTGCTCCTGTTTCCTCCCACAGTCCAAAGATGTGCGGGTTAGGTTGATTGGCTATGATAAATTGACCCTTAGTGTTAGGGGGATTAAATACGTGGGGTTACGGGGATAGGGTGGGATATGTGTTGGTGTAGGGGTTACGGGGATCGGGTGGGATATGTGTCGGTGCAGGCTCGATGGGCCGAAATGGCCTCTATCTGCACTGTGTGGTTTCTGTGATTTCTGTGAACTGGAATAAAAATAAAAGTTCCCACTTTCTAATTTAATTAAAAGTCCCTTTAATGAAGCATTTATAATAAAAATTTCATTTTTTGAAAAAATAATTTTAAACATTTTAATCTTGGCCAAAATTTACATAAACTAATTTTAAATGTTTGTGTATGATTTTTTTATTTTTAAATTTTAACGCTGATGAAAGCAGGCCCTATGCCTGCTTTTACCAGGTGTAAGGGTTTTGTGGGCAGTAGTTGGGCAAATAGCACAACTCTGCACCTGCAAAAGTGATTTTTGGGTCAGTGCGGTAGACCTATCAAGGCATGCAGAAACCCAGAACTTGTGGGGCCTTTTACGAGGCTTACGATGGTACGCATACGCCGTCATGGGGAACGGAAAATCTGGGCTGTGACTTTCATGCTGGATCTCTTCATCTAATATAATGTAGAAAGAAGTACATTAAATGTTGGACAGTGTGTGTGATTTTATAAAGTGTGTTACCACAGAGAAATAAGTAACTTGGCCAAATAAATTCAACTGAACTAGTAGCTCAAAACATCCATTTATATAGAATATATTTTCAATGGCCTAGTCATCATTTGGGGAATGCTGAGGATTTCAATGATGTACCTGACTATGTCCTATGCTTGTGAATCAGTTATTCTGTTAAGTGAAGGAAATCCTTTCTTCAGCTCCACTTTTAGCAGAAGAATCATTGTGCAGCATTAAAGGTGTTAATTTAGTATTTGTGATGTTATATTTTAATTCAAGTTTTGGTCATTACTGTTCATCTTCAAATTGAGGGCTATCAAAGCAACATTGGAAAACATCAGAAATAATCTATGTACTGACTTTGATGGTTTAAATTGTCTATGTTAATTTCATATGAATGAGAGTTAATAATTCACAAACAGAAATGTGCCGATAACACCCTACAAATGCTGGATTGTGATCTAAAGCACAATATGATCTTAACAATTATTTGCTATTATTGTATCAAGGCTGGTGGAGTTAAAATAGAACTTGTTAAATTTGTGATGGAAAGTAATATCGACCACAAAATTCCATGGGCTGCAATCCCGGGGGCAGCATCGGGCGTTTGTCGATTCAATGGAAGAGCATCTCACTTGCGCGGGGCAAGTGAACGTGAGCAGCTCTTTGGGTGTATTTTTGGCACCCACCTGCTCCATGTGCCAAGAAAGTTGAATGCCTGCCCAGGGGGAGGGGATTTGCCCAGGCCCTACTCTGATTCATTCCTCAGCAAGGGGGCTGATTGAAGTTTTTTTCTGAAATAAAATGTTCTTTTTCAGAGGTTCAGGCCACTTTGGAAGTGGGGCTCATGTTCACCATTGTGGAGATTGTTTTACCTCTCCTCACTCAGCACATCGGTCGTCATTGCAACACTGGATTGGGAGCAGTTTAGGATTCAACAAAGGAGGGCAAAGGGATTAATTAAGAAGGGGAAAATAGAATATGAGAGTAAGCTTGCAGGGAACATAAAAACTGGCTGTAAAAGCTTTTATAGATATGTGAAGAGAAAAAGATTGGTGAAGTCAAGCGTAGGTCCCTTGCAGTCAGAATCAGGGGAAGTTATAATGGGGAACAAAGAAATGGTTGACCAATTAAATACATATTTTGGTTCTGTCTTCACAAAGGAGGACACAAATAACCTCCCAGAGATGTCGGGTAACATAGGATTTGATGAAAGGGAGGAACTGAAAGAAATCAGTATTTGTAGGGAAATGGTGTTAGGGAAATTGACGGGATTGACGGCCGATAAATCCCCAGGGCCTGATAATCTACATCCTAGGGTACTTAAGGAAGTGGCCCTAGAAATAGTAGATGCATTGCTGATCATCTTCCAACATTCGATGGAATCTGGAACAGTACCCATGGATTGGAGGGTAGCTAATGTTACCCCACTATTCAAAAAAGGTGGTAGAGAGAAAATGGGGAATTACAGACCGGTAAGCCTGACATCGGTAGTGGGGAAAATGCTAGAGTCCATTATAAAATATGTAATAGCAGAGCACTTGGAAAACGGTGACAGGATCGGACAAAGTCAACATGGATTTACAAAAGGTAAATCGTGCTTGACTAATCTACTGGAATTTTTTGAGGATGTAACTGGTAAAATAGATAAGGGAAAACCAGTGGATGTGGTGTATTTGGACTTTCAGAAGGCTTTCGATAAGGTCCCGCATAAGAGATTAGCATGTAAAGTTAAGGCACATGGGATTGGGGGCAAGCTATTGACTTGGATAGAGAACTGGTTGGCAGACAGAATGCAAAGAGTTGGAATAAACAGGTCTTTTTCCGAGTGGCAGGCAGTGACTAGTGGGGTACCGCAGGGATCGGTCCTTGGACCCCAGCTATTCACAATATATATTAATGATCTAGACAAGGGAACTAGATGTAATATCTCCAAGTTTGCAGACGACACAAAGCTGGGTGGGCGTGTGTGCTGTGAGGAGGATGCCGAGAAACTCCAGTATGATTTGGACAGGTTGGGTGATTCGGCAGAAGCATGGCAGATGCAATATAACGTGGATGAATGTGAGGTTATCCACTTTGGTGGCAAAAACAGGAAGGCAGATTATTACCTGAATGGCAATAGATTGGGAGAAGGGGAAGTGCAACGAGACCTGGGTGTCCTTGTGCACCAGTCGCTGAAGGTAAGCATGCAGGTGCAGCAGGCGGTTAAGAAGGCAAATTGTATGTTGGCCTTCGTAGCTAGAGGGTTTGAGTACAGGAACAAGGATATCTTGCTGCAGTTGTACAGGGCCTTGGTGAGACCACATCTTGAGTATTGTGTACAGTTTTGGTCGCCTTATCTGAGGAAGGATGTTCTTGCCATGGAAGGAGTTCAGCGAAGATTCACCAGGCTGATACCTGGAATTGCAGGAATGATGTATGAGGCGAGATTGTGTCGATTGGGCTTATACTCGCTGGAGTTTAGAAGAATGAGAGGGGATCTCATTGAAACTTATAAAATTCTGACAGGACTGGACAGACTAGATGCAGAAAGGATGTTCCCGATGGTGGAGGAGTCCAGAACCAGGGGTCACAGTCTATGGATAAGGGGTAAGCCATTTAGGACAGAAATGAGGAGGAATTTCTTCACCCAGAGAGTGGTGAACCTGTGGAATTCTCTACTACAGAAGGCAGTAGATGCCAATTCATTAAATATGTTCAAGAAGGAGTTGGATATATTTCTTAAGGCTAAACGGATCAAGGGGTATGGGGAGAAAGCAGGGACAGGGTACTGAATTTAGATGATCAGCCATGATCACATTGAATGGCGGAGCAGGCTCGAGGGGCCGAATGGCCTACTCCTGCTCCTATCTTCTATGTCTATGTTTCTATGGGTCCCCGTACCTAGGTCAATACTGGGAAACGCCACCCCCAGTCAGTCATTTCTCTTGTAAGGAGCAGAAGAAACTTCCAGCCCATACAAAGCCCCTTGTAAACACCTACAAGCAGCAGAGACCTGTTACCTAGAGTTACAGTGGGGGACCGGTAGAACCCCTCAAGAATTTCAGGGCCCATTATCTCGTACTGTATATACACTGATACATGTGTCATTGCATCCTAAAACTCACCTATGCTACAGTATTTAAACAAATACATCAATATGCTTGCATGTGCAGCTTTATTCTCTTACAGGGTTATGCAAATACAGTCTACTCTTAATTTTCAGTTGCTTAATTCAAATTATACGTTACATTGAATTAAAATGACAAGAAAAGGCTTGTGCTTCAATTGCTTCATTCTATTACTGGATGATTTGATTTTTTTTTGAGCAAATAAAAATAACTTTGAATTAGCAGACGTGGACTTCCTTGCTATGCCATGTACAGTAGAGTGGCTGCCTCCTACAGACAACAGGGAGTTAGGAACATTAGGAACAGGAGTTGACCATTCAGCCCCTTGAGCCTGCTCCACCATTCAATTAGATCATGGCTGATCTGCACCTCAACTCCATTTTCCCACCTTTACTCCATATCCCTTGATACATTTACCCAACAAAAATCTATCAATCGCCATCTTGAAAGCTCCAATTGGCACAGCATCCACAGCCTTTTAGGATGGGGGGAGAGGGGAAGAGTTCCAGATTTCTTCTGCCCTTTGTGTGAAAAATTGCTTCATGATTTTGTTCCTAAATGGCCAACGCTAATTTTAAGATTATATCCCCTTGTCCTTGATTCCCTCACCAGAAGAAAACATTTATCCATATCTACCTGATCAAATCCATTTAACATTTTAAATACCTCGATCAGGTCACCCCTCAATATTCCAAATATCTGAGTCTGATTAAGAGAATCCACAATACCACGGTATGTACATAGGCTCATGAATTTATGGTGAATGCATGAGCTGTAGTGTGTAATCCTTACTTCTGATGTCGATAATACAGAAATAACTATCATCCATGAGTTATCGGTGCTCCTTTTTAATAAACATTCAGTGAGCTGATCAGGTTTGATTTGCCGGTTTGTTTAAAAATAAGTTATCCAGGTACTTGTGCCAGCAATTTGTTTAAAAGTGGAAATAATACTCCTTTTGCAAAAATAGCTTAACTTCTCAGTGTTGTCATTTGACTTGCTTTTCTTTGCCTGAGGCTGATACAGCATTGCTTCCAGCTCTTGCACAAAAAATTCAACAAACACACAAGTAAAGCAAAAAGTTCACTCCTTATTTTAATACGGTGTTCAAAATACACTGAGGCATAATTCATTGGAAATCTGAGATTGCGTGAAGAGTAACCATGCAATATGAAAAACATTGCAAATTGCATGTTACACGACTATATCCCACTATTATTTTTTGGGGGGGGGGTTTTTTAAACCTTTATACTTCTTGTTTTAGCCCACACATCATGGATCACTCTCTCAGGTTAGTCCGAATTCCTCAAAACTTTCTGAATGTGAATATTTCCAGCATTTTCTGTTGTTATTTCTGAATGTCTATCCTTGGTTTGAGAACTGGGTAAACCTGTTCAATTTGAGCCTGAAATTCCACTTTTAGCAAAATGTGAGGGAATATTTTTACTGCATAATTAACGGCCCACTGAGCATATCTCAGGAAAGTGTAGTTCTTGCATTGCAATTTTTGAGAACCTGATTTTGTTAGTAGATCATTAATTATGCAGAAAAGCAGGTGGCCTCTCATGTTTTGTTGTTTAAAAAACATATTTTACTCCCATTTGTGCTCTGGGAATTGTGTATGTGTGGTGTAGCATTTACATTTCATTAAAATGTTCAATCATTTAATGAATGAAGTTTTTATAGATCTAATTTTACTCAACCATATACTGCACAGTAATGATCTCTAAAAGATAGAAACAGGAACTGAGCTACTTGTTAATAAAAATTAAAATTGCAATAATTATTTTTTAATTCCCAGAATTCTTCACTTAGAAGGCATGTTTTCTGGCTCAGATTTGGCTCTGCCTATGAGGAACTTATGCTCATAGGCCAGGAAATCAAGTGGGGCGTCCCATTTACCAAATTACCCCTTGATTCATGCAGCGATCTTCCAGCTGGCCATTTCAGTAAATCTGAAATGCTCTTAGAAAATGTGTGAGAGCTTCTTGCAAATATTAAAATGTATTTTAAAACATGCAAATACTCCCTAGAGTGATTTTCTGTCTGTTTAGGATGGGATTGTGCTGTGTGCTCTGTTGTTTGCCAGGAATGGGCAAAAGGAGGATTGTAAAACAGAGGGGGCATAAAAAAAGGCTTGTACAATTAAAACTTCCACTGCAACTCAGGGAGCAACATGACCTCTAACTACAAGCTATAGAGTCCTGTGCTGTTTGGCAAGTTAAGTTCAAATTAATGCTGGAGTTCATTTTCAAGTGCCCCACATACAGCATTTCATGGTTGAAGTGGTACACCCTGTGTATCAGTAACTTGCCCTGCATCATGCAGCTAGATAACTTTAGAATGATATAACATGCTATGCTCTTTTAAGATGTTAGCGTGTCAAGCAGTTCAATTGTAAGTTGCAGCTTGAATGTGTGCCCTACTGGAATATGGGTACACATGGTTAGCAATGAAAGACTTGTAAGGTTGTCTGAGGACTTGATGTGGACCAACAATAAATGTGTAGCGAGTTAACAGGCAATGCTTTGCAGCATGCATACTTGGGCTAGTTACCTGGTATACAGCCCTGTTATGTAGCTGTACTGTAGCAGTTTATTAAGGTGTGCCATCTTCTCTTGCATATATTTCCAGGTCCTGTAGATACTATATATAACCACCTCCTGCTTGACCTGCCTCTGAGAAGAATGCCCTGAAGAGCCAAGCAGGGCAACCAACCATCTCATGCAGCAGGAGCTGCACCTTGCCAGCCAAGAAACAGGGAAGGGTTTGGATATTGAGCAGTTCCATCACTTGATCCACAGATTCTATCCCCTGGCCTCCACATTTGCTTTGCCATCCATTGATTTTTTTTTCAGTCAATTTCATTGTCCCTTATGGAAAAGTTGCCAACAATTTCTCTCGCAAATTCCTTATAACTGGTTGTATCCCTTCAAATCCAGTGGCAGCCCTCTAATAGCTGCTGCAGCCGGGGATATTTGAACACCTTTGGTGAACTCACAGCCTGAAGCGCAGTCCAAAGGGGAGCTCACCTTGCATATTAACTGAGGCCAATCCCAGAATACCCAGCAGGGTTGACCATTTCCAACTTGTGAGAGTGCAAAACTCATAGCACACTGGTCCTTCAGTCTCAGCGCAGGGAATGGAAAATTATCATGTAATTCCTGATGAGAACAATTTAATCTTTTTGGGGAAGAAATACATTTACCTCCTCTGTTTGTGAATACTGGTCCGTATCTATTATTCTTTAATGGGTGTAAAGAAGCTTAATTAAAAATAAACTCCAATTGCAATTTTATTGGAGTTTAAAAGTATTTATTGTAGGCACACAAAATAAAATAGTCTGACAAATATAATTTTAATGTCCAGCAAATGTGC
Source organism: Somniosus microcephalus (assembly GCF_052327205.1). NCBI lineage: Eukaryota > Metazoa > Chordata > Chondrichthyes > Squaliformes > Somniosidae > Somniosus > Somniosus microcephalus. The sequence continues at coordinate 90,252,384 of NC_140992.1, read as the reverse complement.
CATAATCTATACTTGCAACTGTAGTATTATAAGGAAGGATTATAAATTTGTCATTTAATAAAAATAATAAACATACCAAAACTCTACTTATTAACATTACACCTGAAATTGTAATAGGCAATGATGGCAGATTCCATCCGGTGCATATAACCTACTTGTCATCAACCTGGTGAGGTATGCACATTCCAGTTGACCCTTTTTAGACATATGGAAACTGATGTTTTGGCAGGTCGCACAAAAGGGTTTCAATAGCACAGAGGAAGAGAAAGATTCATTGATACATTTCTAAATCTTAGTATGGTGGTGCTGGAGAAAGATAAGTCCATTATTCTCATTTCAATTTTATGTAATTTGCTAGATTTACAAATTTTATCTTGTATGTTTTTCTCTTTAATGGCAAATCGTTCACTGCTAGAGGAGCCTTGATGCAGTTCTAGAGCTGTTGCAGTGACACTGATTAAAGATCAGTTAAATCAAATGTACTGAAATTGGGGATTCTTCACCAGTGACTGAGCTCACGGATGATGAGGTTGAAGGGAGTAGAAGTTCAATATGATTTCTTCCTTATGGAAGAACTGATACATATACAGAGTTCTCTTACTGATGTCTCACCATGGTTATTTTGTTATGGACTAGAACCTCAATATTATTGCACATTGAGAGCTGATTTTCTAATCTAATTGTGCGAAAACCAATCGATGAGCAGGGATTGGGTTTTAGGCCTGTTTCTCGCCCTATTTCAATATCAAAATTCCATTTAGTAGGATTTGGCACAACGTGTTCACTCGTGAAGGTGGAGTAAGGTGCAGTTTCTCTGCTTTCACATCAACAACGTGCTGTCTGCTTTGTAAGCCCATGTGAAAGGGGGTGCTGGAGAGGCAAGTCTAGCCTTGGAGAGCATATTATTTTGAAAATATTTTGTAGTGTTTACTGCTACAGTTTACCTTGTTGGATTTGTGCTTTCTGGACTACTTTGCCTGTATTTTTGTTGTTGCATTTGTTTTTGCATTTGATTTTGCCTTCGTTTTTGTAGTTCTTTTGGGTTTTTTATGCGTGTTTTTCCATCTATCTGTTTCTCGGAACAGCAATTTTAACTCCAGCAACTAAAAAATGTAAAGATCTGTATTGCTCTGATCATTCCTCTTTTAATCAGGAGTTTTGAAGGGGGAAGAGGAACATCTGAGGAATGATCAGTGGCAGATTGACTTGCATCAGAGGCAGTCTGACTGCACCTGCCCATACCCGAGATGCTGGGGGAATTTTAACCTGGAGGAACGCGTGGGTTTGGGTACGGGTGGGGGGAGAAAACCGGAAAAATGTCAGTGTGTCGGGAAGCTGGCACCAACCCGCCGACTTCCGCGTTTAACTCGGGCACGTTAGGTTGCTTACGCAAACCTCTTGGGAGAGGCGGGTAGCCTCTTAACGTATGCTAATTGCTCAATGGAGCGAGATTTCAACACACTTTCAAATTTAACGGCTCAACCACAAGTTTTCTGGGCTTCCAAAACCTCGCCGATGAAAGCAAGGTGAGAATACAACAACAATTGAGGGGGTTAAATCAATCTCATGGAAACACTGCTCTACATACTCAATACTCACAGCTGCTTTCTTGCCTGCTAGTGGAAAAGGGATTGTTCACAATACTTTTGCTGAGAGTTTACTTTCTACACTTTGGAGGTTTCCTGAATCACATCAGAATGGGTGATGCTTTGGCTGCCTTAGATTGGATGTCAGATGAGGAGCAACATGACCAGCAGAAGCTGACTGTTCCTGGGAGACATGTAGCTGGACAGCAGAGAGGGGAGCAGCAGAGAATGGAGCAACTCACAGGGGGCACTACCTGTGACACAGAGTGTAAAAGCAGAGGCTGAGTTTCCTTGACATGTTCTTACTGCAATTATATAGGGCCCTGGTGAGACCACACCTGGAGTATTGTGTACAGTTTTGGTCTCCTTACCTTAGGAAGAATATACTTACCATAGAGGGAGTGCAACAAAAGTTCACCAGACTGGTTCCTGGGATGAGGGGATTGTCCTATGAGGCGAGATTGAGTAGACTAGGTTTATATTCTCTAGAGTTTAGAAGAATGAGAGGTGATCTCATTGAAACATACAAAATTCTTACAGGGCTTGACAGGGTAGTTGCAGGGAGGATGTTTCCCCTGGCTGGGGAAGCTAGAACCAGGGGTCACAGTCTCCAAATAAGGGGTCGGCCATTTAGGACTGAGATGAGGAAACATTTCTTCACTCAGAGGGTGGTGAATCTTGGAATTCTCTATCCCAGAGGGCTGTGGAGGTTCAGTCATTGAGTAGATTCACCACCGCCCTCAACGTTTTTGCCTTTGGATCTTTCCAGGGCTCTGCCAGAGGCATATCCAGGATCTCCCAGTCAGCGGCCCATAAAGGCATAAGACAGGTGACTGATGGATTGTTTGCCAGGGCCAGCAATTATATGAACTTCACCTGCGATGACACCAGCCAGAATGAGCAGGCACTCAGGTTTGCATCTCTGGCTGGCTTCCCACAGGTGCAGGGCATTATTGACTGCACACATGTTGCAATCCGGGCACCCCCCAGATCAACCAGAAGTATTTATGAACTGCAAGGGCTTCCACTCCATCAATGTGCAGCTGGTGTGCAACCACAAAAATATATTTCTGCAGGTGTGCACAAGATTTCTGGGGAGCTGCCATGATGCTTTCGTGTTGCAGCAGTCCAAGCTCCCTGATGTCTTCGGACCTGGAAGCTAGGAGACCAGGGATACCCACTTCATACTTGGCTGATGACACCCATCAGAAACCTGATCAATGAAGCCCAATGGTGCTACAATGAATGCCATATGACCAACAGATGTGTGATTGAACAAGCCATCGGCATGCTGAAGATGCGCTTCAGGTGTCTAGATAGATCTGGTGGCACCCTTCAGTACGCCATAGCCAGGGTGTCTAGAATGGTTGTGGTGTGCTGCTCTCTGCACAACATTGCACAGAAACTTAACAACATTATATTTTATTACACACCTATGTGCATACCTTTGTGCAACTATAAAGCTTCATGCTTTCTTTTCCTTCCGTTCCTATGTAGTGCAAGCCCTGTGCCTTGAGCAGAGGTAGAGGTAGGCTGCTCATGTCCCTGCTCTGACTGCTGGGATGCTCTTGGCCGATGTCCTCTGGGTTTTGAAGCCTACGAGGGCCCGGCCAAAGACTGCTCCTCCTGCACCTGTGCAGGAGCAGACTCGGCCGTCGGGGCATGAGGCAGCATGTTGGATATTAACTGAGGGCAGGGGGGCAAGGGGTGAGAAGTGAAAGCACTTTGTGTGGAGTCCCCACTTCCATGTCCCCTTTCGCCATCATCCCTTTCACGGCCCAGTCACATTTCACAGCCACCACTCTGCTGGAGAGCACTTTGGTGCAGATCAGTGCAGCACTGTAAGCCCAAGGCTAAGGTGTCTGTCATCCTATTGAAGGTTGCAGATATGTTGTCATCCACATGTTGTGCACAGCTGTGGTCAGGCGTGGATGCACTCGTTTATTTGCAGCGTTTGATGTTCCATGGAGTTGACCACTCTATCTATGTCAGAACACATCATCACAATGCCCAGCGATATCAACCCACTCATGCTTGAGGCAGACTGCTCCATTCTCCCTACAATTGTGATCAGTTTACTCGGAAGGCCTGTTAGTACATTGCACATTCTCTGCTGCTGCTCATTGATTCTCCTTTTCATTGACGGCCCCCAGCATCTGTGTCCAGCTGAGCAGAGCTTGGAGAGACCTGCACCCTCCAACGCAAACTCTCCACTGCTGTCTCTGCCACCACCATCTGCTCTTGCTCGCTTGTGAAATGTGAGTCACCAGGTGAAAACCCAACTATCTATCTAACTGATCACACTGAAGTGCGAGTATCTGAGCTGGTGCATGGTCTGCATGATTCCTATGATGGTGCACACTCAGAAGGAATAAGCTCCTCTGAGGATTCGTTGTCTGTGACGTCCAGCAACTGTTGCTGCACGCATGAAGGCCCTGTCAGAGAGAAAAGTTATAAATTAGTACTGGTAAGGTAAGAATGTTGCAACTTAACATTATGAAGAAGATCATATATCACTCTCTGTTGAAATCAAGTCAACATGATTGAGTGCTGTATGACGTGTGAGTCGCTGATATTTAATTGAGTCACCAGATAGCTGGAAGGTCCCCATCTCTGACGGCCACTGATCTCCTCATCTGCAGTTATGAGCTGCGAGATCTGTGAAGGCCCATCTTTGGTTCTCTTCCTCTCCCTTGTGTTCACAGAATCACAGAAATCACAGAAACCCCACAGTGCAGATAGAGGCCATTTCAGCCCATCGAGCCTGCACCGACACATATCCCACCCGATCCCCGTAACGCCTACACCAACACATATCCCATCCTATCCCTATAACCCCACGTATTTAAGCCCCCTAACACTAAGGGTCAATTTATCATAGCCAATCAACCTAACCCGCACATCTTTGGACTGTGGGAGGAAACCGGAGCACCCGGAGAAAACCCACACAAACACGGGGAGAATGTGCAAACTCCACACAGACAGTCACCCGAGGCCGGATTCGAACCCGGGTCTCTGGCGCTGTGAGGCAACAGTGCTAACCACTATGCCACCGTGCTGCCCCCACCGTGTTCTGAGATCTCTTCTCCTGCAATGGGGGAAAGAACAGACTTATGAGTGACTGTAATGGCATTTGTTCAGCCGATGGATGGAGAGCATTTGAGCGGGTAACTATCTGGGAGAGGCATGAAATTACATAAAGATGAGGGTAGTGGCAGTATGGATGGATAAATGGGGATGTGAGGAAGTGCATAGAAAGAGATGGGTGCGCATGCAAAGTAAGTGGGTGTGAGGAGTGATGTGATGGAGTAGACTTGACGAGGCAGAGTGAGGGGGTGGGGTGATGCGCACAGCAGGATGTAGGTTAATGTGCAACTGCACTCACCTTTCCTGACCTGGTTAAGCCATTAAAGCACTCCCTGCACTGAATCCAGGAGCGTAGCACAATACTCCTGCTGCTGATGTCCTCGGCCACCACCAGCCACGTCGGTGTCGGCAGCAGGTTTATTCCTTCCATTGCTCTTGAAAAGTATCTCTTTCCAGCTCCTCATTGACACCAGTAGTATATCAAGGGAGGCGCCATTGAATCGGGGTGCAGCCTTTGACCATCTGGAATCCATTTACACACCTTGTCTTCTCTTCTTCCCAACTCCAAACTCCTCGAAATTCCATCTTCGGATTGGCCCTTTAAATACTGGAGTTGAGATTGCACCTTGCAGGTCCTCATCATGCCCGCTGCCGTGCATTGGATGCCAAACCCAGAAGTAAAATGATAATGAGGTGACTGAAGTTACTTCTGGGTTTCCCACGCAATATCGGACAGGTATATGGAGTTAGGTCGCAGATCTAGCAGCTCAAAACTGGGCATCCGTGAGGTGCTGTGGGCCATCAGCAGCAGCAGAATTTTATTCCACCACAATCTGTAACCTCATGGCCTGGCATATCCCTCACTCTACCATTACCATGAAGCCAGGAGACCAACCCTGGTTCAATAAGGAGTATAGAAGAGCATGCCAGGAGCAGCACCAGGCATACCTAAAAATGAAGTGCCAACCTGGGGAAGCTGCAACACAGGACTACATGCATGCTGAAAAATAGAAGCAGCATGCTATAGAGAGAGCTAAGCAATCCCACAATCAATGGATCAGATCAAAGCTTTGCAGTCCAGCCACATCCAGTCGTGAATGGTGGTGGACCATTAAACAACTAACGGGAGGAGGAGGCTCCATGAATATCCCCATCCTCAATGATGGTGGAGCCCAGCACATGAGTGCAAAAGACAAAGTTGAAGCATTTGCAACCATCCTCAGCCAGAAGTGGCGAGTGGATGATACATATCGGCCGACTCCTGAGGTCCCCACCATCACAGAAGCCAGTCTTCAGCCACTTCGATTCACTCCACGTGATATCAAGAAACGGCTGAGTGCACAGTATACAGCAAAGGTTATGGGCCCCGGATATCATGCTGAAGACTTGTGCTCCAGAACTAGCCGCGCCTCTAGCCAAGCTGTTCCAGTATAGCTACAACACTGGCATCTATCCGACAGTGTGGAAAATTGCCCAGGTATGTCCTGTCCACAAAAAGCAGGACAAATCCAACCCGGCCAATTACCGCCCCATCAGTCTACTCTCAATCATCAGCAAAATGATGGAAGGTGTCATCGACAGTGCTATCAAGCAGCACTTACTCACCAATAACCTGCTCACTGATGCCCAGTTTGTGTTCCGCCAAGTCCACTTGGCTCCTGACCTCATTACAGCTTTGGTCCAAATATGGACAAAGGAGCTGAATTTCAGAGATGAGGTGAGAATGACTGCCCTTGACATCAAGGCAGCATTTGACGGAGTGTGGCATCAAGGAGCCCTAGTAAAACTGAAGTCAATGGGAATCGGGGGGAAAATGCTCCACTGGCTGGAGTCATACCTAGCACAAAGAAAGATAGTTGTGGTGGTTGAAGGTCAATCATCACAGCCCCAGGAAATCACTGCAGGAGTTCCTCGGGGCAGTGCCCTAGGCCCAACCATCTTCAGCTGCTTCATCAATGACCTTCCCTCCAACATAAGGTCAGAAATGGGGATGTTCGCTGATGATTGCACAGTGTTCAGCGCCATTCACAACTCCTCAGATAATGAAGCAGTCCATGCCCGCATGCAACAAGATCTGGACGACGTTCAGGCTTGTGCCGATAAGTGGCAGGTAACATTCGCGCCACAGAAGTGCCAGGCAATGACTATCTCCAACAAGCGAGAGTCTAACCACCTCCCCTTGACATTCAATGGCATTAACATCGCAGAATCCCCCACCATCAACATCCTGGGGGTCACCATTGACCAGAAACTTAACTGGACCAGCCACATAAATACTGTGGCAACAAGAGCAGGTAAGAGGCTAGGTATTCTGTGGCAGGTGTCTCACCTCCTGACTCCCCAAAACCTTTTCACGATCTACAAGGCACAAGTAAGGAGTGTGATGGAATACTCTCCACTTACCTGGCTGAGTGCAGCTCCAACAACAGTCAAGAAGCTCAATGCCGTCCAGGACAAAGCAGCACCACCTTAAACATTCACTCCCTTCACCACCGGCGTACCGTGGCTGCAATGTGTACCATCTACAAGATGCACTGCAGCAACTCACCAAGGCTTCTTCGGCAGCACCTCCCAAACCCATGACCTCTTCCACCTAGAAGGACAAGGGCACCAGGCACAGATGCATGGGAACACCACCATCTCCAAGTTCCCCTCCAAGTCACACACCATCCTGACCTAAATGTATATCGCCGATCCTTCATCGTCGCTGGGTCAAAATCCTGGAACTCCCTCCCTAACAGCACTGTGGGAGTACCTTCACCACACGGACTGCAGCAGTTCAAGAAGGTGGCTCCCCACCACCTTCTCAAGGGCAATCAGGGATGGGCAATAAATGCTGGCCTTGCCAGCGAAGCCCACATTCCATAAACGATAAAACAAAAGATCAGCCATGATCTCATTGAATGGCGGAGCAGGCTCGAGGGGCTGAATGACCTACTCCTGTTTCTATGTTCCTATGACTTGTGCCACCTCTTCCAGCTAGACCTTCAAACTACAGCTAGAACAGGAAAAAATATACTGGTAACTATGAAAGTAATAACTGCCTTGAACTTTTATGCCATTGAATCCTTCCATACCATCTCAGCTAATAATCCACCAAATTAGTCAATCAACAGTGTACTAATACATACAAAAGAGGAAATAATCCGTTTTCGTTCAGGGGCAAACTCTTTTGTCACTTGCCTGTGGAAAGCCACCAGCAGCATGACAGGGCACTGCTTTTTCCCAGGGTGTAGGTTTTCCTAAAATGCCAAGCATCATAGTGCCCACACTGTATTCCAACTTGTATGCGAGTCAATGAGCATGCAACTTGCTCCTATCTTTTGGTTAGAGCTTGCTTTGTAAAAGTAACGTCAAGTATTTCTGTGCATCAATGGTTGCATATTTCAGTATCACCTACAACGTTCGCTCGGCAACAATATGGGTATGCATGCGAACGTATGAAAGGGCTGAAAGGTTGTTTTAGTGCTTTGCATGTGACATTCATCAAACTGCAGCAGTTTGAGTGTAGGAATGCATACTGCATCTACACACTTTGGGCAGGCGAATGGGTACTCTTACATTGGCAATCTTCCTGAGGCTGCAAAACATCTTCTGCATTTACTCCCGTGATCTTTGAGTATGAGAGATGGCATTTACCCTTTCCGCCATCCCCTTCTGCAAAGTGTGGACAGGTGTTCAGTGAGGCAAGTGCCCCTCTGCCCCATAAGAGGTCATTTCTATTTTGCTGTATTTGCTGTAGAGGGACCTCTAGTGTAACATCAGTAAAAAGGGCCATGCAATTTCTTCTTCTTGCTATTCATTGATCCACATTTAGAAAGCAGGTAAATAGATCACAGACAAAAATTGTGTCCATTCAAACCACATGCAGCTTGCCTTCAAATTGCAGTAGCAGCCCTTAAGAGCTGCTGCTGCTGCACAGGAATTCCTGCCTTGGCGATCTGAAAGCTCTCTGCCCCCAGCCAGAGTAGAGAGTTTGCACATCCTATTTAATTGAGCTGTCCTTGTAAAATCACACCAAGCCAGCCTTTTTAAACAACAAAATTTGCCCTGCAGTTTTTTAAGTGAGCATCAGTCTTTCAAATTAACATGTCAACATTGGTTCTGAATGAAAATTACATACTTGATAATAGAGAGTTGTGAGCTGAGGGAAAGGAGCAAACTGGAGAAATGTGGTCAATTTCACCCCAGGGAAATTTACACTTATGGGCATACATTGCTCCCCACTCGATTTTCTTGTATTCACTATACCCAGGTGAGCCAGAGTTACCAGGCATGGGAACATAAAATATCTGCCCCATTGTTTTGACTGAAAATCAAATGCCCTTAAGGTACATGCCAGAACCTGGTTTGATAAATACACTTCATAACATTAGAACTGCCATTTCAACTTCTCATACGTCTGTTTTAATTTGTTGGTGAATTTTGCGCTTGTGCTATCCAATTTTAATAATAAGCACTCCAAGGCCAAGGCACAACAGGGTCAATTTTTAACAGAACAATGGTTAGTAGGATTGGGTGGAGCACAAGTCCACTTCAAAACTCAAGGGCCCCCTCCTTTACAAAGAGTTCTCCAGGGACGAGGCACTGGTTCAAACTGAAATGTAAGGACAACCAGTAACAGGAAGATTTGCATTTATATAGCGCCTGATCACTTCTCCAAAACATCCCAAAATATATCATGTACAACAAATTACTTATGAAGTGGAGTGTTTGTTATGTTAGTAAATGCAGCAGCCAATTTGCACACGGTAAGATCCCATAAACAGCCATTGGGCTGGTGTTGGTTGAGGAAGGAACATTGTCTGTGACACCAGGGGAACTCAGCAAGTAATGCCTTGACACCACTAATCACAGGAATAGGTGGATAGGGCCTTGGTTTAAGTCCTAGAGTGAGACTTAAACCCACAAACTTCTGACTCCAAGGCAGGAATCCTACCAGCTAAGGAGTGTATATGTGAAATAACACCCAATTGATTTCTGCAGCTTATTGAATTATTTTTTTAGCGGGGATGCTGAGATATGGGAAAACAGAACATGTGAAAAGTAACAGCCAGGAAATATATATTCTAATGGGGAGTGTAATCGGATGCAATCAAACTATTAATCTTCAACACAATACCCATTGTAGAAGTGACTTTTAAGAACTTTTGAGGAGTACACAAATCAACCAGCTGTAACTACTGTATTTCCTCACAATTTAGAAAATATAATGTATATGGGCACTGAAAACTATCAAATAAAATACAGGAATAATTTAGGGAAAAGTCCAAGTATGATCAGGAAATGCTGGCTTATGTGGAAAATAGAAACCTCATGTTAGTGTATTATCTTGTGTCCTTCTGAATTACAATTAAGGTATAGTGTAGTTATGTAAACTGATTTATCCTATGTATAGTCTGTGCTCTGCCTAGAACTTGATATTAACAGGAGCTCCCATTACCAATACAAAAACCATTAAGAAATAGCAAACTTGCTCGCAGCAGAATATTACTATTTTCCAGTGTGTAACTCCCTTATTTCGAGGCTTAATAGAGGACTGTTAGTAGGTGTGTACTATCCCTTCTGGCCTTGGAACTTGTTGATCCAGGGGCAGCAGCTGAACTAACAAGCGAACACACATACCTTCAGTAATGTATCTCTCATTATCACCATTGCCATCAACTAGGCAAGATTGTTGGAGTGAGTAGATTGCTATCTAGCATGAATAGCACAGAATGCTCACTTGAAGATATAAATAGTTCTTCATTGTATTTTGTGATGAGGTTTTGAGAGGAATAAAGAAATTTACACGGACATAAAGATGTTAATGTTGCTGAAAGTTGGTTTACATAGTTTCATTGTTAAAATTACTAAAGCTTGCAAGGAGGGGGGAAAATTAATTTCAATTGCTTGAGGGAATTGGAACAAATAGAACTGACTCCTGTGCTGTAGGGGCTGTCAAACTGCAGGTTTAGAAACTGATTAATGACCCAGAAAGAGTACAGAGGATGAAAGTGTCATTTATGAAAAATCAACTTTTATCAAAGGCTATGCAAACTCTTGCTTTGTGTGCAACAAGTTCTCTTTTGCATTGCATTGATCATTGTCAAAATAAATTGTAGATTGATGTCACAGTTCTGCTTAAAAAAAACACAGTTGAGCTATTCCTGAGGCTTATCAAAAATGTAATTAGATCGAGAGCTGAATGTATCCATAGTGACTAATGTACACAATGTACGCTTCAGTGTGAATTATATAACTGCAATCAGATTTAGCAATAAATCTGGATGATTATGATTTTTTTTCCATTGACCTATTTCTCAATGTCAAGTATAGTTTTTAAAACAAAATCCATCAACTTTTAAGTTCGGTTTAACTTAGATGTTTCATCAATTAAAAAAAAACCTATATTCAAGAGCCCATCCCCATCAGCACAAGTAGACAGGGAGAGCAGAACAGGGTAATGGGTAATTCCCATACTTGGCAACAATTTTCACGGGAAGCAAAGTGTCATCCCTTGGGCTGCAGTGTTCGGCCTGGGGACGTTGTGATTTTTGTGGAGCTAGTTTTGCTCTATACATGGCCAAAACAAAAAAAGGTTACAGTTTAACTTATAACAGCTGTCTTCCATTCAACCAAACACTACAGAAGATCTAGTGCCAATCAACAAACATACCTAAAGCATCCACACGGCCATTAATGAAGGTGCTTTGAAAAAATGCAGAGCTTCCAACTGACCCTCACTTGTGAACAATCAGCTACATTTTTAATGAGCACATCTCGTTATTTAACTTACTGGCATACCTTTGTAACAAATAGAATAAATCAAGGGTTTATAACTACCTAAACAGAGCGGAATTAAATGGAGTGCACTTAAACAGAGTGTTTCATTTGGGAATTTGGAAAGAGTGGGAATTTGGAGAAGAGGGGGAGGAGTTGTTACTTTTTGCCGACACTACTTGTAGTGCTTTGTGTTACAGGTAGATATTTAATTTCATTACCCATAACTTAATCTAGATCAATTAAATAGTCAAGAAACTAAACTGTAAACTAAGTTACTTAAATACAAATTTAATTACATTTAATTAAATAGAACAAGGTCATATAAGGGTGGCAGTGCAGGTGGTGTGCCTCAACTGCAGCATGTGAGAGTTTGTGGGGAGCATTGTGATCCTGGACAGCCACGTTTACAGTAAGTGCCTGCATCTTGAGGAACTTCAGCTCAGAGTTGTTGAGCTGGAGTCTGAGGTGCAGACATTGCGGGGCATCAGGGAGGGGGAAGAGTTACCTGGACACTTTGATTCACGAAGCAGTCACACCCCTTAGGTTAGGTAGTGGTACAGGTCTGGTTAGTGGTCAAGGACAGGAGGGTGTGACTGCAACTCAGGCAGGTAAGGGGACCCCAGGTGAAGTGCTGGAGGAGCCTCTGCATTTGTCCTTATCCAACAGGTATGAGGTTCCTTCTACCTGTGTGGATGAGGGAAAAGCCTGCAGGATGGATGAGCAAGCTGACCATGGCACCATGGTGCAGGAGGCCATTCAAGTGGGGAGAGTGAAAGGGAATGTAGTTGTGGTAGGGGACAGTGTTAGATCCGTGTATCTTGATGTTGTGTGTCCTTCAATAATTAGACAAGAGACTGCAGGGAACAATCAACAGGTGTTTACTGGATGAGGGTTACTCTAAAACTAAGTGTACAGATTCCTACTCAGGGTTTATATACAGGTGTGGTCACTGCCGGTACTACAGTATACAGGAGCTATAAAAAGTAGTTCTCCCCTTAAAGGTACATACACTACAATTCCTCCCCTTTTAGATTAACAGTACCATAACATTACAATTAAATATCAACTAATTACAATGAACACTTTTAACATGCAACATTAACTGAAAATAGTCTATTTATAAATTCAGTCTTTGGGGAGGCTTCCTGATCCTTTCTGGATAGCGCCTTTCCTGAGTGTCTTGCTCTTGGTGCGGAGGCGATTCTGGCCCCCTGTCGTCGGTTGGTTCATCAGCTTCCGATGCTACTGTTTCTGGGGTAGATGCTACCTGTATGTCGGGTTCATCACCAGGTACGCGAGACATGGGGTTGACTCGTTCCTGTGACTCTAGGATCTGGTCAACATGGCGTCTCACAATGTTCTCCCCAACATCCACTGTTTACATTAGTGGCCCCTGCCGTGTGCATATCGTTCCTGGTTGCCATTTCTCTGTTCAGTAGTCGCGGGCCAAGACTGGTTGCCCTACATTGAAGCTCCTTGTCGGCTTCTCATTGATGTGCTGGCATTGCTTATTCTCAACATCTCTTCATACATTTGGTCTGAGCAAATCCAGACGAGATCTCAACCTTCGGTTAAAGAACATCATGGCCGGGGTCTGGTTGGTGACTGCATGTGTCGCATTTCTGTAGGCTAAGGAAATTGTCCACCTTATGCTGCAGTGGAATGTCGTCATCGCACATGGCCCTTACTGCTTTTTTAAAGGTTTGTACGAACCTCTCAGCCAATCCATTTGTGGCTGGATGATACGGGGCGGATGTGTAATGCCTTACCCCATTCCTTTTCATAAATCTTCGAAACTCTTCGGACACAAACTGTGGTCCGTTATCAGAGCAAATCTGCTCTGGCAAGCCGTTCCTGGCAAATATGGTCCGTAGGACTGCAATAGTTTTCTCTGTGGTGGTGGAGGACATTTTGATCACCTCAGGCCATTTCGAGTGTGCATCCATGGCTATTAAAAACATTGAGTCCATGAATGGACCAGCAAAATCAATATGCACCCATTGCCATGGAGATGAGGGCCACTCCCATGGGTGTAGAGGGGCATGTGGTGGCGCATTTTGGACCTTCTGGCATCCTGAGCAGCTCTTTGTCAGGTCCTCGATTTGCTGATCGATCCCCGGCCACCACACATAAGCCCTAGCAAGGCTTTTCATTTTCACCCCTCCCAGATGGCCTTCGTGAAGGTCATTGAGCACTCTCTCCCTTAACTTGGGTGGAATTACCACTCGGGATCCACACATCAAGGTCCCCTGGCATACTGACAGCTGTTCTCTTCTGGATGAGAATGCTGGCAACAGTGAGTCGCCATGTGTTGGCCATCCCTTCACCGTCAAGTCATATACCTGAGACAGTGTCAGGTCATTTCGGGTCTCCTTCTCTATATCAGCGTTAGTTACTGGCAAGCGTTCAATTATAGTCGAATAAAATTTTTCGACAGGGTCCACTGCTGGTGCTTCCTCCGCAGTAGGCAGTGGCAGGCATGATAGCCCATCAGCGTTTCCATGCTGTTTCGTGCCCTTACACTCAATTTCATATTGGTTCGCCCCTAGAAAAAGGGCCCATCTTTGTAGCCGTTGCGCAGTCATCACCGGAACGCCCTTCTTTGGATTAAAGATGGAGACAAGTGGTTGGTGGTCAGTCAGCAAGGTGAACTTCTGCCCGTGCAGATAGTGGTTGAACTTTTTCACTCCCCACACTAGGCTGAGGGCCTCCCTGTCAATCTGGGCGTAGTTATGCTCGGCTGAGGTTAGTGACCGAGATGCAAAGGCTACTGGCCTCTCCGAGCCGTCCGGGAATTTGTGCGACAGCACCGCTCCAATGCCATAGGGTGATGCATCACACGCCAACCGAATTGGTACTGCTGGGTTGAAATGAGCCAACACCTCTTTTGATGTGATCAATTCTTTGCACTTCTGGAAAGCTCGTTTACATTCATCATTCCACTTCCAGGGTACCCCCGTTTGCAGTAGGGTGTTCAGTGAGTGTAGTACTGTAGACAAATTCGGCAAGAACTTATGGTATTAGTTCACCAGCCCGAGAAACGACCTCAGTTGTGACACATTTTCCGGTGCTGGAGCCTTGACTACTGCCTCAATCTTTTCAGGGGACTTATGTAACCCCTCTTCATCAATAACGTGGCCACAATACGAGATCTACTTCTGGAAAAACTCGCATTTGTGGCGATTAGCTCGGAGCCCATATTCCTTCAATCTAGTGAGCACCTGCTCCAGGTTGGCGAGGTGATCACTGTCATTTTCGCCCGTGACCAGGATGTCATCCAAATAACACTGGGTCCCTGGAATCCCTTGCAGGACTTGATCCATTGCCCTTTGCCAAATAGCCGGAGCTGATGCTACCCCGAACACCAGCCGCTTGTATTGGTAGAGACCTTTATGAGTGTTGATCGTGAGGTACTGTTTCGAGGCTTAGAGTCATAGAGTCATAGAGTAATACAGCACGGATAGAGGCCCTTCGGCCCATCGTGTCCGCGCCATTTGCAGGTACGCCTGGGCCAGATCAATCTTAGTGAAGCGTTTCCCTCCAGATAGCGAGGCGAAAATATCTTCAATCCGCGGAAGCGGATATTGTACAGTGTGAAGGACTGGGTTCACTGTCACCTTAAAGTCCCCACAGATGCGAACCTTCTTTGGTTCCCCAGGCGTATTACTCAACGACCTCTTCATTACAGGAACGATGGGTGTAGCCCACTCGCTCCAGTCCACTTTGGACAGTACTCCTGAACGTTCCAAACCTTCCAGCTCTGCTTCGACGGCTGGGCAGATCGCATAAGGTACCGGTCTGGCCTTAAAAAACTTTGGGCTTGCATTTTCCTCTATTTTGATCGTTGCTGTTATGCCTTTTAGTGTTCCGAGTCCCTCCTGGAACACTTCTTGTGCGTCAGTTAGCATTTTTGACAGTCGTCCAGGTGTGATGTCGTCATCCTTTTTGGCATCTACAGTCAGTGCTTGTATGGAATGCCAATCTAGCTGTGTCTTCCGGGTCCATTCACGTCTTAGTAGTGGTGGTCCTCCATCTGGCAATATATATAGGTCCATTTTTGGTGTTTAGATACATAGATACATAGAAGATAGGAGCAGGAGTAGGCCATTCGGCCCTTCGAGCCTGCTCCGCCATTCAATGAGATCATGGCTGATCATCCAAATTCAGTACCCGGTCCCTGCCTTCTCCCCATATCCCTTGATCCCTTTAGCCTTAAGAAATATATCCAACTCTTTCTTGAATATACTTAATGAACTGGCCTCCACCGCCCTCTGTGGCAGAGAATTCCACAGGTTCACCACGCTCTGGGTGAAGAAATTCCTCCTCATTTCAGTCCTAAATGGCTTACCCCTTATCCTTAGACTACGACCCCTGGTTCTGGACTCCCCGGCCATCAGAAACATCCTTCCTGCATCTAGTCTGTCCAGGCCTGACAGAATTTTATAGGTTTCGATGAGATCCCCTCTCAATCTTCTAAACTCCAGTGAGTATAAGCCCAATCGACACAATCTCTCCTCATACGTCATTCCTGCCATCCCAGGTATCAGCCTGGTGAATCTTCGCTGCACTCCTTCCATGGCAAGAACGTCCTTCCTCAGGTAAGGCGACCAAAACTGCACACAATACTCAAGGTGTGGTCTCACCAAGGCCCTGTACAACTGCAGCAAGACACCCTTGTTCTTGTACTCGAACCCACTTGCTACGAAGGCCAACATACCATTTGCCTTCTTAACCGCTTGCTGCACCTGCATACTTACCTTCAGCGACTGGTGTACAAGAACACCCAGGTCTCTTTGCACTTCCCCTTCTCCCAATCTATTACCATTCAAATAATAATCTGCCTTCCTGTTTTTGCCACCAAAGTAGATAACCTCACATTTATCCACATTATAGTGCATTTGCCATGGTTCTGCCCAATCACCCAACCTGTCCAA
Organism: Somniosus microcephalus; assembly: GCF_052327205.1. Lineage (NCBI taxonomy): Eukaryota > Metazoa > Chordata > Chondrichthyes > Squaliformes > Somniosidae > Somniosus > Somniosus microcephalus. The sequence continues at coordinate 90,236,012 of NC_140992.1, read as the reverse complement.
ATCGTGCTGGAGTTTCACGACATCCTCCTCACAGCATATCCTCCCCCCCAGCTTTGTGTTGTCTGCAAATTTGGAGATATTACAACCAATTCCCTCGTCCAGATCATTAATATGTATTGTGAACAGCTGGGGTCCTAGGACCGATCCTTGCGGTACCCCACTAGTCACTGCCTGCCACTCAGAAAATGACCCGTTTATTCCAACTCTTTGCTTTCTGTCCGCCAACCAGTTCTCTATCCAAGTCAATACCTTGTCCCCAATCCCATGTGCCTTAATTTTGCACGCTAATCTCTTATGCGGGACCTTACCGAAAGCCTTCTGAAAGTCCAAATACACCACATGCACTGGTTCTCCCTTATCTATTTTACCAGTTACATCCTCAAAAAATTCCAGTAGATTAGTCAAGCATGATTTACCTTTTGTAAATCCATGTTGACTTTGTCCGATCCAGTCACTGTTTTCCAAGTGCTCTGCTATTACATCTTTTATAATGGACTCTAGCATTTTCCCCACTGCCGATGTCAAGCTTACCGGCCTATAATTCCCCGCCTTTTCTCTACCACCTTTTTTGAATAGTGGGGTAACATTAGCTACCCGTCAATCCATGGGTACCGTTCCAGAGTTTATCGAGTTCTGGAAGATGACCAGCAATGTATCTACTATTTCTAGGGCCACTTCCTTAAGTACCCTGGGATGTAGATTATCAGGCCCTGGGGATTTATCGGCCTTCAGTCCCATCAATTTTCCTAACACCATTTCCCTACAAATACTGATTTCTTTCAGTTCCACCCTTTCATCAGACTCTATGTTCCCCGGCATCTCTGGGAGGTTATTTGTGTCCTCCTTTGTGAAGACAGAACCAAAATATGTATTTAGTTGGTCTGCCATTTCTTTGTTCCCCATTATAAATTCCCCCGATTCTGACTGCAAGGGACCTACGCTTGACCTCACCAATCTTTTTCTCTTCACATATCTATAAAAGCTTTTACAGTCAGTTTTTATGTTCCCTGAAAGCTTACTCTCATATTTTATTTTCCCTTTCTTAATTAATCCCTTTGTCCTCCTTTGTTGAATCCTAAACTGCTCCCAATCCTCAGGATTATTGCTTTTTCTGGCCAATTTATATGCCCTCTCCTTGGACCTTATGCTATCCCTAATTTCCCTTGTTATCCGCGGTTGGATCACCTTTTTTGTTTTATTTTTGTGCCAAACTGGGATGAACAAATTCTGTAGTTCATCCATTCAGTCTTTGAATGTTTGCCATTGCCTATCCACCGTCAACCCTTTGAGTGCCATTCCCCAATCAATCCTACCCAACTCGCTCCTCAGACCATCATAGTTTCCTTTATTTAAATTGAGGACCCTAGTCTCCGAGTCAACTACTTCATTCTCCATCTTAATGAAGAATTCGGTCATATTATGATGGCTCCAACCCAAGGGGCCTCGTGCAACAAGATTGCTAATTAATCCTTTCTCGTTACATAATTCCCAGTCTAAGATGACCTGATCTCTGGTTGGTTCCTCGACATATTGGTCCAGGAAACCATCCCGTAAACACTCCAGGAATTCCTCCTCCACAGTATTGTTACTCATTTGGTTGGCCCAATCTATATAGATTAAAGTCACCCATGATGACTGCTGTGCCCTTATTGCACGCTTCTTTAATTTCTCTTTTAATGCCATCCCCAACCTCCGCCTTACTGTTTGGAGGTCTATAAACCACTCCCACTAATGTTTTTTTCCCCTTAGTATTTCTCAATTCTACCCATACAGATTCCACCTCATCAGAGCTAATATCCTTTATTACAATTGTGTTAATCCCTTCTTTAACCAGTAATGCTACCCCACCTCCCTTTCCTTTTTGCCTATCTTTCCTGAATATCGAATACCCCTGGATGTTGAGTTCCCAGTCCTGGCCTTCCTTGAGCCACGTTTCCGTAATCCCAACCAAATCGTATTTGTTTACTTCTATTTGCGCAGCCAATTCATCCACCTTATTACAAATGCTCCTTGCATTAAGACACAAAGCCTTCAGGCTTGTTTTTTTAATGCTCTTAGACCTTTTAGAATTATTATTTACTGTGGCCATGTTTGATTTAAACCATTGATTTCTCTGACTGCCACTTTTGTTTTTCTCCTTCCTATCTTTTGCTTTTATCCTTGTTTCCCTTTCCTCTGTCTCCCTGCTCAGGTTCCCAACCCCCTGCCATTTTAGTTTAAACCCTCCCCCACAGCACTAGCAAACACTCCCCCTAGGACATTGGTTTCAGCCCTGCCCAGGTGCAAACCGTCCGGTTTGAACTGGTCCCACCTCCCCCAGAACCGGTTCCAATGTCCCAGGAACTTGAATCCCTCCCCCTGGCACCATTCCTCTAGCCACGTATTCATCTGAAGTATCCTTCTATTTCTACTCTGACTAGCACGTGGCACTGGTAGCAATCCTGAGATTACTACCTTTGAGGTCCTGTTTTTTAATTTATCTCCTAACTCCCTATACTCCGCTTTTAGGAATTCATCCTGCTTTTTACCTATATTGTTGGTGCACCATGACAACTGGCTGTTCACCCTCCCCTTCCAAGATGTTCTGGAGTCACTCGGAGACATCCTTGACCCTTGCACCAGGGAGGCAACACACCATCCTGGAGTGCCATATATTTCCTTGCCATTATATATAACGTTCACCCTTATTTTTCCTTTGGGGTAGATTTTTGCCTCGTGTACGTCTTCAAGACAATCTCTGTATCTCTCAAGGGTATATGTGAGGATAGCCGCTTGTAGTCCCTTCAGTTTATGACTGTTAGGGCTGATCCTGTGTCCATTTCCATTTTCACTTGGACTCCGGCTATCTTGAGCATGACCCAGATAGTTTGGTCCTCCATTTTGATCACATTATGTAGTTTCAGACAACCCAGCTCCTTGCTTCCAGAGTCTGTATCACTTTTCTGTTCATCTGCACTACTCACCGTCACCTTATGTACCTTCTTGTACTTCTCCTGTGGGGATTTCTTGCTGCTGGTTTTCTTTTCCGACCTGCAGACTCTTGCTATGTGTCCTACTTTTCCACACTGTCTGCACACTTGGTCCTTGAACCAGCAATCCTTATGGTCGTGTGTTGTTCTGCCGCAGCGATAGCACTTCACTGTTCCGTATGACATTTCATTTGTGCCATATTCTTGCGGTCTCTGTTGTATCTCTGCCGCGCCCTGTGCTGCTGCTTCGTGCGATACTGCCATGCTGAAAGCCTTGTCCAGCGTAAGATCCTTTTCTGATAGAAGCCATTTCTGGGTTCCTTCACTTTGAAGCCCACACACAAACTTGTCCCTTAAAGTACCTGCTAGTCCCGTTCCAAACTGGCAGTGTTTCGATAGCTTGCGCAGTTCCGTTAAAAACTCAGCATTACTTTCATCTTTATGCTGGTTCCTTTTGTGAAACTTAAATCTTTCCGCTATCAGCAGCAGTGTGGGGTCTAAGTGGTCCAGTAGGATTGACACTATGTTTTCAAAATCCTTTTCCACTGGCTTCTCTGGGGTTACTAGGTTTCGCAGTAAGCCATATGTTTTTGCACCCATTGAATTCAACAATACCAGCGCTTTCCTGTCATCTGGCACTTCATTCGCCTTGCAGTACACTTCTATGCGTTCAACATATGTCGTCCAATCTTCGACTTCATTGTCGAACGCTGTGACACTGCCACTCTTCGGCATCCCTGGGTGTGGTTAGACTGGCTTAAAATGGCGTCTCCCGCGTTCTCCCTTCTTCTCCGCTGCGGCTCAAAATGGCGTCTCCCGCACTTTCCTTTCTTCCCCGCTGACGCTGCTCGGCCCTTGAACACCGACTGCGCTCTGCGCATTTTCCTGCGCGCCTCTCTCTCTCGTTGATGCTGCTCGGCCCTTGAACACCAGCTACGCTCTGCTCTCTCTTGTTGACGCCGCTCGGTCCTGAACACCGGCTGCGCCCTGTGCGCTCTACCCTCTCTCTTCTCCCGTTGACGCCGCTCGGTCCTGAGCACCGGCTGCGCCCTGTGCGCTCTACCCTCTCTCTTCTCTCATCGACGCTGCTCGGCCTTTTTCTGTGCCGTCGGTCTGCGCCGTACCTGTTGCCAGCCCGTTTTGCTGGACCACCGTGACTGGAGAACCAAGCCCAGCTCTCAACAGCCTCCCCTGCGATGCTCAAGTCTCCGCTGGATGGCTGATGCCCGTGCTTCTGGACTCGGCCTTCTTCTTTCACTGTTCTCCAGGAGTGAATCCCTGGGAGGTGATGCAGAGTTGCAGGTAGGTTTGAATCTTCTCGTCGCCAATGTTAGATCCGTGTATCTTGATGTTGTGTGTCCTTCAATAATTAGACAAGAGACTGCAGGGCACAATCAACAGGTGTTTACTGGATGAGGGTTAATCTAAAACTAACTATACAGATCCATAGTCAGGGTTTATATACAGGTGTGGTCACTGCCGGTACTACAGTATACAGGAGCTGTACAAAGTAGTTCTCCCCTTAAAGGTACATACACTACAGACAGTATAGTCAGAGGGATAGATACAGTTCTCTGCAGCCACGACCGGGAGTTCCGAAGGTTGTGTTGCCTGCCCAGTACCAGGTTAAAGACATCTCCTCGCGGCTGGAGAAGAACTTGGAGTGGGAAGGGGAAGATCCAGTTTTCATGGTCCACGTAGGAACTAACGACATAGGTAGAACTAGGAATGAGGTTCTGCTGAGAGAGTTTGAGGAGTTGGGGTCCAAATTAAAAAGCAGAACCTCAAAGGTAATAATCTCTGGATTACCTGAGCCACGCGCCAATTGGCATAGGGATAAGCAGATTAGAAGGTTAAATGCATGGCTCAAAAAGTGGTGTGGGAGGCAGAGGTTTTGCTTCATGGGGCACTGGCACCAGTACTGGCAAAAGAGGGAGCTGTTCCATTGAGACGGCTCCACTTAAACTGGGCTGGAACCAGTGTCCTGGTGAATTGAATAACTAGGGCAGTAGACAGGGCTTTAAACTAATGAAAGGAGGTGGAAGGATTCAGAAAAGAGTAAATTTTAAATCAGCAAGAGAAATAACAAGGCTCTAGAGCAGAGCAGAGTTTTGGGTAAAAATAAGCAGTGTGGGTCAGGAAGGGACAGAGAGAGTAACAAAGGTATCAGTGACTAAGCTGACATCAGGGAAAAATAGAAAAAAGCCAAAGCTAAAGGCACTATATCTGAATGCGTGAAGCATTCGCAACAAAATAGATGAATTAATAGCAGAGATAGAAATGAATAGGTTTGATCTAATAGCTATTACAGAGACATGGTTGCAAAGTGACCAAGGTTGGGAACTAAATATTTCAGGATGCTTAACTTTTAGAAGAGATAGGCAAAATGGAAAAGGAGGAGGGGTAGCCCTAAAAGTAAAGGATGGGATAAAGACAGTAGAGAGAAAGGATCTTAGCTCTGAAAATCAAGAAGTAGAATCAATTTGGGTGGAGCTAAGAAACAGCAAGGGGCAGAAAACATTGGTGGGAGTTGTTTATAGGGCCCCCAAGCAGTAGTTGTAAAGTAGGGCAGAGTATAAATCAGGAAATTAGAGATGCATGTAACAAGGGTAATACAGTAATCATGGGGGACTTTAATCTACATATAGACTGGGCAAACCAAATTTGCAGTAATCCTTCCTTCCTTAGGCAATCCCTCGGAACCGAGGATGACTTGCTTCCACGTTAAAAATGAGTTTGCAGGTGACTGATTAGTCCAATGTGGGACCTACAGTCTCTGTTACAGGTGGAGCAGATGGTGGTTGAAGGGGCGGGTGGGTGGGGTGCTTGGGTTGATGTGCGCTCCTTGCGCCGCCTGCGCTTGACTTCTGCTTGCTCCCAGCGAAGAGACTCGCGGTGCTCGGCGCTTTCCCGGATGCTTCTCCTCCACTTTGTGCGGTCTTGGGCCAGGGATTCCCAGGTGCCGGTGGGGATGTTACACTTTTTCAAGGAGGCTTTGAGGGTGTCCTTGAAGCGTTTCCTTTGGCCACCTGGGGCTCTCTTGCTGTGCCGGAGCTCCGAGTAGAGCGCTTGTTTTGGGAGTCTCGTATCTGGCATGCGGACAATGTGACCCGTCCATCGGAGCTGATTGAGCGTGGTCAAAGCTATAATGCTGGGGATATTGGCCTGAGCAAGAACACTGACGTTGGTGCACCTATCCTGCCAATGGATTTGCAGGATCTTGCGGAGGCAGCGTTGGTGGTACCTCTCCAGTGCTTTGAGGTGCCTGCTGTACATGGTCCATGTCTCTGAGGCATACAGCAGGGTGGGTATCACTGCTGCCCTGTAGACCATGAGCTTAGTGCCGGGTTTGAGGTCCTGGTCTTCAAACACTCTCTTCCTCAGGTGGCCGAAGGCTGCACTGGCACACTGAAGGTGGTATTGGACTTCGTCATCGACATCTGCCCTTGTTGACAGTAGGCTCCCGAGGTATGGAAAGTGGTCCACGTTGTCCAAGGCCTTGTTGTGGATTTTGATAATCGGGGGGCAGTACTGTGTGGTGGGGGCAGGTTGGTAGAGGACCTTTGTCTTACGGATGTTTAGTGTAAGGCCCATGCTCTCGTACGCTTCGGTGAAGGTGTTGACGATGGTTTGGAGTTCGACCTCCGAGTGAGCGCAGACGCAAGCATCATCTGCATACTGTAATTCGACGACAGAGGATGGGACGACCTTGGATCTGGACTGGAGGCGATTGAGGTTGAATAGTTTCCCGTTTGTTCTGTAAATTAGCTCCACTCCAGTGGGGAGCTTACTGAGGGTGAGATGGAGCATTGCAGCAAGGAAGATCGAGAAGAGCGTTGGTGCGATGACACAGCCTTGCTTGACCCCGTTTCGTACGTGAATTGGGTCTGTGGTGGAACTGTTGGTCAGGATCACAGCTTGCATGTTGTCGTGAAGCAGGCGGAGGATAGTGACAAACTTTTGAGGGCAGCCGAATTTGAGGAGGACACTCCATAATCCCTCACGGTTGACAGTGTCGAAGGCCTTTGTGAGATCAAAGAAGGCCATGTACAGTGGTTGGTGCTGTTCCCTGCATTTCTCTTGTAATTGACGTGCGGTGAAGATCATGTCCATTGTACCCCTTAGTTGGCGGAATCCGCATTGCGACTCTGGGAGGAGCTCTTCGGCCACTGGGAGAAGGCGATTGAGGAGGATTCTTGCGATGACTAGGCAAACCAAATTTGCAGTAATAGCGTGGAGGGCGAATTCATAGAATGTATACAAGATAGTTTTCTTGATCAGTATGTTGAGGAACCAACTAGGGAACAGGCTATTTTAGATCTAGTATTATGCAATGAGAAAGGGTTCATTAATAACCTTGTAGTAAAAGGGCCTTTAGGGAAGACTGACCATAATACGATAGAATTTTATATTAAGTTTGAAAGTGATTTAGTTAAATCCGAAACTAGGGTCTTAAATCTAAACAAAGCAAACTATGTAGGTATGAGGGGTGAGTTGGCTAAGGTAGATTGGGAAACTACATTAAAAGGTATGACAGTAGACAAGCAATGGCTAGCATTTAAAAAATTAATACATAATTTACAATAAATATACATTTTTCTAAGGCACAAAAACCCCACAGGAAAAGTGGTCCAACCTTGGCTAACAAGAGAAGTTAAAGATAATATTAGATCAAAGGAAGAAGCTTATAATGTTGCCAAAAAGAGCAGTAAGTCAGGATTGGGAGGATTTTAGAATTCAGCAAAGAAAACCAAGAAATTGATAAAGAAAGGGAAAATAAAATATGAGAGTAAACTAGCAAGAGACATACAAACAGACTGTAGAGGCTTCTATAGTTATGTAAAAAGGCAAAGATTAGCAAAATTAAATGTGGATCCCTTACAGGCTGAGACAGGAGAAATTATAATGGGGAATAAGGAAATGGCAGCGAAATTAAACAAATACTTTGGCCGCAATTTTAGCAATGGAGGCGGGTTGGGTGTGTGTCAGGTGGTTTCCAGCTTCCAGTCCCGCCCCCAACTGCATCCAGCCCACAGATGTGATTTTATGCTGATTGACCTTGGTAAGCCTGCCCTGCGGGCTTGCCAGCCAATTAAGAGGAAGCGGGTCAGATGACATCATTTGATGACGCGCCAGCTGTCGATTTCCTTAAAGGGACCACGCACAATTTTTTTTGACAGTTGATTTCTCAGTGTTTGACATCATTGATGTGCTGCAAACACTGACAACCACTGCACAAAGGTGACCTCTTGCACCTAGGCTCTCCAATGACTCCCTCCATAGGCTGGAATAGATGGCAGCTGCAAGTGAGGTGACAGAAGCGATCTGTCACTGGTGAGAAAGGTTCTCCCAATGAGGTTGCTCTGGACATGGATTTAAAAACCTGTAACCTAAAGAAAAGTGTAAATGTATTAAAAATGCACCCCAACATTTTCTTACCTCTGAGACTCACTAGTGCACCATTGGATCCTTCACACCACTTCTGCAGCAGTCATCAAACCAGAAACATTACACCAGACTCACAACACACCACACTTACCTGGCGTGGTGTCCGGATGTCAGGAAGCCCGAGCCAGAAGCGGCAAAATTCAAAAATAGCCTGTCAACTACTAGCAACTACCTGTTACTAGGCAGGTAATTGCCTTTAATCCTCTTCCCGCCGCTAGGTGGCGGGACCATTCGCAAATCGGGGACCTGACACTTGGGGAAATTGTTTGGAGGTGGGTTGATGGCGGGATTGCAACCCGCTGTCAATCAAAATGATTTTAACCTTTGACCCGCCTCCAAACCCGCCCTCTGAGCGCTGGCAAAATCCAACCCTTTGTGTCTGTCTTCACGGAAAAAGATGCAAAAAATCTCCTGGAAATAGTGGAGAACCAAGGGTTTAGCAAGAATGAGGAACTGAAAGAAATTAGTATTAGTAAAAAAATAGCACTGGAGAAATGAATGGGACTGAAAGCCAATAAATCCCCTGGACCTGATGGCCTGCATCCTAGGGTTTTGAAAGAGGTGGCTATAGAGATAGTCGATGCATTGATTCTCATCTTCCAAAATTCCATAGATTCTAGAATGGTTCCTGTGGATTGCAAGGTAGCAAATGTAACATCACTATTTAAGAAAGGTGGGAGAGAGAAAACGGGGAACTACAGACCAGTTAGCCTGACATCAGTAGTGGAGAAAATGCTAGAATCTATTATTAAGGACGTGGTAACAGGGCACTTAGAAAATAATAATAGGATTAGGCAGAGTCAACACGGATTTATGAAAGAGAAATCATGTTTGACGAATCTGTTAGAGTTTTTTGAGGTTGTAACTAGCAGAAGAGATAAGGGGGAACCAGTGGATGTGGTGTATTTGGATTTTCAGAAGGCATTCGATAAGGTGCCACACAAGAGATTATTAAACAAAATTGGGACTCATGGGATTGGGGGTCATATACCAGCATGGATTGAGGATTGGCTAACGGACAGAAAACCGAGTGTAGGAATAAATGGATCATTTTCAGGTTGGCAGGCTGTAACTAGAAGGGTACTGCAAGGATCAGTGTTTGGGCCTCAGCTATTCACAATCTACATCAATGGTTTAGATGAAGGGACCAAATGTAATATATCTAAGTTTGCTGATGATACAAAGATAGGCGGGAATGTAAGTTGTGAGGAGGATGCAAAGAGGCTTCAAGGGAATATAGAGAGGCTAAATGAGTGGGCAAGAACATGGCAAATGGAATATAATGTGGAGAAATGTGAAGTTATCCACTTTGGTAGAAAAATAGAAAATCAGAGTATTTTTTAAATGGTGCGAGATTGGGAAATGTTGGTGCTCAGAGAGACCTGGGTGTCCATGTACACGAATCACAGAAAGTTAACATGCAGGTACAGCAAGCAATTAGGAAAGCAAATGGTATGTTGGCCTTCATTACAAGAGGATTTGAGTATAAGAATAAAGGGCCTAAAATTTCGGTTGCTTTGCACCTCCCGTTAGCGCCCTCTTAGGGCGCTAACATGGCGCAAAGCAACTAGTGCCCGGGCGTGGTGCCGCCAACGCCTCCCGTGAAATTCAGCGGGAGGTTAGCGGCAGTGGTAACCATTAGCTGCGCAGTCGCCGATGGCATCATTGCCGTGTGCAGCGCCCCGCGCACGTCCTGGCCACGATCTTCGGTAGCGTCCTCTGACTTACCGCCGGCCGCTATGTCCAATGGGGTCAGCCAGGCCTACCTGTGGCTGGGGCAGCGCAAGTTAAAGGGGAGGTGCCGGGTGGCTATTTTTGTTGCTGGCTGCCTGCCAGCACCTACCCCTGTTGCCGTCTCCGGCCTCCTGAGCAGTCCCCCCACAGAGTGCCGTCTGCGCTCCGTGAGCCCGGCACTTCTCTTGAGTGCCGGGCTCTTTTGCCGGCACTCTGATCCCTGGTGGCCTAGCTGGGCCCTGGTTTGCGCTGCACAAGGCCCCTCCCCTTTAAGAAGGGGAGGAAGGCCTGCAGTACGTAGCGCCACAATATTCACTCGCAGCACCCCAAGAAGGAGGCGGGATACTTCCAGTAGCACCCCGCCTCCCTCTTGGTGCGCTATCGGTGCATTTAGACCGTGGGGGCGCGGCCCAATGTTTCCCCCAAGATGTCTTACTGCAATTAAACAGGGCCCTGGTGAGGCCACACCTGGAGTATTGTGTACAGTTTTGGTCTCCTTACCTAAGGAAGGATATACTTGCCATAGAGGGAGTGCAATGAAGGTTCACCAGACTGATTCCTGGGATGGGGGGATTGTCCTATTAGGAGAGATTGAGTAGACTAAGCCTATATTCTCTGGAGTTTAGAAGAATGAGAGGTGATCTCATTGAAACATACAACATTCTTACAGGGCTTGACAAGGTAGATGCAGGGAGACTGATCCCCTGGCTGGGGAGGCTAGAAGCAGGGGTCATAGTCTCAGAATAAGGGGTCGGCCATTTAGGATTGAGTTGAGGAGAAATTTCTTCACTCAGAGGGTGGTGAATCTTTGGAATTCTCTACCCCAGAGGGCTGTGGAGGCTCAGTCGTTGAGTATATTCAAGACAGAGATCGATAGATTTTTGGATATTAAGGGATTCAAGGGATATGGCGATAGTGCAGGAAGGTGGAGTTGAGGGAGAAGATCAGCCATGACCTTATTGAATGGTGGAGCAGGCTCAAGGAGCCGAATGGCCTACTCCTATTTCTTATGTTCTTATGTTCTAAAGGTTCTAGGTAGATTCTAGGGGCCTAATGCAACGTTTGAATCCCCAGCCACCTCGTGCCACCAGCACCGAGCTGAACCTTCATGCTTTTAAAATTTTCCTCAGATTAGTAGATCAGGAAACTGTCTGACTTCATAAGATCACAAGATAAATTACTGTCTCTTTTTGGTTCAAAATATGCATTTATGGGGAAGCTAGATAAGTACAAGGAAGAAAGGAAGAAAAAGTTATGCTGATAGAGTTAGATGAAGTAAGGTGGAAGGAGGCTCGTGTGGAGCATAAACACCGGCATAGACCAGTTCGGCCGAATGGCCTGTTTCTGTGCTGTAAATTCTATGTAACTATGGATGAGGAAGGCCGTTCAATTCATCCATGCAGAACAAAAAAATCTAATGTTCTCCCCATCACAGAATCTAAGGGCTCAATTTTGTCAATGGGGAGCTTTTGGAGGCGGGACTCCCATTTCTTGGGTTGTAGTCCCGCCTCCATCGACTTGTGGCCAACCCACGCTATTTTCCCTTGGTTGACCTTGTTAAGCCCGCCCAGTGGGCTCAGCAGGCCAATTAAGGGACACCTGGTTACTGGTGACATCAGCGTCTGTCATTTCATCTGTCAAGAGCTTTTGACAGATGAAAAATCAGCGTTTGACAGCTCGGTGAAGCTGCCAAACGCTGACAATCTGTCTTCTAACTTGTGTCCTTCTACTCAGACTCAGTTAGAGAGCTCTCCAGACCAGAAAGCAGAGGCTGCAGCTTTTGACAGTTCAGCGGCCATTCTGCTTTCTGTGCCGGTGAGCTGAGAGACTCCCGAGAACTGAAGGAAGGAAGCCTGCAGGAGAAAGTAAAGGTAAGTAAAACTTATTAAAACACTTTACACTTACCTCACACACTTACCTCTGCACACATGCACCCATCACTCACCTGCACAACGGACATCTCGACCCCTCCAACCCCTGCAGACCAACGGTCCGCCTCGCTAACTTGGCGTGGTTTGGAGCCATCGGACAGCCCACACTTCAGGGCAAAAAATAGGGATTAGGCAAAAAACTGCCTGTTAACTACCTGTTAACAGGTAGTTAATTGGCACTAATCCCCTTCCCGCCTCGGGGAGGCGGCTCCCAGCACAGGTCGGGTACCCGCCTCCTGGGACATTGGCACGGAGGCGGGTTGAGGGCGGGATGGGTTCCTGCCCCCGATTCTGCAATTTTCCCACCACTCCCACCTCCAAACCTGCCTCCTCGGGGCTTGGAAAATCGAGCCCAAAGTGTCTCGTAATTGACCCTATGGTTTTTGTATTTACTACCCAAGTGGAAATCCATTTCAAATCTTGATCATTCTAAGTGCACTGGACACAATGCTGGCTATGGGCCCTGACAACATTCTGGCTGTGCTGTTGTGCATCAGAGCTAACCAAACTGTTCCAGTATAGCTATGACACTGGCCTCTGCCCAACAATGTCAAAGTTCTAATCTGACCAATTACCATCCTGTCAGCCTTCTTCAATCATCAGTAAATTGATGGAAGAAACCAGTAATGGTGCTATCAAGTGATGCCTAATCTCAAATAACCTGTTCACTGATGTTCATTTCAGGTTCCACCAGAATCACTCTAGACTTCATCACCAGCTTAATCCAGGCCTGGTTGCCAGAGCTGTACGCCAGAGGAGAGATGAAAGTAGCTGCCCTTGACATTAAGGCATGAGTTAGGCACCATCAAACCCTCGCAAAACCGAGATAAAAGCAAATGAAGGGGAAATGCTCCAGAAGGTTGAGTCATACCTGACACACAGGTAGATGGCCAATATTTTCAGAGGGCAATCACTGAAGCACCAGGACATTGTTGCCGGAGTTCCTCAGGGGAGTGTCCTTGAACCAATCATCTTCAGCTGCTTCATCAATGACTATCCTTCCTTCCATCATAAAGTCAGGAGAGGGGCTGTAAAATTTCAACAGCGTTCAGCTCCATTCATAACTCCTCTGATAATGAAGCAGCCCATGTCAGCCTACAGCAGGACTTGGATAACATCCAGGCTTGGAATGACAAATGGCAGGTAACATTCTTACACCAAAACTTTCACTACCTTGAACAAGAGAAAACCCAGCTATCTTTCCCTGACCTTCAAGGATACCACCATTATCAAACCTCCCGCCTTTCAAAATCTTGGGAGTCGCCATTGACCAGAACCTTACCTGGACCAGTGATATCAAGATTGTTGCTACAAGAGCAAGGCGGAGATTGCACTATCCCGAGTTGAACATATATTGCCGTTCATTTGCCTTTGCTGGGTTAGTATCCTGAAATTTCCTACCTAATACTATTGCAGGGGCACCATCGTCACAAGGATTGCAGCAGTTCAAGGAGAAGGCCTACCACCACCTTCTCAGGGCAACTAGTGTTAGACAATAAATGTGGCCTGGCCAGCATTAATCTTACCTTGAGAATTTCCTGACAACATTTCTAAATTTATCTTTTTCCTCCTTATTCGACTGTCACAGTTTAACTTGAAGTTGTGGAGTTACCTTTTCAATTAATTTATTGTCTTACATAGCTTTATGTTATTCCCTTTCATTTGTCGTCGTCTTTCTGGTCTGAAGAGCCCAAGTTCTTTCCTCATCACTCATTCTAAGCTTAAAAAAATGTTTTTTATGTTTCTGTTTAAACATGTAACCACTGATTTATTATGAAATGAGAGTGAAAGATATGTCCTGGAGTATTATTACTAGCTTAAGAATAAGTGGTTGGGATTCTTCCAACCGGTCCTGTAATCGTGTGTTTGAAGGATAAATGTATCCTCCTTGGGATGTCACTAGCTCCAAATTTCAGTGCATGGAGCTCACTGCAAAAGTGTCGCTTGTGGGTTTGTTGTGTTTCACAGCACAAAAGATCCAGGGGCAAAAACCATAGTCTGATCATGATCTGGGAATACTAGTATAACCATAGCCTTTAGGGGAGATGGTGTAAGAGAGAACATGATCACTTCAAAATAAAATAATTAAATGAATGATATTCATGTTTTGAGAGCGTGTGATGTTATACAGCCACAGCAACATGTCTAATGATTGTTTTAGTGCTTACTTCACTTGATGTAAGGAAATAGGGAAGAAACTTTTCAATAGGGCCCTGCCTAAGTATAAAAGGATGTCAAGGGTCAGCCATTCAATTCTACTCCTCGCTTAACGTAAACTACTGTAAAGTCAATGTTTGCTTTTTAGTACTTCAAATATCAATATGTCATGCTGTTTGCAAACTGAAGATCAATTCATAATAATCTTAAATAAGCTTCCAAAGTGTTATTTTTGCATTTCCAATTATCTTCTATTATTTTAGCGTGAGAAATTTTGGTTCCTGCCAATTAACTGATCCTGTGTTGCTGTTATGATAGCTACAAGGACTCTGTTAATGGAAAATCAGAGTTGAAATGATTTTCAGGCTGATATAGTCAAATAATATACGAATGATCATGAACAGAAGCAGAAGCCTGGTGATTTTAAAACCCCGTGGAGAATGGTTTCTGCCTCTAGAAACCAACATGTTAATCTCACCATTTATTTTAATAGCAACAAATAGAAATGCTAACTACTTTCAGTTTTTTGGAGATACTCAGCAGGTCGGGCTGTGGAGAGAACAGATTTCTCGAAGGCTTCCCGTGGGCAAATTTCACGTGCAAACAGTGCAACTCTTCGCCCGTGGAGGCCCTTTTCCTGGGGATATGGATCATCTGTCAAGAGAATTCTTGACAGATCGCAAGTTCCGGGTTTTCCCGCATGCGCTTCGCATGTCTAAACCCGGAACTTGCACGGCCCCTACGGGCGCGTGCACACCTTGTACGCACCCGTAGGGGTCGTAAAATATGGCCCAGTGTTTTGGGTGCGGACTCTTTGTCAAAACCCCTATTGTTTTCTGTTCTCTCCACGGTTACTGCCTGATCTGCTGAGTGTTTCTCCAGCAGCTGCTCTTTTTTACTTCCTTTCTTTAGAATTTCAGTAGTCATTTTACGAGTACTTTGGTGGTATAGAAATCAGAACCTGCAGGAATTACCTTCCAATTCCTACGTGAATTCCCTTATATAAAACAGCAATGTCATAACCTTCTTTCTAAGCCTGTGAAGAACATCCCAGTTGTAAGACAATTCTTTATAAAACAAGATGTCCTTATAACAAGGTCATTCTACAACAAGATTATACTTTCCTCCCCATTTGCTCAAGGAATAATATTAGCAAAGTAATATGGAGCAAAGTTTGATGCGTTAAAATGGCAGTTAAATCAACAATTATATAAAGTCCAAAATTTCTTTAGGGTCTTTATTTAATAATATAGTATTGACACAGGTTAACAAGGCCATAAAAAAGCAAACCAGGCACTAGGGTTTATTTCTAGAGGGATAGAATTGAAATGTAGGGAAGTTATGCTAAACTTGTATCGAACCTTGGTTAGACCACACTTAGAGTACTGTGTACAATTCTGGTCGCCATATTATAAAAAGGATATAGAGGCACTGGAGAGGGTGCAGAGAAGATTTACAAGGATGATACCAGAAATGCGAGGGTATACCTATCAGGAAAGGGTGAACAGGCTGGGTCTCTTTTCTCTTGAAAAAAGAAGGCTGAGGGGTGACCTAATAGAGGTCTTTAAAATTATGAAAGGTTTTGATAGAGTAGGTACAGAGAGAGTGTTTCCACTTGTGGGGAAGAGCATAAGTAGAGGCCATCAATATAAGATAGTCACCAAGAAATCAAATAGGGAATTCAGAAGAAACTTCTTTACCCAGAGAGTGGTGTGAATGTAGAACTCGCTACCACAGGGAGTAGTTGGGGCAAATAGCATTAATGAATTTAAGGGGAGGCTAGATAAGCATATGAGGGAGAAGAGAATAGTGGGTTATGCTGATAGATTTAGATGAGGAAAGACGATAGGATGCTCGAGTGGAGCATAAACGCCGGCACGGCTGGTTGGGCTGAATGGCCTGTTTCTGTGCCGTATATCATATGTAATATTATAATATGAGTTTGTAATCAAATGTTTGAAGTTTAATTTCAAAATGTATAAGTTCTTAGGGCTTACTATCCTGTCTAATGCACCTGGGGAACGCTTAAAGCCCAGACACAAGGGAGAAAAAATGGGGATGGAGTCCTGCGATGGTGGGTCTCTGCTCCCTTTGTGTTTCTTTACAGGTTTCAAGGCTTCCCGGAAGGTTGTAGGCACAGGAAAGCATAGTCCTGCAATTATTACTTTATTTCCACCCTATTTCTAGGTGCTAGGTCCTGCCAGTGGGTATGGCCTGTACTAGGGGGGCAATGCGGGTAGGATAATGACCTGAATCCTGAAGTACAGGGTACTTCATTATAAGCAGAGCACATGTCAGAGTTGCTCCACCGGCCCTCTTATTTATTACTTGCATACAGCAAAAATCATCAACAGATTAACAAAGATTGATCTTTGAGAAGAAGTTGAGCCACTGTAATGTCTGTCTTGTATTGTATCTAATATATGATCCATGATGACAAGTCTTCAGTGGCTAGCAGCTGGCTATCATCTATTATTTCACCTAATCAGGGTACAGGAGGCTGGGTGATGACACAGCCACACTTGCCCTTGTGGAACAGGATCAGGTCCAAGTGGGTCACTGACAAAATTCTATGAAGCTCCACTTGTTTTTGGCAAGTGTCAAATCAGCCGATAGGTGCAGGTGCAAACACTGAACTTCAAAAAAGAACCCGAGCTGGATGGAAATTGCAGTCATTGTTTTCTGTGCATGTTTAAATTAACACCCCCATCTCTGGCTAGTGGAATAACATGAGAAAAGAATGTTTCCGTCAATTTTTAAAGTTGTATGTGATTTTAGTTCACTTGAAATTAAACACTACGGCCAAGAAATTCGACTGCGACATGAAAGTTGCCAGTGTCACTGCGGCCTCGGGTTAACAGCCGCCGAAAATGGTCGCGTCGGTAGGAGAGAAAAATTCACACTGGGGACTAAGGATTATTAGCCCAGCGCTAAACTGACCATGTAACACCCTCCTGGTGATGTTAGTCCCGGCAGCAGTCCTGAGTGTGGCGTCCAGAAGCGGCGATGCATCTTTCAACCGCCTCTGGAAGCGAGGCTGTAATTTCGCTAGGCACTGTGGGATATTAAAAAAGCTATGTATTGTTGTTTGCTTAAAAGCCTTCTGAACTGCTAAAAATAAAAATGAAGTACAAAAATGCAGTTTTCAGCCCTTACAGCACTACTGCCTTTTAAAAAAAATTACATTTGAAAAAACATTCCCAAATGGGAGTCTTCAGCTCTTATGGCTGAATTCCCTTCCAAACCATAAAAAATGGGAAAAGTGCTTCAGCACTAACACAAATGGTTCAGCAAGCCAGGAAGGGGTATGCAGGGTTTTCGCATGTAGCATTCTAGCTTTGTGCAGGGGGTCAACACTGCAAGAGAGGTCCTCTACCCACAGGGGTCAGGAGGCCCTTCAGAAAGAACGATAAGGGGCCACATCACAGAGATCATCACTGCCAGCAGTGTCACCCCCACCAACTGGCCCCAGTGCCCAAAGAAGCTCCATGACCTCAGACCACTAGTCAAGGTTAGTGAATGCATCTTCAAAAGCCATCACCTACCAACTGCATCACTAGCCGCACACACTTCCTCATTTCACACAAGAAATGCAGCCTGCCCAAACAGTGGTTGACCAAGAAACATAGAAACATAGAAACATGGAAGATAGGAGCAAGAGTAGGCCATTCGGCCCCTCGAGCCCGCTCCGCCATTTAATGAGATCATGGCTGATCATCCAAATTCAGTACCCTGTCCCTGTTTTCTCCCCATATCCCTTGATCCCTTTAGCCTCAAGAAATATATCCAACTCCTTCTTGAATATATTTAATGAATTGCACTCAACTGCCCTGTGTGACAGAGAATTCCACAGGTTCACCACTCTTTGGGTGAAGAAATTCCTTCTCATCTCAGTCCTAAATGGTTTACCCCTTAGACTGTGACCCCTGGTTCTGAACTCCCCCGCCATCGGGAACATCCTTCCTGCATCTAGTCTGTCTAGTCCTGTTAAAATGTTATAAGTTTCAATGAGATCCCCTCTCATTCTTCTAAACTCTAGCGAATATAAGCCTGATCGACCCGATCACTCCTCATACGTCATTCCTGCCATCCCAGGAATCAGTCTGGTGAATCTTCGCTGCACTTTCTCCATGGCAAGAACATCCTTCCTCAGATAAGGCGACCAAAACTGCACACAATACTCAAGGTGTGGTCTCACCAAGGCCCTGTACAACTGCAGCAAGACATCCTTGCTCCTGTACTCAAATCCTCTCGCTATGAAGGCCAACATACCATTTGCCTTCTTAACCACCTGCTGCACCTGCATGCTTACCTTCAGCGACTGGTGCACAAGGACACCCAGGTCTCGTTGCACTTCCCCTTTTCACAATCTATTGCCAGTCAGATAATAATCTGTCTTCCTGTTTTTGCCACCAAAGTGGATAACCTTGCATTTATCCACATTATACTGCATCTGCCATGCATCTGCCCAATCACCCAACCTCTCCAAATCATACTGGAGTTTCTTTGCATCCTCCTCACAGCACACGCGCCCACCCAGCTTTGTGTCATCTGCAAACTTGGAGATATTACATCTAATTCCCTCATCTAGGTCATTAATATATATTGTGAGTAGCTGGGGTCCTTGCACCGATCCCTGCGGTACCCCACCAATCACTGCTTGCCACTCGGAAAAAGACCCG
Source organism: Somniosus microcephalus (assembly GCF_052327205.1). NCBI lineage: Eukaryota > Metazoa > Chordata > Chondrichthyes > Squaliformes > Somniosidae > Somniosus > Somniosus microcephalus. Next base: position 90,217,091 of record NC_140992.1, on the reverse strand, counting down.
TTTATTCCAACTCTTTGCTTCCTGTCTGCCAACCAGTTCTCTATCCAAGTCAGTACCTTAACCCCAATCCCATGTGCTTTAACTTTGCACGCCAATCTCTTATGTGGGACCTTATCGAAAGCCTTTTGAAAGTCCAAATACACCACATCCACTGGTTCTCCCTTATCTATTCTACCAGTTACATCCTCAAAAAATTCCAGTAGATTAGTCAAGCATGATTTACCTTTTGTAAATCCATGTTGAATTTGTCCGATCCTGTCGCTGTTTTCCAAGTGCTCTGCTATTATACCTTTTATAATGGACTCTAGCATTTTCCCCACTACCGATGTCAGGCTTACCAGTCTATAATTCCCCGTTTTCTCTCTACCACCTTTTTTAAATAGTGGGGTTACATTAGCTACCCTCCAATCCATGGGAACTATTCCAGAGTCTATAGAATTTTGGAAGATGACCAGCAATGCATCTACTATTTCTAAGAAGAGGGAGAGGAAAGTGAAGAAGAAGAAACATCATTGCTCGATTTCACACTCCCGGCCACCAGCTCCTCTACGTCCACCTGAGAGAGCAGACGGGGCCTCAGGGTAATGTCTCATCGAAAAGACGGCACCTCCAACAGTGCAGTATTCCCTCAGCACTGCACTGGAGTGTCAGCCTGGCTTTATGTGCTCAAGTCCCTGGAGTGGGACTTGAACCCACAACCCACTGACTCAAAGGCGAGGGTGCTACCAACTGAGCCACTAGTTAACACTGTGGCCTAGAAATTCAGTTGGCGCCGCGCCAGGGCTTTAGCGCCGGAAATTTAGCGCCGGCGCTAAGTACCCCTGCGCGCGCCAAAAATTCAGTAGCGCCGCGCCCAAATGGCTGCTGGCGCTACAGGAGGGTGTCAGCGCCTCGAAATGGGCGCTGACTGCCGCATTGCGGCGCAATTCCGGCGCTGCGGCACCCGATGCGGTGCGGCAGGCTGGGGAAGTGCAGGCCTCCTCCTTCAGTTAAGGAGGAGCTGCCTGCACCCGCCCGCTGGCCGTTGAAATCTTGAAAAAATGAGCCCGGCACCTCGGAGAAGTGCCGGGCTCGCAGGCCAGACGCATCTGTTCCGCGGGGGGGGGGTGGAGGAGTCCGGGGAGGGAGGTGCGGGCAGGCGGCCGGCGGGAAAGCGGCCGGCCGCCGCGCGACCTTAATGCGCCGGCGCTAACTCACGTAGGACTCTGCTGAAACATCGTTAGTTGCGGCTGCCACGGGCGAGGCGGCTGCAACTCAATTTCGGCGTTGGGGCCCGTCACCACGGCAACCGGGACGCTGCGCACACCGATGACGTCATCGGTGCCGGCGCAGCGCAACCGGTCTAACGCCGATGGCAGGGCCCCACTGAATTTACAAACCGGCCATAACTCCGGCACTAGGCCCTCTAGCGCCTCAAATGGGGCGCTAACCCTACTGAATTTTCAGCCCTGTAGGTTTTGATTTAGGTTTTATGCAATCCTAGTTGAATTGGTTAATCCATCAACCCCGAGACCAAATTCGGTCTTTTATTAAAGTTCCATGTAGCCTTAAGTATCGCATAAATATGTAACCCAAATCACCCTCTTTCTGCCTAACACTTGATCCTGTAGGAAAATAAATATAGTAAGGGTGCCCTACCATTTTGCATAGCTCACCTGATAATAATCTCTCACTGTAGGTTTTTTCGAGTGATGGCTTCCTTCAGACTTCTCTTGATGAATGGTCTTTGGTATTTCCAGAGTGCCCACCAAGAAGTGCAGGATGAGGCTGAAGAACCTGCAGAACATAATCTCACAGTTAGCATTCAGCAAGATCTCATGAAGAAGATCTTCTCCTATTATACGAATAGGCCTGTCTACCTTTTCCTATGACTTCCACTAATCTGCCTTCAACTATGGAGACTTAACTTTCCTGATCAAATCCTAGATAAGCCATTCTTGCCAGCTGTTGAACCATGATTCTGAATGCAACAAAGAACACTTTCTTCACACAGTCCAACTGTAGTGCAGCCAACTTTTATATGATCTTACATGTAAGATAGCTGGCTTTAATCATCTATAAGAGCCTCTTAGGATCAAAGTGACTCATAACCCCTCAGACGCTGTGCCCTGAGATAAAACAGTTGCATGCTCCACCACTTGCATGCACAGCCTGACCCGGCATGCTTACAAGCACAAGTGTAAGCGTTGGCAGGAGCTGGTGACAGGGACCAGCTATATTAGTGTCCTGAGAGACAATGCCATCATTTGTGCCCATTGCATTGTCCGTGTTACTGGGCAAAACCCCACCATGCTCACTATTTGGCATGACTACAGACCTAATAGCAAAGAGATCAGTAGATTTCTACCTCATGGTTCTTCCAAGCCTATCGGAGGGAGCGCCCATTCCACACTGGAACCCCTGGCCTCTATGGCAATAGTCTCAAGATCAGTAGGAGAAGCACTGTCTGATGTTAGAGCCCCTGGCACATGGAGCTCCACTGTAAATGCCCTGGAGTTGTCACACACTCCATGTTGGACTGCAAAAACAGTTGTGGAATGCTGTGCACATACAACTATTGGACTCCTGAACCCAAGCCATTATACGAAGCATGCTGTTTGGCACAGTCCTCAAAGACCGCACCAACAATGGATCCTCAGAAAGCAGCCTGCTTTAGATACAGGCCCCAGAAGGTCCTGATCCCTGACAGAACAAAGCTGGCCCTCTGGATAGTAGTTTCCTCCTCCTTCTCTGGCTATGAAGGATAGAGTGAGCGATGGTGTGTGGATGGCAGTATTTAGTGTTCCGTAGTTTGACTTCATGTGGAACACTAAGAGAAGCAGAAGAGGAACATGGATTACAATGGTGTCCTTGTGAGGATCCTTCTCATAATGCTTGCAGTATAAAGACACACAGCAAAGTATCTCAGTGTGTATTTTGTCAGCAATAATGGAGTTAAAGAATAGAATGGAAAGAAAAAGCAGAAGGTTACCATGAATTCTCAGCATTGGCCACTCCTCCACTTTCACTATTTCCAGCCTCCTTTGTAGCCCCTCTCCCCCATATTTGCAAGGCATCCTCCTCAAAAATGTTTGGAGTCATTTTTCTGTCCATGTTCGTTCTCTTTTGTTATGGGCAGTTTTCTTTTGTAAGCAGAATAAAAGAGCTGAGAGGTTTCAATTGTCACAATGATACAGAATGATATACCAGCATCAGCATGTATCCCACAGTAGGAATAATGACATGTACAAGCATGATGCAAGTTATTCTAAGTGTATCTTACAGCGTAGTGGACATTCATGGTCATTACTGAAAGTTATTGAAGTCTATATGAGAGGAAGGTAATTATAAGTGTCAAGGATGCTTCACACACTGAATTATTGTAAAGCAGTAATGGGTTGTCTATCTTGGCTAACCTGGTAAACTCATTAAACTTCTACAAGTATTGTCTCCAGTAATATGCAGTAATATGATTATGGCATTGACACTGGTAGCCACCTCCAGTCATTCTCATTATGCTGCTTGCACCAGGGTCCTCCTGTGCTCCATCTCAAACAGAGATGCCTCACTTCCTGTCAAGTTCATGTCAAGGGAAGATAACCACCAAAGAAACTTGAAGAACCACAAACCATGAGGGCTGCCTCTTTAAGTTGTTGCACGCCTTTAAATCCCAAAACAACAGCTGAATTCCTGCCCTGCAAGCTATCTACCAACCACAGGTGTTTGCAATACCATAAGCTCATCTCTATTATGTTAATGAGGTTGACCCTGGAATTACTTGGTGGGAGGGGGGGCAGGTGCAAGAGGATATGTCAATGCACTAAAGGTCAGGCTGCTGCTCCCACACTATCCAACTTCCAATTAAACTTACACTTGAAAAATCTGAGCTAATGGGCCCGATTTTGTGGATTGTGTGGGAAATGGTCGGATTCCCCGAATGTGGGGTTCTGACACACAAAAAATGGGTCAGCCAGCTGCATGCAATTTTCCCTCAAGTGGCCAATTAATTTCCAGCATGTGGGCAGACTTGCTAATTGTCCATTTCCAGTCAGGAAGCCCCACAGTATGATGTCATCATTCGTGGTGCTTTCAAGGTCCACAGCAAGCATTGCTTCCTCTGTTGGCTCATGAATAAATGGTTCATTCTCAGACTGGCAATCAGTAACTAGTGGTGTTCTGCAGGGGTCAGTGCTGGGTCCCCAACTCTTTACAATCTATATTAACGATTTGGAGGAGGGGACCGAGTGTAACATATCAAAGTTTGCAGATGATACTAAGATGGGAGGGAAAGTAGTGAGTGAGGAGGACATAAAAAACCTGCAAGGGGACATCGACAGGCTAAGTAAGTGGGCAGAGATTTGGCAGATGGAATACAATACTGGAAAGTGTGAGGTTATGCACTTTGGCAGGAAAAATCGTAGAGCAAGTTATTATCTTAATGGCAAGAAACTGGAAAGTACTGAAGTACAAAGGGATCTGGGGGTCCTGGTGCACGAAACTCAAAAGGTTAGTATGCAGGTGCAGCAAGTGATTAAGAAGGTCAATGGAATGTTGGCTTTCATTGCTAGGGGGATAGAATATAAAAATAGGGAGGTATTGCTTCAGTTGTACAAGGTAGTGGTGAGACCGCGCCTGGAATACTGCGTACAGTTTTGGTGTCCATACTTAAGAAAGGACATACTTGCTCTCGAGTCAGTACAAAGAAGGTTCACTCGGTTAATCCCGGGGATGAGGGGATGGACATATGAGGAGAGGTTGAGTAGATTGGGACTCTACTCATTGGAGTTCAGAAGAATGAGTGGCGATCTTATTGAAACATATAAGATTGTGAAGGGATTTGATCGGGTGGATGCGGGGAGGATGTTCCCAATGATGGGTGAAACTAGAACTAGGGGGCATAGTCTTAGAATAAGGGGCTGCTCTTTCAAAACTGAGATGAGGAGGAACTACTTCACTCAGAGGGTGGTAGGTCCATGGAATATGCTGCCCCAAAAAGCTGTAGAAGCTACATCATTACATAAATTTAAAACAGAAATAGACAGTTTCCTAGAAGTAAAAGGAATTAAGGGTTACGGGGAGCGGGCAGGAATTTGGACATGAGTCTAGGTTCGGATCGGTCATGGCTCTGTGGGTAGCGGAGCGGGCCCAGGGGCCATGTAGCCTGATCCTGCTCCTATTTCGTGTGTCTAATTCTGTTAGATTCAGGAGATGGTTCTGTGATAGTGGATTGGTGGTTAGGATCAGATCAGCCATGATCTTATTGAATGGCGGAGCAGGCTCGAGGGGCCGATTGGCCTACTCCTGCTCCTATTTCTTATGTTCTTATGTTCTTATGTTCAAACGAACCATACAGGATGGCAGAGGAGCCTACAGCAGCTGTGGCCAGTGCCAGACCCCGAGCTGCCTCCAAATTTGGTGAAGCTTCACTGCAGGCATTATTGGATGGGGTTAGGGCCCACAGGGAGGTCCTCTTCCCTAGGTCAGGCAGGAAGAGGCCTCCCACTGAGACCAAGGCAGCATGGATGCAGGTGTCAGCAGATGTCAACTCGAATGTGCATGTAACCTTGGCATCACATCTCTAACTCCTTCCTCTACTCCCCCACAGGACCATCCAGAGCCCCCGTCCCCACTGTGGAGGAGGAAGAGGCTGTGCAGCCAGCCTCCTCAGAGGAAGCTCCAACCTCTGAGGGCGCACCCAGCACCAGCACAGACACTCACACTTCGGGGGGACCTTCGGGACATAGAGTAGTGTTGTCACCTGGCGTTTCACAGCTCACAAGTGAGCCTCAGCAGATTGTGGAGACAGGGACAGCAGTGGAGAGTCCTCATCAGAGGGCGCAGGACTCTGCCAGCTCAGCTCAGCTGCGCTGCATGTCGACCCTCTGCCTCTGGGTCCATCCGCAAGAGAAGAGGTGATGGATCTCCATGCACAAATGCAGGAGTCTCTGGCAGGTTTTGTCTCCAGGGTCGCTGCGAGTGTGGAGTGAATGGAGGAGTCCATAACGACCATGAGCAGAGCCTTTGTGGAGTCATTGGCGCAGGAACGCATCACCATGGAAAGGTTGGCAACCTCCATGGAGGAGATAACTCGCCAGGGTACGGAAAACATAGTGAGCGCTCATAAGAGAATGACATCTTTTGAGGAGCGTTGGCCATCTATTGAACAGAGAAACCAGACCTTCATGGAAGTCCTTCTGAGTAGGACTGCCAGTGCAGATACGGGTCCCCATGGCTCCCTAAAGCGCAGCAAGGTGCTCTCAAGACACTTCCAAGCGCTGGCCCCTTCTGGTCTGTGCAGCTTCAGGTGAGTGAGTAGCAGCCTGGTGCTTCTGGTGCTCATCCTGCTGTTCCTGGTTCTGCTGCTGCCGCCTCTGCTGCTGGAGATCCTCTAATGGCAAGAAGGGAAGGAAGAAAAGGCGTCCCATGCTTCTGGTAGATGCCTCCGCTGAGGAAGCACTGAGTGAGGGTGGCGAGAGGGGCTTCCCAGGAGATCATATTGGAGAAGTGTGTGAGGCTCCAACCTTCCACAGCTGTGCCTAAGCCTTGAAGAAGTAGCCCCAAGCCTGCAACAACAAGGTCCTTCAACATACAAATGCTGTCCCTTTAAATCGCAGCTTTCCCGAATGACCTGCAGCTGAGAGCAAGCATGCCGGCAAGCTTCACGCCAGGTTTCATCAGCGGGGTTCCCCGCAGGCGTGTTTAGCATGGGCAACCCCTGAAAATCACAAGGGCACCCTAAAATGGCATTAAACATGCCAATAATTGCTGATTAGGGTCCCGACGGCCAGTCCCGCCAGCAGTGGGCGGGACTGAATTGGCTCACAGAGAAACGGCGGTCCGAAAGTCGGACGGGGCGGGGAATCAGGCGGGGGGGGAGTCGCGACCCCCTATTTCGGCGATTTTCGGCCCCCGCCAGTCTGAAAAGCTGCCCGACGGCTGGCAGAAAATCGGGGCCAATGTGTCACAGCCAGTGTAAAGGGTTGATAGATATCTTCATTTGACATAAAATTTAACTACTTGGTGAAGAAATGTTTTAATTAGTTTTCCCTTAGATTATTTTATAGGAAGCCCTATAGCCCTCAGTACTTTTATACAATATCACGGAGGAATTCAACTCAGGCCGATATCTGGCGCAAAATGGGCGGCACAATGCAAATGCACACTTGAAGATGTCAGCCTGGCACCTGTTCGAAATTGCACCTCGGGCCTCATCTACATCAAACCGGCAAGCTGCGGACACCAATTAGGTGTCCTGATGCAGCTCACCGGTCGGGGTCTTGGACATTTTGGTCGGCTCCAACCAAGAACAACTGGACAGATCATGTGCGGCACGCGCTCCACCCCATTTGCTCACCATTTTCACATCAGGGTCCTAAAACATGCGTTAGGACCCTGATTTGCATAATAAAGGCACCTAACACCGGGCAGCACGGTGGCATAGTGGGTAGCACTGTTGCCTCACAGCGCCAGGGACCCGGGTTCGAATCCGGCCTCGGGTGACTGTCTGTGTGGAGTTTGCACATTCTCCCCGTGTTTGCGTGGGTTTCCTCCGGGTGCTCCGGTTTCCTCCCACAGTCCAAAGATGTGCGGGTTAGGATGATTGGCTATGATAAATTGACCCTTAGTGTTAGGGGGATTAAATACGTGGGGTTACGGGGATAGGGTGGGATATGTGTTGGTGTAGGAGTTACGGGGATCGGGTGTGTAAAGTCTGTGTGTTGTATAGCGAATTAATACACAGACTACAAGAGTAAACTTTAACAGGACTTTACTATTCGAAGGTCAGGGCGAATCTGCCCAATCACTCATTACACAGCACTTATATACCGGTGTGGTCACCACCGGTATTACAGTATACAGCAGCCAAAATAAAGTAGTGCAACACCTAAAATAGTTCTCTTAAAGGTGGACGGTTACATACACAACAATCCTCCCTTTTTAGCTTACAACATACTTATTCCCCATTAAACATAACATATATCCAACTTCATGTAAAACAGTTCACAGATGTAGTCTCTGCGGAAAACAGTTCACAGATTCAGTCTCTGCGGGAAAACAGTTCACAGATTCAGTCTCTGCGGAAACAGTTCACAGATTCAGCCTCTGTGGAGGCGTCTCCTGTGCTTCCTGACTTGGTCCGGACAACGCCTCGGTGTTGTAACAGTTCCCTGTGGTGTAGTCGGTTCACGTTGCTGGAGTGACTCATCCAATAGTCCTTCAATGGACTTAACAGCTTGAACTTCCGTCACTTCTGAACCAGCATTGCTGACTTCTAAAAGCTTGAGTACCTTGGAAAGTTTTTCTACTTCCGAACTGATTTGGCTCCGTTCGGAGGGACCACGTGTGTGATCTGGCAGGTGATAATGGTTCAGATGGTCATCTTCTGCTTCGACTTTTCCTTTTCTGCTTCTTGGAGACTCTCTGGGCTCCACTGTCAGCTGCCAGCTGCATGCACATTTCCTCCTTCTCTTCCTCCTTTTTCCGTAGTAGCGCCACCATCTCCCGGTGTTCCTTAGACTTTTTGTGATTCTTCATGGTTTCTGCACTTTGGGAGTTTTCATCACAAGCTGGGCAGAACAGGTCATCGTAATATTCGGTGTCGTCCAACAGGTCATGGTAATATTCGGTGTAGTCCTGAGCTAGGCCAGCGAGAGGGTCTTCTATTTCCTCCATACCCAGCTGGACGTTAGCCAGCTTTTGTTCCAAATCCAGACATTTTTCCTGAAGAGACTTCTTCATGTGTTCAGCTTCATCCAGCTTTTTCTGGGCTTTCTGCAAGTCTTTTACTAATGACCTCATTTGTGATTTCAATACTTCAACTTCATTCGGAGATTGATTGATCGGACTATTCAATCCCTCTACTGGAGCAGCTGTTTCAGCCTTCTGTTGTTCTACATTGACGTGAGTCAGCATACTTTTGGCATCCACGGGCTGCTCTGCTGCAGTCTTCTCAGTCTGTGTTGTCACCTCAGCTATTTCAATAACTTTTGAGAGCTCCGAAACCCTTTCCTTTGAAGATTGAAGCTCGTGTTCAAGTTTTTCCCATTTCAGAGTCTTGTCCCTCAGCATATGAAGGAGTTGACTGACCGTTAACCCTTCTGACATCAGACGTTTCCCAGTATTGTTATCCTGTGTTTTTGACGGATAGGCTACAGGGCTGTTGGTAACCTTGCACTGGGGTCCCTTTGCTGCTTCTAATTCTCCATCATCTGGAGCCTCCACCATTCGAATTTCAACAAATGAATCGTTCGGTGGTGCTGCACCCAACTTCAGTAGGAGCTCGGAATTCATGGCAACCAAATCAGCCTTTTCTGCCTGCAACCTGCTAACAAGCGCTTTCAGTTGCTGAACATCTTGCTCCCCCAGATTAGGGCACGCCCCTTCAGAACCCGAATCAGCTTTGATTCGTTTGGCCTCCTCACGCAGACGGTTTGTGTGCTCCTGCTCCATTTTCTCCATCAGCTGCTTCTGTTGTCTTTCCAGATTCTCCCACTCTGTATCAAAGAACTTTTTCGTTGCATTCATCTCTTGCTCAAGACGGCGAATCATTTGTTCTAATTGTTGTTGTAGTTTGAATTGGAGTTGAGTTCGAGCCCGGTGTCCCTCAGAAGTGTGCATGTCTGTAGGCTGGACAGACTCAGAATTCTCTGTCAAACTATGTTGTTGTTGCTCAGTGGAATTCTGTTCTGAAACTTTGTTCTCCTCTAAAGCATAAGCATTTATGCACTCCTTCGTTTTTCCAACATTAGTCTGCAAGTCCATTTTAGCCTTGTCTTTTGCACATGGGTTGGTCTTACCATCATCAGTTCCAGAGTCTGGGCTGATTATCTTCACCGAGTTCTCACTCTTTATGGTTTTTAGGAAGTGCCAGTCCATATTTATTTTCCTGATCCACTCCCGTCCCAGAAGTGGTGTACCCCCCTCAGGCAGTACATATAAGTCCATTCCTTGGTGTTCTTTGCCCTTGTCTCTCACCTTGACTTTTATCTTTCCGATGGGGTATACTCTTTGCCCCGTGTATGTCTGCAATACAATCTTGGTATCTCTCAAGGGAATATGTGACAATAGCCTCTTGTAGTCCTTTCGGTTTATGACTGTTAGGGCTGATCCTGTGTCCAATTCCATTTTCACTTGGACTCCGGCTATTTTGAGTGTGACCCAGATAATTTGTAGGTCAACTTCCTTACTCGCATTGTGAATTCTCAGACTATCCAGTTCTTGGCTGTTGGAGTCTGAATCCGAATTCTGTTCATCTGAACTCTTCTCAGTCACCTTGTGTACCTTGCTGTGCTTTTCCTGCGGTGACTTTTTTTTGTTGCTGGTCTTCTTTCCTGACCGGCATACTTTAGCTATGTGACCAATCTTGCCACATTTTCTACATTCCTGGTTTTTAAACCAGCATTGGTTCTGGTCGTGTGTTGTCTTCCCACAACGATAACATTTCGTTGTACCCGAAGTCATTTGATCCACGCTGAGTACCGCTGCCTTCAGCTGCATTTCCGCCGTGCCTCTCGCTGCGGCTTCGTGCGATGCTGCAATAAGGACAGCCTTATCAAGTGTAAGATCGTTCTCTTCAAGCAGTCGCTTTTGTGTTCCTTCCTTCGACAACCCGCACACGAACTTGTCTCTCAATGCCTCTGTCAGATTTTCCCCAAACTGACAGTATTTCGCTAGTCTACGTAGTTCAACCAAATATTCCGCGTTGCTTTCCTCTTTCCGTTGCGTTCTCGCATAAAATTTGAATCGTTCCGCCAACATCAGTGGTGTGGGGTTCAAATGATCCTTCAGGACAGCAACAATATTAGCGAACGTCTGATCCGCCGGTTTAGCCGGTGATAGAAGATGCTTCAATAGCCCGTATGTCTTCGCCCCCATTGAGTTTAGTAAGGTTATAGCTTTATCATCATCTTCTATTTTATTGGCCTCACAATATATCTCAATGCGTTCTACATACGTGGCCCAATCTTCTACCTCGGAATCGAAATCGTTGATGTTACCACGCTTAGGCATCTTCACAATCTTTCTAAGAAACAACAACGAAGTTTTCCTTTAACTTTTTTTTTCTAAAATGGCGGTTTCCCGTGCTGATCTTCTTCCCCGCCCACTTTCAAGATGGCGGTTTCGCGCTTGTCTTCTTCCCCGCCTAACTGGCGGCTTCCCGCGTTTCTTCCTCTGGTGGGAGGGGTAAGCTTTGCCCTCGGGCGACGACCGCTGGTTTACGGGGTTTGCAGCCTGCGCGCCGGCTTCAGTTTATTCTGAAGCGCGCGCGAGAACAGCCGATCGCGTTCCCTTTTTCGGCAGGGGCAACCGGCGCTGGGGACAACCAGTTGGCGTCGGACAGCTCCAGCTCCCAGTCCTTCACGGCAGCCGCTGTAAGCCGCTGGCCGGAACCTCGCTCGGCCCCGCTCCCCCCTCGCTCGGGCTCTGTCTCTCCCGCTCGCCGGCACGGTCTCGCTCGCTCTCTCTCTCGGGCTCCATCTCTCCCACTCGCTCGGCTCTCCCAGACCTCCCGCAGTCCGGTCCTTTCCTCCCCCGGCTGCGGCCGAGTCCCTCGCGGTTTATTTATTTATTTATTGCCTCCGCGCCTTATGATCCCGGCCACAGCGCCTCACGGCCTCGTGGCCTTGGTAGGTGCCCGGCCTTTTACCCGCTGCGTTCCCGCTTGTAGTCCGGTCTCTCACACCGGCTGCGTTCCCTGCACCGCGGCTGCCGTGCCCTACGCTGCCCCAGTCTCAGCGCCTCTGGCCCCGACTTCTGTCCGGCTCCTTTCCCCTGGCCGTGGTCGAGTTCACCGCCCTTATCCTCCGTTTATTTTTTATTTTTCTCCCTACTCACAATCAACGTGGCCGACTTGCTTCTCGTGGCTGATCGGCTCACTCACTACCGTGACAGAAGGGACGATCACTGCCTGTTGCTGATGGAAGGCCTCGTGTCAGAATTCTTCCTTCTTCCTTGCTCTGCAGACTCGAGTCTTCTCTCAGCAGAACGACGAGGGCGGATGCCTCTTCTCGACGCTTGTTAACTGCTTCGGATGTATCGCTGCCGCAGGGTAAGATCGAACTCGTCGCCACTGTAAAGTCTGTGTGTTGTATAGCGAATTAATACACAGACTACAAGAGTAAACTTTAACAGGACTTTACTATTCGAAGGTCAGGGCGAATCTGCCCAATCACTCATTACACAGCACTTATATACCGGTGTGGTCACCACCGGTATTACAGTATACAGCAGCCAAAATAAAGTAGTGCAACACCTAAAATAGTTCTCTTAAAGGTGGACGGTTACATACAATAGTTCTCTTAAAGGTAGAACGGTTACATACACAACAGGGTGGGATATGTGTCGGTGCAGGCTCGATGGGCCGAAATGGCCTCTATCTGCACTGTGGGGTTTCTGTGTTCTGTGATTTCTGTGAACACCTATTTCATGTGGACACACTGCGCACTAAGACATCAATGGCTTCCAATTTGACAGTGGTTGCACTTCCAGGGTAGATTGGGCATAAAAGACCACAATCTGAACTTTGTCCCTCCAACCTTAATTTTCTGCCCAAAAAGGGGGCGAAACGAGGTTGAATTTCTCCCCCTGTATTTGCTAGTATCCGTTAACTGTGCAACAGTTATTGGCTGTGATATATTAAGAAATTTGCAGGAAGGTCAGTCACAAAACTTAAAGATTAAACATTTCCAAAAGAAAAAGTGTTTAATTATGATGTATACTTAGCCTTTAAAATGCTACGATTGCTTTCTATTACAGTGGTACAGTATCAATGTACCTCATTGCAATGCGGCTGCCAAAAGTCATGTTCTTGCAGGTTTTAGTCACATATTTGCTTAAAGGAATCTGCTTATTATTTTTGCTCTACAAATGTGTAGACTATTAAAACTGAAAAAGTACTGTTATTTGATTTTCTGGCTATTCCTCATTTAAGTATTTTTATGTAAAGACAGAAAAGACTGAGTCAAGTCAGTGAATTTGTTTCGTTTGGCATTCTGAAACATTCTTGATCCATCAGCCAAACACCTTTGTTTGCATCTTTGAATGATCAAGGCATTTTACTCTGATAAACCAAGCTTTAAGAGGGCAGGAACTTGCAAGATACCAGAAGTGCAGCAGTCAACATCAAAGGAACATCATGTTGAGGGGGAAAAATGTCCAAGATCTTTGTCACATTTAGACACAATGAAAGCATGCACCTGTGGCAAAGAACCACGGGTACTTGTACAACACTTTTGGATAAAGTTTAAGCGTCAAGGATTCCCGGAATTATTGTGGAAGAGTTGACAGAACTGACCTTTCACCTCTGAACCATTAACCTACAGGTGGGAAGAAGCATTGTTAACTGACACATAAACAGAATGTACTGCTACTGTGTTTAGATGTTTAAGCTATCCATTTCATCAGAATAACAAACAGAAGGTGAAACAAGGAAGATACTTCCAATTACATATTATTTATATAAACATGGTTTTTGATCCACTTACTACCAGAAAAACTGATCAGAACAAAAATAAATTCTAGCCCTTGTTTTTATCTAGTTTTATTTCAAATTATTTTAGATATTATCAATAGTAACAGTTTTATTTGAAACAACAGTTGGAAATTTTCAAGTGTTGAAATGTTTGCAATTGTACCAAGGTTTTCTTCAATTAAGTTAAATGTTGAGAGGCTGGTGGAGGAGCAGCCATGCTGATCTCCTGAGAGAGGACAGCATGTGCCTCTCCAATGGAGCCAATGCCACTGCTATGGGGCTGTTCACTCCCACTGCGCAATGCAAGAATAAAGTGCAGGAGTGATGTGGCACTCTCGAAGCCCCTATCCATGCTCTTCTTCGTGCCTTGAAGGCCAGGCCAGAAGAGATGCTGGATCCCACACCCATGATGACAGCCATCTGAGCGCCCATCAAAGGTATTGACAGAGGCTCCATCATTGTGAACATTTTAGTGGCAAGGGTAAGCAGAGACGATAAAATGGCAGCTCTAAACAGCAGCACTTTGTCATGCACAGTGTGTGAGGATGAGATTTCAGTGAGAAGAGAAGGAGAGTAAGATGGACAAAAATCTTGTGGGACGTATCCTTCAGTCAAGCTAGTCGCCATGCTCCTGATGCACCTCATGCCCACAATACCCATCACTTCCTTTTCAAGCGGGGTTAGTACATGAGTTGACGATGGCCCCCCACCTGTCCTCGCCCTCTCTCTTGTATTGTGTGCCAGCTTGTCTTGCAAAAAAGAATGTGTTACTGATAGCCTAGTGAGATGCTTTGAGGATGTGCATGTCAGGGTAGAATAGTGTGTGAAGAATGGCACAGGTGTAAGGAAGTGAGGGAAGTAATAGTGAGGAGCGTAGGAGGTGTAAAGTGTTGCAGCAGCAGGAGGTTGAGTAAAGTCTGCTGCAGTGATTGGAGGAAAGGGATGGGAAGCAGGGGAGGGAAGGGTTGTGAGTGCTGGGGTTACAGGTGCTGCAGGGCTAAGCAGCAAGTCATGAGATATAGAAGTTAGGAGAATTACCTTAGTAGCTCTTGTCAGATCATTAAACTTCTTTCATAACTGCAGCCAGATTCTGGGGGCAGTGCTTCTTGCGTTGACTTGCTTTGCTATCTCTGCCCACTGGTGCCGGGAAGCTTGCTGGGAGACGCTTCTGCCACTGAGTGAAAAGAAGACCTCCCTCCTTCTGTGACCTCTTTCACCAAAATCGGGGACCCCTCCCTGCATTAACTCCTACCATTTTGACTGTTCAATTCAAATTCTAATGAATGCAGCCAACCTTTAAGAGGTTCAGGCTGCCTATAAATGGCATTAGTGATGCCCAATTTTTCACCCCTCTTCCCCCCCTCTAAAATTAGATGAGCTGGCATTGAACAGTGGAAATAGCTATCGCTCTGCTAATTTTCCAATTAACTACGGGTCTAAACCAATTTATCCCCATTACACCTTAAATTTTACAAAATTAAGTAACAAGAAAAAAAAGACTTGCACCTGCTGAGCGCTGCATGGCGCTTTAAATACTGTGCACTTGAATTGACCACCTTCACTCTGTTAACACCCAAGGAGGGAAAAATTCAGTATAGCCCCATTTGGGGTGCAAAAACTTGAAAAGTTGAAAAATTAGCGCCAGGTGCTAATCATTCTCGCCTCCCGCGAAATTCAATTTTACCGCTGCAAGGGGGACGTGGAGCTCTAAATCAAGCGTTGAGCACTTATTTTAGGGCACTAAAGTCCAAGGGTGAGGCGAGAGCAGCAGAGTGCTAAACAATTTCGAGCACATTGTAAATGGCACTCTTTCATCACAGAGGTTGCTTCCCTCGCTTAAAGGGAAGGGCCAATGATGCTGCACAAGCTAGTTGTCATCAGTTCTGTTTTGCAAGGTGACCTGGGCGACTGCCATTACAGCCCCAAACACTCTCACAAAGTGGAGGGCTTGGACAGCTTGCACCAATGAAACCTTAAAAACTTTGCACAGGCACCAGACTGGTGCAATAATAAAGGTTACGCTAGCTGAAATGCATTCTCTTTAATTACCGCTCCCAAAGCGGCCAGCCGAGTTTACAACGCCTCCTCTTGCTGGTGTTGTCATCGCGAGGCGATAAAGCAGGGGGCGTGAGTGAATTTTCCATCCGGGGCGATAATGGGGCACTGCGCACTTTAGGACATCACGACCTGTGAGGCGCTAGAGGCCCAGGCGCTAAGAGTTAGCGCCAGTGCTAAACCGACACTGAAGTTCGCGGGCGTCGCTGCATTCACCAGGCGCTAACATACCGAATTTCTAGCCTTAGCTAGATGTCAATAGGAACTGGTATAATGGGGGAGAAACAATGTGAAATTGTGTTGATGTTGAAATGATGTCACTTGCCCTACCTTTTAATAATATTAATAAAACTTCAGATGGAGCTTCTAACATCTGCTTCAAGCCCCATTGGAAAACCAAACTGGGTGCCATAAATTGGTGCTTGTTTGTGGGGCATAAGATACAAAGATTGCTCAAAAAGAACCTTCTAGTTATTGAATTGCCAACCAGTGGAAATCATCTTTCACCATTCACCTTATTGAAACTGTTTGCAATCCTGAAAACCTGTGTTGGGTGTTTTCTGTTCAAGTGACTCAATTATTTGAGTCTTTCTTCATAACCATAACCTTTCATTGCAGTAAGAACATAAGAAGTAGGAGCAGGAGTAGGCCATACGGCCCCTCGGGCCTGCTCCGCCATTCAATAGGATCATGGCTGATCCGAACCTAGACTCACGTCCACTTCTCTTCCCGCTCCCCATAACCCTTAATTCCCTTATCAGCTAGGAAACTGTCTATTTCCTTTTTAAATTTATTTAATGTCGCAGCTTCCACAGCTCTCTGAGGTAGCAAATTCCATAGATTTACTACCCTCTGAGTGAAGAAGTTTCTCCTGATCTCAGTTTTGAAACAGCAGCCGCTTATTCTAAGATTATGCCCCCTAGTTCTAGTCTCACCCATCAGTGGCAACATCCTCCCTGCATCCACCCGATCAAGCCCCCTCACAATCTTATATGTTTCGATAAGATCGCCTCTCATTCTTCTGAATTCCAATGAGTAGAGGCCCAACCTACTCAACCTTTCCTCATAAGTCAACCCCCTTGATGTGCCTCAATAATTCCGAGACTCGATGTTAGCGAAACAAAACAAGGCTTTTATTAACTTAGAAAGTAACACGTAAGAGAGAGAGGTATCTTCCTTCTGGAGACTGAGGCCAGACTGAGCTAGCTTACAAAAGGGGCCAGGTATGGGCGGAGCCCTACACACAGCACATTCCAGCACATTCCAATAAACAATACAATGAGGACTGGGGGAAGGGAAATGACACTGAAACCGACCACAGTCACAGGCAGTGATGAATGGAATATTTCATCACATTCACCCCTTCTATAGATTTAGTCTGTTCGGGGGTTTGATAGTCCTCTGCGACCGGCGTGGCTGTTGTGGTGCCGCGGGTGTCGGCTGGGTATCCCCGGTAGTCTCCTGGGTCTCTGCCGGGGGTGCCGCCAGGGTTGTTGAAGGGGTAGTTGGTGGGGGTGCCGTTGGTCGATGTTCTTCCGGGGGTGATGAAAGAGTAGTGGGTGGGTAAGAGTTGCTGTGATCGTTGTTGCTGCTATTGCCGTGGTTGTTGTCGATGCCGGCTGGGGCGACGTCTTTTATGGACACGGTGTCCTCCCTTCCGTCGGCGTGCCGGACATATGCGTATTGGGGGTTGGCGTGGAGTAGGTGTACTGGCTCCACGAGAGGGTCCGTCTTGTGGCCCCTCACATGCCTTCGCACGAGTACCGGGCCTGGGGTGGAGAGCCATGACGGCATGGATACGCCTGAGGTGGATTTCCGGGGAAAGACAAACATTCGTTCATGAGGCGTGGCATTAGTGGCCGTACACAATAGCGACCGTATCGAATGGAGCACATCCGAGAGGACTTCCTGCCAGCGGGAGATAGGGAGGCCCTTGGTCCTTAGAGCTAGAGTGACTGCTTTCCATACTGTCCCGTTCTCTCGCTCCACTTGGCCGTTACCCCGGGGGTTGTAGCTGGTGGTACGGCTCGTGGCGATCCCCTTGGACAGCATGTACTGGCGTAGCTCTTCACTCATGAAGGACGCCCCCCTATCCGTATGGATGTAGCTCGGCATACCGAACAGGCAGAACAGGCTGTTGAGGCATTTAATGACCGTGGCGCTGGTCATGTCTGGGCAGGGGAAGGCGAATGGGAACCGGGAGTATTCGTCCACAATGTTCAGGAAGTAAACATTGCGGTCGACGGACGGGAGGGGGCCCTTGAAATCTAAGCTGAGCCGCTCAAAGGGCCGTGTAGCTTTGATTAAGTGGGCTCTATCTGGGCGGCAGAACCGAGGCTTGCACTCAGCACAAGTGCGGCAGTTCCTGGTCAGCAACCGAACTTCCTCAATCGAGTAGGGTAAGTTAAGGGACTTTATGAAGTGGAACAGCCGCGTGACCCCTGGGTGGCAGAGGTCGTTGTGGAGGGTCTGTAGCCGATCCCCGGTGGCGCTGGCACACATCCCTCGTGAGAGGGCGTCGGGGGATTCGTTAAGGGCCCCTGGCCGGTAAATGATGTCGTACTTGAAGGTGGAGAGCTCGATCCGCCACCTAAGAATCTTATCATTTTTAATCTTCCCCCTCTGTTTATTATTGAACATAAACGCTACCGACCGCTGGTCGGTAAGTAGGGTGAAGCGTTTGCCGGCTAGGTAGTGGCGCCAGTGGCGCACTGCCTCCGCGATGGCTTGGGCCTCCTTTTCCACGGAGGAGTGTCTGATCTCGGGCCCTTGGGGGGTCCTCGAGAAGAAAGCTACGGGCCGCCCCGCCTGGTTGAGGGTGGCCACCAAGGCGAAGTCAGACGCATCACTTTCCACTTGAAATGGAGTGTTCTCGTCCACTGCCTGTAGCG
This sequence comes from Somniosus microcephalus, assembly GCF_052327205.1. Taxonomy (NCBI): domain Eukaryota; kingdom Metazoa; phylum Chordata; class Chondrichthyes; order Squaliformes; family Somniosidae; genus Somniosus; species Somniosus microcephalus. The sequence continues at coordinate 90,198,695 of NC_140992.1, read as the reverse complement.
TGGCCCGCTCAATATCCTGCTTAATGCTTTTGAAGGCAGCGTGGGCCTCAGCAGAGAGCGGAAAAGAGGATGCTTTCAAGAGGGGCGGGCTTTGTCGGAGTAGTTGGGGACCCATTGGGAATAATAAGAAAATAACCCCAGGCACCTTTTCAGGGCTTTGGGAGTGTTGGGCAGGGGCAGCTCCCGTAGGGGGCGCAATCAGTCGGGGTCTGGTCCGATTTCCCCATTCTCCACCACGCTGCCTAGTATGCAGAGGCGCGTGGTGTTGAAAACGCACTTGTCCTCGTTGTAGGTGAGGTTGAGTTTTTGTGCGGTTTCCAGGAACCTCTCGAGGTTCGAGTCGTGATCCTGCTGATTGTGGCCGCAGATGGTGACATTGTCGAGGTAGGGGAAGGTTGCCTGCAAGTGGTGGTCATCGACCATGCGGTCCATCTCCCTCTGAAAGACCGAGACCCCATTCGTCACCCCAAAGGGGACTCTGAGGAATTGGTAGAGGCGTCCGTTCGCCTCGAAGGCGGTGTACGGGCGGTCCTCTGGTCTGATAGGGAGCTGGTGGTACGCTGACTTGAGGTCGATGGTGGAGAACACCCGGTATTGGGCGATTTGGTTCACCATTTCTGATATGCGGGGTAGCGGGTAGGCGTCTAGTTGGGTGTACCTGTTGATCGTTTGACTATAGTCGATCACCATCCGTTTCTTCTCGCTACCCCTTACCACTACCACTTGGGCGCGCCACGGGCTGTTGCTGCGTTCAATAATGCGCTCTTTCAGGAGCCTGTCTACCTCGGTCGCGATAAACCGCCTGTCCTCCCAGCTGTACCTCCTGCTTTTGGTCGCTATTGGCCGGCAGTTAGGGGTAAGGTTCGCGAATAGCGAAGGCGGCTTTACCTTCAGGGTAGCCAGACCGCACACTGTGAGGGGCGGCTGGGACCCACCATACTTGAGCGTGATGCTTTGGTGGTTGCACTGGAAATCCAGGCCCAAGATCACGCTCGCACATAGGTTCTTCATGATTAATACTTTAAAATTATCGTATACAGTTCCGTTAACGCCCAATTGTACCGTGCAGTAACCCAGAATGGTCGATGTCTGGGTTTTATCAGCCATAGAGATGGTACCCTGAGCAGGGACCACCTTTAGGGAGAGTTGTTGTGCCAGTTCAGGGTGGATAAAACTCTCCGTGCTTCCACTGTCGATTAAACATTTAACCCGGCACCCGTTTACCTCGATGTCCACCATTGATTTGGATAGCGGGTGCGGCCTGGTCTTGTCCACTGTGACCGATGCCACTGTAGGGCCCTGATCGATACAGGATGGCGTCCACGCTGTCTGCTCATAAGATGGCGGACCCCACGAGGTCGGGCAAGATGGCGTCCAAGATGGCCGCTCCCACGGCGCACACGCGGCGGTGGCGGGTTTTCCGGCGGTTGGTTTTCCGGCGGGGTTCCCTCTGCACACCTTCCCGAAGTGCCCCTTCTTACCGCACTTAAAGCAGGTGGTGCCTTTCGCCGGGCACAGGTTTCTGGTGTGTTTTGGCTGCCCGCAGAAGTAGCAGCTGGGTCCCTGACGCGTCGCGGCTGTCGTAGGGCTTCTGGGGGGAGAGCGGGGCCCCGCCGGTGTCGGGCTGCCGGGCGGGGAAGATGCCTTCCAAGATGGCGGCGCCCTCGGTGCACACGTGGCGGCGTGGACGGCGCGGGCTGAAGAGTAGGCGTCCGAGTTTCTCTGGGCCACATCCAGGGATCGCGCGGTGTCCGCAGCCTGTTTCAGGTCCAACCCCGTTTTTTCCAGCAGTCTTTGCCGGATGTAAGTGGAGCTGAGGCCTGTGATAAAGGCATCGCGAACAAGCTCGTCAGTGTACATTGCGGCTTTTACATCTCGGCACTTGCAGTCTTTGCCAAGCATTTTCAGGGTGCTTAGGAACTCCTCCACCGATTCCCCAGGTCGCTGTGCGCGAGTAGCGAGCAGATACCTAGCATACACCTCATTCGTAGGCTGCTGGTAATGCGCCTTTAAGATGTCGCAGGCGGCCAGGTACGTATCGGCGTCTTGGATGAGGGGGTAAACCCGGTGGCTTACCCAATTCCGCAGAATTCCGAGTCTCATCCTCGCAGCGTCCGTAGCGTCTTTGACGGCTGCGGAATTGTCCAGGAAGAATTCCATACACTCAAACCAGTGTCCGAAGCGTGCTGATGCGTCCGGAGCATGTTGATCCAAATCCAAACGTTCGGGTTTCAGGAGTTGATCCATAGTGTTGAAAAATAAGTTAATAAAATTGATGTGCCTCAATAATTCCGAGACTCGATGTTAGCGAAACAAAACAAGGCTTTTATTAACTTAGAAAGTAACACGTAAGAGAGAGAGGTATCTTCCTTCTGGAGACTGAGGCCAGACTGAGCTAGCTTACAAACGGGGCCAGGTATGGGCGGAGCCCTACACACAGCACATTCCAGCACATTCCAATAAACAATACAATGAGGACTGGGGGAAGGGAAATGACACTGAAACCGACCACAGTCACAGGCAGTGATGAATGGAATATTTCATCACACCCCTCATCTCCGGAATCAACCGAGTGAACCTTCTCTGAACTGCCTCGAGAGCAAGTATATCTTTTCTTAAATATGGAAACCAAAACTTTACGCAGTATTCCAGGTGTGGCCTCACCAGTACCCTGTATAACTGAAACAAGACTTCCCTGCTTTTATACTCCATCCCCCTTGCAATAAAAGCCAACATTCCATTGGCCTTCCTGATCACCTGCTGTACCTGCACACTAACCTTCTGTGTTCCATGCACCAGGACCCCCAGATCCCTTTATACTGTAGCACTTTGCAGTTTCTTTCCATTTAGATAATAACTTGCTCTTTGATTTTTTCTGCCAAAGTGCATAACCTCACACTTTCCAACATTATATTCCATCTGCCAAATTTCTGCCCACTCACTTAGCCTGTCTATGTCCTTTTGCAGGTTTTTTATGTCCTCCTCACTCACTGCTTTCCCTCCCATCTTTGTATCGTCGGCAAACTTGGATACGTTGCACTTGGTCCCCTCCTCCAAATCGTTAATATAGATTGTAAAGAGTTGGGGTCCCAGCACTGACCCCTGCGGAACACCACTAGTCACTGATTGCCAACCCAAGAATGAACCATTTATCCCAACTCTGTTTTCTGTTAGATAGCCAATCTTTCACCCATGCCAGTATATTACCCCCAATCCCGTGATTTTTTATCTTGTGCAGTAATCTTTTGTGTGGCACCTTGTCAAATGCCTTTTGGAAGTCCAAATACACCACATCCACTGGTTCCACTTTATCCACCCTGTTTGTTACGTCCTCAAAGAATTCGAGCAAATTTGTCAAACATGACTTCCCCTTCATAAAACCATGCTGACTCTGTCCGATTAAATTATGCTTATCCAAATGTCCTGTTACTGCTTCCTTAATAATGAACTCCAACATTTTACCAACCACAGATGTTAGGCTAACTGGTCTATAGTTTCCAGCCTTTTGTCTACCTCCCTTTTTAAATAAGGGCGTTACATTAGCAGTTTTCCAATCTGCTGGGACCTTTCCTGAATCCAGGGAGTTTTGGAAAATTACCACCAATGCATCCGCAATCCCTACCGTTACTTCTCTCAAGACCCTAGGATGTAAGTCATCAGGTCCAGAGGATTTATTTGCCTTAAGTCCCATTATCTTACCGAGTACCATCTCCTTAGTGATTTTAATCATGTTTAGCTCCTCCCCCCCTATAGCCCCCTGTTTGTCCAGTGTTGGGATATTTTTAGTGTCCCAATGGATCTTTGTTATACCCTTTCCATGGTTCAAATACTTTTTCTATAATGGAGTGCCCAAAACTGTGTACGTATAGCATCACATCATTTTACAACACAGAAGCAGGCCAGTTTCCTGAAAGAGCTATTCACTTAGTCCCTTTCCCAATATCCTTTAAAATTGTATTTTATAAAATGTTTATTTACTTGGCATTCCATGTCCAACTAGCCCTCTGCTTAAAAAAAATCCTCTTAACCTCTCGCTTCAGTCTTTTGCTGATAATTCTAAATTTATGCCCTCTAGTTACTGACTCTCCAACCCAGTATTCCATTTAATATATAATCTGGCTGCAGTTATGAAAGAAGTTTAATGATCTGACAAGGGCTGCTAAGGTAAGACTGCCATCCCATTTGTCTTTTTTCGGCCGTTTTCTACCTGCACTATCATGTTGAAAAATCCATGGGGACGAAATTCAGCTCCTTTGTGTCTGCCATTAGTGCCTCCGGGGGGGCGTTAATGGGACCCAAAGGAGTTATTGCCTTGGAGGGTGAAAAAAACGCCTCCTGTGAAATACGGCGGGGCGTTGCTGAGGCGCTACCCGATAGCGCTGCGCCCCCCGCCAGTACAGCCCCAGGTTGCTGCGCAGCTGGTGATGACATCATCGCCATGTGCGGCAACCCCTTAGCGCCCCGTTGCGTCCCCTTACCGCACCATGGCTGAAATTCGGCTGTGCTGTGCAAGGCTGCCGCGGCTGATGTCACTGCCAGCCTCGTGGGTTGCGAACTGGGCCAACCTCCGCTCGCAGTGCAGTATTTAAAGGGGAGGTGCGGCTGTGACCCGCGTTGCCATTTTCTTCTTTTGGCTGAACTCCAGTCGGCCCTTTGTGGCGGCCTTTGGCGTGGTCCGTGGCTACCATCGCGCAGCCTGGCACCGCATCTCAGTGCCGGGCTGCGTCCACAGCAAGATGCCATCCTGGTGGCCTAGTGTGGGCCATCGGAGGCCCTGCAGAGCTCGCAGCGTCCCTCCTCTTTAACAGAAGGGGAGGGGGTGAAACGCGTTAGCACTACGCGGAGCGGCATTTCGCGCCCCATGTGTCTGCACTCCTAGATCTAACTGTTCTTCCACACTGTTAAGAATCTTAGGGTGTGAAATTCGGTTATGCCCCATTTGGAGGTGGTAACCGAGTTAAGGCCGTACATTTAGCGCCCAGTGTGGAAGTACCGCCCCGGCCGCTAAATTCGGCTTACCGCCCCACCCAGGAGGTGGATCACAATCTCGGGCGCTGCACTTCCTGGTGGGGCGATAACCAAGGTGATGTCGGGGCGCAATCTGCAGCGCTCGGTGGAGGCTCCGCAGAGCGCTGCCGCGTTTCAACGCCCCGCCCCTTCAGTTAAAGGGGAGGGCCACTGAGCATTCTGCCCAGCCTCCAATGGCCCCAACTAGGCCACCAGGGCGGCGTCTTGCCATGGCCACAGCCCGGCTTCGAGAGACGCTATGGCAGCCAGGACCCCGGAGGCGCTACCGGCAGGTGCAAAGGTGCTGAATTTCTAGCACTTAGCATTTAGGATATAAGCTATACAAATGGTAGAATCATCACATGGATGCTGATTTCCTTTCTTAACTCCTCCCCGTATACAGTGCTAAGATTCAGTCCTACTGCTGATAGCCTGGAGAGAAAGAAATTGAGTAATTTCGAGAATCTTGCTCTGCAATACTGCTGTCGCACTTCATCTCTAGGTGAGAACACTTAATGCAAGCAGGTTAGACAGCCAACCAACATCATTGGGACAGAGCATGTTATTGCCTAATGGCCTTGGATTTTTTCACTAATTGAGAAGATTAGACAAAATGGCTGTTCAGAAAGAAACCCTAGCCATAAAAGAACTTTAAGACATTATGTTAAAGGCAGGATGTAGCGCCACGCTAAAAAGTATCATTAGGAGTTTCAATATTAGTGTAATTGAGTGGTCTATCCAACCTCAACATATGGAAGAGTGAGATGCTTATACAAACAGTGGTTTTAAGGTCCGTTCTCCCAATTTTACTCCATTTACTGCCTTAGATTTTGGAGACATGCCCTAGTAAGATGCAAACTGATGCAAGACCACCGGTTGGAGGTGACTCTGATTATGCTAGCACAGGCCCACATCTTACTACTGTACTTTTGGAACTGCCAGCAAAGGTTCTGTATTTAGGCCACAGAAGTTCCATGTCTTTCCCATTCATGATTCCTTCTTTCCTTCTTGTGTATTAAGTGAGATATTGTAATTTCTTTTAAAGATACTTTTCCATCAAATATACTCAATTCAAATTCCAGTTCATGGTGTGGTAATTTTTATATGTTATATTTTCACTGTCTAGCTTCAGCAGTTTCTCAGATCGATGAGTAATGTAAGTACTGCCACAGGTGGCTATAGGAGTGCATGGTGCCTTGCTTGCTTGTGAAGTTACAGACCTATACATTGCAGGACTTTTCATTGCCAAGCATCTGTGGATTTCTGAAGACGATGGCCTTGGCCTTAATTCCCTCCGCCTGGTGGAAACCAGGCAAGCCAGCGGGGTCCTCTTTAAATGTGCAGGTCAAACTCCAATGACATCATCGGAGTTCGATCTGCCATTTTAACCTAAAGCCTGAGCAGGGGAGCAGTGCTGGCCAAATCTGCCGGGGACTAGAGCCAGGGCCAGCAGAGGCCCAGCGAAGTAATTTTTAAACAATTTTTAGTTTCCTTGTGGGCCAGGTGGAGCAGAAGTATTCCTCCGTACCCCACAAGGAAACCTTGGGCTACCCCTGTCCCGGGCATCCAACCCCCCAACGAGGAGCCATCCGATGGACTTACATTTGGCAATACACTAAAAACAGTATTAAAGAAATTCAATCATTTTATCCAATTGCCACATTTTTTCCCATATTTTATTCCCCCACCAGTTAGATATTAGAGACAAATTTCTTTATACAACTACCATGTCCACTGGGAAGACTTATCACCACTTTTAATTTGTACAGCAACACAAGGTGAAATCGCTTGTGTCCACTCTGGGACTCTTGGAATAGGCATTCAAAAGCACGATTGTGTAATAAGGGATCTGATTTAATGTTGTGATCCACAGAAACTCCCTGTTTAAATCATATCTGACTGAATCCAGAAAATCCTGGAGAATCCACACATCGCTATATTTTATTCGGGCTTTCTGTATTTTCCTGATTACTGAAAGACTTGGAAATCTTGAGAAATCCTTGGTTCTGCTCCTTGTGTGCTCTTTCCAATACAATACCCATAAAGTGATTAAAAAGTTTGACGCTGCAGTATCTTTAAGATTAATGACACAATTATTCTGAATCATATCCTTCTGTTAACCTGAATTGAGGCTGACATGCAAATGTGGAATGCCTTCTCTAATAAGATGAAGGTACATATAATTAAGATGTCAATTATTTCTTAGTACAGTTATCAGTCTGGTGTGATCCCCTTGAAATATCAACTCTGTGTTTTACCAGGGAACTTTTTTAATAAAATGATACCTGATTGCAAGTAGGAAAGTGGCATGGTGAGGTTTTGCTTTACTAAATCCAAACATTTACATTGCCTCTACTGAGCAAATTTTTATGGTCTGACCCACACTACAACAAGTTGCTTACATTGACAGAAAGTAATAAGATTCAGCCAATAATGGCTGAAATTTCATATTTGTCAACCAGCTCATAAGCTAAGTGAAGGCCTCAGTAACTGGTAGATGGGGGAATCTAGAACTCGGAGGCATAGTTTCAGGATAAGGGGTCGCCCATTTAAAACTGAGATGAGGAGGAATTTCTTCTCTCAGAGGGTCACAAATCTGTGGAATTCTCTGCCCCAGAGAGCTGTGGAGACTGGGTCATTGAATATATTTACGGTGGAGATAGACAGATTTTTGAACAATAAGGGCGTGATGGGTTATGGGGAGCGGGCAGGGAAATGGAGCTGAGCCCAAGATCAGATCAGCCATGATCTTATTGAATGGCGGAGCAGGCTCAAGGGGCCAAATGGCCTACTCCTGCTCCTAATTCTTAAGTTCTTATGTTAATATTCCAATTAGCTCTTAATCGGAGAATTATTTGTTTAAAATAGCCAGCTTATCCAATATTAGCCAGAATGAAGACAAAGTACACCCGTGTTCTTTCAAACCTCAGTTCATGTATCTTGTTGTTCAGTAATATAAATGAAGTTACAACCTACTTAATTTTTGTCTTTTAAAAAAAAATCCAAATGGTTGAAAATCTTCTAGATCCTGTGTGTATTTCATTTTCATTAATAACAAAACAATGAAGTCTCCAGTCTCACTGGCTCAGGCCTAGGTATGTAGCTTAGAAGCTGATTTTACTCTGACAGATGGGAGGCGATTTGCTCTGGTAAACACCTGGCAACCTCTAATGCCAGGCTTAGATTAGTTCAAGAAAGATATCAACTCAAGCCTATCCCACTCCTAATAAATTGAAGAGAATGGAACTGGGATTTCGTGCTTCTTGGTGGATTTGTGGTGGTCTTGATCACTCACTGGTGCACAATTTGCTGCTTTTTCCAAAAGTCTTAGAAAGATACTAAAGCGCTCTAATTTTGAAAATGCCTATTCCTACCTCTCCAATTATGGGAATACTTGGAGATTCCACTGTATTCTACAGCTCCAGCTCTCAAATTTGTTTGGTCTTTAACTTGATTTTTAATAGCACAAAGAGACATTGATCCATCATGGCGCATCTCCTTAGCTTCTCTACTAATCTCTGCACATTTTAACATGAAAAATCCCTTCAGAAATTACCATGTGGATCCTATTATCCGCTTGTATGATGCTTCATTCATAGAACATAGAAAAATAGGAGCAGGAGTAGGCCATTTGGCCCTTTGAGCCTGCTCTGCCATTCAATATGATCATAGCTGATCATCTATCTCAATACCATATTCCAGCTCCCACCCCATACCCCTTTGCAATTAAGTTTTTAAAAAATGCTGTTAATGAATGATTGTTTTGAAAAGATAATTAGAAAATACAGTAGATGTTTCTGTCTTCCATGCCGTCCAAGGTGCTCATGTAGATTTTCAGTGAGGTTAAGGAAGGGCCAAACCTTATTTCCTGTGTGTTTTGTCTGTTTGCAGAACCAAGGACATCAGTTTGAGACATTCCTGATCTCTGTCCCAGAAAAAGGACTGAACAATCAGCATTTACAAAGGGTGGGGTGGGTGGGGTCTGTAATCAGAAGTGCTGTGATTTCTTGAAAGAAGTAAACTACATACTATAAAAAGTATAATTTTCTCAGCCAGCAATTTAATGTTCTATGGTAATGCTGCAAAGCAAGCCTTCTTACCACATGGAGCTCACAGCCGGATAAGATAGTATTACCTAGGATTTATCTGTTGAACTGCATAAATGATCTCTGTTCCATCAGTTGATGAAATTGCAGCTCTTTTAATTTAGTGATAGTTCCAGCAATGACCAACTGCCTGTCCCCCAACCTAATATCATCTGATTCAGCAGTGACTGAGAGCTCAGCATAAGAGGCTGATTTGTCTGCCTCAGTTACCCATATGCTTAAAAGTAATATTATCTGGCCTGGATGAACTGCAGCACTCAATGACCCTTTATTTTAATTTTGCTAAAAGCAAGGATCATTAATCTGAAGAGATTCAGCTATTTTCTTTGTTCTAAAGATCATATTTAAATGGCAGTTTGCTTTTTCTTGACTTGTCTCGCTGCTTTGTATGTGGAACAACATAATCCTCAGCTTAGACAGCGTTAAAAGTGATCTGGACATATTCTGTTGATGCTGGAAAAGTACATAGGGCTGAACAAAATATAACCACTAATAAATCTGCAGTCTGATCAGTAAGAATTGTTTTAAATTAACCTCTTAAACTATTCTGAGAGTACCATAGTTTAGATTTAATATTTAACGACAACAACTTGTATTTATATAGCACCTTTAACATAGTAAAACGTCCCAAGGTGCTGCACAGGAGTATTTTAAGACTAAAAATTTGACACCGATCTACATAAGGATAAATTAGGGCAGGTGGCCAAAAGCTTGGTCAAAGAGGTAGGAGCGTCATAAAGGAGGAAAGAGAGGTAGCGAGGTGGACAGGTTTAGGCAGGGAATTCCAGAGCTTAGGGCCTAGGCAACAGAAGGCACGGCCACCAATGGTTGAGCGATTATAATCAGGGATCCTCAAGAGTGCAGAATTAGAAGAGCGCAGATATCTCGGGGGGTTGTGGGACTGAAGGAGATTACAGAGATAGGGAGGGGCGAGGCCATGGAGGGATTTGAAAACAAGGATGAGAATTTTGAAATTGAGGCGTTGCTTAACTGGGAGCCAATGTAAGTCAGCGAGCACAGGGGTGATGGGTGAACGGGACTTGGTGTGAGTTAGGCCGGGCAGCCAAAATTAAGAAAATAAGGATGATCTATCTGTAGTGTATGTACCCGTCTACCTTTAAGGGAACTATTGAATGTAACCGTTCACCTTTAAGAGAACTACTTTAGGTGTGGCACTATTTGTTTGGCTTCTGTATACTGTAATACCGATAGTGACCACACCAGTATACAAGTGTTGTGGCAGGATTGCTGGGGCAGATTCGCCCGGACCTTCGAATAGTAAAGACCTGTTTGTTTGTTACTTCTGAAGTCTGTGTATTTATTAACTGCACAACCCACAGACTTTACAGTGGTGACGAGTCCGATCGTACCCTGCGGCAAGATTACCAAAAGCAACGAAGAGCGTCGAAGAGAGACAACCGCCCTCGTCGTGCTACCAAAAGAAAACACGAGGCTGCAACAACAGAAAGCAGGAAGACTAACAACAAAAGCTGTATCAGCAACAGGCACTGACTACCCTTCTGCCACGGTGCGGAGTGAGCCGACCAGCAAGAAACAAGGCGGCCGAAGAGACTGTGAGTAGGGGAAGGTGTAGAAGTATCCGGTGGATAAGGGCAGAGCACTCGACCTCGGTCGAGGGGGAGCTGTGCCGGCCAAAAGTCGGGTCCAACGGCGTCGGGTGACAGCCGGACCGTGATCGGCGGGAAAAATCCGGGCAGCGACCGCAGCCACGAAGCGCTGAGCCTGCGAGTAGGCGCGGGAAGAGAAACCCAGCCGCAGCCGGGGAGGGAAACACCGGTCTGCGAGAGGGCTGGGGAGGCGAACGGGAACCGTGCGGGTGAGAGCCGGGTGCGGAGAGAGAGACTGCGAGGAGCCAGTCCAGCGGCTGAGCTGTTCTCCACCAACGGGGTACTCAGAGCCGGCAAAACCGAACGTGCGGGAGTGGGTGAGAGACACAGCCGAAAACGGGGTGAGAGACTGCGTGAGAGCCAGTCCAGCGGCTGAGCTGTTCTCCACCAACGGGGTACCCAGGGCCGGTAACACCGAACGTGCGGGTGAGAGAGCGACAGAGCTGGGTACGGAGAGAGAGACTGCGCGAGAGCCAGTCCAGCGGTTGAACTGTCCTCCGTTAACGGGGTGTACCCAGCGCCGGTAGAACCGTGCGGGCGGGAGGAAAAGACATAGCTGAGTAAGGGGAGCTGTGCGGTAGCCAGCCAGCGGCTGAACCTGTCCGCTGTGGGGGGAAGCGTACCCCTTCCACCGGGAAGAAACGCGGGAAGCCGCCATTAGGCGGAGAAGACGCCAGAAGCGGGAAACCGCCATTGAAGTGGGCGGGGCGAGAAAGGAAGAGCGGGAAACCGCCATTTTCACGGGAAAACCGCCATCTTGATTGACATACCGCCATTGAAGTGGGCGGGGAGAGAAAGGAAGAGCGGGAAACCGCCATATTCGCGGGAAAACCGCCATCTTAGAAATAAACAAATAAATAAGAATACTTAAAGAAATACTGGTGCTGCTCCCAAGGGAAGAAAGATGCCTAAGCGAGGGAATATTAATGATTTTAATTCTGAGATAGAAGACTGGGCCACGTACGTGGAACGCATCGAGATCTATTGTGAAGCCAACAAAATAGAGGAAGACGACAAGGCGATAACATTGTTAAACTCGATGGGCGCAAAGACATACGGGCTCTTGAAGGATTTACTAGCACCAGCTAAACCGGCGGATCAGTCTTTCGAAGAGATTGTGGTTGTTCTGAAGGACCACTTGAACCCCACACCGTTGATGTTGGCTGAACGATTCAAATTCTATGCAAGAACGCAACGGAAAGACGAAAACAACGCAGAATACTTGGTCGAACTGCGTAGGCTAGCGAAATACTGCCAGTTCAGAGGGAATCTGACAGAGGCACTGCGAGACAAGTTCGTAGGCGGATTGTCCAAGGAAGGGACGCAAAAGCGCCTACTAGAAGAGAACGACCTTACACTTGACAGGGCTGTCCTTATAGCCGCATCACACGAAGCCGCAGCGAAAGGAACGGCGGAAATGCAACTAAAGGCGGCGGCGCTCGGGGTGGACCAAATTACCTCGAGTACAGCAAAATGCTATCGTTGTGGGAAGACAACACACGACCAGAATCAATGCTGGTTTAAGAACCAAGAATGTAGGAAATGTGGCAAACTGGGTCACATCGCTAAGGTATGCCGGTCAGGGAAGAAGACCAACAACCAAAGGAAGCCATCACAAGAAAAGTACAACAAGGTATACAAGAGGGCTGAGAAGAGTTCAGACGAACAGAATCCAGACTCAGATCCAAACGGCCAGGAGCTGGGTAGTCTGAGTATCCACCATGTGAGTAAGGAAGCTGACCTACAAACTATCTGGGTCATGCTAAAAATAGCTGGAGTCCAAGTGAAAATGGAGTTGGACACTGGATCAGCTGTATCAGTCATAAATCGAGGGGATTACCACCGGCTATTCTCACACATACCCTTAAGAGATACCAAGTTCGTATTGCAGACATACACGGGGCATAAAGTATACCCCATGGGAAAAATAAGAGTCAAGGTGAGAGATAGGGGTAAAGAACACCCAAGAATGAACTTGTATGTACTACATGAGGGAGGACCACCACTTCTAGGACGGGAGTGGATCAAGAAAATAGACATGGAATGGCACTACCTACAAGCAATGACGAGTGAGGACTCGGTGCAGACAAGCAGCTCAGACTCTGAGCCGGAAGACGATAAGTCCAGCCCACGTATGAAAAACAAGGTTAACATGAACTCACTGACTAAGGTTGGAAAAACGATGGCGTGCATAAAGACAGAGAATTCTGAGTCTGTTCAAGTCACAGACATATGCATTACGGAGGAACACCGAGCTCGAACTCAACGTTATTTCAAAGTACGACAACAATTCGAACAATTAAGTTACCGTCTCGTACAAGAGATGAAAACAATGAAAAAGTTCTATGACACCGAATGGGAGAGTCTGGAAAGACAACAGAACCTGCTGGCTCAAGCAGAGAGCGACCATAGAGCCATCGTGACCAATTACCGATCACACCTCCCTTATGATGTTCAGGAGTTAGAATATTTGCATGATCTAGAGATACAGCATAAAGGCAAACCACGCTACACTGAGGATTTTGTTCTGCAATTGGAGACGGAGCTAGTGCAGGCAAGGTTAAGAGAAGCTGAATCGCAGTGTGCACTTAAAGAGATGCAGAAAAAAATCTTGGACATGGAAAAGAGAAACGCTTCTTTACCTGATGTGAATAATGTGGCCATGTTGCAAGAGGAGCTTATCACTCAGTTAAATGAAAATAAAGGGAAAATGACTGAGATAGACTGCAAGAATAAAGAAGATTTGATGGCAGTGAGACTTCAAGAGGCAGATAGCATAGCAGCCTTGGCTGAACTCCAACAGGAAATTGCGAAAGAAGCAAATGAAGAGGAATCTTCAGGAAGCCGGGATTTTATTCCAGTTCTTCTCTACGACTCCTTACAAGCAGAGTGTGAGAAGTGGAAAGAACAGTATGAACAGGCCCAGGCTACAATTCTGGAGGGGATTAACTCGGCAACCTCCGAAAAGCTAGTTTCAGTAGAAGCATATGAACAACTAAAGGTTGAACATGAGCAAGAAGTCCAAAGGCTGCAGGAAATTCTTGATGAGCTCAAGGCCAAGACAGACTCATCGGTAGAAGTTCCATCCATAGATGAGAATTTAGCGGTGAAAGACATGGCAGAACATGAAAGACAAGATGTCCAAGAACTCATAAAAATATTGGAGGAAACCCAAGACAAATATGAGGCGGCAATGACCGAGGTTCAACGACTTGAAGAGCAGAGTCAACTGGGAATCCTTTCAGTGGAAGGGAAGGAAACTGTAAGAAACACAGAGACTGTAAGAATGGGCTCTGAACATGAGCTTGGGAGCATCAAGGCGCAACTTCTTCGAGCGCTTGAAACCAAAGTACAAGAGGAAAGGAAGGTGAAAGCATTGGAGGGAAAGGTGGATGAAATGGTGAAGACTCTGATCCACAGAGTCCCCACGGAAGAGTTAACGGTCAGCCAACTCCTTCACATGCTGAGAGACAAGACTCCACAATGGGAACACGAGCTTCAATCTGCAAAGGGAAGGAATTCGGAGCTCCCAAAAGTTACAGAAATAACTGAGGTGGCAACACAGATTTTGTGTTACAGTTTACTCTATGAAGAGTTCGTTGAATCACGTCAATGTGAACAGAAGAATGTTGAAACAGCTGCTTCAGTAGAAGGATTAAATAGCCTGATACCGCAATCCCCGGTGGAAGGGAAGGTATTGAACTCACAAATGAGGTCAGTAGTGAAGGAATGGCAGACAACCCAGGAAGAGCGGGATGAATATGAATGCATGAAGAAGTCTTTTCAAGAAAGATGTCTAGGGAAGGAACCACCGTCAGCTAACGTCCAGACGGGTGAGGAGGAAGAAGAAGGCTCTCTCGCTGGCCTAACTCAGGATGAACCCGAATATTACCATGACCTGTTGAGTGACACTGAATATTACGAGGATGTGGTCTGCCCAGCTTGTGATGAAAACTCCCAAAGTGCTGAAATCCGGAGGAAGCACTTAAGGTCTAAGGAACATAGAGAGTTGGTGGCACTACAGCTGGCAGCCGAGAAAGGAGCTCCGAGAGTTTCAAAAAGGCAGGAAAGAAAAAGAAGAAGCAGAAGATAATAACTGTCTAAAATATTAGCACTTCTACCATCTCAGGCGGAACACTACGAAAGGAGCTAAATTAGTTGAAAAACTGGAAAATGTCAAGACAGCCAGTTGGTTGTAAAAGTCCGCACTGCTGGTTCAACAGGACGAAAGTTCAAGCTGTTACGTCAAGAAAAAGGCTATGGAGGAGTCACGCTAGCCAGGTGAACCGGCTACACCAAAGAAATGTTGTTCGGAACGAGTCAAGATCAGAGACTGAATCTATGAACTGTTTCCGCAGAGACTGAACCTGTGAACTGTTCCCACCGAGATTATATCTGTAAATTGTTTTATATGACATTGACTCCACCGAGATTATATCTGTAATTTGTTTATAGGAAGTTGAAGATATGTATGTTTAACGGAGACTCTGTAAGTAATAAGCTAAAAAGGGAGGATTGTAGTGTATGTACCCGTCTACCTTTAAGGGAACTATTGAATGTAACCGTTCACCTTTAAGAGAACTACTTTAGGTGTGGCACTATTTGTTTGGCTTCTGTATACTGTAATACCGATAGTGACCACACCAGTATATAAGTGTTGTGGCAGGATTGCTGGGGCAGATTCGCCCGGACCTTCGAATAGTAAAGACCTGTTTGTTTTTTTACTTCTGAAGTCTGTGTATTTATTAACTGCACAACCCACAGACTTTACACTATCTTTTAAAAATATCTTTCTACAGAAAAGTAAAGTAAAATGGATGAAAATGATTGGGGTCAAACAAACATCTTTCATGAAAGCAGTAGCCCTTTAAGATGTAAATTATGCTGTTTTAAACCATCTGCTTGTATTCAGTTGCAAAGATATTTTCAACAGTATTATTGTTTAACTATCTTTAACTATTATTATGCACGTACAGCATGTATTTTTCCTTTGCATACAAACTAAATGGTTCAAGTAACAGTGCTGAGCAATAATCTATGTGCACCCATCTTTTACAAGTTTCGTAATGACTCAGCTCACTTTAAACACAAGTGTTTTACTATACTTCCATTTATTCTGCCATCTCAAAGTATAATATTCTGATTGGCTGAAAGCTGCAAGTTCAGAGCTCAGGTGACAGTAGCCAGTTGTAAAAGCCAATATACGTCTGCGAGATGTTCTAACTTGTGACGGAGTATCAACTAATCACCCTTTGCTCCCCCTTCTTCCCCCCTACTCAGTATGTTACCAGGAATGAAGAATTCTCCGCTACTGTTTGAGCCCAAGCTGTAATGTTTGAAGCTGCAATGGACCACATAAACAAGATAGTAGATGAATAAGCAGCTGAAACCATAATTGCAGGGTAAGGATGAACCCTGCTTGCAGTGTACCAAGACACTGAGCAGAGCAGGCTGACTGAAGCATTCTGCCTCGTCTAATGCTTTAGATTAACCTGACTATTCTCAACGGCCCTGTATTTCTCATCATCTTTTATTTATTTTGTACAGTGTTGTATGCTAAAGTTTCTTTGTCTAATAATTTTGAGCTAATAAATGAATACCTCAATGGTTTATACATAAGGCAATACCTCATAGATTTGTGCTTCAGGGTTACTTTCGGAACACACCGTAGTATGTGAGGTTTTTTGTTACAGCAGACATTTCGTGACCGTGAAAACTGCAGAATTTGCATAGTTGCATATAAGACACAACAGTTTTGATACTGCCTGTGCTATCTTTAACTACAGGCCTGAAATGTAACAACTTTCTCATTCCACACTGTTTTATATAAATGACTCATTTCTGTTGTGTGTATGTGTATATATGTTTCATTAATTAGTTCTGAAGATAATTTAAAAGATCCTGGCACGTTGTTATTTCCCACTCAGGATTTTGTCAGCATTCTATTTAAAACATTGATCTGCTTTAAGACTGGCTTTTTGGTCACTTTTATACTAAGTAACAACGTTATTTTTTAAATTACAAATCTGTAAAGTGTTATGCTTATCCCGTCATACCATGTACAGTGCAGCAACTCTGATTTACCCATTAAAGGTATGCTAAGATCTCATCCTCTCTCTTTCTCCCTGGAGAAAGGACTTTTTACTATATTAATTCCTGGGATGTGGGCTTCACTGGCAAGGCCAGCATTTATTGCCCATCCCTAATTGCCCTTGAGAAGGTGGTGGTGAGCCGCCTTCTTGAACCACTGCAGTCTGTGTGGTGAAGGTATTCCCACAGTGCTGTTAGGCAGGGAGTTCCAGGATTTTGACCAAGCGACGATGAAGGATTGGTGATATACTTCTGGTCAGGAATGTGTGTGACTTGGAGGGGAACTTGGAGGTGATGGTGTTCCCATGCACCTCCTGCCCTTGTCCTTCTAGGTGGTAGAGGTCAAAGGTTTGGGAGGTGCTGCCGAAGAAGCCTTGGTGAGTTGCTGCAGTGCATCTTGCAGATGGTACACATTGCAACCACGGTGCACTGGTGGTGGAGGGAGTGAATGTTTAAGGTGGTGGATGGGGTGCCAATCAAGTGGGCTGCTTTGTCCTGGATGGTGTCGAGCTTCTTGAGTGTTGTTGGAGCTGCACTCATCTAGGCAAGTGGAGAGTATTCCATCACACTCCTGACTTGTGCCTTGTAGATGCTGGAAAGGCTTTGGGGAGTCAGGAGGTGAGACACTTGCTGCAGAGTACCTAGCCTCTGACCTGCTCTTGTTGCCACAGTATTTATGTGGCTGGTCCAGTTAAGTTTCTGGTCAATGGTGACCCCCAGGATGTTGATGGTAGGGGATTCTGCAATGGTAATTGTTAGATCCGTGATTCTGAGAGTATGATGTTTTTCAATAACCACACGGATGCTATAACTTAACAATCAACAGGTATTTACTGGAGGAGGGTAGTCTCAAGGCTGGGGGTACAGAGGCATGCGCAAGGCTTATATACAGGTGTGGTCACTGCCGGTAGTACAGTATACAGGAGCTGTAAAAGTAGTTCTGTCTTAAAGGTACATACACTACAATTCCTCCCCTTTTAGATTAGTAGTACCCCTAATATTCAAATAACAATTAACACTTTAACATGTACATTAAACAACAATAGTCCATTTATAGATTCAGTCTTTGGGGCGGCTTCCTGATCCTTTCGGGATAGCGCCTTTCCTGAGGTTCTTGTTCTTGGTGCGGAAGCGATTCTGGCCCCTTTTCATCGGGTAGTTCATCGGTTTCCACTGCTACTGGTTCTGAGGTAGATGCGACCGGTATGTTGGGTTCATCCCCAGGTACTCGAGACATGGGGTTGGCTCGTTCCTGTGACGCTAAGATCTGATCGACGTGGCATCTCACAATGTTCTCCCCAACATCCATTGTGTACATTAATGGCCCCTGCCTTGTGCATATCGTTCCGGGTTGCCATTTCTCTGTTCGGTAGTCACGGGCCAAGACTGGTTGTCCTACATTGAAGCTCCTTGTCGGCTTCTCCTTGATGTGCTGAAATTGTTTATCCTCAACATTTCTTCGCACATTTGGTCTGAGCAAGGCCAGGCGAGATCTAAACCTTCGGTTAAAGAACATCATGGCCGGGGTCTGGTTGGTAACTGCATGTGTCGCGTTTCGGTAGGCTAATAAGAAATTGTCCACCTTATGCTGTAGTGGAATTTCATCGTCGCACATGGCCTTTATCGCCTTCTTAAAGGTTTGTACGAACCTCTCAGCCAATCCATTTGTGGCTGGATGATACGGGGCGGATGTATAATGCCTTACCCCATTCCTTCTCATAAATTTTCGAAACTCTTCGGACACAAACTGTGGTCCATTATCAGAGCAAATCTGCTCTGGCAAGCCGTTTCTGGCAAATATGGTCCGTAGGACGGCAATCGTTTTCTCTGTAGTGGTTGAGGACATTTTTATCACCTCAGGCCACTTCGAATGAGCATCCACTGCTATTAAGAACATTGAGTCCATGAATGGACCAGCAAAATCAATATGCACCCATTGCCATGGAGAGGAGGGCCACTCCCATGGGTGTAGAGGGGCATGTGGTGGTGCATTTTGGACCTTCTGGCATCCTGAGCAGCTCTTGGTTAGGTCTTCGATTTGTTGATCAATTCCCGGCCACCACACATAAGCCCTAGCAAGGCTTTTCATTTTCACTCCCCCCAGATGACCTTCACGTAGCTCATTTAGCGCTCTCTCCCTTAACTTGGGTGGAATCACCACTCTGGATCCACACATCACTGTCCCCTGGCATACTGACAGCTGTTCTCTTCTGGATGAGAATGCTGGCAACAGTGAGTCGCCATGTGTTGGCCATCCCCTCACCGTCAAAACATATACCCGAGACAGCGTCGGATCATTGCGGGTCCCCTTCTCTATACCCGCGTTTGTTACTGGCAATCGTTCAATTATTGATGAATAAAATATCTCGATAGGGTCCACTGCTGGTGCTTCCTCCACCGTAGGCAGTGGCAGGCGCGATAGCCCATCAGCGTTTCCATGCTGTTTCGTGCCTTTATATTCTATTTCATATTGATTCGCCCCTAGAAACAGGGACCATCTTTGTAACCGTTGCGCAGTCATCACTGGAACGCCCTTCTTAGGATTAAAGATGGAGACAAGTGGTTGGTGGTCAGTCAGCAAGGTGAACTTCTGCCCATGCAGATAGTGGTTGAATTTTTTTACCCCCCATACTAGGCTGAGGGCCTCCCTGTCAATCTGGGCGTAGTTACGCTCGGCTGAGGTTAGTGACCGGGACGCAAAGGCTACTGGCCTCTCCAACCTGTCTGGGAATTTGTGCGACAGCACCGCTCCAATACCATAGGGTGATGCATCACATGCCAAACGAATTGATAGTGCTGGGTTGAAATGGGCCAACACCTCTTTTGATGTGATCAATTCTTTACACTTCTGGAAAGCTCGTCTACGTTCATCATTCCACTTCCATGGTACCCCTGTTTTAAGTAGGGTGTTCAGTGGGTGTAATACCGTGGACAAATTTGGTAAGAACTTGTGGTAGTAGTTTACCAGCCCGAGGAACAACCTCAGTTGTGACACATTTTCCGGTGCTGGAGCCTTGACTACTGCCTCAATCTTTTCAGGGGACTTATGTAACCCCTCTTCATCGATGACGTGGCCACAATACGAGATCTGTTTCTGGAAAAACTCGCACTTGTGCCGATTAGCTCGTAGCCCATACTCCTTTAATCTGGTGAGCACCTTCTCCAAGTTGGCGAGGTGATCACTGTCATTTTCGCCCGTGACCAGGATGTCGTCCAAATAACACTGGGTCCCTGGAATCCCTTGCAGGACTTGATCCATTGCCCTTTGCCAAATAGCCAGAGCCGATACTACCCCGAACACCAGCCGGTTGTATTGATAGAGACCTTTATGAGTGTTAATCGTAAGGTATTGTTTCGAAGCTTCTTCTACCTCCATTTGCAAGTACGCCTGGGCTAGATCAATTTTGGTGATGCGTTTACCTCCAGATAGCGAGGCGAAAATATCCTCAATTCGTGGAAGCGGATATTGTACCGTGTGAAGGACTGGGTTCACTGTCACCTTAAAATCCCCACCGATGCGGACCTTCTTTGGTTCCCCAGGCGTATTACTCAACGACCTCTTCATTACAGGAACGATGGGTGTAGCCCACTCGCTCCAGTCTACTTTGGACAGTACTCCTGGACGTTCCAACCCTTCCAGCTCTGCTTCGACAGCTGGTCTGATCGCATAAGGCACTGGTCTGGCCTTAAGAAACTTTGTGCTTGCATTTTCCTCTATTTTAATCGTTGCTGTTATGCCTTTTAGTGTTCCGAGTCCCTCCTGGAACACTTCTTTTGCGTCAGTTAGCATTTTTGACAGTCGTCCAGGTGTGATGTCATCATCCTTTTTGGCCTCAACCTTCAGTGCCTGTATGGAATGCCAATCTAATTGTATCTTCTGGATCCATTCACGTCCTAGCAGTGGTGGTCCTCCATCTGGCAATACATATATGTCCATTTTAGGTATTTCCTGGCCTTTATATATCATTTTCACCCTTATTTTTCCTTTGGGGTCGACTTTTTGCCCCATGTACGTCTTCAAGACAATCTCTGTAGCTTTCAAGGGTATATGTGAAAATAGCCGCTTGTAGTCCCTTTGGTTTATGACTGTTAGGGCTGATCCTGTGTCCAATTCCATTTTCACTTGGACTCCGTCTATCTTGAGTGTAACCCAGATAGTTTGGTGATCCTCCATTTTGGTTACCTTATGTAGTTTCAGACAACCCAGCTCCTTGCTTCCGGAGTCTGTGTCACTTTTCTGTTCTTCTGAACTACTGTCCATCACCTTGTGTACCTTTTTGTACTTCTCCTGTGGCGATTTCTTACTGTTGGTTTTCTTCCCAGACCTGCAGACTCTTGCTATGTGTCCTGCTTTTCCACACTGTCTGCACACTTGGTCCTTGAACCAACAATCCTTCTGGTGATGTGTTGTTCTGCCGCAGCGATAGCACTTCCCTGTTCCATAGGACATTTCATTGGTGCCATATTCTTGCGGTCTCCGTTGTATCTCTGCAGCGCCCCTTGCGGCTGCTTCGTGTGATACTGCCATACTGAAAGCCTTGTCCAGCGTAAGATCCTTTTCTGATAGAAGCCGTTCCTGGGTTCCTTCACTTTGCAGCCCACACACAAACTTGTCCCTTAACGTATCTGCTAGTCCCGCTCCAAACTGGCAGTGTTTCAATAGCTTGCACAGTTCCATTAGGTACTCAGCATTGCTTTCGTCTTTGTATCGGTTCCTTTTATGGAACTTAAATCGTTCTGCTATCAACAGCGGTGTGGGGTTTAAGTGGTCCTGTAGGATTTCTACTATGCTTTCGAAATTCTTGTTCACCGGCTTCTCTGGGATTATTAGGTTCCGCAGTAACCCATAAGTTTTTGCACCCATGGAATTTAACAAAACCAGTGCTTTCCTAGCATCTGGCACTTCATTCGCCCTGCAGTACACCTCAATACGTTCCACCTATGTCGCCCAATCTTTGACTTCATTGTCGAACGTAGAGATACTGCCACTCTTCGGCATCCCTGGGTGTGATTTAACTGTCAAAAATGGCGTCTCCCGCGCTTCCCCTTCTTCTCCGTTGGCACAAAATGGCGTCTTCCGCGCTTTTCCTTCTTCTCCGCGGCTCAATGGCGTCTCCCGCGCTCTCCCTTCTTCTCCCCGCGGACACTGTTCCGCCCTTGAGCCCTGGCTGTTGCTTTACCCTCTCTCTCTCCATTTTGTTTTTTTTCTCAACGCCGCTCCGTTTTCAACCCCCGGCTGCGCCCTGTGCGCTTCACCCTCTGTCTTACCCCGTCGACGCTGCTCGGCTTTCTCTCCGCCGTCGGTCGGTTCCAGCCGCCGTTGTCCGGGAAGGGTCTGCGCTGTACCTGTCGTCAGTCTCTTGCTGATCGTCGCGGCTGGGGAACCAAGCCCGGCTCTCCACAGCCTCCCCTGCGATGTTCACTCTCTGCCGGACGACTGGGCTGTTGCTCGTGGTCGACGCCAGTGTTTCTGGCCTTGATTTTCTTCCACCGCCCTCCCAGAGCGAATCCTCGAAGGGAAATGCAGAGTTGCAGGTAGATTCGAATCGACACTCGTCGCCACTGTTAGATCTGTGATTCTGAGAGTATGATGTTTTTCAATAACCACACGGATGCTGTAACTTAACAATCAACAGGTATTTACTGGAGGAGGTTAGTCTCAAGACTGGGGGTACAGAGGCATGTGCAAGGCTTATATACAGGTGTGGTCACTGCCGATACTACAGTATACAGGAGCTGTAAAAGTAGTTCTGTCTTAAAGGTACATACACTACAGTAATGCCATTGAATGTCAAGGGGAGTTGGTTAGACTCTCGCTTGTTGGAGATAGTCACTGCCTGTCACTTCTGTGGCGCGAATGTTACCTGCCACTTCTCAGCCCAAGCTTGAACATCGTCCAGGTCTTGTTGCATGTGGGCATGGACTGCTTCATTATCTGAGGAGTTGTGAATGGTGCTGAACACTGTGCATTCATCAGCAAACATCCCCATTTCTGACCTTATGATGGAGGGAAGGTCATTGATGAAGCAGCTAAAGATGGTTGGGCCTAGGACACTGCCCTGAGGAACTCCTGCAGCAATGTCCTGGGGCTGTAATGGTTGACCTCCAAAAACCATAACCAGCTTCCTTTGTGCTAGGTTCCCCCTGATTCCCACTGACTTCAAGTTTACTAGGGCTCCTTGATGCCACACTCGGTCAAATGCTGCTTTGATGTCAAGGGCAGTTACACTCACTTCACCTCTTTAATTCTCTTTTGTCCATATTTGGACCAAGGCTGTAATGAGGTCTGGAGCTGAGTGGTCCTGGGGGAACCCAAACTGAGCTTGGTGAGCAGGTTATTGGTGAGTAAGTGCCGCTTGATAGCACTATCGATGACACCTTCCATCGCTTTGCTGATGATTGAGTGTAGACTGATGGGGCGGTAATTGGCTGGATTGGATTTGTGTTGCTTTTTGTGGACAGGACGTACCTGTGCAGTTTTCCACATTGTCGGATAGATGCCAGTATTGTAGCTGTACTGGAACAGCTTGGCTAGAGATGCGGCTAATTCTGGAGCACAAGTCTTCAGCACGACAGCTGGGATGTTGTCAGGGCCCAAAGCCTTTGCTGTATCCAGTGCACTCAGCCATTTCTTGATATCACGTGCAATGATTCGAATTGGCTGAAGACTAGCTTTTTTGATGGTGGGGTCCTCAGGATGAGGCCGAGATGGATTATCCACTCGGCACTTCTGCCTGAAGATGGTTGCAAATGCTTAAGCCTTGTCTTTTGCACTCACGTGCTGGGCTGCTGCATCATTGAGGGTGGGAATGTTCATGGAGCCTCCTCCTCCAGTTAGTTGTTTGATGGTCCACCACCATTCATGACTGGATGTGGCAGGACTGCAGAGCTTTGATCTGATCCATTGGTTGTGGGATCACTTAACTCTGTCTATTGCATGCTGCTTCCGCTGTTTAGCATGCATGTATAGTCCTATATTGCAGCTTCTCCAGGTTGGCACCTGGTGCTGCTCCTGGCATGCTCATCTACACTCATTGAACCAGGGTTGTTCCCCTGGTTTGATGGTAATGGTAGAGTGAGGGATATACCGGGCCATGAGGTTACAGATTGTGGTGGAATACAATTCTGCTGCTGATGATGGCCCTTAGCACCTCATGGATGTCCAGTTTTCAGCTGCTGGATCTGTTCTGAACCTATCCCATTTAGCATGGTGGTAATACCACACAGTGGAGGGTGTCCTTAGTGTGAAGATGGGACTTTGTCTCCATAAGGACTGTGCAGTGGTCACTGCTACCAATACTGTCATGGACAGATGCATGTGCGACAGGTAGATTGGTGAGGATGAGGTCAAGTAAGTTTTTCCCTCGTGTTGGTTTTCTCACCACCTGTCGTAGTCCTAGTCTGGCAGCTACATCCTTCAGGAACCGAACAGCTCGGTCAGTCGTAGTGCTACCGAGCCACTCTTGGTGATGGACATTGAAGTCCCCCACCCAGAGTACATTCTGTGCCCTTGCTACCCTCAGTGCTTCTTCCAAGTGGTGTTCAACTTGGAGGAGTACTGATTCATCAGCTGAGGGAGGGCAGTAGGTGGCAATCAGCAGGAGTTTTCCTTGCCCATGCTTGACCTAAAGCCATGAGACTTCATGGGGTCTGGAATCAATGTTGAGTACTCCCAGGGCCACTCCCTCCTAACTGTATACCACTGTGCCGCCACCCCTGGTGGGTCTGTCCTGCCGGTGTTGTCTGAAAGGTATGATTCTCTGAGTAAGCCTACGTCAGGCTGTTGCTTGACTAGTCTGTGTGACAGCTTCCCCAATTTGGGCACAAGTACCCAGATGTTAATGAGAAGGACTGTGCAGGGTCGACTCGGCTAGATGTGCTTTTGTCGTGTCCGAAGCCGGTGCCTAGGTCAATGCTAGGTGGTCCACCCGGTTTTATTCTTATTAATGTTTTTTGTAGCAGTTTGTTAGAACTGAGTGGCTTGCTAGGCCATTTCAGAGAGCAGTTAAGAGTCAACTACATTCACCTTCACTTTAGCGGTGGGGCAGAATCTCACAATGATGGATTAGTTTAGTCAACTTGTCATGTTGGAAATCGTGAGCATGAACCTACTGCACAATGAATAGAAATACAAGTCTTTTGAACTGGAGGAAAAGTAGGTACGGCAGGCTTCACGACTGCCAATTCAGCCTTCTACGTCCTGCCTCATTAACTTGAATTAAATGAGCTCCTGGCAAGTGTGACACTTGTATTGGGAGCTCACAACTTTGTGGCCGGAACATCCAGAGTGATGCAGCCTTAAAGAACAGATAAATTCAGATACGTTTTATAACAACCTCTGAACTCAGTTGTCTTCCTATGGGTCCATTGATCCCTTCCCTGGTCTTCAAAGAGGTCTAACTGCACTAGCTAAGCAGTTGATACATAGGAGAAGAAAAATTGACAAAATGTCGGCTATGACATAGTGATAGAGCAGCACACGTAGCTCTCAGAGATAAGTTAAGACTAGTTATTTTCCTAAACTCATTCTTACTGACTTGAAGTTTCATAAGTGGGGTCTTATTATATTAATTAATAAGACTTTCATCCTGTTATAATGAAGTTGGTCCTTAAACTCTGATGTGTATATGTTTTGGGACGTTAACTACAGTAAACACTAACACACCGAGCTCTTGGTTGTTGAGGATCATGTCGTAATGAGGACAGAGTATATGTTTATATTTTGCTGAAACAATAGAAAGAAGTTGATGCCAGAAACATAAATTTCTTGATTGCCGTGACCCAGTTGATGACCTCTGTGCTTCTTTACTGGCTGATTTGCAAACAGTGGCATGACCAACAATATAGAAATGTGCTAAGGTGACCTGCAAAAAAAATTGAAACAATGACATTATTAATCTGTCAAGCATTAACGACCATGAGGCTTTATGGTATTTAGGCAGCAGCATATATCATTGACTTCAAAGCTCTTGTGGAAGGTTTCCGTGTCAAACGTCCAGCATCGAGGGCAAACATCTTAACTGTTTCAAGTAAAACTGTGAGATTGCTTCAATAAGCAAATGACACAGATTGGAGATGACTTTTACCCCGCGGACTGTAACTACAAAATGCTAACCAGAATCAGAATTGCTGGTGAATATTGTCCATTCTGAAAAGTCCTTTTGGCTGGACATCCTGGATAATTACTGCCACTATTGTGTTGAATAAAGCTACAAGAGTGTCTTTCAGAGAACTTGGTGCACTCAACGGCATAGCCATTTCACCCATTCCAATTGGCCCAGAAGGAAAGCTCTCAAACCAAAGCTTCCGGTTGCATCTCTACAATGCTTGTATCTTACCACTGTCAATCTACTGAGTGCTTGGCCATATTGCTAAGCCACTGAATTTAATCCATACAACTGCTTGGATCCTAGCTATAATATGAACAATTGATAAGCCTGTAACCTGGCTAGGAGAGAGACTAAAATACAAGTCCAAGGCCTAGAAATTCAGTTGGTAGCGCCGGCACTGAGCGCCTAAAGAGACCTAGAATTGGGGCGATACCCTATGTTGGGGCGTTCGCTATGAAGATAGCGACAACTCAGATATTAACTATACATTTAGCGCCTGCGCTAAGTGTTTGCGCGCGCCCGCGAGCGCAAGCAGATCATGACGTCATTTCAGTGTGCAACGCCATTTAGGAGCGCCTGAGCGCATATTGGGTGGCGCCCGGAGCCTTAACGCCTAGCGCTATTAGTGACAGTTCGAGGGAGGGCTAGCAGGCCCTTCTCGGAGTAGGGGGGCGCTATTTAAAGGGGACAGCTCTAGTGCAGAATCTCCAGCCACTTGGCCTGCTCATTGCGATCGTTGCTGGATAGAGTTGGCGAGTTACTGTGGAGCGGAGTTTTGGGAATTTAGCTTTAGAGTACTTGGGACCTTCAAACCTGTCCGAAGCACTTGCAGCACTACACCTAAAAGCCTTTTGACCAACTGGCATCGGAATGGGAGCTTCTTTGGAGGGTGACGGCCTCATCACCCAACACTGTGAAGGGGCAGAGAGATGGCGGGAGAGAGGGCCGGGAGTGGCCAGAAGGAGGAGGGGCAATGGAGGTCGGCCAATCCGACGGGATGCTGCGAGGGTCTTTAGGCAGCAGGTGACAAGCCTTGACATGTCGGAGGAGCAGTGTTTGGCAAGGCTCCGATTCTGGAGGGACATTGTTACTGATCTGTGCCACCTGCTTGATCAGGATCTGCAGCCGCGTGAACGGTGCAGAACCTCTCTGTCCGTGATCGCTAAACTGACTGATGGCCTCCATTTTTATGCCAACGGATCCTTTCAGTCAGCCATTGGGGACATTGCGACTGTCGCTCAGGTTGCAGTCCACTGTTGCATCTGGCAAGTTACAGATGCCCTTCATAGGCGAAGGCGTCAATTCATGACCTTCCCTCTGACCCTGCACAAGCAGGTGGAGCGCGCGCAGGGTGTCGCTTCTATTGCGGACTTCCCCATGGTGCAGGGGGCGAGTGACAGCACACACGTGGCTTTGAGGGCGCCATGCCATCATCCTTAGGACTTCCGCAACTGCAAGGGGTTCCACTCCCTCAACATGCAGCTGGTCTGTGACCACCGCCAAATCATCATGGCAGTCACCGCGCATTTCCCAGGGTGCAGCCACGATGCCTTTATCCTGCGGTTGACCTCAGTTTGTCACCTTTTTGAGGGCCTGCCTCGACGACGAGGCTGGCTTACTGGGGACAAGGGCTATCCTCTCTGGCCATGGCTGATGACAGCACTCCGTGTGGCCGACACCCCAGCAGAAGAGCTGATCAGCAGCGGCCATCAGGTGACCAGGCACAGTAAACAGCACACTATTGGTGTTGTCAGAAAGCGTTTCCGATGTCTGGAACATTCAGGGGGATCCCTGCAGTACTCGCTGCAGCAAGTGGGACACATCGTCGTCGTCTGCTGCATGCTCCACAACTTGGCGAATCGACGCACCCAGCCAATTCCAGCTGTCCCTCAACGACCAGCAGAGCAGGCGGAGGAGGAGGAGTATGAGGAGGAGGAGGAGGAGGAGGAGGAGGAAGAGCAGGTGGAGGAGGAGGAGGAGGAGGAGGAGGAGGAAGAGCAGGCGGAGGAGGAGGAGGAGGAGGAGGAAGAGCAGGCGGAGGAGGAGGAGGAGGAGGAGGAGGAGGAAGAGCAGGCGGAGGAGGAGGAGGAGGAGGAGGAGGAGCAGGCGGAGGAGGAGGAGGTGGAGGAGGAGGAGGAGGAGGAAGATGGAAGGGCTGCTGAAAGTGGAAGGGCCATACGTCAGAGGCTCATCTGGACTCGTTTCGAGACCCCTGTGGCGGAATGATGAGAGTCTTAACTCATGTGCACTTTGGATGTTTGACGGCCTCTGAATGCCAGCATCACTGAAAGTAGTCACATGCACCATGCCACATTGAAACTTCTGTTTATTGGCACAAAAGTCTTTCATTACAGCTAAACAATGTCATGTCAACAGAAACCATAACTTTCAAAATAACTGTGAACTCTTCGGCAAAGCCGTAAAACTCAACAAACCTTCTGCAAATATAACAACAGGTGAGGGTGTCCTTGAATTTGGACAAACAAACATCTCAGCACCTCCCTCTACAACTGGCCCCTTGAGGGAGAACGACTTCTCTTTCGCGCCCGGCCCCTTCCCTCCCTGCTGCTCCTACGTAATTGGACCCCAGTGGCGGGCTCAAGGCTGGGGACGCCTGCTGACTGTGTGGAAGCGCAGAAGCCCCTGAGGGACGGCCTGGCCGACCTCTGGGCTTGGAGGGTGCGGACGCAGGATGCTTGATGTGACCATGGCTGGAAGCAGTGTGGCCTGCAGGTGGTGGCAGCTGCAATGCAGACGTCCCAGCGCTGGCATGTGCAATGGTCTCCTGCCGAGAGAGGACACCTGCACCATGGTCGGACGACACACTGGCTATCTGAGGGGAGCGGCTCGGCTCATCCGCCACAATCGCATGCTCCACTGATTCCTGGCCTTGTATGGGACTGGAAGGGCCCGGGGTGATCCTAACCGATGCAGAGAGGGTGGCTACAGTGAGAGATCGCGTTGCCTCAATCTGGGTGTGGAGGAGCCCAGCAAGTGACTGCGTGGCAACAGTGAGGACCTGTGTGCCAGGTGCCAGTGCTTCGGAGAAGCCCTGGACAGTTCTTCCCATTGCTTCGGACAAGGCAGGTGCCGACCGCTCCACTGCCTCGGACAAGCCCTGGACAGACCTTTCCAGGGATTGTCCGAAGCCCTGAACAGTCCTTTCCATAGCTGACTCAAAGCCGTGGACAGTCCTCTCCATTGTTGCCCCGAAGCCCTGGAGAGACCTGTCCATTGTTGCCCCGAAGACCAGGAGAGTCCTGTCCATTGTTGCCCCAAAGCCCTGGAGAGTCCTCTCCATTGTTGCCCTGAAGTCCAACATACTCTTAGCCAATGAATCTATTGACTCAGGCATCTTCTCGACTGCAGCCATCAGCTCCGTGTGTCTGACCCGGGCCTGTTTGCTCATTTCAGCCAGGCGACGCACCTCATCTGTACTCTGTGCAGCAGTTATCACTACCTGCCTTGCCCTCCGGGGAGACGGTGGCCGAACTTGCCTATCCCCCGTGCGTTGCTGCATGCCGCTTGGTCCGGCAACTGGTTCATCCTCAGAGCCGCCCCCCCTCCCCTCCAGGGGACTACTATCCCCAGTCTGTAGATGTGTCCGCTCCCCGGATTCTGCAACGGCTGGTCCAGATTCCTCCTGGTCCTCGCCTCCGGTGGCACTGGCACTGGCAGCTTCAGTGCGTTGAGCCCGAGTTGGTGCTGCTTCATCTGAAAGTAGGGAGGTGGAAGAGTGGCTTTAGCAAAAGGACAGGTTTGCTGAAAGGCATGCCACATTGCGGCAAGGCTCTGACATGGCTGCACACTGAGGATGCATGCTGGCGGGGGGCCCAAGTGGAAGGCAACAGGTGAAAAAGGTGAGAGTCTTATCCTCGCTGTCGGAAATGGGGTCGGCAGATGCAGTGGTCACAGGACCAGACAGACGTCCTCCAAGTATCTGGTGCACTCTCTCCTCCAGATCCGTGAGAGTGACCACTTGTGGAGGTCCGCCACCGGTTCGACGCTGTTCCTTTTGGATCATCGCCAGCTTGGACTGCAGGGGAAAGAAGGGGAGGTTCTGTAACATGAGGCCTTGAGAGATCATCGCATGCCCCCCATGGTGCAAGAGCCCTTACATGAGGCCTTGAGACATCATCGCATGCCCCCCATGGTGCAAGAGCCCTTACATGAGGCCTTGAGACATCATCGCATGCCCCCCATGGTGCAAGAGCCCTTACATGAGGCCTTGAGACATCTGTCCATGTGTGTGCCCAGAAAGGGCCATGGGTGCATGCTGACAGATGGCCATTGGGGCATCATTGCAACAGGGTGCCCGAAGTCAGCTGCAGATGGAGGGAATCAGAAGTTTGCTAAACCATCACTCACCCTAACGATCCGTGTGAGGTCGTTGAATTTCTTCCTGCACTGAACAGGGGTCCTGGTCGCCATGCTGCTGGAGTTGACCCTCACAGCAACCTCCCTCCAAGATCGTCGGTAAGCCTTCTGATTCGGCCTCTTGCCATTGTCCGGATACAGGACATCTCGACGGCGCTCAACTGCAGCCACCAAGTGGTCCAGAGCCTCAGTGCTGAAGCGCTCTGCTCTCTGTCTAACCTTCTCCATGCTGAACAAGTTTCTAATGCCAGACAAGGGCAAGCGCCGATTCTGAGGCCTACAGGGCGTTGGGTGTTGAAGCTCAGGCTGACTGACCCACCCCTTTAAGAGCCGGCCGGCGCCTGGAAGTCTCGTGGTTTCCCGTAATTGAGATCACCTGCACTGCGCCCGTCCGCGTCGATATTGAGTAGCGCCTGAACTTTTGCACCTTAGGAGCACCGTGCAATGGCTGAATTAGCACCTCAATCCCCTTTGGGGGCGATGCAACCCAATATCTCGCCAGGCAGCGATAAATTTCGTCTGGCTATAAACTTAGCGCTCCGCCAGTTCTAGTGCCTCAAGCGGGGCTATACCCAATTTCTAGACCCAAGTGCCTTATTATTTTTCCCCAATTTTCTACCCCGCCGCTTTCATGTCCTGAAATACTGACACAATGACCTATACTGGGAAACAGCTTTGTGAAGCCCTTCAAGTGGGTATTATTTATGTTATGACAGTAAGCATTGGCGGGCTATTTTCCATGTGAGGCCATAATAGCCAAGCCTGATCCTGAACTCAGCTGTCAACCACACTTCCCAGCAGGAAACATTGGATAGTGATCAAGACCAGAGATTGAGCCTGGGATCTTCCTGGGCTGTATAGTTCAATACTGCACAAGGGAGTGCCTTTTTTCCAGTACACAGAACTGGCTTTTATTTTTAATTTTAAATGTTTACATTTCTTTTTAAAGGCCCATTGTTGTACACAATGTAATGATAGAAAATAGTTATATAATACAGAGATGATAGAAATAGAGTTATTCAGATGGCTGAACAGTGGCAAACACTACAGTTTGTCAAGGAGGGAGTTTGGAAGCTGACTAAATGTTTTGTGGGGTTTATTGAAGCTGTTGCATCTGGGCGACTGGCATTGGTTTGGCTAGGCCGAGAAATGTATTGATTGCCCCTTTGTTATTTCCTTCAAAAGAATAAGTACAACTTTGACATTGTGCTAGGATTTGAAGTCTGTGTAAGGTTGTAGCACTTCTGCTGGTTTGCAGATTGTTATGGTTAAGGTTAATGAGAATCTGCAAACATGTATTTCAGAGGACTTTGAAACAGTTATTAGAGGACACTTTATTTGGTACCATCTCTGTTAAATGTAGAAACTAACCACTTTGTCTTCATCTTGGTTTATTGAATATAACGGGATTCCAGTGTATCTGCTCCACACCCCTAATACAGACGTTATGTAATGGACAGGAATTTCTGCACTAGCAAGTTGCTAAAGGTTTCTGGAGACAGAAGCCTCTCTGTTCAGCTGGACAAGATCCAGGACTTGATCAGTGTCCCGCCAGTGGGCTGAATATCCACCCCCTCCATTACTGCTGCAATATATATCTTCTGCAGATGTACTGCAGCAACTCACCAAGGTTATTTTGACAGCTTTACCTCCACTCAACATCATCAAGAAGGATAAGAGCAGAAATGTTGTGGTAACACCCTCACCTCCAAGTCACACACCATACTGACTTGGATGTTAATTGCAGTTCCTTCAAAATCACTGGGTCATTGTCCTGGAATTTCCTACCTAACACTACTTTGGGAGCACCATCACCATAAGTGCTGCAGTAGTTCAAGGAGAAGGCCCACAACTGTCTTCTCAAGGCAGCTAGGGATGGACAATAAATGTGGCCTTTCCAGCATCGCCCTATCCCAAGAACAAACAAAAAAAGTGCAGTTACTTCAAAATGATATTACATTTATGAAAGAAACCTGTGTATCTTATCCATGTCTCCAGCATATTAATTTAGTTCCAGACCATTGGTTAAATTACTGTTCCAATTTAAAACACATAAGTGCCTGCAGGGCAAGATGAAAGACACTGATAGACCTCAATGAATTAGGTTGATGGTAATAAACTGTCACTGTCAATTATACTTTGTTGAATTTATGATGATTTAAAACTTCTTATGCAAGGTGATAACATAATGTTTGATATGAAATATAATTATTTAATACTCTGAATACATAATTGTATGTTCATCATCTAGTTTTTATGAATGGTCTGTAACTATAAGGCATATTGCAATTGATGCTTTTAATGCAGACTGCTAGCAAGGTACAATTGCTTTTTATTCTCCTCTGTCGCCTTTTTAAGTAACTTTCTCTTTTTTGCTTCAGTATTGAAACATAGGGCTAGATTTTTGGGGAGCCGTCAGGCGGGGTTTCAGGCATGTGGGGGGGGGGGGAAATCCCAAATTTGGGGGTCCCGCCACCATCCCGCCCAAAACCCCGCCCCACGTAAGTTTCAGGGGCGGCGGGTACCCGCCTCGCACTGGGACCTGCCGAAACCAGGCGGGAAGGGATTAGTGCCAATTAACTGCCTGTTAACAGGTAGGTAACAGGCAGTTTTTAGCCTAATCCCTATTTTGAGGGGTTTCGTGTGGGTTTCCCGACGGCTCCAAACCATGCCAGGTAGAGCAGGCGGGCTGTCGGGTTGAAGGAGTTGGAGGGGTCGCGATGTCGGCGCTCAGGTGAGTGATGGGTGCATGAGTGCAAAGGTAAGTGTGTTTGGTGTGTCTAAAGTGTGTAAAGAACTTTTACTTACCTGTACTTACCTTAGCAGCCTTTCTTCCTGTAGCCGTCGGGAGCGCATCACTCAGCCGGAACTGAAAGCTGAACAGCTGCGATCTGTCAAAAGTGACAGCCTTCAGCTTTGAGTGCCGGTGACAGTTCTAACTGAGTCTGTGCAGAATGACTCAGCTTAGAACTCAGACTGTCAGTGTTTCACAGCTTCAAACAGCTGTGAGACATTAATATTTCATCTGTCAAAGAACTCTTGATAGATAAAATTTCAGTCTGTGACGTCACCTGTTGCCAGGTGGCCCTTAATTGGCCTGCTGAGCCCGCTGGGCAGGCTCAACAAGGTCAATCAAGGGAAAATCGCGCAGATTGGCCGGACGTTGAAGTAGGCGGGTCAAAAACCCGAAAGGGGAAGTCCCGCCTTCTTCCCGACAGGTTCGGCAAAATCTACCCCATAGAATTGTCACAACATTCAAAGTAGCTCCTGTGTCAATATGGGTGTAAAATTCCATTCCCGCACACCAGCAGTGCAGACAGACAACGGGCACATGGGGGGATGGGGGGAATGGTGGAGCACAGTCTTTGCTCCTGAAGTGTGTTGAGAAAGTATTACCTGGAGTTTTCTGAACTGGCAGCGCTGGGCACAGGAAACTTGCACTACTCTGAGGTTCGTGATTCATTAAGCCGCCAACCTTTATTTAAATTAAGGCCAGGTCTCCCTGTCCCACAAATTGAAGTCGGATCACTACTGCGGACTAAAACATTTTCTTCTGTTACATTTTGGGGAATGTTTGTTTTTGATCCATTTTCACTTCAGTTATTCGTTTTCCTTTTCTTTTTTTCCCTGTTCCGACCTACCAGACAAAGGATGTTTCACTGTAATGTACAACATCCCCTACTGGTAGGATAGGCATCCTTTTGGAATTCCTCTAACCCTCTGGGAGCTGAAGAAGAAGAATTCCAGAGCACCCATTAGAGGGATGTCTGCCTGCACTTGAGGCAGATGGCACAGACACACCATTACGCAGGTGGGCTGGTCAATAAATGATATCAGGCCTCCTTGTGCAAGTCACAGTAGTCTTGACAAGGGAGGCAGCTCTCCTGCTGGGATTTATGCTCTCTAGGTGATATCTTGCTGTACCATCAGAAAAATGCGCTCAAGAATTTGGAAATTCAAGGAGTATATGCAATGACACACATATGCACATCTGCATGCCAACTTGGGCATCAGTAATTGTTGGTCCGTCTGGCAGCTAGTTTGATCTGAGATTACTCAAGCGATTAGGAGCGGGAACTCTTTTTTCCCCCCCTCTCACTTAGGACTTGGGTGACCTACTGAGGCAAATCTTACAAATTAATAAATTCCACCGAAGTTACAGTGGCCGATCAAGACAATCCCCGAAGAAATTCCCGGAGTTAATCTTTTATTTGGAGGCTGCTGAGGGAGGAGAAGACCAACTCCACCAAGTGCTCAGATTTGAGAACATTTATTTTTTAACAATTGAACTAGTGTCATACCATCCATTGCACAAAAATACCACCAGAGGTAATGTTGGTTGACAGGTCATGAATGTCTAAATCACATCACATGACATATAAAACTTGGAAGCAGAATTTCCATTAGGGTTCTTCTGATTTCCCACTGCAACTTCGGTGGAAAATTGACAGAAACCACAGAGAGAAGTTGGAAACAGTCATTTAACACCAGCTCTTTAGGGTTTATGTTAATCTTCCACCAAAGTTATGGTGGGATATCAGGAGAACTCCCCCCACTCACCCACAATAAATTCTACCCCGTTGTGTTAAATAGATATCAATTTGCTATTTCCAGCAGAAATGTGAGCACTCAGGATCTGTCAGTTATCATGTTCATTATGTACTCTCCATGTGGTTCAACAGCCACTTATGTAGACAAGTAATGGCCAAGAACATACATGGCCAAAGATATTAATCCAGCTCTAAAGCATAAGAATCTGTAGGAAATTAAGTAGAGTAGAAAATTTGTACAGCAAAATTCCCCAATACATGGGGACCCATTTGCATCTTGTTACTGCCTCATTTACACCTATAACTGGGGTAGTAGAGGGACAAAAACTTCAAGAAAAAAATGACTTACCACTGGAGATCTGCCCATTCCAATTTAGGCAGCTAGTGCTCATGCCAGAAACAAATGGGGCCACATTAATGTATTCAAATAGGGGTCAAATTATATAGTTAGGACCCCAATGCAATTTTGGTTTCATTCAGCATTGCCACTGCTGTTTCCTCAACCCACCCAGAAACCATGTGCAGTACCGGTTGAGAAGCGGCCATTTGTAGCACAACTTAAAGGGATCAGAAGCTGCAGACAGATGAAGCTGGGAAAAGGTCTGGCAATGACTTTTTTTTTCATTCTTTTTGGTACTTTTAAGTCATAAAGGCTTCCCTAATGTTAACACCTTGCTGCTTGGTGTGCACTTCACATTTCCCTGCCATTTACTGACACTGAACCAGTTAATCTAACAATCAGAAAATATATGGCTACTATATGGAAGAATTTAGTTTCTCCATCATTGAAAGAACTCCTGCTCAGTGGGCAAGCTAATTCCTGTATTGATTTGTATGTGGGTTCAATGACGACACATTCATGAAAGAGAATGGCCTAGAAATTGGGTTTTGGCGCAGCGACGGCTTTAGCGCCGGAAGTTAGTGCCGGAGCTAAGTCGCGCTGGGCGGGCCAAAAATTCACTACTTCTGCGCCCAAACGGCTGCCGGTGCTGCTGAAAGCTGTTAGCGCCTGAAAACTGGCGCTATGCGCTGAATTTCGGCGCTATTCCGGCGCTGCGGCGCCCGCTGCGGTGCGGCAGGTTCGGGAAGTGCAGGCCTCCTCCTTCCCTTAAGGAGGAGCTGCCTGCACCCGGCCGCGGCCCGCGATAATCTTTTTAAAAATGAGCCCGGCACCTCGGACAAGTGCCGGGCTTGCTTCTGTTCCGGGGGGGGGGGGGGGGGAAGTCCGGGGAGG
The DNA here is from genome assembly GCF_052327205.1 of Somniosus microcephalus. NCBI lineage: Eukaryota > Metazoa > Chordata > Chondrichthyes > Squaliformes > Somniosidae > Somniosus > Somniosus microcephalus. The sequence goes on along the minus strand of NC_140992.1, from coordinate 90,162,593 downwards.
GAGCTGCGGCCAGGCGGGCGGCGGGAAAGCGGCCGGCCGCCGCGGGGCCTTTAATGCGCCGGCGCAACGTTCTGTAAGGCACCTCTGCCAGAACGTTGCTTGCGGCTGCCACGGGCGAGGCGGCCGCAACTCAATTTCCGAGTTCGGGCGGGTTACCATGGCAACCGGGACGCTGCGCACACCGATGACGTCATCGGTGCCGGCGCAGCGCTACCGGCCTAACGCCGATTTAGGGCCCCTGTCAATTTCAAAACTGGCCATAACTTCGCCGCTAGGCCCTCTAGCGCCTCAAAAGCGGCGCTAAGGCCAGTGAATTTCTAGGCCCCTGTCTTTTAGTCTAAAGTTTGTTCAACTCAGTTAACAGCATTACAGGAGACACCATCTTAGAGATACATCGAAAACAAAAACTAAAACTAAACTCTCTCTCTCACATGCCCTCTGCTGGTCAGGCATAAATAATCAAACAGGCAAATATGCTGGTAAGGCATAATAATCAAACAGGCAAATACCATCACTATTTGCTGATATCATTACATCTCCCTTTCTTAAAACAAAAGTATTTTACTTTTATCTAACAACATGTTTTCTTTGTATTACTCTGCATTTTAACTGTAACACTTAATGAACTTACATTATCATTATCATTATCAAGGTTTTTTAACCTTGTTTTGTGTGTTCACATGAAATATGTAAATACACTAGCACTTGAAGAAAGAATAAGATAACATTACTTCCTTCTATAACAAGAGTCCTTAAACTTGCTCAATGAGTCTCTCAGGAGGCTTCACGTGTCTTGAGGATTTTCTGATTGATTGTCCTTGAATCTGAGTTGTTGCCTCAGATGATGATTTCTCAGCTGTGTGATCAGTTTGTTCAACAGTATCAGTCTTTTGACCTGCTGTGTGATCAGGTTGTACAACAGTATCAGTCTTTTGACTTGCTGTGGCTGGTCCCATGAGAAGATCCCGACGATTTCTTCTCAGAACAGCACCCTCATCTGTCTGAATGGTGTATGATCTTGGTTGTACTTCACTCAGGACAGTTCCCTTCTGAGTCCATATGTTTGTTCTGTCTTTGAACCTTACTTGGTCACCAGTGTGGAGTTCAGGTAGGTTTTGTGTTCCACTGTCATAGTAGTACTTTTGCTTTTCTTTCTGTTGTTCTTTGAACTTCCTCACTTTCTCCCCCTCTTTTGTTTTCAGGAGGTTCTCCGGGATGGGTAGGTTTGACCTTAGCAGACGTCCCATAAGGAGTTGGGCTGGTGACATACCACACTCGAGCGGCGTTGTGCGGTATACAAGCATGCTCTGGTAGAAGTCAGTTCCACTGTCTTTCGCCTTGTACATCAGTCTTTTCACTGTCTGGACCGATTTTTCCACTAGTCCATTGGACTGTGGAAAGTGAGGACTTGACGTTGTGTGGACAAAGTCCCACTCTTTGGCAAAGTGTCGGAAACTTGCATTGTAAAACTGGGGTCCGTTGTCTGTGAAGACCTCGCTTGCCACGCCATGTCTGGAGAATATGGCTTTCATACATGTTATCACAGCATCTGCAGTGGTGGTGTACAGTCTACAAACCTCTGGATACAGGGAGTAATAGTCTGTAACTACAAGATAGTCCTTCCCTTGACATATGAATAGGTCAGCGCCTACCTTCTGGTAAGGTCTGTCTGGTGCTGGGTGTGGCTTTAGTGGTTCGACCGGATTGCTTGCTCGATATTTCAGGCATATTGTGCAGTTTGACACCTCATTTATCACATCTTGGTTGATTCGTGGCCAGTACATCACCTCTCGTGCTCTTTTCTTACACTTTTCGATTCCCAGATGTCCTCCATGGATCCTTTTTAGCATCTCTTTTCTCAGACTCTTTGGGATAACTATTTTACTTCCTTTGTACATGATGTCTTCGACCACTGATAGTTCCGCCCTGCAGTTCCAGTACTCTGCCATGTCAGGTGAGCAGTCTTGCTTCATGTTGGGCCATCCATCCAAGATGCTTTTCCTCAGTCGTCTCAGTGTTTCATCTTTGTTTGTCTCAGTCTTTATGAGCTCCATTTTTGCATCTGCTATGGGCAGTGCACTTGTGATCATGTCCACGTAGGCGTTCACTTTTTCATCCATTTTGGTGTTTGCGGGCTCTCTTGGGTCAACAGCTCTGGACAACGTGTCTGCTGTATACATCAGCTTACCCGGTGTGTACGCAACATTCAGTGTATAGCGTTGCAGCCTGATCATCATTCTTTGTATTCTAAGCGGACAGCTATTCAGTGGCTTTTGGAACAATGCAATCAAGGGCTTATGGTCAGTCTCTACACTGATTGCTTGTCCTGACACAAACTGGTGAAATCTTTCACAGGCGTATGTGATGCTGAGCAGCTCCTTTTCTATTTGAGCATATCACGTCTCCGCGTCTGTCATTGAGCGCGATGCATATGCAATAGGTTGCCAGTAGTCATATTTTTGCAGAAGAACGGCACCGAGCCCACTCTGTGATGCATCTGATGATATCTTGATGGGTCTCGCTGGGTCATAAGGCCTCAGAACTGGTTCCTCTGTGAGCAGTTTCTTTAGATCGCTCCATGACTTCTCATGCTCATGATTCCATTCCCATTCTATGTTCTTTTCAGTTAGTCTTCTCAGTGGCGCCATCTTTTCTGAGAGGTTGGATATGAATTTACCCATGTAGTTGGTCATTCCATTAAACCTCTGCACGTCCTTTTTGCATTGTGGCTTTGGCATATTCTCAATGGCGGACACCTTTCTGGGATCTGGTCTGATGCCCTCACTGCTAAGGATATCTCCCACGAATGTCAGTTCTGTCACCCCGAGCTGGCATTTCTCTCTATTCAGCTTCAGGTTTGTTTTCCTTGTTGCTTCCAGCACTTTTTTCAGTCTCTCGTCATGCTCAGTCCTCGTGGTTCCCCATACTATGATGTCATCCATTGATGTATCAACTCCCTCCAGGTGCTCATAGATCATATGGATAGTTTTGTGATACACTTCAGGAGCTGAGGCAATGCCAAATGGTAACCTTAGGAATCTGTATCTGCCAAATGGACTGTTGAACATGCACAGTCTTGAACTTGCCTCGTCCAGTTTCATCTGCCAAAATCCTGATGATGCATCTAACTTGCTGAAATACTTTGCATTTGCAAACTGTGACATGATTTCCTCACGTGTAGGAAGCTTGAAGTGCTCTCTCTTTATTGCTCTGTTTAGATCTCTTGGATCCAGGCAAATTCTGAGCTTTCCATTCTTTTTGTCCACAACGACGAGGGAACTCACCCACTCAGTTGGCTCATCTATCTTCCGAATCACGTTCAGGCTTTCCATCCTGTCCAACTCTGCCTTCAGTTGCTTTTGAAGAGCAAACAGAACTTTTCTGCATGGATGTATGACCGTTGGCATACTTTTATCTACTCTGATCGTGTGTTCTCCTGGAAGGCAGCCTAGACCCTGAAATAGGTCATTGTACTCTTTCATGAGTTCATCATAGACTGTCTCTCCTTCACTTTCCACAACGAGGACTCTCTTTACCAGGTTCAGTCTCTCACAGGCTATTAAACCTAGTATGGCTTGCACATCCTTTGGCACCACGATTAATGCTAGCGTGTGCTCTCTGTCCTTGTGTGTCACTTTGACAATGCATCTTCCTTTCACTGGTATATCAATACCTGAGTATCCTGTCACTTTCACTTTTATTCCATGTATCTTTGGTCTGGGTCTAATTTTCTTAAAATCAGTCTCTGATATCACATTAACTTGTGCTCCAGTATCCAATTTAAATGGAATGTGTATGTCATTCACTTTTAGTGTCAACATCCAGTCTCTTTTTTCTTTTTTTGTTTTCAGACACAACATCCACATAGAACTCCTCTATCTCGCTTTCATCTACTGCATGGACCTTGCTTTGTTGCACTTGGTTCTTACAGCAACGGGCATAATGGTTGTTTTTGTTGCAACTATTGCATGTTTTACCATATGCTGGACACTTTTTTGGTGGATGCTGTGTACCGCATCGACTACATGACTTTCGATTGTCCCTTTCATTTTTGTTCGCTGGCCACGCCTCTTTTTTCACATTGGCGCTCTTTTTGTTAAACGGTTTGTGTCCATTCTTTCTCACTGCATCCACGTTGCAGCTACTGTCACTGAACAGCTCCTTTGCCTGCGACTTCACAGTCTCTGTAGCCCTACACAGTGCTATGGCTTTTCCCAGGTCTAGATCTTGCTCTCTTAGCAGTCTTTCCCTTAGACCATTATCTGGAATACCACACACCAGTCTGTCTTTTATCAGCGAGTCTGTCAGTCTCCCAAATTCACACATTTTGCTTCTGTTTCTCAGTTCAGTCACATACTGATCAATAGTCTCTCCCGTTTTCTGTACACATGTGAAAAATCTGTGCCTCGCAAACGTCACGTTATGTTTAGGTATGCAGTAGGCCTCAAACTGTTCCATTATTTTATCCAGCTTCATTTTGTCTCCATCAGCAGCGAATGTGAAGTTATTATACACCTCCAGCGCTTCATCACCCACGACATGTAAGAACACTGACGCTTTCATTTTATCACTTTTCTCGTCAGCTCCGATTGCTGCTAAATACAACTCCAAACGTTGTTTGAATCTCCTCCAATTTTCAGCCACATTACCTGTCAACTGAAGCTTCGCCGGTGGGTGCAAACCTTCCATTTTTCACTTCGTTAGCTATTCTCCAATGGTAAGTAACGATGTTCTCTTTTGGCTTGCTAATATGTGGAGAGCTGATTTAACTTCAGATTTTTCCTCTTCATCTCTTTCAATCACTTCTTCTGACACCATGTATTGATTTGTATGTGGGTTCAATGATGACACATTCATGAAAGAGAATGGCCTAGAAATTCAGTATAGCCACTTTTGGGGCGGTAAAGTCGGGCGGCCGCTAAAGTTTGCACCCGACGCAAAGTGGAGGCCACTTCGCCGATATTCAGTAGCTTTGGCCAAGGAGTTTGCTCGAGCGCTAAAACTGGCGATGCACGGCTATCTTTAGGCGCTAAGCCGGCGGTGCAGAGTGATACCGCCGAGGCCGGGCGCAGCGCAGGTGCGGTCATTTCTTGATTGACAGCAGACACCCTGGCGCCGGCCAGCTCTTAAAGGGGGAAGAGTCGACTTGGTCTGCTGCCACGCCCTGGATACTGCAGCCCTCCAGCTAGGCCTAAACACTGCTGCTGGAGAGAAATAGCGCCAGGAAGGATGCAGAGGGCCCGTGAGCGAGCGCAGCGCTTCTCTGCCCATGATTTAAAGGTGCTGGTTAGGGCTTTGGAGAGGAGACGCCATATCTTGTTCCCGGACAGTGGCAAGAAGCCTGCCACCAGGGTGTACAGGAGAGCCTGGAGGGATATCGCCCAGAGGGTCACAGCCACCTGCGATGTCCCCAGGACTGGTGTCCAATGCCGGAAAAAGTTTAACGACCTCACTCGGATTGTCAGGGTGAGTACCCTTTCCAGTGTCCTCCTCATCCTTGCATGTGCACCTCACATTATGGGCAAAGGGACCTCAAAGCCCTAATGGCCAGCCCTCATCCAGCAGCTATGGCACTGGCATGAACATCAATTGCACTTTCTGCACTTTACACACTGGCCAAGCTATTCGACCATGGGAGGCAGTGCATACAGCAACAGGGCACCACACTGGCCAAGCTATTCGACCATGGGAGGCAGTGCATACAGCAACAGGGCACCACACTGGCCAAGCTATTCGACCATGGGAGGCAGTGCACACAACAACAGGGCACCACACTGTACTTAGAGGCCGTCCTTTCTTTTGCAGGCCATGCTGGCCCAGAATCTGAGGAGCCGGACTGACACCGGGGGAGGCCATCCCCAGTTCCAGCAGCTCAGTGACCTGGAGGAGCGCGTGGGTCGACTCATGGGTGGCCGGCTGATTGGCCCCGTTGCATGTGGAGATGCTGACCCTGTGCTGGGCCCCAATGGTAAGGACATGACCTTTTGGACCTCTCTCGTTCTCCTTGCACTTCAGATCTACATCCTTTGCCACTGTCCGACCAATGCGCTGAATGCCACCACTCATGCCTCCGTCGCTGACGCCCTGTCCTCACTCTAAAGCTACTCTTGTGCCTTCCTGCTTTCAGCTGGTGAGGAGGAGGTCCCTGAAGCTGCCAGTGACAGTCCCTCGGAAGAGGAGGACAAGGAGGAGCAAGAGGAAGGTGGCCCATCGGGGGAACCCTCATCCGCGCCAGGGGATGGCAATGCAGGGGACACGTCTTCCCTGGAGGAGAGCCAGGGGGAAGTGTTGCAGGGGGGTGTAGCTCCTGTGCCCAGTGGCGTCCAGCCACGCAGGAAGGGTCGGGCAGCTCGGCGGCCTTCTCCCCAGAGGGGGGAAGTGTTACAGGGGAGTGTAGCTCCTGTGCCCAGTGGCGTCCAGCCACGCGGGAAGGGTCGGGCAGCTCGGCGGCCTTCTCCCCAGAGGGGGGAAGTGTTGCAGGGGAGTGTAGTTGCTGGGCCCAGTGGCGTCCAGCCACGCGGGAAGGGTCGGCCAGCTCGGCGGCCTTCTCCCCAGAGGGAGAGTCCGGCCTCCATTCCGGAGACGGTCCTCGCCCAGGAGGTGCGCCTCCTCGATCAAATGTCCGCGGACTCGGTTCGCCGGCACACCGAGTTCATGGGGGTTGTGGCACGGTTGCCTGAGGCCATCGAGTCCCTGGCTCATAGTGTGTCCGATTTCGGGGCCTCACAGGCCAGGGGTTTCGAACAATTCGAGTCGGGCCGAATTCAGGGCAGCACAGGACGCGAGTCGGGACGACTTCAGGGCAGCACAGGCAGCGAGTGGCCAGTTGATCAGTGGTGCCGTGCAGTCACTGGCTGGTCTGATGCGGGCACAGACCAGGGCAGTACGGGCACTCACTGCTGCCACACTCGCTGTGTCAGGCAGGCATCGCCAGGGCACCCGCCGCGCTGCAGCAGCACAGCGGTCTGGTTTTCAGCAGGTTGCTGCGCTTGCTGCAGTGACAGCCCGGCCGAGTGCCAGTGTCTCAGGCGAGCAGCAAGCGCCTGGCATCAGCCAGCTTGCCCCATTGCTGCAGCTGCCACTGCCACTCCCCCAGTGAAGCTGCCACGAGCTGCTGGAGAGGCTGATGCTGCCCAGCCACAGCTGCAGCAGTCAGCAGCCGGCCCCTCGAGGGCCAGAGCTCGTCTAGGCCGACCCCCAAGGGCATCTGCCGTCACGCCATGTGCCCCTCAGGAGCCTTCCCCCAGCCTTGCAGCACCCACAGGGCCCAGGTTGAGGCGGAGCAGCAGGTCGGCCAGGGGCCGGAAAAGGCTGGACAAGGACTCGCCCTCTCGGCACCAAAGTAGAGGGTGTTGCCAAATGTTTTTTTATATGGGGGTGGTTGTGTTGTCTATGGGGGGGGTTGTTTTGGTAAGGCCGAGGATGAAGGCCATTTGGATGGAAAAGTTTTGTTATTCCTCCCCAGGTTGTGGGAGTGAGTCATGTGTTTGACTGTTTTTTGGGGGTGTTGTCTGTTTTTGGGTTTCATGTGGGAAGGGCCCTGAGTTTGTTCAATAAAGCTTTTTCTTTATTCAGCTTGTCCATGTTTTATGTTTGAAGTGGTTGTTGCGTTAACCGGCTGAGGGCTTGCGGAGCGGCTGCATTCATGTCCCTTCATTGCCACAAGCCATTCCCTGACAGGGGGCCTAGAAGTGTCGTTCAATAAGCCGCCGACGGACGGCCCTTGGACCTTGTGGCTCCCTCCTGGGCTGGTACTCCTCCTCCTCCTCCTCCTCCTCCTCATGGTCCTCCTGCTCCTCCTCCTGCGGTGGTGGTCCAACGTGAGGTGGCAGTGCCTGAGTCCTGCGGATAGCCAGGTTGTGCAGCATGCAACAAACGACGACGAACTGGGAGACTCTATCCGGCGAATACTGCAGAGATCCGCCGGAGCGATCCAGGCAGCGGAACCGTTGCTTGAGGACGCCAATCGTTTGCTCTATGATGTTCCTTGTGGCTTGATGGCTTTCGTTGTATGCCTCCTCAGCAGGGGTCCTGGGCGCGCGGAGCGGGGTCATGAGCCATGTACACAAAGGATAGCCTTTGTCCCCGATAAGCCATCCTCTTGGGGGAGGCTGTGCCTGGAACATGTCAGCCACAGTAGTCTGGCGCAGGATAAATGCATTGTGGCTGCTGCCTGGAAAGCGGGCATTGACAGCTAGGATGCGCTGCCTGTGGTCACACACCAGCTGTACATTGAGGGAATGGTAGCCCTTCCGGTTGCGGTAATCCTCGGCATTGTCGATAGGTGCCCGCAAAGCCACATGCGTGCAGTCAATGGCGCCCTGCACCATGGGGAAGTCCGCGATCCTCGCAAATCCGACTGCACGCTGCTCCTGCCTCTCCAGGGTCATGGGGAAGGAGATGAATTGGTGTCTCTTTGTGAAAAGGGCATCGGTGACCTGCCGGATGCAGCGATGCACGGCGAACTGGGATATGTTAGCTATGTCCCCAGCAGCGGCTTGAAAGGAGCCGCTTGCATAAAAGTTCAGAGCCGCCGTGACCTTCACTTCCACCGACAGAGACGTCCTGCACATCAGCTGTGGATGCAGATCTCTGTGAAGCAGCTGGCAGATCTCTGCAACCACCTCCCTTCTGAAGCGCAGCCTCTTAACACACTGCGCGGCAGTCATGGTGAGATAGGACACCTGCTGGCGGTATTCCCTGAGTGGGTAAGGCCTACGTTGCCGACGCCTGATGCCCCCTCTGTGTCTAGGCATGGCTGCCCCTCTCACACAGCGTCTGCGAGCCCTTCGCACATAATGCTGGAACTGAGGGTTGGCACCCCATGCAGCCCCCATAATATACTGGCAAACAATGAAATCACAATGAGGCAAATTTCCAAGCTCTGTCCAGAAGCCAAAAATACCTCTCCTATGTTTGGCCAAATCAGTAAGGTCTCTTCCTTGGTCTCTGTCCAGAAATCCGTTGCACAAAAGTCTTTGCAGCAAAATGGCTTGCCTTTATAGTTCAGTGTAAGTGCCCTTTAATTAGCGCTCCCCGAGGCCCGCAGGGCCTCTGCTGCGTTCCACTTCACAGTTCTTAGCACCGCCACACCCACATTGGGCGGGCGCGACTGAAGTTCCGGTTTGGGGCGCACAAAGGGCGTTGCACGACAAAATAACGTCATAAGCTGCGCGCGCAGCTGAGCGCGCGCAAACACTTTGCGCCGGCGCTAAATGTCTACTGAAGTTGGGCGTAGGCGCAGATCGCGCTGCGCCCGGCCACTAAGTGCCTAGCGCTCGAAGTCTACTCCTCTTAAGGCGCTAACGGCTGGCGCACGCAACTGAATTTCTAGGCCAATGTCTTTTAATCTAAAGTTTGTTCAACTCAGTTAACAGCATTACAGGAGACACCATCTTAGAGATACATCTAAAACGAAAACTAAAACTAAACTCTCTCTCTCACATGCCCTCTGCTGGTCAGGCATAAATAATCAAACAGGCAAATATGCTGGTAAGGCATAATAATCAAACAGGCAAATACCATCACTATTTGCTGATATCATTACAATTCCTATCTGTTTCTTTTATTTCCTTCAGCAGAATATAGATGAGGTTTTCTTTTTTGAAAGCTTTATTAACAAAGCTTTAACAAGCAACAGCAGATCTTTAAAAAATAAATTGTTACAAAGTTCACTCCTATGTTTTGGAGGTGGAAAACAGGAAGTTGCTGAGAAAATGAAAAGAAATGGGCTTATCATCCAGTTTTCCAAAGTCTTTAGCATTCATCTCTGTGATCATTGCCTTAAAATAAAACAGAAAACAGTTATTGATATCACCTCAGTTTTAAGATCTGCTGCTAGATTACCTCACAATAGACTTACAACAGCCATTCAGATAACAAGGGGACAGAGATGCCCTTTCAACATCTAACGCCAGAACTTGAGATGCCATGAGGTAATACGTCTCTGTGCCACTGAAAATGTTATTCATAATGCTTTATACCCATATTATATCCTTGCTTTGTACTGTGCAAGTTGGCTACTGCGATGAGTGTAACTTTGCATTTGAAATTTTGCATTGCTTAATTTCTAGTATATGCAGGGTGTGCTTCTCCTGCACAGGTCCAGGAGCACTGGGATTTCCTGTCCCAGGCCATTAACAAGGCCCAGGGCCACCTCGGCACAGGCACACCCCTGGCAAGGCTGATCACTGGCAGAAAGGCCAGGAAATTTGAGCACTGCTCAGGCTTGCAGCTGCAAATCAGCTGCCAGATCGAAACCTTCTAGCTGCTGATAAGAGATCAGCAACCAGATGGCCCCAGTTGCATCCGACATCCTGGGGGGAGGGGAGTTCCTCCTACTTGGCCTTGGTTTCTTCAGTCAGCCTCCACTGTTTTCTCTGTTTGGTGGGCATCTGGGGCCAGGCTATAGTGCCATGCTTTACTGGGGTGCCCAGTAACTGTTATCCCTGCAAAATGAGGTGGGAGTGTGGGAATGGCCCCCACCCACTTCATTAGCATGGTTGCAATGGGCCTGGACCTCCTGTGGGCATAGGCCCAGTTTTGCCCCCCAACCTCCTGGGAATCCTGGGGCAACATAAAAATGGCAGAGACCTCTAAAAGATGGGTCTCTACCCCTTTTCCTGACCTTTGCACTTGGGAAAATGGGCAATCCCCCTTAGGTAACAGGAATATCTACCCTTTTATTATTTAACATACTTGGTTGACTCAGCTTTCTGAATTTAGGTAGAAACATATAGGTTTCAGAATGATGAACAAATTAGTAGTTAACTTCGCTTTTCTTTTAAACTTTGTAAAAATTCTGTGAAATATATTGGGGGTGATTTTCACTCAGAAGTCGGGAAGGAGGCAGGTCTACAACTTTTGGGGTTGTAGTCCCGCCTCCATCGTGATGCGGCCAATCCACGCGATTTTAACTTGATTGACCTTGTTGAGCCCACCCAGCGGGCTCAGCAGGCCAATTAAGGGCCACCCGGCAATAGGTGACGTCACAGACTGAATTTTCATCTGTCAAGGCGTTTCACAGCTGTTTGAAGCTGTCAAACACTGACAGTCTTACTTCTAACCTGAGTCCTTCTACACAGACTCAGTTAGAAATCTCTCTGGCACAGAAAGCTGCAGGCTGTCACTTTTGACAGTTCGCAGCCGTTCTGCTTTCTGTGCCGGTTAGATGATGGACTCCCGAAACCTAGAGGAAGGAAGGCTAAAAAGGTATGTACAGGTAATTTAAACTTCTTTACACACTTTTGACACACCAAACACACTTACCTTTGCACTCATGCACCCATCACTCGCCTGAACACCGACATCTCGACCCCTCCAAGTCCTTCAACCCGACGGCCCGACTCCTCTAACTTGGCATGGTTTGGAGCCGTTGGGAATCCCACACTTCAAGCTTTAAAATAGGGATTAGGCTAAAAACTGCCTGTTAACTACCTGTTAACAGGCAGTTAATTGTCACTAATCCCTTCCCGCCTCGGGTAGGTGGGTCCCAGTGCGGGGCGGGTACCCGCCTCCTTTGAAACTTACATGGAGGCGGGTTTGAGGCGGGATGGTGTTGGGACCCCCGAATTCGGGATTTTAACCCCCCCGCACGCCTCCAATCCTGACTCCACGGGTCAGTTAAAATCGAGGCCATTGACTTTGTTGTCTTTGAAGACTTGTTAAATAAAACATGTGTTTCATCACTTTCATCGTTGTGCCCAGAATGTCTTGTTTCTTTACTCGTGCCAACTTTTTCAGTAAAATTATCAACAGGAAGAATTTCATCCCTTAAATTGTTAGTTTCACAGAATAGAAGCTGTCCATCCCAACTTTAGTTATGACATGATTCATATGTATTTAGTGCACATACAAAATGCAGAAAATGGCGTATTTAAGTTAGGTCTTCCCTTTATATTTGACTTAGTTTATGTTTTGATTATCATGTGATAGTGGGATTAAATTCAAATCTGCAAAATTCTTTAGATATCATGAAGGCAGCATTGCAATCTATGGAAATAGAATTAGATAAGCCATAAATGTGCACTAGCATTACTGTAGAGAAGTAGAATTCAGATATCTTCTAGGTGTTTTTTAAAACTTCAAACTTCCCCTTCCCCATGCCTAGCCAGGCAACCTCATTGTGGGCCTCTACTTCTCCAACAGCCACTAGAAGGTGCACAAGTACAGAACGGGTTGGTTTGCAGTCCGATTTTTATTCCTCTTTCAATGCTACTCTCCATCTGTTTTGACATGGAAAAAGCTATTGCGCAACATATACTAATCTGCTTGTCAGAGAATACATTCAAGGGAAAATAGAAACAAACCTGTCACATTCAAGCACTTTCAATGCCTTTGTCCATCTGATCCATTGAACATTGTAAGATTCCAATGTATTTCTATCCAAAGCAACAATAGCAGGAATTACCTCTGATTATAAAAGTTGTTTAGTATTTGCTTGATATGTGAACGTGTCCTACTGTTATGATAAAATGCAGCTGGCATAGGTTACAAATATTAATAAATCACAATCAACTTTCATAAAGATGAATGTTATCAACTCAAGGCAGGCTAGTGATACCCTCAGCTAGGGTTCCTTTGCCCTACAGCCTGTTTACGTTCAGAATACTGTGTTAAAATAGAGGCTTCAACCAGGTGTATATGTAAGTGTTTACTCCTCAACTAATGTTACTGATACAATTAGTATATATCACGCTATTTACCATGTCATTTTTCATCTGACAACCCATTGCACAGTATTCAATGCAGGTCGAAGCAAACTCTACTATTTTGCATTACAATCTATATACTAAGTGATTGTATACATGTACATACTATGTGAGCCAAATGTTAGCAGTTTTCCAGATATGCAGAAGCATATATAGGGTTGGTCATTAGGCATATGAGCTTCTCCACAAAGGCAGTGCCATAATTCACTGTCAAAATGAAGATAACATCAGTGGTTCACTTTTACAGTGCTGAGAAGTGTGCTGGGGGAGTCACTCTGCAGTGGTGGTGCGGGGAAGTGTTTTCTATCATTTGAAGGCATATATGATTGGGGAAACAAGTAAGCCTTGTTTGAACAAGGTTAAACTAATTTGAACATTTCAGTGGGATATATTCCTGTGATTTTTGTATCTTGCACTAACCCGCATGCCAGGAAGCCTTTAACTCTTTCAAGTCTACAACTGGAAATCCGTGAATTCCAAATTGATTTCTCTCATTCTCTAATATTTAGCATTTGAATGGTGCAGGAGAAATACTGCAGCTGTATTATGACTACTGGATAGTGAAAAAGAAAGAACTTACATTCATATTGTACGTTTCACATTCTTGGGGCAAAATAATTACCTTTGAAGTGTAGTCACTGATTTTTGCAGACAAACACAACAGGCAATTTGCACATAGCAAGGTCCCACAAACAACAAATGAGATAAATGACCAGTTACTCTGTTTTTGGCATAGTTGGTTAAAGGCTAAATGTTGGTCAAGACATTGGAAGAACTTCCTGCTCTTTTTCAAAAGGGAGCTATGGAGCGTTTTATCTCCACCTGAACAGACAGCCGAATCTCAGTTTAATATTTCAGCTGTAAGACAGCACCTCCGAAAATGCAGCACTCCCTTAGTACTGCAGTGAAATATCAGTCTAGATTATCTGCTGGAATGGACTTTGAACCACAACCGTCTGACCAATAGGCGAAAGTGATACCAATGACCTAAGCTGACACTTTAATACAATAAGGCAAAGAATATTCTCTAATCAAAGGGTTCATTTTCCAAATTAATTTTCTTATCATTCTCTTATTGGTAGAAAAATTTGTACTTAAGTACAAGCAGAAATCTTCAGCCGATAACATTTCCTCAAGGCCACTTGCCCATTGTTGTCCTTCTGTGCAGTAAGTCACCCAATGGCTGAATGTGATGTGGTACTAAGTCATATAGACCAGAAAGGTACTAAATTTAAACCTCTGACTCTGCAAAATTAGCACTTTTCAGTGAGGCAGTCGTGGCCTCGCCATTCCAGGCTGTGAAGGGAGACAGAAACCAGAGTTCCAACTTCCAATCTAGTTGGGTTGGACTCGATTGTGATACCCCAAGGGATCACTTGGGCTCTGTAGCCCCCATTTTCTAGGCCTCCTAATGCTTGAAAATGCCTCTTGGTATTGAGCATAACTGGGAGAATGAACAGAGGCCAATAAGAGCAGGACAAGCTGCTCGAAGAAGGAGGCGGAGGAGGCGGGACAGGCTCTCAGCAGGAGGCCACATCCGGCGAGGACCTTTAGGAAGCAATTCTCTTACCTTAACTTCAGTGATGACCAGTACTTGAGATGTCTTCACTTCACTAAAGAGGTCATGACTAAAATCTGCCAACGGCTGCAGTCAAAACTGCAACCTCAAAGCAGGGCAAGGATCATATAGCCTGTGGCCATCAAGGTGATGGTGACTCTTAACTTTTATGCTGGAGATAAGCAACTTCTTGCAGTTTGCAGTACACTGCTGCATAAGGGAGGTCACTGAGACTCTCTATACAAAGAGAGACAGATTCATCTCATTTCCTCTCGCCAGAGACAAGCAGGCGGAGCAAGCACAAAGTTTTGCATGGATTGCAGGTTTCCCATGGTGCAGGGTGCCATTGACTACAAGCACATTGCTTTGAGTATGCCTCATGTCAACTCTGCCATTTTCATTAACCGAAAGGGATTCCATTCCCTCAATGTGCAGCTGGTGTGCAACCTTGTTAACAGAGCATTAAGAACTATTTTCAGCTCACCTTTAGAGTTTACCAGGTTGCCCATGGGGTCCATGCTGCTCGGGGATCATGTCTGTTAAGCAGGTCAGGAGTGGAATGGACATAGAATCATCTCATTATTTGACAGCTACAAATGTGCTATAAAAGCTCCCATCTCACAGCTATTCACTTTCCAAGCTCAGAAGCTGTTGCTTACTGCATTTGGAAGACAGATTGAGCTTTATGCAGGTTACAAGTGTTTGGAGCAAACTCTGTATCCAGTGTCACCTCATTGGAACAACCTCTCTCACCATTGACAGCTCGCTTCTGTCATTTCTATTTCACCTGTCATCTATTACATTAGCATCGGTGCCCTTGAAACTATCTCACCTTGGTCCTCAGAATCCCACCATGATCAGCCCCAACACCAGCAGCATCAGGCACACCAGCAGCACCAACAACAACACCAACCTTCTCTGTAATCAACTGATGCTGCACAGGATACAGGGCATCAGCCAGGGATGGCCTCACCATGGCCAGATTTACTTCACCTGGCACTGTACACCCTGGCTGCAACATGATGCGCCAGGTTGGCACCACACCAACACCATAATGCATCCCTACAATGCTCAAGCCGTTCCTTTCACACTCATCACCATTGCGGGGGGTACCGTTATGTCTCACCATTCACTGCAACTCACTAAACCACTTCCAAAGATGCACACAAATCTGTCCAAGAATGCAAAGCTTTCAAAGTAAAGGTTTCAATGTTTGACACCATATAAACAGAAACTTTATATGAACATTGCATAAAACATCCAAGTGCCTACTCTTGTGTGTTGTTAGTTGGTATGATTGCACTATGAATAGGGTGAGGGTGAGGGGTGGCTAGTGAGATGGGAACGTGATAACGTAGATAGAGAGGGATGGTTGGAGGTGCAAGGTAAGCTGGTCTGAGTAAGGATGTGCAGGAGTAGGGTAGGGAAGGCAGAGTGATGGGGATGTGATGAGTGACACAGCAGGATGAGGTTGAGTATGGCTTTGCACTAACTGTTTGCAATCTACTGAGATCATTGAAAGGTTTGCGCCACTGCAGCCTGGTCCTCCTGATGACATCCCTACTTGTATCTTCCTGTGCATTGTGCAACTAGGCTGCGTTGGTCTCCTGGGGAGGTCTCTTCCACCCATTGGAAGGGAAGAGAACCTCCCTGCGTGTTGTGAGGGAGTCTTGGGAGAGCCTGGGTGCAGCCATGCACCTGTGTGCAGTGCTTGTCAGTGTTTGCAGCACCTCAATTCTGTAGAACACTGACAGCACAAATGTCAAAATCAATTTGCACATGGTCCTTTTAAGGAAACCGGCTGATGACACATCATCAAATGACGTCATCAGACCCGCTTCCTTCAATTGACCAGCAAACGCGCTAGGCAGGCTTAACAAGCCCAATCAGGGGAAATTCATTTAGGACAGCTGGCTGGAGCCAGCAGCGAAGCCAGGACCCACCACTGATGTTACCTGCCACGGACCCGCCAAGGTTGGTAAAATCCAGCCCTTTGTCTATCCTAGTGCTCCTACGAGGTACTTCCCCAGTGGCTGCAGCATAGGTGTTGGAAAGCTGCTGTGCTTCAATTGAGGAGACTGCAGATGGCCTTGGAGGGCGACCTAGAAGGCTCGGCTTCAAACTGCTCCATCTCGATCTGGGCTGCAGCAGTCTGGGCTGACTGGCTGACAGGCAACAGCAAGGGCACTGGCGGATTGGCAGGGCTGGGAGTAGGAATACTGTCATCCTGAGAGAGGACAGCAAGTTCGTGCTCCATGGAGCCACTAGCACTCTCCTGGGGCGGCACCTCAGCAATGCTACTGATCTGTTGGAGAACAGATTGCTGGACTGCTGTGAGGCCCTGGAAGCCTCTTTGAACAGTGGTATCCAGACCCATGAGTGCAGCATTCTGAGCTTCCACTGTAGCACTCAGATCTTTGATGGAAGCTACTTGAGCTGCAACGGAAGCTGTGATGCCGGCCATCAGATGCTGCATCATGGTGGGTTCCACAGGTATGCTGATGGACATGACCACCTGTTCTATGTTGGAAAGAATGGGCTCCAAGCTCTGCGCAAATCCCTGTGCCAAGTTGGTGCTGGACTCCTCCATGCTCCTTGACATTGAGCGCAGGCTTTCTGGCAGGCTTTTCAGTGCACCAAGCATTTGGTTATGTACACCCAGCAGCCTTCTACTGTAGCCTGGCCCTTCGAAGTCCTCATCTGACACTTCTGCAGCAGAACTAGTATGCGACCTCACTCTCTGAGCTGGCAACTGTGCTATCCTTTCCCCCTGCCCTGGCTCCTGCACACCTGTGACCAGTGTCTCACCATGTGCAGATCCCTCCTCTATCCCAGCCTCTAAACTACGCACGGTGTCAGTAGCTGAGCTGGTGGCTGTGACTCTAAGATTGAGTGACGGTGTCTGTTTAACTTCACTGTCTTCTTCCTCTTCCTCCACTGACTAGGCAGGTTCCAGTTCTTTGGTATCTGAAATGAGAAATGGACAAGTGTTGGGTTGTGGTAGGGGGAGAGGAGAAAGTAAGAAGTGTGTGCTTACACCCTCTGCAGCTTCTCATTCAGAAGAGATTGAGATGAGTAAGAAGTGGGATGAGAGAAGGAGGATTAGGTATGCGGATAGCCTCGTCATCGACTGCTTCAGCACCGCCAGTGGCCACGGCTTGAAGTGATGCCCCTTCCTATGATGGCCAGTACTGTCTCCTCCATGGGTGTTAAAACACGCAGGCGCACTTGTCCTCCTCCAGTTCATTGCTGGTTCCTGCTGTTATAACCCACCTTCTCCTGCAAGAAAGAGGGAAGTGTGTCAGTGAGTGTCCTGCAATATGTTTGGGTGATGTGGCTGTCATGGTTGCATAGCTAACAATGTGTGCGAGCTGTGAGTTGTGGGTGCAAGGCTTGCAACAGTACTAAGTGTGTGAGGGTAAGGTAAAGCATATGATTTGAAGGATTGAGTACTGATAGATAGAGATTGTTGGTAGGTGGGTGATGGGGGTGTAGTGACTTGAGCAGTGGATGAGGTTAGTGGTGCAGTTGGTAGGATATGCCATTTGAAGATTGAACTCACTCACCTTGACAACTTGTGAGATCTTTAAACTTCTTTATGTGCTGCATCCATGTTCTTGGAGCAACACTCCTGACATTAACCCCTATCGCTACTTCTTCCCACTGTCTCCTGAGCATCTGTCTGGAGGGCCTCTTGCCCCCCCTGTGGATACAGGACATCTCTCCTTCTCCCCGCCTCTTCCACAAAGGCCTCCAGTGCAGTGTCTGAAAATCTTGGTACACGCTTTCTCGCATGTTCAGCCATTCCTCTGATTATCAGAGCACTGATTTAGGGGGAAAAATTGAGTCACGCCCCCTTTGGGGTGCTAACTTTGCCAGGGAACTACTTTTAAAGCCCCAAAGAAATTGGCGCCCCCACGGCCGAAATTCATTGGTAGTGCCCCAAGAGGGAAGTGGGGCACGACTGGAAGCACCCCACCTCCCTCTTGGGGCGCTGCGAGGGAATATTGCGGTGCCGTGGCACTGCGGCACATCACACCGTGGTACTGCAGGCCTTCCTCCCCTTCTTAAAGGGGAGGGGATTTGCGCAGCGTGACCTGGGGCCCAGCTGAGCCACCAGGAATTGGAGTGCCAGCAAAAGAGCCCGGCACTCAAGAGAAGTGCCAGGCTCATGGAGCACAGCTGGCATTCCGCGGGGGAGCTGGTCAGGAGGCCAGGGACGGCAACGGGGGCAGGTGCTGGCAGGTGGCCAGCAACAAAAATGGCCGCCTGGCATCTTGCCATAAATTAGCACCATCCCGGCCGCAGGTAGACCCCCCTGACCCCGTCGGACATAGCGCCCGGTGGTAAGTCAGAGGGTGCTACCGGAGGTCATGGCCGGGGTATGAGCGGGGTGCTGTGCACGGCGATGACATCATCGCTAGCGGCGCTAACAGTTACCACCGCCGCTAACTTCCCGCTCAATTTTTCCAGAGGCGTTGGCGGTGCCGCGCCCAGGCGCTAGTTGCTTTGTGCCCCGTTACTAATGGGAGGCGCAAAGCAACTGAATTATTCCCCCTTAGTTTTCAAATGACTCCCACCAATTCTTGCAACCAAAGTGCACCTTCCCTTTAAGAGGAGCAGGCTGCCTTTAAGTAGCACTAGCCACTTGTGATATTGGGCCCCCTGCTGATGCATGAAGCCATTGAACGTAGCAATCATGTAAAGCAGCAGGCAGCACAAATTTACCGTGCTGCCTGAAAGTCAATGAACAAGCCCGGGGTAATCACATACCGTGATCCCCACACCCATTTTTGGGGGTTAGCCAATTTGTCCTCCACCCCCCCATGTTTAACTAGGTCACCGCACTATCCAACTTCACATGGGAAGCATGGCCACTTTGGTGAGGTACTGCAGAGCTGCAAACTTCTGGAGAGAAGGGGTAAGGGGAAAACATTGGAGGAGAAAAAGATAATTTCCATAGCACCAGGGGCTGGATTTTATGAATGGAGAGGTGTTGGAAGTGGGACTGCTGCTTGCTGGGTTTCAGTCCTACCTCCATCAGCTTCTGGCCAACCAGCGGGATTTTCCCCTGATTAACCTTGTTAAGCCCGCCTGGCGGGCTCAGCAGGCCAATTAGCGGGAAGTCAGGGACAGAGCACATCAAAGTATGACATGTCATCTGTCAAGAATTTTTGAAAGAAGAAATGTCATCGTTTGACAGCTCTGTGAAGCTGTCAAATACTGACATTCTGTGAAGTTTGATGAGTCCTTGTGTTCAGGACTCATCAAACCTTTCTACTTTGCAGAAATCAGCTGGCTGTTGTATCGGAGGATGCAACAGCCAGTCTGTGATCACTACAATGGAGATGTCGGGGACTCTGGCTCCACAGTGGCTGAAGGCTGTAGGTAGAAACAAAGGTAAGTTAACATTTTTTAACACTTTACACTCACCTCACATACTTACCACTCCACACTTGCACCCATCACTCACCTCTACATCGCACGTTCAGACCCCTCCGACCCCCGCATACCTCCTACTTGCCTCCTGCACCCCGGCAGGGTTCCCCCAGGTAGGGAAGCCCGCACTTTAGGATGAAAAATGGGGATAATCCAATTTTCTGCCTGTTAACTACCGGGACCCAGGGCAGGATGGCTTCCCGCCTCCTGGCAAGAGGGCACGGAGGCGGGTTGGGGACGGGTTTGCCACCCGCCCCCTATTTCTGCCACTTTCCCGGCAGTCCTGCCTCCATACCCGCCTTCTCGGGGCTGAGAATATCCAACCACTGGTGTCGAAGTTGTATTTTTCATCTTTACTGAATTCTGCAAATAAACATGAATAAGTATTCCAGTTAGATTAAAGTAAGTTCACTTAATTACACTTTCTCCACCTCCTTACACAAAGTTACTTTTTCTGCATATAAATAAATTATCCACTTTTCTGTGAGAAGCAGTAATAACTATTTGCACTCCGACAATTCAATTCTACCAGTATAACTCATTGGCCTAGAAATTCAGTAGGCTTTGCGCCCACTTTTTGCCCAAAGAGGGTTTCTGCGCCAGTGTAAGAGGGTGCGCTGATATTCAGCGCTGCGGTAATGGCGGCGGTAGCCGGTAGCGCTGCACCGACACCGAGACATCATCGGTGTGCGCAGTGCCCCGGTACCGCCCCGCTTCCGGCCCAAACCCCATATTTAGTTGCGGCCGCCTCTTCTGCAGCGGCTGCAAACAGCGTTTGAAAAACGGAGCCGTACTGCTGCGCTACTGGGGCGCTTTAAGGTGGAGGTGCGGTCGGCCGCTTTTTCGGCAGCCGCCTGCCTGCACCTCCCTCCCCGGCCTCCTACACCACCCCCCCCCGCGGCATTGGTGGCTGATTCCCGCGCGCCCGGCACTTCTCCGTGGTGCCGGGCTCATTTGCCGGCAGAATCCAGCGGCGATCTCACGGCTGCAGGCAGCTCCTCCTTAAGAGAAGGAGGAGGCCTGCAGTACCCCAGCCTGCCGCACCACATCGGGTGGCGCAGCGGCAGCTGGAGCGCTGAAATTCACTTTCAGCGCCCCAAGCGGAGGCGGACACACCCTGGAACAGCGCCCGGTTCCGACTTGGGGCGCTAAAAGTGAATTTCTGGCGGGCGCAACTGGCTCCGCGCGCAGCGCTAACTTTTGGGCGTTAGCCTGCTGGCGGGCCTTAACTGAATTTCTAGGCCATTGTTTTATAAGGGTTCAAACTGTTTAGCAGCATTATTCTTTGATAAAATGTTTAAAAAGTGACTAAATTATATATGTATATTATACTACACACTAAAGGGCAAATTTGCTTTCCTAAACTAATTTAATATATTTACACAATAGCAGCTAAGTATAGCTTTTAAAGCAAATTTTCAGATACGCTGAAAATGAATGATGTAAATTAGAATGTTACCACATAGTACCAATACGCAACCTATGACACCAGTTTGATACTGTTAAGAAATCACATTTGAAGATGATTATTCGAGGTGATAAATGTATTCCTAACCTAGCAACCATAATCAATTTTTGAAAAATTGCAGCATATTAAATTGGTATTTGTTGATTCAATCAGTTAATTAATTAATGTAGATTTTTGAACATGTTGTATGTGAAGTATAACATTTGTACATATTGTATTCAAAACTCCATGCAGTCATAAGTGGGTGAACAAAGTCCTCTATATGAGTGAATGTTGGGTTTTATTGCAGTCACCCATATTAGTCTAAACTTTTTCTCAGTAACATTTTATTTGCTTTTTTTATGTACCATCTTAATTATTTAAAGTTTGCAACAAATATTGAGCAATGCAGAAAACAATGTAATGTTTAGTACACAGGTTTAAAATTCAATTGAATGACTAGAGATGGGTCTATTCATTTTAATTGCTATTGATTAAAATAGCTGGCAAATCATGTATTTTTAGTATATGTAGGCACTGTTGATTGAAGCGTGCTGTGGTATTTGTTTTCAAGGTTGCAGTGGATGTAAATGAATAGTCCTAATTCCATTCTTCCTGAATAAACTGTGTAAACAGGTCATTATTCATGGGCGTTGAACAGTAATCTCATTCGTCGTGGCCTCATTTACACAGTGTGTAAAATGAAAAAGAGGAAGGGACAAATGGGGTATCAATAGTATAACCAGCCTTATCTGTGACTCACTGACCACGCTGGTGTAGTGGAAAAGGCCCAATTAACTCTTTTCCCTGCCTCCCCCTTCCTGTTATTGAGTGTCTAGAGCTTTGCCTTCTCAATGTTCTTTGTACAGCCAAAGAGTGTAGGAGTCACGAGAGACGGGTTATTCATTCATCATTTCAATTATTTTACTTCCTTATCCGCATTCTTCCCCTTAATAAAGGAAACGTATTTTATAATTGTGCATCTTAATTTAATTATTAAAATATTGGGTAAAAAGGACATCTGATTCAAATAATGAAAAGGATTCTGTAAACTTCTATGACTCTGTTTAAGTTTATGATCCTTTCAAGAAGTATTACTTTATTACATAAAATTAATGTTTTAATAATGTTCACTGTAGTGTGATGATAAATTTAATTTTGAATTAAGGGATGTAACCTGTCACCCCTGATCCTCTCTAACTTTTACCGCTGCACAATAGAGAGCATCCTGACAAACTGTATCACAGTATGATATGGCAGCTGTAGCTACTATGACCGGAAAGCCCTGCAGCGGGTAGTCAAAACTGCCCAACGCATTACCGGCACCCGGCTACTGACCATAGAGCACATATACCAGAAACGCTGTTTACGGAGGTCACGGTCCATCATCAAAGACCCTACTCACCCCAGCCACAGTCTGTTCGCCCTCCTGCCATCTGGGAGATGCTACAGATGCATTCGCACCCGTACGACCAGATTTAGGAACAGCTTCTTTCCCAGGGCTGTCATCCTACTGAACTCCACAAATAAACTCTAAAGCCTGCACATCTGCCAATGCACTTTATTATGGTTATGTTTATGTTAATCCAAATGTATGTTGAATGTTTAAATGTCTTAATCTAAATGTACACTCTCGGGAGCCGCAAGCCTACATTTCGTTGTACTGCACTTGTGCACTAACAATGACAATAAAAGTTGATTTGATTTGATTTGATTTGATTTGATTCTGATGGTCTAGTAGCTGGTTGAATGACTTTATTTCAAAGGGATTGTGACTAAAGGGCAGCTACAGAATTAAGAAGAATAAAGAAAGAACTTGCATTTATATAGTGCCTTTCATGACCCCAGGATGTCCTAAAGTGCTTTACAGCCAATTAAGTACTTTTGAAGAGTAGTCACTGTTGTAATATATGAAACCTGGCAGCCAATTTCTGCACAGTAAGGTTCCACAAACAGCAATGACATAAATGACCATATAATCTATTTTAGTGATGTTGGTTGAGGGATAAATATTGGCCAGGACACTGGCGCAAACTCCCCTGCTGTTCTTCGAAATATTGCTATGGGATCTTTTACGTGCATCTGAGAGGGCAGACAAGGCCTCGGTTTAATGTCTCATCTGAAAGAGGTTAGAATTAGATGGTCAGTACTGCTTGGAACACAGTGGTCTTTAACTGAAGCCAGAGAAGTGTTGTCTTAGGATGGTAACAGGCCAGAGTTCAATAGTAGAGATGTGGGAATGGCTGAATTTAGTGGAATTCTGCTTGACTTGCTTTGGAGATCAGGGAGTATTTAAACAGAGCTTCCTCTCAGAACATTACATGTATGGGACAGGGACCATGTAGGGGTAGATATATATACTCTATATGGAAGAGAGCAAGTTTGATGGTTCAAATGACCTTTTCTCACTTCATTGCTTTCTTATAATCTCTTTCGATTTTTTAGCTGTACAGCTTTGATCTGGAATGTAACATTAAATTACTATTCTTGAAATACAGCAGTGACTACACTTCAAAAGTATTTCATTGGCTATAAAGTGCTTTGAGATGCCCTGAGGTCATGAAAGGCGTTATATAAATGCAAGTTCTTTCTTGGTAATCAATTAGCTAATCAGTGCTCATCTGCTGTGTAGGTAAAGCCAGAATGGAGTAAGAGGCTATGAATTATACAAAAATTCCAGTGTCCAGAAACTCAGTTATCAATGCATGTTTTGTGACTTGTTTATTTAAATGCTCACTTAACCCATTAAGATTTGATTGAAGTTTTAACTTAGGAATGCTCCACTGCTCTACTCTCCTAATTATTTCTACCCTTTAAAAGCTGAACTGCTCCAGTCCCCTTGTTGTGGATGATTGAAATTTCCAAATTATGAGTGTGATTTATTTATTTTCTGATTTTGTTTTCTCATCAAAGTCTTTCGCTGTCTGTTTCAGTTATGCTTCGGTTGATGATTGCTTACTTAAACTCTGCATTCACCTTTTTTATCTTAAATTTTGATAGACCTGTTTCAACATTCAGGGAATATTGTAACTGCTGATGGCCTGAAGTTTATTCATATTTCAATTCTTCCCCATTTGCCAACCTTTTAGAGAAATTCATCAAACAATCTAGTAGCATTTTTATTTATTATTTCTGCATAATTTAGTTATGTTGTATAGGTTTCTTTTCAGTTCCTCCGTCTGTTTTGTGTTCTCAGTTTATCTTTGATCTCTCGTGTAGGCTTTCTTTGTAGCATACAGTCTACTTAATCCACTATAATTATGTGATTAAGGAGTTGTGCAGCTTCCCCTATGGGTCACCTACAAAAACCCATTATTTAGAGATATATAGAACTCTAAATTGAGTACAAGTGAAAATAAATGTTAATTCACTTGGACTTTTTTATTGTGAGTCCTGATTTATTTTTTTACAGTTAACAAGTGGGAAGTGACAGCGTTTGTGTGCCAGTGTTTTTACTTCTTGGAGAAATATTCAAGCTACATCGCTTTGTGTGATAAAACCACTACAGTGTAAATGCTCCCTGAAGTGGCTACGAATGCAGCTTTGTGAATTGCTTGATTTTGTTTCCATAAGCATTTCCATCTGACTGGTCAAGCTGTACAACAAAAAGTTCATGTGCCTTGAAATTAGACTTTGAATATTGGCCCAGAAATTCATGTCGGGGGCTTCCCGCGGGTGCAAGCCCCCGACCTACACTTACATAGCGCGCCGACAGTTGAGGCCTGGGCCTGCGTGGATTTCCTGTCTATGGCCCGTTCCAGCTCCCGGTGCGCTGTGCTTGCGTGATCCAGCGGCGTACTTAGTGCGATGCGTCGGCTGGGATCACGTGAGCACTGGGCAACCAATCGGAGGAGGGAAAAGTCCATTCATGAGTTTGACAGAAGAACTGTTAAACTCATGAAAACTCCGGGTGCCCAAAACAGTACATAAACTTAAAATAAATTTTTTAAAAACATCACACTATTTAAATCAACTATAAATAACATTAAATAACCATTTTAAACAATTTAAATTTTTTGAAAAAAATAATTTTAGAAAAAATCGGATCTAAAAATACACTTACCTTACTGTAAAGTATTTAAAAATAATAAACCTGTGGAAAAAATGTTCTAATTTTAATTAATTGACCACTTAGCTTTTAAAATGAAGTCCTTACGTCTGCTTTTTTAATGTGTAAAAAGCGGAGGCCTTCACGCACGGGCAAACCTGTCAAAGAAAAGGAAGTTCAACGCGCTTGCGCTGCCTCATATGTCGCACGCGTTTCACCTCTTAACCCCTGCTTTCAGGGGACCGGAAGTGCCGTTTTCCCGCGCATGCGCTGTGCATGCAAGAAACCAACACTTCCATCGGGTCCACGCGTGGGTACCCCGTGCGTACTCACGCGTTGGGACCCGAATTACTGGGCCATTGTCTTCTGAAATTCCTGTTTAAAATTAATGGGTTAGCACTTCTGTGAAAAGAGCAGACAAAGGCATTTCAATACAACTGCATTTAGTGTTTGTGTGCTAATATTCTAAGAGCCTAATTTCAAGGCGTGTGTATGCTTATATTACACAAAAACCATTAACAGGCAAAACATAGGAACAGAGGAACAGGAGTAGGCCATTCAGCCCCTCGAGCCTGTTCCACCATTCAATGAGATCATGGCTGATCTGAGACATAACTCCATATACCCGACTTTGGCCCATATCCCTTAATACTTTTCGTTAACAGAAAGCTATCAATCTCCGATTTAAAATTAACAATTGATCTAGCATCAATTGCCATTTGTGGAAGAGAGTTCCAAACTTCTACCACCTTTGTGTGTAGAAATGTTTCCTAATTACACTCCTAAAAGGTCTGGCTCTAATTTTTAGACTATGCCCCCTAGTCCTAGAATCCCCAACCAGCGGAAATAGTTTCTCTCTATCTATCTTATCTGTTCCCCTTAATATCTTGAAAACTTTGATCAGATCACCCATTAACCTTCTAAAATCTAGGGAATACAACCCTAATTTGTGTAATCTCTCCTCATAAATTAACCCTTGAGGTCCGGGTATCATTCTGGTAAACCTACGCTGCACTCCCTCCAAGGCCAGTATATCCTTGTGGTGGTGCCCAGAACTGCTCACAGTACTCCAGGTGTGGTCTAACCAGGGTTTTGTATAGCTGCAGCATAACTTTTATCCCCTTGTATTTTAGTCTTCTAGATATAAAGACCAGCATTCCATTAGTCTTTTTGATTATTTTCTGTACCTGTTCATGACATTTTAATGATCTCTGTAGCTGGACTCCCAAATCTCTTTGGACCTCCTGTTGAGATACCGCGGCAAACGTGGGAGTCGAGACAGAGCTATTGAAAACACAACTGCTTTATTCTGACCACATGGCAAACAGGAACTAGAAAAGCCCGCACATCCACTTAAATACTTCCCAGACAGGAAGTGCTCCCGGCAGCCTGTCCCTGCGGGAAACAAGTTGCTGGAGGAAAGCACCCCCGGCTGGGGGCTTCTGCTTAGACTGTCTGTGCCGCCGTGAGCGGATTATGTCCAGTGGTGGCGTGTCGCCACAGAGCTCCCCCCAGAATCCGCTTAGGAGGAGTGGACGAGTCGTGACGGTGGTCTAATGGTTCTGCCGCAGTGGCTCTGAGTGGTCGCCGGTCTGGTTGGTTGGGTCGGGCAGTTCGCCGCCGGCTGTGCTGGCTTGCCGGGGGGACGGCCTCTGGCTGGAGGCTGGGCCACGGGGACCTGTTCCCCTGGTTCTGTGTGTGCTGGTTTGAGCCGGTCGATGGAGACTGTCTCGACCCTGTCGCCGAGTCGCAGCTTGAATACCTTGTCCCCGGTTTGTAGTACCTCGTACGGACCATCGTACGGGGGTCGCAGGGGCCCGCGGTTCGCGTCGTGTCGCACGAAGACGAAGCGCGCCTGCTGTAAATTTGGCGGGACGTGAGGTGTGAGTTCGCCGTGTCGGTTGACCGGAAGTGGGGCGAACTGCTGAGCGGAAGAGAAAGAGTCGAGCCGCTGCTGTTCGGCCGACCAAGACTTGGTAGGCTCCGGAAGGAATTCGCCTGGGACGCGCAGCGGTTGTCCGTAGACTAACTCCGCTGCCGAGGACTGGAGGTCTTCCTTGACCGCGGTGCGTAGGCCGAGTAGCACCCACGGTAGGCGGTCAGTCCAGGTACTGTCCTGCAGGCCGGCGTGGAGTGAGGCCTTGAGTGACCTGTGGAAGCGTTCACAAAGTCCGTTGGCCTGCGGGTGGTACGCCGTGGTGCGGTGGAGCGTCTCCCCGAGGTTGCGTGCTGTGGCCGTCCAGAGTTCGGAGGTGAACTGGGCGCCTCTGTCGGAGGTTATGTCGGCTGGTACGCCGAACCTCGCAACCCAGGTGTTAACGAACGCCCTGGCGATGTCGGCTGTGGTGGTGGAGGTCAGCGGCACTGCCTCAGGCCAGCGTGTGTAGCGGTCGACCATCGTGAGGAGATAGGTTTGGCCTTGCGAAGGCGGCAGGGGACCGACGATGTCGACGTGTACGTGGTCGAAGCGGCGGCTGGGTACCTCGAAGTCTCCCAGGGGTGCTTTGGTGTGCAGCTGTACCTTAGCCCGTTGGCAGGCGAGGCAGGAGGAGGCCCAAGTCCGAACATCTCTGCTAAGGCCGCGCCAGATGAAGCGCTTGGAGAGGAGTTTGACGGATGCGCGGGAACCCGGGTGAGAGAGCCCGTGGAGCGCGTCGAAGACGCGGCGGCGCCAGGTCTCAGGGACGACCGGCCTGGGTTGGCCGAGTGAGACGTCGCACGTGACTGCCGTGGCTTCGGGCCCGTGCGCGACCTTGGCTAGGCGTAGCCCTGGCAGGCTGGTAGCCGCCGAGAGGAGGTCTGGGTCCGTGAGCTGGGCCGCTGCTAGTTGTGCGTAGTCGACCGCGAGGTGATTCGCACAGACGGCGGGACGGGAAAGGCAGTCGGCGACCACGTTGTCTCTACCGGAGACGTGCTGAATGTCCGTAGTAAACTCGGAGACGGCCGCAAGCTGGCGTTGCTGCCTAGCGGACCAGGGTTCGGTGTGCTTGGCCATCGCGTATGTGAGTGGCTTGTGGTCCACATACGCGGTGAAGGGGCGGCCTTCCAGGAGGAACCTGAAATGGCGGACCGACAGGTGGAGTGCGAGAAGCTCGCGGTCGAAAGTGGAGTATTTGACCTCCGGGGGGCGCAGTTGGCGGCTGTAGAAGGCAAGTGGCTGCCACGCGCCATTGACCCACTGCTCGAACACGGCCCCGACCGCGTGGTCGGAGGCGTCGGTGGTGAGCGCGACCCGGGCATCAGCCCTCGGGTGCGCGAGCAGAGTGGCGTCGGCGAGCGCGTTTTTGGTGGCGTCGAAGGCGGCTGCCGTGTCAGTGGTCCAGGCTACGTCCATCTTGCCGGATTTTCCTTGGAGGGAGTCGTATAGGGGCTTCATAAGGGCTGCGGCTCTGGGGATGAACCTGTTGTAGAAGTTCACCATCCTGAGGAACTCCTGGAGGCCCTTGATGGTTGTGGGGCGGGGGAATTGCTGGACGGCCTGCACCTTGTTGGGCAGGGGGACGGCCCCAGCAGGGGTGATGTGGTGACCGAGAAAATCGATCTCGGTTAGGCCGAATTGGCACTTCGCCGGGCTGAGGATGAGCCCGTGTTGGGCTAGGCGCCCGAACAGGATGCGAAGGTGTTCGAGGTGTTCCTGTTTGGAGGAGCTGGCCACGAGAATGTCGTCTAGATAAACGAATAGGAAGTTCAGGTCCCGGAGGACTGAGTCCATAAGGCGCTGGAAAGCCTGTGCTGCATTCTTGAGGCCGAAGGGCATCCTCAGGAACTCGAACAGGCCGAATGGGGTGATGACGGACGTTTTGGGGATGTCCGCGGGGTGTACGGGGACTTGGTGGTAACCGCGCACCAGGTCGACTTTGGAAAAGACGGTTCGTCCGGCCAGTCGGACCGAGAAGTCCTGGATGTGTGGCACCGGGTTCCGATCGGGGGTGGTGGCGTCGTTGAGGCGGCGGTAGTCCCCGCAAGGGCGCCAGCCTCCGCCGGGCTTGGGGGCGATGTGGAGGGGCGAGGCCCAATAGCTGGTGGAGGGGCGAGGCCCAAGGGCTGCTGGAGCGGCGGATGATGCCGAGTTGTTCCATGTTGGTAAACTCGGCCCGCGCGATTTCCAGCTTGGCCGGGTTGAGTCTGCGGGCGTGGGCAGAAACTGGGGGGCCGGTGGTGGGGATATAGTGTTCCACACCGTGCTTGGCGGCTTTGGCCGAAAAGGTCGGGTTAGTGAGGGCGGGAAACTCAGCTAGGAGTGCCGAGTAGTCGTCCGTGGCTCTGGCGAGGCAGTAGGTCGTCGGGCCGGCCGAACGGGCCGGTGTAAAGGCGCCGGGGATGGGGGCCATAGTGTTGATGTCGACGAGGCGGTGCCTCGGAATGTCGACAAGGAGGCCGTGGGCGCGTAGGAAGTCGGCGCCAATGAGTGGGCAGAGGACCTTGGCTGTCAGGAACTCCCAGCGGTAGCGGCGGCCCGCGAGGTCGAGCGTGACCATGCGGGTGCCATATGTGCGGATTTCAGAGCCGTTGGCTGCAGCCAGTGTGATACCCCGTGTGCCGCGTTGGATCTCGAGGGTGGAGGCGGGGGTGATGCTGTGCTGGGCCCCTGTGTTGCACAGAAATCGGCGGTTGGTTCTGTCGTCAGTGACGTACAGTAGGGGCTCCTTCTGCCCCGCGGCCATCGCGGGGGCCGGTGCGGGGGGGGTTTGAAGGAACACGGTGGTGTGCAGCGTTGAGCCCTAGCGCCAAAACGGGTGTGGTAGTAGCAGTGACCCGGAGTGGTAGGGCGGTCGGGCCTAGCGGCCCGGGAAGACCGCGTGGTCGTTGCCGTGAGGTCAGGCGCGACGTCGCGAGCGGCCTGTGCAGAGAGCAGCCGGTCGGCCTTTTCGGCTATCTCATTCAGGTCCGTGGAGTCAGACTCCACAAGGAGCGGGCGGATGCTGGCGGGGAGCTGCCGAATGAAAAGCGTGCGAAAAAGGGCGCCGGGATTTTTGTCGTCGGAGAGGGACAGCATGTGGGAAAGCAGGTCTGATGGTGAAGCGTCACCAAGGCCGGGGAGGTCCAGGAGTTGGCAGTGGCGCTGGTAAGAGGACGTTTGAAATTTTTTAAGTAGCGCAGCCTTCAGATGCTCGTACTTGCCCTCCGTTGGTGGATTCTGCAGCGCTGCCCAAACCTTGGGGACTGTAGCTTAGGTGAGCGAGGCGACGAGGTAGTCGTACTTCGTGGCGTCGACTGTAATGCCTTTCAGCCGGAATCTGGACTCAGCTTGAACGAACCAGGCTTCGGCGAGGTTCTCCCAAAAGTCAGGTAATTTAACCGTGACTACGTTTGTATCCGCCATGCTAGCTTAGGATTCGTCCTGAGCGTCGGGGTCACCAGTGTTGAGATATCGCGGCAAACGTGGGAGTCGAGACAGAGCTATTGAAAACACAACTGCTTTATTCTGACCACATGGCAAACAGGAACTAGAAAAGCCCGCACATCCACTTAAATACTTCCCAGACAGGAAGTGCTCCCGGCAGCCTGTCCCTGCGGGAAACAAGTTGCTGGAGGAAAGGGCCCCCGGCTGGGGGCTTCTGCTTAGACTGTCTGTGCCGCCGTGAGCGGATTATGTCCAGTGGTGGCGTGTCGCCACACTCCACTGTTTTTAACTTTTCACCATTTAGAAAGTACCCTGTTATATCCTTTTTAGGTCCAAAGTTGATGACCTCACATTTGCTTACATTGAAATCCATTTTGCACATTCACTTAATCTATCCATATCCCTTTGTAATTTTATGCTTTCACCTACACCTATCTTTGTGTCATTGGCAAATTTGGATATATGACTTTCTATGCCATCATCTAAGTCATTAATAAATACTGTGAATAGTTGAGGCCCCAACACAGATTCCTGTGGGACACCACTAGTCACATCCTGCCAATTAGAGTACCTACCCATTATCCCTACTGCCTGTCTCCTGCCGCTCAGCCAATTTCCTAACCAGGTCAATAATTTGCCCTCAATTCTGTGGGCTTCTACCTTAGTTAACAGTCTCTTATGTGGGACTTTATCAAATGTCTTCTGGAAGTTCATATAAATAACATCCATAGACATTCCCCTGTCCACTACTTTAGTCACCTCTTCAAAAAATTCAATCAGGTTTGTTAGGCATGACCTACCTTTCACAAATCCATGCTGGCTCTCTCTGATCAACTGAAAGTTTTTCAGGTATTCAGTCACCCTATCCTTAATTATAGATGCTAGCAATTTCCCGACAACAGATGTTAGGCTAACTGGTCTATAGTTAGTTGGTTTCCCTCTCTCGCCATTCTTAAAAAGCGGAGTGACATGTGCAATTTTCCAATCTAAAGGAACGGTTCCTGAATCAAAAGAACTGTCGAAGATTACAGTTAGGGCATCTGCAATGTGCTCACCTACTTCCTTTAAACCCTGGGATGGAAACCATCTGGTTCTGGGGATTTGTCACTCTTTAGTGCCATTAATTTCTTCATTACTGTTATTCTACTTACGTTAATTTTATTGAGTCATTGTCCCCAATTCAATATTAGTTTCCTTGGGATTTCCAGCATGCTTCTACTGTAAATACTGATGCAAAGTAATTATTCAACATGTCCACCATTTCCTTATCATTGACAATATCACCGCTTTCAGTTTTTAAGGGGCCAACATTGCTCCTGACTACCCTCTTTTTCCTAATGTAACTGTAAAAATTCTGTGTGTTGATTTTGATATCCCTTGCAAGTTTCTTTTCATACTCCCTTTTTGTATCTCTTACTATCTGTTTTGTGACCCTTTGCTGTTCTTTGTATCTTTCCCATTCACCAGGATCTGTGCTATTTTTTTGCATTTTTGTATGCTTTTTCCTTTAGTTTAATGCTGTCCCTAAATTGGTTCTGTATCACATTAAATTCTTTTTTGACCATCCCCCACTGATCTTCTGTTGTTTTACCCATTAACAGATTTGCCCAGTTTACTGTGGACAGTCTCTGCCTCATCCCGCTGAAGTCGGCCATACCCAAATCTAGAATCTAAGGCCGCGATTTCTCCTACCTGGGCAGGTCCGTGGCGGGCAAGGTCAGTGGCAGCTCGCGAGCCCATTGCTGCCATCATCCCGCTGGAAGAAAAGATTTTTCAGTAACGGGGCTTGTTAAGCCTGCCCTGCACGTTACCCAGCCCAATTAAAAGGTGCAGTTCTGGTGATGTCAGCGCTGATGTGTTTGGTGCCGGTATATTTAAAGGGGCCATGGCCCCATTTGATCTCACTTCTGATTTTGACAGGTTAGAGTACTGACATTGCTTGTTTGTGTGGAACATGACTTCCCAGAGGCAGAGGGCTGCTCCTCACTTCAGCGATGACTCCCTCAATGTACCTGTGGAGGGAATTAAAGCACACAGGGAGGTTCTCTTCCCTGCCAGTGAGACCCCAGGAGACCAAGGCAGCCTGGTTGCAGATAGCAGAGGAGGTGACGAGCAGGTCTGTGGTGATGTGGACCTGGGTGCAGTGACACAAGTGCTTCAATGATCTTCTAAGATCAGGAAAAGTGAGTATTAAGCCACACTTACCTTCATGCTGCTGTGCCTCTCATCACATCCCATCACTCTGCCTTCCTAACCCTGCCTCTGCACATTCTTACTCACACCAACATACCTTGCACCTTCACCCAACCCTCTCTCTCTATCTACATTATCACATCCTCATCTTACTAAGCACCCTTCACACTCATCCTCCTCCTAATGCAATCATACCAACTAACAACACACAAGGAGGCAACTTGGTATTGCCACCCCACTCCATCATAGTCTCCCTCTAAAGATCTGACCCCTCCATTCCTTATATTCATTCCATCAGTCTCACTCAACCTTCTCTTCTTTCCCTCCTTGCAGGAAATGAGAGCCCACAATAAGAGGGAGAGGGAAAGAACGAGAAGAGGCCCTCAGCCGATGGCAATACTCACCAGTGCAGAGGAGGCTGCCCTGAACATTAGTGGAGCAGTGGACCAGCTGGAAGTGGGGGACGGAGAGAGGGGCTCATCAGAACAACATGGTGACAGAATCAGTTTCCATACTGCTACATGGCATTCATCAGTCACTCATATGTTGGCTGATGTCAAGAGAGAGTGAATGCTCATCGTGTGCATAATGGTATCTGTATGCAATCTACATATAATATATCTAACGGACCTCTTTACACTCCCACAGGTCCATCAAGAGCACCCCCCCCCCCCCCACTGTCCAGGAGGAAGAATGAGAGGACTCTGAGAGGGCTGCTCCTCACAGCCTCTGAGAGTGCAACGTCACCTCAAACAAGGCAAGCCAGCACCAGCGCAGATACATACACCTTGGTGGGGCCATCGCGAGATAGGGTAGTTGTCATCTGGTGTCTCACACAGCACACGTGAGCAAGAGCAGATGGTGGAGACAGGGACAGCAGTGGAGACTCCTCGTCGGAGGGCACAGGAGTCTCCTAGCTCTGCTCAGCTGCATGTAGACGCTGAGCTTCGGTGGCCATCCAGGAAGAGGGCGATCCGGAGCTGCAGGAACAAGTGCAGGAGGCTCTGATGGGTTTTGCGACTGCGGTGACTACAAGTGTTCAGAGAATGGAGGAGTCCATCTCAAACATGAGCACCACTGTGGCGCACACACTCGCGACTGTAGGTTCCTCCATGGATAGGATGGCCACCTACATGGAGGACCTAATGTGCCAGTCGCACAAGCACATGCTTTCTATTCAAATAGATGGGCATCTATGGAGGATAGTTGCGCATCTATGGAGAATAGAAACCAGAGGCTCATAGAAGTCCTCTCTAGGAGGAATGTCAGTATAGATGTAGGTCCTCATGGCCCCACTGATGTGCAGCAAGGTGCTCTCCAGCTACTTGCTAGCAGAGAAGTGCGGGTGGCCCATGAGAGGGATGATGATGGGAGGGGACATGGAAGTGGGGGCTCCTCTCCAAGTGCTCACACTTCTCCCTCCTTGCCAACCCCTCGGTCAGAGCCCCAGATGCCTCCCCGGACAGCGATGGACATGTCTGCCCCTGCACAGGTGCAGGAGGAGCAGACTTTGGCGGGGCCCTCACAGGCTCCAAAACCCAGAGTACGACCGCCAAAGGTGTCTACGCAGGCACAGCAGTGAAGTGAGGAGGCTGCCTCTACCTCTGCATAGCACCACGTAGAAGCACACAGAAAAGAAAGGTGCCACACAAATAGTCACAAGGGTAGTCACTTGGGTGTTTTCTTAAATGTTATTGTCAAGTTTACATTCAATTCAATTCTTGTATTAAATCATTTATTTTGAAAACTTTGTGGTCCTTGACAAATGTGTGTGCACAATTGGAAGTGGCAGAGTGAACAGTCAGGGCTAGCTTACACTCCAGCAATGGTGGTGACAGTGAAAGGAATGGACTGTTCATTGTAGGGATGCTTTATGGTGTTGCTGTGGGGTGATGAAACCTGGCAACCTGGCAATGGCTGTGCTGCGTAAAGTTAACTAAATCTGGCCATGATGAGGCCATCCCTGGCCTCACGGGCAGCAATGTGGTCACATACTGGTGGCATATTGACTGCTGGCTCCTCCAGGTCTTCCTCATCCTCGTCGTCCACCTCATGCTGCTGCTCCTCCTCCTCCTCCTGCTGCTCTGAAGAGGCTGTGCACTCTGTGCCTTGTTCCTCATGCAGCGCTAATCCTTGCTGCTGCATTATGTTGTGCAGGGCACAGCAGACCATGACAATTCTGGAGACCCCGGCTGGTGCATAATGAAGGGTTCCTCCAGATCTGTTCAGGCATCTGAAGCGCATTTTAAGCAACCCTATTGTCTGCTCTATGACACTTCTGGTGGAGATGTGGCTTTGATTATAATATTCCTCCGCTTCATTTGTTGGCTTCCTTAAAGGTGTCATGAGCCTCATCTTCAGTGGATAGCCCTTGTCTCCAAGTAGCCAGCTGGAAAGGCTGTTTGGAGGTGTGAAGAGCTGAGCGACGGTGCACTGGCGCAGGATGTAAGAGTCATGGCAGCTGCCAGGGAACTTGGCGCACACATGCATGATGATCTTTCTACTGCACATTGAGGGAGTGGAAGCCCTTGCGGTTGACAAAGACTGCTGTGTTCTGATGGGGTGACCTGATAGCCACATGTGTACAGTCAATGAATCCCTGCACCTGTGGGAAGCCAGCCAGAGCCGTAAAGCCGAACACACGCTCAGCAACACTGGCTTCATCAGTGGAAAAGTTGCGATAATTGGCAGAGTTGTCAAAGAGGGCATTGGCAACCTGTGTGATGTATCTGTGGGCGGCCGACTGCGAGACGCTGCAAGTGTCTGCTGCAGATGCCTGGAAGGAGCCTGAGGCGAAGAAGTTGAGGGCACTGGTGACTTTGACAGCCACTGGTAAGGCATGCCCACCCGCTCCTCTGGGCTGCAGGTCTTGCTCCAGCAATCTGCAAATGTCTGCGATGACCTGGCACGATAGCCTGAGCCTCCTGAAGCACTGCTGCTCCGTCATGTTGAGGAAGTTCATCCTCTGCCTGTATACCCTGTGTTGGGGGTAGTGCCTCCGGCGCAGTCCAGCCCTGCGCTGATGCCCTCTGCCCTGTGCAGCATCAGGTGGTTGAGGAGAAGGTTGGTGGTCTTGTTGTTGGTGCTGCTGATGTGCCTGGTTTCTGCTGGTGTTGCAGCTGATGGTGGTCAGATTCTGAGGACCAAGGTGAGACAGTATAAACCGTACCCATTCTGATGGAATAGATGGCAGGTGAACATGAGCTGACAGAAGCAATCTGTCAATGGTGAGAGAGTTTGTTCCAATGAGGTGACATTGGATACAGAGCTTGCTCCAAACACTTGCAACCTGCATCAAGTTCAATCTGTCTTCCAAATGCAGTAAGCAACAACCCCTGAGCTTGGAAAGTGAACAGCTGTAAGATGGGAGCTTTTATAGCACATTTGTTGCTGTCAAGTAATGAGATGATTCCATGATCATACAACTCTTGACCTGCTTACCTGACGTGATGCCCGAGAAGCGTAGACCCAGTGGGCGACGTGGTAAACTCTGAAGGTGAGCTCAAAATAGTTCTTAATGGTCTGTTAACAAGGTCATAATGACCTGCGGTGCCTCCCCCGGCGCTGCGTGCCAGTTGTGCTCAGCATTGACAGACCCGACATTTGGGAAAGGCGTGTGGCGGCGGGTTGACAGCGGGGTCCCAACCTGCTGTAAAAAAAACATTTTCCCACATGACCCGCCACCGAATGTGTCCTCTGACCCCCGGAAATTTCCCCCTTAGTAACTATTTTGCATTTCTCCCTTTCAAATGCACCGTTGAACTTGATCATGTTATGATCACTATTGGATAAGTGTGCACACAGTTAGGCTGTTAACTAAATCTGGCTCATTACTAAATCTAATATGACTTCCCCCCTTGTTGTCTCTAGGACATATTGGGCCAGAAATTAGGATCGGGGGCTTGCCGCGCGTGCAAGCCCCCGATGTGCACTCACCCGGCGCGCCGACATCTGAAGCCTGGGCCTGCTTGGAATTCCTGTCACTGGTCCGGTTCAGATGTCGGCGCGATGTGCTTGCCTGATCCAGTGGCGTAGTTAGTGCGATGTGCCGGCTGGGATCAGGTGAGCACTGTGCAGCCAATCAGGGGAGGGGAAACTTCATTCATGAGTTTGATAGTAAGAACTGTCAAACTCATGAAAAGTACGGGCACCCAAAAGACTAGTTTAACTTGAAATAAAATTTTAAAAAACATCCCAATAATTAAATAAGCTATAAATAACTTTAAAAAACTATTTTAAACAATTAATCAAATTTTTGCAAAAAATAATTTTTTAAGAAATCGTGTCTAAAAATAAACTTACCTTACTGTAACGTCCTTAAAAACAATAAAGCTGTGGAAAAAATGTTATAATTTTAAATAATAGACCACTTACCTTCAAGAATCCAGTCCTTACGCCTCCTTTTTATATGTTTGCACACGGGCAAACCTGTCAAAAAGAAGGAAGTTACAACGCGTGCGTGCAGAGTCCTGCGCGCACGCGTTGGATCTCTGAAACCCTTGGAGGAAATGCCGGTTTCCCGCGCATGCGCTGTGCATGCTGAAATCCGGCACTTCCAACGGGCCCACGCGTGAGTACCCCGTCCGTACTCACGCGTTGGGACCGGAATTACTGGCCCATTGTTGTGGAAAACTATCCCGGACACACTCAAGAAATTCACTACCTTTCTGACAGGTGCTAGTCTGCTTATCCCAATTTATATGATAGTTAAAATCCCCCATTAAAACCACTCTGCCTTTGATATATGCTTGTCTAATCTCAGTATTTATACAATCTAGCACTTCACAGCTGCTACCAGGGGGCTGATACATAACTCCCACTACAGTCTTAAATCCTTTCCTATTTCTTAATTCTACCCATAAAGTCTCCACTGCCTGTAAACTTGAGCTCATCCTTCTTTATCAGTCATATTGTTCAGTATGATCTATATGCCTCTCTGTTTCATGCATTCCTCAAGCTCAACAGCTCTCAAAATAATATAATGATTAGGATTAGCAGTTATAACAACAACTTGCATTTATATAGTGCCTTTAAGATGTCCCAAGGTGCTTCACAGGAGCGATTATCAAACAAAATTTGACACCGAGCCACAGAAGGAAATATCAGGACAGGGCTTGGTCAAAGAAGTAGGTTTTAAGGATTGTCTTAAAGGAGAGAGAGGTAGAGATGTGGAGAGGTTTAGAAAGGGAATTCTAGAGCTTAGGACCGAGGCAGCTGAAGGCACGGCCACCAATGTTGCAGCGATTAAAATTGTGGATACGCAAGTGGCCAGAATTGGAGGAGCACAGAGATCACGGAGAGTTGTAGGGCTGGAGGTGGTTACAGAGATAGAGAGGGACGAGGCCATGGAGGGATTTGAAAACAAGGATGAGAATTTTTAAATTGAGGCAATGCCAGACTGGGAGCCAATGTAGGTCAGCGAGCACAGGGGTGATGGGTGAATGGGATTTGGTGTGAGTTAGGATACGGGCTGCAGAATTTTGGATGAACTCAGTGCGAGGCCAGCCAAAAGAGCATTGGACTAATCAAGTCTAGAGGTAACAAAGGTATGGATGAGGGTTTCAGCAGCAGATGAGCTGAGGTGGGGCAGACGGCTGATGTTACGGAGGTAGAAGGTTCACTAGATTGATTCCTGGGATGAGAGGGCTGTCCTATAATGAGAGATTGTGTAGAATGGGCCTATACTCTCTGGAGTTTGCAAGAATGAGAGGTGATCTCATTGAAATATACAAGATTCTGAAGGGGATTGACAGGGTAGATGCTGAGAGGTTGTTTCCCCTGGCTGGAGTGTCTAGAACTAGGGGGCATAGTCTCAGGATAAGGGGTAGGCCATTTAAGATGGAGACGAGGAGGTATTTCTTCACTCAGAGGGTTGTGAATTCTCTGCCCCAGAGGGCTGTGAATGCTGAGTCTTTGAGTATATTCAAGGCTGAGATAGATAGATTTTTGGACTCTAGGGGAATCAAGGGATATGGAGATCGGGCGGGAAAGTGGAGTTGAGGTTGATGATCAGCCATGATCTTATTGAATATTGGAGCAGGCTCAAGGGGCCGTATGGCCTGCTCCTGCTCTTATTTCTTATGTTCTTATGTTCTTAGAAGTAGGTGGTCTTGGTGATGGTGAGGACATCGGGTCAGAAGCTCAACTGAGGGTCAAATAGGATGCCATGATTGTGAATAGTCTGGTTCAGCCTGAGACAGTGGCCAGGGAGAGTCGGTGGCTAGGGAATGGAGTTTGTGACGGGACCGAAGACAATGGCTTCGGTCTTCCCAATATTTAATTGGGGGAGATTTCTGCTCATCCAATACTGGATGCTGGACAAGCAGCGTGACAAATCAGAGGCAGTGGTGGACTCGAGATAGGTGTGATGGTGAGATAGAATAATGCCAATATTTCTGAAGTGGCAAGAAATAACTGTAAACTATCCACGTGGATAAATAATGGATGTAAACAGACTAAGATATAATTATTAGTCAAAAGTGATTGGGATCTACTCAGAAGAGCTGGGATTTAGGGGGGAACATAGGTTAGAAATGACAATGAATTGTGATTAACACGTGGGCTGGAGTGTGTAGCAACAATGTGTAATGTAACTAAATATCTTCCATGTTTTATAATAGACATATCCATTTCATTAGATTAGTTTATTCCGGTCCATGTTTTTCAACAGATGCATTATCCTGAGTGATTGAGACTGGAAGGATTAAGTAGAGGGAGTAAGCTAGGAGCATGTGACTGAAGAAGATGGTGTAGTACGTGTAAGTGGATTTGCATTGTGTGGCACATAAACTAAGAAAAAGAAGCTTGAATAGTTTATCAACGTCATATAAACCCCAAAAGTCATTATATTCTGTCTTATTCTATGTAATAAATTAACTGGGAGTTTAGGGGTTAGTTTTATGTCCGGATTTAATTTTGTTTTATCAAACAATCAGTGGCAGATGCTGAAGCTCACACAATCAAGCCATGCAATTTAAGTAGATGTGTCAGTACAATGGGTTTACATGCTATCCTGTTACTCTGGGATCTTTGTTTGAATCCAGCCTAATCTGATGGGGTAAATGCCTCCCCTCTTTGTTAGTTGTAAGTGAGTTTGAGAAATCTGAACCCAGGTCCGAGAGGGCGTGAGCATTTTTTTTCAGGTTGGAGTTATGACACACTGTTGAGCTAGAGCTTTACTCTGTACTTAAACCATGTTATTCCAGGTGCTAACACTGGACGCCCAAAATAAGGAAAATTCATTAAAAAAATAAATTGAGCTAAAATATTATTGTGCCACTTAACAGCAGAAAATAGCATATCCTGTAAGATAATAGGAGCTATTTTTCAAGCTGAATTGTATTTTTTTCTCAAAACATTGGGGGTAAAATTGGTCTTCGCCAGAAGTGCGATACAAACTTAGAGCAAATCAGCAGCCCGTTTGACATCACGCCCAAATTTCTTTTCCATTTGACTTCAATGGAAAAGAAAATCAGGCGGGTATAAAATGGGCTGCCGATTTGCTATCTCTCGTTTTGCACTACCGCCCAAGATTTCACCCCTGATATTTCTATATTCATTATTTTCCCTTTATTCTGGTTTTATTTTCATGTGTTGTTTGTTGGAGGTCCTTGTATTACTTTATGGTGGTGAACTTTAAGTAGAGGCTACAAGCTGAGAACTATTGATTCATGCAAAATAAAATACTGAATGGTAAGTCCCAAAACAACAAAGTGAGTTATGGTGGCTGTGATATGAATGGTTTATTTTGCGTGAATCACAATCCCCGCACCACCTCCCCCTCCCCCCCGCCCCCCGCTGCCCCAACGTCCCACCACCAGTACAATTTTCAATGTTTTATTCTGCTTTTACAACATATTTGCTGTCTAGTGCTTTTTTAAGAGTTTAAGCCTAAAAAAAGGAAATTCTCTCACCAACTGCTCCCCTTCTCTCCTCTCTTAAAAGCTTTGACTCCTTGCTGGGGTATGGTTTCATGGACCCCAGTTATCCTCTAATACCTTTCCCAAGGAACCATTATTCACGTGGGATCTTTAGTAGTGAGTTTAAGCAAGTTCTTCCAGCTGAGGGGATGGGGAAGGGAAGCAAGACAACCAAGTTCATTTCTGATGCCCTGATGCCCACACGCATACACCTCCAACAGGGGCTGTTGGTGTGGTGTATGTAACCTGTTCCACCTTAAGAGAACTTAAGCCTGTTCCACCTTAAGAGATGTACTACTTTCTCTGGCTGCTGTATACGTAATACCGGTGGTGACCACCGGTATATAAGTACTGTGTAGTGATATTGTATTTAGTATAGTCCTGACCTCCAACTAGTAAAGACCTGTTGAACTTTATTCTTGTAGTCTGTGTCAGTAATTAATCTTAATACAACTGGAACACACAGACTTAACAGTGGCGACGAGTCCGATTCTTACCCTGCGGCAGTTTATATCCACGGCGGCTTCGTCCACAGAACGGGCGTCGAAGAGAGGCATCCACCCTCATCACCCTGCTGGAAGACACGTCGCGCGGCAGGCATCGAGAACCCGGAGTGCAGAAGACATCCTGAACTCGAAGCCTCCATCAGCGGCAGTCAGCTATCTTCTTTCTACCTCGGTGGTGGGTAAGCCGGTCAGCGACGTGAGCAGAAAGTCGGCTGCGTTGGCTGTACAGACGGGGGGAGGAAGACGGAGGAATAAGGGCGGTGAGATCGATCGCGACCGGAGATAAGGGCCGGGCCGCATTCGGGCCGAAAGGCGCAGCACGGGGACATCGATCGCGGCTGGTGATAAGGGCCGGGCCGCTTTCGGGCCAAAAAGGCGCAGCGTCTGGGGCGACTGAAGGCGCGAGAGCCGCGGTGAAGGCGAACGCAGCCGGTGCTAATAACCGGGCTGCAAGAAGGGCTGCGAGGCGCGACATCGGGGAAGCGCGAATGCCCGAGGGAGCCCCGGTGAAGCGGAGACAGCGTCGGGGGAGTTACTAACCGCTGGGAAAGGGGAGCAGCAGCGGCACGCCAAACGCCATTGCAGCCAGTGGGTGAAGACCGCCAAGCGTGGGAAAACCGCCATTTTGTCGGCGGAGGACGAAGAGAAGAGCGGGAAGCCGCCATCTTGGGATAAAATAAATTGCAATGATGCCTAAACATGGGAACATTGATACCTTTGATGGCAACATCGAAGATTGGGCCATGTATGTAGAACGCATACAAAATTATTGTAAAGCAAATAAAATCCCAGATGCAGAGAA
The DNA here is from genome assembly GCF_052327205.1 of Somniosus microcephalus. Lineage (NCBI taxonomy): Eukaryota > Metazoa > Chordata > Chondrichthyes > Squaliformes > Somniosidae > Somniosus > Somniosus microcephalus. Next base: position 90,120,627 of record NC_140992.1, on the reverse strand, counting down.
AGCACTAACGTTATTGAACTTAATGGGTGCGAAGACATACGGGCAATTGAAACACCTTTTATCACCAGATGAACCGGCGGATAAGATGTTCGAGGAGATTGTTACTGTCCTGAAAAATCATCTAAACCCCACGCCGCTGATGCTAGCGGAACGATTTAAATTTTACAGCAGAAGGCAGCTGAAGGATGAAAGCAATGCTGAATATTTAATGGAATTGCATAAGCTGGCAAAGTACTGTCAGTTTGGAACAGGACTGACAGACGCGCTAAGAGATAAATTTGTGTGTGGATTACTAAAAGAAGATACACAAAAGCGACTGCTCGAGGAGAATGAGCTGACGCTTGAGAAAGCGGTCACTATGGCAGCAGCACACGAAGCCGCAGCGAGAGGCACGGCAGTAATGCAGCTACGGTCACCGGAACACAGTACAAATAAATTGGGTTTGAGTACTGTAAAATGTTATCGTTGTGGAAAGACAACACACGATCAGAACCAGTGTTGGTTTAAAAAACCAAGAATGCAGAACATGTGGCAGGCTTGGCCACATAGCTAAAGTATGCCGGTCAGGAAAGAAGACCAGCAACAAAAAGTCACCGCAAGGAAAATACATAAAGGTGCACAAGGTGACAAAGACCAGTTCGAACGAACAGAAGTCAGATTCAGACGCTAGCAGTAATGAACTGGGTAGCTTAAGAGTACACAACGTTGGTAAGGATGCAGATCTCCAGACAATTTGGGTCACTCTTCAGATAGCAGGAGTCCAAGTAAAGATGGAATTGGACACTGGATCAGCATTGACGGTCATGAATAAGAAAGATTACAAAAGGTTATTCCAACATATTCCCCTACGGGATACGGAGATTATATTGAAAACATACACGGGGCAAAGAGTGTACCCCATCGGAAAGATAGAGGTAAAAGTGGTCCACAAGGGTGAAGAAAGCCAAGTAATGGGCTTGTATGTGCTACCTGAAGGAGGTCCACCACTACTGGGATGGGAGTGGATTAGGAAAATGAATATGGACTGGCACTCCTTAAAAGCACGAACGGTAGATTCCGGGGAAACAGATGTCAAACCTAAACGATTGTCCAAAATATTGGATGATGCTAAAGAGGTGTTCCAGCAAGGACTGGGAACACTGAAAGGAATTACGGCAAACATCAAGATTGATGAACATGCACAACCAAAATTTTTCAAAGCCAGACTGGTACCCTATGCAATACGACCTACTGTAGAAGCGGAACTGGAAGCGCTAGAACGTTCAGGTGTACTGTCTAAGGTAGATTGGAGTGAGTGGGCTACGCCCATTGTTCCCGTTATGAAACATCCTTCGAGCAACAAGCCAGGAGAACCAGGGAAGGTTCGCATCTGTGGAGATTTCAAGATCACCGTTAATCCGGTGCTTCACACGGTGCAGTATCCGCTTCCGCGGATTGAGAATATTTTTGCTTCATTGTCTGGCGGGAAACACTTAACCAAGATAGACCTGGCGCAGGCGTACTTGCAGATGGAGGTTGATGAAGAGTCACGCCAGTACCTCACGATCAACACGCATAGAGGTTTGTACCGGTATAATAGGCTGGTTTTTGGAGTGGCATCGGCTCCGGCAATTTGGCAGAGGGCCATGGAGCAGGTATTACAGGGAATTCCAGGCACACAATGTTACCTGGACGATATTCTGATTACAGGTGATGGTGATGAAGAACACCTCGCAAACTTGGAACTGGTGCTCAACAGACTGAAAGAGTATGGACTTAGAGTTAATCGGCAGAAATGTGAGTTCTTTCAGAAGCGGATCTCGTACTGTGGTCATGTCATTGACCGGGAGGGGCTTCATAAGTCTCCTGACAAGATAGAGGCAGTTGTAAAGGCTCCCGCTCCGGATAATGTCTCTCAGTTGAGGTCGTTTCTGGGATTGATTAACTATTACCATAAGTTTCTACCGAATCTATCCACGGTACTGCACCCGCTGAACGCTCTTTTACAGAAGGGGGTACCATGGGAATGGAGCGAAAACTGTAAGAAGGCATTTCGCAAAAGCAAAGAATTGATCACCTCAGAGGAAGTGTTGGCTCACTTCAACCCGACACTGCCTATTCAGTTGGCTTGTGATGCTTCTCCATATGGTATTGGGGCAGTACTCTCACACAAGTTGCCAAATGGCACGGAAAGGCCAGTCACGTTTGCATCCAGATCATTGACCTCCGCTGAGCGCAACTATGCGCAGATCGATAGGGAGGCTCTCAGCCTTGTATGGGGAGTGAAGAAGTTTAATCATTACCTGCAGGGCCAAAATTTCACACTTCTGACAGACCATCAGCCGTTGGTATCTATTTTTAACCTTAAGAAGGGTGTTTCGGTGATGACAGCACAGCGACTCCAGAGATGGTCCCTTTTCCTAGGGGCACATCAATATCAAATAGAATTCAAAGGTACAAAGCAGCATGGCAATGCTGATGGGCTGGCGCGCCTGCCACTGCCTGAAGCAGAAGAGACGACGAAAGTTGACCCTGTTGAGCTATTTCATTCGACCATCATCGAGTGTTTACCAGTCACCAATGCAAGTATTGAAAGAGAAACCAGGAACGACCCGACACTGTCCCGAGTTTACGAGGTGACAGTGAAGGGATGGCCAACACATGGTGATCCTCTGTTACCGGCATTCTCGGCATGGCGAGACCAGCTGTCCGTCTGCCATGGTACTTTGATGTACGGGACAAGAGTGATTATTCCTCCCAAGTTACGGGAAAGAGTTCTAAAGGAACTGCATGAAGGTCATCTGGGGGGAGTTAAGATGAAAAGTCTTGCTAGGGCTTATGTATGGTGGCCGGGCATTGACCAACAGATAGAGGAGTTGGCAAAAAGCTGCGCTGGGTGCCAAAAAGTGCAAAATGCACCTCCGATCGCACCGCTACACCCATGGGAATGGCCTTCAGCCCCATGGCAACGCATACATATTGACTTTGCTGGTCCATTCATGGACTCCATGTTCCTAATTGCGGTGGACGCACATTCCAAATGGCCAGAAGTGATCAAGGTGAACACCACTACTTCAGAAAAGACAATTGCGGTGTTAAGAACAATATTCGCAAGGAACGGATTGCCAGAACAGATATGTTCGGACAACGGACCACAGTTCGTGTCGGAAGAATTCCAAAAATTCTTAAAGAAGAATGGGGTGAAACATTATACCTCTGCCCCATATCATCCAGCGACAAACGGGTTGGCCGAGAGATTTGTCCAAACATTCAAAAAGGCAATAAAGGCCATGAACGATGATCAGATTCCGTTACAACACAAGGTGGACAATTTCCTAATGGCATATCGAAACGCCGCTCATGCAGTGACTAACCAAAGTCCTGCCATGATGTTTTATAACAGGAGGTTGCGGTCCAGGTTGGACTTGTTAAAACCAAATGTGCGGAGGGAAGTGGAAAACAAACAGTTCCGGCATATTAATAACAAGTCCGCTCGAAGTTTCGACGTAGGACAACCAGTGTTGGCAAGGGGCTATGGAAACGAAAAATGGCAGTCCGGAACAATTCGGGCCAGACAAGGACCTCTGATGTACACAGTAGATATTGGTAACAATGTGATAAGGCGTCATGCAGATCAACTGGTAGAATCAAGAGCAAGGGTCGAACCCATGGTTGCGACAGAGACAACTGTGGAAGACGTTAATGAACCTGAAGCATCTACCTCGGCAGGGACTGTACCTGATGATGACGTCCAATACATAGGAAACCAACAAGAAGAGTCACCTCAGCAACAAGAATCAGAGACCACTGAAAGGCGTTATCCAAACCGAATCAGAAGGCCTCCTGAGAGACTGAACCTTTGAACTGTTTATACCTGAAGTTATATATGTATATATGTTATGATGTTATGTTAAATGGGGATATGACTGTTAAGCTAAAAAGGGAGGATTGTGGTGTATGTAACCTGTTCCACCTTAAGAGAACTTAAGCCTGTTCCACCTTAAGAGATGTACTACTTTCTCTGGCTGTTGTATACGTAATACCGGTGGTGACCACCGGTATATAAGTACTGTGTAGTGATATTGGCCTAGAAATTGGGTTTTGGCTTAGCCAGGGCTTTAGCGCCGGAAGTTAGTGCCGGCGCAAAGTCCCCTGCGCGTGCCAAAAATTCAGTGGCGCCGCGCCCAAACGGCTGCCGGCGCTACTGAAGGGTCTTTGCGGTGGTACATCGGCGCTAACTGCCGTTTCGCGCCGCAATTCCGGCGCTGCGGCACCCGATGCGGTGCGGCAGGCTGGGGACGTGCAGGCCTCCTCCTCCCATTAAGGAGGAGCTGCCTGCACCCGGCCGCGGCCCGCGCAAATCAGCCTAAAAATGAGCCCGGCACCTCGGACAAGTGCCGGGCTTGCATCTGTTCCGGGGGGGGGGGGGGGGAGAAGTCCGGGGAGGGAGCTGCGGGCAGGCGGCCGGCGGGAAAGTGGCCGGCCGCCGCGGGGCCTTTAATGCGCCGGCGCAAACTGGAGTAAGGCACCTCTGCCAGAACGTTGCTTGCGGCTGCCACGGGCGAGGCGGCCGCAACTCAATTTCGGAGTTCGGGCGGGTTACCACGGCAACCGGGACGCTGCGCACACCGATGACGTCATCGGTGCCGGCGCAGCGCTACCGGTGCAACGCCGATTTAGGGCCCCAGGGAATTTTTAAACTGGCCATAACTCTGGCGCTAGTCCCTCTAGCGCCTCAAAAGCGGCGCTAAGGCTAGTGAATTTCTAGGCCATTGTATTTAGTATAGTCCTGACCTCCAACTAGTAAAGACCTGTTGAACTTTATTCTTGTAGTCTGTGTCAGTAATTAATCTTAATACAACTGGAACACACAGACTTAACAGTTGGCAATGTGAGTGTGGACCTAGGTCAATTTTTTTTTTAGCTGTGTAATCCAAGGTTATCAAGATTAACTGCAACGCTCCTACTCCTGGCTGGGCTGGGATTTGCTAATTCATGCATCAAACCTGCGACATTTTCGGTCTGATAAATGAATTTTTCTTTAATTTTTTTGCTAATTTCAGACAGCCTCATTGTTGATTTAGCCAGAAGCTGCAGAGCATCAAGCACATATGGTAATGTTGTGAAAAATTTTTCAAACAAAATTAACAAAAAAATGTTATCAACTAGCATTGAGTCAGCATGTTATTGTCATTTGATGATATTTACAGTAAATTAAAAATATCATCAGCTTGGCTCGGACGGTAGCATTCTTGCCTCTGTGTCAACAGGTTATGGGATCAAGTCCCAAACCAGAATACAACCTCATTAATCGAGGGTAACACTCCAATGCGATCCCAGCGGATTGGAAGATAACAAATGTAATCTCGCTATTCAAGAAAGAAGGGAGAGAAAAAACAGGGAACTACAGGCCAGTTAGCCTGACATCAGTCATCAGGAAAATGCTGGATCCATTATTAAGGAAGTGGTAACAAGGCACTTAGAAAATCATAATATGATTAGGCAGAGTCAGCATGGTTTTATGAAAGGAAAATCATGTTAAGCAAATTTATTAGTTTTTTGAGGATGTAACTAGCAGGGTGAATAAAGGAGAACTAGTGGATGTAGTATACTTGGATTTCCAAAAGGCATTTGATATGCTGCCACATAAAAGGTTGCTAAGTAAGATAAGAGCTCATGGGGTTGGGGGTAATATAGTAGCATGGATAGAGGATTGGTTAACGGACAAAAAACAGACAGTAGGGACAAATGGGTAATTTTCAGATTGGCAGGCTGTAACTAGTGGGGTGCCGAAGGATCAGTGCTTGCACCTCAGCTATTTATAATCTATATTAATGACTTAGATAAAGGGGCTGAGTGTAATGTAAGTAAGTTTGCTGATGATACAAAGTTAGGTGGGGAAGTAAGCTGTGAGGAGGACACAAAGAGCCTGTACAGGGATATAGATAGGTTAAGTGAGTGGGCAATAAAGTGGCAGATGGAGTATAATGTGGGGAAATGTGAGGTTATTCACTTTGGTAGGAAGAATAGAAAAACAGAATATTTTTTAACTGGTGAGAAACTATTAAATGTTGATGCTCAGAGAGATTTAGGTGTCCTCATACAGGAAACACGGAAAGTTAGCATACAGGTACAGCAAGCAATTAGGAAAGCATGTTGGCCTTTATTGCAAGGGGATTGGAGTACAAGAGTAAGGAAGTCTTACTACAATTGTGCAGGGCTTTGATGAGACTGCACCTGGAGTACTGTGCACAGTTTTGGTCTTCTTATCTGAGGAAGGACATACTTGCCTTGGAGGCAGCGCAACAAACGTTCACTAGATTGACTCCTGGGATGAGAGGGTTGTCCTATGAGGAGAGATTGAGTAGATTAGGCCTATACTCTCTGGAATTTAGAAGAATGAGAGGTGATCTCATTGAAACAGTTAAGATTCTGAGGGGGATTGACAGGGTAGATGCTGAGAGGTTGTTCAACCCCCCGAGATATCTGCGCTCCTCTAATCCTCTAATAAAAGGTGGTAGAGAGAAAATGGGGAATTATAGACCGCTAAGCCTGACATCGGTAGTGGGGAAAATGCTAGAGTCCATTATAAAAGATGTAATAGCAGAGCACTTGGAAAACAGTGACAGGATCGGACAAAGCCAACATGGATTTACAAAAGGTAAATCGTGCTTGACTAATCTACTGGAATTTTTTGAGGATGTAACTGGTAGAACAGATAAGGGAGAACCAGTGGATGTGGTGTATTTGGACTTTCAGAAGGCTTTCGATAAGGTCCTGCATAAGAGGTTAGTGTGTAAAGTTAAGGCACATGGGATTGGGGGCAAGGTACTGACTTGTATAGAGAACTGGTTGGCAGACAGGAAGCAAAGAGTTGGAATAAACGGGTTGCCGCAGAATCCGATCTTTCTACCTGCCTGTCAGTGGGCAGCTCCTGGGCCGTGGGATTTTCTGCCGATTTCCACCAATGCGAGAACTCAGCTAGTTGGAATTAAATGAGGCCCAGGAGTTAAAATAGCTTGGGCCTTGTTTTCTGAAGCAGCAAGTGAGTTACAAACTTACCTCGCTCCGACCCACCAAAAATGGACCCAGATTTAAAATCGGGGCCATTTTAGAATGTAAACTCTTCCATGAAGCTTGGATGAATGCAGCTCCAACAACACTCAAGAAGCTCGACACCATCCAAGACAAAGCAGCCCATTTGATTGGCACCCCATCCACCACCTTAGAAACATAGAAGATAGGAGCAGGAATAAGCCATTCGGACCCTCGAGCCTGCTCTGCCATTCAATGCGATCATGGCTGATCATCCAAATTCAGTACCCGGTCCCTGCTTTCTCCCCATACCCCTTGATCCCTTTAGCATTAAGAAATATATCCAACTCCTTCTTGAATATATTTAATGTATTGGTCTCTACTGCCTTCTGTGGTAGAGAATTACACAGGTTCACCACTCTCTGGGTGAAGAAATTCCTCCTCATTTCTGTCCTAAATGGCCTACCCCTTATCCTTAGACTGTGACCCCTGGTTCTGGACTCTCCGACCATCGGGAATATCCTTCCTGCATCTAGTCTGTCCAGTCCTGTCAGAATTTTATAAGTTTCAATGAGATCCCCTCTCATTCTTCTAAACTCCAGCGAGTACAAGCCCAATCGACCCAATCTCTCCTCATACGTCATTCCTGCCATCCCAGGTATCAGCCTGGTGAATCTTCGCTGAACTCCTTCCATGGCAAGAACATCCTTCCTCAGATAAGGCGACCAAAACTGCACACAATACTCAAGATGTGGTCTCACCAAGGCCCTGTACAACTGCAGCAAGACATCCTTGTTCCTGTACTCGAACCCTCTCACTACGAAGGCCAACATGCCATTTGCCTTCTTAACCGCCTGCTACACCTGCATGCTTACCTTCAGCGACTGGTGCACAAGGACACCCAGGTCTCGTTGCACTTCCCCTTCTCCCAATCTATTGCCATTCAGATAATAATCTGCCTTCCTGTTTTTGCCACCAAAGTGGATAACCTCACATTTATCCACGTTATATTGCATCTGCCATGCTTTTGCCCAATCACCCAACCTGTCCAAATCATCCTGGAGTTTCTCGGCATCTTCCTCACAGCACACACACCCACCCAGCTTTGTGTCATCTGCAAATTTGGAGATATTACATCTAGTTCCCTTGTCTAGATCATTAATATATATTGTGAATAGCTGGGGCCCAAGGACCAATCCCTGTGGTACCCCACTAGTCACTGCTTGCCACTTGGAAAAAGACCCGTTTATTCCAACTCTCTGCTTTCTGTCTGCCAACCAGTTCTCTATCCAAGTCAATACCTTGCCCCCAATCCCATGTGCCTTAACTTTACACGCTAATCTCTTATGCGGGACCTTATCAAAAGTCTTCTGAAAGTCCAGATATACCACATCCACTGGTTCTCCCTTATCTATTTTACCAGTTACATCCTCAAAAAATTCCAGTAGATTAGTCAAGCACGATTTACCTTTTGTAAATTCATGTTGACTTTGTCTGATCCTGTCACTGTTTTCCAAGTGCTCTGCTATTACATCTTTTATAATGGACTCTAGCATTTTCCCCACTACCGATGTCAGGCTTACCAGTCTGTAATTCCCCATTTTCTCTCTACCACCTTTTTGAATAGTGGGGTAACATTAGCTACCCTCCAATCCATGGGTACTGTTCCAGATTCGATCGAATGCTGGAAGATGATCAGCAAAGCATCAACTATTTCTAGGGCCACTTCCTTAAGTACCCTAGGATGTAGATTATCAGGCCCAGGGGATTTATCGGCCTTCAATCCCATCAATTTCCCTAACACCATTTCCCTACAAATACTGATTTCTTTCAGTTCCTCCCTTTCAGCAGACCCTATGTTCCCTGACATCTCTGGGAGGTTATTTGTGTCCTCCTTTGTGAAGACAGAACCAAAATATGTATTTAATTGGCCTGCCATTTCTTTGTTCCTCATTATAATTCCCCTGATTCTGACTGCAAGGGACCTATGCTTGACTTCACCAATCTTTTTCTCTTCACATATCTATAAAAGCTTTTACAGTCAGTTTTTATGTTCTCCGCAAGCTTACTCTCATATTCTATTTTCCCTTTCTTAATTAATCCCTTTGTCCTCCTTTGTTGAATCCTAAACTGCTCCCAATCCTCAGGTTTACTGCTTTTTCTGGCCAATTTATATCTCCTCTCCTTGGATCTTATGCTACCCCTAATTTCCCTTGTTAGCCACGGTTGAGTCACATTTTTTGTTTTATTTTTATGCCAAACTGGGATGAACAAATTCTGTAGTTCATCCATGCGGTCTTTGAATGTTTGCCATTGCCTATCCTCTGTCAACCCTTTGAGTGACATTCCTCAATCAATCCTACCTAACTCACGCCTCAGGCCATCGTAGTTTCCTTTATTTAAATTTAGGACCCTAGGCCTAGAAATTCATTAAGGCGCTGCCAGCTTTGCGGCCAGTTACCGCCTAAAGAGGGCTTCTGCGCCAAAAAGGAGTTTGCGCTGATATTCAGCGCAGCAGTATTGGCGGCGGTAGCCGTTAGCGCTGCGCCGGCACCGATGACGTCATCGGTGTGCGCAGTGCCCCGGTTCCGCCCCGAAACTGGCCCGATCCCCATATTTAGTTGCGGCCGCCTCCTCCGCAGCAAACAGCGACCAGAAAACGGGGCCGTACTGTAGCCTTAGTGGGGCGCTTTAAGGTGGAGGTGCGACCGGCCGCTTTTTCGGCGGCTGCCTGCCCGCACCTCCTTCCCCGGCCTCCTCCACCCCCCCCCCACGGCATTGCCGGCTGATATCCGCGAACCCGGCACTTCTCCGTGGTGCCGGGCTCATTTGCCGGCACTATCCAGTGGCGATCTCCCCGTTGCAGGCAGCTCCCCCTTAAGAGAAGGTGGAGGCCTGCAGTACCGCAGCCTGCCGCTCCGCAGCGGCTGGCGCAGCGGCGCCAAGAGCACTGAAATTCAGTTTCAGCGCCCCAAGCGGAGGCGGGCACACCCTGGAATAGCGCCCGGTTCCGAATTGGGGCGCAAAAACTGAATATCTGACGATCGCTAATGGCTCCCCGCCCAGCGCTAACTTTTGGCGTTAGCCAGCTGGCGGGGCCATGGTGAATTTCTAGGCCCTAGTCTCTGAGTCGACTACTTCATTCTCCATCTTAATGAAGAATTTGATCATATTATGATCGCTCCGGCCCAAGGGGCCTCGTACAAGATTGCTAATTAATCCTTTCTCATTACATAATGCCCAGTCTAAGATGGCCTGATCTCTGGTTGGTTCCTCGACATATTGGTCCAGGAAACCATCCCTTAAACACTCCAGGAATTCCTCCTCCACAGTATTGTTACTAATTTAGTTAGCCCAATCTATATGTAGATTAAAGTCACCCATGATGACTGCTGTGCCCTTATTGCACGCTTCTCTAATTTCCCTTTTAATGCCGTCCCCAACCTCCGCATTACTGTTTGGAGGTCTATATACCACTCCCACTAACGTTTTCTGCCTCTTGGTATTTCTCAGTTCTACCCATACAGATTCCACATCATCAGAGCTAATATCCCTCCTTACAATTGTGTTAATCCCTTCTTTAAACATTCACTCCTTCCACCACCAGCGTACTGTGGCTGAAGTGTGTACCATCTCCAAGATGCACTGCAGCAACTCGCCAAGGCTTCTTCGGCAGCACCTCCCAAACCCCTGACCTCTACCACCTAGAAGGACAAGGGCAGCAGGCACATGGGAACACCACCACCTCTAAGTTCCCCTCCAAGTCACACACCATCCTGTCTTGGAAATATATTGTTGTTTCTTCATCGTCACTGGATCAAAATTCTGGAACTCCCCCCCTAACAGTACCTTCACCACACGGACTGCAGCGGTTCAAGAAGGCAGCTCACCACCACCTTCTCAAGGGCAACTAAGGATGGTCAATAAATGCTGGCCTTGCCAGCAACAGCCACATCCCATGAATGAATAAAAAAAAAGTTAGCCTGGCCTATGGATCTTCTGAAAGCAGCAGATAGATTTATATTAGATGAGTTGGAATGCCTGCTGTGATTCTCCTGACATTTTCCGTAAAAGGAGAACTCAGTGCTTGTGTCAGGCTGGTAATTTAATACTGCGCTATGCTTTAATTGAATCTGGGCAGCCCTCAGTATAAATCCTGCATTCAGCTCAAGTCATCCAGATTTAAGCTGACTGCTTTGTTTACACAAACTGCAGGATAAATGGCACAACAATATGACATATTAATAATTGCATGTGTATGGTGCCTTTCAACGTACTTCACGATATTACTTTTGAAGCACAGGCAAACGCGGCAGCCATTGTCTGCCAGCAGTATCTTAACATAGCAATGAGACAAATGACCAGTTAATCTTTTCTTTCAGTGGTACTGTTTGAGGGAGGAACATCAGGAGGGCTTTCTGCTCTTCTTTGATTAATACCATTTGACTTTTTAACATCCCTCTGAGCCACTGGAGCAGGCAAATTTAGCCCATAAAATCACATGTTCAACATTTATATTACTCTTCCTTCCAAAAGTGTAACATTTTTTCTGGCTGGCACAGTGCATCACTTGACAAATTAAACCTTTGTGTGGTGAGGTGATAGGACATTCTCAGTTCATCCTTGTATAAATTTCTTTCCTTCTGTTTTACTTATAACAAGTCATTCAACTGATTTCAAACCAATCTCAGGGAAGTGCAGTTTTGTGCATGTTATCATCTTCCTATAGGACTGTTCCTCGAGTTGTAGTGATGAGAAGTCATCAATTTAAGACTGTCACTAAGATAATGAGGAGACAGCTAAGGAGAAATTTCTTTGCACAGAGATTTGTTGAGTATGGAATGTTTTGCCACAGGGAATTTTTTTTTCGTTTATGGGATGTGGGCGTTGCGGGCAAGGCCAGCATTTATTGCCCATCCCTAATTGCCCTGGAGTGGGTGGTGGTGAGCTGCTTTCTTGAACCACTGCAGTCCGTGTGGTGAAGGTACTCCCACAGTGCTGTTAGGTAGGGAGTTCCAGGATTTTGACTCAGCGATGATGAAGGATCGGCGATATTCTTCTAAGTCAGGATGGTGTGTGACTTGGAGGAGAACTTGGAGGTGGTGGTGTTCCCATGTGCCTGCTGACCTTGCCCTTCTAGGTGGTAGAGGTCGCGGGTTTGGGAGGTGCTGTCAAAGAAGCCTTGGCGAGTTTCTGCAGTGCATCTTGTAGATGGTACACACTGCAGCCACGGTGGTGGAGGGAGTGAATGTTTAAGGTGGTGGATGGGGTGCCAATCAAGTGGGCTGCTTTGTCCTGAATGTTGTTGAGCTTCTTGAGTTTTGTTGGAGCTGCACTCATCCAGGCAAATGGAGAGTATTCCATCACACTCCTTACTTGTGCCTTGTAGATGATGGAAAGGCTTTGGGGAGACAGGAGATGAGACACTTGCCACAGAATACCTGGCCTCTGACCTGCTCTTGTTGCCACAGTATTTATGCGGCTGGTTGCCTAAGTGTGCTACAAATTTACCTCGATATCTGACCAAGTGAGAATATTGTCTGGTATATAGAAAGCTAGAGGTCACTTACAAGAGACATATAAGCCAAACAAATAGTAAAAAAGTAAAGCAACTGAGAAACACAAATCTCAGTAGCCCCAGTCATAACACACAGGAGAGACATGGCGGCGGGGGGGGGCGGGGGGTAATTTTTAACTTCAGTGCCTGGACAGTGACCTGAAGGAGCAGATCACCTCCCCGTTGTAGAACCTGGCCAATTTTCTTTCCATTCACAGTTGAAAAATTACCCTCACTGTGTCTAGTCTTAAGCTGTGGGGGCTTCCCTACAGATGGCTGTAGGTTTCCCATGTGCTTCAAGATGCATTGCAGTTGTACGACTCCCTCATGCATTGTTGGAGAGATTTCAGAGCTGCACTGTTGCATATTCATTGATGAGAGTGTTCGGTGCACTCTCAAAAGGTGTCAAGCAAGCCTTTTGCTCATTTAACAATTCCCTTCTGAAGGAAAGCCCAGTAAGGTACCAAACCCTGGCTTGTGCAGCTGAGGAACACTGGGCTGGCACTACGGCCAGCTGCTTCCTGTTCCTCCACTGTTTGTTCTATTTCAAAACAATCTCCACTCTATCATTTTTGGTGTGTGCTTCACCCAATGCTCCCTCCTCAAACTCACACTCTGTAGGGCTGAATTTTGCCGGCGCTCAGCGGCTGGGTTCGGAGGCGAATCCACTGTCACAATCCAAATGATTGACAGCGGGGAGGTGTCCTGCTCTAAACTCGCCTCCTTGTGAGTTTCCCAAGTGCCGGTTCTGCCTGTGCTTTGCAGACACGGCACTAAGCGGCGGGTTATTCAATTGTATTAGTTGAGAGGGTGTGCAAACCAATTTACTCGCCATTTTAGCAGGCACAAAGTATATTCCCAAGTTTTCAATGAGGTTTCCATCGCTCGAGGATCACCCCTTTCCTTTTGTTTCACTCTCCCACCTAGCAGCTATCTCTTGCCCTGCCAGTACACTTCACACCTAATCTCAGCCTATTACCATCTCGTCTGGCTTCGTTTACCTTTTATTGTCTCTTCTACTCCTTTTGTCTTTTTCACTTCATTTGTCCGATCGCAGCTCTGCCTTCGATCTATTTTCTTTTCTTTCCAGTTTTGAAGAAGGGTTCAACCCGAAACGTCAACTCAAATTTCTCTCCACGGATGTTGCCTGACCTGCTGAGTTTTTCCAGCATTTTCTGTTGTTATTACGGCAGGTAAGTATGTCGCGTTCTGAACAACTCTCCATTTCTTTCAATAGGTGACAGCTGCAAAAGTGGTTTAAAACCTACCATTTTACAGCTGGTCACTTTCCACTCTCAGAAGCTTCAGGCTTGAGTATTTGGAACAGATTTTTAAGCTTTATGCATTTGGGAAGTGTTGACAGTAAATCCACTATTCATTGTCACCTCCTTGCAACATCATAGCTAAACCTCGATAAATTGGTTCTGTCATCTCAACTTCACCTGCCACATGAATCATCAGAATGGGCATGATTTATGCTCTGTCACTTTGGTCCTCCGAGTCTGATGACGATCAGCCGCAGCAGCAGCAGAACCAGCCACACCAGCAACAGCAACAGCAGTAACAAGAGCGCCAACCTTCTCCTCAACCACCTGATGCTGCAGAGGACAGAGGGCATCAGCACAGAGCTGCAACGCGTCAGAGGCCATACCCCCAAAACAGGGTATACAGGCAGAGGGTGAGCTTCTTCAACATGACGGAGCAGCAGTTCCAAAGGCGACTCAGGCTATCGCGCCAGGTCATCACCGACATTTGTACTCTACTGGAGCAAGACCTGCAGCCCAGAGGAAGTGGTGGACACTCCTTACCAGTGGCTGTTAAACTCACCCTTGCCCTCAACTTCTTCACTTCAGGCTCCTTCCAAGCATCTGCAGCAGACCTTTGCGACATCTCGCAGTCAGCCGCCCACAGATGCATCACACAGCTCACCAATGCCTTCTTTAACAAGTTCGCAAATTATATTCATTTTGCCACTGGTGAAGCCACTGTCAATGATCGTGCGCTTACATAGAAACATAGAAACATAGAAGATAGGAGCAGGAGTAGGCCATTCGGCCCTTCGAGCCTGCTCCGCCATTCAATGAGATCATGGCTGACCATCCAAATTCAGTACCCTGTCCCTGCCTTCTCCCCATATCCCTTCATCCCTTTAGCCTTAAGAAATATATCCAACTCTTTCTTGAATATATTTAATGAACTGACCTCCACCGCCCTCTGTGTGAAGAAATTCCTCCTCATTTCAGTCCTAAATGGCTTACCCCTTATCCTTAGACTATGACCCCTGGTTCTGGACTCCCCGGCCATCAGAAACATCCTTCCTGCATCTAGTCTGTCCAGGCCTGACAGAATTTTATAGGTTTCGATTAGATCCCCTCTCAATCTTCTAAACTCCAGTGAGTATAAGCCCAATCGACACAATCTCTCCTCATACGTCATTCCTGCCATCCCAGGTATCAGCCTGGTGAAGACTTTGCTGCTCTAACTGGCTTCTCATGGATGCAGGGAATCATCGACTGCACACATGTGGCCATCAGGGCACCCCATCACAACCCAGTAGCATTTGTTAACCACAAGGGCTTCCACTCCCTCAACGTTCAGCTGGTCTGCAACCACAGGAAGATCATCATCCATGTGGGTGCCAAGTTCCCTGGCAGCTGCCATGACTCGTACATCCTGCGCCATTCCACTGTCCCTCAGCTCTTTGCACCACCAAACAGTCTTGGCGGCTGGTTGCTTGGCGTCAAGGGCTATCCCCTGAAGACATGGCTCATGACATCTTTGAGGAGGCCAACAAATGAGCCTGAGGGACGTTATAATCAAAGCCACAGTTCCATGAGACGTGTCATCGAGCAGACAATAGGCTTGCTCAAAATGCGCTTCAGATGCCTCGACAGATCTGGAGGAGCCCTTCAGTATGCACCAGCTATGGTCTCGCGAATAGCCGTTGTCTGTTGCGCCCTGCAGAACATAGCGCAGCAGCGAGGATTAGTACTGGTTGAGGAAGACGCCGCTGAGCGCAGAGCCTCATCAGAGGATGAGGACGAGGAGGTTCACCATGATGCTGGTTACGAGCTAGAGGAACACCTGGACAAGTCGGCGGTCTCATTGCAACCAGTACGCGAGCACGTTGCTGCCCGTCACACCAGGTATACCCTTGGCAGATTTCAATAACTTCATGCAGCTCATACATGTGGCTGCCACCCACGTATGCAGGTTTGCATCACCCAACACCAACACCATGCAGCAGTCAAACAATGATTTGTCCCTTGTTTTGACTCTTACCACCTTTGCTGGGTGTAAAATAAGCCCTAACCCTTCACTCTGCCACTTCCATTTCATCACACACATTTGCCAATGACCTCCAAGTGTGACAATTAGATGATTTATTAACAGCACTTCATAGAATACTAACATGACATTGATAAAGAAAGACACACCCGAGTGACTACGCTTGTAGTCTACATCATGCTACCCCTGCGGCTTCAGCAGAGGTAGAGGCAGCCTCCTCATCTCCATGCTGCGCCTGCTTAGACGCCTTTGGCAGTTGTCCTCTGGGTTTTGGAGGCACTGATGGCACCGCCAAAGTTTGCTCCTCCTGCGACTGTGCAAGCGCAGACTCAGCCATCACTGGCCGGGGAGGCATCTGGGGCTCTGACTGAGGGGTTGGCAAGGGGGTGGAAGTCAGAGTGCTTGGAATGGTGCTCCCGCTTCCATGTCCCCTCCCACCGTCATCCCTCTCATGGGCCACCCGCACTTCCCTGCTAGCAAGTAGCTGGAGAGCACCTCGCTGCACTTCAGTGGGGCCATGAGGGCCCACCTCTATACTGACATCCCTCTTACAAAGGACATCTATGAGCCTCTGGTTTCTGTCCTCCATAGATGCCCATCTCTCCTCCATTTGTCCCATCTCTCCTCCATAGATGATCATCTATTTTGAAGAGAAACCATGTTCTCATGCGACTGGTGCCGTGTCTCCTCCATGCAGGTGGCCATACGATCCATGGAGGAGGCTATAATTGCCAGTGAGTGCGCCACAATGATGCTCATGTTTGAGATGGTCTCCTCCATTCTCTGAACACTTGCAATCACTGCAGTCGCAAAACCTGTCAGAGCCTCCTGCAATATTCCTGCAGCTCCAGGATCGCCCTCTTCCTGGATGGCCCTCGAGGCTCAGAGTCTGCATGCAGCTGAGCAGAGCTAGGAGACTCCTGCACCCTCCTGCTGTCAGTGTCCCCACAATCTGCTGCTGCTCAGTTGTGATCTGTGAGACACCAGGTGACAACACTACTCTATCTCGCGACATACCCACCGAGGTGTGCGTCTCTGCGCTGGTGCTGGGTTGCGTTGTCTGAGGTGACGCTGCGCCCTCAGAGGCAGGAGACTCCTCTGAGGAGTCTTTTTGCTGTTGCTCCTGGACATTGGGGCGGGGGGGGGCGGGGGGGGCGGGTGGAGGCTCTTGCTGGACCTGTGGGAGAGTGAAGACATCAGTTAGATATACAGGATGTCTACTGTAGACACCTACTATTATCCACATGATGAGCATTCATCTTGTCTTGACATCACACCCCATATGAGGCAATGGTGAAAGGCATGCAATTGTATGAAAATTCATTCTGTCACCAGCTTCTTCTACTGAGCCCCTCTCTCCGTCCCCGACTTCTGGAACATCCACCACTCCAGCAATCTCTACTGCTGCCTCCTCTGCACTTGTCAGATATGATGTGGTTTGTGGAGGCCCTCCTCCCATTCTCTCCCTCTCCCTCTTATTGTGGGCTATCTTTTCCTGCAAGGAGGGAAAGAAGAGAAGGTTCAGTAGAGTGATGGCATGAGTGTAAGGAATGGAATGGCATAGAGCTTTACGCTGGCAATTTGATGGAGTGGGCTGGCAATGCCAAGTTGTTTCCTTTTGTGTTGAAGCTGTCATTGCATAATGATGAGGTTCAGTGTGAGGGCTGCATAGTAAGATGGTGACCTGATAATGTAGATAGAGTTAGAGGGATGGATGAAGGTACAAGGGATGTTGGGCTGTGTAGCTTTGTGCAGGAGTAGGGGTGGCAATGTAGAGTGGTGCGAATGTGATGAGATGCACAGCAACATCAAGATAATTGTGCCTTAATACTCACTTTTCCTGATCTTACTAGATCTTTGAACCTCTTACGGCACTGCACCCAGGTGTGAACCACCACTGACAGCCTCATAACCTCCTGCGATATCTGCAGCCACGTTGCCTTTGTCTGCTGGGGAGGCCTCTTCCTGCCATCTGTAGGGAAGAGAACCTCCCTATGTGCTCTCACTCGATGAGATCCACGCATCAGCGGGGTCGCCCCCCGCCGCTGACCTCTCCCACCTTGAAACCGCCCAGGTAGGTGAAATCGTGGCCTAAGTGTGCCTGGGGTAGGAACTTGATATCTAAGGTGTTTGCACCAGGTGTACTGTGTGATGCGGCATGCTGTGAATGCATAGTTTCAAAGCTACTTATGCCTGACACCTCATCCCTTTTAAGGGGTGTGACCTCGAGATGTCCCACTCACAGTTAATGAAAGCACTCCTTGCACACATTGAACACGTGCACAAAACCTATTATGACTGGCAGGGGGTGTAAGATTTGCAAAATTTCTACATTTCCCCAAAGGTTTTTATTAATAAACGGGACCCTGCGTGGACATTTTAAATCAAAAAGGGTACCCAAGCTGGCGTCCGTGTCTCGTGGCAGAAAGCCTGTGGGATTTTTAAATGGACTCTGCAACGCAGACAGCTTGTGGATTGAAACCAAAGCTGCAGTTTCTGTGAAGAGAGACTTTGTATTTTGAAACCAGACAGGACTTTGAATTATGTATTAGACCGAATTGGAGACAAGTCTAAATTCAGTTAGGCCTATAGTTAAGGCCATCAAGCAGTTTACATATATAATCGGAAACAGATTAAGAGAGCCATCGAGGCTGGACAGGCCCATCAAGGAACATTCATGGCAAAACAAGTCAATTATCAGGCCGGTAGGTGCGATTACCGGCCATCTAAAAACAGTTAGTATGGATTGCTACCATTATTTAAAATAGCCCACCAAGATTAAGACAAAGAACTAACCTGATTTGGCACGCAGATAAGGGTTTTCGAAAAGAGTATAATTGAAGGCCCTGGGTAGCAATCTCTCTCTCTTCTCTCTCTGCTCTGCTCGGCTCTTCGGCCCCTCGCCCTCGTGGCTTTCACTCTTTCCCCACCCCACACTTACCCCCTGGCCTTTGCCCTTGCCTTTTGCCACTCCATCTGGAAATCGCCCAGGCGCTGCATCAGGTGGACACGGACAATTCAGGCCAGGCGAGGTGGGACGCGACGAGGGGAGGAGGGAAGACCAACTAAGGAAGACCAACTGAGGAGACGAACTGAGGGTAGGCTTCGAATCATCGGGCCTTCAGCCTCAGCCAACCTGCGACTATCTTCATGCAAACTCAAGCTGTCGGCTGAAGAAGAAGAATCATTGCTGCAAGGTAAAGTACCCAAACAGAGACTTTAACTTTGGGGTACTCGAACCTGGACAACGCCCTTGCAGTGCCCGGAGACCACGTGACGACGGCAGGCTCCAGAGAGCACCAAGAGCGAACCCCAAACCTCACTGCTGTTTTGAGTCCAACAAACACTTTTGATTGGTGAGCATAAATTCTGGCCCCTCATAGCTTAATCTAGTTAGGTATAGGGGGTGGGATAAGGATAAGGGGATTATTAAGATAGTTGTTTTCCCTCAACGTGCCATGTGTTCCCCATTCCCTGTATAAGTATAGTTATTTGTATTTGCCTGTAATTATATATACTGGTAACTTCTCTTAAGACTGTATTAACTTTTCCTGTTTAATAAAATCCTGAGTTTTGCTTACATCCAAACCACCTGTCTACTCGAGTCTTTTCTGTATCGCTACCTGTACCTAAGTCCGGTGTCGAGAATCTCAGGGGTGTGGGAGCGATTCGAACCGCTCACGGGCAGTCAGAGGCATAACTGACTGGGCTCACATGCCACCCCCTACAGAATGGCGACCATGGCAGGACCCTGGCAACAGGGTTGCGATACAGTAGACAATGGTTGGGATGAGCGAACCGTGATGGAGGAAAGGATTTCTGATAATGTGTTTAGCAAGGTGATTATCACTAAACAGTGGATCACCACTCTGTTAAAGGCTGGGCGTCCGGTAGATGCAGCAGCTAAGTGGACAGAGGGAAATGAACACAAGAAGTCCTTAGAGAAGGCAGTTTGGCTGACGTGCTTTAAAAAGCAGGTCCAGCTTTTGGACAGGCTCGTTGCAGCACAGGCAGTCGAGTTAAGGGAGTCAGCCCTGGAGATCCAGGATAAGGCTCTCGCAGGGGAGAAGTTATTAGTAGCTTTGCAGGCTTTGAACCAAGAAAGAGTACATTTAGTGGGAGAACACAAGGCCCAGTTGGAATACCTACGGTGCCAAGTCACCGAGGCCAAGGGAAATGAGTTAAGGTTGCGGGAGAAAAACGCCCGCTTGGCAAGGCAGATTAGGGAACAGGAAGAGAGAGTGCAGGAGGTAAAAGCCGCTTACAAGCTAGCAAATGAACAGGGGTTTGAGGAGGCAGACCACAGCCCCTGTAGAGAGAGGATAGAAAATCTAAGCCGGGCCGTCCGGAAGGCAAAAGGCATGGTATGCCTCATAAGCCCAAAGGCAGGCCAGGCAGATTTTCTGGGGAACGAGGGGAGGACAGTTCCAACATCACTGGTAGTGCTTAGGGACGACCCGGTTGAGAGAGAGGAGACCACACGGCCACCACCCGTAGCGCCAAGTTTCAGTGAGGTTTGGCAGCAAGGGGGTTGGAACTGGGGGTGGAACCCGAAGTGGAGCCAGAGGTGGAGGCGGAGGTAGAGCAATCCCCGCCCGAGATTCTGGAGCCAGGACCGATGTGCCCAGCGTGGCATCGGAGGTTCGGCCCACCCGCCAATGGCAACAATGAGGGACCCCTCCAAAACCAGTTCGTGTTACCCTTTAACACCCAACAGCTCAGGGTTATGGTCAACCATATCCCGAAGCTTTCTGCAAAGGGAGACCCCTCGATCCACTTCAGGGAAATAGAGCAGACCGCCAGCGTCAACGACTGCGATGATGCTGAGAAGGCCAAGATGCTGCTATTCTCCCTGGAGAGTAGTCTCCTCCAATCCCTCTCTGACGAGTGTAAAAGGGGGCAGAGTGGGTACGA
Source organism: Somniosus microcephalus (assembly GCF_052327205.1). Classification (NCBI taxonomy): domain Eukaryota; kingdom Metazoa; phylum Chordata; class Chondrichthyes; order Squaliformes; family Somniosidae; genus Somniosus; species Somniosus microcephalus. The sequence goes on along the minus strand of NC_140992.1, from coordinate 90,099,854 downwards.
GGAGCTTAGAGATGCGGTTCTAGAGGCCATGGGGATGAATCAGTAAAGTCCTTTCTCCCGCGTAGAGAAGACGATCCAGCTTTCTGGGGAAACCCCGCAGGCTTTTGCGGACAGGCTGTGGCCGGTGTACCGGAAGGCTTGCCCGGGGACGTCGGGCCGGGCGTTCCTGAACGGGGATTCCCTCACGCATTGGCTCCATTGTCTGGTGGTGAACAGCTTGCCACAGGTCCGGGCCAAGGCAGAAGCCTGGTTCGACCCCAAAGATCCCCAGACCACAGAACTCACGTTAATTAGGCAGCTCACTCTGGCTTACAAAAACGGTAGGGGAGCTGATGCACACCCACCCAAGGGGAAGGTGCATAAGGTAAAACCCGGACCGGGTAGGAAAGAGTGGCACCAGGAAGGGAGTAACCTCCCCAATACAAAGGCCAATTGTTACGGGTGTGGGAAGGATGGTCACTGGCGGAAGGAGTGCAAAAACCTTTGGAAGGATAACAAGGGAAAGCACCCCACAGCCCCAGCCCAAAAGGCAGGGGTAGGGACCCCTTCTGCAGAGGTCGAGTCACTTTTGGACGCCATAAGGTCCTTACTGACTGGCCAGGGGAGAGTAGCAGCCGCCACGGGTGCTCTCATCCCGTCAGCCCCATCTGACCCACAGCCGTGCCTCGAGCCAGCGCAGCCTGTTTATCTGTGTTGCCTCCGATATGATGAGTGGAAAAGACCCCTTTTGGAGATGGAAGTGGAGAAGGTGACGAGGACCTATCTGTTAGGCATGGGGGCATCATGCACCGTGGTCTACTCAGCTAACCCCATCGCCTCACCTCTCTCCAGCGGGGTCCCATACAGTCTATCGGGGTTCACGGGTAGGGAACAGGCCGGCTCATTTTCCATCCCGCTCGCCATTCGGATAGGACCGCTCCAAGTGGACGTGTGTCCTGATGAAATGGGACGTGGAGGTGGAAGAGGGGTCCTGGGGGCCAATTTTATCGTAGGTCACGGGATCCTAGTGGATTTGAGGAATCACTGCCTTTGGGGGGCAGGTAGAGTAAAGTACAGAGAAGTCGTAGTAATCCCGGGAAAGGAAGGGAAGGGGACCCTCTGCACCATGATGCCCAAAGAGGATTATAACCTCGGGCTCATGGTCAGCAATACCCCACCAGAGTTCCAGGCATTTGTGCAGGCCCACCTGGCCACATTTGCCACTCACAAACACGACTGCGGGAGGGTCACGGGGTTTGAGGTCAGCGTAGACGGGGACCCCATGGCCCAACCACAGAAACAGTATAACTTCCCCAGGGAAGCACAGCCGGACATGGAAGCAGCCATGTCCTCGTTAGTGCAGCAGGGAGTTCTGAGACCAATAGTTACCCACGTGAATTCTCCGTTATAGCCGGTCAGAAAGCCGGACAATTCCTGGAGGGCCACGGTGGACTATTGGGTACTCAATAGTAACGTCCCGGCCTGTGCACCCACAGTAGCAACAGTTGCCGACCTCATCGGGAGTATTCCAGCATCCGCGACCACTTTCACGGTGCTGGATATTTCAAATGGGTTTTGGTCCATCCCTGCAAGGAGGGAGGATCAGTACAAGTTTGCCTTTACGTTTAAAGGGCAACAGTACACATGGAACTGTTTGCCGCAGGGCTTCCACAACAGCCCCAGCATTTTCCATCAATGCATGGCCGACAGTTTGAAGGATTTTAGCCAGCCCAGACAGTTGGTTCAAAATGTGGATGACCTGCTCCTGTTCACTGATTCAAAAGAGGAGCATGGCCCACTATTGGTCGAACTGCTGGAGCTGTTAGGGCAGAAGGGTTTCAAAGTAATTCCCAGGAAAGCGCAGATCGGCCAGCAGGAGGTGAAATTCCTCGGTCTGACCGTGCACGCTGGAGAAAGGGCCATAGATAAGGCTAGGAGGGAGGTGGTACAAGAACTACTGGTCCCTAACACAGTAACGGGTGTGAGGTCATTCCTGGGGCTAACCGGGTACTGTAGAGTCTTCATTGAGGACTATGCAGCCACCGCAGCCCCTCTGCTCTGACTCCTACACAAGGGAGTGGAGTGGCTTTGGGATGAGGGTTGCCAGGCAGCATTTGTCAGGCTCAAGAAGGACTTGCAGACCGCGCCAGCTTTAGGGGCCATAGATGGGGGGAAAGAGTTTTTCCTGGAGGTAGCAGCCAGCGGGGACAGCCTGAGTGCTGTGCTGCTCCAAGAGCTACACGGCCGGCTGCGGCCAGTTGTCTACTCCTCCAGGATACTCACAGATGTGGAGAGGAGCTATTCCAATTGTCAGCGGCATCTTTTGGCCACACATTGGGCTGTGAAAAGATCATTGATCTTCACAGGCACCTCTCCCATCACCCTCCTCACCCATCACACACCCACCCAGATGCTTCTGGACAGGAGGATCAAGGATGGGACAGTGCCCGCATTGCCCGCTGGACCTTGCTCCTCTCACAGATGGATCTGAAGGTGAAGGGTCTCTGTGAGCCAAAGCTCGCAGCCAACATGGTATATCCTGGAACAGTCCATCGGTGTTCCATTGAAGGGTTTGGGAAGTAAACATAGGTTTACGGGCTGGGATACATCCCACAGGCCGCGAGATCTATGTAGACAGTTCCAGCACGGTATCTGCTGGCGAGCATCTCACGGGGTGTGGAGTTTACGACCCAGCAGCAAACATTGCCCTGGCAATTAAGCTCCCCAGCACCATGAGCGCCCAGCAGGCTGAACTGTCCGCGGTGGTGTACGTCGTTACACACCCCGAAATCTTCCCTCGGACAGCATGTTCACGTGCAATTCGTGTACGGAGTACCTGGCCATCTGGTCCCGCTGCGGATATACCTCCGCTGATGGGAGACCTCTCAGAGTAAAGCCCCTGCTGGAAAAGATCCTGGCAGCAGTGGGGGAGGAAGGGGAGGTTTTCAGCCACAAGGTGAAAGCACATTCCTCCACAGAACCCCACGGCCAAGGCAACCAGCAGGCTGACTTACTCGCCAAGGAGGGTGCCCGCACAGGCACTTTCTGGGACCCATTTGGGTCCAGACCCACTGCGGCGGTCAGAGGTGTTTTGATTTCTTTTTGGGTTCAATAAAGACTCATTTCTGAAAGAGAATGTTGTTTAATCTAAAGTCTTGTTCAAGGCTTTCTACAGCTTTTTACAGAACACACTATGCTGTGATGCATCTAGAATGAAACTGAAAGTAAAACTCCTCTGGACTGCTTGTCTCTCACATGACCTCTGCTGGTCAGGCACAAGTAATCAAAAACACAGACAAATATGCTGTAAGGCATAAGTAATCAAACACAGACAAATATCATCACTATTTGCTGATATCATTACATCTCCCTTTCTTAAAACAAAAGTATTTTACTTTTAACTAACAACATTTAATGAACTTACATCATCATTATCATGATCAAGGTTTTTTACCCTTGCTTTGTGTGTTCACATGAAATATGTCAATACACTAGAACTTGAAGAAAGAATAAGATAACATTACTTCCTTCTTTAACAATAGTCCTTAAATTTGCTCAATGAGTCTCTCAGGAGGCTTCACATGTCTTGAGGATTTTCTGATTGATTGTCCTTGAATCTGAGTTGTTGCCTCAGATGATTGGTTCTCAGCTGTGTGATCAGGTTGTTCACCAGTATCAGTCCCTTGACCTGCTGTGGCTGGTCCCATGAGAAGATCTCGACGATTTCTTCTCAGAACAGCACCCTCATCTGTCTGAATGGTATATGATCTTGGTTGAACTTCACTCAGGACAGTTCCCTTCTGAGTCCATGTGTTTGTTTTGTCTTTCAACCTTACTTGGTCACCAGTGTGGAGTTCAGGTAGGTTTTGTGTTCCTCTGTCATAGTAGTACTTTTGCTTTTCTTTCTGTTGCTCTTTGAACTTCCTCACTTTCTCCACCTCTTTTGTTTTCAGGAGGTTCTCCGGGATGGGTAGGTTTGACCTTAGCAGACATCCCATCAGGAGTTGGGCTGGTGACATACCACACTCGAGTGGCGTTGTGCGGTATACAAGCATGCTTTGGTAGAAGTCAGTTCCACTGTCTTTTGCCTTGTACATCAGTCTTTTCACTGTCTGGACCGATTTTTCCACTAGTCCATTGGACTGTGGATAGTGAGGACTTGACGTTGTGTGGACAAAGTCCCACTCTTTGGCAAAGTGTCAGAAATTTGCATTGTTAAACTGGGGTCCGTTGTCTGTGAAGACCTCGCTTGCCACGCCATGTCTGGAGAATATGGCTTTCATACTTCTTATCACAGCTTCTGCAGTGGTGGTGTACAGTCTACAAACCTCTGGATACAGGGAGTAATAGTCTGTGACGACAAGATAGTCCTTCCCTTGACATACGAATAGGTCAGCGCCTACCTTCTGGTAAGGTCTGTCTGGTGCTGGGTGTGGCTTTAGTGGTTCTACCGGATTGCTTGCTCGATATTTCAGGCATATTGTGCAGTTTGACACCTCATTTGTCACATCTTGGTTGATTCGTGGCCAGTACATCACCTCTCGTGCTCTTTTCTTACACTTTTCGATTCCCAGATGTCCTCCATGGATCTTTTTTAGCATCTCTCTTCTCAGACTCTTTGGGATAACTATTTTACTTCCTTTGTAGATGATGTCTTCGACCACTGATAGTTCCGCCCTGCAGTTCCAGTACTCTGCTATATCAGGTGAGCAGTCTTGCTTCATGTTGGGCCATCCATCCAAGATGCTTTTTCTCAGTCGTCTCATTGTTTCATCTTTGTTTGTCTCAGTCTTTATGAGCTCCATTTTTGCATCTGCTATGGGCAGTGCACTTGTGATCATGTCCACGTAGGCGTTCACTTTTTCATCCATTGTGGTGTTTGCGGGCTCACTTGGGTCAACAGCTCTGGACAACGTGTCTGCTGTATACATCAGCTTACCCGGTGTGTACGCAACATTCAGTGTATAGCGTTGCAGCCTGATCATCATTCTTTGTATTCTAAGCGGACACCTATTCAGTGGCTTTTGGAACAATGCAATCAAGGGCTTATGGTCAGTCTCTACACTGATTGCTTGTCCTGCCACAAACTGGTGAAATCTTTCACAGGCGTATGTGATGCTGAGCAGCTCCTTTTCTATTTGAGCATATCGCGTCTCTGCGTCTGTCATTGAGCGCGATGCATATGCAATAGGTTTCCAGTAGTCATATTGTTGCAGAAGAACGGCACCGAGCCCACTCTGTGATGCATCTGATGATATCTTGATGGGTCTCGCTGGGTCATAAAACCTCAGAACTGGTTCCTCTGTGAGCAGTTTCTTTAGATCGCTCCATGACTTCTCATGCTCATGATTCCATTCCCATTCTATGTTCTTTTCAGTTAGTCTTCTCAGTGGCGCTATTTTTTCTGAGAGGTTGGATATGAATTTACCCATGTAGTCGATCATTCCATTAAACCTCTGCACGTCCTTTTTGCATTGTGGCCTTGGCATATTCTCAATGGCGGACACCTTTCTGGGATCTGGTCTGATGCCCTCACTGCTAAGGATATCTCCCACGAATGTCAGTTCTGTCACCCCGAGCTGGCATTTCTCTCTATTCAGCTTCAGGTTTGTTTTCCTTGTTGCTTCCAGCACTTTTTTCAGTCTCTCGTCATGCTCAGTTCTCGTGGTTCCCCATACTATGATGTCATCCATTGATGTATCAACTCCCTCCAGGTGCTCATAGATCATATGGATAGTCTTGTGATACACTTCAGGAGCTGAGGCAATGCCAAATGGTAACCTTAGGAATCTGTATCTGCCAAATGGAGTGTTGAACGTGCACAGTCTTGAACTTGCTTCGTCCAGCTTCATCTGCCAAAATCCTGAGGACGCATCTAACTTGCTGAAATATTTTGCATTTGCAAACTGTGCCATGATTTCCTCACGTGTAGGAAGCTTGAAGTGCTCTCTCTTTATTGCTCTGTTTAGATCTCTTGGATCCAGGCAAATTCTGTGCTTTCCATTCTTTTTGTCCACTACGACGAGGGAACTCACCCACTCAGTTGGCTCATCTATCTTCTGAATCACGTTCAGGCTTTCCATCCTGTCCAACTCTGCCTTCAGTTGCTTTTGAAGAGCAAACGGAACTTTTCTGCATGGATGTATGACCGGTGTCATACTTTTATCTACTCTGATCGTGTGTTCTCCTGGAATGCAGCCTAGACCCTTAAATAGGTCTTTGTACTCTTTCATGAGTTCATCATAGACTGTCTCTCCTTCGCTTTCCACAACGAGGACTCTCTTTACCAGGTTCAGTCTCTCACAGGCTTTTAACCCTAGTATGGCTTGCACATCCTTTGGCACCACGATTAATGCTAGTGTGTGCTCTCTGTCCTTGTGTGTTACTTTGACAATGCATTTTCCTTTCACTGGTATATCAGTACCTGAGTATCCGGTCACTTTCACTTGTATTCCATGTAACTTTGGTCTGGGTCTAATTCTCTTAAAATCGGTCTCTGATATCACATTAACTTGTGCTCCAGTATCCAATTTAAATGGAATGTGTATGTCATTCACTTTTAGTGTCAACATCCAGTCTCTTTCTTTTTTGTTTTCAGACACAACATCTACATTGAATTCCTCTATCTCGCTTTCATCTACTGTGTGGACCTTGCTTTGTTGCGCTTGGTTCTTACAGCAACGGGCATAATGGTTGTTTTTGTTGCATCTATTGCATGTTTTACCATATGCTGGACACTTTCTTGGTGGATGCTGTGTACCGCATCGACTACATGACTTCCGATTGTCTCTTTCATTTTCGTTTGCTGGCCACGTCTCTTTTCTCACATTGGCGCTCTCTTTGTTAAACGGTTTGTATCCGTTCTTTCTCACTGCATCCACGTTGCAGCTACTGTCACTGAACAGCTCCTTTGCCTGCAACTTCACAGTCTCTGTAGCCCTACACAATGCTATGGCTTTTCCCAGGTCTAGATCTTGTTCTCTTAGCAGCCTTTCCCTTAGACCATTATCTGGAATACCACACACCAGTCTGTCTTTTATCAGCGAGTCTGTGAGTCCCCCAAATTCACACGATTTGCTCCGGTTTCTCAGTTCAGTCACATACTGATCAATAGTCTCGCCGATTTTCTGTACGCATGTGAAAAATTTGTGCCTCTCAAAGGTCACGTTGCATTTAGGTATGCAGTAGGCCTCAAACTGTTCCATTATTTTATCTAGCTTCATTTTGTCTCCATCAACAGCAAATATGAAATTATTATATACCTCCAGCGCTGCATCACCCACGACATGTAAGAATACGGACGATTTTTGTTTATCACTTTTCTCGTCAGCTCCGATTGCTGCTAAATACAACTCTAAACGTTGTTTGAACCTTCTCCAATTTTCAGCCACATTACCTGTCAATTGAAGCGTCGCCGGTGGGAGTAAACCTTCCATTTTTTCACTTCGTTAGCTATTCTCTAGTGGTAAGCAACGATGTTCTCTTCTGGCTTGCTAATATGTGGAGAGCTGATTTCGCTTACTTGCCACAACTGCTTTCACTGTCCCATCAAGTTGCTAACTTCAGATTTTTTCTCTTTCAGCCACTTCTGACATCATGTTTTGATTTCTTTTTGGGTTCAATAAAGACTCATTTCTGAAAGAGAATGTTGTTTAATCTAAAGTCTTGTTCAAGACTTTCTACAGCTTTTTACAGAACACACTATGCTGTGATGCATCTAGAATGAAACTGAAAGTAAAACTCCTCTGGACTGCTTGTCTCTCACATGACCTCTGCTGGTCAGGCACAAGTAATCAAAAACACAGACAAATATGCTGTAAGGCATAAGTAATCAAACACAGACAAATATCATCACTATTTGCTGATATCATTACAAGAGGTAGGGACGGGACTCAAGGGTGTGTAGGGGTAGCGTTAGCCCCGGACCTTAAGACGGTCCAAGCCCAAGACCCCGTTCTCAAAGCAGTCCTCAGTGCTGTAGCTGAGGGAAAGGGAGTAGAAGGTCTGTACGGCACAGCGACCCTCTCCGTTAAAGAGGGCATGCTGTTCCAGGGGGCACAGTGGGTTGTGCCGCAGCAGCACCGGAGGGAATTCCTTCAACTGGCCCATGAGGGTCCAGGAGCGGGACACCCCGGGCCTGAGACCACCTGGCAACAGGTGGAACAGGTGGGCTGGTGGCCGGGACTCAGGGACGATGTCCGCAAGTTCTATGCAGACTGTCTTGTGTGCGCTGCGAACAACCCTGACCCCCACAAAAGGAAGGTCCCTATGGGACACGTCAGGAGGGTAGAGAGACCATAGCAGTCGATACAAGTCGACTACATCGGGCCCCTGCCCACCGCCCAGGGAGGCTATAAGTGCTGCCTAGTCCTGGTGGACTTTTTACCAAGTTGGTAGAGGCCTTTCCCTGCAGAACTGCCACAGCTCTGGGTGTAGTGTATGTGCTTTAAGTCAGAACTACCTTTTACAGCTCCTGTATACTGTAGTACCGGCAGTAACCACACCGGTATATAAGCTTTGTGCATGCCTCTGTACTCCAGTCTAGAGATTGCCCTCCTCCAGTAAAGACCTGTTATTTGTTTATGTACAGCATCCGTGTAATTATTTATCCACTGAACCACGGATCTAACCGTGGCGACGAGTGTTGATGCGAATCTACCTGCAACATTAAAAAAAAAATAATAGTCGAGTCCAGGAACACGGGCGTCGACCGCGAGCAACCGCCCAGCAGTCAGGCAGAGATCCAACTTCACTGGGGAGGCTGTGGAGAGCCGGGCTTGGTTCCCCAGCCACAATGAGCAGTAAGAGACCGATGACAGGTCCAGAGCAGACCCTTCCCGAGCAGCGACGGCTGGAGCCGACCGACGGCAGAGAGAGAGAGAGACGGGCAGCGTCGACGGGGTAAGAAAAAGGGTGAAGGGAGCAGGGCGCAGCCGGGGGTGGATCACCGAGCGGCGTCGAGGAAAAATACTGCAAAACCGGAGAGAGAGAGGGTAAGAAACAGCCGGGTTCTAGACTGAGCGGCGTCGACAAATATCAAGAGAAGAATGCGCAGAGCACAGCCAGGGATCACTGGCTGATCAGGGTCCGTGGGGCAAAGCAAGGGGAGACACCATTGAGCCGCGGAGAAGCAGGGAGAGCGCGGGAGACACCATTGAGCCGCGGAGAAGCAGGGAGAGTGCGGGAGGCGCCATTGAGCCGCAGAGAAGAAGGAAGAGCGCGGGAGACGCCATTTTGCGAAGACGCAGCGGAGAAGACGGGCGAGCGCGGGAAGGAAGGAAAGCGCAGGAGACGCCATTTTGTGCCAGCGGAGAAGAAGGGGAAGCGCGGGAGGCGCCATTGGTGATAGTTAACGCACAACCAAGGATGCCGAAGAGTGGCAGTGTCTCTACGTTCGACAATGAAGTCGAAGATTGGGTGACATATGTGGACCGTATTGAGGTGTACTGCAGGGCGAATAAAGTGCCAGATGCTAATAAAGCACTGGTTCTGTTAAATTCCATGGGTGCAAAAACTTATGGGTTAATGCGAAATCTAATAACCCCAGAGAAGCCGGTAAACAAGAATTTTGAAAGCATAGTAGAAATCCTACAGGACCACTTAAGCCCCACATCGCTGCTGATAGCAGAACGATTTAAGTTCCATAAAAGGAACCAACACAAAGACGAAAGCAATGCTGAGTACCTAACAGAACTGCGCAAGCTATCGAAATACTGCCAGTTTGGAGCGGGACTAGCAGACACGTTAAGGGACAAGTTTGTGTGTGGGCTACAAAGTGAAGGAACCCAGAAACGGCTTCTATCAGAAAAGGACCTTACGCTGGACAAAGCTTTCAGTATGGCAGTATCACACGAAGCAGCCGCAAGGGGTGCTGCAGAGATACAACGGAGACCGCAAGAATATGGCACCAACGAAATGACCTATGGAACAGGGAAGTGCTATCGCTGCGGCAGAACAACACATGACCAGAAAGATTGTTGGTTCAAGGACCAAGTGTGCAGACAGTGTGGGAAAACAGGACACATAATAAGAGTCTGCAGGTCTGGGAAGAAAACCAACAGTAAGAAATCTCCACAGGAGATGTACAGAAAGGTACACCAGGTGATGGACAGTGGTTCAGACGAACAGAAAAGTGACACAGACTCCGGAAGCAAGGAGTTGGGTTGTCTGAAACTACATAATGTAACCGAAATGGAGGATCACCAGACTATCTGGGTTACACTCAAGATAGACGGAGTCCAAGTGGAAATGGAATTGGACACAGGGTCAGCTCTAACAGTCATAAATCAAAGAGACTACAAGCGGCTATTTTCACACATACCCTTGAAAGCTACAGAGATTGTCTTGAAGACGTATACGGGGCAAAAAGTCTACCCCAAAGGAAAAATAAGGGTGAAAGTGACATATAAAGATCAGGAAATACCTAAAATGGATATATATGTATTGCCAAATGGAGGACCACCACTGCTAGGATGTGAATGGATCCGGAAGATACATTTAGATTGGCATTCCATACAGGCACTGAAGGTGGAGGCCAAAAAGGATGACGACGTCACACCTGGACGACTGTCAAAAATGCTAACTGACGCAAAATAAGTGTTCCAGGAGGGACTAGGAACACTAAAAGGAATAACAGCAACAATTAAAATAGAGGATAATGCAAGCCCAAAGTTTCTGAAGGCCAGACCAGTGCCTTATGCAATCAGACCAGCGGTTGAAGCAGAGCTGGAAGGGTTGGAACGTTCAGGAGTACTGTCCAAAGTGGACTGGAGCGAGTGGGCTACACCCATCGTTCCTGTAATGAAGGGGTCATTGAGTAATATGCCTGGGGAACCAAAGAAGGTCTGCATCTGTGGGGATTTTAAGATGATGGTGAACCCAGTCCTTCACACGGTGCAATATCCGCTTCCACGAATTGAGGATATTTTCGCCTCGCTATCTGGTGGTAAACGCTTCACAAAAATTGATCTAGCCCAGGCGTACTTGCAAATGGAGGTAGAAGAAGTTCCGAAACATTACCTTACGATCAACACCCATAAAGGTCTCTATCAATACAACCGGCTGGTGTTCGGAGTAGCCTTGGCTCCGGCTATCTGGCAAAGGGCGATGAATCAGGTCCTTCAAGGGATTCCAGTGACCCAGTGTTATTTGGACGACATCTTGGTCACGGGCGAAAATGACGGTGATCACCTCGGTAACTTGGAGAAGGTGCTCGCCAGATTAAAGGAATATGGGCTACGAGCTAATCGCCACAAGTGCGAGTTTTCCCAGAAACAGATCTCGTATTGCGGCCACGTCATCGATGAAGAGGGGTTACATAAGTCCCCTGACAAGATAGAGGCAGTAGTCAAGGCTCCAGCACTGGAAAATGTGTCACAACTGAGGCCGTTCCTCGGGCTGGTAAACTATTACCACAAGTTCTTACCAAATTTGTCTACGGTATTATACCCGCTGAACACCCTACTGCAAACAGGGGTACCATGGAAGTGGGATGACGAACGTAGATGAGCTTTCCAGAAGTGTAAACAATTGATCACATCAAAAGAGGTGTTGGCCCATTTCAACCCAGCACTACCAATTCGTTTGGCATGTGATGCATCACCCTACGGCATTGGAACGGTGCTGTCGCACAAATTCCCGGACGGTTTGGAGAGGCCAGTAGCCTTTGCGTCTTGGTCAATAACCTCAGCCGAGCGCAACTATGCCCAGATTGACAGGGAGGCCCTCAGCCTAGTATGGGGAGTAAAAAAAGTCAACCACTATCTGCATGGACAGAAGTTCACCTTGCTGACTGACCACCAACCACTTGTCTCCATCTTTAATCCTAAGAAGGGCGTGCCAGTAATGACTGCACAGCGGTTACAAAGATGGTCCCTGTTTCTAGGGGCGAATCAATATGAAATAGAATATAAAGGCACAAGACAGCATGGGAACGCTGATGGGCTATCGTGCCTGCCACTGCCTACGGTGGAGGAAGCACCAGCAGTGAACCCTATCGAGATATTTTATTCGTCGATAATTGAATGATTGCCAGTAACAAACGCGGATATAGAGAAGCAGACCCGCAATGCTCCGACGCTGTCTCGGGTATATGAATTGACGGTGAGGGGATGGCCAACACATGGCGACTCACTGTTGCCAGCATTCTCATCCAGAAGAGAACAGCTGTCAGTATGCCAGGGGACACTGATGTGTGGATCCAGAGTGGTGATTCCACCCAAGTTAAGGGAGAGAGTGCTAAATGAGCTACATGAAGGTCATCTGGGGGGAGTGAAAATGAAAAGCCTAGCTAGGGCTTATGTGTGGTGGCCGGGAATCGATCAACAAATCGAAGACCTAACTAAGAGCTGCTTAGGATGCCAGAAGGTCGAAACTGCACCACCACATGCCCCTCTACACCCATGGGAGTGGCCCTCCTCTCCATGGCAAAGGGTGCACATTGATTTCGCTGGTCCATTCATGGACTCAATGTTCTTAATAGCAGTGGATGCTCATTCAAAGTGGCCTGAGGTGATAAAGATGTCTTCAATCACTACAGAGAAAACTAATGCAGTCCTACGGACCATATTTGCCAGAAACGGGTTGCCAGAGCAGATCTGCTCTGATAATGGACCACAGTTTGTGTCCGACGAGTTCCAAAAATTCATGAAAAGGAATGGGGTAAGGCATTACACATCTGCCCCGTATCATCCAGCCACCAATGGATTGGCTGAGAGGTTCGTACAAACCTTTAAGAAGGCGATAAAGGCCATGTGCGATGAGGAAATTCCACTACAGCATAAGATGGACAATTTCTTATTAGCCTACCGAAACGCGACACATGCAGTTACCAACCAGACCCCGGCCATGATGTTCTTTAACCTAAGGTTGAGATCTCGTCTGGACTTGCTCAGACCAAATGTGCGAAGAAATGTTGAGGACAAACAATTCCAGCACATCAACGAGAAGCCGACAAGGAGCTTCAATGTAGGGCAACCAGTCTTGGCCCAGGACTATCGAACAGAGAAGCGGCAACCCGGAACAATATGTACAAGGCAGGGGCCATTAATGTACACAGTGGATGTCGGGGAGAACATTGTGAGACGCCACGTCGATCAGATCTTAGCATCACAGGAATGCGTCAACCCCATGTCTCGAGTACCTGGGGATGAACCCGACATACCAGTAGTATCTACTTCAGACCCAGTAGCAGTGGAACCCGATGAACTACCCGATGAAAGGGGGTCAGAATCGCCTCTGCACCAAGAACAAGAACCTCCGGAAAGGCGCTATCCCGAAAGGGTCAGGAAGCCGCCCCAAAGACTGAATCTATAAATGGACTTTTGTTATTGAATGTACACGTAAAAATGTAATTGTTATTTGAATATTAAGGGGGTATTATTAATCTAAAAAGGGAGGAATTGTAGTGTATGTGCTTTAAGTCAGAACTACTTTTTACAGCTCCTGTATACTGTAGTACCGGCAGGAACCACACCGGTATATAAGCTGTGCGCATGCCTCTGTACTCCAGTCTAGAGATTGCCCTCCTCCAGTAAAGACCTGTTATTTGTTTATGTACAGCATCCGTGTAATTATTTATCCACTGAACCAAGGATCTAACACTGGGTACTGCCAGGATCCTGGCCCGGGAAGTGTTCTTGAGGTGGGGACTACCACAGTTTGTGGAGTCCGACCAAGGGAGCCACTTCACTGGACAGGTGATGCAGAACACCCTGATGCTGCTAGGCATTGAGGGGAAATGACACGTGGCCCACAACCCCCAGTCATCCGGGATTGTAGAACGCATGAATCGGACCCTGAAAGAAAGGTTAAGAAAGGAAACAATGGACTCGGCCGAAGTCCTACTGTTGGTTTTGATGGGGATCCGGGCCAGCCAGTTTAAAAGCACGGGGTATTCCCCGTACGAGCTAATGATTGGCAGGGTTATGCAGACCCCCACCCATTTACTAGCCCCAGTGCTCACGGAGGGTCAGCTCAGGGAGGTAAACCAGGACAGGTTTGCCCGAAACCTTTTTGAGCACCTGAAGCAGGTCCACGAGCAGGCGGCTGGGAACATGGGAAGGCAGCATCCGAGTAACCGACTGCTGCTCGAACCGAGAAAGCACCACGAGTGGGAGATAGGAGATCAGGTTATGGTCAGAAATTTTGCCCGAGTAGGTAGTTTGGAGCCATTGTACATGGCGCCCTACAGTATTGTAGATAAAGCCAGCCCCATGGTATACGCCATGAAGATGCCCCGGCGTACAAAATGGTTCCATATCAACCAGTGTAAGCTGTTTACACCTGAAAGGGGAAAGCAGCCAGTTGGGGAAAGGTCTGAGGATAAAGATCCTCAGCCTGCAGCAGGAGCGAGTCCACAGACCGCACAGGCAGCCGCTGTGGCTTGCTTGAAGGGAGGGGCTATGCCGCCCATCGATTGGGACACTCCCCCACTCTTCTGGGATCCAGACGAGGGGGAGGGACCTGAGGGCGAAAACCCCGCCCCCTAACCCAGGTGTAGAGAGGGGGGGACCTGAGGTCAAAAACCCCGCCCCGGACCCAGCCATGGGAACTGGGGGCGGAGACTTTCAGCTCGCAGCAGCAGGCTGCGAAAAGTTACCTGCCCCTTGCCCGGGTTCGGGAGAGGTCAAGCCTGGGGGAGCAGCGGCTCGGGTAAAAGGCCCATCGGCCAAGAAAGCCCCACCCGTCAAAGCCCGTAGAAGGTCCCCACGGACGCCCCAGCTGAGAAAGCCATGGTCACCAGCCCTCCAGTTACCAAGGGCCGCCCCTCGAGTCAGGGAGAGGTCCAAGGACACAGGTCCTCAGCCAGCAGCCACGGGCTGCAAGGGACCAACAGGGAAGGACGGTGCGGTCGTACCGGGGGTAGCGGCGAGCCGCAGTCTGACCAGGGATTAGCCTGGCCGCCCGGAGACGGGCGGCAGATGTATATAGTTTAGTTTAAGTTTTAGTTTAAGTAAAGTGTAATTATTTAGCTTAAGTTTGGGTGTTTATAATTTAAGTTAAATAAGGTGATGGGTAGTTTTATGTAAGTAGTCTGTTAAGCGTGTATATTTGGGGTCGAGGTCGCGGGACCCGACCATGCTTCACCAAGCCAGAGAATCTCTTGGGGACCTGGCTGCATGTTTTTACATCTTTTTGCAGAAAGACCTTCGGGATGGAAGGGATCGTGATCTTATTCGCCCTGATTGGGATGAGCGCAGGGAGGCGGGGCGACGTCCAAGACTCCCACATCTACGGGTGTTCGGGAGACAGAGCGCCCCTGGCGATCGATGGGAGCAGTGAACGGGATGCGGAGGAAACCGCCGTTTACTTCCATGAGGGAAGGTGGCCAGGATGGCTGGGGTCCAATTTGTCTCAATACTCCAACAAACCGGATTCACGTACGGGGAGGCCTCCCTCCTGTGTCCCAGGGTACGAGTCGTTACCACGAGGGTGAGCGTCACCGTTGGAAAGCGAATATGTTTGACGTGTAAAAGACACATTCCTCTGGATAGGTGGTGGCGGCTCAGAAAGTTGAGCAAGGACATGAGGAACCCCGAAGTCGAGTGGGAACGGTTGGGAAACAACACCCATCGGACGATTACCGGGACTCATGGAGGACTAAGCGTGTGTTGGGACAAGTGGTGGGAGCCGGATCAACGGATTTACATCTGTATGTGGGGGTCAGAGAAGGTCTACCCCGCAGGCATATCCATTATTTTCCACCGGGAAGGGGATAAGGTGGGATGCCAGCCGGAAGGTGTGTGCAGTCCCATACTCCCAGATCCCAGTCAATGCCACTGAGCTGGTAACCCGCCCCCGTAAGCCCCTGCCCACGGCGCAGGCGGTGAGGTTATCCAGGGAAGGTTGCCCCACTGCCACCAAGGGACCAGGGAATGGGTTGATACTAGTCCCCACTGATCAGATGCTGTACCAGGGGGTACACTA
Source organism: Somniosus microcephalus (assembly GCF_052327205.1). NCBI lineage: Eukaryota > Metazoa > Chordata > Chondrichthyes > Squaliformes > Somniosidae > Somniosus > Somniosus microcephalus. Next base: position 90,083,948 of record NC_140992.1, on the reverse strand, counting down.
CATGGTAGCCTCCGTGATTTTAAATCTCACCGAGGTACATTTACCGGAGTGGTGCCCCAAAGAAACAGAGCAGTTATACCAAGCCCTATTGAAGGACATGTTCAAAAGGTTTTACAAGTTCGATTTTGCCCACGTGGACAAGACCGAACTGTACGCCACACACCGAAAATTTTTGGGTAATGCAGGGAGGCAAAGAATGGGAGTATGGAATGATGTTTTTACTGCGTTTAATACTGGGTTCTCTGTCATCAACAGCTTGGATGACATAGAGCTGCAGACCCAGATAAACGGTTTAAAAACACAGTTAGAAAGGATATTACTGGATGAGAACAAGGTAGTGGGCTCAGAGTTGCATGAGGACCAGGCCATGACAGTCCATTTAAAGGAGATCATAGCCGAGTTGGAAAAGCACGCAAAGACGGTAAATGCTCTCATAAGGGAGGACAGAAATGCTTCTGACCAGGCTGCGCAGAATGAGGTGTGCGTGTTATACGGGGCATGGTTACTGGGCGAGGGCCGCAGTAACCTGGAGGATTTAAAACAGGGTTTAGTCCCCTCCTGGATTAGCAACAAGCACCTCGCAGCCCTCCACCCTTTTGAGAATGCATTGAGCCCGTGCCAACTCTGGCTAGCCTCCGAAGCCTATCCAGTCCCTGTGGATTGTGGGCGGTCCAAACCACACAATCATGGGAGTAGTAGTTAGAATGCCGGTCACGGGTAGGACAGCCCGACCCGCACCGGTATACAGGGTGGAGAACATTGGAGTCATTCAAGGGGGTGCATACATTCGTTTCACAGCGGTCCCGCCTTACGTCATTAAGTGGGAGCACGCTATGACAGGTACTGACCTCTCAGGGTGCCGGAGCCGGGGAGCACACATAATCCTGTGTCCCCAGCACTTGTATGCCTATTCAAAACCGCAGTGTGGGTTCAGAGCTGCTGACGCGAAGCCTATAAATTGTACCATGGAGGCAATGGCACAAGGCCATGTTCCCCCACAGGTAGCATATATAGGAGGTGGGACATATTGTGTCACCACCGGCGCGTCCTACTACCAGCATGGACAGCATAGCTGGTGTCCGGTTAGTGACAGCAGTTTCTGTTTTAAACCCGAGGCAGAAGTTCAAGTGGCCCAGGAGCAAATTGTCCCCATTCCTGAACCCTCCACTGTTCACCTCACTGTGAAGGAGAATTTTATGAATTTGCAAAAGTACGTAGCGCACTTTGGCTACGAAATTCCCCCTCTCCCTGGACACCTTACCAAAATACTCAAAGCCGTTATAGTTTTGCAGAAACATTTTTACACTCTCGAACAGAAAACAGTAGATAGGGACTAAGATATTGGATATTGTGACTCCACCCTGGTGGAACATTTTCAATAACATAGAGGTCCCTTCGTGGATCAGACTGGCTTCCCGCATTCTCGTGGTTTTCCAGTTAGGAATAGTGTTGTATTTAGTTTGTATTCAGTGTAAGGGAAAAGGTCGGTGGTCAGAATTCCGAAACCAGAGGATCTGGAAGGAACATTATGTAAAGGTGGAGGGAGATACGCTGGTTTAAGTCTTTTTCCCTGTATTTTTCATTAAAGAATTGTTATTTCTTTTGTGTTTGTTATTTTTAATAAATTTTTTCTTTTGTTTTTTGCAATGTGGTTTAATAAAGATATGTGTACCAAGTGGTTCAGGGTTGTTGGACCCCCTCCACGCTTGGCTGTGTGTGTAAAGTCTGTAATTTTACTCTCTGTATGCTGATGTACACTACATTTTCGCGGAATGGGAAGTGCATGTCCCGTGGGTATATTAGATAGGTAATTACAGGGGAAGGTTGACTATGGAGGTTCAGAAAAATTTTGCTCACCTTAAAAGTATGATACTTCAAGCAAGTTTTAAGTATCATAGGGGGAATGTAAGATTTGCAAAATTTCTACATTTCCCTGAAGGTTGTTATTAATAAACGGGACCCTGCGTGGACATTTTAAATCAAAAAGGGTACCCAAGATGGCATCCGTGCCTCATGGCAGAAAGCCTGTGGGATTTTAAAATGGACTTTGCAATGCAGACAGCTTGTGGATCGAAACCAAAGCTGCAGTTTCTGTGAAGAGAGACTTTGTATTTTGAAACCAGACAGGACTTTGAATTATGTATTAGACCAAATTGCAGACAAGTCTAAATTCAGTTAGGATATAGTTAAGGCCATCAAGCAGTTTACATATATAATCAGAAACAGATTAAGAGAGCCATCGAGGCTGGACAGGCCCATCAAGGAACATTCATGAAAAAACAAGTCAATTATCAGGCCGGTAGATGCGATTACCGGCCATCTAAAAACAGTTAGTATAGATTGCTACCATTATTTAAAATAGCCCGCCAAGATTAAGACAAAGAACTAACCTGATTTGGCACGCAGATAAGGGTTTTCGAAAAGAGTATAATTGAAGGCCCTGGGTAGCAATCTCTCTCTCTTCACTCTCTGCTCTGCTCGGCTCTTCGGCCCCTCGCCCTCGTGGCTGTCGCTCTTTCCCCGTCTCGCGCTTACCCCCTGGCCTTTGCCCGTGCCTTTTGCCACTCCATCTAGAAATCGCCCAGGCACTGCATCGGGCGGACACGGACAATTCAGGCCAGGCGAGGCGGGACGTGACGAGGGGAGGAGGAAAGACCAACTGAGGAAGACCAACTGAGGAGACGAACTGAGGGTAGGCTTCGAATCATCGGGCCTTCAGCCTCAGCCAACCTGCGACTATCTTCATGCAAATTCAAGCTGTCGGCTGAAGAAGAATCATCGCTGCAAGGTAAAGTACCCAAACAGAGACTTTAACTTTGGGGTACTCGAACCTGGACAACGCCCTTGCAGCGCCCGGAGACCACGTGACGACGGCAGGCTCCAGAGAGCACCAAGAGCGAACCCCAAACCCCACCGCTGTTTTGAGTCGAACAAACCCTTTTGCTTGGTGAACATAAATTCTGGCCCATTATAGCTTAATCTAGTTAGGTATAGGGGGTGGGATAAGGATAAGGGGATTGTTGAGATAGTTGTTTACCCTCGATGTGCCATGTGTTCCCCATTCTCTGTATAAGTATATAGTTATTTGTATTTGCCTGTAATTATATATACTGGTAACTTCTCTTAAGACTGTATTAACTTTTCCTGTTTAATAAAATCCTGAGTTTTGCTTACATCCCAACCACCTGCCTACTCGAGTCTTTTCTGTATCACTACCTGTACCTAAGTCCGGTGTCGAGAATCTCAGGGGTGTGGGAGCGATTCGAACCGCTCACGGGCAGTCAGAGGCATAACTGACTGGGCTCACGCGCCACCCCCTACAGGGGCTGACCTTGTAAAATCTAGTGAGGCCCGCCCACCTCTCTACTGGCCTGATCCTGACCACGTTCTCAGTGGTGCCAGCAGTAATTTTGCTGGAAACACAGAATTAGCCCTACAAATGCAAAGTTGCTTTTATATTCCTTCTAATTTATGAGCTTCAAAGATACAACCATCTTGTGTTCTCCCAGGCCTGCAGCAGCAGTTGATTGTTCTCCCCTGCCTCCAGACATGAGGATCTGCCAAGGGGCGTTCCTGCACCTATTAAAATGATCTGAACCTGGAAATATAAGTGGGTTCATGCCAGGTTACTTCTGCCTGACTTTTGCCCAGATGGAGGGGAGAGGACAATTGGCCCGTTCTTCTTTAGGACTAGGAACTGCACTTAAAGCTGCCTAGTTTTAATGTTTATGCCTTTTAAAGTCAAATCTGTCAGGACTAAAAGTTTTACAAGTTTTGGAATGACTTTCATCCATTGAAAGTCAAGCAACCAGTGCTCGGGCTGATTTAGAACAGGAAGTGTCAGTCATGCAGCATTCACTTGACCTTTACAAGTGATCTGGATCTGGCTTTGAACTTCTGTGAAACCAGAATGTAATGTTCACACTGTCAGGTTGAGTTTACCTGTTCTAGCTTTCACTAGTTCTCCACTCCTCTTTCCCACACAGAGCAAATGATATCAGAATGCACATATTTAAGGACTTTATTGTGGAATAGTATTCTCTATTAAAGAGTCCACCTCCATATTGAATCCTAGATTTTGGAAATTGTCCTGGACTTAGCATGTAGAAGTCACTGGAGCAATAGCTGTAGGTTAAAAACTTAAAATAATGTATACATCAGGTAAAAGGTTATTTGTTTACTATAGTATTCAGTGTTTGTACTATAGAGTTATGCATATATCCCTGTCTAGTCCAGTATGTATGTATAGTTTACTCATGCTGTAATCAAGTTGTGAGCACCTCCAGCTACAGAACAATGTGGTGAGTGATAGAAGCTGTTTTGGTGATGAAAAATGATTTTATTTTCAGTATCTTAGATGGATGCAGCAATCTAAGAACCTGCTAAATCCTGTACAAATGCTTTTTTATATAACTTTCAAATGTAGTTAATGTCTTTTTAATTTTATTGTAGAATTAATGGAGAACATTAGAGACTTGGTCCTGCAGTGTGCAAACATACTAATCTCTACCTCTGCAAACTAGTGCCCTAAATTATGCCGTGCGATACACAAACTTAATGCACCATCTAAAGTTCTCCCCTCTGGAGAGATGTTAACCTATTTAGTTTAAAGTGATTTAATGCCTCCACTAAAATAGCAAAGCAAGGAATTTCAGACACGCACATTAAGTGTTTGTATGTTAGTATTATGCAACTTATCTCCAGGGCCAGGGTTTGAATCTACCTGTCTGTTAGCTGTGAGAGCCCTACATAAAATGAACCTCAGCAGTCTTACCCAGAGAAACCAGAGGATGGCTGGAGAAGCAAATAGAAAATATCACACAGGTACAGTAGGGGGTGCTCTGCTGAGGTTGGGTTTAAAGTACATTGTTATGGCAAAATAGAGTCAGTCTGGGGTGAATATTCATCCCCCTGTTGCCCCATTTGGTGTGAAAGGGGCAGTAGCAGGACAAAAATTGTGAAGTCAATGGAAATAAAAATAGGGAGAGATGTAAAATAGGCTGTTGATTCGCATCACCCATTTTACCCTATCACATAAAGACAAGATCTACCCCACTGACGTACCACTGGAGACCCACCCGCTCTGATTTTCAGGCTGGTCTCAATTTTAGCAGCCAGCGCTCCCGCCTTAAACTGGTGTGAGCCTAATTAATATATTAATCTGAGGGTCCTATGACATATCCAGGATCCAAGCGCTATTTTCGACAGGTTCAACGCTGCCGCCATCACTTCCTAAACCCGACCACAAATCATGGGTGGCACAGAGTGGGTGGTGATCAGTTCCAACACCACTTAAAGAGGCACTCACCTGCTTTCATTTAAATTATTGTAAATATTTGGCAAGCACCTTGCTGTTAATTCAGTTGTTTTTGTGTGTGGAATCACCAGTTTTTCTTTTGCTTTTAGTGGCTACACAACCTGCAGTAAGCTTAAGGTGGTACTGGCTGTTTCTGACATAGGAATCCTACTGGCCAATACATTCTGGCTAGAGGAAGGGGAGCAGAAATAACAGGTGGAAGGCCCACAGGGAGCTGCAGCTGCAAGGAGACCACATCCATACCCTCCCAACAGTGTATATCGACCCTGAGTGACATACCTGCAGATCTAAGAAGAGTAGTGCATAAGGAGGCTGCATTCCTCCAAGAAGACTGTCACAGACTTGAGTTACCTTCCTGCAACCCATTGCCACTGCTGCCAATGTTTGCCTGTTGCAGTCGAGGTGACTACAGTGCTCAACTTCCTTGCTTCCGGCTCCTTCCAGGCGGTAACGAGAATATCAGCAACAACAGTCAGCCTACATGAAGCAGGTGTAGTCTTCTTCTTTCGTATGATAGTAGCAAAGTAAATCAAATGTCAATATCTAAGTTGGATATCCAGGCTAAAGCTTCAGGTGTGTCAGTGTGGATATCTTGTAGGCTGCCTGCAAATATCCTCTGAGAGCAGTGTTCAGTGATGTGCTCCAGGGTCTGATTAGGAGCTCCACAATCGCATGATGGGGATGCTTTAATCTCCCATCTATGGAAAAGGTGGCAGCATCTACCATAGAAACATAGGATAGGAGCAGGAGTAGGCCATTCGGCCCCTCGAGCCTGCTCCACCATTCAATGCGATCATGGCTGATCATCCAAATTCAGTACCCTGTCCCTGCTTTCTCCCCATATCCCTTGATCCCTTTAGCCTTAAGAAATATATCCAACTCCTTCTTGAATATATTTAATGAATTGGCCTCTACTGCCTTCTGTGCTAGAGAATTCCACAGGTTCACCACTCTCTGGGTGAAGAAATTCCTCCTCATCTCTGTCCTAAATGGCTTACTCCTTATCCTTAGACTGTATCCCCTGGTTCTGGACTCCCCAACCATCAGGAACATCCTTCCTGCATCTGGTCTGTCTAGTCCTGTTGGAATTTTATAAGTTTCAATGAGATCCCCTCTCATTCTTCTAAACTCCAGCGAGTACAAGCCCAATCGCCCCAATCTCTCCTCATACGTCATTCCTGCCATCCCAGGTATCAGCCTGGTGAATCTTTGCTGCACTCCTTCCATGGCAAGAACATCCTTCCTCAGATAAGGCGACCAAAACTGCACACAATACTCAAGATGTGGTCTCACCAAGGCCCTGTACAACTGCAGCAAGACATCCTTGTTCCTGTACTCGAACCCTGTCGCTATGAAGGCCAACATACCATGACCAATTCTGAGATAGTTGACGGTTGTCCACTGTTTGCGAGGAAGGTTTGATCCTTCAGGTTGTACTGTGGGGTCCTCTATAAGGAATCCATTCCGTATGTCACAGTTCTTCCAAGCATTTCGCCATCGGTTATCAAGGCTGAGGGGAGATCACTGAAGGGCTTCGACGATGGTCCAAAATTGCCTTCTAGATTTGAGATGGGTTGGTGGGAGGTTGTTCAAGTCGGCCTGGATCGGCATGTCTTTGCTGGTGTAACGGTTGTATTCTCTGGAGACTGCATATTCGCGGCATAGATGTGGTGGTGCGATGTTTGCAAGCATGGGCAGCCAAGGTTTTGGTTTCGATAAAAGCGTACTGGTGATAATTCTCATTGTAGAGTTCAGCAGGACATCAATGGATTTGACGTGCGGACTTGATAGCCATGCCGGAAAGCAGTACTCCGCTGTAGAGTACACCAGGGAGAGTGCTGCCATACGGAGGGTTTGAACGTCTGCTCCCCATGTGGATCTGACAAGTTTCTGGACCAAGTTGACCCTACTCTTTAGTTTTTTCCCAAGGTTCTGGACATGCTGTCTATATGTCAGTGTGCGAACAAACGTGACTCCTAAATAGGAGGGTTTTTTTTGGCATGATTTACCACTGCACCGCAAAAGGAGACTTTCAAAGCTTGGTTTGCTTGATGGGTGTTGAGGTGGAATGTCGAGGTGACGGTCTTTTGTGAGTTTGGCCGAAGTCGCCATCGGTGTAGTAAAGTGTCCCATTGTGATTGGAGGAGAGGCTTGTGCAGTGGTGGAGGCAGCGATTATTGTTTGGAGAAAAGTGTGGTGAGTGCCTGAAATCAGAAAGTGTACCATTTCCTAATGGGAAACATGGAGAAGTGTATTTAGTGTAAAGTACACTCCATGTTTAATTCTTGCATTAAAAAGTTTTAAAATCTCTTTAACATTGGTACAGAGAATTCATGATTCTAATCATTTCCCACTGTTAAAACAATGGGAATCAGCATTGTTTTTATTCTTGTTCCCCAGTAGCCCTTGGCTTTAGTCTGAGCAAAAAAAATCATTATTTAAAAATGACGCTGCACATGAAACGATCTAGCAATTTTATAATAGTTGTATAGACCAGAAGAGCATGTCCTCTGGCAACTTAGGGCACCTGTCGCTCAATGTCACCAAATGGCGATCAATGTAGGTCGAAGCTCAGTTTCTGACATGAGCCACATGGCTTGGCGAGGTGCCAACCAGATGCCAGTGGCAGACATGGGGGAAGCGTGAAGGTCGGCGGAGACTATCATGCTTGAACTGGTAGCTTGGAGCAAGCTCTGCGCCTGCCCTCTCAGGCTGCAGGCCAGGTGGACAATGAAAAAGGGACCTCTAAAAAATTAACTTTAATACAAATGTCCAGATGATGTAGGGTAAATTTTTAAAAATGGGAATCTGAGGGTATCTTGCATTTAATATTGCATAGGTTGTGTTTCTACGTTACACCCTTCCTTAAATCATATATATATATATACCATCACCAGCATCTTATTACATGGTAATGACATGATGTAAAGCATACTGTAGAGTAGAAAGAGGTTTCAATCATACTGTGACTTAATTAATTTGCTAGCACTCCCTACACACTTCCTTCAACCACTTTCCCACAGGCATCTCCTGCAAAGAAGTCACGACAACAAGTCAGTGACTGATCTTTTTCCTCTTGCTTTTTAACCCTTTCACTGGCATGTTCCTGTTTAAAAATTCTATTGTTCAACAATATGTTCTGCTTGTGTCTGAAGCTTGCCCTTTCACATTTGAGTAATGTTAAAACCATATTTTATTCATATACAAATATGTATCTGCACTTCACTGCATGTGCTTTTTATGTCTAAAAAGTTGTACCGCAAAGACAGTTATCCTATGAAAATGACCGATTTACCTTTCCAAACTGAAATGTTAATATAGAATTTGCAATATACGAGCAAAAGGACTAACCTATAAATACTAACTGTCTTTTTTTTTTTTTTTTTTTGTCTTTGTCACATTGGTTATACTAGTCATTTTGAAGTCTTGCGCTGCTTACAATTTGTTTCCCCATTTGTTTCAAAGTATTTATTTCCCAAAACCCAATTGCAGAGTAAACCACCTGCAAATTCTGCACAGAGAATGTTGAAAAAATAATTCTCTAAAAAAAGTTATGACCAGCCCTTCTATAACTTTTTTTAAAGAATGGAAATATCTGTCCTAGATTACTTTCGGTAAATAGTTGTTACATTGACTGCATTGTATTTTCCTACAATTAACTGCAAAATTGAAATGTAACATATCTAAAGGAATGTCCCAAAAATACAGATTCAGATATTTAAATAAAAAATTTTGAAAGGAATAGACTGCTCCCATGAAATAGTTCTAATAATTGATTCATGCAGGCTTTGATAATTGGTGTTGAGCACAAAGGAATATCATGTTTCAGGTTTAAAATGAATGGGAAAATGATTAACAGTTGATTTGTTGCCGTGAGCTCGTTGCGAGTGATGTCTGTGGGAAGGTAGTGGCAGGAAGGGAGAATGAGAGCCCGAACATTTTAATCAAGCCCATTTTCGTGCAGCCTATCTCTCCCCCATCAGCTGATGAGAGACACTTCCTAACAACAACACCACCACTTTCATTTCATTCACTAACACAGGGCAAGGAAATGGGGCTTTTAAATGACTCTTTATAGCAACGCATTGCTATTAATAAAAATTCAGCTGCAAAGTAAATGGTAAGTTGAAAAAGTTGCTTTTAAATAGCAGTTGAAAGTTTACTTATTGTCTTCAGGCCAACCTAATACTTGAAACTGATTTCTGAAAATTTCAGGACCGGTTCAGAAATAAAATTACCTGCTGCTCAACAAAATGCCTGTTAGCAGTAGGAGTGAGAATCTAGTTTTTCTTAAGATTCGGCTTTGGAAGTTTTACAATTCAGGTATTGATGAAGCTATATTTGAAGTTTTGATCAGCCTCTACACCATTTGGGTGCATAAGTGCTGTCCTTCTCACCTATCAGGCACAGCACCTCACCTGACAACAATCAGATCACCAATACTGTATGCAAACTCTGCCCCTTGGTGTTGCTAAACAAAGCTTTCCTGGCAAGATTAGCTGGCATGGAAAAGGATACGTACTCTGTCACTAAAGTGCCAGGGCCTGGCCTAGGGAGGTGAAATATCAGCCAGGTTTTCCTCTGTTTAGTTACCTCTGCTTCCTGCTGTCAAAATGCTTGCCAACACACATGGCCTAAAGATAAAAAATGATCACTTGGTGGGGTACCAGAGGGTGACTGATACCATTGGAACTTTTCCCCAAGATGAATCGGCAGCCTGTTTTACACTGCGCCCAATTTTAGACCTGAAAGCCAGCTGTCAATGCTTTAACTTGGAATACATCGACTGGCCTAAAGACCTTCTTGTTGTCTCTAGAGATGCCACTCTCTCTAGTAAGCATTGCATGGAACAAAATTCTTCTTAGATTTTGTGGCAGAGAGTGGTATTGGAATCCACGCCCATGCTACCCACTGTTGTACATCTGCTGAGAGGCTGTGCAGTACTTTCACATGTGTATGATGCTGTGTGAGATTGCTTCACTTCACGGCAAGATCATCTGGATCATTGTCTTTTGCTCTGCTCTGAATGACATTTCTGATGCCGCTGTTCAGCAACATCATGCTCCACTTCCAATCCTCTGGCTTCCTTGTGCACGATGACTCGGCCAATGACGGCTCCTCATCTACCCTATATTGATGATCCCCAGTGACTCTGTCTGGGCTGGTGAGTGAAAGTGAAGAGCTCTTTGATTTTCTGCACCCAATGCCAGATGTAGACAGGCCTGGTATCTCATTTTCAGCTGATTCCTGTGCGCCCTCCTTACTTACTGGTTCTGACAATATAAAAGTAAAACATTGATTATCAAAGTTCTGCTGTGATATCCTCAACAGATCAGTTTCAGTCAAACATTTTGTTCCTGCTGTGGTCTATTTGCATTATTGCAGTCTTTCATAGATGCGCTCGGTTATCATGAAGCGATTGTTGGCATGGGACCTCCAAATTCCCTTGGAAACAACTTGGAAAGGGTTACTCCATGCCCTTCTCCTCCTGCTAGGTTAAATTCTGGGATGTCAAGGGGTTCTACACATGTAGCCTGCCATTGTATGCTCACATCTCCTACAAGAATGCATACATTTGATAGGGCAGCAGCAATCTCTGGCTTGAGATCAAACATTAAAAAAACTAAAAATGAATACTGGTTCAGCAGAATTTACATGATGTTAAACAATATACTAAATGGAAGTTATGTTTAAAACTATTTTGTTAAATGAAGAAAAATATTTGCACATTAAGGGGTGAAATATTTTTTTTATTTCAAAAATATTTCACAAGTGGGGTGCAAAGTAGAGCTCGAGAAGTCAAATGAAAGCAAACTAAGCAATTATTCATTGACAGTCATTTTTTTATTTACGAAAACGTTCTTAAAAGAAAATATTCTTAAAAAGAAAAACTATAAGTATTTCTAGTGGGCATTATCTTTACACATGTTTTGATAACCACCATGTTGGCAATAATGCGTTCCTCCACTCCTGCTTTTCAGACATCTCTGCATTCACGGGATGTGTCACTAAAGGACATAGTGTGGAAAGCAAGCCACAGACTGCCAAAACAGTCATCATTCTCACCACAATTTCCTTTCGCATTGATAAAGAATGTGTACCATTATCTTATGGAGCCATCACCTGCAATGATCCCTTATCTCCTTGTCTGGTGTGACACAAGGACAATGGACTTGTAGAGACTGAAGCGAAAACTAAAAGAAAAGTGGGATTCTGATGTGAATGAAAATACCCTCAGGAAATAAAGGTTAATTTCTCATTGCAGATCTTTGAAAATGTTTTCTCTTATTTCTTTTGTAGCTTGGCGCTCCGCCATATTACGTCAAAAGACTAATGCACAACACTTGTTAATTATAGAAATTGAAAATGACAAGGAAAATAAATTGCTAGTAGCACCAAGAGAATGATATTTTTTATAAAGCACCTTATCATGTTGAAATGTCTTATACAGTGGGGGCAATTTTAACCCTGCCCACTTGATGGAAACTGGGCAGGAGACTTGCCCGCCGATGCACCACTCCCTTCCTGCAGTCTTCAATTTTAACCTGCTCTTCTGAGCAGATGGATAGGATCCCCCGGCCTCCAATGACGTCATTGGGGGCTGACTGCTATTTTAGCCAGTGGCCTGAGCAGGGAAGCCTTTGTGGCTTTCCCGCTAGGTGAAACTAGTGGAAAGATGAAGAATTGGGGGCAGAAAAGGCCCAAAGAGGTCAATTTAGTAAGCTTTTTTTATTTTCCCTGTGGGGAAAATTTCCATAAGGAAAATTTACACCCCCTACCCCGAACTCCCACTCGTCACTAACCGATCACCAGTCACTTTCTGAAACCTTCAGTTCCTGATTGCTCGGGACCGTTCCTTCAGCCTTTGTCAGTGGGCTCCTGCCACGTGACATTTCACTCACACCTGTCAGCCAGCTACCGCTTCTCATAGAAACATAGAAGATAGGAGCAGGAGTAGGCCATTCGGCCCCTCGAGCCCGCTCCGCCATTCAATGAGATCATGGCTGATCATCCAAATTCAGTACCCTGTCCCTGCCTTCTCTCCATATCTCTTAGATATTAGCCTTAAGAAACATATCTAACTCCTTCTTGAATATATTTAATGAAAAGGCCTCTACTGCCTTCTGTGGTAGAGAATTCCACAGGTTCACCACTCACTGGGTGAATAAATTCCTCCTCATCTCTGTCCTAAATGGCTTACCCACTTATCCTTAGACTGTGACCCCTGGTTCTGGACTCCCCGGCCATCGGGAACATCCTTCCTGCATCTAGTCTGTCTAGTCCTGTTAGAATTTTATAAGTTTCAATGAGATCCCCTCTCATTCTTCTAAACGCCAGCGAGTATAAGCCCAATCGACACAATACGTCATTCCTGCCATCCCAGGTATCAGCCTGGTAAATCTTCGCTGCACTCCTTCCATGGCAAGAACATCCTTCCTCAGGTAAGATGACCAAAACTGCAGACAATACTCAAGATGTGGTCTCACCAAGGCCCTGTACAACTGCAGCAAGACATCCTTGTTCCTGTACTCGGACCCTCTCGCGACAAAGGCCAACATACCATTTGCCTTCTTAACCGCCTGCAGCACCTGCATGCTTACCTTCAGCGACTGGTGCACAAGGACACCCAGGTCTCGTTGCACTTCCCCTTCTCCCAATCTATTGCCATTCAGATAATAATCTGCCTTCCTGTTTTTGCCACCAAAGTGGATAACCTCGCATTTATCCACGTTATATTGCATCTGCCATGCTTCTGCCCAATCACCCAACCTGTCCAAATCATACTGGAGTTTCTCGGCATTCTCCTCACAGCACACACGCCCACACAGCTTTGTGTCATCTGCAAACTTGGAGATATTACATCTAGTTTCCTCGTCTAGATCTTTAATATATATTGTGAATAGCTGGGGCCCTTGCACCGATCCCTGCGGTACCCCACTAGTCACTGCCTGCCACTCGGAAAAAGACCCGTTTATTCCAACTCTTTGCTTTCTGTCTGCCAACCAGTTCTCTATCCAAGTCAATACCTTGCCCCCGATCCCATGTGCCTTAACTTTACACGCTAATCTCTTATGCGGGACCTTATCGAAAGCCTTCTGAAAGTCCAAATACACCACATGCACTGGTTCTCCCTTATCTATTTTACCAGTTGCATGCTCAAAAAATTCCAGTAGATTAGTCAAGCATGATTTACCTTTTGTAAATCCATGTTGACTTTGTCCGATCCTGTCACTGTTTTCCAAGTGCTCTGTTACTACATCTTTTATAATGGACTCTAGCATTTTCCCCACTACCAATGTCAGGCTTACCGGTCTATAATTCCCCGTCTTCTTTCTACCACCTTTTTTGAATAGTGGGGTAACATTAGCTACCCTCAAATCCATGGGTACTGTTCCAGAGTCTATCGAATTTTGGAAGATGACCAGCAATGCATCTACTATTTCTCAGGCCACTTCCTTAAGTACCCTAGGATGTAGATTATCAGGCCCTGGGGATTTATCGGCCTTCAATCCCATTAATTTCCCGAACACCATTTCCCAAAAATACTGATTTCTTTCTGTTCCTCCCTCTCATTAGACCCTATGGGGGAGAAATTCAGTTGTTAGCGCCACCCGTTAGCGCCTTAAGAGGGCGATAAGTGGGGCGCGATGCGACTAGCGCCCGGGCGTGGCGAGACCTGCGCCTCTCGCGAAATTGAGCGGACATTTAACGGCGGCGCAAAACCGCAACGCCCGCTCAGCTGTGCGCGCAGATCCTGACGTCATTTCATGGTGCAACGCTCTTGGGGCGCACCGAACCGGAACTTCAGTGGCGCCCCCCTCCTTTCCGCCTGGCGCTCCCAGCGACTGGTTGACTGGAATGGTTCCCAGTCGCTGTGGGGCTGGGGGGGCAGTATTTAAAGGGGGCTCTTCCTGGCTTCTTTGTGGTAGCCATTTTTCAACCACTCCTTCTGTGAGAGAGAGAGAGATTTGCAGAGAGACAAAGGGAGAGAGTTTTCTACATTGAGTCAGCGCTCGCACAGGTACTTCTGGCTTCGGCCCAGAACTTTGTAGTTGGTTTGCTTTTTTACTGGCATAACTTTGAGTGGCCACATACTATGTGGGCTGCAATGGGTGGAAACGTTGGGTTTCTCCATTGCATTGAGAGGGCTCAGAGATGCCGAGGGAGAGTGCCAATCATGGCCAGACGGAGGAGGGTCAACAGGCGTCAGCACAGGAGGCCTTACCCTCCCAGGGTATTCCGCCAACAGTTCTCACACCTCAACATGTCTGAGGAGCAGTGTTTTCGGAGGCTTCGATTCAGTAGGGAGGTGGTCACTGAGCTCTGCCATCTGCTTCAGCCAGATCTGCAGCCTCAACTGAGGAGCAGGACGCCTCTGTCGGTGGCAGTGAAGGTGACAGTGGCTCTCAACTTCTATGCCACCGGCTCCTTCCAATCCGCTACTGGGGACATTGCTAATGTCTCCCAGTTCGCGGTGCATTGCTGCATCCGCCAAGTCACGAATGCCCTCTTTAAAAGGAGACGTCAGTACATTTCCTTCCCCATGACCCTGGACAAGCAGCAAGAGCGTGCAATGGGATTTGCAAGAATAGCGGGCTTCCCCATGGTCCAGGGCGCCATTGACTGCACGCATGTGGCTTTGCGGGCGCCGCAAGAAAATGCCGAGGATTACCACAACCGGAAGGGGTTCCATTCGTTGAACGTCCAGTTGGTGTGTGACCATAGACAGCTGATACTAGCTGTCAATGCCCGCTTTCCAGGCAGCAGCCACGACGCCTTTATCCTGCGCCAGACTTCTGTGGCAGACCTTTTCGAAGCCCCGGCTCACCCAGGAGGCTGGCTCCTCTGTGCAGCTGGCTGATTACCCTGCTCCGTGCGCCCAGCACCCCTGCTAAAGAACGATACAATGAGAGCCATCAAGCAACCAGGAACATCATTGAGCACACAATCGGCATGCTAAAGCAACGGTTCCGCTCTCTCGACCATTCCGGGGGAGCCCTTCAGCACTCACCTGAGCGATTCTCCCAATTTGTTGTAGTGTGCTGCATGCTGCATAACCTGGCAATCCTCAGGATTCAGCCACTGCCACCAGACATTGGAGCACCAGCAGAGGAGGAGGAGGAGGAGGAGGAGGAGGAGGAGGAGGAGCACCAGGACGGGAGGGAGGCACAAAGTGCAAGGGCCGTCCGTCAGCAGCTTATTGCAAGTCGGTTCTAGGCCCCCTCTGAGGGAATGGCTTGTGCCATTGAAAGAACATGAATGGAACCGTTCCGCAACCCCTGAGCCGGTCAAGGCAACAAATAGTTCAAAGAGCAAACATGCACATTCTGAATAAAGACACTTCTTTATTTAACAAACTGCGTGCCCTTCCCGCATGACAAAGTAACAGAGAGAAACCCCCAAAAAAGCAGTCAGACACATAACTGGCTCTCACAACCTGGAGACAATGAACAAATGAGTAAACAAAAAATGACCACGATCCTCGGCCTTCACTAAAAAATTAACAGCATTTTGCCACACCTCCTATTTTTTGCCCTTCGAGGGTGATCTGCTTCGCTTGTGAGATTGGCCCCTTCCCACCCTGCAGCTCCTCCGCAATGGGACCCCAGTGGCTGCAGCAAGGCTGGGGGAAGGCTGCTGAGTGTCAGAAACTGAGTCGGCAGATGCCCTTGAGGTATGGCCTAGACCAGCTCTGGGCCTGAAGGGCCCGGCTGCTGACTGCTCCAACTCTGCATGGGCGGCAGCAGTCTGTCCTACAGGTGGTGGCAGCTGCAGTGGAGAAGTGACAGTGTTGGCAGCAGGAATGCTGCCATCCTGACAGAGGACAGCCACTCCCTGGTTGGGCGACACACTGGCACTCCCACGGGGCAGCACTGCAGCATGCAGAGCAATCTGCTGAAGCACAGACTGCTGGCCTGCTGCGGCACGGCGAGGGCCCCGGCGATTCGTGCCCAATCCAGCGAGGGTGGCAGCAGTCAGTGCTCGTGTGGCCTCAATCTGCGTCTGCATCAGACCAGCCACTGACTGCATTGCACCACTAAGCACTTGCGTGGAAGCCGCCTGTGCTGCCTGTGCTGCACCGAAGTCCTGCAGACTCCTTGCCAGTGCTGCGCCAACGTCCTGGACACTCCTTGCCAGTGACTCAATGAATTCGGGCATCCTTGCCACTGCAGCCATGAGCTCAGTGTGCCTCTGCTCCGCCTGGGCGCCCATTTCAGTGAGGAGCCGCACCTCTTCTGCGCTCACTGTAGCAGGACTGGAAGCCAGACTCTCCCTCCGGGGAGAAGGCTGCCGAGCTTCCCTACCCCCACCCCCCCACGTTGCTGCAGCCCGCTGGGCCCTGGATCTTCACCCTCCTCAGACCCTTCCCCCCTGCTCCCCTCCAGGGAAGACGTGTCCCCATTATGGCCATGCGCTGCCTCGGCTGAGGGTGGTACTGATGGTCCGGCTTCCTCTTCCTCCTCGCCTTCAGAATCACTCACAGTGGCAGCTTGAGGGCCCGCCTCCTCACCTGGCGAATCAGCATCTGAAAGCAGGGAGGTACAAGAGTTGCTTTAGCGTGAGGACAGGGCGGCAGCGAGGGAGACATGAGTGCTGCAATGCACTGTATTGGTTCGATAGTGGCAAAGGATGCTGGTGTGAGGCACAAGTGGAAGGAGAGAGGTCAAAAAGGTGATGACCTTACCATTGCTGTCCAGAACGGGGTCGGCATCTCCAGTGGCGACGGGGCCAATCATTCAGCCTGCCATAATCCGCTGGACTCGCTGCTTCAGATCGCTGAGGTCTTGAAGGTGAGGCCGGCCTCCCCCGGTCCGTTGCTGCTGCCTCCTGTTATGGGCCAGCTTGCCCTGCAAGAGAAATGACGGGGTCTGAGTACAGTGTGAAGCCCTGATCTTAGCTGCCCTGCCTCCCATGGTCAAATAGCCCTTACAGTGTGAAGCCCTGATCTTGTCTGCACTGCCTCCCATGGTCAAATAGCCCTTATAGTGTGTAAAGTGCTGAATGTGCATGTGAGTTTCATGAAAGGCCCATAGGTGTTGGATGAGGGCTGGGCATTGGGGCTTTCAGGACCCTTTGGCCATAAAGTGAGGTGCACATGCAGGGATGAAGAGGATACTGAAAAGGGTACTCACCCTGACGACCCGAGTGAGGTCATTGAACTTCTTCCTGCATTGCACAGGGGTCCTAGGCACCATGCTGCTGGAGGTCACTCTGTGAGCCACCTCCCTCCAAGCTTTGCGATAGTCGTTGGGCAGTGGCCTCCTGCCACTGTCCGGAAACAGGATAGATCACCTGCGCTCCACTGTGCCAACCAGAACCTGCAAGGCCCCCTCACTGAACCGCTGCGCTCGCTCCCTGGCCCTCTCCATGGTCCTAGGCGTTAGAATGTGGCAGCAGGTCTGTCCAGGCCGAGAATCAGGGCTCCGATGCGCAGGGTGTGGCTGCAACCCAAGATTGAACCTCCCCTTTAAGAGCTGACCAGCGCCAGTGTGTCTGCGTGCAATCGCTAACTGGCCACACCTGCGCTGTGCCCGCCCTCAGTGGTAGCACCTCGCTTCTCCGGCTTAGCACCTTAGGACAGTCATGCAGCGCCTGTTTTAGCGCTCCAAGTACCTCCTGGGGCGAAGCAGGCCAATTTAGCAGTAGGTGGTGATAATTTGCGCAAGGCGCTAAATTTCACGCCTGCTCGAGTATAACGCCCCAAACGTTGCAATACTGAATTTCTCCCCCTATGTTCCCCGACATCTCTGGGAGGTTATTTGTGTCCTCCTTTGTGAAGACAGAACCAAAGTATGCATTTAATTGGTTGTCATTTCTTTGTTCCCCATTATAAATTCCCCTGATTCTGACTGAAAGGGACCTACGCTTCACTTCACCAATCTCTTTCTCTTCACATATCTATAAAAGCTTTTACAGTCAGTTTTTATGTTCCCTGCAAGCTTACTCTCATACTCTATTTTCACCCTCTAAATAAATCCTTTTGTCCTCCTTTGTTGAATCCTAAACTGCTCCCAATCCTCAGGTTTACTGCTTTTTCTGGCCAATTTATATGTCCTCTCCTTGGATCTTATGCTATCCCTAATTTCCCTTGTTAGCCACGGTTGAGTCACCTTTTTTGTTTTATTTTTATGCCAAACTGGGATGAACAAATTCTGTAGTTCATCCATGCGGTCTTTGAATGTTTGCCATTGCCTATCCACCATCAACCCTTTGAGTGACATTCCCCAATCAATCCTACCCAACTCGCGCCTCATACCATCGTAGTTTCCTTTATTTAAATTCAGGACCCTAGTCTTAATGAAGAATTCTATCATATTATGATCACTCTGACCCAAGGGGGCTCGCACAGCAAGATTGCTAATTAATCCTTTCTCATTACATAATACCCAGTCTAAGATGGCCTGATCTCTAGTTGGTTCCTCGACATATTGGTCCAGGAAACCATCCCGTATACACTCCAGGAATTCCTCCTCCACAGTATTATTACTAATTTGGTTAGCCCAATCTATATGTAGATTAAAGTCACCCATGATAACTGCTGTGCCCTTATTGCACGCTTCTCTAATTTCCCTTTTAATGCCATTACTGTTTGGAGGTCTATATACCACTCCCACTAACGTTTTCTGCCCCTTGGTATTTCTCAGTTCTACCCATACAGATTCCACATCATCAGAGCTAATATCCTTCCTTACAATTGTGTTAATCCCCTCTTTAACCAGCAATGCTATCCCACCTCCTTTTCCTTTTTGCCTATCTTTCCTGAATATTGAATACCCAGCCTTCGCCACCCTGGAGCCATGTTTCCGTAATCCCAATCATATCATGTTCATTTACCTCTATTTGCGCAGCTAATTCATCCACCTTATTACGAATGCTCCTCGCATTAAGACACAAAGCCTTCAGGCTTGTTTTTTTAACGCTCTTAGACCTTTTAGAATTATTATTTACTGTGGCCATGTTTGATTTAAACCCTTGATTTCTCTGACTGCTACCTTTGTTTTTCTCCTTCCTGTCTTTTGCTTCTATCCTTGTTTCCCTTTCCTCTGTCTCCCTGCTGAGGTTCCCAACCCCCTGCCATTTTAGTTTGAACCCTCCCCCAGAGCACTAGCAAACACTCCCCCTAGGACATCGGTCCCAGTCCTGCCCAGGTGCAAACTGTCTGGTTTGTACTGGTCCCACCTCCCCCAGAACCGGTTCCAATGTCCCAGGAATTTGAATCCCTCCACCTTGCACCATTCCTCTAGCCATGTATTCATCTGAAATATCCTTCTATTTCTACTCTGACTAGCACGTGGCACTGGTAGCAATCCTGAGATTACTACCTTTGAGGTCCTATTTTTTAATTTACCTCCTAACTCCCTATATTCAGCTTTTACGACCTCATCCCATTTTGAGGTACCTATATCGTTGGTACCTATATGCACCACAACAACTGGCTGTTCACCCTCCCCTTCCAAAATGTTCTGCAGCCACTCTGAGACATCTTGACCCTTGCACCAGGGAGGCAACACATCACCCTGGAGTCTTGTTTGCGGCCGCAGAAATGCCTATCTATTCCCCTTACAATAGAATCCCCTATTACTATAGCTCTACCCCTCTTTTTCCTCCTGTCCTGTGCAGCAGAACCACCCCTGGTGCCAGGAAGTTGGCTGCTGCTGCCTTCCTCTGATAAGCCATCCCCCTCAACAGTATCCAAAGTGGTATGTCTGTTTGAGAGGGGGAATGACAATAGGGGACTCCTGCACTACCTGCCTGCACCTACTGCTCTGCCTGGTGGTCACCCATTCCCTTTCTGCTTTTGCAACCTTTACCTGCGGTGTTACCAACTGATTAAATGTGATATCCACGACGTCCTCAGCATCGTGAATGCTCCAGTATGTATCCAATCGCAGCTCCAGCGCCGCAATGCGGTCTGCCAGTAGCTGCAGCTGGATACACTTCCTGCACACATGGTCATCAGGGGCACAGAAAGTGTCCCTGATTTCCCACATAGTGCAGGAGGACCATGCCACGGGGCCGGGCTCTCCTGTCATGACTTACCCTTTAATTAATTTAAATTAAATTAAATCAAATCAATACCACCAATTACACTATAATTAAATGATATACTCAAGGGCCCTTGTTTACCAACAGTCCCCGTTACACCACAGAGAGCTTAGAAACTATAAACCAAAGAGTTTAAGTTTGGAAAAAAGGAGAAAGAGAGAAATACTCACCAACCAATCACTTACCTGCTTTCTGGTGATGTCACACTTCGATTACATTTTACTTCTCTCTCTCCCACTCTGAGATTGGTAAGCCTACCTGGTCTGCCGACGTTGTGGGGCCTACCTGGTCTGCCGCCACTTTTAACCTCACTCCGTCGCCGCTTCAGCCAGGTCCGCCGCCGCTGTGGGGCCTACCTGGTCTGCCGCCGCTTTTAACCTCGCTCCGCCGCCGCTGCTTCACCCAGGCCCTCCGCTGCTGTTCACCAGTTTCACTCAGGCCCAGGAGGTATCATTTCCCCGGGCCTCATACTAGCCCAGTTCGGGGTGAGGGTCTGCTGCTGGCCTCAGCCCCTGCTCATCCAATTCACACCCCAAGTTAAATTCTGGGATATTGAGTAATCTTTGAAGTGCAGTGGCTCTTTTTATAAAGAAAGAAAGAAAGACTTGCATTTATATAGCACCTTTCATGACCACTGGACGTCTCAAAGCGCTTTACAGTCAATGAAATACTTTTTTTGAACTGGCGTCACTGTTGTAATGTGGGAAATGCGGCAGCCCATTTGCGCACAGCAAGCTCCCACAAACAGCAATGTGAAAATGACCAGATGTTGGTTGAGGGAGAATTATGTAGGCTAACACGACTGCGATTCTGCCCAAACAACATCGCACATACAGCAATGAGATGAATGGCTAGTTAATCCACTTTTTTAAAGAATTCATCTCAGTAATCATAGTCATTATTTCTCAATAGACTGGCAGTAATGACTTTACAATTACTAATCCTTTGACGTAAATGTCATACTATATAAATGACATATTATAAATGATTGCTAATGAACATCTGTAGTAGTAGCTGTTATTGGAAGAAAAACCAAACCACCAGATGAAGTTAGTTTTATACTTTTAAAAATAAAGAAATCTGGAGAAATTTCAAGGCAATGATTTAATTATGGTGTTCAGTGACTTTAATAAGCTGCCTGAACTTTACTCTTATAGTTAATGAGATCATCTAAACCTCTTAATTAGATTACTGCCTTGTAATCCTATCCATGCATCTATTATTCTGTAATTTAATAGATATTTAGAAACATTATATGTGCCATAAAACAATTTAATCTCAGTGGCCTAGAAATTGGTTTTCACCGGCGTTTGAGAGATGGGGAGCAATCGGGAAAGGTGGAAAGCAATCGGGTTGGAGGGTGCATAATCAGGAGGGTGGGTCAAGAGGAGGCTTTTTTAAAATTCGTTCCCGGGATGTGGGCGTCGCTGGCAAGGCCAGCATTTATTGCCCATCCCTAATTGCTCTTGAGAATCTGATGGTGAGCCGCCTTCTTGAACCGCTGCAGTCCGTGTGGTGAAGGTACTCCCACAGTGTTGTTCGGTAGGGAGATCCAGGATTTTGACCCAGTGACGATCAAAGATCGGCGATTTACTTCTAAGTCAGGATGGTGTGTGACTTGGAGGGGAACTTGCATGTGGTGGTGTTCCCATGTGCCTGCTGCCCTTGTCCTTCTAGATGGAAAAGGTCGTGGGTTTGGGAGGTGCTACTGAAGAAGCCTTGGCGAGTTGCTGCAGTGCATCTTGTAGATGATACATACTACAGCCACAGTACACTGGTGGTGGAGGGAGTGAATGTTTAAGGTGGTGGATGGGGTGCCAGTCAAGCGGGCTGCTTTGTTCTGCATGGTGTCGAGCTTCTTGAGTGTTGTTGGAGCTGCACTCATGCAGACAAGTGGAGAATATTCCATCACTCTCCTTACTTGTGGATGGTGGAAAGGCTTTGGGGAGTCAGGAGGTGAGAAACTCACTGCAGAATACCTAGCCTCTGACCTGCTCTTGTTGCCACAGTATTTATGTGGCTGGTCCAGTTAAGTTTCTGGTCAATGTTGACTCCCAGTATGTTGATGGTGGAGGATTCGGCGATGGTAATGCCATTGAATGTCAAGGGGAGGTGGTTAGACTCTCGCTTGTTGGAGATAGTAATTGCCTAGCACTTCTGTGGTGAGAATGTTACCTGCCACTTATCAGCTCAAGCCTGAATGTCATCCAGGTCTTGTTGCATGCGGTCATGGACAGCTTCATTATCTGAGGAGTTGTGATTAGGGCTGAACACTGTGCAGTCATCAACGAACATCCTCATTTCTGACCTTATGTTGGAGGGAAGGTCATTGATGAAGCAACTGAAGATGGTTGGGCCGAGGACACTGCCCTGAGGAACTCCTACAATGATGACCTGGAGCTGTGATGATTGACCTTCAACCACCACAACCATCTTACTATGTGCTAGGTATGGCTCAAGCCAGTGGAGAGATTTTTCCCCGATTCCCATTAACTTCAGTTTTACTAGGGCTCCTTGATGTCACACTCGGTCAAATTCTGCCTTGATGTCAAGGGCAGTTACTCTCACCTCACCTCTGGAATTCAGCTCCTTTGTCCATGTTTGGACCAAGGCTGTAATGAAGTCAGGAGCTGAGTGGTCTTGGCGGAACCCAAACTGGGCATCAGTGAGCAGGTTATTGGTGAGTAAGTGCTAGCTTAGAGCTAGTCATTTATTCAGCCATGTGGACTACTGTACAGGCATCCATCTTGACTACTGCCTTGTGGATAGCCTAGTGCCTCGTGGGTAGCCCACTCTTATATACATACAGCTCCACCTAGTGTACCATTCTAGAATGACATGTTACTGATCATTACATCCCCCTTCCTTTGAGGTTAAACAAAATCAGTATCAATCAATATCAATCAATCATAACGACATAAACATCTTCACAACAGTCAATACATTTTCCATATAGTTTTCTTTGTATTCAAAGATTAAGGCCTAGAAATTGGGTTTTGGCTTAGCCAGGGCTTTAGCGCCGGAAATTAGTGCCGGTGCTAAGTCCCCTGCGCGCGCCAAAAATTCAGTGGCGCCGCGCCCAAATGGCTGCCGGCGCTACTGAAGGGTCTTAGCGCCTGGAAAAGGGTGCTAACTGCCGTTTCGCACCGCAATTCCGGTGCTGCGGCACCCGATGCGGTGCGGCAGGCTGGGGAAGTGCAGGCCTCCTCCTTCCGTTAAGGAGGAGCTGCCTGCACCCGGCCGCGGCCCGCGCAAATCTGCTTAAAAATGAGCCCGGCACCTCGGACAAGTGCCGGGCTTGCATCTGTTCCGGGGGGGGGGGGGGGAGAGAAGTCCGGGGAGGGAGCTGCGGGCAGGCGGCCGGCGGGAAAGCGGCCGGCCGCCGCGGGGCCTTTAATGCGCCGGCGCTAACTGCAGTAAGGCACCTCTGACAAAACGCTGGTTGCGGCTGCCACGGGTGAGGCGGCCGCAACTCAATTTCGGAGTTCGGGCGGGTTACCATGGCAACCGGGACGCTGCGCACACCGATGACATCATCGGTGCCGGCGCAGCGCTACCAGAGCAACGCCGATTTAGGGCCCCAGGGAATTTCACTACTGGCCATAACTCCGGCGCAAGGCCCTCTAGCGCCTCAAATGAGGCGCTAAGGCTACTGAATTTTCAGCCGTAAGTCTATAAGGCTTTTTTACTTCACGTGTGGATCTTCTCAGCACAGGTAAGTCTGATGTGTTTTCATGAGAGCCTGTATGTGTGTTTGTGTTAGATTGTTCTGGTGGTGAGTGACAAGATTCAGTTGCGGCATTCTCATCGATTTGCTCTTGGATAGTTTTTTGTGTTTTCAGGAGGGAACGGCAGTTCCTCCTGAGAATCTGTCCTTCCTCAGTTCTAACAGTGTATGACCTTGGTCCTACTTCCTCAAGAACTGTAGCTTTCCTGTTCCATGCATCTGGATCCTCAATCCTGACAACATCATCCCTTGTCAATGGTTTCAGAGTTTTGGATGACTTGTCAGAGTGTGATTTCTGTTTCAGCTTTAACAGTTGAAGTCTCTGTCTCAGTTCCTTACTCTGCTTTTCTTTTGCACAGCAGGGTAGCGTGGTATGCAACTTGTGACCCATTAGGAGTTCAGCAGGTGAAGAACCAGAGTCTAAAGGTGAGGCTCGGTAGCTCAACAGGGCGAGATAAGGATCAGACTTGCTTTCTGTTGCTTTTTCAGTAGCTGCTTGAGAACTTGAACACCTTTCTCTGCCTTACCATTCGACTGAGCATACAAAGGACTGGATGTGATGTGCTGGAAGTCATAATGTGCTACAAACTGTTGCCACTCCTTACAGTTGAAGCACGGACCATTGTCGCTAACGGCAATCCTGGGAATTTCATGTCTGGCGAAGACGGATTTCACATGCATTATGACACTGCTTGCTGTGGTGCTTGAGAGCAGTGCCATCTCAGGATAGTTAGAATAGTAGTCAATCACTAATAGATAGTCTTTACCATTCAAATGAAAAAGGTCCATACCAACCTTTTGCCATGGTGCTATTGGTAAGTCAGCTACTATCATTGGTTCCTTTGTTTGTTTGTTTTGGTGTTTCTGACATGTCTCACATTTGCCTATCATGTTCTGAATGTCCTTACTTATGCCAGGCCAATAAACAGTGTCTCTTGCTCTCCTTTAGCATTTTTCAATTCCGAGGTGTCCCTTGTGAATCATTTTGAGCATGTCTTGACGTAGAGCCTGTCGAATGACTATTCTGTTCTGTTTTAGTAATAGTCCACTTGCGACACTCAACTCTGACCTGATGTGAAAGTATTTTGGACAGGAACCTTTTGGCCAACCATGATGAATGTTCTCTATTACTGTTTGTAACACTGTGGCCTAGAAATTGAGTGGGGTTAGCGCCCAATTAGCGGCGCTGGAGGGCATTGCGCTGGAATTATAGCCGTTTCTGAAATTGACTTGGGCCTTACCATCGGCGTTAGTCGGTAGCGCTGCGCCGGCACCGATGACGTCATCAGTGTGCGCAGCGTCCCGGTTGTCGTGGTAACCCGGCCCCAAGCCCAAATTCAGTTGTGCCCGCCTCGCCCATGGCAGGCGCAACCAACGATTGTGGAAAGGGTTCTTACACGCCTTTGCGCCGGCGCATAAAGGTGGAGCGGCGGCCGGCCGCGTTCCCGGCGGCCGCCTGCCCACACCTCCCTTCCCGGACTCCTGCATCACCCCCCCCGCGGCCCTGATGTGTGTGTGCTGCGAGCCCGGCACTTCCCCGAGGTGCCGGGCTCAGATGTCGGGGGAATCCGCCGGTCAGTTGTCGGCTGCAGGCAGCTCCTCCTTAACAGAAGGAGGAGGCCTGCAGTTCCCCAGCCTGCCGCACCGCATCGGGTGCCGCAGCGGGGGATTAGCGCCGGAAAACCCAATTGAATGCCCGTTTTGAGGCGCTAAAACCCTCCTTTAGCGCCCGCCGCCGTTTGGGCCCATCGCAACCGAATTTTCGTCGGGCGCTGCCGCATTAACGCTGGCGCAAAATTTCTGGCGCTACAGCCCTGGCGAACCCACAACCCAAGTTCTAGGCCTGTATCTTTTACCGTTTCTTCTGCTATTTGCTTTGATTTTCTGTCTGACACGGGCAGCGCAGCAGTGACCATACTCACATGAACATCCACGTCTTCCTCAGTAGAGCTCACGTGACTCATTGTGAGTGCTCGGGATAGTGCATCTGCTAACACTATGTATTTGCCTGGTGTGTAGATCAGTTCAAAGTCATATCTTTGCAGCTTCATCATGAGTCATTGAATCCTTGGAGACATCTCATTCAGGTTTTTTTTTATGATGGCAACCAGAGGGCTGTGGTCTGCCTCAACTGTGAAGGTGGGAAGTCCATATATGCAGCCATGAAACTTTTCTAGTCCAACTACCAAGCCTAGACATTCCTTTTCAATCTGGGCGTAGTGACACTCAGTATCAGTCATAGACCTGGAGGCATAGGCAACAGGCTTCCAATCTTCACCCTCTGCTTGTAGCAAGACTGCACCTAGGCCATCTTTTGATGCATCCGTTGACACTTTGATTCTTTTTGTTGGGTCAAAGAAGGTGAGTACAGGTGTGGTTGTCTGCACTGTTTTGAGGTTTATCCACTCTTGTTCATGTCTTTCTGTCCATGCAAACTCATTTGTTTTATGTAGCAGGTCTCGCAGACAGGCTGTCTTGGCTGACAAGTTAGGAATGAACTTTCCAATGAAGTTTATCATCCCCATGATGCGTAGCACTCCTTTTTTGTCAGTGGGTCGGGGCATTTTGAGTATGGCGTTTACTTTTTCCATATCTGGCTCTATTCCTTTACCAGATAGATTATCTCCGAGGAAAGTGACTTCCTGGACGCCAAACTGACACTTGGCTTTGTTGAGCTTCAGTCCATTCCGGCGTATGCTCTGTAGCACTTTAGTCAGTCTCTCATTGTGTTCTTTCAGTGTGGAGCCCCAGATGATGATTTCATCAACATAGACCCGAACTCCTTCCAGACCTTCAATTATGTGTTCCATCGCTCTATGAAAGATTTCAGATGCAGATATTATCCCGAAAGGCATTCTGAGGAAACAATACCTGCCAAATGGTGTGTTGAAGGTACAGTATTTGGAGCTCTCTTCATCCAGTTTTAGTTGCCAAAATCCTTGTGAGGCATTGAGCTTTGTGAAGTATCTGGCACCTGACATTTCACTGGTGATTTCTTCTCGCTTGGGAATCTGGTAGTGTTCACATTTTATGTTTGCATTTAAGTCCTTTGGATCCATGCATATTCTTAGAAACATAGAAACATAGAAGATAGGTGCAGGAGTAGGCCATTCGGCCCTGCGAGCCTGCTCCGCCATTCAATGAGATTATGGCTGATCATCCAAATTCAGTACCCTGTCCCTGCCTTCTCCCCATATCCCTTGATCCCTTTAGCCTCAAGAAATATATCCAACTCTTTCTTGAATATACTTAATGAACTGGCCTCCACCGCCCTCTGTGGCAGAGAATTCCACAGGTTCACCACTCTCTGGGTGAAGAAATTCCTCCTCATTTCAGTCCTAAATGGCTTACCCCTTATCCTTAGACTATGACCCCTGGTTCTGGACTCCCCGGCCATCAGAAACATCCTTCCTGCATCTAGTCTGCCCAGGCCTGACTGAATTTTATAGGTTTCGATGAGATCCCCTCTCAATCTTCTGAACTCCAGTGAGTATAAGCCCAATCGACACAATCTCTCCTCATACGTCATTCCTGCCATCCCAGGTATCAGCCTGGTGAATCTTCGCTGCACTCCTTCCATGGCAAGAATGTGCTTCCTCAGGTAAGGTGACCAAAACTGCACACAATACTCAAGGTGTGGTCTCACCAAGGCCCTGTACAACTGCAGCAAGACATCCTTGTTCTTGTACTCGAACCTTCTTGCTACGAAGGCCAACATACCATTTGCCTTCTTAAACGTCTGCTGCACCTGCATGCTTAACTTCAGTGACTGGTGTACAAGAACACCCAGGTCTCTTTGCACTTCCCCTTCTCCCAATCTATTGCCATTCAAATAATAATCTGCCTTCCTGTTTTTGCCACCAACGTGGATAACCTCACATTTATACACATTATAGTGCATTTGCCATGTTTCTGCCCAATCACCCAACCTGTCCAAATCATGCTGGAGTTTCACAACATCCTCCTCACAACATACCCTCCCACCCAGCTTTGTGTCATCTGCAAATTTGGAGATATTACATCCAATTCCCTTGTCCAGATCATTAATATATATTGTGAACAGCTGGGGTCCTAGGACCGATCCTTGTGGTACCCCACTAGTCACTGCCTGCCACTCGGAAAATGATCCATTTATTCCAACTCTTTGCTTTCTGTCCGCCAACCAGTTCTCTATCCAAGTCAATACCTTGCCCCCAATCCCATGTGCCTTAATTTTGCATGCTAATCTCTTATGCGGGACCTTATCGAAAGCCTTCTGAAAGTCCAAATACACCACATCCACTGGTTCTCCCTTATCTATTTTACCAGTTACATCCTCAAAAAATTCCAGTAGATTAGTCAAGCATGATTTACCTTTTGTAAATTCATGTTGACTTTGTCCGATCCAGTCACTGCTTTCCAAGTGCTCTGTTATTACATCTTTTATAATGGACTCTAGCATTTTCCCCACTACCGATGTCAAGCTTACCGGTCTATAATTCCCCACCTTTTCTCTACCACCTTTTTTGAATAGTGGGGTAACATTAGCTACCCGCCAATCCATGGGTACCGTTCCAGAGTCTTTCGAGTTCTGGAAGATGACCAGCAATGCATCTACTATTTCTAGGGCCACTTCCTTAAGTACCCTGGGATGTAGATTATCAGGCCCTGGGGATTTATCGGCCTTCAGTCCCATCAATTTTCCTAACACCATTTCCCTACAAATACAGATTTCTTTCAGTTCCACCCTTTCATCAGACCCTATGTTCCCCGGCATCTCTGGGAGGTTATTTGTGTCCTCCTTTGTGAAGACAGAACCAAAATATGTATTTAGTTGGTCTGCCATTTCTTTGTTCCCCATTAAAAATCCCCCCGATTCTGACTGCAAGGGACCTACGCTTGACTTCACCAATCTTTTTCTCTTCACATATCTATAAAAGCTATTACAGTCAGTTTTTATGTTCCCTGAAAGCTTACTCTCATATTCTATTTTCCCTTTCTTAATTAATCCCTTTGTCCTCCTTTGTTGAATCCTAAACTGCTCCCAATCCTCAGGATTATTGCTTTTTCTGGCCAATTTATATGCCCTCTCCTTGGACCTTATGCTATCCCTAATTTCCCTTGTTAGCCACGGTTGGGTCACATTTTTGTTTTATTTTTATGCCAAACTGGGATGAACAAATTCTGTAGTTCATCCATTCGGTCTTTGAATGTTTGCCATTGCCTATCCACCGTCAACCCTTTGAGTGCCATTCCCCAATCAATCCTACCCAACTCGCTCCTCAGACCATCGTAGTTTCCTTTATTTAAATTGAGGACCCTAGTCTCCGAGTCAACTACTTCATTCTCCATCTTAATGAAGAATTTGATCATATTATGATCGCTCCGACCCAAGGGGCCTCGTACAACAAGATTGCTAATTAATCCTTTCTCATTACATAATACCCAGTCTCAGATGGCCTGATCTCTGGTTGGTTCCTCGACATATTGGTCCAGGAAACCATCCTGTAAACACTCCAGGAATTCCTCCTCCACAGTATTGTTGCTAATTTGGTTGGCCCAATCTATATGTAGATTAATGTCACCCATGATGACTGCTGTGCCCTTATTGCACGCTTCTTTAATTTCTCTTTTAATGCCATCCCCAACCTCCGCCTTACTGTTTGGAGGTCTATAAACCACTCCCACTAACGTTTTTTTCCCTTTAGTATTTCTCAATTCTACCCATACAGATTCCACCTCATCAGAGCTAATATCCTTCATTACAATTGTGTTAATCCCTTCTTTAACCAGTAATGCTACCCCACCTCTCTTTCCTTTTTGCCTATCTTTCCTGAATATCGAATACCCCTGGATGTTGAGTTCCCAGTCCTGGCCTTCCTTGAGCCACGTTTCCGTTATCCCAACCAAATCGTATTTGTTTACTTCTATTTGCACAGCCAATTCATCACCTTATTACAAATGCACCTCGCATTAAGACACAAAGCCTTCAGGCTTGTTTTTTAACGCTCTTAGACCTATTAGAATTATTATTTACTGTGGCCATGTTTGATTTAAACCGTTGATTTCTCTGACTGCCACTTTTGTTTTTCTCCTTCCTATCTTTTGCTTTTATCCTTGTTTCCCTTTCCTCTGTCTCCCTGCTCAGGTTCCCAACCCCCTGCCATTTTAGTTTCTATTTCTTTACACATACCATGGAGTTAACCCAGTCTATTGGCTCTTCGACTTTCTTGATGACTCCTAGTGTGGTCATTCTGTTCAGTTCTTTCTTGTGCCGGTCACGCAGGGGTGCTGGAACTTTCCGTGGAGCATGTACCACTGGCTGAGCATCCTCCTTTAGCTGGATCTTGTAAGTGAATGGTAGAACTCCAAATCCTTTGAACACATCCTGGAAATTACTCACTACAGAATCCACTGAGTCATCTGGTCTGCTTATGGCACAGTTTATACGGTAGACTCTCTTGACCAGTCCTAAGTCCTCACAAGCTTTGTCACCTAGTAGTGAATCAAGTCCTTCAGCCACAACAGAAAACATGAGATGATGCACTTTGTCTTTGACTGTCACTTTAAGTCTGCATACACCTAAGCTATCTATTTTCTGTCCATTATAGTTCTTCAGTAGTACTGACTTTTTCTGTATTTTGGGCTTTTCTTTCATATTTTTAATGTCACTCATACTGATTAAGTTTGCTTTTGCCCCAGTGTCTAGTTTCAATGTAATTAATGCTCCATTTACCTGCAGTGACATTATCAATTTGTCCTCTTTTACTGCATTAACTTTATGTTCCGCATTGTCCATTCCTGAGGGCTGCACATTTTCTGTATCCTTTTCGATATTGTCACATGACACCATTCCTACAAAAAATGTCTCACTTAAATCAGTGTCCTCAATTACATTGACTTGTTGCCCTTTCTTTGTTTTTACTTTTGAAAAGCATTGTTTGGCAAAGTGATTCTTTCCATTACATTTTGTGCACATTTTTCAAATGCTGGGCATTGTCGTGACTGGTGTTTGTAACCACAGCATCTACAATTAAAAATTCCTTCCTCCGATTGCATTTCATTTCTGTTCTGCCCATGTTTCTTCCCTTTGTAGGACAGCACCGACAGCAGCACAGTCACTCATTACAGTCGCATCATTATTAATTTCACTGAAAGTCTTTGCGTGCTTCTGAGCTAGCTCACTGGCATAGCATATTTTCACAGCATTTTCCAATGTTAGTTCGGTTTCTCTCAACAGATGTTCCCTGACCTTTTTATCATGAATACCAAACACAATCTGGTCACGAATCATAGATGATTTCAGATCAGAGAAATTACATGTCTGTGCTTTCAGTTTCAGATCGGTCACAAAGCTATCAAAAGTCTCATTTTGCTGCTGTGTCTGTGAACGAAACACGTACCTTTCATAGGTTTCGTTCTTTTTGGGAGAACAATGTGTATCAAATTTCTTTAGCACATCTTCAATTTTTTCTCTGTCCTCCTCTTGATCAAATACAAATGTATTAAATACCTCTATCACCTGTGGGCCTGCAACCATGAGCAGTAACGCTGTTTTCCTTGCATCTGGCATCGTACCGAACCCGATGGCTGCAATGTAGAGTTCGAATTGTTGTTTGAAAGTCCGCCAATTGCAGTCGACATTCCCCGTGAGTTTCAAACCCTCTGGTGGCTTCAAATTCTCCATGTCACGTTTCACAATATTCAGCAGATCTTACCAATCCTGATACCATGTTATGTTCATAAATAACTAGACGTTTTCATTATGAACAGCTAGCTTAGAGCTAGTCATTTATTCAGCCATGTGGACTACTGTACAGGCATCCATCTTGACTACTGCCTTGTGGCTAGCCTAGTACCTCGTGGGTAGCCCACTCTTATATACATACAGCTCCACCTAGTGTACCATTCTAGAATGACATGTTACTGATCATTACACTTTGTCCATGTTTGGACCAAGGCTGTAATGAGGTCGGGCGCTGAGTGGTCTTGGCGGGAGCAAACTAGGCATCAGTGAGCAGGTTATTGGTGAGTAAGTGCCGCTTGATAGCACTGTCGATGATACCTTCCATCACTTTGCTGATGATTGAGAGTAGACTGATGGGGCGGTAGTTGGCCGGTTTGGACTTGCCCTGCTTTTTGTGGACAGGACATAGCTGGGCAGTTTTTCTCATTGTCGGATAGATGCCAATGTTGTAGCTGTACTGGAACAACTTGGCTAGAGATGCAGCTAGTTCTGGAGCACAAGTCTTCAGCACAATAGCTGGGATGTTGTCGGGGCCCATAACCTTTGCTGTATCCAGTGCATTCAGCCGTTTCTTGATATCATGTGGAGTGAATCAAATTGGCTGAAGACTGGCTTCTATGATGGTGGGGACCTCAGGAGTAGGCCGATATGAATCATCCACTCAGCACTTCTGGCTGAAGATGGTTGCAAATGCTCCAGCCTTGTCTTTTGCACCCACGTGCTGGGCTCCACCATCATTGAGGATGGGGATATTCATGGAGACTCCTCCTCCCATTAGTTGTTTAATGGTCCACCACCATTCATAACTGGATGTGGCAGGACTGCAGAGCTTTGATCTGATCTGTTGATTGTGGAATTGCTTAGCCCTGTCTATAGCATGCTGCTTCCGCTTTTTAGCATGCATGTAGTCCTGTGTTGCAGCTTCCCCAGGTTGGCACCTAATTTTTAGGTACATCTGGTGCTGCTTCTGGCATGCTCTTCTGCACTCCTTATTGAAACAGGGTTGATCCACTGGCTTGATAGTAATGGTAGAGTGAGGGATATACCGGGCCATGAGGTTACAGATTGTGGTGGAATACAATTCTGCTCTGCTGATGGCCCACAGCGCCTCATGGATGCCGAGTTTCGAGCTGATAGATCTGTTCTGAATATATCCCATTTAGCACGGTGGTAGTGCCACACAACACGATGGAGGCTGCACCGGTCTTTGTCACTGCAGTGGAGCCGAGAGCAGCACTCCACATCCAGCTGTGTATTTTCTTTAAAAACTTACCTTTTTTTGATGGCGGCCTCCAGCGGTCCCTTTAAGGACCACTAGTTAGACCGCATGTAGATAAAATTTTGCTGAATGCAGCCTTCCGGGCATCAGCTACATTCAGGGCAGCCCATTTTGGAAAGGGGACTTCAACATGCGCCCCTTTGCATATGTAAATAGGGGACCTAACACTTGTTTGAGGCATGGGCCCTGGACGCCTCTTTATCTGCCTTTACCCTGCCCACCGGATTGGATGCGTAGGCGGCAGTTTAGCACCTGAAAAATGGCCATGGCGTCTTCTTTTGAAATTACTAGCTCTGACTAATTTTATCTGTAAACTGTTAGCTACTGTAAGTGCACAGTGTATTATAGCACCTAACTGCGACTGAATGGTTTTGTTGGTTAAACATATGTTACTTAAGACCACTTCATTCTTCTGTATTAGGCACTGCTTCTCTTTTAGGGAGTGTTCAGATGAGCTCAGTTACTCAAAAGAGCTGGAGAGCGCCTGCTCCAAATATTCTGTTTTCATAGCTGTCCAGTCGGATAGTTTATAGTGCAGCAGATTGATTACAACATTTAACAGATATTTGTGACATACCTGTGGATGTGGACAGCTGACTGCTCTGGAGATCGAGAAATCGGTCTTTAACCTTCAACTTTCTAAAATGTAACATGACAACCTAATGCTAATTCTAAGCATGTAGATTATTTATACCGCTTCCATTTGTTTCTCCAGAGCTAGTGTTCAAAGTTTGTAGCTTCGTTATAGCATCCCATTCACAACCCATCTCATTTCTAGTCACTTGGACTTCTAATAGTAGGAAGGAATAATGTTGTGACTTGACTATGCGAATGAATATACCATTGTTTCCAAGTTGGACCTTTTCGTAGTTAAGCTTGCAGGCCTTCCTATGGCAAAAGCAATGTTTTTGTTTTGTTGTTAATAGTATATTGTTTTCCCATATGCTCGAGATATCACTAGGAAATGATTAAGTGACATGTGAAGTACAACACAGTCCTACTGTTGTCAAACGCCCATAACTAGAGTTTAAAGAGGAAGCCGCACCACTATTTCTGTTTGATTTTTTCAGTCTAATCGTGTGAGTGGGATGGGTTAGCACACAGTTGAACTGAAGCATCATGGTAAGTTAATGATGGTATCTACTCCCTAATGCTATCAGACATATTCATTCCTCTAAGTCAGTTTCTTCAGTGATTTAAATCTGAATATTGATAACTACACTGTTCAAAAAAAGAAAATCAAAAATTTGTTGGAGTTGCTTGTGGTTCTTTTTAAATGTTTGATTTTTAAAAGGAATACATAATCAAGAGACTCCTTCTTTAAGGTCTAAGGTTTCAACTTTGATCAAGGACTTGAAGCAAGCACTATGCCCAACTGTTAAAGCACACACACACTTGACTTTGGGAGAGGAAAATAAAAGTGTTATTTTGTCAGTTCTGTTGTCTGATGTTCTGATAATGTTACTTTACCTAACATCCTTTTTAGTGAGGATCTTTGTTAAAATTTGTGGACTTCATCTGTACATTTTGTTTGTGGCAACAACTGTTTTAGGACTTGTGAAATGATAAATCAATAAAACATCTATTAATGCTCAAAATGCAAATTAAATGTGACTTTCAAATTTATTTACAAGAAGAGGCACTGTTAATATAAATTAATGCTTGACATATTGTCAGCCATTTTGAGATAATTGCCATTTCCTTACATTACAATAGTGGCTATACTTCAAAAGTACTTGCTTGGCTGTGAAGAGCTCAATAATGTCCTGAGGTTGTGAAAGGTTCTATATAAAGGCAAGTTCTTCCTTTAGATAGTTTCTCTTCAAAATTGGCCTGTAACTAGCAATAAACCTAATCCTGACTATAAGGGCAGGATTTTCCCTGAGGAGGCGGGATGGTGGCGGGGGAGCTGGTTGGCGGGTTCTGGTCCCGCTCCCGTCTGAAACCGCTCTCTGAAAATAATTTTTCGTAGATTGGCCTTGTTAAGCCAGCCCTGCGGGGTTGCTGGCCAATTAACAGGAAGCGGGTCTGATGCCGTCATTTGATGACATGTCATCAGTCGGTTTCCTTAAAGGGACCACAGCCACATTGATATTGACAATTGTGCTGTCAGTGTTCTGCAACATTGAGGTGCTGCGAACACTGACAAGCACTGCACAAAGGTGCACATCTGCACCCAGGCTCTTCCATGACTCCCTCCATATGCTCATGGCGGGAGTCACAGCACGCAGGGAGATTCTCTTCCCTTCCCATGGGCGGAAGAGACCTCCCCAGGAGATCAACGCAGTCTGGTTGCACATTGCACAGGAGGGCACAAGCGGGGATGTCGTCAGGAGTCCCTGGCTGCAGTGACGCCAACCTTTTAATGATCTCAGTAGATCACGAAATGTTGCTGCAAAGCCACACTCAAACTCACCCTGCTGTGCCACTCAACACATCCCCATCACTCTGCCTTCCCTACCCTACACCTGCACATCCTTACTCACACCAACCTACTTTGCACCTCCACCTATCCCTCTCTATCTACATTATCGCTTTCTCATTTCACTAGCTACCCCTCATACTCACCCTCATTCTACTGCAAGCATACCAACTAACAACACACAAGGGCAGGCACTTGAAAGGTTTCGCCAATGTTGATGTGAAGTTTCTGTTAATGTGTTGTCATACAGTGAAATCTATATTTTCAAGACTTCACCTTCTTGGACAGACCTTAGTGAGTTGCAGTGAATGTTGAGACATAACTCCTACCCACCACCCCTCCCCCGCCACCCCCCCTCCCCCGCTATAGTGATGAGCGTGCATGGAATGGCTTGGACGTTATAGGGATGCTTTATGGTGCTGGTGTGGGATGGTGTCAACCTGGCGCACCATGTGGCAGCCAGGGTGTACAGCATCAAGTGAAGTCAATCTGGACATGGTGATGCCATCGCTAGCCTCCCGGGCAGCAATGTTGTCAGGGGCTGATGCCCTGTGTCCTGTGCAGCAACGGGTGATAGCGGCGAAGGTTAGTGTTGTTGTTGATGATGTTGTTGGTGATATTATTAGTGATGTTGGTGTGCCTGGTAATGTTGGTGTTGGGGCTGATTGTGGGGGGATTCAGAGGACCAAGGCCTGATTTTTTCAAGGGCACCGATGTTGCTGGAATAGATGGCAGCTGCAGTGAGATGACAGAAGTGATCTGTCAATGGGAGAGAGGTTGTTCCAGTGAGTTGCCACTGGATAGAGAGTTGGCTCTAAACACTTGCAAGCTAAAGAAATCTCTATATGTCTTACAAATGCAGTAACCAACAGTTTCTGAGATCTGAAACTGAACAGCTGCAACATGGCATCCTTTATACTACTTCTGAAGCTGTCAGGTTATCAGATAAATCAAAGCAGACTCAACTCACACCAGGGTGAACTGGCGTGTTCCCCGAGCAGTGGGTAACCCATGGGAGAGCACCTAAAATTACCAGGTAGGCTCAAAATAGCATTAAATTGGCTGTTAACAAGCCATTTAATGATCTAAATTGTCTCCCCCACCGCTTGGTGTCAGGTCAGTTCTGCGCAGACAGACCTGACACCTGGGAGACTCGTGTGGAGGCGGGTTGACAGCAGATTTCCTACCTGATGTCAATCTTTGCTATTTTGACAGCGGACCTGCCACCAAACCCATACTCTGGGCGCCAGCATAAATTCAGCCCCAAGTATTTTCTCGATTCAGCACTCTTGCTTCTGAATCAGAAGGTTGTAGGGTCCAGGATTTGTGGACATAATCTAGCAGATGATTTTTCAGACATGTCATCCTTTGAATGAGACATTCAACTGAGGCCAGCATGTGGGTTCTCATGGATGTAAAAGATCACATGGCATTATTTGAAAAAGAGCAAGAAGATCTCCAAGTGCCAAAGCCAGAATTATTATCGCAGCAAACACTACCAAAATAAAAACTGACCATTCACCTCATTTGTTGTTTGTGGAATCTTGCTGCCTGCAAAATGGATGCCATATTTACCTAGATAATATTGATGACTGCACTTAACAATGCAATTCATTTTATGTGAAATGCTTTGGGATGCATAATAAGATGTTAAATAAATACTTCCATCCTACTCTCCCTTCCTCCCTCTTTCTTGCTTCCTACTCTAAGATATAATCGTGTCCCATACAATACCATCCATGCTAGCTTTCCCTACCGTCTGAAGCCCATAAATACTACCCCACTTAATTACACTTCTTCGCTTACAATGTTGCAGTTAACTGGCTTTGCTCTTCAGCAAAAATATTATTGGTATATTAAAAATATATTTGATAAATTATTTTTCGGGGTGGGGGAGGGAGGAAGAAACAAAATTTCCCTAAAAGGGTGAAATTCAGCCAAATAAACCAGGACCAATCCAGTTTCAATCTATTACCTGTGCTGAGTTAGCTGGTCTCAGCTAGGATGTTAGTCGGGGCACTACAATTGGTCTCAATATCTTGAACTAGCAAGCAGAAGAATTATCCAAGAGCAGGCATAGCAGTGATGTCTCCACAGTCAAACAACTCACCAACAGTCACTGCTTTGCTCACGTAAGGATCAGCCACTCAGGTGAGGTGCTAGAGGACAGTCCAAGGTATTGGATCTGTACCCCA
Organism: Somniosus microcephalus; assembly: GCF_052327205.1. Classification (NCBI taxonomy): domain Eukaryota; kingdom Metazoa; phylum Chordata; class Chondrichthyes; order Squaliformes; family Somniosidae; genus Somniosus; species Somniosus microcephalus. The sequence continues at coordinate 90,046,234 of NC_140992.1, read as the reverse complement.
GCACCTTGGTATCAATGATTTCAAGAGAGGAGGGAAGGAAAGTGGAAAAGGGGGAAAAAATCCCACCAATCATATTCTCTTTACTATTTGATTAACTATGTGATAAGAAACAATGGTTTTTAGAAAAGTATCTTTTACCTTCTGGGCAACTCTTTTGAGTTTATGCAGTCTCAATAAACTGAAGAATGTATAACAACTGCAGCTCACTCCTAATCTTTCCTACTTGTGCCCCGTCCAAGTAGTCTATTTAACCAGACAATGAATCAGTTCTGGAATTAAGCTGAATCCATTGATTTGATTTTATCATTTTTATTTTTGGTCCGTGTTGGCACACCACTGTGCTTTATTTTTGTGTTTATACCCGTTAATTAATGTGTAAATAAACTTAATAAAACAGGTACCATTTTAATTTACAAAGTAAGAACAAGTAGTGAAGTAATAAAGTGTGTAACAAGTACCAAAAGGTTCTAAGCCACTGTTAGATCCATGTATCTTAATGTTGTGTCCTTCAATAATCAGACAAAAGACTGCAGGGAATGATCAACAGGTGTTTACTGAATGAGGGTTACTCTAGAACTAACTGTACAGATCACTACTCAGGGTTTATATACAGGTGTGGTCACTGCCGGTACTACAGTATACAGGAGCTGTAAAAAGTAGTTCTCCCCTTAAAGGTACATACATTACAATTCCTCCCCTTTTAGATTAACAGTACCATAACACTCATTTAACAATTAAATATCAAACTAATTACAATTAACACTTGTAACGTGCAAAATTAGCTGAAAATAGTCTATTTATAAATTCAGTCTTTGGGGAGGCTTCCTGATCCTTTCTGGATAGCGCCTTTCCCGAGTGTCTTGCTCTTGGTGCGGAGGCGATTCTGGCCCCCTGTCGTCGGTTGGTTCATCAGCTTCCGATGCTACTGTTTCTGAGGTAGATGAGACCTGTACGTCGGGTTCCTCACCAGGTACGTATGGCCGAGACATGGGGTTGACGCGTTCCTGTGACTCTAGGATCTGGTCAGCATGGCGTCTCACAATGTTCTCCCCAACATCCACTGTGTACATTAGTGGCCCCTGCCGTGTGCATATCATTCCTGGTTGCCATTTCTCTGTTCGGTAGTCGCGGGCCAGGACTGGTTGCCCTACATTGAAGCTCCTTGTCGGCTTCTCATTGATGTGCTGGAATTGCTTACTCTCGACATCTCTTCGTACATTTGGTCTGAGCAAATCCAGATGAGATCTCAACCTTTGGTTAAAGAACATCATGGCCAGGGCCTGGTTGGTGACTGCATGTGTCGCATTTCTGTAGGCTAACAGGAAATTGTCCACCTTATGCTGCAGTGGAATGTTGTCATCGCACATGGCCTTTACTGCTTTTTTAAAGGTTTGTACGAACCTCTCAGCCAATCCATTTGTGGCTGGATGATACGGGGCGGATGTGTAATGCCTTACCCCATTCCTTTTCATAAATCTTCGAAACTCTTTGGACACAAACTGTGGTCCGTTATCAGAGCAAATCTGCTCTGGCAAGCCGTTCCTGGCAAAAATGGTCCGTAGGACTGCAATAGTTTTCTCCGTGGTGGTGGAGGACATTTTGATCCTCTCAGGCCATTTTGAGTGCGCATCCACGGCTATTAAAAACATTGAGTCCACGAATGGACCAGCAAAATCAATATGCACCCGTTGCCATGGAGAAGAGGGCCACTCCCATGGGTGTAGAGGGGCATGTGGTGGTGCATTTTGGACCTTCTGGCATCCTGAGCAGCTCTTTGTCAGGTCCTCGATTTGCTGATCGAACCCCGGCCACCACACATAAGCCCTAGCAAGGCTTTTCATTTTCACCCCTCCCAGATGACCTTCGTGAAGCTCATTGAGCGCTCTCTCCCTTAACTTGGGTGGAATTACCACTCGGGATCCACACATCAAGACCCCCTGGCATACTGACAGCTGTTCTCTTCTGGATGAGAATGCTGGCAACAGTGAGTCGCCATGTGCTGGCCATCCCTTCACCGTCAAATCATATACCCGAGACAGCGTCGGGTCATTTTGGGTCTCCTTCTCTATACCAGCATTAGTTACTGGCAAGCATTCAATTATAGTCGAATGAAATATTTCGACAGGATCCACTGCTGGTGCTTCCTCCACAGTAGGCAGTGGCAGGCGTGATAGCCCATCAGCGTTTCCATGCTGTTTCGTGCCCTTATACTCGATTTCATATTGGTGCGCCCCTAGAAAAAGGGACCATCTTTGTAGCCGTCGCGCAGTCATCACCGGAACGCCCTTCATTGGATTAAAGATGGAGACAAGTGGTTGGTGGTCAGTCAGCAAGGTGAACTTCTGCCCGTGCAGATAGTGATTGAACTTTTTCACTCCCCACACTAGGCTGAGGGCCTCCCTGTCAATCTGGGCGTAGTTACGCTCGGCTGAGGTTAGTGACCGAGACGCAAAGGCTACTGGCTTCTCCGAGCCGTCCGGGAATTTGTGCGACAGCACCGCCCCAATGCCATAGGGTGATGCACCACACGCCAACCGAATTGGTAGTGCTGGGTTGAAATGAGCCAACGCCTCTTTTGATGTGATCAATGCTTTGCTCTTCTGGAAAGCTCGTTTACATTCGTCACTCCACTTCCATGGTACCCCCGTTTGCAGTAGGGTGTTCAGTGGGTGTAGTATGGTAGACAAATTCGGCAAGAACTTATGGTAGTAGTTCACCAGCCCGAGGAACGACCTCAGTTGTGACACATTTTCCGGTGCTGGAGCCTTGACTACTGCCTCAATCTTTTCAGAGGACTTATGCAACCCGTCTTTATCAATAACATGGCCTCAATATGAGATCTGCTTCTGGAAAAACTTGCATTTGTGGCGATTAGCTCGGAGCCCATATTCCTTCAATCTAGTGAGCACCTGCTCCAGGTTGGCGAGGTGATCACTGTCATTTTCGCCCGTGAGCAGGATGTCGTCCAAATAACACTGGGTCCCTGGAATCCCTTGCAGGACTTGTTCCATTGCCCTTTGCCAAATAGCCAGAGCTGATGCTACCCCGAACACCAGCCGGTTGTATTGGTAGAGACCTTTATGAGTGTTGATCGTGAGGTACTGTTTCGAGGCTTCTTCTACCTCCATTTGCAGGTACACCTGGGCCAGATCAATCTTAGTGAAGCGTTTCCCTCCAGATAGCGAGGCAAAAATATCTTCAATCGGCGGAAGCGGATATTGTACAGTGTGAAGGATTGGGTTCACTGTCACCTTAAAGTCCCCACAGATGCGAACCTTCTTTGGTTCCCCAGGCGTATTACTCAACGACCTCTTCATTACAGGAATAATGGGTGTAGCCCACTCGCTCCAGTCCACTTTGGACAGTACTCCTGAACGTTCCAAACCTTCCAGCTCTGCTTCGACGGCTGGGTGGATCACATAAGGTACCGGTCTGGCCTTAAAAACTTTGGGCTTGCATTTTCCTCTATTTTGATCGTCGCTGTTATGCCTTTTAGTGTTCCGAGTCCCTGCTGGAACACTTCTTGTGCGTCAGTTAGCATTTTTGACAGTCGTCCAGGTGTGACGTCGTCATCCTTTTTGGCATCTACAGTCAGTGCTTGTATGGAATGCCAATCTAGCTGTATCTTCCGGATCCATTCACATCCTAGTAGTGGTGGTCCTCCATCTGGCAATACATATAGGTCCATTTTTGGTGTTTCCTTGCCGTTATATATAACGTTCACCCTTATTTTTCCTTTGGGGCAGACTTTTTGCCCCGTGTACGTCTTCAAGACAATCTTTGTATCTCTCAAGGGTATATGAGAAAATAGCTGCTTGTAGTCCCTTCGGTTTATGACTGTTAGGGCTGATCCTGTGTCCAATTCCATTTTCACTTGGAATCCTGCTATCTTGAGCGTGACCCAGATAGTTTGGTGATCCTCCGTTTTGATCACATTATGTAGTTTCAGACAACCCAGCTCCTTGCTTCCGGAGCCTGTATCACTTTTCTGTTCATCTGAACTACTCTCCGTCACCTTATGTACCTTCTTGTACTTCTCCTGTGGAGATTTCTTGCTGCTGGTTTTCTTTCCCGACCTGCAGACTCTTGCTATGTGTCCTACTTTTCCACACTGTCTGCACACTTTGTCCTTGAACCAGCAATCATTATGGTCGTGTGTTGTTCTGCCGCAGCGATAGCACTTCACTGTTTCGTATGACATTTCATTTGTGCCATATTCTTACGATCTCCGTTGTATCTCTGCAGCGCCCCGTGTGGCTGCTTCATGTGATACTGCAATGCTGAAAGCCTTGTCCAGCGTAAGATCCTTTTCTGATAGAAGCCGTTTCTGGGTTCCTTCACTTTGAAGCCCACACACAAACTTGTCCCTTAAAGTATCTGCTAGTCCTGTTCCAAACTGGCAGTGTTTCGATAGCTTGCGCAGTTCCGTTAAATACTCAGCATTACTTTCATCTTTATGCTGGTTCCTTTTGTGAAACTTAAATCTTTCTGCTATCAGCAGCGGTGTGGGCTTTAAGTGGTCCTGTAGGATTGACACTATGTTTTCAAAATCCTTTTCTACTGGCTTCTCTGGGGTTACTAGGTTTCGTAGTAAGCCATACGTTTTTGCACCCATTGAATGCAACAATACCAGCGCTTTCTTCTCATCTGGCACTTCATTCGCCTTGCAGTATACTTCTATGCGTTCGACATATGTCATCCAATCTTCAACTTCATTGTCGAACGCTGTGATACTGCCACTCTTCGGCATTTTTGGGTGTGGTTAGACTGGCTTAAAATGGCGTCTCCCACGCTTTCCTTTCTTCCCCGCTGCAGCTTAAAATGGCGTCTCCCGCGCTTTCCTTTCTTCCCCGCTGCGGCTTAAAATGGCGTCTCCTGCGCTGCTGCCAACACCGCTCTCAGCGGTCCTCGTGGCAAATGGCGACGCCCTGTGGGTTTCGTGTGCTGCTCCTGCGCTGCTGCCAATGCCGCTCTCTGCAGTCCTCGTGGCAATGGCAGCGCCTCGCGTTTTCCTGCGCGCCTCTCTCCCCCGTTGACGCTGCTCGGCCCTTGAACACTGGCTGCGCTCTGCTCTCTCTCGCCTCTCTCCCCCGTTGATGCTGCTCGGCCCTTGAACACTGACTGCGCTCTGCTCTCTCTCGTCTCTCTCCCCGTTGACGCCGCTCGGCCTTTTTCTGTGCCGCTCGGTCGGCTCTAGCCGCCGCTGTCCGGGAAGGGTCTGCGCAGTACCTGTTGCCAGCCCGTTTCGCTGGACCACCGTGACTGGAAAGCCAAGCCTGGCTCTCGACAGCCTCCCCTGCGAAGCTCAAATCTCCACTGGATGACTGGGCGGTTGCCCGTGGTCGATGCCCGTGCTTCTGGACTTGACCTCCTTCCACTGTTCTCCAGGAGCGAATCCCTGGGAGGTGATGCAGAGTTGCAGGTAGGTTCGAATCTGCGTCGTCGCCAATGTTAGATCCGTGTATCTTAATGTTGTGTCCTTCAATAATCAGACAAAAGACTGCAGGGAACGATCAACAGGTGTTTACTGAATGATGGTTACTCTAGAACTAAGTGTACAGATCACTACTCAGGGTTTATATACAGGTGTGGTCACTGCCGGTACTACAGTATACAGGAGCTGTAAAAAGTAGTTCTCCCCTTAAAGGTACATACATTACAGCCACCAGCACTATTCTTGAGATCCTTCCAACATTATTAAAATTTTATCCACAAGATAAATTGGGTATCAGAGCTTATGTTAAGTTTCTTTTCTTAAATATTAACCAGCCAAAATATTTCCTGAATCTAACTGAAGTAAGTCAGGAACATTAAGACCAGATATTCAATACTTCAAAGAGCACAGAAATGCTGCAAATGCATGATCAGATCCAGTCAGATTCGGGTATTTTTCCCATTTTTTTGGCAATAGAAAGAAAAAACTTGAATATAAATAGCACCTTATCATGTCTTCCAAAAACCTCCCAAAGTGCTTTACACACAATGCCCTGAAGTCTGCAAGCTGTGTTGTTAGATAGGAAAATGCAGCAGCCATTTTACATTCAGCAAGAACCCACAAACAACAGTGAGATGAACGCCCAACTGATCTGTTTTTTGGTACTGGTGGTCGAGGGAGGAATCCTGGCCAGCTGCACTGGGAGAACTCCTGTACTTCTTTGATAATTGTTGTGGGATCTTTAAAGGGGTCGCTGGAGACCTCTCAAAAACAGCCCAGGAAATTTTGAGTCTTTATTTTTGTGGGCCCAGGAGAAGCTGTCGGCCTGGTCAAGCAGCCCTCCCCACCGCCACCACCACCAGGACCCAACCTGCCAGTCTGCTCAGCATGAGAGCCAGACGGTTTCTTACCGTCCCACAACCAACGAGCTACAGTGGAGTATCTGTTTGCCGTCTGCAACACATCGGCAGTATTTAAATGAGGACCGAACCTGAATTTGGTTTCACGCCTTGCGTCGACCCAGGGCAGCTGCTCTGCTGACTTCACGCCTGTTTTTGAGACAGAAGTTGACTTTCTCGGCCTTTGTTTTCATATTCTGCTGTAAGCATTGTTCTTATGCACAATATCAAAAATTGTTTATAGTGCAGGAAGTTTGCAGATGTTTTCGCTTCGCATTCTGTAGTCGTGTTTTGTATGCAAATCAAACCAATACAACTTCTATTTTTTCAAAATCTCTGCCCAATCCCAATTGGAGTCTTTATAGCCTGTATCAGGTTTTAAAGGGTAAAATGTTCAGTGAAGCTTTATTTTTGTAGTAATATGATATCTCTGCTTACTGCATCAAACTTTTCACTATTTACTATAACAGAAAGTTAACATGAAGGTACAGCAAGCAATTAGGAAGGCAAATGGTATGTTAGCCTTTATTGCAAGGGGGTTGGAGTATAAGAGTAAGGAAATCTCGCTACAATTATAGGGCTTTGGTAAGACCACACCTGGAGTACTCTGCATGGTTTTGGTCTCCTTACCTAAGGAAGGATATACTTGCCTTAGAGGAGTGCAACAAAGGTTCACTAAAATGATTCCTGGGATGAGAGGGCTATCCTATGAGGAGAGATTAGGTAGAATGGGCCTATATTCTCTGGAGTTTAAAAAAATCAGAGGTGATCTCATTGAAACATATAACATTCTTCGAGGGCTTGACAGGGTAGATGCTAAGAGGCTGTTTCCCCTGGCGGGAGAGTCTAGGACTGAGGGTCGTAGTCTCAGGATAAGGTGTTGGCCATTTAGGACTGAGATGAGGAGAAATTTTCTTCACTCAGAGGGTTATGAATCTTTGGAATTCTCTACCCCAGAGGGCTGAGGAGGCTCAGTCGATGAGTATATTCAAGGCCGAGAGCGATAGATTTTTGGGCACTAAGGGAATCAAGGGATATGGGGATAGGGCGGGAAGGTGGAGTTGATGTAGAAGTTCAGCCATGATCTTATTGAATGGCGGAGCAGGTTCGATGGGCCATATGGCTTACTCCTGTTCCAATGTCTTATGTTCTTATATTTGTATTCCCATTGATACAATTCTGTGTTTGTCAGCAACAGACTGGGTTAGCATCCCGCTAACATGGAGACTACAAGCATTTTAGTATCTCGGCTAGGAGCTTGCAAGAATGACGTATTGAGTCTAAGTGAGCATAAATGTTAGTCAAACAGAGTACCAACTAGAGCTACCCTGCACATTTTGTATGGCTATATTTAAGTTACAATTTTTTTCTCTATACTAGTGCATATCAATCTTATATTTAGCATTTGTGTTTTTTCATACAACTACTAAAGCAAGTGAATATGTCAGAAAGTACAGTGAGATTTACTATTCAATATTCTATACTAGTGCTGTCTGTGCATGATGGGAACCAAATAGAGGACTATGCATTAAGATGCTGCTACAAAAGCAAATTAAATTGCCGCTGGTGATTTGAGTTTCCAATCATTCTGTTTTTAAAAAGACTGGGCTTTCCACCATTTATCAAACAAATCCAAATTTACACGTTACATATATATGTGTGTGTGCATTCCTTTCTTTGGCATAGAAGTGACTCCTACAGTATAATTGCTTGCTGATGGCATCAGTGTTCTGACAATGGAGCTCATATCAGAACTATAATTTTGATAAATTGTTGGCATATAGCATTTCTAAAGGGTTTTCATTCTGGGCATGCCCAGAATATGCATAATTTATTTATTGTATTTCCTCCAATGCATAAGAGAATTTACTCCTATCCCTTTGGTGTGGTGTGCACTATCCTATATGAAAATATTTTAATTGCATTTCTCTTGCACTGTTACAGATAGAGACCCGGTAAGCCAAGGTCCAGGTTTCCTCCCACTCCTCAGTTGAAATAAATTGGCCAGGATCCCATTCCTAGCCTCCTATTCTCCATTGTTTGAGTTATCTCAGCATACTAATAACAGAGCTATCTTTTTCTAGCAGAATTTTGCTTTCTATTTTATTAATGTAGTCTTATTACAGATTTTGTCAGATTATTAGTGTCTCTTTTGGGTGTAGAAATGCTTGATTTGATGGTAGAAGCACAAATCGAGGGGAGAAATTGGACCCCGCGCCTGTTTTCTGGGTGTAAAATGGGCACGAGGACCGACACCCTGTGCTCCGAGGATATCTGAAAGACATCCGAACCGATATTGGGATACCCCTATATATATGTACATATGTTTTATAACCCCTCTACATAAACTAGATTGCAATGAGTGCAGCAGGTGTCAAACCTGCTCTGCTTGGGTTTCTTAAGTAGTCGGTGGGGTCTAAGCAAAATGTGAGTCCTCCCCTTGACTCCACATAACTCGTGATCACCCCCCACCCCACCCCCCGCCATTGCCATTCCAATCCACCCTCTTGGGAGGCATGTGGCCTGATATTCAACAGTGTAAAATGGGCGAGCTGCCCATGGAGACATGACGAGCACTGGCAACTTGTCTAAATAATTTAAATAATCCCTGAGGCTCAATTCCTGGTCGGCCTCGGGTCTCCTGGTTGGGGCACGCACTGTCTGTGCTCTACTGCCTATGGGCCATAAACAATTTCTATGCCCAAATCTCTCTGAGACAAGTAAATCAGTGAAATCATTTAGTAATACAATTTAGAGATTAATTCACCCTAGAACCTTTCCACTCATAATCAAACCTTTAAATCAAAATGATCTGATAGAAAGCTGAAGGGGACTTATAATTTACTTACGGCTGCAAACAGGTGTACACAAACCATCGGGTTGGATGCTAAATTTAGAGAAATAGGAGCGCATGTTTGAAATCTATACAATGGCAGGTAATCCTCCAACTGCTTATTGCCTGCTCTCATCCAGGTTGTTATGTAGCTGAGCACAACCAGCTAATACTAATGTTTTATTTTTATTTATAAATATGGGGAAAGAGATAATCTGTGTTGGAGTAGGACTAAAAGCCCAAATATTAATGTTGTTGATGAACACTTAACATATCTGTATGCCATTTTCTGTCCATTAATTAATTGCAGACATTGCCCTATTTCTTACAAATAGGTTAATAGCTCCATTAAAACACCGTATGGGTCATATGAATGCGTTAAGAGTTGATCCACTAATTTTGGCGCCAGTAATTTCTAGTATAGGGTCTTATTTTGAGCCCTTGACCTCCTACCTGCCCAAATGAATTGAATTATGTTTAACAAACCTTTTGATAGGAACAGATATGAAATACATTTGTAGTTACTGTACTTTATTCTGAGTAAGAAATGAGTTTTAATCACTTTTACATGACCTAGTCATGACAGTGGGAGGCTAGGCAATTGATCTATATCTCTAGAGTTACTTGGCTTTTCTACTTGGATGTGACAATACCACTTCCTATAAAGCAAGATTGTTGGGCATTCATTTGATAATGGCCCAGAAATTAGTGTCCCAACGTGCGAGTAAGCACCGTGTACTCACGCGTGGGACCGATGGAATTGCCGGTTTTCTGCATGCACAGCGCATGCGCGGGAAACCGGCATTTCCGATCCTCTGAACCAAGGGGTTCAGAGGTCGAACGCGTGCGCGCAGGAGTCTGCGCGTGCGCATTGAACTTCCTTTTTTTTCCAGGTTTGCCCGTGCGTGAAGGCCTCCACTTTTTACACTTTAAAAAAGCAGACGTAAGGACTTAATTTTAAAAGGTAAGTGGTCTATTAATTAAAATTAGAATTTTTTTTCCACAGGTTTATTATTATTAAAGACTTTACAGTAAGGTAAGTGTATTTTTAGCCCTGATTTTTTATAAAATTATTTTTTTCAAAAATTTAAATTATTGTTTAAAATAGTTATTTAAAGTTATTTATAGTTTATTTAAATAGTGTGATATTTTTTAAAATTTTATTTCAAGTTTAAGTACTGTTTTGGGCGCCTGGAGTTTTCATGAGTTTGACAGTTCTGCCAAACTCATGAATTAACTTTTGCATCCTCCAATTGGTTGCCCAGTGCTCACGTGATCCCAGCCGACGCATCGCACTAAGTACACCGCTGGGTCACGCAAGCACAGCGCGCCAGGAGCTGAACCGGGCCACAGACAGGAAATCCACGCAGGCCCAGGCTTCAACTGCCGGCGCGCTAGGTAAGTGTAGGTCGGGGGCTTGCACCTGCGGGAAGCCCCCGACACGAATTTCTGGGCCAATATATATTTCTAATTGTGATATAGGCTAATAAGAGGAAATCCAGTTCATGAATCATATGTGAGAATTCAACATTTGGACATTTAAAAGAATATCCATCTGTATCTATAATATTTTAGAAGTATTGGTCTACTGCACATTTGCGATTTTTCACACTTAAGGGCCAATTTCAATCATGCCTGCCTGAAAGGAACAGGGTGGGCGGGTGGTTAAAATGACAGTTGCACGATTCCCGTTGTGTTCAAGATACCGCCATTTTAACGGTGTAGTTACTAGTTTCAAGAAAGTCACCCACCACAGGCAGGCAAGGGCCTCATTAGTATGTCGAAGTTAGTATCCTATGACACAATTAAGACCCTGATTCCATTTTAACTCGCACACAGAGCCGGACCCACCAGTGAACCTGGCAGAAAGCAAGAGCAGAGCCACTAAAAGGAAGGGGAAAGTGATTAATCAATCAAAATGTATTTAAAAGAATTTTCGGCCACTATTTTTTTCTCTGAGTAATGGAAATATCTCTTGTCAAAAATAACATTTTAAACAAAATAAAAACATCAAAAAAATTTATTTCACAATAAAATGATTAAATTGACAAATGGAGTAATTTTTTGTGCCTTTTAATAGTTCCATTGAATGTTTTGCTTCAAGCTCAATCTGTCTGAAAACAGTTGAAGGGAGTAATAAACCACACCTGTGCGCCCTGAGCAAGTGCAGTTTGAAGACTTTCCCAACATGTGTCAGTAGGTTTCCGGGTGAGTTGGAGTAGAAGGTGTTTCTTCTTTTCCTGTGAAGATGTGAATTTCTTTGCCTTTTTCCAAGAAGAATTCAAAACAAACTTGAAATTAAATTGCCAAAGTTTAATTACAAGCAAATTTCACATTTTGAATACTAACAACTGCTACTTTTCTTTTATGAACTGTTCAATTTTTCCTCACAGTTAGTCAGACAAAACCTGTCATAACAGTACTTGTGGTTTCCTTCAATGGCTTTTAGAAAGCACAATAATGATTGTTTTTTGAGAATGGATTTATTTTTCTCAGACAAGTTGAATAGTATTTCAGTTTGTTTATCCAAGTGATTTAAATCTAACTAAGAGATGAATTTGAATTATTGGGATCTTTCTGACTGACGACTGCCCATATCAATCATAGCAAGAGTCTTCAATTTGGTTCCAAATTCAGTTACAAATTTTTCTCCTGAGACTGAACTTTTTTGTACAAAAATTTGTCAACTGCATAAACAATTAACTTTTGAGTGTTTTCTATTGGTTTATGGAAATTTGTGTTTATTAAAGACAATATAGGTTGACAAACACACTCATGTCCAAAAAAGCCTTTGAAACAGTACCACATACTAGACTCATAACTAAGGGCAGAACATGTGGAGTCAGAGGACAAGTAGTAGAATGTAGAGCAAGCTGGCAACAAAACAGAAAACAGAGAGTAGGGGTTAAAGGTCGTTACTCGGATTGGCAAAAGGTGGGAAGTGATGTTCCACAAGGATCGGTGCTGTGACCACTGTGGTTCACCATTTACAGAAACTATTTGGACTCAACACTCGGAAGTACAATTTCAAAATTTGTGGATGGCACCAAATTGGGGCATGTAGTTAATATAGAGGAGGACTGCGACAAAATACAGGAAGACATTAATAAACTTGCAGAATGGGGCTGTAATTGGCAAATGAACTTCAATATAGATCTGTAGTGTATCCTTGAAGAAGGAACTATATTCTGCAGCCCCTGTATACTGCAGTACCAGTAGTGACCACCCCCGTATATAAGCCTGTGTAGTAACTTTGTATAGTAGTTCCAGTTTTGTCTCCATTCAGTAAACACCTGTTATAACCAACTTCTGCAGTCCGTGTCTCAATTACACACGGACATTACATTGGCGACGAACAGATCCGAACTTACCTACAGTTCTGCACCACCTCACGGGGATCCATCCCTGAAGCGAAGTTATTAGAGGCCGAAGCTAGAAGGAAGAAATCCAAAAAGAAAAAAAAACAAACAGAAGAAACGGGCGTCGACCGTGGCCAACCGCCCTCTGATTCATCGAATTTGAAGATTTGCAGGAGAGGCTGTCGAGAGCTGGGCTTGGTTATCCAGTCTATGGTGTTCCAGCTAATTGGGCTGGTGGCAGGTAGTACACTGATCCTTCCTGGGCTACCCGAGAAGATGGAGGGAAGTGTCCCATAGGGTCTGCTCTGACGACAGGAACAGTAATTAAAATAAAAGAAAAAGAAATTAGAAGCGCAGAAAGCCGCGAGGAGCTGCAGTTTACCACGGGGACCGCGGAGAGCGGCGTTGGCAGCAGCGCGGGGGGAAGCGCGCGAAGACCATTGGGCGTCGCCATCAAGGCATAAAAATGCCAGCAACAGCGCTGGCAGCAGCGGAAAAGGCAGAAAGCGCGGGAGGCGCCATCTTAATCCAGCGGGGAAGAAGGCAAAGCGCGGGAGGCGCCATTTTGTTCAATCAGGGAAGAAGGCAAAGCGCAGGAGGCGCCATCTTAGATCTCCAAGATGCTGAAGACTGGCCATATCACTGCCTTCGATAATGCAATAGAGGACTGGACCACGTATGTGGAAAGAGTCGAAGTATATTGCAAGGCAAATGAAGTAGCCGATGAGAAAAAGGCATCGGTACTACTAAACTTAATGGGCGCAAGAACGTACGGCCTATTGCGGAACCTGATCACTCCAGTCAAACCGATGGCGAAGAGTTTTAACGAAATTGTTGATATCCTACAGGAACACCTAAATCCTACACCGCTGCTGATAGCAGAAAGATTTAAATTCCACAAGAGAAATCAGCATAAAGATGAGAGCAATGCTGATTACCTTACGGAACTACGCAAGCTATCAAAGCACTGCCAGTTCGGAGCAGGACTGGCAGATACCCTATGGGACAAATTTGTCTGTGGACTCCTGAGTGAAGGAACCCAGAAGAGGTTACTCTCAGAGAAAGAGCTGACGCTAGATAAGGCTTTCAGCGTGGCAGTATCGTACGAAGCAGCAGCAAGGGGAGCTGCGGAAATACAGTAAAAGCCACAGGAATACGGCACCCATGAAATGACACGGGGATTTGAAAAATGTTATCGCTGCGGCAGAACAACCCATGACCAGAAGGACTGCTGGTTCAAGGACAAAACATGCAGGCAATGTGGAAAGATGGGACACATTGCATGAGTTTGCAGGTCTGGGAAGAAGACTAACGACAACAAAAAGACTACTAAGGAACAGTACAGGAAAGTACAAAAGATGACGGACAGTAGCTCCGAAGACCAGAAGAGCGATAGTGAATCCGGGAACAAGAGACTAAGCTGTCTCAAACTACACAACGTAATCGCAAAAGAGGATCACCGAAACATTTGAGTCACCCTCACGATAGCAGGGTCCCAAGTCAAAATGGAATTGGATACAGGATCAGCCCTGACCATTATGAATCGACGAGACTACGAGCGGCTATTCACACACATACCCTTGAAAGACACATCCATTGTCTTGAAGACATATATGGGGCAGAAAGTATACCCCAGAGGGAAAATAAGGGTGCCAGTCGAATACAACGGCAAGGAAATACAGAAATTGTATCTGTACATACTGCAAGATGGTGGACCACCGTTATTGGGACGTGAATGGATCAGAAAGATAATTTAGACTGGCACTCCATTCAGGCACTGACTGTGGCTGGTAAAAAGGATGACGATGTCACAACTGGACGATTGTCACAAATCTTAGCTAACGCTAAAGAGGTATTTCAACAAGGACTGGGATCTCTTAAAGGCGTAACCGCCTCGATAAAAATAGAAGAGAATGCAATTCCCAAGTTTTTCAAAGCAAGACCGGTACCGTATGCAATTCGTCCAGCCGTCGAGGCAGAGCTGGAGAATCTGGAGAATGCAGTCGTGTTATCTAAGGTAGACTGGAGCGAGTGGGCGACACCCATCGTTCCTGTCATGAAGAAAACGTTAAACAATAAGTCTGAGGAGCCAAGGAAGGTTCGCATCTGTGGGGACTTCAAGGTGACTGTGAACCCAGTCCTTCACACAGTACAGTATCCTCTTCCGAGGATAGAAGATATTTTCGCCTCACTATCTGGAGGGAAACGTTTTACAAAAATTGACCTAGCGCAAGCATATTTGCAGATGGAGGTTGAAGAATCCCTTGGGAAATATCTCACGATAAACACTCACAAAGGTCTTTACCAGTATAATCGACTGGTATTCGGAGTAGCATCAGCTCCGGCTATATGGCAAAGAGCGATGGAACAAGTCCTGCAAGGGATTCCGGGGACTCAGTGTTACTTGAACGACATCCTAGTGTCAGGTGAAAATGACAGTGAACACCTTGCCAACCTAGAGCAGGTGCTCACTAGACTAAGAGAACATGGGCTACGAGCCAATCGCCCCAAGTGCGAGTTTTTTAAGAAACAAATATCATATTGTGGCCACGTGATTGATGAAGAGTGGTTACATAAGTCCCCTGACAAAATTGAAGCGGTAGTTAAGGCTCCAGCGCCTGAAAATGTGTCGCAACTGAGGTCATTCCTTGGATTGGTGAATTACTACCATAAGTTTTTGCCGAATTTGTCCACAATTCTGCACCCACTGAACGCCCTGCTACAAACTGGAGTAGCATGGAAATGGAACAATGAATGTAAGCGGGCCTTTCAGAAGTGTAAAGGCCTGATCACTTCAAGAGAAGTATTGGCTCACTACAACCCATCACTACCGATAAGACTGGCGTGTGATGCGTCTCCCTACGGCGTTGGAGCGGTACTGTCACATAAATCCCTTGATGGTTCAGAGAGGCCGATAGCTTTTGCGTCACGCTCGTTAACTGCAGCCGAGCGTAACTACGCCCAGATTTACAGAGAGGCCCTCAGGCTGGTGTGGGGGGTGAAGAAGTTCAATCACTACCTGCACGGACAGAAATTTACTCTACTAACTGATCATCAACCTCTTGTCTCCATTTTCAACCCTAAGAAGGGCATCCCGATAATGACAGCACAACGGCTACAGAGGTGGTCCCTTTTCCTAGGGGGGCACCAATATTACATCGAGTACAAAGGAACTAAACAGCATGGGAATGCTGATGGATTGTCGCGCCTACCGTTGCCGACGGTGGAAGAAGCACCTGCAGTGGATCCTGTGGAGATATTCCACTCGACCATAGTCGAATGTCTACCTGTGACGAATGCAAACATAGAAAAGGAAACACGAAATGACCCGACACTCTCCAGGGTCTATGATTTAACGGTGAAGGGATGGCCAGCACATGGCGAACCACTGTTGCCAGCATTCGCGCCGAGAAGAGAACAGCTGTCAGTGTGCCGAGGAACCTTGATGTGTGGATCCAGAGTAGTAATTCCACCCAAATTTAAGGTTAAAGTGCTCAATGAGCTGCATGAGGGTCATCTGGGAGGGGTAAAAATGAAGAACTTAGCCAGAGCGTTTGTGTGGTGGCCGGGAATCAATAGAGAAATCGAAGAGATGACCAAGAGCTGTACAGGATGCCAGAAGGTCCAAAACGCCCCACCACAAGCCCCACTACATCCATGGGAGTGGCCCTCATCTGCATGGCAAAGGTTTGTTCAAACATTCAAGAAGGCTATCAAGGCAATGTGTAATGAAGACATACCCCTACAACACAAGGTGGATAACTTCTTGTTTGCCTATGCGGTTACCAACCAAACTCCAGCCATGATGTTCTTCAATCGAAGACTAAGATGCCGCTTGGATTTGGTTAAGCCAAACATCAGAAGAGATGTGGAGCACAGGCAGTTTCAGAATATGAATGAAAGGCCAACCAGGAGTTTCAAGATAGGTCAACCAGTTTTGGCCCGGGACTACTGCACAGAGAAATGGCAGCCAGGAACGATCTGCACACGGCAAGGACCTCTAATGTATACCGTGGACGTTGGAGAGAGCATTGTAAGACGCCATGCTGATCAGATTCTAGAGTCACTGGAAAACGTCAAATCTACACCACGATCCTATACACCTGGTGATGAAACCGAAGTACCAATTGCATCTACCTCAGAATCGGTGATATTGGAAGCAGATGAACCAAACAACGACGTTGATCCCGAATCAACTTTGCCAGAAGAACCTGATACCCCAAAGAGGCGTTATCCAGACAGAATCAGGAAGCCTCCTCAAAGACTGAATTTATAATTGATTAACTTCAGCTAATGTATATAGCAACTGTAATTGTAAATATGTTATTTAATTATTAATCGAATGTTATGTAATGTTTAGCTAAAAGGGGAGGAATTGTAGTGTATGTACCTTGAAGAAGGAACTATTTCCTGCAGCCCCTGTATACTGCAGTACCAGTAGTGACCACCCCCGTATATAAGCCTGTGTACTAACTTTGTATAGTAGTTCCAGTTTTGTCTCCATTCAGTAAACACCTGTTATAACCAACTTCTGCAGTCCGTGTCTCAATTACACACGGATATTACAAGATCAGTGCGAGGTAATACATTTTGGTAAGAAGAATAAGGAGGCCACATACCCCTTGGTAAATAAGGCCTGAATCTTACCGATGCTGCGAGTGCAAGTTGGAGGCGGGTCTGCTGTCAAAATGGCAGTGATTGACAGCGGGGCGGAAATCCGCTCTGAACCCACCTCCTTGTTAATTTCCCAAGTGTCGGATCTGCCTGCGGTTTGCAGACCCGGCACTAATCGACGGGTCAGGCAATTGAGATACTTAAGAAGCTGCTTAAAGTTATTTAAGCAGCGTTTTACCAGGTCCGAACAATTTTTCCATGTTTTATACGAGGTTCCTGGGACTCGGGGATCACGTCAGGTAAGTGTGTCAGGTTCTCAATGGTTCTCCATTGCTGTGAATAGTTGACAGCTGCAAAAGTGGTATATACCAATCAGGAAGGATTGATCAGGCTGGGGCTCTGTTCTCTGGAAAAGAGAAGACTGAGGGGTGACCTGATGGATGTCTGTAAAGTTATTGTTAGATCCGTGGTTCAGTGGATAAATAATTACACGGATGCTGTACATAAACAAATAACAGGTCTTTACTGGAGGAGGGTAATTTCTAGACTGGGGTACAGAGGCATGTGCACAGCTTATATACCGGTGTGGTTACTGCCGGTACTACAGTATACAGGAGCTGCAAAAAGTAGTTCTGACTTAAAGCACATACACTACAATTCCTCCCTTTTTAGATTAATAATACCCCCTTAATATTCAAATAACAATTACATTTTTACATGTACATTCAATAACAAAAGTCCATTTATAGATTCAGTCTTTGGGGCGGCTTCCTGACCCTTTCGGGATAGCGCCTTTCCGGAGGTTCTTGTTCTTGGTGCAGAGGCGATTCTGACCCCTTTTCATCGGGTAGTTCATCGGGTTCCACTGCTACTGGGTCTGAAGTAGATGCTACCGGTATGTCGGGTTCATCCCCAGGTACTCGAGACATGGGGTTGACGCCTTCCTGTGACGCTAAGATCTGATCGACGTGGCATCTCACAATGTTCTCCCCGACATCCACTGTGTACATTAATGGCCCCTGCCTTGTACATATCATTCCGGGTTGCCACTTCTCTGTTCGATCGTCACGGGCCAAGACTGGTTGCCCTATATTGAAGCTTATTGTCGGCTTCTCGTTGATGTGCTGGAATTGTTTGTCCTCAACATTTCTTCGCACATTTGGTCTGAGCAAGTCCAGACGACATCTCAACCTTTGGTTAAAGAACATCATGGCCGGGGTCTGGTTGGTAACTGCATGTGTCGCGTTTCGGTAGGCTAATACGAAATTGTCCATCTTATGCTGTAGTGGAATTTCCTCGTCGCACATGGCCTTTATCACCTTCTTAAAGGTTTGTACGAACCTCTCAGCCAATCCATTGGTGGCTGGATGATACGGGGCGGATGTGTAATGCCTTACCCCATTCCTTTTCATGAATTTTTGGAACTCGTCGGACACAAACTGTGGTCCATTATCAGAGCAGATCTGCTCTGGCAAACCGTTTCTGGCAAATATGGTCCGTAGGACTGCAATCGTTTTCTCTGTAGTGGTTGAAGACATCTTTATCACCTCAGGCCACTTTGAATGAGCATCCACTGCTATTAAGAACATTGAGTCCATGAATGGACCAGCAAAATCAATGTGCACCCATTGCCATGGAGAGGAGGGCCACTCCCATGGGTGTAGAGGGGCATGTGGTGGTGCATTTTGGACCTTCTGGCATCCTAAGCAGCTCTTAGTTAGGTCTTCGATTTGTTGATCGATTCCCGGCCACCACACATAAGCCCTAGCAAGGCTTTTCATTTTCACTCCCCCCAGATGACCTTCATGTAGCTCCTTTAGCACTCTCTCCCTTAACTTGGGTGGAATCACCACTCTGGATCCACACATCACTGTCCCCTGGCATACTGACAGCTGTTCTCTTCTGGAAGAGAATGCTGGCAACAGTGAGTCGCCATGTGTTGGCCATCCCCTCACCGCCAATTCCTATACCCGTGACAGCGTCGGATCATTGCGGGTCTCCTTCTCTATATCCGCGTTTGTTACTGGCAATCGTTCAATTATCGACGAATAAAATATCTCGATAGGGTCCACTGCTGGTGCTTCCTCCACCGTAGGCAGTGGCAGGCGCGATAGCCCATCAGTGTTCCCATGCTGTTTCATGCCTTGATATTCTATTTCATATTGATTCGCCCCTAGAAACAGGGACCATCATTGTAACCGCTGTGCAGTCATTACTGGCACGCCCTTCTTAGGATTAAAGATGGAGACAAGTGGTTGGTGGTCAGTCAGCAAGGTGAACTTCTACCCATGCAGATAATGGTTGAATTTTTTTACTCCCCATTCAAGGCTGAGGGCCTCCCTGTCAATCTGGGCGTAGTTGCGCTCGGCTGACGTTAGTGACTGAGACGCAAAGGCTACTGGCCTCTCCAACCCGTCTGGGAATTTGTGCGACAGCACCGCTCCAATGCTGTAGGGTGATGCATCACATGCCAAACGAATTGGTAGTGTTGGGTTGAAATGGGCCAACACCTCTTTTGATGTGATCAATTATTTACACTTCTGGAAAGCTCGTCTACATTCGTCATCCCACTTCCATGGTACCCCTGTTTGCAGTAGGGTGTTCAGCGGGTGTAATACCGTAGACAAATTTGGTAAGAACTTGTGGTAATAGTTTACCAGCCCGAGGAACGACGTCAGTTGTGACACATTTTCCGGTGCTGGAGCCTTGACTACTGCCTCAATCTTGTCAGGGGACTTATGTAACCCCTCTTCATCGATGACGTGGCCGCAATACGAGATCTGTTTCTGGAAAAACTCGCACTTGTGGCGATTAGCTCGTAGCCCATATTCCTTTAATCTGGCGAGCACCTTCTCCAAGTTAGCGAGGTGATCACCGTCATTTTCGCCCGTGACCAAGATGTCGTCCAAATAACACTGGGTCCCTGGAATCCCTTGCAGGACCTGATCCATCGCCCTTTGCCAGATAGCCAGAGCCGAGGCTACTCCAAACACCAGCCGGTTGTATTGATAGAGACCTTTATGGGTGTTGATCGTAAGGTAATGTTTCGAAGCTTCTTCTACCTCCATTTGCAAGTACGCCTGGGCTAGATCAATTTTGGTGAAGCGTTTACCACCAGATAGCGAGGCGAAAATATCCTCAATTCGTGGAAGCGGATATTGCACCGTGTGAAGGACTGGGTTCACTGTCACCTTAAAATCCCCACAGATGCGGACCTTCTTTGGTTCCCCAGGCGTATTACTCAACGACCTCTTCATTACAGGAATAATGGGTGTAGCCCACTCGCTCCAGTCCACTTTGGACAGTACTCCTGAATGTTCCAACCCTTCCAGCTCTGCTTCAACCGCTGGTCTGATCGCATAAGGCACTGGTCTGGCCTTCAGAAACTTTGGGCTTGCATTGTCCTCTATTTTATTGTTGCTGTTATTCCTTTTAGTGTTCCTAGTCCCTCCTGGAACACTTCTTTT
Source organism: Somniosus microcephalus (assembly GCF_052327205.1). Classification (NCBI taxonomy): domain Eukaryota; kingdom Metazoa; phylum Chordata; class Chondrichthyes; order Squaliformes; family Somniosidae; genus Somniosus; species Somniosus microcephalus. Next base: position 90,025,628 of record NC_140992.1, on the reverse strand, counting down.
GCGTCAGTTAGCATTTTTGACAGTCGTCCAGGTGTGACGTCGTCATCCTTTTTGGCCTCCACCTTCAATACCTGTATGGAATGCCAATCTAAATGTATCGTCCGGATCCATTCACGTCCTAGCAGTGGCGGTCCTCCATTTGGCAATACATATATATCCATTTTAGGTATTTCCTGACCTTTATATATCACTTTCACCCTTATTTTTCCTTTGGGGTAGACTATTTGCCCCGTATACGTCTTCAAGACAATCTCTGTAGCTTTCAAGGGTATGTGTGAAAATAGCCGCTTGTAGTCTCTTTGATTTATGACTGTTAGAGCTGACCCTGTGTCCAATTCCATTTCCACTTGGACTCCGTCTATCTTGCGTGTAACCCAAATAGTCTGGTGATCCTCCATTTCGGTTACATTATGTAGTTTCAGACAACCCAGCTCCTTGCTTCCGGAGTCTGTGTCACTTTTCTGTTCGTCTGAACCACTGTCCATCACCTGGTGTACCTTTTTGTACTTCTCCTGTGGAGATTTCTTACTGTTGGTTTTCTTCCCAGACCTGCAGACTCTTGCTATGTGTCCTGCTTTCCCACACTGTCTGCACACTTGGTCCTTGAACCAACAATCTTTCTGGTCATGTGTTGTTCTGCCGCAGCGATAGCACTTCCCTGTTCCATAGGTCATTTAGTTGGTGCTGTATTCTTGCGGTCTCCGTTGTATCTCTGCAGCGCCCCTTGCGGCTGCTTCGTGTGATACTGCCATATTGAAAGCTTTGTCCAGCGTAAGGTCCTTTTCTGATAGAAGCCGTTTCTGGGTTCCTTCACTTTGTAGCCCACACACAAACTTGTCTCTTAACGTGTCCGCTAGTCCCGCTCCAAACTGGCAGTATTTCAATAGCTTGCGCAATTCCGTTAGGTACTCAGCATTGCTTTCATCTTTGTGTTGGTTCCTTTTATGGAACTTAAATCGTTCTGCTATCAGCAGCGGTGTGGGGTTTAAGTGGTCCTGTAGGATTTCTACTATGCTTTCAAAATTCTTGTTTACTGGCTTTTCTGGGGTTATTAGATTTTGCAGTAACCCATAAGTTTTTGCACCCATGGAATTTAACAGAACCAGTGCTTTATTAGCATCTGGCACTTCATTCGCCCTGCAGTACACCTCAATATGTTCCACATATGTCGCCCAATCTTCGACTTCATTGTCGAACGTAGAGATACTGCCACTCTTCGGCATCCTTGGTTTTGCATTAACTATCCCCAATGTCGCCTCCAGCACTTCCCCTTCTTCTCCGCTGGCACGAAATGGCGTCTCCCACGCTTTCCTTCCTTCCCACGCTCGCCCGTCTTCTCCGCTGCGGCTTCTCAAAATGGCGTCTCCCGTGCTCTCCCTGCTTCTCCGCGGCTCAATGGCGTCTCCCCTTGCTTCGCCCCGCGGACCCTGATCAGCCCGTGATCCCTGGCTGTGCTCTGCGTGTTCTTCTCTTGATATTTGTCGATGCCGCTCAGTCTAGAACCCGGCTGTTTCTTACCCTCTCTCTCTCCGGTTTGCAGTATTTTTCCTCGACGCTGCTCGGTGATCAACCCCCGGCTGCGCCCTGCGCTCTTCACCCTCTTTCTTACCCCGTCGACGCTGCCCGGCTCTCTCTCTCTGCCGTCGGTCGGCTCTAGCCGCCGCTGCTCGGGAAGGGTCTGCTCTGGACCTGTCGTCGGTCTCTTACTGTTCGTTGTGGCTGGGGAACCAAGCCCGGCTCTCCACAGCCTCCCCAGCGAAGTTGGATCTCTGCCTGACTACTGGTCGGTTGCTCGCGGTCGACGCCCGTGTTCCTGGACTCGACTATTTTTTTTAATGTTGCAGGTGGATTCACATCAACACTCATCGCCACTGTTAGATCCATGGTTCAGTGGATAAATAATTACACGGATGCTGTACATAAACAAATAACAGGTCTTTACTGGAGGAGGGTAATTTCTAGACTGGGTTACAGAGGCATGCGCACAGCTTATATACCGGTGTGGTTACTGCCGGTACTACAGTATACAGGAGCTGTAAAAAGTAGTTCTGACTTAAAGCACATACACTACAGTTATGAAAGGCTTTGATAGGGTAGACATAGAGAAGATGTTTCCACTTACAGGCGAGACCAGAACTAGGGGCCATAAAAATAAGATAGTTACTAATAAATGCAATAGGGAATTCAGGAGAAACTTCTTTACCCAGAGAGTGGTTAGAATGTGGAACTCACTACCACAGGGAGTAGTTGAGGCAAATAACATAGATGTATATGTCGCTGGGGTTGGATAAAGAGGGGTGGGAGGCGGATCGTGTGGAGCATAAACACCGGCATGGAACTGTAGGACCAAATATCCTGTTTCTTCACTGTAAATACTTTGTAGTACATTAAGTACTTTAAAGGCAGAAACTTAAACAGCAACAACCTGGCAATGGGGCAACCGATAGGTGATGTCTGATAGCCTAAAAAGTGCTGCAGGTGGGTTAAGAATGAGGCTGACAGGTGGGAATTTGATGGATATTGATACCTGAGTCCAAAATGGCCCATTCTTTTGAGCCGCATTCCCATCAAGGCTGCCAGACCCTGTCCAAATTCTAACTAGTTGCTGGCAATTCCAGACCCTAGCTCCCTGAATGCTCCTGGATCCCTCTCCCCAATTTGTCTGGACCCAGGACCCCTCCCTTTGCTGACAGACCCTTTTGTTTTAGTGCTATTGGGCCTCCTCCCATCTTGACATTGCTGCGGGCATTAAAAAATTGTGTTTTTTTATTTTCTTTGAACACTTTTGTTTATTAGTTATAAAGTTATTGCAGATGGGGAAAAAAGTCTTTTTGACTGGGCAGGCGTTTGAAGGCGGGATGTCATGTGATGAAACCCCCAGGAATATGTACAACCAGAGTTGGTAACCTAAGTCCCAACCTGACATCAAACCCGAGTCATGAGGCCCAAGACTCCAGCCCTGTACTTGGATAATTAATGGGAACTGGCTGAAAGTTGAGCATGTTCTGCCCTTTTTCAATTTTGAAAGAACTTTATGCCAGTAACGGCTTGAAAGGCAAATTTTCTCCCAGCGGATGAGCTGGGATTCCCCAGTATTGACCTGAGAAAGCCTGTATTATTTAAAATATATGGCATGGGGACAGAAAACCTAAAGCGTGAATGCAATTTCATTAAAAATTAGATGCAAAATAAAGACTTGTATAGATGAACATAATAGCATTCATTATTATGGAGACTCCAGATGATTAGCAGATGGAAAAAGGATATTAATAAATTTTCAAATGAGGGACAACCCTGCATTTCTGGACTTTTCAAAGTAAAGCAATTTATTTTTGGGGGAGGAGGGTATGAACATCAAATAAGTTTCACCATAAATTAGTTTAAATATTTGTACTAATCTAAGGATGAGGACAGAAAAATAATGGACACTCCCTTATTCCATATTAAATATAGGTCCAACAAAGTTATTTTTCCATAGCCTGTCATTCCTCAAGGGCATGTGCACTTTCTATTTAAACTAGATCCAGTTCCATGGTTTGATAATGTAATTAAATCTCTCAGAAGATGTGGAAGGGCAGGGTTATAATAACACTGAAAATATAAAGTATATCTTTGAAGTTCAGTTAAACAATTGAAAGATTAAAATTAGCAAGAAATTTAAGATGGCACAATCATGTGCCATGCAGGGTTTGTGGAACAGAATCCTAACAGTGTTGTAAACTGAAGTAATTTGGATCAGTGGATGTTGGCCAAGTTGAGATCAAAATGAGCGACAATATGTGAGGTATTGAAAAGGGTTTAAAATGCAAATTGAAGTAATCAAACTAAGACTGTGAAATGCTTTTTAAAGATGCCTATTTTCATCAAATGCATACCTAAGTGGTCACTGATGGGGACTGCTTTATAAAATGTATAACTCTTGAGAGGAATGGAAGTTCAGCTCTCAGCAAATTCCCTTTTTTATACCCTGTTTGACAAAGGGTTCAGCCAAAACATCGACTCTATTTTCTCTCCACGGATGTTGCCTGGCCTGCTGAGTTTTTCCAGCAGTTTCTGTTGTTATTTCCCTTTTTTATACACTTGGATCTAATTGTGTTATACTATAGTTGAAAAAATAAAAATAGGGACTGAAAAACAGAGTGTGGTAGCACACTGTCTTTTTATCGCTGGGGCCTCAGTTCATATACAGCCCACACGGATAGGATGCAAGCCTTCCTTTTCTGCCAGTTGTAAAAGCTCAAAATGAAATTAGTTTGGCCAGTCTCAGTCCAGTTCCGAGTGGGCACTGGTCCACAGCACAAAACTGCACAATATTTGAGTTAAAAGGTAAACAAAGTTAAATTGACAATCTCAGCACAGAGGAACGGCTGAGGTCGGACAGAAAGTAACACACTTGTGTAGAATAGGGGGCTGCTCCAGTGTTGGGGAATAGGGTGCTGCTCCAGTGTTGGGGAATAGGGTGCTCCTCCAGTGTTGGGGAATAGGGTGCTCGTCCAGTATTGGGGAATAGGGTGCTCGTCCAGTGTTGGGGAATAGGGTGCTCGTCCAGTGTTGGGGAATAGGATGCTGCTCCTGTGTTGGGGAATAGGGTGCTCGTCCAGTGTTGGGGAATAGCGTGCTGCTCCAGTGTTGGGGAACAGGGTGCTTGTCCAGTGTTGGGGAATAGGGTGCTCCTCAAGTGTTGGGGAACAGGGTGCTCATCGAATTTTGGGGAATAGGGTGCTGCTCCAGTGTTGGGGAATAGGGTGCTGCACCAGTTTGGGGAATAGGGTGCTCCTCCAGTGTTGGGGAATAGGGTGCTGCTCCAGTGTTGGGGAATAGGGTGCTCGTCCAGTGTTGGGGAATAGGGTGCTCTTCCAGTGTTGGGGAATAGTGTGCTGCTCCAGTGTTGGGGAATAGGGTGCTCGTCCAGTGTTGGGGAATAGGGTGCTGCTCCAGTGGTGGGGAATAGGGTGCTGCTCCAGTGTTGGGGAATAGGGTGCTGCTCCAGTGTTGGGGAATAGGGTGCTCGTCCAGTGTTGGGGAATAGGGTGCTCATCCAATTTTGGGGAATAGGGTGCTGCTCCAGTGTTGGGGAATAGGGTGCTGCACCAGTTTGGGGAATAGGGTGCTCCTCCAGTGTTGGGGAATAGGGTGCTGCTCCAGTTTGGGGAATAGGGTGCTTCTCAATTGTTGGGGAATAGGGTGCTCGTCCAGTTTTGGGGAATAGGGTGCTCTTCCAGTGTTGGGGATAGTGTGCTGCTCCAGTGTTGGGGAATAGGGTGCTCGTCCAGTGTTGGGGAATAGGGTGCTTGTCCAGTGTTGGGGAATAGGGTGCTCATCCAGTGTTGGGGAATAGGCTGCTGCTCCTGTTTTGGAGAATAGGTTGCTCATCCAGTGTTGGGGAATAGGGTGCTCATCCAGTGTTGGGGAATAGGGTGCTGCTCCAGTGTTGGAGAATAGGTTGCTCGTCCAGTGTTCGGGAATAGGGTGCTCGTCCAGTGTTGGGGAATAGGGTGCTGCTCCAGTGTTGGGGAATAGGGTGCTGCTCCAGTGTTGGGCAATAGGGTGCTGCTCCAGTGTTGGGGAATAGGGTGCTCGTCCAGTGTTGGGGAATATGGTGATCGTCGAGTGTTGGGGAATAGGGTGCTCGTCCAGTGTTGGGGAATAGGGTGCTGCTCCTGTGTTGGAGAATAGGTTGCTCATCCAGTGTTGGGGAATAGGCTGCTCGTCCAGAGATGGGGAATAGGGTGGTGCTCCAGTATTGGGGAATAGGTTGTTCATCCAATGTTGGGGAATGGGGTGCTGCTCCTGTGTTGGGGAATAGGGTGCTGCTCCAGTTTTGGGGAATAGGGTGCTACACCAGTGTTGGGGAATAGGGTGCTCGTCCAGTGTTGGGGAATGGGGTGCTCATACAGTGTTGGGGAATAGGGTGCTGCTCCAGTGTTGGGTTATAGGGTGCACCTCCAGTTTTGGGGAAAAGGGTGCTCGTCCAGTGTTGGGGAATAGTGTGCTCGTCCAGTGTTGGGGAGTAGGGTGCTGCTCCATGGTTGGGGAACAGGGTGCTGCTCCAGTGTTGGGGAATAGGATGCTGCTCCTGTGTTGGGGAATAGTGTGCTGCTCCAGTGTTGGGGAATAGGGTACGCATCTAGTTGCCGGGGAATAGGGTGCTGCTTCTGTATTGGGGAATGGGCTGCTGCTCCTCTATTGGGGAGTAGGGAGCTGGTCCAGCGTTGGGGAATAGGGTGCTCCTCCATTGTTGGGGAATTGGGTGCTCCTCCAGTGTTGGGGAATAGGGTGCTGCTCCTGTGTTGGGGAAAAGGGTGCTCGTCCAGTGTTGGGGGAAAGAGTGCTCGCCCAGTATTGGGTAATAGGGTGCTCGTCCAGTGTTGGGGAATAGGATGCTGCTCCTGTGATGGGGAATAGGGTGCTCGTCCAGTATTGGGGAATAGGGTGCTCGTCCAGTGTTGGGGAATAGGGTGCTCATCCAGTGTTGGGGAATAGGCTGCTGCTCCTGTTTTGGAGAATAGGTTGCTCGTCCAGTGTTCGGGAATAGGGTGCTCGTCCAGTGTTGGGGAATAGGGTGCTGCTCCAGTGTTGGGGAATAGGGTGCTCGTCCAGTGTTGGGGAATAGGGTGCTGCTGCTGTGTTGGAGAATAGGTTTCTCATCCAGTGTTGGGGAATAGGGTGCTCATCCAGGGTTGGGGAATAGGGTGCTTGTCCAGTGTTGGGGAATAGGGTGCTGCTCCTGTGTTGGAGAATAGGTTGCTCGTCCAGTGTTGGGGAATAGGCTGCTCGTCCAGAGATGGGGAATAGGGTGGTGCTCCAGTATTGGGGAATAGGTTGTTCATCCAATGTTGGGGAATGGGGTGCTGCTCCTGTGTTGGGGAATAGGGTGCTGCTCCAGTTTTGGGGAATAGGGTGCTACACCAGTGTTGGGGAATAGGGTGCTCGTCCAGTGTTGGGGAATGGGGTGCTCATACAGTGTTGGGGAATAGGGTGCTGCTCCAGTGTTGGGGTATAGGGTGCACCTCCAGTTTTGGGGAAAAGGGTGCTCGTCCAGTGTTGGGGAATAGTGTGCTCGTCCAGTGTTGGGGAGTAGGGTGCTGCTCCATGGTTGGGGAACAGGGTGCTGCTCCAGTGTTGGGGAATAGGATGCTGCTCCTGTGTTGGGGAATAATGTGCTGCTCCAGTGTTGGGGAATAGGGTACGCATCTAGTTGCTGGGGAATAGGGTGCTGCTTCTGTATTGGGGAATGGGCTGCTGCTCCTCTATTGGGGAGTAGGGAGCTGGTCCAGTGTTGGGGAATAGGGTGCTCCTCCATTGTTGGGGCAAAGGGTGCTCGTCCAGTATTGGGTAATAGGGTGCTCGTCCAGTGTTGGGGAATAGGATGCTGCTCCAGTGTTGGGGAACAGGGTGCTCGTCCAGTGTTGGGGAATAGGGTGCTCGTTGAGTTTTGGAGAATAGGGTGCTGCTCCTGTGTTGGGGAAAAGGTTGCTCATCCAGTGTTGGGGAGTAGGGCGCTCTTCCAGTGTTGGGGAGTAGGGCGCTCTTCCAGTGTTGGGGAATAGCGTGCTGCTCCAGTGTTGGGGAAAATGTTGCTCATCCAGTGTTGCGGAATAGGGCGCTCTTCCAGTGTTGGGGAATAGCGTGCTGCCCCAGTGTTGGGGAATAGGGTGCTCGTCCAGTGTTGGGGAATATGGTGCTGCTCCACTGTTGGGGAATAGGGTGCTTGTCCAGTGTTGGGGAATAGGGTGGTCGTCCAGTGTTGGGGAATTGTGTGCTGCTCCAGTGTTGGGGAATAGGCTGCTCATTCAGTGTTGGGGAATAGGGTGCTGCTCCTGTGTTGGAAAATAGGTTGCGCGTCCAGTGTTTTGGAATAGGGTGCTCGTCTAGTTTTGGGGAATAGGGTGCTCTTCCAGTGTTGGGGAATAGTGTGCTGCTCCAGTGTTGGGGAATAGGGTACTCGTCCAGTGTTGGGGAACAGGGTGCTGCTCCAGTGTTGGGGAATAGGGTGCTGCTCCAGTGTTAGGGAATAGGGTGCTGCTCTAGTGTTGGGGAATAGGGTGCTTGTCCAATGTTGGAGAATAGGGTGCTCATCCAGTGTTGGGGAATAGGGTGCTGCTCCAGTGTTGGGGAATAGGGTGCTGCTCCAGTGTTGGAGAATATGGTGCTCATCCAGGGTTGGGGAATAGGGTGCTTGTCCAGTGTTGGGGAATAGGGTGCTGCTCCAGTGTTGGGGAACAGGCTGCTGCTCCAGTGTTGGGGAATAGGGTGCTCGTCCAGTGTTGGGGAATAGGGTGGTGCTGCTGTGTTGGAGAATAGGTTTCTCATCCAGTGTTGCGGAACAGGGTGCTCATCCAGGGTTGGGGAATAGGGTGCTTGTCCAGTGTTGGGGAATAGGGTGCTGCTCCTGTGTTGGAGAATAGGTTTCTCATCCAGTGTTGCGGAACAGGGTGCTCATCCAGTGTTGGGGAATAGGGGGGTGCTCCAGTGTTGGGGAATCGGCTGCTCATCCAGTGTTGTGGAATAGGGTGCTCGTCCAGTGTTGGGGAATAGGGTGCTGCTCCAGTGTTGGAGAATAGGTTGTTCGTCCAGTGTTGGGGAATAGGGGGCTCATCCCGTGTTGGGGAATAGAGTGCTGCTCCAGTGTTGGGGAATAGGCTGCTCCTCCAGTTATGGGAATAGGGTGCTCCTCCAGTGTTGGGGAATAGGGTGCTGCTCCAGTGTTGGGGAACAGGGTGCTCGTCCAGTGTTGGGGAATAGGGTGCTCCTCCAGTGTTGGGGAATAGGGTGCTCCTCCAGTGTTGGTGAATAGGGTGCTCGTCGAGTTTTGAAGAATAGGGTGCTGCTCCTGTGTTGGGGAATAGGTTGCTCATCCAGTGTTGGGGAATAGGGTGCTCTTCCAGTGTTGGGGAATAGTGTGCTGCTCCAGTGTTGGTGTATAGGGTGCCCGTCCATTGTTGGGGAATAGTGTGCTGCTCCATTGTTGGGGAATAGGGTGCTCGTCCAGTTTTGGGGAATAGGGTGCTCGTCCAGTGTTGGGGAATAGTGTGCTGCTCCAGTGTTGGGGAACAGGGTGCTCCTCCAGTGTTGGGGAATTGGGTGCTGCTCCAGTGTTGGGCAATAGGCTGCTCATCCAGTGTTGTGGAATAGGGTGCTGCTCCTGTGTTGGAGAATAAGTTGCGCGTCCAGTGTTGGGGAATAGGGTGCTTGTCCAATGTTGGGGAATAGGGTGCTGGTCCAGTATTGGCGAATAGGGTGCTGCTCCTGTGTTGGAGAATAGGTTGCCCGTCCAGTGCTGTGGAATAGGGTGCTCGTCCAGTTTTGGGGAATAGGGTGCACTTTCAGTGTTGGGGAATAGTGTGCTGCTCCAGTGTTGGAGAATAGGGGGCACGTCCAGGGTTGGGGAATAGGGTGCTCGTCCAGTGTTGGGGAATAGGCTGCTCGTCCAGTGTTGGGGAATAGGGTGCTGCTCCAGTGTTGGAGAATAGGGTGCTCGTCCAGTGTTGGGGAATAGTGTGCTCGTCCAGTGTTGGGGAATAGTGTGCTGCTCCAGTGTTGGGGAATAGTGTGCTCGTCCAGTGTTGGAGAATAGGGTGGTGCTCCAGTGTTGGGGAATCGGCTGCTCATCCAGTGTTGTGGAATAGAGTGCTCGTCCAGTGTTGGGGAATAGGGTGCTGCTCCAGTGTTGGAGAATAGGTTGTTCGTCCAGTGTTGGGGAATAGGGGGCTCATCCCGTGTTGGGGAATAGAGTGCTGCTCCAGTGTTGGGGAATAGGCTGCTCCTCCAGTTTTGGGAATAGGGTGCTCCTCCAGTGTTGGGGAATAGGGTGCTGCTCCAGTGTTGGGGAACAGGGTGCTCGTCCAGTGTTGGGGAATAGGGTGCTCCTCCAGTGTTGGGGAATAGGGTGCTCCTCCAGTGTTGGTGAATAGGGTGCTCGTCGAGTTTTGGAGAATAGGGTGCTGCTCCTGTGTTGGGGAATAGGTTGCTCATCCAGTGTTGGGGAATAGGGTGCTCTTCCAGTGTTGGGGAATAGTGTGCTGCTCCAGTGTTGGTGTATAGGGTGCCCGTCCATTGTTGGGGAATAGTGTGCTGCTCCATTGTTGGGGAATAGGGTGCTCGTCCAGTTTTGGGGAATAGGGTGCTCGTCCAGTGTTGGGGAATAGTGTGCTGCTCCAGTGTTGGGGAACAGGGTGCTCCTCCAGTGTTGGGGAATTGGGTGCTGCTCCAGTGTTGGGCAATAGGCTGCTCATCCAGTGTTGTGGAATAGGGTGCTGCTCCTGTGTTGGAGAATAAGTTGCGCGTCCAGTGTTGGGGAATAGGGTGCTTGTCCAATGTTGGGGAATAGGGTGCTGGTCCAGTATTGGCGAATAGGGTGCTGCTCCTGTGTTGGAGAATAGGTTGCCCGTCCAGTGCTGTGGAATAGGGTGCTCGTCCAGTTTTGGGGAATAGGGTGCACTTTCAGTGTTGGGGAATAGTGTGCTGCTCCAGTGTTGGAGAATAGGGGGCACGTCCAGGGTTGGGGAATAGGGTGCTCGTCCAGTGTTGGGGAATAGGCTGCTCGTCCAGTGTTGGGGAATAGGGTGCTGCTCCAGTGTTGGAGAATAGGGTGCTCGTCCAGTGTTGGGGAATAGTGTGCTCGTCCAGTGTTGGGGAATAGTGTGCTGCTCCAGTGTTGGGGAGTAGTGTGCTCGTCCAGTGTTGGAGAATAGGCTGCTCATCCAGTGTTGTGGAATAGGGTGCTGCTCCTGTGTTGGGGAATAGTGTGCTGCTCCAGTGCTGTGGAATAGGGTGCTCGTCCAGTGTTGGGGAATAGGGTGCTGCTATAGTGTTGGGGAATAGGGTGCTTCTCCAGTGTTGGGGTACAGGGTGCTGCTCCAGTGTTGGGGAATAGGGTGCTCGTCCAGTGTTGGGGAATAGGGTGCTACTCCAGTGTTGTGGAACAGGGTGCTCTTCCAGTGTTGGGGAATAGGGTGCTGCTCCAGTGTTGGGGAACAGGGTGCTCTTCCAGTGTTGGGGAATAGGGTGCTGCTCCAGTGTTGGGGAACAGGGTGCTCTTCCAGTGTTGCGGAATAGGGTGCTGCTCCAGTGTTGGGAATAGGGTGCTCCTCCAGTGTTGGGGAATAGGGTACTCCTCCAGTGTTGGGGAATAGGATGCTCGTCCAGTTTTGGAGAATAGGTTGCTCGTCCAGTGTTGGGGAATAGGTTGCTGCTCCTGTGTTGGGGAATAGGTTGCTTATCCAATGTTGGGGAATGCGGTGCTGCTTCTGTGTTGGAGAATAAGTTGCTCATCCAGAATTGGGGACTAGGGTGCTTGTGCAATGTTGAGGAATAGGATGCTGGTCCAGTGTTGGGGAATATGGCGCTGCTCCAGTGTTGGGGTATAGGGTGCTCATCCAGTGTTGGGGAATTGGCTGCTCGCCCAGTGTTGGGAATAGGATGCTGCTCCTGTGATGGGGAATAGGGTGCTCTTCCAGTGTTGGGGACTAGTGTGCTGCTCCAATGTTGGGTAATGCGGTGCTGCTTCTGTTTCGGAGAATAGTTTGCTCGTCCAGTATTGGGGAATATGGTGCTTGTGCAATGTTGAGGAATAGGGTGCTGGTCCAGTGTTGGAGAATAGGTTGCTTGTCCAGTGTTGGGGAATAGGGTGCTCGTCCAGTTTTGGGGAAAGGGTGCTCTTCCAGTGTTGGGTAATAGGGTGCTCATCCAGTGTTGGGGAATTGGCTGCTCGTCCAGTGTTGGGAATAGAATGCTGCTCCTGTGATGGGTAATAGGGTGCTCTTCCAGTGTTGGGGAATAGTGTGCTGCTCCAGTGTTGGGGAATAGGGTGCTTGTCGCGTGTTGGGGAATAGTCTGCTCGTCCAGTGTTGGGGAATAGTGTGCTGCTCCAGTGTTGGGGAATAGGGTGCTCGTCCAGTGATGGGGAATAGGGTGCTCGTCCAGTTTTGGGGAAAGGGTGCTCTTCCAGTGTTGGGTAATAGGGTGCTCATCCAGTGTTGGGGAATTGGCTGCTCGTCCAGTGTTGCGAATAGAATGCTGCTCCTGTGATGGGTAATAGGGTGCTCGTCCAGTGTTGGGGAATAGGGTGCTCGTCCAGTGTTGGGGAATAGGGTGCTGCTCCAGTGTTGGGGAATAGGCTGCTCATCCAGTGTTGTTGAATAGTGTGCTGCTCCAGTGTTGGGGAATAGGGTGCTCTTCCTGTGTTGGGGAATATGGTGCTGCTCCAGTGTTGGAGAATAGGTTGCTCGTCTAGTGTTGGGGAATAGGGTGCTCCTCCAGTTTGGGGGAATAGGGTGCTCGTCCAGTGTTGGGGAATGGGGTGCTGTTCCTGTGTTGGAGAATAGTTTGCTTGTCCAGTGTTGGGGAATAGGGTGCTCGTCCAATGTTGGGGAATAGGGTGCTCGTCTAGAGATGGGGAATAGGGTGCTGCTCCAGTGTTGGGGAATAGGGTGCTCATCCAGTGTTGGGGAACAGGGTGGTGCTCCAGTATTGGAGAAAAGGGTGCTCCTCCAGTGTTGGGGAATAGGTTGCTTATCCAATGTTGGGGAATGGGGTGCTGCTTCTATGTTGGGGAATCGGTTGCTCATCCAGTACTGCGGAATAGGGTGCTCTTCCATTGTTGGGGAATATGATGCTGCTCCAGTGTTGGAGAATAGGTTGCACGTCTAGTGTTGGGGAATAGGGTGCTCCTCCAGTTTTGGGGAATAGGGTACTCGTCCAGTGTTGGGGAATGGGGTGCTGCTCCTCTGTTGGAGAATAATTTGCTTGTCCAGTGTTGGGGAATAGGGTGCTCGTCCAATGTTGGGGAATAGGGTGCTCTCCCAGTGTTGGGGAATAGTGTGCTGCTCCAGTGTTGGGGAATAGGGTGCTTCTCCAGTGTTGGGGAATTGGGTGCTGCTCCAGTGTTGGGGAATAGGGTGCTGCTCCAGTTTTGTGGAATAGGGTGCTGATCCAGTGTTGGGGAATAGGGTGCTCGTCCAGTGTTGGGGAATGGGGTGCTTGTCCAGTGATGGAGAATAGGGTGGATGTCCAGTGTTGGGGAATAGGGTGCTGCTCCATGCTTGGGGCACAGGGTGCTGTTCCAGTGTTGTGGAATAGGATGCTGCTCCTGTGTTGGGGAATAGGGTGCTCATCCAGTATTGGGGAATAGGTTGCTCCTCCAGTGTTGGGGAATAGGGTACTCCTCCGGTGTTGGGGAACAGGATGCTCGTCCAGTTTTGGAGAATATGTTGCTCGTCCAGTGTTGGGGAATAGGTTGCTGCTCCTGTGTTGGGGAATAGGTTGCTTATCCAATGTTGGGGAATGCGGTGCTGCTTCTGTGTTGGAGAATAGGTTGCTCGTCCAGTATTGGGGAATAGGGTGCTTGTTCAATGTTGAGGAATATGGTGCTGGTCCAGTGTTGGAGAATAACTTGCTCGTCCAGTGTTGGGGAATATGGTGCTGCTCCAGTGTTGGCGAATCGGTTGCTCGTCCAGTGTTGCGGAATAGGGTGCTGATCTAGTGTTGGGGAAAAGGGTTCTGGTCCAGTGTTGGGGAATAGTGTGCTCCTCCAGTTTTGGGGAATAGGGTGCTTGTGCAATGTTGAGGAATAGGGTGCTGGTCCAGTGTTGGGGAATAGGGTGCTGCTCCAGTGTTGGGGAATAGGGTGCTCCTCCAGTTTTGGGGAATAGGGTGCTCGTCTAGTGTTGGGGAATAGGGTGCTGCTCCTGTGGTGGAGAATAGGTTGCTCGCCCAGTGTTGGGGAATAGGGTGCTCGTCCAGTGTTGGGGAATAGCGTGCTCGTCCAGTGTTGGGCAATAGGGTGCTGCTCCTTTGTTGGAGAATAGGTTGCTTGTCAAGTGTTGAGGAATAGGCTGCTTGTCCAGTGTTGGGGAAGAGGGTGAGCCTCCAGTGTTGGGGAATATGGTGATCGTCCAGTGTTGGGGAATAGGGTGCTGCTGCTGTGTTGGAGAATAGGTTTCTCATCCAGTGTTGGGGAATAGGGTGCTCATCCAGGGTTGGAGAATAGGGTGCTTGTCCAGTGTTGGGGAATAGGGTGCTTGTCCAGTGTTGAGGAATAGGGTGCTGCTATTGTGTTGGAGAATAGGTTGCTCGTCCAGTGTTGGGGAATAGGGTGCTCATCCAGAGATGGGGAATAGGGTGCTGCTCCAGTGTTGGGGAACAGGTTGCTGCTCCAGTGTTGGGGAAAAGGGTGCTCGTCCAGTGTTGGGGAATAGGGTGGTGCTCTAGTGTTGGGAATAGGGTGCTCCTCCAGTGTTGGGGAATAGAGTACTCCTCCAGTGTTGGGGAATAGGATGCTCGTCCAGTGTTGGAGAATATGTTGCTCGTCCAGTGTTGGGGAAAAGGTTGCTGCTCCTGTGTTGGGGAATAGGTTGCTTATCCAATGTTGGGGAATGCAGTGCTGCTTCTGTGTTGGAGAATAGGTTGCTCGTCCAGTATTGGGGAATAGGGTGCTTGTGCAATGTTGAGGAATAGGATGCTGGTCCAGTGTTGGAGAATAAGATGCTCGTCCAGTGTTGGGGAATATGGTGCTGCTCCAGTGTTGGCGAATAGGTTGCTCGTCCAGTGTTGGGGAATAGGGTGCTGGTCCAGTGTTGGGGAATAGGGTGCTCCTCCAGTTTTGGGGAATAGGGTGCTCGTCCAGTGTTGGGGAATAGGGTGCTGGTCCAGTGTTGGGCAGTAGGGTGCTGCTCCAGTGTTGGGGAATAGGGTGCTCCTCCAGTTTTGGGGAATAGGGTGCTCATCCAGTGTTGGGGAATAGGGAGCTCGTCCAGTGTTGGGGAATAGGGTGTTCATCCAGTGTTTTGGAATTGGCTGCTCGTCCAGTGTTGGGGAATAGGGTGCTCATCCAGTTTTGGGGAATAGGGTGCTGGTCCAGTGTTGGAGAATAAGTTGCTCGTCCAGTGTTGGGGAATATGGTGCTGCTCCAGTGTTGGAGAATAGGTTGGTCGTCCAGTGTTGGGGAATAGGGGGCTCATCCAGTGTTGGGGAATAGAGTGCTGCTCGAGTGTTGGGGAATAGGCTGCTCCTCCAGTTTTGGGAATAGGGTGCTCCTCCAGTTTTGGGGAATAGGGTGCTCGTCCAGTGTTGGGGAATAGGGTGCTGCTCCTTTGTTGGAGAATATGTTGCTTGTCAAGTTTTGGGGAATAGGGTGCTCGTCCAGTGTTGGGGAATTGGGTGCTGCTCCATGGTTGGGGAACAGGGTGCTGCTCCAGTGTTGGGGAATAGGATGCTGCTCCTGTGTTGGGGAATAGTGTGCTGCTCCGGTGTTGGGGAATAGGGTACGCGTCTAGTTGCTGGGGAATAGGGTGCTGCTTCTGTATTGTGGAATGGGGTGCTGCTCCTCTATTGGGGAATAGGGAGCTCGTCCAGTGTTGGGGAATAAGGTGTTCATCCAGTGTTTTGGAATTGGCTGCTCGTCCAGTGTTGGGGAATAGGGTGCTCGTCGAGTTTTGGAGAATAGGGTGCTGCTCCTGTGTTGGGGAATAGGTTGCTCATCCAGTGTTGGGGAATAGGGTGCTCTTCCAGTGTTGGGGAATAGTGTGCTGCTCCAGTGTTGGTGTATAGGGTGCCCGTCCATTGTTGGGGAATAGTGTGCTGCTCCATTGTTGGGGAATAGGGTGCTCGTCCAGTTTTGGGGAATAGGGTGCTCGTCCAGTGTTGGGGAATAGTGTGCTGCTCCAGTGTTGGGGAACAGGGTGCTCCTCCAGTGTTGGGGAATTGGGTGCTGCTCCAGTGTTGGGCAATAGGCTGCTCATCCAGTGTTGTGGAATAGGGTGCTGCTCCTGTGTTGGAGAATAAGTTGCGCGTCCAGTGTTGGGGAATAGGGTGCTTGTCCAATGTTGGGGAATAGGGTGCTGGTCCAGTATTGGCGAATAGGGTGCTGCTCCTGTGTTGGAGAATAGGTTGCCCGTCCAGTGCTGTGGAATAGGGTGCTCGTCCAGTTTTGGGGAATAGGGTGCACTTTCAGTGTTGGGGAATAGTGTGCTGCTCCAGTGTTGGAGAATAGGGGGCACGTCCAGGGTTGGGGAATAGGGTGCTCGTCCAGTGTTGGGGAATAGGCTGCTCGTCCAGTGTTGGGGAATAGGGTGCTGCTCCAGTGTTGGAGAATAGGGTGCTCGTCCAGTGTTGGGGAATAGTGTGCTCGTCCAGTGTTGGGGAATAGTGTGCTGCTCCAGTGTTGGGGAATAGTGTGCTCGTCCAGTGTTGGAGAATAGGGTGGTGCTCCAGTGTTGGGGAATCGGCTGCTCATCCAGTGTTGTGGAATAGAGTGCTCGTCCAGTGTTGGGGAATAGGGTGCTGCTCCAGTGTTGGAGAATAGGTTGTTCGTCCAGTGTTGGGGAATAGGGGGCTCATCCCGTGTTGGGGAATAGAGTGCTGCTCCAGTGTTGGGGAATAGGCTGCTCCTCCAGTTATGGGAATAGGGTGCTCCTCCAGTGTTGGGGAATAGGGTGCTGCTCCAGTGTTGGGGAACAGGGTGCTCGTCCAGTGTTGGGGAATAGGGTGCTCCTCCAGTGTTGGGGAAAAGGGTGCTCCTCCAGTGTTGGTGAATAGGGTGCTCGTCGAGTTTTGGAGAATAGGGTGCTGCTCCTGTGTTGGGGAATAGGTTGCTCATCCAGTGTTGGGGAATAGGGTGCTCTTCCAGTGTTGGGGAATAGTGTGCTGCTCCAGTGTTGGTGTATAGGGTGCCCGTCCATTGTTGGGGAATAGTGTGCTGCTCCATTGTTGGGGAATAGGGTGCTCGTCCAGTTTTGGGGAATAGGGTGCTCGTCCAGTGTTGGGGAATAGTGTGCTGCTCCAGTGTTGGGGAACAGGGTGCTCCTCCAGTGTTGGGGAATTGGGTGCTGCTCCAGTGTTGGGCAATAGGCTGCTCATCCAGTGTTGTGGAATAGGGTGCTGCTCCTGTGTTGGAGAATAAGTTGCGCGTCCAGTGTTGGGGAATAGGGTGCTTGTCCAATGTTGGGGAATAGGGTGCTGGTCCAGTATTGGCGAATAGGGTGCTGCTCCTGTGTTGGAGAATAGGTTGCCCGTCCAGTGCTGTGGAATAGGGTGCTCGTCCAGTTTTGGGGAATAGGGTGCACTTTCAGTGTTGGGGAATAGTGTGCTGCTCCAGTGTTGGAGAATAGGGGGCACGTCCAGGGTTGGGGAATAGGGTGCTCGTCCAGTGTTGGGGAATAGGCTGCTCGTCCAGTGTTGGGGAATAGGGTGCTGCTCCAGTGTTGGAGAATAGGGTGCTCGTCCAGTGTTGGGGAATAGTGTGCTCGTCCAGTGTTGGGGAATAGTGTGCTGCTCCAGTGTTGGGGAGTAGTGTGCTCGTCCAGTGTTGGAGAATAGGCTGCTCATCCAGTGTTGTGGAATAGGGTGCTGCTCCTGTGTTGGGGAATAGTGTGCTGCTCCAGTGCTGTGGAATAGAGTGCTCGTCCAGTGTTGGGGAATAGGGTGCTGCTATGGTGTTGGGGAATAGGGTGCTTCTCCAGTGTTGGGGTACAGGGTGCTGCTCCAGTGTTGGGGAATAGGGTGCTCGTCCAGTGTTGGGGAATAGGGTGCTACTCCAGTGTTGTGGAACAGGGTGCTCTTCCAGTGTTGGGGAATAGGGTGCTGCTCCAGTGTTGGGGAACAGGGTGCTCTTCCAGTGTTGCGGAATAGGGTGCTGCTCCAGTGTTGGGAATAGGGTGCTCCTCCAGTGTTGGGGAATAGGGTACTCCTCCAGTGTTGGGGAATAGGATGCTCGTCCAGTTTTGGAGAATAGGTTGCTCGTCCAGTGTTGGGGAATAGGTTGCTGCTCCTGTGTTGGGGAATAGGTTGCTTATCCAATGTTGGGGAATGCGGTGCTGCTTCTGTGTTGGAGAATAAGTTGCTCATCCAGAATTGGGGACTAGGGTGCTTGTGCAATGTTGAGGAATAGGATGCTGGTCCAGTGTTGGGGAATATGGCGCTGCTTCAGTGTTGGGGTATAGGGTGCTCATCCAGTGTTGGGGAATTGGCTGCTCGTCCAGTGTTGGGAATAGGATGCTGCTCCTGTGATGGGGAATAGGGTGCTCTTCCAGTGTTGGGGACTAGTGTGCTGCTCCAATGTTGGGTAATGCGGTGCTGCTTCTGTTTCGGAGAATAGTTTGCTCGTCCAGTATTGGGGAATATGGTGCTTGTGCAATGTTGAGGAATAGGGTGCTGGTCCAGTGTTGGAGAATAGGTTGCTTGTCCAGTGTTGGGGAATAGGGTGCTCGTCCAGTTTTGGGGAAAGGGTGCTCTTCCAGTGTTGGGTAATAGGGTGCTCATCCAGTGTTGGGGAATTGGCTGCTCGTCCAGTGTTGGGAATAGAATGCTGCTCCTGTGATGGGTAATAGGGTACTCTTCCAGTGTTGGGGAATAGTGTGCTGCTCCAGTGTTGGGGAACAGGGTGCTTGTCGCGTGTTGGGGAATAGTCTGCTCGTCCAGTGTTGGGGAATAGTGTGCTGCTCCAGTGTTGGGGAATAGGGTGCTCGTCCAGTGATGGGGAATAGGGTGCTCGTCCAGTTTTGGGGAAAGGGTGCTCTTCCAGTGTTGGGTAATAGGGTGCTCATCCAGTGTTGGGGAATTGGCTGCTCGTCCAGTGTTGCGAATAGAATGCTGCTCCTGTGATGGGTAATAGGGTGCTCGTCCAGTGTTGGGGAATAGTGTGCTGCTCCAGTGTTGGGGAATAGGGTGCTCGTCCAGTGTTGGGGAATAGGGTGCTCGTCCAGTGTTGGGGAATAGGGTGCTGCTCCAGTGTTGGGGAATAGGCTGCTCATCCAGTGTTGTTGAATAGTGTGCTGCTCCAGTGTTGGGGAATAGGGTGCTCTTCCTGTGTTGGGGAATATGGTGCTGCTCCAGTGTTGGAGAATAGGTTGCTCGTCTAGTGTTGGGGAATAGGGTGCTCCTCCAGTTTGGGGGAATAGGGTGCTCGTCCAGTGTTGGGGAATGGGGTGCTGTTCCTGTGTTGGAGAATAGTTTGCTTGTCCAGTGTTGGGGAATAGGGTGCTCGTCCAATGTTGGGGAATAGGGTGCTCGTCTAGAGATGGGGAATAGGGTGCTGCTCCAGTGTTGGGGAATAGGGTGCTCATCCAGTGTTGGGGAACAGGGTGGTGCTCCAGTATTGGAGAAAAGGGTGCTCCTCCAGTGTTGGGGAATAGGTTGCTTATCCAATGTTGGGGAATGGGGTGCTGCTTCTATGTTGGGGAATCGGTTGCTCATCCAGTACTGCGGAATAGGGTGCTCTTCCATTGTTGGGGAATATGATGCTGCTCCAGTGTTGGAGAATAGGTTGCACGTCTAGTGTTGGGGAATAGGGTGCTCCTCCAGTTTTGGGGAATAGGATACTCGTCCAGTGTTGGGGAATGGGGTGCTGCTCCTCTGTTGGAGAATAATTTGCTTGTCCAGTGTTGGGGAATAGGGTGCTCGTCCAATGTTGGGGAATAGGGTGCTCTCCCAGTGTTGGGGAATAGTGTGCTGCTCCAGTGTTGGGGAATAGGGTGCTTCTCCAGTGTTGGGGAATTGGGTGCTGCTCCAGTGTTGGGGAATAGGGTGCTGCTCCAGTTTTGGGGAATAGGGTGCTGATCCAGTGTTGGGGAATAGGGTGCTCGTCCAGTGTTGGGGAATGGGGTGCTTGTCCAGTGATGGAGAATAGGGTGGATGTCCAGTGTTGGGGAATAGGGTGCTGCTCCATGCTTGGGGCACAGGGTGCTGTTCCAGTGTTGTGGAATAGGATGCTGCTCCTGTGTTGGGGAATAGGGTGCTCATCCAGTATTGGGGAATAGGTTGCTCCTCCAGTGTTGGGGAATAGGGTACTCCTCCGGTGTTGGGGAACAGGATGCTCGTCCAGTTTTGGAGAATATGTTGCTCGTCCAGTGTTGGGGAATAGGTTGCTGCTCCTGTGTTGGGGAATAGGTTGCTTATCCAATGTTGGGGAATGCGGTGCTGCTTCTGTGTTGGAGAATAGGTTGCTCGTTCAGTATTGGGGAATAGGGTGCTTGTTCAATGTTGAGGAATATGGTGCTGGTCCAGTGTTGGAGAATAACTTGCTCGTCCAGTGTTGGGGAATATGGTGCTGCTCCAGTGTTGGCGAATCGGTTGCTCGTCCAGTGTTGCGGAATAGGGTGCTGATCTAGTGTTGGGGAAAAGGGTTCTGGTCCAGTGTTGGGGAATAGTGTGCTCCTCCAATTTTGGGGAATAGGGTGCTTGTGCAATGTTGAGGAATAGGGTGCTGGTCCAGTGTTGGGGAATAGGGTGCTGCTCCAGTGTTGGGGAATAGGGTGCTCCTCCAGTTTTGGGGAATAGGGTGCTCGTCTAGTGTTGGGGAATAGGGTGCTGCTCCTGTGGTGGAGAATAGGTTGCTCGCCCAGTGTTGGGGAATAGGGTGCTCGTCCAGTGTTGGGGAATAGCGTGCTCGTCCAGTGTTGGGCAATAGGGTGCTGCTCCTTTGTTGGAGAATAGGTTGCTTGTCAAGTGTTGAGGAATAGGCTGCTTGTCCAGTGTTGGGGAAGAGGGTGAGCCTCCAGTGTTGGGGAATATGGTGATCGTCCAGTGTTGGGGAATAGGGTGCTGCTGCTGTGTTGGAGAATAGGTTTCTCATCCAGTGTTGGGGAATAGGGTGCTCATCCAGGGTTGGAGAATAGGGTGCTTGTCCAGTGTTGGGGAATAGGGTGCTTGTCCAGTGTTGAGGAATAGGGTGCTGCTATTGTGTTGGAGAATAGGTTGCTCGTCCAGTGTTGGGGAATAGGGTGCTCATCCAGAGATGGGGAATAGGGTGCTGCTCCAGTGTTGGGGAACAGGTTGCTGCTCCAGTGTTGGGGAAAAGGGTGCTCGTCCAGTGTTGGGGAATAGGGTGGTGCTCTAGTGTTGGGAATAGGGTGCTCCTCCAGTGTTGGGGAATAGAGTACTCCTCCAGTGTTGGGGAATAGGATGCTCGTCCAGTGTTGGAGAATATGTTGCTCGTCCAGTGTTGGGGAAAAGGTTGCTGCTCCTGTGTTGGGGAATAGGTTGCTTATCCAATGTTGGGGAATGCAGTGCTGCTTCTGTGTTGGAGAATAGGTTGCTCGTCCAGTATTGGGGAATAGGGTGCTTGTGCAATGTTGAGGAATAGGATGCTGGTCCAGTGTTGGAGAATAAGATGCTCGTCCAGTGTTGGGGAATATGGTGCTGCTCCAGTGTTGGCGAATAGGTTGCTCGTCCAGTGTTGGGGAATAGGGTGCTGGTCCAGTGTTGGGGAATAGGGTGCTCCTCCAGTTTTGGGGAATAGGGTGCTCGTCCAGTGTTGGGGAATAGGGTGCTGGTCCAGTGTTGGGCAGTAGGGTGCTGCTCCAGTGTTGGGGAATAGGGTGCTCCTCCAGTTTTGGGGAATAGGGTGCTCATCCAGTGTTGGGGAATAGGGAGCTCGTCCAGTGTTGGGGAATAGGGTGTTCATCCAGTGTTTTGGAATTGGCTGCTCGTCCAGTGTTGGGGAATAGGGTGCTCATCCAGTTTTGGGGAATAGGGTGCTGGTCCAGTGTTGGAGAATAAGTTGCTCGTCCAGTGTTGGGGAATATGGTGCTGCTCCAGTGTTGGAGAATAGGTTGGTCGTCCAGTGTTGGGGAATAGGGGGCTCATCCAGTGTTGGGGAATAGAGTGCTGCTCCAGTGTTGGGGAATAGGCTGCTCCTCCAGTTTTGGGAATAGGGTGCTCCTCCAGTTTTGGGGAATAGGGTGCTCGTCCAGTGTTGGGGAATAGGGTGCTGCTCCTTTGTTGGAGAATATGTTGCTTGTCAAGTTTTGGGGAATAGGGTGCTCGTCCAGTGTTGGGGAATTGGGTGCTGCTCCATGGTTGGGGAACAGGGTGCTGCTCCAGTGTTGGGGAATAGGATGCTGCTCCTGTGTTGGGGAATAGTGTGCTGCTCCGGTGTTGGGGAATAGGGTACGCGTCTAGTTGCTGGGGAATAGGGTGCTGCTTCTGTATTGTGGAATGGGGTGCTGCTCCTCTATTGGGGAATAGGGAGCTCGTCCAGTGTTGGGGAATAAGGTGTTCATCCAGTGTTTTGGAATTGGCTGCTCGTCCAGTGTTGGGGAATAGGGTGCTCATCCAGTTTTGGGGAATAGGCTGCTGGTCCAGTGTTGGAGAATAAGTTGCTCGTCCAGTGTTGGGGAATATGGTGCTGCTGCAGTGTTGGAGAATAGGTTGGTCGTCCAGTGTTGGGGAATAGGGGGCTCATCCAGTGTTGGGGAATAGAGTGCTGCTCCAGTGTTGGGGAATAGGCTGCTCCTCCAGTTTTGGGAATAGGGTGCTCCTCCAGTTTTGGGGAATAGGGTGCTCGTCCAGTGTTGGGGAATAGGGTGCTCGTCCAGTGTTGGGGAGTAGGGTGCTGCTCCTTTGTTGGAGAATAGGTTGCTTGTCAAGTGTTGGGGAATAGGGTGATCGTCCAGTGTTGGGGAATAGGATGCTGCTCCTGTGTTTGGGAATAGTGTGTTGCTCCAGTGTTGGGGAATAGGGTACGTGACTAGTTGCTGGGGAATAGGGTGCTGCTTCTGTATTGGGGAATGGGGTGCTGCTCCTCTATTGGGGAATAGGGAGCTCGTCCAGTGTTGGGGAATAGGGTGCTCATCCAGTGTTGGGGAACAGGGCGGTGCTCCAGTATTGGAGAAAAGGGTGCTCCTCCAGTGTTGGGGAATAGGTTGCTTATCCAATGTTGGGGAATGGGGTGCTGCTTCTATGTTGGGGAATCGGTTGCTCATCCAGTACTGCGGAATAGGGTGCTCTTCCATTGTTGGGGAATATGATGCTGCTCCAGTGTTGGAGAATAGGTTGCACGTCTAGTGTTGGGGAATAGGGTGCTTCTCCAGTTTTGGGGAATAGGGTACTCGTCCAGTGTTGGGGAATGGGGTGCTGCTCCTCTGTTGGAGAATAATTTGCTTGTCCAGTGTTGGGGAATAGGGTGCTCGTCCAATGTTGGGGAATAGGGTGCTCTCCCAGTGTTGGGGAATAGTGTGCTGCTCCAGTGTTGGGGAATAGGGTGCTTCTCCAGTGTTGGGGAATTGGGTGCTGCTCCAGCGTTGGGGAATAGGGTGCTGCTCCAGTTTTGGGGAATAGGGTGCTGATCCAGTGTTGGGGAATAGGGTGCTCGTCCAGTGTTGGGGAATGGGGTGCTTGTCCAGTGATGGAGAATAGGGTGGATGTCCAGTGTTGGGGAATAGGGTGCTGCTCCATGCTTGGGGCACAGGGTGCTGTTCCAGTGTTGTGGAATAGGATGCTGCTCCTGTGTTGGGGAATAGGGTGCTCATCCAGTATTGGGGAATAGGTTGCTCCTCCAGTGTTGGGGAATAGGGTACTCCTCCGGTGTTGGGGAATAGGATGCTCGTCCAGTTTTGGAGAATAGGTTGCTCGTCCAGTGTTGGGGAATAGGTTGCTGCTCCTGTGTTGGGGAATAGGTTGCTTATCCAATGTTGGGGAATGCGGTGCTGCTTCTGTGTTGGAGAATAGGTTGCTCGTCCAGTATTGGGGAATAGGGTGCTTGTTCAATGTTGAGGAATATGGTGCTGGTCCAGTGTTGGAGAATAACTTGCTCGTCCAGTGTTGCGGAATAGGGTGCTGCTCCTGTGTTTGGGAATAGTGTGTTGCTCCACTGTTGGGGAATAGGGTACGTGACTAGTTGCTGGGGAATAGGGTGCTGCTTCTGTATTGGGGAATGGGGTGCTGCTCCTCTATTGGGGAATAGGGAGCTCGTCCAGTGTTGGGGAATAGGGTGCTCATCCAGTGTTGGGGAATTGGCTGCTCGTCCAGTGTTCAGAACAGGGTGCTGCTCCAGTGTTGGGGAATAGGATGCTGCTCCTGTGTTGGGGAATAGTGTGCTGCTCCAGTGTTGGGGAATAGGGTACGCGTCTAGTTGCTGGGGAATAGGGTGCTGCTTCTGTATTGTGGAATGGGGTGCTGCTCCTCTATTGGGGAATAGGGAGCTTGTCCAGTGTTGGGGAATAGGGTTTTCATCCAGTGTTTTGGAATTGGCTGCTCGTCCAGTGTTGGGGAATAGTGTGCTCATCCAGTTTTGGGGAATAGGGTGCTGGTCCAGTGTTGGAGAATAAGTTGCTCGTCCAGTGTTGGGGAATATGGTGCTGCTCCAGTGTTGGAGAATAGGTTGGTCGTCCAGTGTTGGGGAATAGGGGGCTCATCCAGTTTTGGGGAATAGAGTGCTGCTCCAGTGTTGGGGAATAGGCTGCTCCTCCAGTTTTGGGAATAGGGTGCTCCTCCACTTTTGGGGAATAGGGTGCTCGTCCAGTGTTGGGGAATAGGGCGCTCGTCCAGTGTTGGGGAATAGGGTGCTGCTCCTTTGTTGCAGAATAGGTTGCTGCTTCTGTATTGAGGAATAGGGTGCTGCTCCTCTATTGGGGAATAGGGAGCTCGTCCAGTGTTGGGGAATAGGGTGCTCATCCAGTGTTGGGGAATTGGCTGCTCGTCCAGTTTTCAGAATAGGGTGCTGCTCCTGTGTTGGGTGATAGGGTGCTCCTCCATTGTTGGGGAATAGGGTGCTCCTCCAGTTTTGGGGAATAGGGTGCTGGTCCTGTGTTGGGGAAAATGGTGCTCGTCCAGTATTGGGGAATAGGGTGCTCGTCCAGTCCTGGGGAATAGGATGCTGCTCCTGTGTTGGGGAATAGGTTGCTTATGCAATGTTGGGGAATGCGGTGCTGCTTCTGTGTTGGAGAATAGGTTGCTCGTCCAGTATTGGGGAATAGGGTGCTTGTTCAATGTTGAGGAATATGGTGCTGGTCCAGTGTTGGAGAATAACTTGCTCGTCCAGTGTTGGGGAATATGGTGCTGCTCCAGTGTTGGCGAATCGGTTGCTCGTCCAGTGTTGCGGAATAGGGTGCTGATCCAGTGTTGGGGAATAGGGTTCTGGTCCAGTGTTGGGGAATAGGGTGCTCCTCCAGTTTTGGGGAATAGGGTGCTTGTGCAATGTTGAGGAATAGGGTGCTGGTCCAGTGTTGGGGAATAGGGTGCTCATCCAGTGTTGGGGAATAGGGTGCTGCTCCAGTGTTGGGGAATAGGGTGCTCCTCCAGTTTTGGGGAATAGGGTGCTCGTCTAGTGTTGGGGAATAGGGTGCTGCTCCTGTGGTGGAGAATAGGTTGCTCGCCCAGTGTTGGGGAATAGGGTGCTCGTCCAGTGTTGGGGAATAGCGTGCTCGTCCAGTGTTGGGCAATAGGGTGCTGCTCCTTTGTTGGAGAATAGGTTGCTTGTCAAGTGTTCAGGAATAGGCTGCTTGTCCAGTGATGGGGAATAGGGTGAGCCTCCAGTGTTGGGGAATATGGTGTTCGTCCAGTGTTGCGGAATAGGGTGCTGCTGCTGTGTTGGAGAATAGGTTTCTCATCCAGTGTTGGGGAATAGGGTGCTCATCCAGGGTTGGAGAATAGGGTGCTTGTCCAGTGTTGGGGAATAGGGTGCTTGTCCAGTGTTGAGGAATAGGGTGCTGCTATTGTGTTGGAGAATATGTTGCTCGTCCAGTGTTGGGGAATATGGTGCTGCTCCAGTGTTGGCGAATAGGTTGCTCGTCCAGTGATGGGGAATAGGGTGCTGGTCCAGTGTTGGGGAATAGGGTGCTCCTCCAGTTTTGGGGAATAGGGTGCTCGTCCAGTGTTGGGGAATAGGGTGCTGGTCCAGTGTTGGGCAGTCGGGTGCTGCTCCAGTGTTGGGGAATAGGGTGCTCCTCCAGTTTTGGGGAATAGGGTGCTCATCCAGTGTTGGGGAATAGGGAGCTCGTCCAGTGTTGGGGAATAGGGTGTTCATCCAGTGTTTTGGAATTGGCTGCTCGTCCAATGTTGGGGAATAGGGTGCTCATCCAGTTTTGGGGAATAGGGTGCTGGTCCAGTGTTGGAGAATAAGTTGCTCGTCCAGTGTTGGGGAATATGGTGCTGCTCCAGTGTTGGAGAATAGGTTGGTCGTCCAGTGTTGGGGAATAGGGGGCTCATCCAGTGTTGGGGAATAGAGTGCTGCTCCAGTGTTGGGGAATAGGCTGCTCCTCTAGTTTTGGGAATAGGGTGCTCCTCCAGTTTTGGGGAATAGGGTGCTCGTCCAGTGTTGGGGAATAGGGTGCTGCTCCTTTGTTGGAGAATATGTTGCTTGTCAAGTTTTGGGGAATAGGGTGCTCGTCCAGTGTTGGGGAATTGGGTGCTGCTCCATGGTTGGGGAACAGGGTGCTGCTCCAGTGTTGGGGAATAGGATGCTGCTCCTGTGTTGGGGAATAGTGTGCTGCTCCGGTGTTGGGGAATAGGGTACGCGTCTAGTTGCTGGGGAATAGGGTGCTGCTTCTGTATTGTGGAATGGGGTGCTGCTCCTCTATTGGGGAATAGGGAGCTCGTCCAGTGTTGGGGAATAAGGTGTTCATCCAGTGTTTTGGAATTGGCTGCTCGTCCAGTGTTGGGGAATAGGGTGCTCATCCAGTTTTGGGGAATAGGCTGCTGGTCCAGTGTTGGAGAATAAGTTGCTCGTCCAGTGTTGGGGAATATGGTGCTGCTGCAGTGTTGGAGAATAGGTTGGTCGTCCAGTGTTGGGGAATAGGGGGCTCATCCAGTGTTGGGGAATAGAGTGCTGCTCCAGTGTTGGGGAATAGGCTGCTCCTCCAGTTTTGGGAATAGGGTGCTCCTCCAGTTTTGGGGAATAGGGTGCTCGTCCAGTGTTGGGGAATAGGGTGCTCGTCCAGTGTTGGGGAATAGGGTGCTGCTCCTTTGTTGGAGAATAGGTTGCTTGTCAAGTGTTGGGGAGTAGGGTACTCGTCCAGTGTTGGGGAATAGGATGCTGCTCCTGTGTTTGGGAATAGTGTGTTGCTCCAGTGTTGGGGAATAGGGTACGTGACTAGTTGCTGGGGAATAGGGTGCTGCTTCTGTATTGGGGAATGGGGTGCTGCTCCTCTATTGGGGAATAGGGAGCTCGTCCAGTGTTGGGGAATAGGGTGCTCATCCAGTGTTGGGGAATTGGCTGCTCGTCCAGTTTTCAGAATAGGGTGCTGCTCCTGTGTTGGGTGATAGGGTGCTCCTCCATTGTTGGGGAATAGGGTGCTCCTCCAGTTTTGGGGAATAGGGTGCTGGTCCTGTGTTGGGGAAAATGGTGCTCGTCCAGTATTGGGGAATAGGGTGCTCGTCCAGTCCTGGGGAATAGGATGCTGCTCCTGTGTTGGGGAATAGGTTGCTTATGCAATGTTGGGGAATGCGGTGCTGCTTCTGTGTTGGAGAATAGGTTGCTCGTCAAGTATTGGGGAATAGGGTGCTTGTTCAATGTTGAGGAATATGGTGCTGGTCCAGTGTTGGAGAATAACTTGCTCGTCCAGTGTTGGGGAATATGGTGCTGCTCCAGTGTTGGCGAATCGGTTGCTCGTCCAGTGTTGCGGAATAGGGTGCTGATCCAGTGTTGGGGAATAGGGTTCTGGTCCAGTGTTGGGGAATAGGGTGCTCCTCCAGTTTTGGGGAATAGGGTGCTTGTGCAATGTTGAGGAATAGGGTGCTGGTCCAGTGTTGGGGAATAGGGTGCTCATCCAGTGTTGGGGAATAGGGTGCTGCTCCAGTGTTGGGGAATAGGGTGCTCCTCCAGTTTTGGGGAATAGGGTGCTCGTCTAGTGTTGGGGAATAGGGTGCTGCTCCTGTGGTGGAGAATAGGTTGCTCACCCAGTGTTGGGGAATAGGGTGCTCGTCCAGTGTTGGGGAATAGCGTGCTCGTCCAGTGTTGGGCAATAGGGTGCTGCTCCTTTGTTGGAGAATAGGTTGCTTGTCAAGTGTTGAGGAATAGGCTGCTTGTCCAGTGATGGGGAATAGGGTGAGCCTCCAGTGTTGGGGAATATGGTGATCGTCCAGTGTTGCGGAATAGGGTGCTGCTGCTGTGTTGGAGAATAGGTTTCTCATCCAGTGTTGGGGAATAGGATGCTCATCCAGGGTTGGAGAATAGGGTGCTTGTCCAGTGTTGGGGAATAGGGTGCTTGTCCAGTGTTGAGGAATAGGGTGCTGCTATTGTGTTGGAGAATATGTTGCTCGTCCAGTGTTGGGGAATAGGGTGCTTATCCAGAGATGGGGAATAGGGTGCTGCTCCAGTGTTGGGGAACAGGTTGCTGCTCCAGTGTTGGGGAAAAGGGTGCTCGTCCAGTGTTGGGGAATAGGGTGGTGCTCTAGTGTTGGGAATAGGGTGCTCCTCCAGTGTTGGGGAATAGGGTACTCCTCCAGTGTTGGGGAATAGGATGCTCGTCCAGTTTTGGAGAATATGTTGCTCGTCCAGTGTTGGGGAATAGGTTGCTGCTCCTGTGTTGGGGAATAGGTTGCTTATCCAATGTTGGGGAATGCAGTGCTGCTTCTGTGTTGGAGAATAGGTTGCTCGTCCAGTATTGGGGAATGGGGTGCTTGTGCAATGTTGAGGAATAGGATGCTGGTCCAGTGTTGGAGAATAAGATGCTCGTTCAGTGTTGGGGAATATGGTGCTGCTCCAGTGTTGGCGAATAGGTTGCTCGTCCAGTGTTGGGGAATAGTGTGCTCATCTAGTGTTGGGGAATAGGGTGCTGCTCCAGTGTTGGGGAATAGAGTGCTCCTCCAGTTTCGGGGAATAGGGTGCTCGTCCAGTGTTGGGGAATAGGGTGCTGCTCCTGTGTTGAAGAATAGGTTGCTCGTCCAGTGTTGGGGAATAGGGTGCTCGTCCAGTGTTGGGGAATAGGGTGCTGGTCCAGTGTTGGGCAGTAGGGTGCTGCTCCTTTGTTGGAGAATATGTTGCTTGTCAAGTTTTGGGGAATAGGGTGCTCGTCCAGTGTTGGGGAATTGGGTGCTGCTCCATGGTTGGGGAACAGGGTGCTGCTCCAGTGTTGGGGAATAGGATGCTGCTCCTGTGTTGGGGAACAGTGTGCTGCTCCAGTGTTGGGGAATAGGGTACGCGTCTAGTTGCTGGGGAATAGGGTGCTGCTTCTGTATTGTGGAATGGGGTGCTGCTCCTCTATTGGGGAATAGGGAGCTCGTCCAGTGTTGGGGAATAGGGTGTTCATCCAGTGTTTTGGAATTGGCTGCTCGTCCAGTGTTGGGGAACATGGTGCTGCTCCAGTGTTGGAGAATAGGTTGGTCGTCCAGTGTTGGGGAATAGGGTGCTGCTCCAGTGTTGGGGAATAGGCTAGTCCTCCAGTTTTGGGAATAGGGTGCTCCTCCAGTTTTGGGGAATAGGGTGCTCGTCCAGTGTTGGGGAATAGGGTGCTGCTCCTTTGTTGGAGAATATGTTGCTTGTCAAGTTTTGGGGAATAGAGTGCTCGTCCAGTGTTTGGGAATTGGGTGCTGCTCCATGGTTGGGGAACAGGGTGCTGCTCCAGTGTTGGGGAATAGGATGCTGCTCCTGTGTTGGGGAGTAGTGTGCTGCTCCGGTGTTGGGGAATAGGGTACGCGTCTAGTTGCTGGGGAATAGGGTGCTGCTTCTGTATTGTGGAATGGGGTGCTGCTCCTCTATTGGGGAATAGGGAGCTCGTCCAGTGTTGGGGAATAAGGTGTTCATCCAGTGTTTTGGAATTGGCTGCTCGTCCAGTGTTGGGGAATAGGGTGCTCATCCAGTTTTGGGGAATAGGCTGCTGGTCCAGTGTTGGAGAATAAGTTGCTCGTCCAGTGTTGGGGAATATGGTGCTGCTCCAGTGTTGGAGAATAGGTTGGTCGTCCAATGTTGGGGAATAGGGGGCTCATCCAGTGTTGGGGAATAGAGTGCTGCTCCAGTGTTGGGGAATAGGCTGCTCCTCCAGTTTTGGGAATAGGGTGCTCCTCCAGTTTTGGGGAAGAGGGTGCTCGTCCAGTGTTGGGGAATAGGGTGCTCGTCCAGTGTTGGGGAATAGGGTGCTGCTCCTTTGTTGGAGAATAGGTTGCTTGCCAAGTGTTGGGGAATAGGGTACTCGTCCAGTGTTGGGGAATAGGATGCTGCTCCTGTGTTTGGGAATAGTGTGCTGCTCCAGTGTTGGGGAATAGGGTACGTGTCTAGTTGCTGGGTAATAGGGTGCTGCTTCTGTATTGGGGAATGGGGTGCTGCTCCTCTATTGTGGAATAGGGAGCTCGTCCAGTGTTGGGGATTAGGGTGCTCATCCAGTGTTGGGGAATTGGCTGCTCGTCCAGTGTTCAGAACAGGGTGCTGCTCCAGTGTTGGGGAATAGGATGCTGCTCCTGTGTTTTGGGAATAGTGTGCTGCTCCAGTGTTGGGGAATAGGGTACACGTCTAGTTGCTGGGGAATAGGGTGCTGCTTCTGTATTGTGGAATGGGGTGCTGCTCCTCTATTGGGGAATAGGGAGCTTGTCCAGTGTTGGGGAATAGGGTTTTCATCCAGTGTTTTGGAATTGGCTGCTCGTCCAGTGTTGGGGAATAGTGTGCTCATCCAGTTTTGGGGAATAGGGTGCTGGTCCAGTGTTGGAGAATAAGTTGCTCGTCCAGTGTTGGGGAATATGGTGCTGCTCCAGTGTTGGAGAATAGGTTGGTCGTCCAGTGTTGGGGAATAGGGGGCTCATCCAGTGTTGGGGAATAGAGTGCTGCTCCAGTGTTGGGGAATAGGCTGCTCCTCCAGTTTTGGGAATAGGGTGCTCCTCCAGTTTTGGGGAATAGGGTGCTCATCCAGTGTTGGGGAATAGGGTGCTCGTCCAGTGTTGGGGAATAGGGTGCTGCTCCTTTGTTGCAGAATAGGTTGCTTGTCAAGTGTTGGGGAATAGGGTGATTGTCCAGTGTTGGGGAATAGGATGCTGCTCCTGTGTTGGGGAATAGTGTGCTGCTCCAGTGTTGGGGAATAGGGTACGTGTCTAGTTGCTGGGGAATAGGGTGCTGCTTCTGTATTTGGGAATAGGGTGCTGCTCCTCTATTGGGGAATAGGGAGCTCGTCCAGTGTTGGGGAATTGGCTGCTCGTCCAGTGTTCAGAATAGGGTGCTGCTCCTGTGTTGGGTGATAGGGTGCTCCTCCATTGTTGGGGAATAGGGTGCTCCTCCAGTTTTGGGGAATAGGGTGCTGGTCCTGTGTTGGGGAAAATGGTGCTCGTCCAGTATTGGGGAATAGGGTGCTCGTCCAGTCCTGGGGAATAGGATGCTGCTCCTGTGTTGGAGAATAGGTTGCTCGTCCAGTATTGGGGAATAGGGTGCTTGTTCAATGTTGAGGAATATG
Source organism: Somniosus microcephalus (assembly GCF_052327205.1). NCBI lineage: Eukaryota > Metazoa > Chordata > Chondrichthyes > Squaliformes > Somniosidae > Somniosus > Somniosus microcephalus. Next base: position 89,994,540 of record NC_140992.1, on the reverse strand, counting down.
GTGCTGGTCCAGTGTTGGAGAATAACTTGCTCGTCCAGTGTTGGGGAATATGGTGCTGCTCCAGTGTTGGCGAATCGGTTGCTCGTCCAGTGTTGCGGAATAGGGTGCTGATCCAGTGTTGGGGAATTGGGTTCTGGTCCAGTGTTGGGGAATAGGGTGCTCCTCCAGTTTTGGGGAATAGGGTGCTTGTGCAATGTTGAGGAATAGGGTGCTGGTCCAGTGTTGGGGAATAGGGTGCTCATCCAGTGTTGGGGAATAGGGTGCTGCTCCAGTGTTGGGGAATAGGGTGCTCCTCCAGTTTTGGGGAATAGGGTGCTCGTCTAGTGTTGGGGAATAGGGTGCTGCTCCTGTGGTGGAGAATAGGTTGCTCGCCCAGTGTTGGGGAATAGGGTGCTCGTCCAGTGTTGGGGAATAGCGTGCTCGTCCAGTGTTGGGCAATAGGGTGCTGCTCCTTTGTTGGAGAATAGGTTGCTTGTCAAGTGTTCAGGAATAGGCTGCTTGTCCAGTGATGGGGAATAGGGTGAGCCTCCAGTGTTGGGGAATATGGTGTTCGTCCAGTGTTGCGGAATAGGGTGCTGCTGCTGTGTTGGAGAATAGGTTTCTCATCCAGTGTTGGGGAATAGGGTGCTCATCCAGGGTTGGAGAATAGGGTGCTTGTCCAGTGTTGGGGAATAGGGTGCTTGTCCAGTGTTGAGGAATAGGGTGCTGCTATTGTGTTGGAGAATATGTTGCTCGTCCAGTGTTGGGGAATATGGTGCTGCTCCAGTGTTGGCGAATAGGTTGCTCGTCCAGTGATGGGGAATAGGGTGCTGGTCCAGTGTTGGGGAATAGGGTGCTCCTCCAGTTTTGGGGAATAGGGTGCTCGTCCAGTGTTGGGGAATAGGGTGCTGGTCCAGTGTTGGGCAGTCGGGTGCTGCTCCAGTGTTGGGGAATAGGGTGCTCCTCCAGTTTTGGGGAATAGGGTGCTCATCCAGTGTTGGGGAATAGGGAGCTCGTCCAGTGTTGGGGAATAGGGTGTTCATCCAGTGTTTTGGAATTGGCTGCTCGTCCAATGTTGGGGAATAGGGTGCTCATCCAGTTTTGGGGAATAGGGTGCTGGTCCAGTGTTGGAGAATAAGTTGCTCGTCCAGTGTTGGGGAATATGGTGCTGCTCCAGTGTTGGAGAATAGGTTGGTCGTCCAGTGTTGGGGAATAGGGGGCTCATCCAGTGTTGGGGAATAGAGTGCTGCTCCAGTGTTGGGGAATAGGCTGCTCCTCTAGTTTTGGGAATAGGGTGCTCCTCCAGTTTTGGGGAATAGGGTGCTCGTCCAGTGTTGGGGAATAGGGTGCTGCTCCTTTGTTGGAGAATATGTTGCTTGTCAAGTTTTGGGGAATAGGGTGCTCGTCCAGTGTTGGGGAATTGGGTGCTGCTCCATGGTTGGGGAACAGGGTGCTGCTCCAGTGTTGGGGAATAGGATGCTGCTCCTGTGTTGGGGAATAGTGTGCTGCTCCGGTGTTGGGGAATAGGGTACGCGTCTAGTTGCTGGGGAATAGGGTGCTGCTTCTGTATTGTGGAATGGGGTGCTGCTCCTCTATTGGGGAATAGGGAGCTCGTCCAGTGTTGGGGAATAAGGTGTTCATCCAGTGTTTTGGAATTGGCTGCTCGTCCAGTGTTGGGGAATAGGGTGCTCATCCAGTTTTGGGGAATAGGCTGCTGGTCCAGTGTTGGAGAATAAGTTGCTCGTCCAGTGTTGGGGAATATGGTGCTGCTGCAGTGTTGGAGAATAGGTTGGTCGTCCAGTGTTGGGGAATAGGGGGCTCATCCAGTGTTGGGGAATAGAGTGCTGCTCCAGTGTTGGGGAATAGGCTGCTCCTCCAGTTTTGGGAATAGGGTGCTCCTCCAGTTTTGGGGAATAGGGTGCTCGTCCAGTGTTGGGGAATAGGGTGCTCGTCCAGTGTTGGGGAATAGGGTGCTGCTCCTTTGTTGGAGAATAGGTTGCTTGTCAAGTGTTGGGGAGTAGGGTACTCGTCCAGTGTTGGGGAATAGGATGCTGCTCCTGTGTTTGGGAATAGTGTGTTGCTCCAGTGTTGGGGAATAGGGTACGTGACTAGTTGCTGGGGAATAGGGTGCTGCTTCTGTATTGGGGAATGGGGTGCTGCTCCTCTATTGGGGAATAGGGAGCTCGTCCAGTGTTGGGGAATAGGGTGCTCATCCAGTGTTGGGGAATTGGCTGCTCGTCCAGTTTTCAGAATAGGGTGCTGCTCCTGTGTTGGGTGATAGGGTGCTCCTCCATTGTTGGGGAATAGGGTGCTCCTCCAGTTTTGGGGAATAGGGTGCTGGTCCTGTGTTGGGGAAAATGGTGCTCGTCCAGTATTGGGGAATAGGGTGCTCGTCCAGTCCTGGGGAATAGGATGCTGCTCCTGTGTTGGGGAATAGGTTGCTTATGCAATGTTGGGGAATGCGGTGCTGCTTCTGTGTTGGAGAATAGGTTGCTCGTCAAGTATTGGGGAATAGGGTGCTTGTTCAATGTTGAGGAATATGGTGCTGGTCCAGTGTTGGAGAATAACTTGCTCGTCCAGTGTTGGGGAATATGGTGCTGCTCCAGTGTTGGCGAATCGGTTGCTCGTCCAGTGTTGCGGAATAGGGTGCTGATCCAGTGTTGGGGAATAGGGTTCTGGTCCAGTGTTGGGGAATAGGGTGCTCCTCCAGTTTTGGGGAATAGGGTGCTTGTGCAATGTTGAGGAATAGGGTGCTGGTCCAGTGTTGGGGAATAGGGTGCTCATCCAGTGTTGGGGAATAGGGTGCTGCTCCAGTGTTGGGGAATAGGGTGCTCCTCCAGTTTTGGGGAATAGGGTGCTCGTCTAGTGTTGGGGAATAGGGTGCTGCTCCTGTGGTGGAGAATAGGTTGCTCACCCAGTGTTGGGGAATAGGGTGCTCGTCCAGTGTTGGGGAATAGCGTGCTCGTCCAGTGTTGGGCAATAGGGTGCTGCTCCTTTGTTGGAGAATAGGTTGCTTGTCAAGTGTTGAGGAATAGGCTGCTTGTCCAGTGATGGGGAATAGGGTGAGCCTCCAGTGTTGGGGAATATGGTGATCGTCCAGTGTTGCGGAATAGGGTGCTGCTGCTGTGTTGGAGAATAGGTTTCTCATCCAGTGTTGGGGAATAGGATGCTCATCCAGGGTTGGAGAATAGGGTGCTTGTCCAGTGTTGGGGAATAGGGTGCTTGTCCAGTGTTGAGGAATAGGGTGCTGCTATTGTGTTGGAGAATATGTTGCTCGTCCAGTGTTGGGGAATAGGGTGCTTATCCAGAGATGGGGAATAGGGTGCTGCTCCAGTGTTGGGGAACAGGTTGCTGCTCCAGTGTTGGGGAAAAGGGTGCTCGTCCAGTGTTGGGGAATAGGGTGGTGCTCTAGTGTTGGGAATAGGGTGCTCCTCCAGTGTTGGGGAATAGGGTACTCCTCCAGTGTTGGGGAATAGGATGCTCGTCCAGTTTTGGAGAATATGTTGCTCGTCCAGTGTTGGGGAATAGGTTGCTGCTCCTGTGTTGGGGAATAGGTTGCTTATCCAATGTTGGGGAATGCAGTGCTGCTTCTGTGTTGGAGAATAGGTTGCTCGTCCAGTATTGGGGAATGGGGTGCTTGTGCAATGTTGAGGAATAGGATGCTGGTCCAGTGTTGGAGAATAAGATGCTCGTTCAGTGTTGGGGAATATGGTGCTGCTCCAGTGTTGGCGAATAGGTTGCTCGTCCAGTGTTGGGGAATAGTGTGCTCATCTAGTGTTGGGGAATAGGGTGCTGCTCCAGTGTTGGGGAATAGAGTGCTCCTCCAGTTTCGGGGAATAGGGTGCTCGTCCAGTGTTGGGGAATAGGGTGCTGCTCCTGTGTTGAAGAATAGGTTGCTCGTCCAGTGTTGGGGAATAGGGTGCTCGTCCAGTGTTGGGGAATAGGGTGCTGGTCCAGTGTTGGGCAGTAGGGTGCTGCTCCTTTGTTGGAGAATATGTTGCTTGTCAAGTTTTGGGGAATAGGGTGCTCGTCCAGTGTTGGGGAATTGGGTGCTGCTCCATGGTTGGGGAACAGGGTGCTGCTCCAGTGTTGGGGAATAGGATGCTGCTCCTGTGTTGGGGAACAGTGTGCTGCTCCAGTGTTGGGGAATAGGGTACGCGTCTAGTTGCTGGGGAATAGGGTGCTGCTTCTGTATTGTGGAATGGGGTGCTGCTCCTCTATTGGGGAATAGGGAGCTCGTCCAGTGTTGGGGAATAGGGTGTTCATCCAGTGTTTTGGAATTGGCTGCTCGTCCAGTGTTGGGGAACATGGTGCTGCTCCAGTGTTGGAGAATAGGTTGGTCGTCCAGTGTTGGGGAATAGGGTGCTGCTCCAGTGTTGGGGAATAGGCTAGTCCTCCAGTTTTGGGAATAGGGTGCTCCTCCAGTTTTGGGGAATAGGGTGCTCGTCCAGTGTTGGGGAATAGGGTGCTGCTCCTTTGTTGGAGAATATGTTGCTTGTCAAGTTTTGGGGAATAGAGTGCTCGTCCAGTGTTTGGGAATTGGGTGCTGCTCCATGGTTGGGGAACAGGGTGCTGCTCCAGTGTTGGGGAATAGGATGCTGCTCCTGTGTTGGGGAGTAGTGTGCTGCTCCGGTGTTGGGGAATAGGGTACGCGTCTAGTTGCTGGGGAATAGGGTGCTGCTTCTGTATTGTGGAATGGGGTGCTGCTCCTCTATTGGGGAATAGGGAGCTCGTCCAGTGTTGGGGAATAAGGTGTTCATCCAGTGTTTTGGAATTGGCTGCTCGTCCAGTGTTGGGGAATAGGGTGCTCATCCAGTTTTGGGGAATAGGCTGCTGGTCCAGTGTTGGAGAATAAGTTGCTCGTCCAGTGTTGGGGAATATGGTGCTGCTCCAGTGTTGGAGAATAGGTTGGTCGTCCAATGTTGGGGAATAGGGGGCTCATCCAGTGTTGGGGAATAGAGTGCTGCTCCAGTGTTGGGGAATAGGCTGCTCCTCCAGTTTTGGGAATAGGGTGCTCCTCCAGTTTTGGGGAAGAGGGTGCTCGTCCAGTGTTGGGGAATAGGGTGCTCGTCCAGTGTTGGGGAATAGGGTGCTGCTCCTTTGTTGGAGAATAGGTTGCTTGCCAAGTGTTGGGGAATAGGGTACTCGTCCAGTGTTGGGGAATAGGATGCTGCTCCTGTGTTTGGGAATAGTGTGCTGCTCCAGTGTTGGGGAATAGGGTACGTGTCTAGTTGCTGGGTAATAGGGTGCTGCTTCTGTATTGGGGAATGGGGTGCTGCTCCTCTATTGTGGAATAGGGAGCTCGTCCAGTGTTGGGGATTAGGGTGCTCATCCAGTGTTGGGGAATTGGCTGCTCGTCCAGTGTTCAGAACAGGGTGCTGCTCCAGTGTTGGGGAATAGGATGCTGCTCCTGTGTTTTGGGAATAGTGTGCTGCTCCAGTGTTGGGGAATAGGGTACACGTCTAGTTGCTGGGGAATAGGGTGCTGCTTCTGTATTGTGGAATGGGGTGCTGCTCCTCTATTGGGGAATAGGGAGCTTGTCCAGTGTTGGGGAATAGGGTTTTCATCCAGTGTTTTGGAATTGGCTGCTCGTCCAGTGTTGGGGAATAGTGTGCTCATCCAGTTTTGGGGAATAGGGTGCTGGTCCAGTGTTGGAGAATAAGTTGCTCGTCCAGTGTTGGGGAATATGGTGCTGCTCCAGTGTTGGAGAATAGGTTGGTCGTCCAGTGTTGGGGAATAGGGGGCTCATCCAGTGTTGGGGAATAGAGTGCTGCTCCAGTGTTGGGGAATAGGCTGCTCCTCCAGTTTTGGGAATAGGGTGCTCCTCCAGTTTTGGGGAATAGGGTGCTCATCCAGTGTTGGGGAATAGGGTGCTCGTCCAGTGTTGGGGAATAGGGTGCTGCTCCTTTGTTGCAGAATAGGTTGCTTGTCAAGTGTTGGGGAATAGGGTGATTGTCCAGTGTTGGGGAATAGGATGCTGCTCCTGTGTTGGGGAATAGTGTGCTGCTCCAGTGTTGGGGAATAGGGTACGTGTCTAGTTGCTGGGGAATAGGGTGCTGCTTCTGTATTTGGGAATAGGGTGCTGCTCCTCTATTGGGGAATAGGGAGCTCGTCCAGTGTTGGGGAATTGGCTGCTCGTCCAGTGTTCAGAATAGGGTGCTGCTCCTGTGTTGGGTGATAGGGTGCTCCTCCATTGTTGGGGAATAGGGTGCTCCTCCAGTTTTGGGGAATAGGGTGCTGGTCCTGTGTTGGGGAAAATGGTGCTCGTCCAGTATTGGGGAATAGGGTGCTCGTCCAGTCCTGGGGAATAGGATGCTGCTCCTGTGTTGGAGAATAGGTTGCTCGTCCAGTATTGGGGAATAGGGTGCTTGTTCAATGTTGAGGAATATGGTGCTGGTCCAGTGTTGGAGAATAACTTGCTCGTCCAGTGTTGGGGAATATGGTGCTGCTCCAGTTTTGGCGAATCGGTTGCTCGTCCAGTGTTGTGGAATAGGGTGCTGATCCAGTGTTGGGGAATAGGGTTCTGGTCCAGTGTTGGGGAATAGTGCGCTCCTCCAGTTTTGGGGAATCGGGTGCTTGTGCAATGTTGAGGAATAGGGTGCTGGTCCAGTGTTGGGGAATAGGGTGCTCATCCAGTGTTGGGGAATAGGGTGCTGCTCCAGTGTTGGGGAATAGGGTGCTCCTCCAGTTTTGGGGAATAGGGTGCTCGTCTAGTGTTGGGGAATAGGGTGCTGCTCCTGTGGTGGAGAATAGGTTGCTCGCCCAGTGTTGGGGAATAGGGTGCTCGTCCAGTGTTGGGGAATAGCGTGCTCGTCCAGTGTTGGGCAATAGGGTGCTGCTCCTTTGTTGGAGAATAGGTTGCTTGTCAAGTGTTGGGGAATAGGCTGCTTGTCCAGTGTTGGGGAATAGGGTGCTGCTCCTTTGTTGGAGAATAGGTTGCTTGTCAAGTGTTGGGGAATAGGGTACTCGTCCAGTGTTGGGGAATAGGATGCTGCTCCTGTGTTTGGGAATAGTGTGCTGCTCCAGTGTTGGGGAATAGGGTACGTGTCTAGTTGCTGGGGAATAGGGTGCTGCTTCTGTATTGTGGAATGGGGTGCTGCTCCTCTATTGGGGAATAGGGAGCTTGTCCAGTGTTGGGGAATAGGGTTTTCATCCAGTGTTTTGGAATTGGCTGCTCGTCCAGTGTTGGGGAATAGGGTGCTCATCCAGTTTTGGGGAATAGGCTGCTGGTCCAGTGTTGGAGAATAAGTTGCTCGCCCAGTGTTGGGGAATATGGTGCTGCTCCAGTGTTGGAGAATAGGTTGGTCGTCCAGTGTTGGGGAATAGGGGGCTCATCCAGTGTTGGGGAATAGAGTGCTGCTCCAGTGTTGGGGAATAGGCTGCTCCTCCAGTTTTGGGAATAGGGTGCTCCTCCAGTTTTGGGGAATAGGGTGCTCGTCCAGTGTTGGGGAATAGGGTGCTGCTCCTTTGTTGGAGAATATGTTGCTTGTCAAGTTTTGGGGAATAGGGTGCTCGTCCAGTGTTGGGGAATTGGGTGCTGCTCCATGGTTGGGGAACAGGGTGCTGCTCCAGTGTTGGGGAATAGGATGCTGCTCCTGTGTTGGGGAATAGTGTGCTGCTCCGGTGTTGGGGAATAGGGTACGCGTCTAGTTGCTGGGGAATAGGGTGCTGCTTCTGTATTGTGGAATGGGGTGCTGCTCCTCTATTGGGGAATAGGGAGCTCGTCCAGTGTTGGGGAATAAGGTGTTCATCCAGTGTTTTGGAATTGGCTGCTCGTCCAGTGTTGGGGAATAGGGTGCTCATCCAGTTTTGGGGAATAGGCTGCTGGTCCAGTGTTGGAGAATAAGTTGCTCGTCCAGTGTTGGGGAATATGGTGCTGCTCCAGGTTGGAGAATAGGTTGGTCGTCCAGTGTTGGGGAATAGGGGGCTCATCCAGTGTTGGGGAATAGAGTGCTGCTCCAGTGTTGGGGAATAGGCTGCTCCTCCAGTTTTGGGAATAGGGTGCTCCTCCAGTTTTGGAGAATAGGGTGCTCGTCCAGTGTTGGTAAATAGGGTGCTCGTCCAGTGTTGGGGAATAGGGTGCTGCTCCCTTGTTGGAGAATAGGTTGTTTGTCAAGTGTTGGGGAATAGGGTCCTCGTCCAGTGTTGGGGAATAGGATGCTGCTCCTGTGTTTGGGAATAGTGTGCTGCTCCAGTGTTGGGGAATAGGGTACGTGTCTAGTTGCTGGGGAATAGGGTGCTGCTTCTGTATTGGGGAATGGGGTGCTGCTCCTCTATTGGGGAATAGGGAGCTCGTCCAGTGTTGGGGAATAGGGTGCTCATCCAGTGTTGGGGAATTGGCTGCTCGTCCAGTGTTCAGAATAGGGTGCTGCTCCTGTTTTGGGTGATAGGGTGCTCCTCCATTGTTGGGGAATAGGGTGCTCCTCCAGTTTTGGGGAATAGGGTGCTGGTCCTGTGTTGGGGAAAATGGTGCTCGTCCAGTATTGGGGAATAGGGTGCTCGTCCAGTTCTGGGGAATAGGATGCTGCTCCCGTGATGGGGAATAGGGTGCTCGTCCAGTGTTGGGGAATTGGGTGCTGCTCCAGTGTTGGGGAACAGGGTGCTCGCCCAGTGTTGGGGAATAGGGCGCTCCTCCAGTGTTGTGGAATAGGGTGCTCCTCCAGTGTTGGTGAATAGGGTGCTCGTCGAGTTTTGGAGAATAGGGTGCTGCTCCTGTGTTGGGGAATAGGTTGCTCATCCTGTGTTGGGGAATAGGGTGCTCTTCCAGTGTTGGGGAATAGTGTGCTGCTCCAGTGCTGGTGTATAGGGTGCCCGTCCATTGTTGGGGAATAGTGTGCTGCTCCAGTGCTGGTGTATAGGGTCCCCGTCCATTGTTGGGGAATAGTGTGCTGCTCCATTGTTGGGGAATAGGGTGCTCGTCCAGTGTCGGGGAATAGGGTGCTCGTCCAGTGTTGGGGAATAGTGTGCTGCTCCAGTGCTGGTGTATAGGGTGCCCGTCCATTGTTGGGGAATAGTGTGCTGCTCCATTGTTGGGGAATAGGGTGCTCGTCCAGTGTTGGGGAATAGGGTGCTCGTCCAGTGTTGGGGAATAGTGTGCTGCTCCAGTGTTGGGGAATAGGGTGCTCGTCCAGTGTTGGGGAATAGGGTGCTCGTCCAGTGTTGGGGAATAGTGTGCTGCTCCATTGTTGGGGAATAGGGTGCTCGTCCAGTGTTGGGGAATAGGGTGCTCGTCCAGTGTTGGGGAATAGTGTGCTGCTCCAGTGTTGGGGAATAGGGTGCTCGTCCAGTGTTGGGGAATTGGGTGCTGCTCCAGTGTTGGAGAATAAGTTGCGCGTCCAGTGTTGGGGAATAGGGTGCTTGTCCAATGTTGGGGAATAGGTTGCTGATCCAGTATTGGCGAATAGGGTGCTGCTCCTGTGTTGGAGAATAGGTTGCCCGTCCAGTGTTGTGGAATAGGGTGCTCGTCCAGTTTTGGGGAATAGGGTGCACTTTCAGTGTTGGGGAATAGTGTGCTGCTACAGTGTTGGAGAATAGGGTGCCCGTCCAGGGTTCGGGAATAGGGTGCTCGTCCAGTGTTGGGGAATAGGCTGCTCGTCCAGTGTTGGGGAATAGGGTGCTGCTCCTGTGTTGGGGAATAGGGTGCTCGTCCAGTGTTGGGGAATAGTGTGCTCGTCCAGTGTTGGGGAATCGTGTGCTGCTCCAGTGTTGGGGAATATGGTGCTCGTCCAGTGTTGGAGAATAGGCTGCTCATCCAGTGTTGTGGAATAGGGTGCTGCTCCTGTGTTGGGGAATAGTGTGCTGCTCCAGTGCTGGGGAATAGGGTGCTCGTCCAGTGTTGGGGAATAGGTTGCTGCTATAGTGTTGGGGAATAGGGTGCTGCTCCAGTGTTGGGGTACAGGGTGCTGCTCCAGTGTTGGGGAATAGGGTGCTCGTCCAGTGTGGGTAATAGGGTGCTACTCCAGTGTTGGGGAACAGGGTGCTCTTCAAGTGTTGGGGAATAGGGTGCTGCTCCAGTGTTGGGGAACAGGGTGCTCTTCCAGTGTTGGGGAATAGGGTGCTGCTCCAGTGTTGGGGAACAGGGTGCTCTTCCAGTGTTGCGGAATAGGGTGCTGCTCCAGTGTTGGGGAATAGGGTGAGCCTCCAGTGTTGGGGAATATGGTGATCGTCCAGTTTTGGGGAATAGGGTGCTCGTCCAGTGTTGGGGAATAGGGTGCTTATCCAGGGTTGGGGAATAGGGTGCTGCTCCAGTGTTGGGGAACAGGTTGCTGCTCCAGTGTTGGGGAAAAGGGTACTCGTCCAGTGTTGGGGAATAGGGTACTCCTCCAGTGTTGGGGAATAGGATGCTCGTCCAGTGTTGGGGAATAGAGTGCTTGTGCAATGTTGAGGAATAGGGTGCTGGTCCAATGTTGGAAAATAGGTTGCTCGAGCAGTGTTGGGGAATAGGGTGCTCGTCCAGTCTTGGGGAATAGGGTTCTCGTCCAGTGTTGGGGAATAGGGTGCTCGTCCAGAGATGTGGAATAGGGTGCTGCTCCAGTGTTGGGGAACAGAGTGCTGCTCCAGTGTTGGGGAAAGGGGTGCTCATCCAGTGTTGGGGAATAGGGTGGTGCTCTAGTATTGGGGAATAGGGTGCTCCTCCAGTGTTGGGGAATAGGGTATTCCTCCGGTGTTGGGGAATAGGATGCTCTTCCAGTGTTGGGGAATAGAGTGCTTGTGCAATGTTGAGGAATAGGGTGCTGGTCCAGTGTTGGGGAATAGGGTTCTGCTCCAGTGTTGGGGAATAGTGTGCTCCTCCAGTTTTGGGGAATAGGGTGCTCGTCTAGTGTTGGGGAATAGGGTGCTGCTCCTGTGGTGGAGAATAGGTTGCTCGTCCAGTGTTGGGGAATAGGGTGCTCATTCAGTGTTGGGGAATAGGGTGCTCGTCCAGTGTTGGGCAATAGGGTGCTGCTCCTTTGTTGGAGAATAGGTTGCTTGTCAAGTGTTGAGGAATAGGCTGCTTGTCCAGTGATGGGGAATAGGGTGAGCCTCCAGTGTTGGGGAATATGGTGATCGTCCAGTGTTGGGGAATAGGGTGCTGCTCCTGTGTTGGAGAATAGGTTGCCCGTCCAGTGTTGTGGAATAGGGTGCTCGTCCAGTTTTGGGGAATAGGGTGCACTTTCAGTGTTGAGGAATAGTGTGCTGCTCCAGGGTTGGGGAATAGGGTGCTCGTCCAGTGTTGGGGAATAGGCTGCTCATCCAGTTTTGGGGAATAGGGTGCTGCTCCAGTGTTGGGGAATAGGGTGCTCGTCCAGTGTTGGGGAATAGTGTGCTCGTCCAGTGTTGGGGAATAGTGTGCTGCTCCAGTGTTGGGGAATATGGTGCTCGTCCAGTGTTGGAGAATAGGCTGCTCATCCAGTGTTGTGGAATAGGGTGCTGCTCCTGTGTTGGGGAATAGTGTGCTGCTCCAGTGCTGGGGAATAGGGTGCTCGTCCAGTGTTGGTGAATAGGGTGCTGCTATAGTGTTGGGAAATAGGGTGCTGCTCCAGTGTTGGGGTACAGGGTGCTGCTCCAGTGTTGGGGAATAGGGTGCTCGTCCAGTGTTGGGGAATAGGGTGCTGCTCCAGTGTTGGGGAACAGGGTGCTCTTCCAGTGTTGGGGAATAGGGTGCTGCTCCAGTGTTGGGGAACAGGTTGCTCTTCCAGTGTTGCGGAATAGGGTGCTGCTCCAGTGTTGGGGAATAGGGTGAGCCTCCAGTGTTGGGGAATATGGTGATCGTCCAGTTTTGGGGAATAGAGTGCTCGTCCAGTGTTGGGGAATAGGGTGCTTATCCAGGGTTGGGGAATAGGGTGCTGCTCCAGTGTTGGGGAACAGGTTGCTGCTCCAGTGTTGGGGAAAAGGGTGCTCGTCCAGTGTTGGGGAATAGGGTGGTGCTCTGGTGTTGGGAATAGGGTGCTCCTCCGGTGTTGGGGAATAGGGTACTCCTCCAGTGTTGGGGAATAGGATGCTCATCCAGTGTTGGGGAATAGAGTGCTTGTGCAATGTTGAGGAATAGGGTGCTGGTCCAGTGTTGGAAAATAGGTTGCTCGTGCAGTGTTGGGGAATAGGGTGCTTGTCCAGTGTTGGGGAATAGGGTTCTCGTCCAGTGTTGGGGAATAGGGTGCTCGTCCAGAGATGTGGAATATGGTGCTGCTCCAGTGTTGGGGAACAGAGTGCTGCTCCAGTGTTGGGGAAAAGGGTGCTCATCCAGTGTTGGGGAATAGGGTGGTGCTCTAGTATTGGGGAATAGGGTGCTCCTCCAGTGTTGGGGAATAGGGTATTCCTCCAGTGTTGGGGAATAGGATGCTCGTCCAGTGTTGGGGAATAGAGTGCTTGTGCAATGTTGAGGAATAGGGTGCTGGTCCAGTGTTGGGGAATAGGGTGCTCATCCAGTGTTGGGGAATAGGGTGCTGCTCCAGTGTTGGGGAATAGGGTGCTCCTCCAGTTTTGGGGAATAGGGTGCTGCTCCTTTGTTGGAAAATAGGTTGCTCGTCCAGTGTTGGGGAATAGGGTGCTCGTCCAGTGTTGGGCAATAGGGTGCTGCTCCTTTGTTGGAGAATAGGTTGCTTGTCAAGTGTTGGGGAATAGGGTGCTCGTCCAGTGTTGGGGAATAGGGTGGTCCTCCAGTTTTGGGGAATAGGTTGCTCCTCCAGTGTTGGGGAATAGGGTACTCCTCCAGTGTTGGGGAATAGGATGCTCGTCCAGTTTTGGAGAATAGGTTGCTCGTCCAGTGTTGGGGAATAGGTTGCTGCTACTGTGTTGGGGAATAGGGTGCTTGTGCAATGTTGAGGAATATGGTGCTGGTCCAGTGTTGGAGAATAACTTGCTCGTCCAGTGTTGGGGAATATGGTGCTGCTCCAGTGTTGGCGAATAGGTTGCTCGTCCAGTGTTGCGGAATAGGGTGCTGATTCAGTGTTGGGGAATAGGGTTCTGCTCCAGTGTTGGGGAATAGTGTGCTCCTCCAGTTTTGGGGAATCGGGTGCTCGTCCAGTGTTGGGGAATAGTGTGCTCGTCCAGTGTTGGGGAATAGTGTGCTGCTCCAGTGTTGGGGAATATGGTGCTCGTCCAGTGTTGGAGAATAGGCTGCTCATCCAGTGTTGTGGAATAGGGTGCTGCTCCTGTGTTGGGGAATAGTGTGCTGCTCCAGTGCTGGGGAATAGGGTGCTCGTCCAGTGTTGGTGAATAGGGTGCTGCTATAGTGTTGGGAAATAGGGTGCTGCTCCAGTGTTGGGGTACAGGGTGCTGCTCCAGTGTTGGGGAATAGGGTGCTCGTCCAGTGTTGGGGAATAGGGTGCTGCTCCAGTGTTGGGGAACAGGGTGCTCTTCCAGTGTTGGGGAATAGGGTGCTGCTCCAGTGTTGGGGAACAGGTTGCTCTTCCAGTGTTGCGGAATAGGGTGCTGCTCCAGTGTTGGGGAATAGGGTGAGCCTCCAGTGTTGGGGAATATGGTGATCGTCCAGTTTTGGGGAATAGAGTGCTCGTCCAGTGTTGGGGAATAGGGTGCTTATCCAGGGTTGGGGAATAGGGTGCTGCTCCAGTGTTGGGGAACAGGTTGCTGCTCCAGTGTTGGGGAAAAGGGTGCTCGTCCAGTGTTGGGGAATAGGGTGGTGCTCTGGTGTTGGGAATAGGGTGCTCCTCCGGTGTTGGGGAATAGGGTACTCCTCCAGTGTTGGGGAATAGGATGCTCATCCAGTGTTGGGGAATAGAGTGCTTGTGCAATGTTGAGGAATAGGGTGCTGGTCCAGTGTTGGAAAATAGGTTGCTCGTGCAGTGTTGGGGAATAGGGTGCTTGTCCAGTGTTGGGGAATAGGGTTCTCGTCCAGTGTTGGGGAATAGGGTGCTCGTCCAGAGATGTGGAATATGGTGCTGCTCCAGTGTTGGGGAATAGGGTGCTCCTCCAGTTTTGGGGAATCGGGTGCTTGTGCAATGTTGAGGAATAGGGTGCTGGTCCAGTGTTGGGGAATAGGGTGCTCATCCAGTGTTGGGGAATAGGGTGCTGCTCCAGTGTTGGGGAATAGGGTGCTCCTCCAGTTTTGGGGAATAGGGTGGCTGTCTAGTGTTGGGGAATAGGGTGCTGCTCCTGTGGTGGAGAATAGGTTGCTCGTCCAGTGTTGGGGAATAGGGTGCTCGTCCAGTGTTGGGGAATAGGGTGCTCGTCCAGTGTTGGGCAATAGGGTGCTGCTCCTTTGTTGGAGTATAGGTTGCTTGTCAAGTGTTGAGGAATAGGCTGCTTGTCCAGTGATGGGGAATAGGGTGAGCCTCCAGTGTTGGGGAATATGGTGATCGTCCAGTGTTGGGGAATAGGGTGCTGCTGCTGTGTTGGAGAATAGGTTTCTCATCCAGTGTTGGGGAATAGGGTGCTCATCCAGGGTTGGAGAATAGGGTGCTTGTCCAGTGTTGGGGAATAGGGTGCTTGTCCAGTGTTGAGGAATAGGGTGCTGCTATTGTGTTGGAGAATATGTTGCTCGTCCAGTGTTGGGGAATAGGGTGCTCATCCAGAGATGGGGAATAGGTTGCTGCTCCAGTGTTGGGGAACAGGGTGCTGCTGCAGTGTTGGGGAAAAGGGTGCACGTCCATTGTTGGGGAATAGGGTGGTGCGCCAATATTGGGGAATAGGTTGCTCCTCCAGAGTTGGGGAATAGGAAGCTCGTCCAGTTTTAGAGAATAGGTTGCTCGTCCAGTGTTGGGGAATAGGTTGCAGCTCCTGTGTTGGGGAATAGGTTGCTCGTCCAGTATTGGGGAATAGGGTGCTTGTGCAATGTTGAGGAATAGGGTGCTGGTCCAGTGTTGGAGAATAAGATGCTCGTCCAGTGTTGGGGAATAGGGAGCTCGTCCAGTGTTGGGGAATAGGGTGCTCATCCAGTGTTGCGGAATTGGCTGCTCGTCCAGTGTTCAGAACAGGGTGCTGCTCCAGTGTTGGGGAATCGGATGCTGCTCCTGTGTTGGGGAATAGTGTGCTGCTCCAGTGTTGGGGAATAGGGTACGCGTCTAGTTGCTGGGGAATAGGGTGCTGCTTCTGTATTGTGGAATGGGGTGCTGCTCCTCTATTGGGGAATAGGGGGCTCGTCCAGTGTTGGGGAATACGGTGTTCATCCAGTGTTTTGGAATTGGCTGCTCGTCCAGTGTTGGGGAATAGGGTGCTCATCCAGTTTTGGGGAATAGGGTGCTGGTCCAGTGTTGGGGAATATGGTGCTGCTCCAGTGTTGGAGAATAGGTTGGTCGTCCAGTTTTGGGGAATAGGGGGTTCATCCAGTGTTGGGGAATAGAGTGCTGCTCCAGTGTTGGGGAATAGGCTGCTCCTCCAGTTTTGGGAATAGGGTGCTCCTCCAGTTTTGGGGAATAGGGTGCTCGTCCAGTGTTGGGGAATAGGATGCTGCTCCTGTGTTGGGGAATAGTGTGCTGCTCCAGTGTTGGGGAATAGGGTATGTGTCTAGTTGCTGGGGAATAGGGTGCTGCTTCTGTATTGGGGAATAGGGTGCTGCTCCTCTATTGGGAATAGGGAGCTCGTCCATTGTTGGGGAATAGGGTGCTCATCCAGTGTTGGGGAATTGGCTGCTCGTCCAGTGTTCAGAATAGGGTGCTGCTCCTGTGTTGGGTGATAGGGTGCTCCTCCATTGTTGGGGAATAGGGTGCTCCTCCAGTTTTGGGGAATAGGGTGCTGGTCCTGTGTTGGGGAAAATGGTGCTCGTCCAGTATTGGGGAATAGGGTGCTCGTCCAGTCCTGGGGAATAGGATGCTGCTCCTGTGTTGGAGAATAGGTTGCTCGTCCAGTATTGGGGAATAGGGTGCTTGTTCAATGTTGAGGAATATGGTGCTGGTCCAGTGTTGGAGAATAACTTGCTCGTCCAGTGTTGGGGAATATGGTGCTGCTCCAGTGTTGGGGAATAGGGTACTCCTCCAGTGTTGTGGTATAGGATGCTCATCCAGTGTTGGGGAATACAGTGCTTGTGCAATGTTGAGGAATAGGGTGCTGGTCCAGTGTTGGAAAATAGGTTGCTCGTGCAGTGTTGGGGAATAGGGTGCTTGTCCAGTGTTGGGGAATAGGGTTCTCGTCCAGTGTTGGGGAATAGGGTGCTCGTCCAGAGATGTGGAATAGGGTGCTGCTCCAGTGTTGGGGAACAGAGTGCTGCTCCAGTGTTGGGGAAAAGGGTGCTCATCCAGTGTTGGGGAATAGGGTGGTGCTCTAGTATTGGGGAATAGGGTGCTCCTCCAGTGTTGGGGAATAGGGTATTCCTCCAGTGTTGGGGAATAGGATGCTCGTCCAGTGTTGGGGAATAGAGTGCTTGTGCAATGTTGAGGAATAGGGTGCTGGTCCAGTGTTGGGGAATAGGGTGCTCATCCAGTGTTGGGTAATAGGGTGCTGCTCCAGTGTTGGGGAATAGGGTGCTCCTCCAGTTTTGGGGAATAGGGTGCTGCTCCTTTGTTGGAAAATAGGTTGCTCGTCCAGTGTTGGGGAATAGGGTGCTCGTCCAGTGTTGGGCAATAGGGTGCTGCTCCTTTGTTGGAGAATAGGTTGCTTGTCAAGTGTTGGGGAATAGGGTGCTCGTCCAGTGTTGGGGAATAGGGTGGTCCTCCAGTATTGGAGAATAGGTTGCTCCTCCAGTGTTGGGGAATAGGGTACTCCTCCAGTGTTGGGGAATAGGATGCTCGTCCAGTTTTGGAGAATAGGTTGCTCGTCCAGTGTTGGGGAATAGGTTGCTGCTCTTGTGTTGGGGAATAGGGTGCTTGTGCAATGTTGAGGAATATGGTGCTGGTCCAGTGTTGGAGAATAACTTGCTCGTCCAGTGTTGGGGAATATGGTGCTGCTCCAGTGTTGGCGAATCGGTTGCTCGTCCAGTGTTGCGGAATAGGGTGCTGATTCAGTGTTGGGGAATAGTGTGCTCCTCCAGTTTTGGGGAATAGGGTGCTTGTGCAACGTTGAGGAATAGGGTGCTGGTCCAGTGTTGGGGAATAGGGTGCTCATCCAGTGTTGGGGAATAGGGTGCTGCTCCAGTGTTGGGGAATAGGGTGCTCCTCCAGTTTTGGGGAATAGGGTGCTCGTCTAGTGTTGGGGAATAGGGTGCTGCTCCTGTGGTGGAGGATAGGTTGCTCGTCCAGTGTTGGGGAATAGGGTGCTCGTCCAGTGTTGGGGAATAGGGTGCTCGTCCAGTGTTGGGCAATAGGGTGCTGCTCCTTTGTTGGAGTATAGGTTGCTTGTCAAGTGTTGAGGAATAGGCTGCTTGTCCAGTGATGGGGAATAGTGTGAGCCTCCAGTGTTGGGGAATATGGTGATCGTCCAGTGTTGGGGAATAGGGTGCTGCTGCTGTGTTGGAGAATAGCTTTCTCATCCAGTGTTGGGGAATAGGGTGCTCATCCAGGGTTGGAGAATAGGGTGCTTGTCCAGTGTTGGGGAATAGGGTGCTTGTCCAGTGTTGAGGAATAGGGTGCTGCTATTGTGTTGGAGAATATGTTGCTCGTCCAGTGTTGGGGAATAGGGTGCTCATCCAGAGATGGGGAATAGGGTGCTGCTCCAGTGTTGGGGAACAGGGTGCTGCTGCAGTGTTGGGGAAAAGGGTGCACGTCCATTGTTGGGGA
Source organism: Somniosus microcephalus (assembly GCF_052327205.1). Taxonomy (NCBI): domain Eukaryota; kingdom Metazoa; phylum Chordata; class Chondrichthyes; order Squaliformes; family Somniosidae; genus Somniosus; species Somniosus microcephalus. The sequence goes on along the minus strand of NC_140992.1, from coordinate 89,976,976 downwards.
ATAGGGTGGTGCGCCAATATTGGGGAATAGGTTGCTCCTCCAGTGTTGGGGAATAGGAAGCTCGTCCAGTTTTAGAGAATAGGTTGCTCGTCCAGTGTTGGGGAATAGGTTGCAGCTCCTGTGTTGGGGAATAGGTTGCTCGTCCAGTATTGGGGAATAGGGTGCTTGTGCAATGTTGAGGAATAGGGTGCTGGTCCAGTGTTGGAGAATAAGATGCTCGTCCAGTGTTGGGGAATAGGGAGCTCGTCCAGTGTTGGGGAATAGGGTGCTCATCCAGTGTTGCGGAATTGGCTGCTCGTCCAGTGTTCAGAACAGGGTGCTGCTCCAGTGTTGGGGAATCGGATGCTGCTCCTGTGTTGGGGAATAGTGTGCTGCTCCAGTGTTGGGGAATAGGGTACGCGTCTCGTTGCTGGGGAATAGGGTGCTGCTTCTGTATTGTGGAATGGGGTGCTGCTCCTCTATTGGGGAATAGGGGGCTTGTCCAGTGTTGGGGAATAGGGTGTTCATCCAGTGTTTTGGAATTGGCTGCTCGTCCAGTGTTGGGGAATAGGGTGCTCATCCAGTTTTGGGGAATAGGCTGCTGGTCCAGTGTTGGAGAATAAGTTGCTCGTCCAGTGTTGGGGAATATGGTGCTGCTCCAGTGTTGGAGAATAGGTTGGTCGTCCAGTTTTGGGGAATAGGGGGTTCATCCAGTGTTGGGGAATAGAGTGCTGCTCCAGTGTTGGGGAATAGGCTGCTCCTCCAGTTTTGGGAATAGGGTGCTCCTCCAGTTTTGGGGAATAGGGTGCTCGTCCAGTGTTGGGGAATAGGATGCTGCTCCTGTGTTGGGGAATAGTGTGCTGCTCCAGTGTTGGGGAATAGGGTACGTGTCTAGTTGCTGGGGAATAGGGTGCTGCTTCTGTATTGGGGAATAGGGTGCTGCTCCTCTATTGGGGAATAGGGAGCTCGTCGATTGTTGGGGAATAGGGTGCTCATCCAGTGTTGGGGAATTGGCTGCTCGTCCAGTGTTCAGAATAGGGTGCTGCTCCTGTGTTGGGTGATAGGGTGCTCCTCCATTGTTGGGGAATAGGGTGCTCCTCCAGTTTTGGGGAATAGGGTGCTGGTCCTGTGTTGGGGAAAATGGTGCTCGTCCAGTATTGGGGAATAGGGTGCTCGTCCAGTCCTGGGGAACAGGATGCTGCTCCCGTGATGGGGAATAGGGTGCTCGTCCAGTGTTGGGGAATAGGGTGCTGCTCCAGTGTTGGGGAACAGGGTGCTCGTCCAGTGTTGGGGAATAGGGCGCTCCTCCAGTGTTGGGGAATAGGGTGCTCCTCCAGTGTTGGTGAATAGGGTGCTCGTCGAGTTTTGGAGAATAGGGTGCTGCTCCTGTGTTGGGGAATAGGTTGCTCATCCTGTGTTGGGGAATAGGGTGCTCTTCCAGTGTTGGGGAATAGTGTCCTGCTCCAGTGCTGGTGTATAGGGTGCCCGTCCATTGTTGGGGAATAGTGTGCTGCTCCATTGTTGGGGAATAGGGTGCTCGTCCAGTGTTGGGGAATAGGGTGCTCGTCCAGTGTTGGGGAATAGTGTGCTGCTCCAGTGTTGGCGAATAGGGTGCTCGTCCCGTGTTGGGGAATTGGGTGCTGCTCCAGTGTTGGGCAATAGGCTGCTCATCCAGTGTTGTGGAATAGGGTGCTGGTCCTGTGTTGGAGAATAAGTTGCGCGTCCAGTGTTGGGGATTAGGGTGCTTGTCCAATGTTGGGGAATAGGGTGCTGATCCAGTATTGGGGAATAGGGTGCTGCTCCTGTGTTGGAGAATAGGTTGCCCGTCCAGTGGTGTGGAATAGGTTGCTCGTCCAGTTTTGGGGAATAGGGTGCACTTTCAGTGTTGGGGAATAGTGTGCTGCTCCAGTGTTGGAGAATAGGGTGCCCCTCCAGTGTTGTGGAATAGGGTGCTCGTCCAGTGTTGGGGAATAGGCTGCTCGTCCAGTGTTGGGGAATAGTGTGCTGCTCCAGTGTTGGGGAATAGGGTGCTCGTCCAGTGTTGGAGAATAGGCTGCTCATCCAGTGTTGTGGAATAGGGTGCAGCTCCTGTGTTGGGGAATAGTGTGCTGCTCCAGTGCTGGGGAATAGGGTGCTCATCCAGTGTTGGGGAATAGGGTGCTGCTATAGTGTTGGGGAATAGGGTGCTGCTCCAGTGTTGGGGTACAGGGTGCTGCTCCAGTGTTGGGGAATAGGGTGCTCGTCCAGTGTTGGGGTAAAGGGTGCTACTCCAGTGTTGGGGAACAGGGTGCTCTTCCAGTGTTGGGGAGTAGGGTGCTGCTCCAGTGTTGGGGAACAGGGTGCTCTTCCAGTGTTGGGGAATAGGGTGCTGCTCCAGTGTTGGGGAATAGGATGCTCATCCAGTGTTGTTGAATAGTGTGCTGCTCCAGTGTTGGGGAATAGGGTGCTCTTCCTGTGTTGGGGAATATGGTGCTGCTCCAGTGTTGGAGAATAGGTTGCTCGTCTAGTGTTGGGGAATAGGGTGCTCCTCCAGTTTGGGGGAATAGGGTGCTCGTCCAGTGTTGGGGAATGGTGTGCTGCTCCTGTGTTGGAGAATAGTTTGCTTGTCCAGCGTTGGGGAATAGGGTCCTCGTCCAATGTTGGGGAATAGGGTGCTCTTCCAGTGTTGGGGAATAGTGTGCTGCTCCAGTGTTGGGGAATAGGGTGCTTGTCCAGTGTTGGGGAATTGAGTGCTGCTCCAGTGTTGGGGAATAGTGTGCTGCTCCAGTTTTGGGGAATAGGGTGCTCGTCTAGTGTTGGGGAATAGGGTGCTGCTCCTGTGTTGGGTGATAGGGTGCTCCTCCATTGTTGGGGAATAGGGTGCTCCTCCAGTGTTGGGGAATAGGGTGCTGCTCCTGTGTTGGGGAATAGGGTGCTCGTCGAGTTTTGGAGAATAGGGTGCTGATCCTGTGCTGGGGAATAGGTTGCTCATCCAGTGTTGGGGAAATGGGTGCTCTTCCAGTGTTGGGGAATAGTGTGCTGCTCCAGTGTTGGGGTATCGTGTGCTCATCCAGTGTTGGGGAATAGGGTGCTGCTCCAGTGTTGGGGAACAGGGTGCTTGTCCAGTGTTGGGGAATACGGTGCTCGTCCAGTGTTGGGGAATAGTGTGCTGCTCCAGTGTTGGGGTATAGTGTGCTCATCCAGTGTTGGGGAATAGGATGCTGCTCCTGTGATGTGGAATAGGGTGCTCGTCCAGTGTTGGGGAATAGGGTGCTTTTCCAGTGTTGGGGAATAGGGTCCTGCTCCAATGTTGGGGAATAGGGTGCTGCTCCAGTAATGGGGAATAGGGTACTGCTCCAGTGTTGGGGAATAGGGTGAGCCTCCAGTGTGGGGAATATGGTGATCCTCCAGTGTTGGGGAATAGGGTTCTCCTCCAGTGTTGGGGAATAGGATGCTCCTCCAGTGTTGGGGAATAGGGTGCTCCTCCAGTGTTGGGGATAGGGTGCTCGTCCAGTGTTGGATAATACGATGCACGTCCAGTGTTGGGGAATAGGGTGCTCCTCTAGTGTTGGGGAATGTGGAGCTGCTCCAGTGTTGGGGAATAGGATCCTGCTCCAGTGTCGGGGAATAGGGTGCTGCTCCAGTGTTGGGGAATAGGGTGCTCCTCCAGTGTTGGGGAATAGGCTGCTCCTGTGTTGGGGAATAGGGTGTTTCTCCAGTGTTGGGGAATATGGTGCTCCTCCAGTGTTGGGGAATAGGGTGCTCCTCCAGTGTTGGGGAATAGGATGCACGTCCAGTGTTGGGGAATAGGGTGCTCCTCCAATGTTGGGGAATAGGATGCTCCTCCAGTGTTGGGGAATAGGGTGGTCCTCCAGTGTTGGGGATAGGGTGCTCGTCCAGTGTTGGATAATAGGATGCACATCCAGTGTTGGGGAATAGGGTGCTCCTCTAGTGTTGGGGAATGTGCAGCTGCTCCAGTGTTGGCGAATAGGGTCCTGCTCCAGTGTCGGGGAATAGGGTGCTTGTCCAGTGTTGGGGAATAGGGTGCTCTTCCAATGTTGGGGAATAGGCTGATCCTGTGTTGGGGAATAGGGTGTTTCTCCAGTGTTTGGGAAAAGGGTGCTCCTCCAGTGTTGGGGAATAGGATGCTCGTTCAGTGTTGGGGAATATGGTGCTGCTCCAGTGTTGGGGAATAGGGTGCACGTCCATTGTTGGGGTTTAGGGTGCTGCACCTGTGTTGGGGAAAAGGGTGCTCATTCAGTGTTGGTGAATAGGGTGCTGCTCCAGCTTTGGGGAATAGGGTGCTTGTCCAGTGTTGGGGAATAGGGTGCTCCTCCAGTGTTGGGGAATTGGGTGCTCGCCCAGTATTGGGGAATAGGATGCTCCTCCAATGTTGGGGATAAGGGTGCTCCTCCACTGCTGGGGATAGGGTGCTCCTCCAGTGTTGTGGAATATGGTGCTGCCGCAGTGTTGGTGAAAAGGGTGCTCGTCCAGTGTTGGGGATAGGGTGCTCGTTCATTGTTGGGGAATTGGGAGCTCGTCCAATGTTGGGGAATAGGATGCTTATCCATTTTGGGGGAAAAGGGTGCTCGTCCAGTGTTGGGGAATAGGGTGCACGCCCAGTGTTGGGAAAAAGCTGCATGTCCAGTGTTGGGAAATAGGGTGCTGCTGGAGTGTTGGATAATACGATGCACATCCAGTGTTGGGGAATAGGGTGCTCCTCCAGTGTTGGGGAATAGGATGCCCCTCCAATGTTGGGGAATAGGGTGCTCCTCCAGTGTTGGGGATAGGGTGCCCCTCCAATGTTGGGGAATAGGGTGCTCCTCCAGTGTTGGGGATAGGGTGCTTGTCGAATGTTGGATAACACGATGCACGTCCAGTGTTGGGGAATAGGTTGCTCCTCTAGTGTTGGGGAATAGGCTGCTCCTGTGTTGCGGAATATGGTGTTTCGCCAGTGTTGGGGAATTTTGGTGTTCCTCCAGTGTTGGGGAATAGGGTGCTCCTCCAGTGTTGGGGAATAGGATGCACGTCCAGTATTGCGGAATAGGGTGCTCCTCCAGTTTTGGGGAATAGGATGCTCCTCCAGTGTTGGGGAATAGGGTGCTCCTGTGTTGGGGAATATGGTGTTTCTCCAGTGTTGGGGAATATGGTGCTCCTCCAGTGTTGGGGAATAGGATGCACGTCCAGTATTGGGGAATAGGGTGCACCTCCAGTATTGGGGAATAGGATGCTCCTCCAGTGTTGGGGAATATGGTGCTCCTCCATTGTTGGGGAATGTGGAGCTGCTCCACTGTTGGTGAATAGAGTCCTGCTCCAATGTCGGGGAATAGGTTGCTTGTCCAATGTTGGGGAATAGGGTGCTCCTCCAGTGTTGGGGAATAGGCTGCTCCTGTGTTGGGGAATTGGGTGTTTTTCCAGTGTTGGGGAATAGGGTGCTCCTCCAGTGTTGGGGAATAGGATGCTCGTTCAGTGTTGGGGAATATGGTGCTGCTCCATTGTTGGCGAATAGGCTGCACGTCCATTGTTGGGGGTTAGGGTGCTGCACCTGTGTTGGGGAATAGGGTGCTCGTCCAGTGTTTGTGAATAGGGTGCTGCTCCAGTGTTGGGGAATAGGGTGCTTGTCCAGTGTTGGGGAATAGGGTGCTCCTCCAGTGTTGGGGAATAGGGTGCTCCTCCAGTGTTGGGGCATAGGGTGCTCGTCCAGTGTTGGGGAATAGGGCGCTGCTCCAGTGTTGGGGAATAGGGTGCTCATCCAGTGTTGGGGAATAGGGTGCTCGTGCAGTGTTGGGGAATAGGGTGCTCCTCAAGTGTTGGGGAATAGGGTGTTCCTCCAGTGTTGTGGAATATGGTGCTGCTTCAAAGTTGGGGAATAGGGTGCTCCTCCATTGTTGGGGAATAGGATGCTCGCTCAGTGTTGGGGAATATGGTGCTGCTCCAGTGTTGGGGAATAGGATGCTCGTTCAGTATTGGGGAATATGGTGCTGCTCCAGTGTTGGGGAATAGGGTGCTCGTCCAGTGTTGGTGAATAGGGTGCTGCTCCAGTGTTGGGGAATAGGGTGCTTGTCCAGTGTTGGGGAATAGGGTACTCCTCCAGAGTTGGGGAATTGGGTGCTCCCCCAGTGTAGGGGAATAGGATGCTGCTCCTGTGTTGGGGAATAGGGTGCTCCTTCAGTGTTGGGGAATAGGGTGCTCGTCCAGTGTTGGGGAATAGGGTACTGCTCCTGTGTTGGGAAATAGTGTGCTCGTCCAGTGTGGGAGAATAGGCTGCTCGTCCAGTGTTGGGGAATAGGGTGCTGCTCCAGTGTTCGGGAATAGGGTGCTCCTCCAGTGTTGGGGAATAGGGTGATCGTCCAGTGTTGGGGAATAGGGTGCTGCTCCAGTGTTGGGGAATAGGGTCCTGCTCCAGTGACGGGGAATAGGGTGCTTGTCCAGTGTTGAGGAATAGACTGCTCCTCCAGTGTTGGTGAATAGGGTGCTGCTCCAGTTTTGGGGAATAGGGTGCATGTCCAGTGTTGTGGAATAGGCTGCTTCTCCAGTGTTGGGGAACTGGGCGCTCGCACAGTGTTGGGGAATAGGGTGCTCATTCAGTTTTGGAGAATAGGGTGCTCATCCAGTGTTGGGGAATAGGGTGCTGCTGCAGTGTTGGGGAATAGGGTGCTGCTGCAGTGTTGGGGAATAGGGTGCTGCTGCAGTGTTGGGGAATAGGGTGCTCCTACAGTGTTGGGGATCGGGTGCTCCTCCAGTGTTGTGGAATAGGGTGCTCCTCCAGTGTTGGGGAATAGGGTGCTCCTCCAGTGTTGGGGAATAGGGTGCTGCCGCAGTGTTGGGGAATAGGGTGCTCCTCCAGTGTTGGGGATAGCGTGCTCGTCCATTGTTGGGGATTTGGATGCTCGTCCAATGTTGGGGAATTGGATGCTTGTCCAGTTTGGGGGAATAGGGTGCTCGTCCAGTGTTGAGAATAGGGTGCTCCTCCAGTGTTGGGGAATAGGGTGTGACATGAATCAAGTCGTTCTTGTGGAAATGACTTATGAAGTGATACTGGCCGGTCTGCGGGTGGCGCTGTCCAGGGAGAGTATACATACTCGGGCATGGGCCCAGCTTTCTCAGGACATTCATAAACAGGAACTAGTGAAGGACACAACTACATCTCCGTGTTGAAAAACAGTTGATTAAAGCCTTCTTTAATACTTAGACCAAGTGCCTAGTTATTTTCTTACGTCAGGGTGCTCGTCCATTCGTGGGGAAGAGGGTGCTCATCCAGTGTTGGGGAATAGGGTGCTGCTCCAGTGTTGGGGAATAGGGTGCTCCTCCTGTGTTGGAGAATATGGTGCTCGTCCAGTGTTGGGGAATAGGGTGCTCCTTCAGTGTTGGGGGTAGGGTGCTCGTCCAGTGTTGGGGAATAGGATGCTCGTCCAATGTTGGGGAATAGGGTGCTTATCCAGTTTGGGGGACTAGGGTGCTCGTCCAGTGTTGGGTAATATGATGCATGTCCAGTGTTAGGGAATAGGGTGCTGCTAGAGTGTTGGGAAATAGGGTGCTCCTCTATTGTTGGGGAATGTGGTGCCGCTCCAGTGTTGGGGAATGGGTTGCTCCTCCAGTGTTGGGGAATAGGGCATTCGTGCAGTGTTGTGGGATAGGGTGCTCCTCCAGTGTTGGGGAATAGGGTGCTCCTCCAGTGTTGGGGAATAGGGTACTGCCGCAATGTTGGGGAATAGGGTGCTCCTCCAGTGTTGGGGATAGGGTGCTCGTCCATTGTTGGGAAATTGGGTGCTCGACCAATGTTGGGGAATAGGATGCTTACCCAGTTTGGTGGAATAGGGTGCTCGTCCAGTGTTGGAGAATAGGGTGCTCGTCCAGTGTTGGATAATACGATGCACGTCCAGTGTTGGGGAATAGGGTGATCCTCTAGTGTTGGGTAATGTGGAGCTGCTCCAATGTTGGGGAATAGGGTGCTGCTCCAGTGTTGGGGAATAGGGTCCTGCTCCAGTGACGGGGAATAGGGTCCTGCTCCAGTGTTGAGGAATAGGGTTCTCCTCCAGTGTTGGTGAATAGGGTGCTGCTCCAGAGTTGGGGAAGAGGGTGCATGTCCAGTGTTGGGGAATAGGGTGCTGCCGCAGTGTTGGGGAAGTGGGTGCTCCTCCAGTGCTGGGGAATAGGGTGCTGCTCCAGTGTTGGGGAATAAGGTACTCCTCCAGTGTTGGGGAGTAGTGTGCTCCTCCAGTGTTGGAGAATACGATGCTAGTCCAGTGTTGGGAATAGTGTGCTGCTCCTGTGTTGGTGAATAGGGTGCTCCTCCAGTGTTGGGGAATTGGGTGCTGCTCCAGTACTTGGGAATATGGTGGTCGGCCAGTGTTGGGGAATAGGGTGCTGCTCCAGTGTTGGTGAATATGGTGCTCCTCCAGTGTTGGGGAATAGGGTGCTCCTCCTGTGTTGGGGAATAGGGTGCTGCCGCAATGTTGGGGAATGGGGTGCTCCTCCAGTGTTGGGGATAGGTTGCTCATCCATTGTTGGGAAATTGGGTGCACGACCAATGTTGGGGAATAGGATGCTTACCCAGTTTGGTGGAATAGGGTGCTCGTCCAGTGTTGGAGAATAGGGTGCTCGTCCAGTGTTGGATAATACGATGCACGTCCAGTGTTGGGGAAGAGGGTGCTCCTCTAGTGTTGAGTAATGTGGAGCTGCTCCAATGTTGGGGAATAGGGTGCTGCTCCAGTGTTGGGGAATAGGGTCCTGCTCCAGTGACGGGGAATAGGGTGCTTCTCCAGTGTTGAGGAATAGGGTGCCCCTCCAGTGTTGGTGAATAGGGTGCTGCTCTAGTGTTGGGGAATAGGGTGCATGTCCAGTGTTGTGGAATCGGCTGCTTCTCCAGTGTTGGGGAACTGGGTGCTCGCACAGTGTTGGGGAATAGGGTGCTCATCCAGTGTTGGAGAATAGAGTGCTCGTCCAGTGTTGGGGAATAGGGTGCTGCTCCAGTGTTGGGGAATAGGGTGCTCCTCCAGTGTTGGGGAATATGGTGCTCCTCCAGTGTTGTGGAATAGGGTGCTCCTCCCGTGTTGGGGAATAGGGTGCTCCTCCAGTGTTGGGGAATAGGGTGCTGCCGCAGTGTTGGGGATAGCGTGCTCGTCCATTGTTGGGGACTTGGATGCTCGTCCAATGTTGGGGAATTGGATGCTTGTCCAGTTTGGGGGAATAGGGTGCTCGTCCAGTGTTGGGGAATAGGGTGCTCGTCCAGTGTTAGGGAATAGGGTGTGACATGAATCAAGTCATTCTTGTGGAAATGACTTATGAAGTGATACTGGCCAGTCTGTGGGTGGCGCTGTCCAGGGAGAGTATACATACTCGGGCATGGGCCCAGCTTGCTCAGGACATTCATTAACAGGAACTAGTGAAGGACACAACTAGATCTCCATGTTGAAAAACAGTTGATTAAAGCCTTCTTTAATACATAGACCAGGTGCCTAGTTATTTTCTTACATCAGGGTGCTCGTCCATTCTTGGGGAAGAGGGTGCTCATCCAGTGTTGGCGAATAGGGTGCTGCTCCAGTGTTTGGGAATAGGGTGCTCCTCCAGTGCTGGTGAATATGGTGCTCGTCCAAGTGTTGGGGAATAGGGTGCTGCCGCAGTGTTGCTGAAAAGGGTGCACGTCCAGTGTTGGGGAATAGGGTGCTCTTCCAGTGTTGGGAAAAAGATGCATGTCCAGTGTTGGGGAATACGGTGCTGCACCAGTGTTGGGGAATAGGGTGCTGCTCCAGTGTCGGGGAATAGGGTCCTCGACCAGTGTTGGGGAATAGGGTGCTCTTGTGTTGTGGTATAGGGTGTTTCTCCAGTGTTGGGGAATCGGCTGCTCCTGTGTTGTGGTATAGGGTGTTTCTCCAGTGTTGGAGAATAGGGTGCTCGTCCATTGTTGGGAAATAGGGTGCTCCTCCAGTGTTGGGGAATAGGGTACTCCTCCACTGTTGGAGAATAGGGTGCTCATACAGTGTTGGGGAATAGGGTGCCGCTCCTGTGTTGGGGAATAGGGTGCTCCTCCAGTGTTGAAGAATAGGGTGCTGCTCCAGTGTTGGGGAATAGGGTGCTCGTCCAGTGTTGGGGAATAGTGTGCTCGTCCAGTGTTGGGGAATAGTGTGCTCCTCCAGTGTTGGGGAATAGGGTGCTCATCCAGTGTTGGGGAATAGGGTGCTGCTCCAGTGTTGGGGAATAGGGTGCTGCTCCAGTGTTGGGGAATAGGGTGCTCATCCAGTGTTGGGGAATAGGGTGCTGCTCCAGTGTTGGGCAATAGGGTGATGCTCCAGTGTTGGGGAATAGGGTGCGGCTCCAGTGTTGGGGAATAGGGTGCTCCTCCAGTGTTGGGGAATAGGGTGCTGCCGCAATGTTGGGGAATAGGGTGCTCCTCCAGTGTTGGGGATAGGTTGCTCGTCCATTGTTGGGAAATTGGGTGCTCGACCAATGTTGGAGAATAGGATGCTTACCCAGTTTGGTGGAATAGGGTGCTCATCCAGTGTTGGAGAATATGGTGCTCGTCCAGTGTTGGATAATACGATGCACGTCCAGTGTTGGGGAATAGGGTGCTCCTCTAGTATTGGGTAATGTGGAGCTGATCCAATGTTGGGGAATAGGGTGCTGCTCCAGTGTTGGGGAATAGGGTCCTGCTCCAGTGACGGGGAATAGGGTGCTTGTCCAGTGTTGAGGAATAGGGTGCTCCTCCAGTGTTTGTGAATAGGGTGCTGCTCCAGTGTTGGGGAATAGGGTGCATGTCCAGTGTTGTGGAATAGGCTGCTTCTCCAGTGTTGGGGAACAGGGTGCTCGCACAGTATTGGGGAATAGGGTGCTCATCCAGTGTTGGAGAATAGGGTGCTCGTCCAGTGTTGGGGAATAGGGTGCTGCTCCAGTGTTGGGGAATAGGGTGCTCCTCCAGTGTTGGGGAATAGGGTGCTCCTCCAGTGTTGTGGAATAGGGTGCTCCTCCAGTGCTAGGGAATAGGGTGTGACATGAATCAAGTCATTCTTGTGGAAATGACTTATGAAGTGATACTGGCCGGTCTGCGGGTGGCGCTGTCCAGGGAGAGTATACATACTCGCGCATGGGCCTAGCTTGCTCAGGACATTCATTAACAGGAACTAGTGAAGGACACAACTACATCTCCGTGTTGAAAAACAGTTGATTAAAGCCTTCTTTAATACTTATACCAAGTGCCCAGTTATTTTCTTACGTCAGGGTGCTCGTCCATTGTTGGGGAAGAGAGTGCTCATCCAGTGTTGGGGAATAGGGTGCTGCTCCAGTGTTGGGGAATAGGGTTCTGCTCCAGTGTTGGAGAATAGGGTGCTCCTCCAGTGTTGGAGAATAGGGTGCTGCTCCAGTGTTGGGGAATAGGTGCTCATCCAGTGTTGGGGAATTGGGTGCTTGCCCAGTGTTGAGAAATAGGGTGCTCTTCCAGTGTTGGGGAATTGGGTGCTTGCACAGTGTTGAGGAATAGGGTGCTTGTCCAGTGCTGGGGAATAGGGTTCTGCTCCAGTATTGGGGAATAGGATGCTCCTCCAGTGTTGGGGAATAGGGTGCTCCTCCAGTGTTGGGGAATAGGGTGCTCCTCCAGTGTTGGGGACAGGGTGCTCCTCCAGTGTTGTGGAATAGGGTGCTGCCGCAGTGTTGGTGAAAATGTTGCTTGTCCAGCGTTGGGGATAGGGTGCTCGTCCATTGTTGGGGAAGTGGGTGCTCGTCCAATGTTGGGGAAATAGGGTGCACGTCCAGTGTTGGGGAATAGGGTGCTCTTCCAGTGTTGGGAAAAAGATGCATGTCCAGTGTTGGGGAACAGGGTGCTGCTCCAGTGTTGGGGAATAGTGTGCTGCTCCAGTGTCGAGGAATAGGGTTCTCGACCAGTGTTGGGGTTTAGGGTGCTCTTGTGTTGTGGTATAGGGTGTTTCTCCAGTGTTGGGGAATAGGCTGCTCCTGTGTTGTGGAATAGGGTGTTTCTCCAGTGTTGGAGAATAGGGTGCCGCTCCAGTGTTGGGGAGTAGTGTGCTTGTCTCGTGTTGGGGAATAGTGTGCTCCTCCAGTGTTGGGGAATAGGGTGCTCATCCAGTGTTGGGGAATAGGGTGCTGCTCCAGTGTTGGGGAATAGGGTGCTGCTCCAGTGTTGGGGAATAGTGTGCTCATCCAGTGTTGGGGAATAGGGTGCTGCTCCAGTGTTGGGCAATAGGGTGATGCTCCAGTGTTGGGGAATAGGGTGCGGCTCCAGTGTTGGGGAATAGGGTCCTCCTCCAGTGTTGGGGAATAGGGTGCTGCCGCAATGTTGGGGAATAGGGTGCTCCTCCAGTGTTGGGGATAGGTTGCTCGTCCATTGTTGGGCAATTGGGTGCTCGACCAATGTTGGGGAATAGTATGCTTACCCAGTTTGGTGGAATAGGGTGCTCGTCCAGTGTTGGAGAATAGGGTGCTCGTCCAGTGTTGGATAATACGATGCACGTCCAGTGTTGGGGAATAGGGTGCTCCTCTAGTGTTGGGTAATGTGGAACTGCTCCAATGTTGGGGAATAGTGTGCTGCTCCAGTGTTGGGGAATAGGGCCCTGCTCCAGTGACGGGGAATAGGGTGCTTGTCCCGTGTTGAGGAATAGGGTGCTCCTCCAGTGTTCGTGAATAAGGTGCTGCTCCAGTGTTGGGGAATAGGGTGCATGTCCAGTGTTGTGGAATAGGCTGCTTCTCCAGTGTTGGGGCACTGGGTGCTCGAACAGTGTTGGGAAATAGGGTACTCATCCAGTATTGGAGAACAGGGTGCTCGTCCAGTGTTGGGGAATAGGGTGCTGCTCCAGTGTTGGGGAATAGGGTGCTCTTCCAGTGTTGGGAATAAGATGCATGTCCAGTGTTGGGGAATAGGGTGCTGCTCCAGTGTTGGGGAATAGGGTGCCGCTCCAGTGTCGAGGAATAGGGTTCTCGACCAGTGTTGGGAAATAGGCTGCTCTTGTGTTGTGGTATAGGGTGTTTCTCCAGTGTTGGGGAATAGGCTGCTCCTCTGTTGTGGAATAGGGTGTTTCTCCAGTGTTGGAGAATAGGGTGCTCGTCCATTGTTGGGAAATAGGGTGCTCCTCCAGTGTTGGGGAATAGGGTGCTCCTCCACTGTTGGAGAATAGGGTGCTCGTCCAGTGTTGGGGAAAAGGGTGCCGCTCCTGTGTTGGGGAATAGGGTGCTCCTCCAGTGTTGGAAAATAGGGTGCTGCTCCAGTGTTGGGGAATAGTGTGCTCGTCCCGTGTTGGGGAATAGTGTGCTCCTCCAGTATTGGGGAATAGGGTGCTGCTCCAGTGTTGGGGAAAAGGGTGTTCATCCAGTGTTGGGGTATAGGGTGCTGCTCAATTGTTGGGCAATAGGGTGATGCTCCATTGTTGGGGAATAGGGTGCGGCTCCAGTGTTGGGGAATAGGGTGCTGCTCCAGTGTTGGGGAATAGGGTGCTGCTGCAATGTTGGGGAATACGGTGCTGCTCCAGTGTTGGGGAATAGGGTGCTCCTCCAGTGTTGGGGAATAGGGTGCTGCCGCAATGTTGGGGAATAGGGTGCTCCTCCAGTGTTGGGGATAGGTTGCTCGTCCATTGTTGGGAAATTGGGTGCTCGACCAATGTTCGGGAATAGGATGCTTACCCAGTTTGGTGGAATAGGGTGCTCGTCCAGTGTTGGAGAATAGGGTGCTCGTCCAGTGTTGGATAATACGATGCACGTCCAGTGTTGGGGAATAGGGTGCTCCTCTAGTGTTGGGTAATGTGGAGCTGCTCCAATGTTGGGGAATAGGGTGCTGCTCCAGTGTTGGGGAATAGGGTCCTGCTCCAGTGACGGGGAATAGGGTGCTTGTCCCGTGTTGAGGAATAGGGTGCTCCTCCAGTGTTGGTGAATAGGGTGCTGCTCCAGTGTTGGGGAATAGGGTGCGTGTCCAGTGTTGTGGAATAGGCTGCTTCTCCAGTGTTGGGGAACTGGGTGCTCGCACAGTGTTGGGGAATAGGGTACTCATCCAGTGTTGGAGAATAGGGTGCTCATCCAGTGTTGGGGAATAGGGTGCTGCTCCAGTGTTGGGGAATAGGGTGCTCTTCCAGTGTTGGGACTAAGATGCATGTCCAGTGTGGGGGAATAGGGTGCTGCTCCAGTGTTGGGGAATCGGGTGCTGCTCCAGTGTCAAGGAATAGGGTTCTCGACCAGTGTTGGGGAATAGGCTGCTCTTGTGTTGTGGTATAGGGTGTTGGGGAATAGGCTGCTCCTGTGTTGTGGAATAGGGTGTTTCTCCAGTGTTGGAGAATAGGGTGCTCGTCCATTTTTGGGAAATAGGGTGCTCCTCCAGTGTTGGGGAATAGGGTGCTCCTCCACTGTTGGAGAATAGGGTGCTCGTCCAGTGTTGGGGAATAGGGTGCCGCTCCTGTGTTGGGGAATAGGGTGCTCCTCCAGTGTTGGAGAATAGGGTGCTGCTCCAGTGTTGGGGAATAGTGTGCTCGTCCCGTGTTGGGGAATAGTGTGCTCCTCCAGTGTTGGGGAATAGGGTGCTCATCCAGTGTTGGGGAATAGGGTGCTGCTCCAGTGTTGGGGAATAGGGTGCTGCTCCAGTGTTGGGGAATAGTGTGCTCATCCAGTGTTGGGGAATAAGGTGCTGCTCCAGTGTTGGGCAATAGGGTGATGCTCCAGTGTTGGGGAATAGGGAGCGGCTCCAGTGTTGGGGAATAGGGTCCTCCTCCAGTGTTGGGGAATAGGGTGCTGCTGCAATGTTGGGGAATAGGGTGCTCCTCCAGTGTTGGGGATAGGTTGCTCGTCCATTGTTGGGAAATTGGGTGCTCGACCAATGTTGGGGAATAGTATGCTTACCCAGTTTGGTGGAATAGGGTGCTCGTCCAGTGTTGGAGAATAGGGTGCTCGTCCAGTGTTGGATAATACGATGCACGTCCAGTGTTGGGGAATAGGGTGCTCCTCTAGTGTAGGGTAATGTGGAGCTGCTCCAATGTTGGGGAATAGGGTGCTGCTCCAGTGTTGGGGAATAGGGTCCTGCTCCAGTGATGGGGAATAGGGTGCTTGTTCCGTGTTGAGGAATAGGGTGCTCCTCCTGTGTCGGTGAATAGGGTGCTGCTCCAGTTTTGGGGAATAGGGTGCATGTCCAGTGTTGTGGAATAGGCTGCTTCTCCAGTGTTGGGGCACTGGGTGCTCGCACAGTGTTGGGAAATAGGGTACTCATCCAGTGTTGGAGAATAGGGTGCTCGTCCAGTGTTGGGGAATAGGGTGCTGCTCCAGTGTTGGGGAATAGGGTGCTCATCCAGTGTTGGGAATAAGATGCATGTCCAGTGTTGGGGAATAGGGTGCTGCTCCAGTGTTGGGGAATAGGGTGCCGCTCCAGTGTCGAGGAATAGGGTTCTCGACCAGTGTTGGGGAATAGGCTGCTCTTGTGTTGTGGTATAGGGTGTTTCTCCAGTGTTGGGGAATAGGCTGCTCCTGTCTTGTGGAATAGGGTGTTTCTCCAGTGTTGGAGAATAGGGTGCTCGTCCATTGTTGGGAAATAGGGTGCTCCTCCAGTGTTGGGGAATAGGGTGCTCCTCCACTGTTGGAGAATAGGGTGCTCGTCCAGTGTTGGGGAATAGGGTGCCGCTCCTGTGTTGGGGTATAGGGTGCTCATCCAGTGTTGGGGAATAGGGTGCTGCTCCAGTGTTGGGCAATAGGGTGATGCTCCAGTGTTGGGGAATAGGGTGCTCCTCCAGTGTTGGGGAATAGGGTGCTGCTGCAATGTTGGGGAATACGGTGCAGCTCCAGTGTTGGGGAATAGGGTGCTCCTCCAGTGTTGGGGAATAGGGTGCTGCCGCAATGTTGGGGAATAGGGTGCTCCTCC
Source organism: Somniosus microcephalus (assembly GCF_052327205.1). Classification (NCBI taxonomy): domain Eukaryota; kingdom Metazoa; phylum Chordata; class Chondrichthyes; order Squaliformes; family Somniosidae; genus Somniosus; species Somniosus microcephalus. The sequence goes on along the minus strand of NC_140992.1, from coordinate 89,961,183 downwards.
AGTGTTGGGGATAGGTTGCTCGTCCATTGTTGGGAAATTGGGTGCTCGACCAATGTTGGGGAATAGGCTGCTTACCCAGTTTGGTGGAATAGGGTGCTCGTCCAGTGTTGGAGAATAGGGTGCTCGTCCAGTGTTGGATAATACGATGCACGTCCAGTGTTGGGGAATAGGGTGCTCCTCTAGTGCTGGGTAATGTGGAGCTGCTCCAATGTTGGGGAATAGGGTGCTGCTCCAGTGTTGGGGAATAGGGTCCTGCTCCAGTGACGGGGAATAGGGTGCTTGTCCCGTGTTGAGGAATAGGGTGCTCCTCCAGTGTTGGTGAATAGGGTGCTGCTCCAGTGTTGGGGAATAGGGTGCATGTCCAGTGTTGTGGAATAGGCTGCTTCTCCAGTGTTGGGGAACTGGGTGCTCGCACAGTGTTGGGGAAGAGGGTACTCATCCAGTGTTGGAGAATAGGGTGCTCGTCCAGTGTTGGGGAATAGGGTGCTGCTCCAGTGTTGGGGAATAGGGTGCTCTTCCAGTGTTGGGAATAAGATGCATGTCCAGTGTTGGGGAATAGGGTGCTGCTCCAGTGTTGGGGAATCGGGTGCTGCTCCAGTGTCGAGGAATAGGGTTCTCGACCAGTGTTGTGGAATAGGCTGCTCTTGTGTTGTGGTATAGGGTGTTTCTCCAGTGTTGGGGAATAGGCTGCTCCTGTGTTGTGGCATAGGGTGTTTCTCCAGTGTTGGAGAATAGGGTGCTCGTCCATTGTTGGGAAATAGGGTGCTCCTCCAGTGTTGGGGAATAGGGTGCTCCTCCACTGTTGGAGAATAGGGTGCTCGTCCAGTGTTGGGGAATAGGGTTTCGCTCCTGTGTTGGGGAATAAGGTGCTCCACCAGTGTTGGAGAATAGGGTGCTGCTCCAGTGTTGGGGAATAGTGTGCTCCTCCAGTGTTGGGGAATAGGGTGCTCATCCAGTGTTGGGGAATAGGGTGCAGCTCCAGTGTTGGGGAATAGGGTGCTGCTCCAGTGTTGGGGAATAGTGTGCACATCCAGTGTTGGGGAATAGGGTGCTGCTCCAGTGTTGGGCAATAGGGTGATGCTCCAGTGTTGGGGAATAGGGTGCGGCTCCAGTGTTGGGGAATAGGGTGCTCCTCCAGTGTTGGGGAATAGGGTGCTGCCGCAATGTTGCGGAATAGGGTGCTCCTCCAGTGTTGGGGATAGGTTGCTCGTCCATTGTTGGGAAATTGGGTGCTCGACCAATGTTGGGGAATAGGATGCTTACCCAGATTGGTGGAATAGGGTGCTCGTCCAGTGTTGGAGAATAGGGTGCTCGTCCAGTGTTGGATAATACGATGCATGTCCAGTGTTGGGGAATAGGGTGCTCCTCTAGTGTTGGGTAATGTGGAGCTGCTCCAATGTTGGGGAATAGGGTGCTGGTCCAGTGTTGGGGAATAGGGTCCTGCTCCAGTGACGGGGAATAGGGTGCTTGTCCAGTGTTGAGGAATAGGGTGCTCCTCCAGTGTTTGTGAATAGGGTGCTGCTCCAGTGTTGGGGAATAGGGTCCATGTCCAGTGTTGTGGAATAGGCTGCTTCTCCAGTGTTGGGGAACTGGGTGCTCGCACAGTGTTGGGGAATAGGGTGCTCATCCAGTGTTGGAAAATAGGTTGCTCATCCAGTGTTGGGGAATAGGGTGCTGCTCCAGTGTCAGGGAATAGGGTGTGACATGAATCAAGTCGTTCTTGTGGAAATTACTTATACATAGATACATAGATACATAGAAGATAGGAGCAGGAGTAGGCCATTCGGCCCTTCGTGCCTGCTCCGCCATTCGATGAGATCATGGCTGATCCTTTAATTCAGTATCCCGTCCCCGCCTTCTCTCCGTAACCCTTAACCCCTTTTGCCCGTAGAAATATATCTAATTCCCTCTTAAATATATTTAATGAGCTGGCGTACACTGCCCTCTGTGGCAATGAGTTCCACAGGTTCACCACTCTCTGAGTGAAGAAATTCCCCCTCATCTCTGTCCTAAATGGTTTAGCCCTTATCCTTAAATTATGTCCTCTAGTTCTGTTCTCACCCGCCAAGGGAAACATTCCTTCTGCATCCAGTCTGTCTAGACCTGTCAGAATTTTATACACTTCTATGAGGTCCCCTCTCAATCTTCTAAACTCCAGTGTGTACATCCCTAAACTACATAGTCTCTCCTCATAGGTCATTCCCGCCATTCCTGGTATCAGCCTGGTGAATCGCCGCTGCACCCCCTCCATGGCAAGAACATCCTTCCTCAGATGAGGCGACCAAAACTGTACACAGTACTCGAGGTGTGGTCTCACCAGTGCCCTGTACAGCTGCAGCAAGGTATCCCTGTTCCTGTATTCTAACCCTTTTGCTATGAAGGCCAGCATACCGTTTGCCTTCTTGACCGCCTGTTGCACCTGCATGCTCGCCTTCAGTGACTGGTGTACAAGAACACCCAGGTCTCTCTGTACTTCCCCCTCTCCCAATCTATTGCCATTTAAATAATAATTTGCCCTCCCGTTCCTGCACCCAAGGTGGATAACTTCGCACTTGTCCACATTATAGTGCATCTGCCATTTATCCGCCCAATCGCCCAGTCTGTCCAAATCGCTCTGGAGCTTCCTGGTCTCTTCCTCTGAGCCCACCCCCCCTCCTAGTTTAGTGTCGTCTGCAAATTTGGAAATGCTGCATCCGACTCCCTGATCCAGGTCATTAATGTAAATTGTGAACAGCTGGGGGCCCAGGACAGATCCCTGTGGTACCCCACTTGTTACTGCCTGCCATTCAGAAAATGAGCCGTTTATTCCAACTCTCTGTTTTCTATCTGACAGCCAGTTCCCTATCCACGCCAAAACTTTCCCCTTTATCCCATGAGCCTCAATTTTCCATGCTAATCTTTTATGTGGGACCTTATCGAAGGCCTTTTGGAAGTCCAGGTACACCACATCTACTGGCTCTCCCCCATCTATTCTACCAGTTACTCCCTCAAAAAATTCCAATAGATTAGTCAAGCACGATTTACCCTTTGTAAATCCATGTTGACTCTGTCCTATCCTGTCCCCATTTGCTAAGTGCTCCGCTATTTCATCCTTAATAATGGACTCCAGCATTTTGCCCACAACTGATGTAAGGCTTACAGGTCTGTAATTACCTGCTTTTTCCCTACCCCCCTTTTTGAATAGTGGGGTAACGTTAGCTACCCTCCAATCCATCGGCACTGTTCCCGAGTCTAATGAATTCTGAAAAATCATCCTTAGTGCATCCGCTATCTCTAGGGCCACCTCCTTCAGTACCCTAGGATGCATGTTATCAGGCCCTGGGGATTTGTCCACCTTCAATCCCTTTAGCTTCCTTAACACCATATCCTTAGAGATATTGATTTGCGTCAGTTCCTCCTTTGCCAATGTCCCTATTTTTCCCAATATCCCAGGGAGGTTTTTTGTGTCTTCCTTCGTAAAGACTGACCCAAAGTATGCATTTAGTTGATCTGCCATTTCCTTATTTCCCATTATATATTCCCCCGTATCTGACTGCAATGGACCAACTTTGGTTTTCACCAGTCTTTTCCTTTTGATATATTTATAAAAGCTTTTGGAGTTAGTTTTTATATTTTCCGCCAGCTTGTTTTCGTAAGCTATTTTGCCCCTCTTGATCATGCCCTTTGCCCTCCTTTGCTCTATCTTAAACTGTTCCCAATCTTCCGCTCTGGCGCTTTTTTTGGCTATTTTATACGCCCTATCTTTGGATTTTATGCTGTCTCTAATTTCCCCTGTTATCCACGGTTGAGTCACCTTTTTAGATTTCCTTTTATGCCAGATTGGTATAAACAATTTTTGCAATTTTGTCATTCTATCTTTAAATGTTTGCCATTGTTTATCTACCTCCAGTCCTCCCAGGAACGTTGTCCAATCAGACCTACTCAGTTCCCGTCTCATGGCATCATAATTCCCCTTGTTTAAATTCAGGACCTTAGTCTCTGAGTCAATTTCTTCGCTCTCCATTTCGAGTGAGAAATCGATCATGTTATGATCGCTCTGACCCAAGGGTCCCCGTACAACAAGATTACTGATTAGTCCCTTCTCATTGCACAGTACCCAGTCCAATATAGCCTGTTCCCGAGTTGGTTCCTCGACATATTGATCCAGATAACCATCCCTTAAACACTCAAGGAATTCCTCCTCCTCATTATTTTTACTGATTAGGCTAGTCCAATCTATATGTAAGTTAAAGTCACCTATGATGACAGCTGTGCTCTTATTGCACGCTTCTCTAATTTCCCTCGTGATGCCCTCCCTAACCTCTATTTTACTATTTGGAGGCCTATATACCACTCCTATTAATGTTTTTCGCCCCTCGCTATTTCTTAGCTCCACCCATATAGATTCTGTATTAACTGAGTTAATATCCTTCTTTTCAATTGCATTTATCCCCTCTTTTACTAGCAATGCTACCCCTCCTCCCTTTCTTTTTTGTCGATCCTTCCTAAATACTGAATACCCCTGTATGTTAAGCTCCCAGCCCTGCTCACCCTGCAACCATGTTTCCGTAATCCCAATTAGATCATAATTATTAACCTCTATTTCCACAGCTAATTCATCTACCTTGTTCCTGATGCTTCTCGCATTAAGGTATAAAACCCTCAGGCTTTTTTTATGCTCACATTTTTTATGAATTAGTTTGGCCCTTTGTTTTTTGTTCCTCACCCTTTTACCATTTATTTCTGTCTGCCTTTCACTTTCCTCTATTTCACTACATAGGTTTCTAGCCCCCTGCCATACTAGTTTAAATGCTCCCGAACTGCTTTATCAAAAATTACCCCGAGAACATCAGTTCCATCTCTGCACAGGTGTAGACCGTCCCTTTTGTATAGGTCACACCTACCACAAAACTGGTTCCAATGCCTCAAAAATTTAAAACCCTCCCTCTTACACCACTGCTCAAGCCACGTATTTAGCCTAACTATCCTGTTCTCTGTACTCTTACTAGCACGTGGCACTGGTAGTAATCCAGAGATTACTACCTTCGAGGTCCTACTTTTTAGCTTGGCTCCTAACTCCCTAAATTCTACTTGTAGGACCTCTTCCCTTTTTTTAGCTACGTCGTTGGTACCAACATGTATCACGACAACTGGCTGTTCCCCCTCCCCCTCCAGAATGTTCTGCACCCGCGCCGAGACATCCTTGACCCTTGCACCAGGGAGGCAACATACCATCCTGGAGTCTCGGTCGCGACCACAGAAACCCCTATCTATTCCCCTTACAATCGAATCCCCTATTACTATAGCCCTGCCACTCTTTTTCCCTCCCTTCTTTGCAACAGAGCCAGTCATGGTGCCATGAGCCTGGCTGCTGGTGCCTTCCCCCGATGCGTCACCCCCCCCGACAACAGTACCTAAGACGGTGAACCTGTTGCTAAGGGAGACAACCCCAGGGGATTTCTGCACTACCTTCCTGCCCTTGCTCTGCCTTTTGGTCACCCATGTACTGTCTACGCTGGCCTTAACCTGCGGTGTGACCAACTCACTAAATGTGCTATCCACACCCCTCTCAGAATCGTGGATGCTCCAAAGTGAGTCCATCTGCAGCTCAAGGGCCGTCATGCGGTCCCACATGAGCTGCAGCTGGACACACTTCCCGCACACATAGTCGTCAGGGACACAGGAAGCGTCCCTGATTTCCCACATGTTACAGGAGGAGCATGACACAGGTCCGAGCTCTACTGCCATGACTTAACCCTTATATTACTTTTTAATTTTCTAGTTTTAGTTTATGAAGTGATACTGGCCGGTCTGCGGGTGGCGCTGTCCAGGGAGATTATACATACTCGGGCATGGGCCCAGCTTGCTCAGGACATTCATTAACAGGAACTAGTGAAGGACACAACTAGATCTCCGTGTTGAAAAACAGTTGATTAAAGCCTTCTTTAATACTTAGACCAAGTGCTTAGTTATTTTCTTACGTCAGGGTGCTCGTCCATTCGTGGGGAAGAGGGTGCTCATCCAGTGTTGGGGAATAGGGTGCTGCTCCAGTGTTGGGGAATAGTGTGCTGCTCCAGTGTCGAGGAATAGGGTTCTCGACCAGTGTTGGGGTTTAGGGTGCTCTTGTGTTGTGGTATAGGGTGTTTCTCCAGTGTTGGGGAATAGGCTGCTCCTGTGTTGTGGAATAGGGTGTTTCTCCAGTGTTGGAGAATAGGGTGCTGCTCCAGTGTTGGGGAGTAGTGTGCTTGTCTCGTGTTGGGGAATAGTGTGCTCCTCCAGTGTTGGGGAATAGGGTGCTCATCCAGTGTTGGGGAATAGGGTGCTGCTCCAGTGTTGGGGAATAGGGTGCTGCTCCAGTGTTGGGGAATAGTGTGCTCATCCAGTGTTGGGGAATAGGGTGCTGCTCCAGTGTTGGGCAATAGGGTGATGCTCCAGTGTTGGGGAATAGGGTGCGGCTCCAGTGTTGGGGAATAGGGTCCTCCTCCAGTGTTGGGGAATAGGGTGCTGCCGCAATGTTGGGGAATAGGGTGCTCCTCCAGTGTTGGGGATAGGTTGCTCGTCCATTGTTGGGCAATTGGGTGCTCGACCAATGTTGGGGAATAGTATGCTTACCCAGTTTGGTGGAATAGGGTGCTCGTCCAGTGTTGGAGAATAGGGTGCTCGTCCAGTGTTGGATAATACGATGCACGTCCAGTGTTGGGGAATAGGGTGCTCCTCTAGTGTTGGGTAATGTGGAGCTGCTCCCATGTTGGGGAATAGTGTGCTGCTCCAGTGTTGGGGAATAGGGCCCTGCTCCAGTGACGGGGAATAGGGTGCATGTCCCGTGTTGAGGAATAGGGTGCTCCTCCAGTGTTGGTGAATAGGGTGCTGCTCCAGTGTTGGGGAATAGGGTGCATGTCCAGTGTTGCGGAATAGGCTGCTTCTCCAGTGTTGGGGCACTGGGTGCTCGAACAGTGTTGGGAAATAGGGTACTCATCCAGTATTGGAGAATAGGGTGCTCGTCCAGTGTTGGGGAATAGGGTGCTGCTCCAGTGTTGGGGAATAGGGTGCTCTTCCAGTGTTGGGAATAAGATGCATGTCCAGTGTTGGGGAATAGGGTGCTGCTCCAGTGTTGGGGAATAGGGTGCCGCTCCAGTGTCGAGGAATAGGGTTCTCGACCAGTGTTGGGAAATAGGCTGCTCTTGTGTTGTGGTATAGGGTGTTTCTCCAGTGTTGGGGAATAGGCTGCTCCTCTGTTGTGGAATAGGGTGTTTCTCCAGTGTTGGAGAATAGGGTGCTCGTCCATTGTTGGGAAATAGGGTGCTCCTCCAGTGTTGGGGAATAGGGTGCTCCTCCACTGTTGGAGAATAGGGTGCTCGTCCAGTGTTGGGGAAAAGGGTGCCGCTCCTGTGTTGGGGAATAGTGTGCTCGTCCCGTGTTGGGGAATAGTGTGCTCCTCCAGTGTTGGGGAATAGGGTGCTCATCCAGTGTTGGGGAATAGGGTGCTGCTCCAGTGTTGGGGAATAGGGTGCTGCTCCAGTGTTGGGGAATAGGGTGCTCATCCAGTGTTGGGGTATAGGGTGCTGCTCAATTGTTGGGCAATAGGGTGATGCTCCATTGTTGGGGAATAGGGTGCGGCTCCAGTGTTGGGGAATAGGGTGCTGCTCCAGTGTTGGGGAATAGGGTGCTGCTGCAATGTTGGGGAATACGGTGCTGCTCCAGTGTTGGGGAATAGGGTGCTCCTCCAGTGTTGGGGAATAGGGTGCTGCCGCAATGTTGGGGAATAGGGTGCTCCTCCAGTGTTGGGGATAGGTTGCTCGTCCATTGTTGGGAAATTGGGTGCTCGACCAATGTTCGGGAATAGGATGCTTACCCAGTTTGGTGGAATAGGGTGCTCGTCCAGTGTTGGAGAATAGGGTGCTCGTCCAGTGTTGGATAATACGATGCACGTCCAGTGTTGGGGAATAGGGTGCTCCTCTAGTGTTGGGTAATGTGGAGCTGCTCCAATGTTGGGGAATAGGGTGCTGCTCCAGTGTTGGGGAATAGGGTCCTGCTCCAGTGACGGGGAATAGGGTGCTTGTCCCGTGTTGAGGAATAGGGTGCTCCTCCAGTGTTGGTGAATAGGGTGCTGCTCCAGTGTTGGGGAATAGGGTGCGTGTCCAGTGTTGTGGAATAGGCTGCTTCTCCAGTGTTGAGGAACTGGGTGCTCGCACAGTGTTGGGGGATAGGGTACTCATCCAGTGTTGGAGAATAGCGTGCTCATCCAGTGTTGGGGAATAGGGTGCTGCTCCAGTGTTGGGGAATAGGGTGCTCTTCCAGTGTTGGGACTAAGATGCATGTCCAGTGTGGGGGAATAGGGTGCTGCTCCAGTGTTGGGGAATCGGATGCTGCTCCAGTGTCGAGGAATAGGGTTCTCGACCAGTGTTGGGGAATAGGCTGCTCTTGTGTTGTGGTATAGGGTGTTGGGGAATAGGCTGCTCCTGTGTTGTGGAATAGGGTGTTTCTCCAGTGTTGGAGAATAGGGTGCTCGTCCATTGTTGGGAGATCGGGTGCTCCTCCAGTGTTGGGGAATAGGGTGCTCCTCCACTGTTGGAGAATAGGGTGCTCGTCCAGTGTTGGGGAATAGGGTGCCGCTCCTGTGTTGGGGAATAGGGTGCTCCTCCAGTGTTGGAGAATAGGGTGCTGCTCCAGTGTTGGGGAATAGTGTGCTCGTCCCGTGTTGGGGAATAGTGTGCTCCTCCAGTGTTGGGGAATAGGGTGCTCATCCAGTGTTGGGGAATAGGGTGCTGCTCCAGTGTTGGGGAATAGGGTGCTGCTCCAGTGTTGGGGAATAGTGTGCTCATCCAGTGTTGGGGAATAGGGTGCTGCTCCAGAGTTGGGCAATAGGGTGATGCTCCAGTGTTGGGGAATAGGGTGCGGCTCCAGTGTTGGGGAATAGGGTCCTCCTCCAGTGTTGGGGAATAGGGTGCTGCTGCAATGTTGGGGAATAGGGTGCTCCTCCAGTGTTGGGGATAGGTTGCTCGTCCATTGTTGGGAAATTGGGTGCTCGACCAATGTTGGGGAATAGTATGCTTACCCAGTTTGGTGGAATAGGGTGCTCGTCCAGTGTTGGAGAATAGGGTGCTCGTCCAGTGTTGGATAATACGATGCACGTCCAGTGTTGGGGAATAGGGTGCTCCTCTAGTGTTGGGTAATGTGGAGCTGCTCCAATGTTGGGGTATAGGGTGCTGCTCCAGTGTTGGGGAATAGGGTCCTGCTCCAGTGACGGGGAATAGGGTGCTTGTCCCGTGTTGAGGAATAGGGTGCTCCTCCAGTGTCGGTGAATAGGGTGCTGCTCCAGTTTTGGGGAATAGGGTGCATGTCCAGTGTTGTGGAATAGGCTGCTTCTCCAGTGTTGGGGCACTGGGTGCTCGCACAGTGTTGGGAAATAGGGTACTCATCCAGTGTTGGAGAATAGGGTGCTCGTCCAGGGTTGGGGAATAGGGTGCTGCTCCAGTGTTGGGGAATAGGGTGCTCTTCCAGTGTTGGGAATAAGATGCATGTCCAGTGTTGGGGAATAGGGTGCTGCTCCAGTGTTGGGGAATAGGGTGCCGCTCCAGTGTCGAGGAATAGGGTTCTCGACCAGTGTTGGGGAATAGGCTGCTCTTGTGTTGTGGTATAGGGTGTTTCTCCAGTGTTGGGGAATAGGCTGCTCCTGTGTTGTGGAATAGGGTGTTTCTCCAGTGTTGGAGAATAGGGTGCTCGTCCATTGTTGGGAAATAGGGTGCTCCTCCAGTGTTGGGGAATAGGGTGCTCCTCCACTGTTGGAGAATAGGGTGCTCGTCCAGTGTTGGGGAATAGGGTGCCGCTCCTGTGTTGGGGAATAGGGTGCTCATCCAGTGTTGGGGAATAGGGTGCTGCTCCAGTGTTGGGCAATAGGGTGATGCTCCAGTGTTGGGGAATAGGGTGCTCCTCCAGTGTTGGGGAATAGGGTGCTGCTGCAATGTTGGGGAATACGGTGCAGCTCCAGTGTTGGGGAATAGGGTGCTCCTCCAGTGTTGGGGAATAGGGTGCTGCCGCAATGTTGGGGAATAGGGTGCTCCTCCAGTGTTGAGGATAGGTTGCTCGTCCATTGTTGGGAATTTGGGTGCTCGACCAATGTTGGGGAATAGGCTGCTTACCCAGTTTGGTGGAATAGGGTGCTCGTCCAGTGTTGGAGAATAGGGTGCTCGTCCAGTGTTGGATAATACGATGCACGTCCAGTGTTGGGGAATAGGGTGCTCCTCTAGTGCTGGGTAATGTGGAGCTGCTCCAATGTTGGGGAATAGGGTGCTGCTCCAGTGTTGGGGAATAGGGTCCTGCTCCAGTGACGGGGAATAGGGTGCTTGTCCCGTGTTGAGGAATAGGGTGCTCCTCCAGTGTTGGTGAATAGGGTGCTGCTGCAGTGTTGGGGAATAGGGTGCATGTCCAGTGTTGTGGAATTGGCTGCTTCTCCAGTGTTGGGGAACTGGGTGCTCGCACAGTGTTGGGGAAGAGGGTACTCATCCAGTGTTGGAGAATAGGGTGCTCGTCCAGTCTTGGGGAATAGGGTGCTGCTCCAGTGTTGGGGAATAGGGTGCTCTTCCAGTGTTGGGAATAAGATGCATGTCCAGTGTTGGGGAATAGGGTGCTGCTCCAGTGTTGGGGAATCGGGTGCTGCTCCAGTGTCGAGGAATAGGGTTCTCGACCAGTGTTGTGGAATAGGCTGCTCTTGTGTTGTGGTATAGGGTGTTTCTCCAGTGTTGGGGAATAGGCTGCTCCTGTGTTGTGGCATAGGGTGTTTCTCCAGTGTTGGAGAATAGGGTGCTCGTCCATTGTTGGGAAATAGGGTGCTCCTCCAGTGTTGGGGAATAGGGTGCTCCTCCACTGTTGGCGAATAGGGTGCTCGTCCAGTGTTGGGGAATAGGGTTTCGCTCCTGTGTTGGGGAATAGGGTGCTCCACCAGTGTTGGAGAATAGGGTGCTGCTCCAGTGTTGGGGAATAGTGTGCTCGTCCCGTGTTGGGGAATAGTGTGCTCCTCCAGTGTTGGGGAATAGGGTGCTCATCCAGTGTTGGGGAATAGGGTGCAGCTCCAGTGTTGGGGAATAGGGTGCTGCTCCAGTGTTGGGGAATAGTGTGCACATCCAGTGTTGGGGAATAGGGTGCTGCTCCAGTGTTGGGCAATAGGGTGATGCTCCAGTGTTGGGGAATAGGGTGCGGCTCCAGTGTTGGGGAATAGGGTGCTCCTCCAGTGTTGGGGAATAGGGTGCTGCCGCAATGTTGCGGAATAGGGTGCTCCTCCAGTGTTGGGGATAGGTTGCTCGTCCATTGTTGGGAAATTGGGTGCTCGACCAATGTTGGGGAATAGGATGCTTACCCAGATTGGTGGAATAGGGTGCTCGTCCAGTGTTGGAGAATAGGGTGCTCGTCCAGTGTTGGATAATACGATGCACGTCCAGTGTTGGGGAATAGGGCGCTCCTCTAGTGTTGGGTAATGTGGAGCTGCCCCAATGTTGGGGAATAGGGTGCTGGTCCAGTGTTGGGGAATAGGGTCCTGCTCCAGTGACGGGGAATAGGGTGCTTGTCCAGTGTTGAGGAATAGGGTGCTCCTCCAGTGTTTGTGAATAGGGTGCTGCTCCAGTGTTGGGGAATAGGGTGCATGTCCAGTGTTGTGGAATAGGCTGCTTCTCCAGTGTTGGGGAACTGGGTGCTCTCACAGTGTTGGGGAATAGGGTGCTCATCCAGTGTTGGAAAATAGGTTGCTCGTCCAGTGTTGGGGAGTAGGGTGCTGCTCCAGTGTTAGGGAATAGGGTGTGACATGAATCAAGTCGTTCTTGTGGAAATTACTTATGAAGTGATACTGGCCGGTCTGCGGGTGGCGCTGTCCAGGGAGATTATACATACTCGGGCATGGGCCCAGCTTGCTCAGGACATTCATTAACAGGAACTAGTGAAGGACACAACTAGATCTCCGTGTTGAAAAACAGTTGATTAAAGCCTTCTTTAATACTTAGACCAAGTGCTTAGTTATTTTCTTACGTCAGGGTGCTCGTCCATTCGTGGGGAAGGGGGTGCTCATCCAGTGTTGGGGAATAGGGTGCTGCTCCAGTGTTTGGGAATAGGGTTCTGCTCCAGTGTTGGGGAATATGAAGCTCCTCCAGTGCTTGGGAAGAGGGTGCTCCTCCAGTGCTGGTGAATATGGTGCTCGTCCAGTGTTGGGGAATAGGGTGCCACTCCTGTGTTGGGGAATAGGGTGCTCCTCCAGTGTTGGAGAATACGGTGCTGCTCCAGTGTTGGGGAATAGGGTGCTCATCCAGTGTTGGGGAATAGGTTGCTGCTCCAGTGTTGGGGAATAGGGTGCTCCTCCAGTGTTGGGGAATTGGGTGCTCGCCCAGTGTTGAGGAATAGGGTGCTCGTCCAGTGCTGGGGAATAGGGTACTGCTCCAGTATTGGGGAATAGGATGCTCCTCCAGTGTTGGGGAATAGGGTGCTGCTCCAGTGTTGGGCAATAGGGTGATGCTCCAGTGTTGGGGAATAGGGTGCGGCTCCAGTGTTGGGGAATAGGGTGCTCCTCCAGTGTTGGGGAATAGGGTGCTCTTGTGTTGTGGAATAGGGTGTTTCTCCAGTGTTGGAGAATAGAGTGCTGCTCCAGTGTTGGGGAGTAGTGTGCTTGTCTCGTTTTGAGGAATAGTGTGCTCCTCCAGTGTTGTGGATAAGGGTGCTCATCCAGTGTTGGGGAATAGGGTGCTGCTCCAGTGTTGGGGAATAGGGTGCTGCTCCAGTGTTGGGGAATAGTGTGCTCATCCAGTGTTGGGGAATAGGGTGCTGCTCCAGTGTTGGGGAATAGGGTGCTGCCGCAATGTTGGGGAATAGGGTGCTCCTCCAGTGTTGCGGATAGGTTGCTCGTCCATTGTTGGGAAATTGGGTGCTCGACCAATGTTCGGGAATAGGATGCTTACCCAGTTTGGTGGAATAGGGTGCTCGTCCAGTGTTGGAGAATAGGGTGCTCGTCCAGTGTTGGAGAATAGGGTGCTCGTCCAGTGTTGGATAATACGATGCACGTCCAGTGTTGGGGAATAGGGTGCTCCTCTAGTGTTGGGTAATGTGGAGCTGCTCCAATGTTGGGGAATAGGGTGCTGCTCCAGTGTTGGGGAATAGGGTCCTGCTCCAGTGACGGGGAATAGGGTGCTTGTCCCGTGTTGAGGAATAGGGTGCTCCTCCAGTGTTGGTGAATAGGGTGCTGCTCCAGTGTTGGGGAATAGGGTGCGTGTCCAGTGTTGTGGAATAGGCTGCTTCTCCAGTGTTGGGGAACTGGGTGCTCGCACAGTGTTGGGGAATAGGGTACTCATCCAGTGTTGGAGAATAGGGTGCTCATCCAGTGTTGGGGATCAGGGTGCTGCTCCAGTGTTGGGGAATAGGGTGCTCTTCCAGTGTTGGGACTAAGATGCATGTCCAGTGTGGGGGAATAGGGTGCTGCTCCAGTGTTGAGGAATCGGGTGCTGCTCCAGTGTCGAGGAATAGGGTTCTCGACCAGTGTTGGGGAATAGGCTGCTCTTGTGTTGTGGTATAGTGTGTTGGGGAATAGGCTGCTCCTGTGTTGTGGAATAGGGTGTTTCTCCAGTGTTGGAGAATAGGGTGCTCGTCCATTGTTGGGAAATAGGGTGCTCCTCCAGTGTTGGGGAATAGGGTGCTCCTCCACTGTTGGAGAATAGGGTGCTCGTCCAGTGTTGGGGAATAGGGTGCCGCTCCTGTGTTGGGGAATAGGGTGCTCCTCCAGTGTTGGAGAATAGGGTGCTGCTCCAGTGTTGGGGAATAGTGTGCTCGTCCCGTGTTGGGGAATAGTGTGCTCCTCCAGTGTTGGGGAATAGGGTGCTCATCCAGTGTTGGGGAATAGGGTGCCGCTCCAGTGTTGGGGAATAGGGTGCTGCTCCAGTGTTGGGGAATAGTGTGCTCATCCAGTGTTGGGGAATAGGGTGCTGCTCCAGTGTTGGGCAATAGGGTGATGCTCCAGTGTTGGGGAATAGGGTGCGGCTCCAGTGTTGGGGAATAGGGTCCTCCTCCAGTGTTGCGGAATAGGGTGCTGCTGCAATGTTGGGGAATAGGGTGCTCCTCCAGTGTTGGGGATAGGTTGCTCGTCCATTGTTGGGAAATTGGGTGCTCGACCAATGTTGGGGAATGGTATGCTTACCCAGTTTGGTGGAATAGGGTGCTCGTCCAGTGTTGGAGAATAGGGTGCTCGTCCAGTGTTGGTTAATACGATGCACGTCCAGTGTTGGGGAATTGGGTGCTCATCCAGTGTTGGGGAATAGGTTGCTGCTCCAGTGTTGGGGAATAGGGTGCTCCTCCAGTGATGGGGAATTGGGTGCTCGCCCAGTGTTCAGGAATAGGGTGCTCGTCCAGTGCTGGGGAATAGGGTACTGCTCCAGTATTGGGGAATAGGATGCTCCTCCAGTGTTGGGGAATAGGGTGCTGCTCCAGTGTTGGGCAATAGGGTGATGCTCCAGTGTTGGGGAATAGGGTGCGGCTCCAGTGTTGAGGAATAGGGTGCTCCTCCAGTGTTGGGGAATAGGGTGCTCTTGTGTTGTGGTATAGGGTGTTTCTCCAGTGTTGGGGAATAGGCTGCTCCTGTGTTGTGGAATAGGGTGTTTCTCCAGTGTTGGAGAATAGAGTGCTGCTCCAGTGTTGGGGAGTAGTGTGCTTGTCTCGTGTTGGGGAATAGTGTGCTCCTCCAGTGTTGGGGAATAGGGTGCTCATCCAGTGTTGGGGAATAGGGTGCTGCTCCAGTGTTGGGGAATAGGGTGCTGCTCCAGTGTTGGGGAATAGTGTGCTCATCCAGTGTTGGGGAATAGGGTGCTGCTCCAGTGTTGGGGAATAGTGTGCTCATCCAGTGTTGGGGAATAGGGTGCTGCTCCAGTGTTGGGGAATAGGGTGCTGCCGCAATGTTGGGGAATAGGGTGCTCCTCCAGTGTTGGGGATAGGTTGCTCGTCCATTGTTGGGAAATTGGGTGCTCGACCAATGTTCGGGAATAGGATGCTTACCCAGTTTGGTGGAATAGGGTGCTCGTCCAGCGTTGGAGAATAGGGTGCTCGTCCAGTGTTGGATAATACGATGCACGTCCAGTGTTGGGGAATAGGGTGCTCCTCTAGTGTTGGGTAATGTGGAGCTGCTCCAATGTTGGGGAATAGGGTGCTGGTCCAGTGACGGGGAACAGGGTGCTTGTCCCGTGTTGTGGAATAGGCTGCTTCTCCAGTGTTGGGGAACTGGGTGCTCGCACAGTGTTGGGGAATTGGGTACTCATCCAGTGTTGGAGAATAGGGTGCTCATCCAGTGTGGGGGAATAGGGTGCTGCTCCAGTGTTGGGGAATCGGGTGCTGCTCCAGTGTCGAGGAATAGGGTTCTCGACCAGTGTTGGGGAATAGGCTGCTCTTGTGTTGTGGTATAGGGTGTTGGGGAATAGGCTGCTCCTGTGTTGTGGAATAGGGTGTTTCTCCAGTGTTGGAGAATAGGGTGCTCGTCCATTGTTGGGAAATAGGGTGCTCCTCCAGTGTTGGGGAATAGGGTGCTCCTCCACTGTTGGAGAATAGGGTGCTCGTCCAGTGTTGGGGAATAGGGTGCTGCTCCTGTGTTGGGGAATAGGGTGCTCCTCCAGTGTTGGAGAATAGGGTGCTGCTCCAGTGTTGGGGAATAGTGTGCTCGTCCCGTGTTGGGGAATAGTGTGCTCCTCCAGTGTTGGGGAATAGGGTGCTCATCCAGTGTTGGGGAATAGGGTGCTGCTCCAGTGTTGGAGAATAGGGTGCTGCTCCAGTGTTGGGGAACAGGGTGCTCATCCAGTGTTGGGGAATAGGTTGCTGCTCCAGTGTTGGGGAATAGGGTGCTCCTCCAGTGTTGGGGAATTGGGTGCTCGCCCAGTGTTGAGGAATAGGGTGCTCGTCCAGTGCTGGGGAATAGGGTACTGCTCCAGTATTGGGGAATAGGATGCTCCTCCAGTGTTGGGGAATAGGGTGCTGCTCCAGTGTTGGGCAATAGGGTGATGCTCCAGTGTTGGGGAATAGGGTGCGGCTCCAGTGTTGGGGAATAGGGTGCTCCTCCAGTGTTGGGGAATAGGGTGCTCTTGTGGTGTGGTATAGGGTGTTTCTCCAGTGTTGGGGAATAGGCTGCTCCTGTGTTGTGGAATAGGGTGTTTCTCCAGTGTTGGAGAATAGAGTGCTGCTCCAGTGTTGGGGAGTAGTGTGCTTGTCTCGTGTTGGGGAATAGTGTGCTAGTCCAGTGTTGGGGAATAGGGTGCCGCTCCTGTGTTGGGGAATAGGGTGCTCCTCCAGTGTTGGAGAATAGGGTGCTGCTCCAGTATTGGGGAACAGGGTGCTCATCCAGTGTTGGGGAATAGGTTGCTGCTCCAGTGTTGGGGAATAGGGTGCTCCTCCAGTGTTGGGGAATTGGGTGCTCGCCCAGTGTTGAGGAATAGGGTGCTCGTCCAGTGCTGGGGAATAGGGTACTGCTCCAGTATTGGGGAATAGGATGCTCCTCCAGTGTTGGGAAATAGGGTGCTCCTCCAGTGTTGGGGAATAGGGTGCTCCTCCACTGTTGGAGTATAGGGTGCTCGTCCAGTGTTGGGGAATAGGGTGCTGCTCCTGTGTTGGGGAATAGGGTGCTCCTCCAGTGTTGGAGAATAGGGTGCTGCTCCAGTGTTGGGGAATAGTGTGCTCGTCCCGTGTTGGGGAATAGTGTGCTCCTCCAGTGTTGGGGAATAGGGTGCTCATCCAGTGTTGGGAAATAGGGTGCTGCTCCAGTGTTGGGGAATAGGGTGCTGCTCCAGTGTTGGGGAATAGTGTGCTCATCCAGTGTTGGGGAATAGGGTGCTGCTCCAGTGTTGGGCAATAGGGTGATGCTCTAGTGTTGGGGAATAGGGTGCGGCTCCAGTGTTGGGGAATAGGGTCCTCCTCCAGTGTTGGGGAATAGGGTGCTGCTCCAGTGTTGGGGAATAGGGTGCTCTTCCAGTGTTGGGAATAAGATGCAGGTCCAGTGTTGGCGAATAGGGTGCTGCTCCAGTGTTGGGGAATAGGGTGCCGCTCCAGTGTCGAGGAATAGGGTTCTCGACCAGTGTTGGGGAATAGGCTGCTCTTGTGTTGTGGTACAGGGTGTTTCTCCAGTGTTGGGCAATAGGCTGCTCCTGTGTTGTGGAATAGGGTGTTTCTCCAGTGTTGGAGAATAGGGTGCTCGTCCATTGTTGGGAAATAGGGTGCTCCTCCAGTGTTGGGGAATAGGGTGCTCCTCCACTTATGGAGAATAGGGTGCTCGTCCAGTGTTGGGGAATAGGGTGCCGCTCCTGTGTTGGGGAATAGGGTGCTCATCCAGTGTTGGGGAATAGGGTGCTGCTCCAGTGTTGGGCAATAGGGTGATGCTCCAGTGTTGGGGAATAGGGTGCTCCTCCAGTGTTGGGGAATAGGGTGCTGCTGCAATGTTGGGGAATACGGTGCAGCTCCAGTGTTGGGGAATAGGGTGCTCCTCCAGTGTTAGGGAATAGAGTGCTGCCGCAATGTTGGGGAATAGGGTGCTCCTCCAGTGTTGGGGATAGGTTGCTCGTCCATTGTTGGGAAATTGGGTGCTCGACCAATGTTGGGGAATAGGCTGCTTACCCAGTTTGGTGGAATAGGGTGCTCGTCCAGTGTTGGAGAATAGGGTGCTCGTCCAGTGTTGGATAATACGATGCACGTCCAGTGTTGGGGAATAGGGTGCTCCTCTAGTGCTGGGTAATGTGGAGCTGCTCCAATGTTGGGGAATAGGGTGCTGCTCCAGTGTTGGGGAATAGGGTCCTGCTCCAGTGACGGGGAATAGGGTGCTTGTCCCGTGTTGAGGAATAGGGTGCTCCTCCAGTGTTGGTGAATAGGGTGCTGCTCCAGTGTTGGGGAATAGGGTGCATGTCCAGTGTTGTGGAATAGGCTGCTTCTCCAGTGTTGGGGAACTGGGTGCTCGCACAGTGTTGGGGAAGAGGGTACTCATCCAGTGTTGGAGAATAGGGTGCTCGTCCAGTGTTGGGGAATAGGGTGCTGCTCCAGTGTTGGGGAATAGGGTGCTCTTCCAGTGTTGGGAATAAGATGCATGTTCAGTGTTGGGGAATAGGGTGCTGCTCCAGTGTTGGGGAATCGGGTGCTGCTCCAGTGTCGAGGAATAGGGTTCTCGACCAGTGTTGTGGAATAGGCTGCTCTTGTGTTGTGGTATAGGGTGTTTCTCCAGTGTTGGGGAATAGGCTGCTCCTGTGTTGTGGCATAGGGTGTTTCTCCAGTGTTGGAGAATAGGGTGCTCGTCCATTGTTGGGAAATAGGGTGCTCCTCCAGTGTTGGGGAATAGGGTGCTCCTCCACTGTTGGAGAATAGGGTGCTCGTCCAGTGTTGGGGAATAGGGTTTCGCTCCTGTGTTGGGGAATAGGGTGCTCCACCAGTGTTGGAGAATAGGGTGCTGCTCCAGTGTTGGGGAATAGTGTGCTCGTCCCGTGTTGGGGAATAGTGTGCTCCTCCAGTGTTGGGGAATAGGGTGCTCATCCAGTGTTGGGGAATAGGGTGCAGCTCCAGTGTTGGGGAATAGGGTGCTGCTCCAGTGTTGGGGAATAGTGTGCACATCCAGTGTTGGGGAATAGGGTGCTGCTCCAGTGTTGGGCAATAGGGTGATGCTCCAGTGTTGGGGAATAGGGTGCGGCTCCAGTGTTGGGGAATAGGGTGCTCCTCCAGTGTTGGGGAATAGGGTGCTGCCGCAATGTTGCGGAATAGGGTGCTCCTCCAGTGTTGGGGATAGGTTGCTCGTCCATTGTTGGGAAATTGGGTGCTCGACCAATGTTGGGGAATAGGATGCTTACCCAGATTGGTGGAATAGGGTGCTCGTCCAGTGTTGGAGAATAGGGTGCTCGTCCAGTGTTGGATAATACGATGCACGTCCAGTGTTGGGGAATAGGGTGCTCCTCTAGTGTTGGGTAATGTGGAGCTGCTCCAATGTTGGGGAATAGGGTGCTGGTCCAGTGTTGGGGAATAGGGTCCTGCTCCAGTGACGCGGAATAGGGTGCTTGTCCAGTGTTGAGGAATAGGGTGCTCCTCCAGTGTTCGTGAATAGGGTGCTGCTCCAGTGTTGGGGAATAGGGTGCATGTCCAGTGTTGTGGAATAGGCTGCTTCTCCAGTGTTGGGGAACTGGGTGCTCGCACATGTTGGGGAATAGGGTGCTCATCCAGTGTTGGAAAATAGGTTGCTCGTCCAGTGTTGGGGAATAGGGTGCTGCTCCAGTGTTAGGGAACAGGGTGTGACATGAATCAAGTCGTTCTTGTGGAAATTACTTATGAAGTGATACTGGCCGGTCTGCGGGTGGCGCTGTCCAGGGAGATTATACATACTCGGGCATGGGCCCAGCTTGCTCAGGACATTCATTAACAGGAACTAGTGAAGGACACAACTAGATCTCCGTGTTGAAAAACAGTTGATTAAACCTTCTTTAATACTTAGACCAAGTGCTTAGTTATTTTCTTACGTCAGGGTGCTCGTCCATTCGTGGGGAAGAGGCTGCTCATCCAGTGTTGGGGAATAGGGTGCTGCTCCAGTGTTTGGGAATAGGGTTCTGCTCCAGTGTTGGGGAATATGAAGCTCCTCCAGTGTTTGGGAAGAGGGTGCTCCTCCAGTGCTGGTGAATATGGTGCTAGTCCAGTGTTGGGGAATAGGGTGCCGCTCCTGTGTTGGGGAATAGGGTGCTCCTCCAGTGTTGGAGAATAGGGTGCTGCTCCAGTGTTGGGGAACAGGGTGCTCATCCAGTGTTGGGGAATAGGTTGCTGCTCCAGTGTTGGGGAATAGGGTGCTCCTCCAGTGTTGGGGAATTGGGTGCTCGCCCAGTGTTGAGGAATAGGGTGCTCGTCCAGTGCTGGGGAATAGGGTACTGCTCCAGTATTGGGGAATAGGATGCTCCTCCAGTGTTGGGGAATAGGGTGCTGCTCCAGTGTTGGGCAATAGGGTGATGCTCCAGTGTTGGGGAATAGGGTGCGGCTCCAGTGTTGGGGAATAGGGTGCTCCTCCAGTGTTGGGGAATAGGGTGCTCTTGTGTTGTGGTATAGGGTGTTTCTCCAGTGTTGGGGAATAGGCTGCTCCTGTGTTGTGGAATAGGGTGTTTCTCCAGTGTTGGAGAATAGAGTGCTGCTCCAGTGTTGGGGAGTAGTGTGCTTGTCTCGTGTTGGGGAATAGTGTGCTAGTCCAGCGTTGGGGAATAGGGTGCCGCTCCTGTGTTGGGGAATAGGGTGCTCCTCCAGTGTTGGAGAATAGGGTGCTGCTCCAGTATTGGGGAACAGGGTGCTCATCCAGTGTTGGGGAATAGGTTGCTGCTCCAGTGTTGGGGAATAGGGTGCTCCTCCAGTGTTGGGGAATTGGGTGCTCGCCCAGTGTTGAGGAATAGGGTGCTCGTCCAGTGCTGGGGAATAGGGTACTGCTCCAGTATTGGGGAATAGGATGCTCCTCCAGTGTTGGGGAATAGGGTGCTGCTCCAGTGTTGGGCAATAGGGTGATGCTCCAGTGTTGGGGAATAGGGTGCGGCTCCAGTGTTGGGGAATAGGGTGCTCCTCCAGTGTTGGGGAATAGGGTGCTCTTGTATTGTGGTATAGGGTGTTTCTCCAGTGTTGGGGAATAGGCTGCTCCTGTGTTGTGGAATAGGCTGTTTCTCCAGTGTTGGAGAATAGAGTGCTGCTCCAGTGTTGGGGAGTAGTGTGCTTGTCTCGTGTTGGGGAATAGTGTGCTCCTCCAGTGTTGGGGAATAGGGTGCTCATCCAGTGTTGGGGAATAGGGTGCTGCTCCAGTGTTGGGGAGTAGGGTGCTGCTCCAGTGTTGGGGAATAGTGTGCTCATCCAGTGTTGGGGAATAGGGTGCTGCTCCAGTGTTGGGCTTTCGGGTGATGCTCCAGTGTTGGGGAATAGGGTGCGGCTCCAGTGTTGGGGAATAGGGTCCTCCTCCAGTGTTGGGGAATAGGGTGCTGCCGCAATGTTGGGGAATAGGGTGCTCCTCCAGTGTTGGGGATAGGTTGCTCGTCCATTGTTGGCAAATTGGGTGCTCGACCAATGTTGGGGAATAGTATGCTTACCCAGTTTGGTGGAATAGGGTGCTCGTCCAGTGTTGGAGAATAGGGTGCTCGTCCAGTGTTGGATAATACGATGCACGTCCAGTGTTGGGGAATAGGATGCTCCTCTAGTGTTGGGTAATGTGGAGCTGCTCCAATGTTGGGGAATAGGGTGCTGCTCCAGTGTTGGGGAATAGGGCCCTCCTCCAGTGACGGGGAATAGGGTGCTTGTCCTGTGTTGAGGAATAGGGTGCTCCTCCATTGTTGGTGAATAGGGTGCTGCTCCAGTGTTGGGGAATAGGGTGCATGTCCAGTGTTGTGGAATAGGCTGCTTCTCCAGTGTTGGGGCACTGGCTGCTCGCACAGTGTTGGGAAATAGGGTACTCATCCAGTATTGGAGAATAGGGTGCTCGTCCAGTGTTGGGGAATAGGGTGCTGCTCCAGTGTTGGGGAATAGGGTGCTCTTCCAGTGTTGGGAATAAGATGCATGTCCAGTGTTGGGGAATAGGGTGCTGCTCCAGTGTTGGGGAATAGGGTGCCGCTCCAGTGTCGAGGAATAGGGTTCTCGACCAGTGTTGGGGAATAGGCTGCTCTTGTGTTGTGGCATAGGGTGTGTGATAAAAATAATAACTTCCGGGAAGTTATGTCATCACTTCCTGTGAACTGTGAACTATGAACTATGAACTGTGTACATACCTCACTTCCTGTCATGTGTCACTTCCTGTTGGACTGGTATAAATACTGGTCTGTTCAGTATTGTAAGAGGCTTCTACCAGAGGCATGGTAAAGACCTCTCTTGTATATAGTGTGTTTATAAGTTACTTAAAGCTTACTTTAAAGTTACTTGATGGTAAGCCTCCTTTTTCTTACATCAATTTAAGTAACTTAGTATTTACACTCACGAATACTAGACCTTCGGACAAACTCGGAATTAAGGATCCAGGGAACCACCCATCATGGAGAAAATCCTTAGACCTATTCGTCTGGACTTGGACCCGAATGCACCAGCAGCTGGCAGGGTATGGAAGCATTGGTACCGTACTTTTGAGAATTTTCTGGATGAATGTGAAGCGGATGCTCCTGCTAGATTGAAGATACTTATCAATTATGTGACCCCAAAAGTGTTCGAATATGTTGATGAATGGGATAATTACGATGAGGTGATTCGGGCACTTAAGAAACTGTATGCCAAGACCCCAAATGAGGTCTATGCTAGACATCTACTGGCCACAGCCCGACAAGGGCCAGGGGAATCAATTGACGAATTCCTGCAAGAACTTCGCAGGCTCAGCGTAGATTGTAACTTTCAGGCAGCCTCAGCTGAGCTGTACCGCCAAGAAATGATTCGTGATGCTTTCATCTGCGGGATTGCCTCTCCATTTATACGCCAGCGTCTACTAGAAAGTAAAACACTTGAGCTACAAAAAGCTTTTGACCTAGCTTGTTCACTGGATTTGGCAAAGAGAAATGCAGACCTCTATCAGCTGCCCAGATCTCGATCTGCTGCTGTAGCTGCAACCAGACAATTCAAGCGGTCTCAGGTGAACCCTATCATGGGGGAATCTAATTCTGATAATTCTGATGAAGAAGAGGAGGACGACCCCACTTTAGCAGCCTCTTGGCAATCTAGGAAGGAATGCTTCTTTTGTGGAGATGCTTTTCACCCTAGGAAAACCTGCCCTGCTCGCAATGCAATCTGCAGTTATTGCGGGAAAAAAGGACACTTTGCTAAAGTTTGCCTATCAAGGGCCTCTACGAGGGCCAATCCAGCTAAGGCCTACCGAACTGCCCCAATTAGGGCCTATCAAGATGCTCCAGCTAGGACCTATCAAGCTTCCTCTCGAGCTCTCTCCCGAAGAAGCACACCAAGAGTTTTAGCCACTCTCTGTGCAACGACACCAATTACAGCTGCTTGCCCACAGAACCTGTCTCATGCTGCCACAAAAATTTCAATTAAAGGGCATACCTTAGATGCCTTAATTGACTCAGGAAGTACTGATAGTTTCATTAAGGAACAGATTGTTGCGAAATTGAAACTACATGTCTTCCCATCGGACCAGGCAATTGCGATGGCCCAGTCATCACTTAATACCAGAATCTCCGGCTTTTGTGTTGTTGATATGACACTTCATGGTCGTATGTATCCCTCCACCCGACTTTCGGTGCTCAAGGACTTATGTAGTGATCTCCTCTTAGGACTGGACTTCCAAAAACAGCATAAGAAACTCACCATTGAGTTTGGTGGATCCAAACCCGGACTTACTATTTCTAATATACCGTCTAAATTACCATTTTGTGCATTATCAGCAGCTTCACTTGATGAACCCTCATTATTTGCCAGTATTCCGCCTCAATGCCAACCGATAATAACGAAATCGCGGCGCTTTAATCAGGAAGACCAATCTTTTATTGCGGCTGAAATCTCTCGACTTCTAGCAGAGGATATCATTGAACCATGTTCGTCGCCCTGGCGGGCTCAAGTCGTCATTGTCAAGAACCCTCTAAAACCTCACAAACAGCGACTATGCATCGATTATTCGCAAACCATCAATCAATATACCGACTTGGACGCCTACCCATTGCCACGCATTGATGATATGGTTAATAAACTGGCCGAATACAAAGTGTTCTCAACTTACGATTTAAAAAGTGCCTATCATCAGTTACCCTTGAAGGTCTCAGATAAGCAGTACACAGCCTTTGAGGCTAATGGACGGCTGTACCAATTTCGTCGCCTCCCATTTGGGGTTACTAATGGAGTGGCTGTCTTTCAACGGGCAATGGATGGCCTGGTTAAGCAGGAAAACCTAAGGGACACTTTTCCCTATCTTGATAACATTACCATTGCAGGTCACGATCAACAGGAACACGACTCCAACCTCCAAAAATTTCGGGATGCCCTCCATCGCCGTAATTTGACCCTGAATGAATCCAAATCTGTTGAGTCGCAACCGACCATCAACATCCTTGGCTACTGCGTAGGCAATGGTATCATTAAGCCAGACCCAGAAAGACTTCGCCCGCTCCAAGAGCTCCCGTCACCTAAGAATCCGGCTTCTTTACGTCGGGCTCTCGGTCTGTTTGCATACTACGCTAAATGGATTCCTCATTTTTCGGACAAAATCCAACCCTTGCTGCATGCTAGATCATTTCCACTGGGAACAGCGGCTGTTGCAGCCTTTAACCTTCTCAAAAAACAGTTGGAGAAAGCGGCTCTTCACTCCATTGATGAGAATCTCCCTTTCGTGGTTGAATGTGATGCCTCGGAGGTGGCGATCTCGGCTACTCTGAATCAGGAAGGTCGTCCTGTAGCATTTATGTCCAGGACCTTACAAGGTGCCGAGCTACATTATCCTCTGGTTGAGAAAGAAGCCACAGCCATCATAGAGGCAGTACGGAAGTGGAACCATTTTCTAGCTCGCCAGCACTTTACATTGATCACGGACCAACGATCAGTCGCCTTCATGCTCGATAATCGAAAACGAACCAAAATTAAGAATAATAAAATACAACTTTGGAGGATGGAACTGGCCTCCTTTGGTTATACCATTTTCTATCGGCCTGGCAAGGAGAATGTGGCCCCGGACACCCTCACACGGGCATTCTGCTCCACTATGTCATCCTCCACCCTCATGGATGTCCACAATGGTTTGTGCCATCCTGGCGTTACGCGCATGCTACATTTCGTACGATCACGGAATCTCCCTTTTTCCACTGGAGATGTAAAGAAAATATGCTCAGAATGCCGGCTTTGTGCGGAATTAAAACCTCAGTTCTTCCGCCCCTCAGATGGTATACTCATACATGCAACCCAACCGATGCAACGACTTAGCATCGATTTTAAGGGCCCAGTGCCCTCTTCAACTCGGAACACATATTTGCTCGCCATGATCGACGAATATTCACGTTTTCCATTTGCCTTCCCCTGCTCCAATATGCTGGCGTCCACAGTAATCTGCTGCCTTGAGCAGGTATTTTCTCTCTGTGGCATGCCGGCTTATATTCACTCAGATCGGGGTCCATCCTTTATGTCGAGGGAACTCAAGGACTACCTCTCAGAACGGGGAATTGCTACAAGCAAAACAACACCATACCATCCCATCGGAAATGGGCAGGTAGAGAGGTATAACGGTATCATCTGGAATTCCGTACGTCTCGCTTTAAGATCTCGGGGCCTACCAGACCAGCAATGGGAAACAGTGCTTCCGGATGCATTGCACTCTATACGGTCCCTGCTTTCTACAGCCACAAATACTACACCTCATGAGCGGTTCTTTGGATTCCAGCGTCGCTCATCTCATGGGACATCACTCCCGTCATGGCTAACTACTCCTGGACCTGTATTACTCCGAAGATACGTTCGGACGTCTAAAAATGACCCTCTTGTAGACGAGGTCGAACTAACCGATGCCAACCCCACCTATGCAAACATACGATATTCCGACGGCCGAGAATCTACCGTATCATTACGGGATCTGGCTCCCTGCCCACCAGGACCTAGTGGGACATCGGGTGATGGCATTTCACCAGGAAACTCTTGGGACCTATCGGGTACCCCTCTCCAGGATCCTGATCGGACACCAACTAGCTTGGTGCCGGTAGAACCCCGTGCTCAAGGTTGCGACCCTCCCAGTACCACGCATGAAAGTACTGGTCTGCCACAGACCAGCTCTGCACCTCCCTCTGAACAGAGGCAGTCTGACTTTGAACCTATTGGGGCTCGTACTCGAAGCCATGATCTCCCCGACCCTTCACAGGGCAATCCAGGCCACACGGACTCTGGCCAATGGCCAACCGCATGTAAGCGGACCAGCGACCCTCTACGACGGGAATCCAAACGGGTGCGACTCTTCCTTGTTCGGCGGCTGCGGACCAAAAGGTAGACCACAGCCTCCTAAACCTGCAGGAGGGAAGAATGTGATAAAAATAATAACTTCCGGGAAGTTATGTCATCACTTCCTGTGAACTGTGAACTATGAACTATGAACTGTGTACATACCTCACTTCCTGTCATGTGTCACTTCCTGTTGGACTGGTATAAATACTGGTCTGTTCAGTATTGTAAGAGGCTTCTACCAGAGGCATGGTAAAGACCTCTCTTGTATATAGTGTGTTTATAAGTTACTTAAAGCTTACTTTAAAGTTACTTGATGGTAAGCCTCCTTTTTCGTACATCAGGGTGTTTCTCCAGTGTTGGGGAATAGGCTGCTCCTGTGTTGTGGAATAGGGTGTTTCTCCAGTGTTGGAGAATAGGGTGCTCGTCCATTGTTGGGAAATAGGGTGCTCCTCCAGTGTTGGGGAATAGGGTGCTCCTCCACTGTTGGAGAATAGGGTGCTCGTCCAGTGTTGGGGAATAGGGTGCTGCTCCAGTGTTGGGGAATAGGGTGCTCTTCCAGTGTTGGGGAATAGTGTGCTCGTCCCATGTTGGGGAATAGTGTGCTCCTCCAGTGTTGGGGAATAGGGTGCTCATCCAGTGTTGGGGAATAGGGTGCTGCTCCAGGGTTGGGGAATAGGGTGCTGCTCCAGTGTTGGGGCATAGTGTGCTCATCCAGTGTTGTGGAATAGGGTGCTGCTCCAGTGTTGGGCAATAGGGTGATGCTCCAGTGTTGGGGAATAGGGTCCTCCTCCAGTGTTGGGGAATAGGGTGCTGCCGCAATGTTGGGGAATAGGGTGCTCCTCCAGTGTTGGGGATAGGTTGCTCGTCCATTGTTGGGAAATTGGGTGCTTGACCAATGTTGGGGAATAGTATGCTTACCCAGTTTGGTGGAATAGGGTGCTCGTCCAGTGTTGGAGAATAGGTTGCTCGTCCAGTGTTGGATAATACGATGCACGTCCCGTGTTGGGGAATAGGGTGCTCCTCTAGTGTTGGGTAATGTGGAGCTGCTCCAATGTTGGGGAATAGGGTGCTGCTCCAGTGTTGGGGAATAGGGTCCTGCTCCAGTGACGGGGAATAGGGTGCTTGTCCCGTGTTGAGGAATAGGGTGCTCCTCCAGTGTCGGTGAATAGGGTGCTGCTCCAGTGTTGGGGAATAGGGTGCATGTCCAGTGTTGTGGAACAGGCTGCTTCTCCAGTGTTGGGGCACTGGGTGCTCGCACAGTGTTGGGAAATAGGGTACTCATCCACTGTTGGAGAATAGGGTGCTCGTCCAGTGTTGGGGAATAGGGTGCTGCTCCAGTGTTGGGGAATAGGGTGCTCTTCCAGTGTTGGGAATAAGATGCATGTCCAGTGTTGGGGAATAGGGTGCTGCTCCAGTGTTGGGGAATAGGGTGCCGCTCCAGTGTCGAGAAATAGGGTTCTCGACCAGTGTTGGGGAATAGGCTGCTCTTGTGTTGTGGTATAGGGTGTTTCTCCAGTGTTGGAGAATAGGGTGCTCGTCCATTGTTGGGAAATAGGGTGCTCCTCCAGTGTTGGGGAATAGGGTGCTCCTCCACTGTTGGAGAATAGGGTGCTCGTCCAGTGTTGGGGAATAGTGTGCCGCTCCTGTGTTGGGGAATAGGGTGCTCCTCCAGTGTTGGAGAATAGGGTGCTGCTCCAGTGTTGGGGAATAGTGTGCTCGTCCCGTGTTGGGGAATAGTGTGCTCCTCCAGTGTTGGGGAATAGGGTGCTCATCCAGTGTTGGGGAATAGGGTGCTGCTCCAGTGTTGGGGAATAGGGTGCTGCTCCAGTGTTGGGGAATAGGGTGCTCATCCAGTGTTGGGGAATAGGGTGCTGCTCCAGTGTTGGGCAATAGGGTGATGCTCCAGTGTTGGGGAATAGGGTGCTCCTCCAGTGTTGGGGAATAGGGTGCTGCTGCAATGTTCGGGAATACGGTGCAGCTCCAGTGTTGGGGAATAGGGTGCTCCTCCAGTGTTGGGGAATAGGGTGCTGCCGCAATGTTGGGGAATAGGGTGCTCCTCCAGTGTTGGGAATAGGTTGCTCGTCCATTGTTGGGAAATTGGGTGCTCGACCAATGTTGGGGAATAGGATGCTTACCCAGTTTGGTGGAATATGGTGCTCATCCAGTGTTGGAGAATAGGGTGCTCGTCCAGTGTTGGATAATACGATGCACGTCCAGTGTTGGGGAATAGGGTGCTCCTCTAGTGTTGGGTAATGTGGAGCTGCTCCAATGTTGGGGAATAGGGTGCTGCTCCAGTGTTGGGGAATAGGGTGCTCCTCCAGTGTTGGGGATAGTGTGCTCGTCCATTGTTGCGGAATTGGATGCTCGTCCAATGTTGGGGAATTGGATGCTTGTCCAGTTTGGGGGAATAGGGTGCTCGTCCAGTGTTGGGGAATAGGGTGCTCCTCCAGTGTTAGGGAATAGGGTGTGACATGAATCAAGTCGTTCTTGTGGAAATTACTTTTGAAGTGATACTGGCCGGTCTGCGGGTGGCGCTGTCCAGGGAGATTATACATACTCGGGCATGGGCCCAGCTTGCTCAGGACATTCATTAACAGGAACTAGTGAAGGACACAACTAGATTTCCGTGTTGAAAAACAGTTGATTAAAGCCTTCTTTAATACTTAGACCAAGTGCTTAGTTATTTTCTTACGTCAGGGTGCTCGTCCATTCGTGGGGAAGAGGGTGCTCATCCAGTGTTGGGGAATAGGGTGCTGCTCCAGTGTTTGGGAATAGGGTTCTGCTCCAGTGTTGGGGAATATGAAGCTCCTCCAGTGTTTGGGAATAGGGTGCTCCTCCAGTGCTGGTGAATATGGTGCTCGTCCAGAGTTGGGGAATAGGGTGCTGCTCCATGCTTGGGGCATAGGGTGGTGCTCCAGTGTTGTGGAATAGGATGCTGCTCCAGTGTTGGGGAATAGGGTGCTCATCCAGTGTTGGGGAATAGGGTGCTGCTCCAGTGTTCGGCAATAGGGTGATGCTCCAGTGTTGGGGAATAGGGTCCGGCTCCAGTATTGGGGAAGAGGGTGCTCCTCCAGTGTTGGGGAATAGGGTGCTGCCGCAATATTGGGGAATAGGGTGCTCCTCCAGTGTTGGGGATAGGTTGCTCGTCCATTGTTGGGAAATTGGGTGCTCGACCAATGTTGGGCAACAGGATGCTTACCCAGTTTGGTGGAATAGGGTGCTCGTCCAGTGTTGGAGAATAGGGTGCTCGTCCAGTGTTGGATAATACGATGCACGTCCAGTGTTGGGGAATAGGGTGCCCCTCTAGTGTTGGGTAATGTGGAGCTGCTCCAATGTTGGGGAATAGGGTGCTGCTCCAGTGTTGGGGAATAGGGTCCTGCTCCAGTGACGGGAAATAGGGTGCTTGTCCAGTGTTGAGGAATAGGGTGCTCCTCCAGTGTTGGTGAATAGGGTGCTGCTCCAGTGTTGGGGAATAGGGTGCTTGTCCAGTGTTGGGGAACTGGGTGCTCGCACACTGTTTGGGAATAGGGTGCTCATCCAGTGTTGGAGAATAGGGTGCTCGTCCAGTGTTGGGGAATAGGGTGCTGCTCCTGTGTTGGGGAATAGGGTGCTCCTCCAATGTTGGGGAATGGGGTGCTCCTCCAGTGTTGTGGAATAGGTTGCTCCTCCAGTGTTGGGGAATATGGTGCTCCTCCAGTGTTGGGGAATAGGGTGCTGCCGCAGTGTTGGGGAATAGGGTGCTCCTCCAGTGTTGGGGATAGCGTGCTCGTCCATTGTTGGGGAATTGGATGCTCGTCCAATGTTGGGGAATTGGATGCTTGTCCAGTTTGGGGGTATAGGGTGCTCGTCCAGTGTTGGGGAATAGGGTGGTCCTCCAGTGTTCGGGAATAGGGTGTGACATGAATCGAGTCATTCTTGTGGAAATGACTTATGAAGTGATACTGGCCGGTCTGCGGGTGGCGCTGTCCAGGGCGAGTATACATACTCGGGCATGGGCCCAGCTTGCTCAGGACATTCATTAACGGGAACTAGTGAAGGACACAACTAGATCTCCGTGTTGAAAAACAGTTGATTAAAGCCTTCTTTAATACTTAGACCAAGTGCCTAGTTATTTTCTTACGTCAGGGTGCTCGTCCATTCTTGGGGAAGAGGGTGCTCATCCAGTGTTGGGAAATATTGGTGCTGCTCCAGTGTTGGGGAATAGGGTTCTGCTCCAGTGCTGGTGAATATGGTGCTCGTCCCATGTTGGGGAATAGGGTGCCGCTCCTGTTTTGGAAAATAGGGTGCTCCTCCACTGTTGGAGAATAGGGTGCTCGTCCAGTGTTGGGGAATAGGGTGCTGCTCCTGTATTGGGGAATAGGGTGCTCCTCCAGTGTTGGAGAATAGGGTGCTGCTCCAGTGTTGGGGAATAGTGTGCTCGTCCCGTGTTGGGGAATAGTGTGCTCCTCCAGTGTTGGGGAATAGGGTGCTCATCCAGTGTTGGGGAATAGGGTGCTGCTCCAGTGTTGGGGAATAGGGTGCTGCTCCAGTGTTGGGGAATAGGGTGCTCATCCAGTGTTGGGGTACAGGGTGCTGCTCAATTGTTGGGCAATAGGCTGATGCTCCAGTGTTGGGGAATAGGGTGCGGCTCCAGTGTTGGGGAATAGGGTGCTCCTCCAGTGTTGGGGAATAGGGTGCTGCTGCAATGTTGGGGAATACGGTGCTCCTCCAGTGTTGGGGAATAGGGTGCTGCTCCAGTGTTGGGGAATAGGGTGCTGCCGCAATGTTGGGGAATAGGGTGCTCCTCCAGTGCTGGGGATAGGTTGCTCGTCCATTGTTGGGAAATTGGGTGCTCGACCAATGTTGGGGAATAGGATGCTTACCCAGTTTGGTGGAATAGGGTGCTCGTCCAGTGCTGGAGAATAGGGTGCTCATCCAGTGTTGGATAATACGATGCACGTCCAGTGTTGGGGAATAGGGTGCTCCTCTAGTGTTGGGTAATGTGGAGCTGCTCCAATGTTGGGGAATAGGGTGCTGCTCCAGTGTTGGGGAATAGGGTCCTGCTCCAGTGATGGGGAATAGGGTGCTTGTCCCGTGTTGAGGAATAGGGTGCTCCTCCAGTGTTGGTGAATAGGGTGCTGCTCCAGTGTTGGGGAATAGGGTGCATGTCCAGTGTTGTGGAATAGGCTGCTTCTCCAGTGTTGGGGAACTGGGTGCTCGCACAGTGTTGGGGAACAGGGTACTCATCCAGTGTTGGAGAATAGGGTGCTCGTCCAGTGTTGGGGAATAGGCTGCTGCTCCAGTGTTGGGGAATAGGGTGCTCTTCCAGTGTTGGGAATAAGATGCATGTCCAGTGTTGGGGAATAGGGTGCTGCTCCAGTGTTGGGGAATCGGGTGCTGCTCCAGTGTCGAGGAATAGGGTTCTCGACCAGTGTTGGGGAATAGGCTGCTCTTGTGTTGTGGTATAGGGTGTTTCTCCAGTGTTGGGGAATAGGCTGCTCCTGTGTTGTGGAATAGGGTGTTTCTCCAGTGTTGGAGAATAGGGTGCTCGTCCATTGTTGGGAAATAGGGTGCTCCTCCAGTGTTGGGGAATAGGGTGCTCCTCCACTGTTGGCGAATAGGGTGCTCGTCCAGTGTTGGGGAATAGGGTGCCGCTCCTGTATTGGGGAATAGGGTGCTCCACCAGTGTTGGAGAATAGGGTGCTGCTCCAGTGTTGGGGAATAGTGTGCTCGTCCCGTGTTGGGGAATAGTGTGCTCCTCCAGTGTTGGGGAATAGGGTGCTCATCCAGTGTTGGGGAATAGGGTGCTGCTCCAGTGTTGGGGAATAGGGTGCTGCTCCAGTGTTGGGGAATAGTGTGCTCATCCAGTGTTGGGGAATAGGGTGCTGCTCCAGTGTTGGGCAATAGGGTGATGCTCCAGTGTTGGGGAATAGGGTGCGGCTCCAGTGTTGGGGAATAGGGTGCTCCTCCAGTGTTGGGGAATAGGGTGCTGCTGCAATGTTGGGGAATACGGTGCAGCTCCAGTGTTGGGGATAGGTTGCTCGTCCATTGTTGGGAAATTGGGTGCTCGACCAATGTTGGGGAATAGGATGCTTACCCAGTTTGGTGGAATAGGGTGCTCGTCCAGTGTTGGAGAATAGGATGCTCGTCCAGTGTTGGATAATACGATGCACGTCCCGTGTTGGGGAATAGGGTGCTCCTCTAGTGTTGGGTAATGTGGAGCTGCTCCAATGTTGGGGAATAGGGTGCTGCTCCAGTGTTGGGGAATAGGGTGCTCCTCCAGTGTTGTCGATAGCGTGCTCGTCCATTGTTGCGGAATTGGATGCTCGTCCAATGTTGGGGAATTGGATGCTTGTCCAGTTTGGGGGAATAGGGTGCTCGTCCAGTGTTGGGGAATAGGGTGCTCCTCCAGTGTTAGGGAATAGGGTGTGACATGAATCAAGTCGTTCTTGTGGAAATTACTTATGAAGTGATACTGGCCGGTCTGCGGGTGGCGCTGTCCAGGGAGATTATACATACTCGGGCATGGGCCCAGCTTGCCCAGGACATTCATTAACAGGAACTAGTGAAGGACACCACTAGATCTCCGTGTTGAAAAACAGTTGATTAAAGCCTTCTTTAATACTTAGACCAAGTGCTTAGTTATTTTCTTACGTCAGGGTGCTCGTCCATTCGTGGGGAAGAGGGTGCTCATCCAGTGTTGGGGAATAGGGTGCTGCTCCAGTGTTTGGGAATAGGGTTCTGCTCCAGTGTTGGGGAATATGAAGCTCCTCCAGTGTTTGGGAATAGGGTGCTCCTCCAGTGCTGGTGAATATGGTGCTCGTCCAGTGTTGGGGAATAGGGTGCTGCTCCATGCTTGGGGCATAGGGTGGTGCTCCAGTGTTGTGGAATAGGATGATGCTCCAGTGTTGGGGAATAGGGTGCTCATCCAGTGTTGGGGAATAGGGTGCTGCTCCAGTGTTCGGCAATAGGGTGATGCTCCAGTGTTGGGGAATAGGGTGCGGCTCCAGTGTTGGGGAATAGGGTGCTCCTCCAGTGTTGGGGAATAGGGTGCTGCCGCAATATTGGGGAAGAGGGTGCTCCTCCAGTGTTGGGGATAGGTTGCTCGTCCATTGTTGGGAAATTGGGTGCTCGACCAATGTTGGGGAATAGGATGCTTACCCAGTTTGGTGGAATAGGGTGCTCGTCCAGTGTTGGAGAATAGAGTGCTCGTCCAGTGTTGGATAATACGATGCACGTCCAGTGTTGGGGAATAGGGTGCCCCTCTAGTGTTGGGTAATGTGGAGCTGCTCCAATGTTGGGGAATAGGGTGCTGCTCCAGTGTTGGGGAATAGGGTCCTGCTCCAGTGACGGGAAATAGGGTGCTTGTCCAGTGTTGAGGAATAGGGTGCTCCCCCAGTGTTGGTGAATAGGGTGCTGCTCCAGTGTTGGGGAATAGGGTGCATGTCCAGTGTTGTGGAATAGGCTGCTTCTCCAGTGTTGGGGAACTGGGTGCTCGCACACTGTTTGGGAATAGGGTGCTCATCCAGTGTTGGAGAATAGGGTGCTCATCCAGTGTTGGGGAATAGGGTGCTGCTCCTGTGTTGGGGAATAGGGTGCTCCTCCAATGTTGGGGAATAGGGTGCTCCTGCAGTGCTGGGGATAGGTTGCTCGTCCATTGTTGGGAAATTGGGTGCTCGACCAATGTTGGGGAATAGGATGCTTACCCAGTTTGGTGGAATAGGGTGCTCGTCCAGTGTTGGAGAATAGGGTGCTCGTCCAGTGTTGGATAATACGATGCACGTCCAGTGTTGGGGAATAGGGTGCTCCTCTAGTGTTGGGTAATGTGGAGCTGCTCCAATGTTGGGGAATAGGGTGCTGCTCCAGTGTTGGGGAATAGGGTCCTGCTCCAGTGACGGGGAATAGGGTGCTTGTCCCGTGTTGAGGAATAGGGTGCTCCTCCAGTGTTGGTGAATAGGGTGCTGCTCCAGTGTTGGGGAATAGGGTGCATGTCCAGTGTTGTGGAATAGGCTGCTTCTCCAGTGTTGGGGAACTGGGTGCTCGCACACTGTTTGGGAATAGGGTGCTCATCCAGTGTTGGAGAATAGGGTGCTCATCCAGTGTTGGGGAATAGGGTGCTGCTCCTGTGTTGGGGAATAGGGTGCTCCTCCAATGTTGGGGAATAGGGTGCATGTCCAGTGTTGTGGAATAGGCTGCTTCTCCAGTGTTGGGGCACTGGGTGCTCGCACAGTGTTGGGAAATAGGGTACTCATCCAGTGTTGGAGAATAGGGTGCTCGTCCAGTGTTGGGGAATAGGGTGCTGCTCCAGTGTTGGGGAATAGGGTGCTCTTCCAGTGTTGGGAATAAGATGCATGTCCAGTGTTGGGGAATAGGGTGCTGCTCCAGTGTTGGGGAATAGGGTGCCGCTCCAGTGTCGAGGAATAGGGTTCTCGACCAGTGTTGGGGAATAGGCTGCTCTTGTGTTGTGGTATAGGGTGTTTCTCCAGTGTTGGGGAATAGGCTGCTCCTGTGTTGTAGAATAGGGTGTTTCTCCAGTGTTGGAGAATAGGGTGCTCGTCCATTTTTGGGAAATAGGGTGCTCCTCCAGTGTTGGGGAATAGGGTGCTCCTCCATAGTTGGAGAATAGGGTGCTCGTCCAGTGTTGGGGAATAGGGTGCCGCTCCTGTGTTGGGAAATAGGGTGCTCCTCCAGTGTTGGAGAATAGGGTGCTGCTCCAGTGTTGGGGAATAGTGTGCTCGTCCCGTGTTGGGGAATAGTGTGCTCCTCCAGTGTTGGGGAATAGGGTGCTCATCCAGTGTTGGGGAATAGGGTGCTGCTCCAGTGTTGGGGAATAGGGTGCTGCTCCAATGTTGGGGAATAGGGTGCTCATCCAGTGTTGGGGAATAGGGTGCTGCTCCAGTGTTGGGCAATAGGGTGATGCTCCAGTGTTGGGGAATAGGGTGCTCCTCCAGTGTTGGGGAATAGGGTGCTGCTGCAATGTTGGGGAATACGGTGCAGCTCCAGTGTTGGGGATAGGTTGCTCGTCCATTGTTGGGAAATTGGGTGCTCGACCAATGTTGGGGAATAGGATGCTTACCCAGTTTGGTGGAATAGGGTGCTCGTCCAGTGTTGGAGAATAGAGTGCTCGTCCAGTGTTGGATAATACGATGCACGTCCCGTGTTGGGGAATAGGGTGCTCCTCTAGTGTTGGGTAATGTGGAGCTGCTCCAATGTTGGGGAATAGGGTGCTGCTCCAGTGTTGGGGAATAGGGTGCTCCTCCAGTGTTGGGGATAGCGTGCTCGTCCATTGTTGCGGAATTGGATGCTCGTCCAATGTTGGGGAATTGGATGCTTGTCCAGTTTGGGGGAATAGGGTGCTCGTCCAGTGTTGGGGAATAGGGTGCTCCTCCAGTGTTAGGGAATAGGGTGTGACATGAATCAAGTCGTTCTTGTGGAAATTACTTATGAAGTGATACTGGCCGGTCTGCGGGTGGCGCTGTCCAGGGAGATTATACATACTCGGGCATGGGCCCAGCTTGCCCAGGACATTCATTAACAGGAACTAGTGAAGGACACAACTAGATCTCCATGTTGAAAAACAGTTGATTAAAGCCTTCTTTAATACTTAGACCAAGTGCTTAGTTATTTTCTTACGTCAGGGTGCTCGTCCATTCGTGGGGAAGAGGGTGCTCATCCAGTGTTGGGGAATAGGGTGCTGCTCCAGTGTTTGGGAATAGGGTTCTGCTCCAGTGTTGGGGAATATGAAGCTCCTCCAGTGTTTGGGAATAGGGTGCTCCTCCAGTGCTGGTGAATATGGTGTTTGTCCAGTGTTGGGGAATAGGGTGCTGCTCCATGCTTGGGGCATAGGGTGGTGCTCCAGTGTTGTGGAATAGGATGCTGCTCCAGTGTTGGGGAATAGGGTGCTCATCCAGTGTTGGGGAATAGGGTGCTGCTCCAGTGTTCGGCAATAGGGTGATGCTCCAGTGTTGGGGAGTAGGGTGCGGCTCCAGTGTTGGGGAATAGGGTGCTCCTCCAGTGTTGGGGAATAGGGTGCTGCCGCAATATTGGGGAAGAGGGTGCTCCTCCAGTGTTGGGGATAGGTTGCTCGTCCATTGTTGGGAAATTGGGTGCTCGACCAATGTTGGGGAATAGGATGCTTACCCAGTTTGGTGGAATAGGGTGCTCGTCCAGTGTTGGAGAATAGGGTGCTTGTCCAGTGTTGGATAATACGATGCACGTCCAGTGTTGGGGAATAGGGTGCCCCTCTAGTGTTGGGTAATGTGGAGCTGCTCCAATGTTGGGGAATAGGGTGCTGCTCCAGTGTTGGGGAATAGGGTCCTGCTCCAGTGACGGGAAATAGGGTGCTTGTCCAGTGTTGAGGAATAGGGTGCTCCTCCAGTGTTGGTGAATAGGGTGCTGCTCCAGTGTTGGGGAATAGGGTGCATGTCCAGTGTTGTGGAATAGGCTGCTTCTCCAGTGTTGGGGAACTGGGTGCTCGCACACTGTTTGGGAATAGGGTGCTCATCCAGTGTTGGAGAATAGGGTGCTCATCCAGTGTTGGGGAATAGGGTGCTGCTCCTGTGTTGGGGAATAGGGTGCTCCTCCAATGTTGGGGAATAGGGTGCTCCTCCAGTGTTGTGGAATAGGGTGCTCCTCCAGTGTTGGGGAATATGGTGCTCCTCCAGTGTTGGGGAATAGGGTGCTGCCGCAGTGTTGGGGAATAGGTTGCTCCTCCAGTGTTGGGGATAGCGTGCTCGTCCATTGTTGGGGAATTGGATGCTCGTCCAATGTTGGGGAATTGGATGCTTGTCCAGTTTGGGGGAATAGGGTGCTCGTCCAGTGTTGGGGAATAGGGTGCTCCTCCAGTGTTAGGGAATAGGGTGTGACATGAATCATGTCATTCTTGTGGAGATGACTTATGAAGTGATACTGGCCGGTCTGCGGGTGGCTCTGTCCAGGGAGAGTATACATACTCGGGCATGGGCCCAGCTTGCTCAGGACATTCATTAACAGGAACTAGTGAAGGACACAACTAGATCTCCGTGTTGAAAAACAGTTGATTAAAGCCTTCTTTAATACTTAGACCAAGTGCCTCGTTATTTTCTTACGTCAGGGTGCTCGTCCATTCTTGGGGAAGAGGGTGCTCATCCAGTGTTGGGAAATATTGGTGCTGCTCCAGTGTTGGGGAATAGGGTTCTGCTCCAGTGCTGGTGAATATGGTGCTCGTCCCGTGTTGGGGAATAGGGTGCCGCTCCTGTGTTGGAGAATAGGTTGCTCCTCCAGTGTTGGAGAATTGGGTGCTCGCCCAGTGTTGAGAAATAGGGTGCTCGTCCAGTGTTGGGGAATTGGGTGCTCGCCCAGTGTTGAGGAATAGGGTGCTCGTCCAGTGCTGGGGAATAGGGTACTGCTCCAGTATTGGGGAATAGGATGCTCCTCCAGTGTTGGGGAATATGGTGCTCCTCCAGTGTTGGGGAATAGGGTGCTCCTCCAGTGTTGGGGATAGTGTGCTCCTCCAGTGTTGTGGAATAGGGTGCTGCCGCAGTGTTGGTGAAAAGGGTGCTTGTTCAGTGTTGGGGATAGGGTGCTCGTCCATTGTTGGGGAATTGGGTGCTCGTCCAATGTTGGGGAATAGGATGCTTATCCAGTTTGGGGAAATAGGGTGCTCGTCCAGTGTTGGGGAATAGGGTGCTCTTCCAGTGTTGGGAATAAGATGCATGTCCAGTGTTGGGGAATAGGGTGCTGCTCCAGTTTTGGGGAATAGGGTGCTGCTCCAGTGTCGGGGAATAGGGTTCTCGACCAGTGTTGGGGAATAGGGTGCTCGTGTGTTGTGGTATAGGGTGTTTCTCCAGTGTTGGGGAATAGGCTGCTCTTGTGTTGTGGTATAGGGTGTTTCTCCAGTGTTGGGGAATAGGCTGCTCCTGTGTTGTGGAATAGGGTGTTTCTCCAATGTTGGAGAATAGGGTGCTCGTCCATTGTTGGGAAATAGGGTGCTCCTCCAGTGTTGGGGAATAGGGTGCTCCTCCACTGTTGGAGAATAGGGTGCTCGTCCAGTGTTGGGAAATAGGGTGATCCTCCAGTGTTGGGGAATAGGGTGCTCCTCCAATGTTGGAGAATAGGGTGCTCGTCCAGTGTTGGGGAATCGGGTGCCGCTCCTGTGTTGGGGAATAGGGTGCTCCTCCAGTGTTGGAGAATAGGGTGCTGCTCCAGTGTTGGGGAATAGGGTGCTCGTCCAGTGTTGGGGAATACTGTGCTCGTCCAGTGTTGGGGAATAGTGTGCTCCTCCAGTGTTGGGGAATAGGGTGCTCCTCCAGTGTTGGGGAATAGGGTGCTCGTCCAGTGTTGGAGAATAGGGTGCTGCTCCAGTGTTGGGGAATAGGGTGCTCGTCCAGTGTTGGGGAATAGGGTGCTCGTCCAGTGTTGGGGAATAGTGTGCTCGTCCAGTGTTGGGGAATAGGGTGCTCCTCCAGTGTTGGGGAATAGGGTGCTCGTCCAGTGTTGGGGAATAGGGTGCTCCTCCAGTGTTGGTGAATATGGTGCTCGTCCAGTGTTGGGGAATAGGGTGCTCGTCCAGTGTTGGAGAATAAGGTGCTGCTGCAGTGTTGGGGAATAGGGTGATGCTCCAGTGTTGGGGAATAGGATGATGCTCCAGTGTTGGGGAATAGTGTGCTGCTCCAGTGTTGGAGAATAGGGTGCTGCTCCAGTGTTGGGGAATAGGATGCTTGTCCAGTGTTCGGGAAAGGGCGCAGCTTCGTTGTTGGGGAATAGGGTGTTCGTCCAGTGTTGAGGGACATCAGGATATCATGCTTATCCTGTTTTGGGGAATAGGGTGCTCGTCCAGTTTTGGGGAATAGGGTGCTCCTCCAGTGTTGGGGAATAGGGTGCTAGTCCAGTGTTGGGAATAGTGTGCTGCTCCTCTCTTGGTGAATAGGGTGCTCCTCCAGTGTTTGTGAAATGGGTGCTGCTCCAGTATTTGGGAATAAGGTGCTCGGCCAGTGTTGGGGAATAGGGTTCCGCTCCAGTGTTGGAGAATAGGGTGCTCATCCAATGTTGGGGAATAGGGTGTTTGACTAGTTTTGGGGAATAGGGTGCTCATCCAGTGTTGGGGAATAAGGTGCTCATCAAGTGTTGGAGAATAGGGTGCTCCTCCAGTGTTGGGGAATAGGGTGCTCGTCCAGTGTTGGGGAATAGGATGCTCCTCCAGTGTTGGGTAATAGGGTTCTCCTCCAGTGTTGGGGAATAGGGTGCTGCTCCAGTCTTGGGGAATAGGGTGCTGCTCCAGTGTTGGGAAATAGGCTGCCCCTCCAGTGTTGGGGAATAGGCTGCTACTCCAGTGTTGGGGAATAGGCTGCTACTCCAGTGTCGGGGAATAGGCTGCTCCACCAGTGTTGGGGAATAGGCTGCTCCACCAGTGTTGGGGAATAGGCTGCTCCACCAGTGTTGGGGAATAGGGTGCTGCTCCAGTGTTGGGGAATAGGCTGCTCCTCCAGTGTTGGGGAATATGCTGCTACTCCAGTGTTGGGGAATAGGCTGCTACTCCAGTGTTGGGGAATAGGCTGCTACTCCAGTGTTGGGGAATAGGCTGCTCCTCCAGTGTTGGGGAATAGGCTGCTACTCCAGTGTTGGGGAATAGGCTGCTACTCCAGTGTTGGGGAATAGGCTGCTACTCCAGTGTTGGGGAATGCTCAATCTGCTCACTTTGTGTTGAAACAGGATAGTGTGTTCCATTTGCCAACAATTTAAGCGGAAACAAAGTCACCAAAATGGATTTTAACTAAGATTATTGCAATTATTCTTTAATGATAGGGTTAACAACAGAAAGAGTATAATGGCCTAGAAATTCAGTTAGGGGCGCCCAGCTCGCCTGGGTGCCGGAATTATCGCTGCGCGCGGAGCCACTTGCGCCAGCGGGAAATTCAGTTTCAGCGCCCCAAGTGGAAGCCGGCCGCTAAACAAGGGTTTCGGCGCCTCGCTTGGGGCGCTGAAACTGAATATCGGTGTGTAAAGTGCCGCAGCGCCACCCACTGCAGCACGGCTGCCTGCGGTACTGCAGGCCTTCCTCTCATTCTTAAGGGGGAGGTGCCTGCAACAGCGTGATCCCCGCTCGCGAGTGCCGGCAAATGAGCCCGGCACCAAAGAGAAGTGCCGGGCTCTCTGGAAACAGCCGGCAATCCCGCGGGGGGGGGCGGTGTAGGAGGCCGGGGAAGGAGGTGCAGGCAGGCGGCCGCCGAAAAAGCGGCCGGCCGCACCTCCACCTTAACTCGCCCCACTACCGGCACAGGTAGGCCCCGTGTACCGGTCGCTGTTTGCGGCCGGCGCGGGGGAGGCGGCAGCAACTAAATATGGCCAGCGGGACGATAGCGGGGCGCTGCGCACACCGATGACGTCATCGGTGGCGGCGCAGCGCTAATGGCTAACGCCGCCATTAGCGCCCCGCTAAATATCGCGGTAGGTTTGCACAGTGGCGCAAAAGCCCTCTTTGGGCGCAAACTGGTGGCGCAGGCCACTGAATTTCTAGGCCAATATGTTTATAGGGCTTTTAACGATTTCTTTCATGGGTCATGGAGAAATTTCACAGCATTTTCCTCAGTTGGCCGAAATAGACACAATTCTGGTTTTTCACACCCTGTGGGAGATTATTGTATTTTGTTAGTGTATGAAGTGTTTCACGTACATCGTTTTCGAAATAATGGAAGCAAAGGTTACTAACCCTTACATGTATGAGGACTGTGAAATTAACATTCATAAGGAAATGCAAAATATTGAAAGCATGATTTTTTTTGTCCCTTAAATGTAGAGAAGTAGAAGGGTTGCAAACATAGATAATGTTACATTGTTGGAATTTAGATGAATGCAGGAAATAACGGAGAAGGAAAAGTACAATGTTAGGTTGATAGTGCACCAAATGGAAATGCGTGCAGTAGGCAAAGTGTTGAATCTTGGCAGATTACTGAGGGTCATGGGAGAAAAAGGACATAAATGATGAGAAGTGACATAATGATGCGTCAGTAATGGGACTGTAAATAGATTTAAGATTTTGGGAGATGTTGAGAGAGAAGGAACAGTTGACCTCAAGAGAAAGAAGGTTGAATAAGTAACAAGGCACAGTAAGCTTTTGTTCATTAAAAGCATCTGGCCATCAATTATTTTTACAATCAAAATAAGGCAAGTAATTACAGAGAGGGACTTCCATTGCTC
Source organism: Somniosus microcephalus (assembly GCF_052327205.1). Lineage (NCBI taxonomy): Eukaryota > Metazoa > Chordata > Chondrichthyes > Squaliformes > Somniosidae > Somniosus > Somniosus microcephalus. The sequence goes on along the minus strand of NC_140992.1, from coordinate 89,920,167 downwards.
GATATTAATTCTCTGTTTTCAGGGGCTCAAGTGGCTGACAATACAGAGTTGGTTGAAGAGGGCTCTGTTGATTATCTGTGATGGCAGAAATGGGCAATTGAAAGTCAAAAAAATAAAACTTAAAAGAATATGGGGGAGAAATTCGGTATCGCCCTGTTTGGGGCGCAATTATCGGCCGGGCGCAAAGTTTAGCGCCTGGCGTTAATTATCACCTCCGACTGCAAATTTGGCTTCTATCGCCCCTGGAGGTGATTGGAGCATTAAATCAGGCGCTACACACCTCTCTTAAGGCGCTAACGCCGAGGAGCGAGGCACTAGCTCAGAGTGCTGACGAAGCTCATGTGATATCAGTCAGCAATGGAACACAGACACACTGGCGACGGCCAGTTCTTAAAGGGAAGGGCCGATCTTGCTCTCCATCAACATCCTGCTCATTGCAGCCTTGAATCCCGGCCTGGAGAGACCTGTACATCAAATCTGCTGGAAAGAACAATGGAGAGGCCCAGAGAGCAGCCCCGATAGTCTCTTCTAAATCGATGCAAGGAAGGGTAAATCAAAATGAACCTGCAAAGTGCTGCTCAGTACCCAAAACTCCTCAACACAGCATTGAATATCTCCAGAAGTCTCTCTCTCTCACTCAGAATGGTGCAAAAATGTCACCGACAAAAAAAGACAGGAAGCGGTCGCCTTTAAATAGCGCTCCCCCAGTCCCTTCCCGACTGCAAAATGTTCCCCTCAACCTGTCATTGCTAGCGGCAGGCGGTACGGCAGGGGGCGCCACTCAATATCCGGTCCGGGGCGCTACCGGGGTGTTGCACACTCGACTGACGTCACAATCTGCGGGTGCAGGAGATCGTGACGGTAGTGTTTAGCGCTGCCGCAAAATGTCTGGTCAATTTCACGAGCGGCACAAACATCATCGCGCCCAGGCGCTAGTTGCTTTGCGCCCCATTAGCGCCCTCTTAAGACGCTAACGGGAGGCGCAAACCAACCAAATTTTTCTCCCTCTAGATTATAAAGTCTCAAGTGAAAAAGCAGAGATATCTGAACTGCTTCCAGTGTTGACATGCAATAATGAAAAGCCTGGTCAGATAATTGGTTTCAATTGTTGCTTGGAAGAATGGTGTAAAGGGGACAGAGTGGATTTGTTGGTAAAATAGGATGAATTTGAAAAATAGGTAGAAGGCACCAAACATTTTTTGATCTTGGTCGGGGGGGTGGGGGAGGAATTTGGCTGCTGCCTGCAGGGAAGCATTTGAATGTTATCTTTGGAAGGTAAAATCTCAGTCAATTTTGGTGGAAATGTGTGAAAACTAAGAATGGAAATGAATAACTGAGAGTTGATATAGACAATACAGCAAAAGGAAGGAATTGATATGAATTGATCAAATGAATAAGGAGTAAAAACAAAAGTTTTGGCAAAGGGTCAAGATTTGAAATATTAACCTATTTTCTTCTCTTTTCAGATGCTGACTGACCTGTGTATTTTCTGTATCTATTCCAGTTAAATAATATTTTGCAAACAAGTGGCATTTTTATATTACTTTGAATTAAAGTAAATTGATTTTGGCGATAGTTACAAATACTGTAATGCAATTTCTTCACTGACAATCTATAGTTCTATAATTAAAGGGTTTATATACAGTTAGCAAGAGGTGGGGGGAATAAAATCTATGTAGAAAGTTTTGGGGAGTAGCTCAATATTAAGGACCCAAGAGATTCTCCATCAGTGACAGATAAATATATTTACAACTTTTAGAAGATTCCTAAGAAGAAATATCTGATCTTCCTTGTTGCTCCCTTTATTTGTAAAATGAAGCTTTCTTCAATTTGAGGGGCAACTAGGGATGCTGCATGAACTTCTGACAATTTTGGCAACAGATTTTTGGCCAAAAGAATTACATTGTTTCAGTTTGGAATATAGGCCTAGAAATTCACTTTGGGCCCGCCAGCTGGCGTGCACCCAAATGTTAGCGCTGAGCGCGGAGCCAGTTGCGCCCGTCAGATATTCAGTTTTTGCGCCCCAAGTCGGAACCGGGCACTATTCCAGGGTGTGCCCGCCCCTGCTTGGGGCACTGAAACTGAATTTCAGCGCTCTAGGCGCCGCTGCGCCACCCGCTGCGGAGCGGCAGGCTGCGGTACTGCAGGCCTCCTCCTTCTCTTAAGGGGGAGGTGCCTGCAACGGGGAGATCGCCGTTGGATAGTGCCGGCAAATGAGCCCGGCACCACGGAGAAGTGCCGGGTTTGCGGAAAGCAGCCGGCAATGCCGCGGGGGGGGGGTGGTGGAGGAGGCCGGGGAAGGAGGTGCGGGCAGGCGGCCGCCGAAAAAGCGGCCGGCCGCAACTCCACCTTAAAGCGCCCCACTAAGGCTACAGGACGGCCCCGTTTTCTGATCGCTGTTTGCGGCCGCTGCGGAAGAGGCGGCCGCAACTAAATATGGCGGTCGGGCCGGTAGCGGGGTGGTAGCGGGGCACTGTGCACACCGATGACGTCATCGGTGGTGGCGCAGCGCTACTGGCTAACGCCGCCATTACCGCAGCGCTGAATATCGGCGAAAGCTCAGCAAGTGGCGCAAAAGCCCTCTTTGGGCGAAAACTGGGCGCAAAGCCTACTGAATTTCTAGCCCATAGTGTCTAATAACTCTCAGAAGACAAAATTGATTTATTTAGGGCCAATTCCAGACAGTCTCAAAGAGATAGAAAATATATTGGTTTAAGATTTCATGGATTCATAAGTGGGATGCTTTATTCCAAAATTAAAATGTTTTCTCTTGTTTTCCCTATCCAAATCTGTTTTAACTGAACCTAGGGTGTCAAGTTCATGTCTCGCCCCAAGGAGCACTAAATCTATTAAATTCTTTGGCTGGCTTGCAAATTGAATAACAACATTTGTACAGTTTCTTTTCCAACTTGCAGTACTTTCAGAATAATTTAACAATCTCTAACTCTTGAGAAAGTACACTATAACTGGAAATTAAAAGAACCCTCATTTTGGTGGGACAATTGCTCATTGCCTTCACCGTATGATATAAGATCCCTATCTCCGACTTATCCATTATGGGTAGTTTGCTATCTAAAAGCATAGTTAACAAGGAAACTAATTAAACCATCTTAAATAGATGAGTAACAGTAGCTCTCTACCAGGCTAACGTAAATACTTACATTGATGGCATGTCTCTCAGAAGTGTCTTAAAGGCAACACATACAATGAATTACTTTGAAGTAAGGACGGCCGCGATTTCCCCTACCTCAGGGTCTCCGGTGTGGCCGGGGTCAGTGGCAGGTCCCAACCTCGCTGCTGTCTCAAGCCCACTGTCCAAAGTAATTTTATGTTGATCGGGCTTGTTAAGCCCACCCAGCGTGTTTGCCAGCCAATTGAAGGAAGCGGGTCTGATGATGTCACTTGATGACGTGTCATCAGCCAGTTTCCTTAAAGGGACCATGCGCAAATTGATTTTGACTGTTGTGCTGTCAGTGTGCTACAGCATTGCGGTGCTGCAAACACTGGAGGGAGTCACAGCACACAGGGAGGTTCCCTTCCCTTCCAATGAGCGGAGGAGACTGCCACAGGAGACCAACGCAGCCTGGTTGCACATAGCACAGCGCATGAGTGTAAATGACAAGGCTGAAGTATTTGCAGCCATCTTCAGCCAGAAGTGCCGAGTGGATGATCCATATCGGCCTACTCCTGAGGTCCCCACCATCATAGAAGCCAGTCTTCAGCCAATTCAATTCACTCCACGTGATAGCAAGAAACAGCTGAGCGTACTAGATACAACAAAGGTTATGGGCCCCGACAACATCCGAGCTATGGTGCTGAAGACTTGTGCTCCAGAACTAGCCGCACCTCTAGCCAAGTTGTTCCAGTACAGCTACAACACTGGCAACTATCCGACAATGTGGAAAACTGCCCAGGTATGTCCTGTCCACAAGAAGCAGGACAAATCCAACCCAGCCAATTACCGCCCCATCAGTCTACACTCAATCATCAGCAAAGTGATAGAAAGTGTCATCGACAGTGCTATCAAGTGGCACTTACTCACCAATAACCTGTTCACTGATGCCCAAGCTCAACACCATCCAGGACAAAGCAGCCTGCTTGATTGGCACCCCATCCACCACCTTAAACATTCACTCCCTCCACCACTGTTGTACCATGGCTGCAGCGTGTACCATCTACAAGATGCACTGCAGCAACTCGCCAAGGCTTCTTCGGCAGCACCTCCCAAACCCGCGACCTCTTCCACCTAGAAGGACAAGGGCAGCAGGCGCATGGGAACACCACCACCTCCAAGTTCCCCTCCAAGTCACACACCATCCTGGCTTAGAAGTATATTGCCGTTCCTTCATCGTCGCTGGGTCAAAATTCTGGAACTCCCTACCTAACAGCACTGTGAGAGTACCGTCACCACACGGACTGCAGCGGGTCAAGAAGGCAGCTCACCACCACCTTCTCGAGGGCAATTAGGGATGGGCAATAAATGCCGGCCTTGCCAGCGATGCCCACATCCCATAAACGAATTTTTAAAAAGGACACAAGCAGGGATGTCATCAGGAGTCCCTGGCTGCAGTGGTGCAAACCTTTCAATGACCTCAGTAGATCTCAAAACATTACTGCAAAGCCGCACTCGACCTCATCCTGCTGTGCCACTCATCACATCCCCATCACTCTGCCTTCCCTACCCTACTCCTGCACATCCTTACTCACAGCAACTTACCTTGCACCTCCACGCATCCCTCTCTATCTACATTATCACTTCCCCATCTCACTAGCCAGCCCTCACACTCACCCTCATCCTAGTCCAATCATACCAACTAACAACACACAAGGGTAGGCACTTGTATGATTTAGCCAATGTTGATGTGAAGTTTCTGTTAATGGGCTGTCAAACTTTGAACACTTTGACTTCATGGACAGTTTTCTGTGTGCCTTTGGAAGTGGATTAGTGAGTTGTAGTGAATGGTGAGTCATAATGGTACCCCCCGCAATGGTGATGAGTATGAAAGGAAAGGCTTGGGCATTTTAGGGATGCTTTATGGTGTTGGTGTGGGATGGTGCCAACCTGGTGCAGCTAGGGTGTACAGCGTCAAGTGAAGTAAATCTGGCTATGGTGAGGCTATCCCTGGTGTCCCGGGCAGCAATGTGGTCGGGTGTTGATGCCCTGTGTCCTGTGCAGCATCAGTTGATTGCGGAGAAGGTTGGTGTTGTTGTTGGTGCTGCTGGTGTGCCTGGTGCTGTTGGTGTTGGGGCTGATCATGGTGGGATTCTGAGGGCCAAGGTGAGATAGTTTCAAGGGCACCGATGCTGATGTAATAGATGGCAGGTGAAGTTGAGATGACAGAAGTGATCTGTCAATGGTGAGAGAGGTTGTTCCAATGAAGTGACACTGAATATGGCGTTTACTCCAAACACTTGCACCCTGCATAAAAGCTCAATCTGTCTTCCAAATGCAGTAGGCAACAGCTTCTGAGCTTAGAAAGTGAACAGCTGTGAGAAGGGAGCTTTTATAGCACATTTGCAACTGTCAAGTAGAGAGATCATTTCATGGTTACACAATTCCCAACCTCCTTACCTGACATAATCCCCGAGCAGTGTGGAACCCATGGGTGATCTCGTAAAATGTTACGGTGAGCTCAAAATTCTCTTTAACAGGCTGCTAACAAAGTGTTTAATGAATTAAATTGCCTCCCCCGCCATTGGTGTTGTCTGTTCAGCATGACTGACCCGACACCTGGGAAACTAGCGTGGCGACGGGTTGAAAATTTTCCCACCCGACTCGCCACTAAACACGCCCATTGACCCCTGAAAAATTCCTGTTGTTATAATGGAAAACCCAGCAAAATCCAACAAATAACAATGTGATGAATTCTGTTATTGATGATAATTGGTTGAGGGAGGAATGCTTGACAGGATACTGGGAGAGCTTCCTACTCTTCAAATAGTACAATTGGACCTTTTATGTCCACTTGAACAAACAGGCAGGGTCTCCGTTTAATATGTCATCCAAAGGATTGCACCTCTAATGATGCATTGCTCCTCAGTACGGTATTGGAGTATTATCTTCGATTATATGAGCTCAAACCCCTTGTATGGAGTTCAAACCCATAACCTACTGAGCCATGATGACACATTGATTAAGTATCTAGTACCATCTAACAGCCTTTAGATGCAATGTTAAACCTCTTGTACAGTTATTATCCAGTTGTCATCTAGGGGAAGCACAGGCTGACTAAAAGTAATTTTAGAACAGCAGTGAAAGTTTCAGTCATTTGAGATAGGTGGCTTTTATATTGAATGGAAATGTCAAGCACAGCTGTAATGCTTATAAAGGGCAGGAATTAGTTGGGCAGTTTAGCATAGGAATGTAATGGCCACTTCCGTTCAAGATTGAATTAAATATTGCCTTAAAGTGATTTTTTAATTTCATTTGTTTTCTGTTTGGTGAAGCTTTGGTTTTCAGATCAATGCCCTGAACTTTCATATTTTTGAAAGTTAGTGAGATTGTTTGCCACTGCCATTTCTATTCTTTCAATTTCATTAATTTCTATTCGTATTGTATTTTAAATATGTAAATATTCCTGCTGTCCCAAGATTGTGACCTCTCATTATGATTCCATCATAATTTCAGTAATGTGCAGATATTAATTCCACCAGCTAAATAAATTGGGGCAAATTAGTTCCCCATTGAAAAACATGGCAGATCATTAGCTTGCAGTATTCCCTAGAACTTAGAAGGTTAAGGGGTGATCTGATTGAAGTTTTCAAGATATTAAGAGGGACAGATAGGGTAGATAGAGAGAAACTATTTCCACTGGTTGGGGATTCTAGGACTAGGGGGCATAGTCTAAAAATTAGAACTAGACCTTTCAGGAGTGAAATTAGGAAACACTTCTACACACAAAGGGTGGTAAATGTTTGCAACTCTCTTCTGCAAATGGCAATTGATGCTAGATCAATTGTTAATTTTTAAAATCTGAGACTGATAGATTTTTGTTAACCAAAGATATTATGGGATATGGGCCAAAGGCGGGTATATGGAATTAGGTCGCAGATCAGCCATTGAATGGCGGAACAGGTTTGAGGGGCTGAATGGTCTACTCCTTTTCCTATGTTCCTAGTAACAGCAGTATGTTTGCATCTTCATCTCTAATCCTTAAATGTGTATTTTCCTATAGCCTGCTGCTGCTCTCCCTTCAGCAGCTAGCTCCTTATCTATACAAAAATGATTACTTTATTCATTCCCTTTGGTTAAAACCCAAGTGATAGCTTTTGGTGACTGAAAAATTAATTAGGACCAGTTCAAAAAAGTCTTATTGGCCAAGGAGTGATTAACACTGTAAAGTATTGAATACTATTTCCTCCAGTCTCCATATTTTTTTCTTTATTAATGATGAATTACATGCTGTTAGCTTTGTAATCCACTGTTCAGCTTCAATTACATGGCATCCCTCTTGTCCATAATTAGTGCAAAGACAAATCAGGATTGTTCAGTTATATATCAAAAATCAAAATAATTCACAAACCTCAACTATCTGAAGCTGACCTTATTCCAATCTAGTGCTACATTTAAAGAGCAAAGGTGAACTAATACATCCTGTTTAACATTTGTCTCTATTGCAAACTACTCTGTCATTAAGATGTCTTCTTTAACTTCACACTCACAACCTGCATGGAAACCTTTCAGCACCCTCACAATGTTTTCTGGAATGTCATATATTGTTAAAATTTTTACCTTCACTGTCAAAGACTTCTGAAAATTGAAGAAGTTGATAAGATCTTTTGAAATTCCACTTGTTTTCAATGAGTGATATTAACACAAATACCTTATCACAACATGAAGGCCTTTTTTCACTCTGTTCCTTGCATTTTATTGAGTTTTGTAGGAGCTTGGAAAAACAAAAGTTTAAAAACTACAGGTGAAAGAGAATGGACCAGAGCAATAAAAACTCCAAAGTTAGATTTAAAAGCTAGATACAAATGGAAAAAGAAGGATGCACACCAACAAGAAGAAATGATTGGGAAGAAAAACTAAGGAAAGTGTTGAGAAGAAGGTTGTGGCCAATGGGAAAGTTTTATTACTGCGGTAAAGTAACTTTTGGGAGAAGGAAAATGCTGAATAAAATTGTTTAAGGAGATGAGAGAAATATTTTTAAGCAAACTAGACCACACCATATTATACACAACCAAATCACTCAACGGTAAGACTGAAAACTAGAAACAGGCATTAATAGGATCAAAAGGCATGTCATGACAAAACAGTAGAACCAGAGGACACAGCCTGCACTTGAAGGGGTTAAATTCAAAACTAATCTACGGAAACAATTTGCAATGGCAAGTGGTCAATCTATGGAACAGACTCCCTAGGGGAAGCATTTAGTATTGATCCATTCAAATGCAAATTAGATACATTTATTTCAAAAAATAACATTTTGGGATGTAGTATATGAGTAATTTGAGACATGACATGTGGTAAGTGTAGTATGCTTGGGAGGAAAAAGGTGACTTTGGGTCTACGGTTCCCAAGGGTCTCCACCACTGAAGTTTCCCCCCCTCCCCTTTAATTTTTGGGTCTGTTGTAGACTAATTGATAGAGATTGATTGCTGTGATTAATCAACAACTAAATTATCATTGTATTATGCGACTACCAGGATGGTAGAAGTGAACCAGCTGGAACTTGGTCTTTTTTAGTCTAGCAATTCCTATAGCCTGGATATTAACAGGGCCAGGTTACATAGATGGGGGGGACGGAGTTTCAAACTGGAAACCCAGAAGTCGGGTTTCCCCGTATTGCATGCTGGATTTTTAACTCCACAGCGGCGACTTTTGTACTTGCCTGGAAGTCAGCCTGATTGACAGGCTTGGCTTCCAGTCGGGCAGGGAGGACTCCAGAGCAGGCCACAGGAGCAGGTAGTTCCAATTCACAATCCTGGAGGAAGGGGATCTGATCCCGGGGAGGGTCCGATCCCCGACCTGGGAGGGTCCGATCTCAGCGGGGGTCCGATCCCTGACCCCGGGATGGGGGTGTGATCCCGGCGGGGAGTCCAATCTCAGTGGTCTTTGTATGGGGGAGGCTGATGGGTCGGGAGCTTGGGGGGCTGGGGGGAAATCACTCCTGCTCCTCCTGGCCCACAAGCAATGCTGTGAAGGCATTTACCTTCTCCCTGAAGCTGTCTTCACCTCCCTTCAGCTGTCGAGTTCCCAGGCTCGGCTGGCCACTGTAAATCCTGCAAAGCAGGTTAAATCAGAGGCTGCCAACCTCATTAAAATATTTTAAATGCCGACCCGCCTCCTGGGAGCAGGTTGGCTGCCCGCCCCTTGTCCCGCCTCCATTAAACCCAGAAGTGGGTGGGTTGGAGGTGGGTTGGGCATGGGTTTCAGATTTTTTAAATGTTAAGAGCTGACCCGAACCCAACCGACCCATTTATGGTGTTAAAATTCAGCCCTATGTTTCTAAAAGAGAAGCAGCAATAACAGTCATCCAGAAGTTAGAAAATGGCAGAGAAAGAAATTGCAGAAATAGTGGAAGAAACTTTAACAGATGGAGGTAGAGTGCCGACTGATTATCTCCTTTACCTTATGTTGTTATAACTAATCAAATAAATGTAAAAATCGCAAATTATCACAGGAAGGGGATTTGACTGAGATTCATTCACTGTAACTGTAATTGTATTTTTCTGTAAATAATAATAGTTACAGTACTAGATAATCTAATAATTTATCAATGTAACATTTAATAGTCGATTAGCTATTTATATAAAGGTTTATGATATTGATTGAAATAATTTTTTCATTATCTTTCTATATAAATAAAATTATTTTAATCCATAGCTGTCCATTCTGTCACACAGATTTAATTGGTTTGTTAGTTCATCACCATTCTCAAGGAACAATCCCAAGGTTTCTGGCCTATAACTCTGTAGCCAAGCCCCACAACTACTGCTCCAGCCTCACAACTTTCCTCAAGTACCAGTCCCATGGCATGGCTTCCCTGCTGCCTGCGAGCCTGAGCCCAAACCTGTGGCTGCAGTCTTCCCAATCTTCAGGCCCAACCTCCACAATCTCCGAGCCAGGCCCCCAGGTCCATCAAGCAAGGACATTAGGATGACACACGACCCACCCCCTTTCCCAAAGAAAGATGAGATCATTTCTGCTGCTATCAGAGGTGTAGAGGCCAGAGACTGTGAGATGTACAGGAAAAAAAGAGACAATTGTATAGAGAGAAAGGGAAGTTAATGGAGAAAAAAAAACGGAAAATGTGTCAAAGGCACAGGAAGCAGGAGGTAGGAGACAGAAACATGGAGAGACTAAACAAAGGAAGAGAAGGATAAAAAGTCTTAAAGGGGTAGAGCAGTGGCAAATTTTGTCTGGTGTTCTAATCAGTTGGGCAGCAAGCATGAATCATAGCACCTACCCAATTGTACCAGCATGAGGACCAAACCATTTTGGTGTTTGGGCCTCATTTGCATGCAACCAGTGAGCTGTGAGCGCTAAGCAGGTGCTTTGAGGCAGTTCTCCATCCGGGGAGGGAAGGAAATCGTCCGGCTCCTACGCAGAGCCAGCTGACAGTCCAGTCCAGGGAGGGGGGTGTACAACGACAGGCATTCCTACTCCTCCTAAACCCACAAGAATGAATGAAACATAAATTGTGGCCTGTTTTTGGAACGGCCATCAGCATGCGCCAGGGCCCTTCAACTGGTGTAAGACCTTCGCTTAAATATCAAAATCATCTCCTGGCCAACCATTTTGAGATCTACTCTAAAATCGAGTCAGGCAGGCCTTGGGCAGCCAATGGGCTGGCCTTGTTTCTTTTTAATTTTCATTTGTCTACCCTATGGTATTCCAATGAAAAATGGCAAATGAAAAATACCCCCAGAGGTATAACAAGAATGAGAACCGGCAGGGTCCTTCTTTAAAAATGTCGATCGGGCTCCGATGATGTCACTGGGGCCAGGCTGCCATTTTAATTGGAGGCCTGTGCTGGGGAGTCATAGTGACTGCCTCGCCAGGCCAAACTAACAGAAAGAGGAGGTGTGGTCATAAGAGACCAAAAAAAGATCAGCAGTGTTACTTGTTTTTTGCATTCCTTGTGGGGCCAACAGGAAAGTTTAGGCCTCCCCTCCCTGAGGCTTCCCCCATCCCACCGACCGCGAACCCCCTCCCAACCACTTACCGTTTCTCTGTTTCCCGGCAGAAGCCTCTTGCCGCTGATCATTCCGCTCCCGCCCATCAGCCAGCTGGCGCTTCCTATGAGTTTCGGGCAGGAGTAAAGCAAAGGGAGACCATTTCTCTTCAAAAAAAATGTTAATCTTGTTATTTGTTCTGAACATATTCTGCAGACCTCAATTTTGTTCTTGATATCTTCAAACAAAGCATTTTTTACAATTTTCTTTAGAATATTTGGCAAATGTAGCAGATTGATGTTGGCATAGTCAAATGTTTTTTCACAACGTTTACTTATCATCGAGACAGGGTTTTGGTATAACATTTCATCCCTGCCTGTGACTCCAGGAGTCCCAATTAACACAGAACTGAGATGTCAGCATTCGTTATGAGCTCAACTTCCCCGTGTGAAGCTTGAATTCACAATCTTCTCATTCAGAGATAATAGTACTAGCCATTGCCACCCTCGCAGCACTTCAGAGTCGTTTCTCATTGCATTTGGTTGAAGATCAATCTAAATGGCAGGATTTACCCCGCTGATTCTCTACAGATTTCTATTACATAGATTTGAAAATTTTCTTTTTAGTAGAATGTTTATAACCTTCAAGTGGGCAGATGGAATCTCCCCATCACCTCCCACAAATACTATCAGGGGAATTTTAACCCCTCCCCACCACCCAGTGAGAATGGTTAAGATGGTGAGAGGATTTACGCCGCATTCCCGATGCAATTCTAGCACCCGTCCCCCCACCACCATCTTAACTCACCATCTTAACTAGCCTAATCAGGCATGGGAGAGCCGCCCATCCCAGAGATGTGGGCCTGACTAAGGGCCAAATGGTATCAAACCTGCCAGTGAAAGCTGATGGCAGGCACCATCCAGGCAGGAACAGGCCCATATAAGTGCTTTTTATTATTTTGTAAAGGTTTCTTATGGGCCAGAAGGAACAGGGTTACCTCAGGCCTCCCCACCCACCCCCGAGTCATTTCTGACCTACCTTGCTGGGGACCATTCATTTCCATGGGTCTCTGGTGGCAACCTGACCCCCGCTAACTTCAGACTTCTCAACAGGAAGGTAGAAAGACAGGAATGGCATGAGGGAGATATCTGAGTCTGGCTTGGTTTTGGTTTTTGGCATACATTGGGCGGGCGGTGAGCAGAGCAATCACAAGGCCTGTCCAATGTTCTCGGTGAGCAGCCAGAACCATTTTGATGGTCGTGCATCATTTAAATTTAGTTGACAAGCTGCCCATGTGATTTGAACATTGACAGGCAGCGAGCCATTTTGGGAGGGCAGGAAACCTGTCAGGCAGCCATTGAGCATAGGCGTGTAGCAGCGCCTTAAAATGGAGGGCTGGACCAAAGGGGGTGAGGATGAAGGGTATAATTTAAGGGGCTGAGGACTTCGCAGAAGGAGCATGGTGGGCAATTCAGTTAATCATGAGGACTCAAATCTGACAAATTAATAAATTGAAAATATTTCTAGATCTGCTTCCAGCCATCTCTTGAACTTACACTGGAGGTGGCTGTTTCCTGTCCGACACCACCCATCAATACTGAAGTCAATGGGAATCGGGGGGAAAACTCTCCACTGGTTGGAGTCATAACTAGCACAAAGGAAGATGGTTGTAGTGATTGAAGGTCAATCATCACAGCCCCAGGACATCGCTGCAGGAGTTCCTCAGGGCAGTGTCCTAGGCCCAACCATCTTCAGCTGCTTCATCAATGACCTTCCCTCCAACATAAGGTCAGAAATGAGGATGTTCGCTGATATCTGCACAGTGTTCAGTGCCATTCACAACTCCTCAGATAATGAAGCAGTCCATGCCCACATGCAACAAGACCTGGACAACGTTCAGGCTTGGGCTGATAAGTGGCAGGTAACATTCGCACCACAGAAGTGCCAGGCAATGACTATCTCCAACAGGCGAGAGTCTAAACACCGCCCCTTGACATTCAATGGCATTACCATCACCGAATCCCCCACCATCAACATCCTGGAGGTCACCATTGACCAGAATCTTAACTGGACCAGTCACATAAGTACTGTGGCAACAAGAGCAGGTCAGAGGCTAGGCATTCTGCAGTGAGTGTCTCACCTCCTGACTCCACAAAGCCTTTCTACCATCTACAAGGCACAAGTAAGGAGTGTGATGGAATACTCTCCACTTGCCTGGATGAGTGCAACTCCAACAACATACAAGAAGCTCAACACCATCCAGGACAAAGCAGCCCGCTTGATTGGCACCCCCTCTACCACCTTAAACATCCACTCCCCCCACCACTGGCATACTGTAGCTGCAGTGTGTACCATCTACAAGATCCACTGCAGCAACTCGCCAAGGCTTCTCCGGCAGCACCTCCCAAACCCGGGGCCTCTTCCACCTAGAAGGACAAGGGCAGCAGGGGCATGGGAACACCAGCACCTCCAAGTTCCCCTCTAAGTCACACACCATCCTGACTTAGAAGTATATCGCCATTCCTTCATCGTCGCTGGGTCAAAATCCTGGAACTCCCTACCTAACAGCACTGTGGGAGTACCTTCACCACACAGACTGCAGCAGTTCAAGTAGGCAGCTCACCACCACCTTCTCGAGGGCAATTGGGAATGGGCAATATATGCTGACTTTGCCAGCAATGCCCACCTCCCATAAAAATGAATACTTTTTTTTTAAATAGTCCCTTCCCTCTTCCCGGCGGGAATGCTGGCTGCCTAAATCAAGGCCTACTCAAAAATTGTATCAGATGGGCCTCAGACAAGAAGTTGGCCGTTAAAAAAATGTTTTTTATTTTGTTTTATTTAAAATGGGGTGATAGAAATTCGCCCCCAAAGTGACGATGATGCCGACAAACTGGAGTAAAAGCAGCGGAAGTAGTTGCCTTGAATAATAGATGGCGGCAGCAACACTAGCCTGGAGAAAATAGTTATGTGTGGACTATAAGAACATAAGAAATAGGAGCAGGAATAGGCCACTTGGCCCCTCGAGCCTGCTCTGCCATTCAATAAGGTCATGGCTGATCTAGGGCTCAAAGCCACTTCCCAGCCTGCTCCCCATAACCCTTCACTCCCTTATCTTGCAAAAATTTGTCTATCTCCACCTTAAATGTATTTAATGACCCAACCTCCACAGCTCTCTGGGGCAGAGAATTCCACAAATTTACGACCCTCTGGAAGAAGAAGTTCCTCCTCATCTCAGTTCTAAAAGGGCGACCCTTTATTCTGAGACTGTGCCCCCGAGTTCTAGAACATCCTCTCTACATCTACCCTGTCGAGCCCCCTCGATATCTTATATGTTTCGCTAAGATCGCCTCTCATTCTTCTAAATTCCAATGAGTATAGGCCCAGCCTGCTCAACCTTTCCTCATAAGTCAAACCCCTCATAACTGGAGTTAACCTAGTGAATCGTCTCTGAACTGCCTCCAATGCAAGTATATCCTTCCTTAAATAAGGAGACCAAAACTGTACACAGTACTCAAGGTGTGGTCTCACCAATACCGTGTACAGTTGTAGCAGGACTTCCCTGCTTTTATACTCCAACTTATGCATTTGAGAGCATCCAGTGTGAAAGAGACCTCAAGCAAATCAGTGAATCCTTTAGAATGCAGTATGTAGCGGGGAAAGATCACTTCAGGTAGTTAGAAGCTATGTGCTTTCTTTGCTGTTTTTGTTAGTATTATATTGGCAGTTCTTTTTTAATTCAGCATGATTGTGAGCTGAAACAGAAGGAATAGAGAGCAAGACGGAAAGTGTTCAGGAAGTTTCCAGGAATAAGGCACATGTGATCTCAATTAAACATGTTGGTTGATATGACATTGACAATCTCATACAGAGAGGCTTTAAAGATGGCTGGTGTGAAAATCTGAAAAATCATACTGGTGCAGTAGTGGGCGTTCTTCTAAGGTCAGGTTTAAGGGTCACTACTGGGGAGTAGTTGAAGGAGGGTATACTTTGCATTTGACCTGTAAATGTCTGGTATTATCACCGGCTGCCAAGAGCAGAAAAGTATTCTGTTCCTGAACACATCCCTCATACTAATGAGCACAAGTAAATTCACCATAAAATATAAATTTTAAAAAGAATTGTCAGCTGTGGGTCTGTATCTGGTTACTATCCAGTTCCCTCAGAACATGAACTGATTTTTGTTGGAAGCTGTGCATTTATTTCCTGTTTTTCTTTAATGGTTTTCCTGTATTTTTTTCCAAGTATACACACAAGTCAAAAAGAGAAAATCTAGGATGAAAACAATTATATTTGTTAGTTCATGAGAAAGTTAAGCAATACAATTGTTATAGCTAGTTCAGATTGATATCCCTCATTAACTTCATCCAGTTAGGAACAAGATTGAATATTATAAGGATAAGTATAGAGCTATACATCAAATAGCCTCTGAAGAACTGTAGTTACAATCCTGTTGAGACCATAGGATGTCATCTGTGGAATCTGGCTGGTCAAGTTGAATAATAGTGATTGTAATTTATGTTGATTTCCTTACTTGCCTTCAGGTGATATTTATATCTTTGGAAGATTTACCTGAGGTTGTTCATCTTCCACAGGACATTGGATATGTTGGAGAGAGTGCATGACTATACATGGTCTGTTGGAAGCAGCAATGTGAATGGCCCTGATGAACAGATGTGGATTTCCTTCCTAATCTTACTGTTTTTAAACCAATGCAATCTGTTAACTGGACTATTAAAGGGACAACAAGAGTCCCACCCTATCTGTCTGTATGTCTGTCTCTCTCTCTCTCCCTGGCACATACACATACATATTATACAATACTTAACTAGATACTTGAATAGTTTTATCTGACAATTACTCCGTAGATTATATATCCGCTTACATGTGCATGCATAATCTATGGTGCTCTGTTCACTATTTTGAAACATTTCCAGAAGTATCTTATTTTTTGGGTACAGTAAGGTCCTTTACCTGTTTTGGTACTTTGGTTGGCATCCTTTGTACACTTTTTTTTTAATTAACATTTTATGTGAACTTTGTGCAGAGGGCAGGGTGTGTGCTCCACCTGCTCGATGGAATCAGCATGGCCCCAAGCCATTTTCATGGTGTGGCCTAATGTAAGTGAACCTGGGGAGCTGCCTTGCGTGAAACGTGTTCCTTAAAGCCAGCTCGTGGGGCAGGAAATTCGGCACAGCGGCTGATTTTGATGGGCCTGCAACAGCATCTTAAAGAGATGGGATGGCAGTTTGGGGAGTAAATGGGAGCAGAAATTTATAGTGGAGATCAATTTTTTTTTCATTCATTCATGGGATGTGAGCGTTGCTGGCAAGGTCAGCATTTATTGCCCATCCCTAATTGCCGCATCAAATATTGGAAGCCTTAAGACTCAAAACACAGAAGGAACTGTAGTATAAATGAATGCCAAACCTGCTTCCAGCTTTTCCTAACTGCAGCTAAGGGTGCCTTTAAAGTACATTCAAAATGAGCACCTCCCAACTTATGCTGCCCGTGTGTGGTGGGCGAGAGCAGGACCTGGCAATAGCAACGTAGGCGGAGACAAAAGTGGCATTCGCGCTTGTGTGAAACATACTCCTTATAGCCTATGTTGTCTGACCCTGATTTGCATTTTTTTCATGAAGCTTCCACTTATTCCTAGCAGGAGCTCCCACCGCCAGGATCAAGATCCACCTGAAAATGGTAGCAGGTGGACAACAAGCGGAAAGTCGGCACTTCAATTTCCAATGCGATTTTGGTCCCACTACCGCCCCATTTTTAGGCGCAAACAGGGTGGTAGGAACATGAAAATCATCCCTCCAATGCTGTATGAGCTTTCCGTAGTCCGCTTCAGATGTTACTTCTTTAGAGAAGCTGAGAAGGTTGGTCGGACAGAATCCTTCCCTTCTGAATCCATGTTGGCTACTTTCAAAAGGTAAAATCACCGTGTGCTGAACTTCCCCACTCAGTGTCTCATGTTCGTTATTTGAAACATAATTTTAAAAATGACAACATTTCATGAAGTCAATATTATTGACCTGCTTTCTAGTTTTAATTAATTTAATCCTATTTTAATGCATATTCCTGAAAAGTAAATGAGGCACAAAAATATTATAACCAGGAAAATAGTGTGTTTTTGAATAATCTTTTCTTCTGAAGGTCATGATTAGGCTATGTATGACTATCAGAGAGCCCTACATAATATTATAATAAACCAATTGCCAGCTATGTGATCATTGTTTACCATAAAGATAAAAATGTGCCTAAAGCCACTGTGAAGGGAATCTTGGTATTTGCTGGAATACACAGACAGTTGTAGGTTCAAGAAAGGAATGTTATAGTCACTGAGCAGCACCATTCAAGGCAAAGAGTTTTTAAAAATATCTGCAAAGCTGTTAGGTATGTGAAAACATGATGGCGTACTACGTTAGCAGGCACCAACTTTTAATTCTGAACTTGTAGCCCTGAGTGGAATTCTCCATGCTCCAAACCTGCAGCTCTTCAGTAATGAAGACCTTTTAATCATGCAACAGAAAAGGTGAGCCGCTGATTTAAATCTTAACGATCAAAATGATCGTATATTTTGCTCCTTGAGCAGTAAGTGCAGTCCTTCCAAAAGTCTTAAACACAGTTAGAAACGAAGTATTGTGAATGGGTTTCATCTATAAAATGTAGTAACGCCTAATGGGTGGCAATACTGATTGTAATGCAATTATCATTCAAATAGCTTTAACACAGATGCTCAGATGTATTATTTTCTACTGTGAAAAGCATATAAACCATGCTTTGTTCCATTTAGAGTATTTTATTGCATACGCAATGTTATTTTTAATTTAATTAATATGGTAACATGCAGGCTATTAATGCAACATCAGGATTTTAGTACAGTATATATATTAAAATTTCAGCACAGTATGTTGCTGTGTTAATGTATAATTATTTTGGAGTGAGGTAGTTAATTTGCTAATACTGTACTTCACCATTACTTTGATACACAAATGCGCAGAAAGGAACTTTTTCCTGGATTACATGATGTCAGTGACTATGAACCCGTCTGTGGGGTGGTGTGATGCTGGGAACCTCTTCCATTTACTTAATTAAATTTCAGCACCACCATGACAAGGTCCATTTAGGTATTTGCTATCCCCCAAGGAACACCACAGAGGCAGTCTTCCATGTTATAAAAGTTAAAGAGGATAAAAGGTATTTGTCGCAGCAAAGGTTGCCAAACTTACCAATAATAGCACATTATGGACATAGTGGGGTCTATTTTGAGTATTGGATGACAGACGCTGGTTGGCTGCCCGTTCCAGAAGCGAAGAGGCCCGCGCAATTTTGAGGTTCTGGGCTGAATTAAATCTTTAAGTCAAGCTGCGGAACGCCAAACAGGTATCCCGGTGCAGCTTAAAATCCTTAAAGCCTCAAAATCGGGCTGGTGTAGCCGCCAACAAAGTAAGTTGTGGAGGGGGTGTAGGGGGGTCACGATCGCGGAGGGTGGGGTCCCAGGGAGGCAGCGCTCAGATTATTTTTGAGCCCAGAAGAAAAATTCAACACTTACTCTTGGCAGGTGACTTTAGTTCCTTCGCCCCTGGAACTGGTCGGAGCCTGCACTGAGAAGGCTCTGACCAGTTCAACCCCACCATGGCAATTGTGGACCTATTTATGTCATAAGACCCTGATTTCCATGTTAAAAGGGGCCTATCACCTGAAACAGTCAAGCACTTTGAATAGCCAATGGTAGGGCCCATTCAAATTGGAGCCTGCCTTAATGCTAGTGTTAACCATGTGATAAGGCTACTGGCCCCATTTTGAGACCATTAAGAAGGCAGTCAAAATCGACCGCACGATGTGTTACATAGAATTTACAGCACAGAAACCGACCATTCAGCCCAACTGGTTTATGCCAATGTTTATGCTTCACACGAGCCACCTCCCACCCTACTTCATCTAACTATCAGCATATGCTATTCCTGATGTGTCCTGGCTAAATTTATCTCTCAACCAGCACTACCAGAACAGATTATTTGGTCATTTTTCTTATTGCTGTTTGTGGGACCTTCCTTGCTACGTGCAATGTGGCTGTCATGTTTGCTTACATTACAACATTGACTACACTGGTTGTGAAGTGTTTTGGGATGCCCTGAGGATGTTAAAGGTGCTATATAAAAGCAAGTTCTTTATTTCAATCAATTAAATTGACAGCTAGGGAAAATGATCTCATTGGTTTGTGGTGGTTGGTGGTTGTTTATATTGAAATCCACCATAGCATAGGCTACCAAAAAGTAGCTAGCAACCACTGTAGACCAAGCAAATATTTCACTATCTTTCAAACGGCTTTCTGTGGCCATATTGGTTTCTTACCAAGCACATTATATGCAGGTAAATATAAATATTATAACGTAATGTATGTGTGTGTTTATTTTCAATTGGTTTTGAGGGGTAACACACTGCCTACCATTCATCATAGTATCAGCCTGACTTAAAATTAAAATTAGGCTGTTAGATCAATGTTTCTACTGATGAGAAAAATAAGGCATGTCAGGAATTACCTGTAATAAATAAATTCAACAGGCTTAATTACCATGAATGAGTTACTTTGCAAGTGGGCATTTTTCCATTTCCTATTTGAAATTGCAGTCAGCCAGATCGAGGAGGGAAAGGAGTGAGTAAGCCTCCTGCTCCACTTTAAATGTCCCCCCCACCCGCCACCCCTCCAACCTGGTTTCCGCTAGGCTGGGGGAGTTAAAATCGACCCCTATGAATTTTGTCTATTTCCTCCAGCCTGTGGATCTGCAAACATTAATGTTTCAAAGAAAGGTTGCCAGCCATCAAATAATTTTGACTTAATTGGTTTCTGTGTACAGTCAGTGACACTTACATCTAACTGCCTTTTATTGAAATTCTGAATGTATCATTTACACTTCTCCTGATTCTCTTGCCCATTGACAACAATGGTAAAGAAAATCAGAAAAAGGTTAAATGAGCTGTCGGGTCACTATTACCTGTTTTTCACATGACGATAAAATTGAAAATGAAAGAAAAAAATAACTTTCATTTATATAGCACCTTTCATGACCTCAGGATGACCCAAAGCACTTTACAACTGTAATGTATATACCTTTAAGGGGGGAACTATCTTTTACAGCTCATGTATACTGCAGTACCGGCAGTGACCACACCTGTATATAGCACTGAGTAGTAATCTGTACAGATCAGTTCCCGAGTGAGCCACGTTGAGTAAACACCTGTTATACCGTTCTCCTGCAGTCTGTGTCTTATTATACACAGACACAACATTGGCGACAAGGCAAGTTCGAACCTACCTGCAACTCTGCATCACCTCCCGGGGATTCGTTCCTGGAGATCAGTGGAGTGGAGGTCAAGGCCGGAGATGCGGGCGTCGACCACGGGCAGCCGCCCAGTCATCTAGCAGAGACTCGAGAATTGCGGGGGAGGCTGTCGAGAGCCAGGCTTGGCTTTCCAGTCGAGGTGGTCCAGCGAAACGGGCTGGCAACAGGTAGTGCGCAGACCCTTCCCGGACAGCGGCGGGCTAGAGCCCAACCGAGCGGCACAGCAAAGGGCTGAGCAGTGTCGACGGGGGAGAGAGAGAGAGGGCAGAGTGCACAGGGCGCAGCCGGTGTTCAGGGGCCGAGCAGCGTCAAAGAGAGGGAGAGAGAGACGCACAGAAACCGGCGAGGCACCGCCATTGCCACGAGGACCACCGAGAGCAGCATTGGCAGCAGCGCAGGAGAAGCGCACGAAACCTACAGGGCGTGCCATTGCCATGAGAACCGCCGGGAGCGGCGTTGGCAGCAGCGGGGGAGGAAGGAAAGCGCGGGAGATGCCATTTAAAGCCATTGGGAGACGCCATTTTAAACCACACCCAAAATGCCGAAGAGTGGCAGTATCACCGCATTTGACAATGAAGTCGAAGATTGGACTACATATGTCGAACGAATAGAGGCATACTGCAAGGCAAATGAGGTGTCAGATGACAAGAAAGCGTCGGTATTGTTAAATTTAATGGGTGCAAAGACGTATGGTTTATTACGAAATATAGTAACCCCAACGAAGCCAATGGAAAAGAGTTTTGAAGACATAGTAACGATACTACAGGAACATTTAAACCCCACACCGCTGCTGATAGCAGAAAGATTCAAGTTTCACAAACGGAGCCAGCATAAGGATGAAAGCAATGCTGATTATTTAACAGAACTGCGCAAACTATCGAAACACTGCCAGTTTGGAGCGGGACTGGCAGATACCTTAAGGGACAAGTTTGTGTGTGGGCTTCAAAGTGAAGGAACCCAGAAACGGCTTTTATCTGAAAAGGACCTTACGCTGGAAAAGGCTTTCAGCATTGCGGTATCATATGAAGCAGCAGCACGGGGCTCTGCAGAGATACAACAGAGACCGCAAGAATATGGCACAAACGAAATGTCATATGGAACAGAGAAGTGCTATCGCTGCAGCAGAACAACACACGACCAGAATGATTGCTGGTTCAAAGACAAAGTGTGCAGACAGTGTGGAAAAGTAGGACACATAGCACGAGTCTGCAGGTCGGGAAAGAAAACCAGCAATAAGAAACCTACCAAAGGAAAGTACAAGAAGGTACATAAGATGACGGAGAATAGTTCAGACAAACAAAAGAGTGATAATGACTCCGAAAGCAGGGAACTGAGTTGTCTGAAACTACATAATGTGATCACAACGGAGGATCACCGAACCATTTGGGTCACTCTCAAGATAGCAGGAGTACAGGTAAAGATGGAATTGGACACAGGATCAGCCCTAACAGTCATAAACCGACAGGACTACGAGCGGTTATTCTCACACATACCCTTGAGAGACACAAAAATTATTTTGAAGACGTATACGGGGCAAAAAGTCTACCCCAAAGGAAAAATAAGGGTGACCGTTATATATAACGGTAAGGAAACACCAAAACTAGACCTGTATGTATTGCAAGATGGAGGACCACCATTACTGGGGCATGAATGGATCCGGAAAATACAACTGGATTGGCATTCCATACAGGCACTGACTGTGGCTGACAAAAAGGATGACGACGTCACACCTGGGCGACTGTCAAAGATCCTAACTGACGCGAAAGAAGTGTTCCAGCAAGGACTCAGAACACTAAAAGGCATGACAGCGATGATTAAAATTGAAGAAAACGCAAGCCCAAAATGTTTTAAGGCCAGACCGGTACCTTATGCGATCCGTCCAGCCGTCAAAGCAGAGCTGGAGAGTCTGGAACGTTCAGGTCTACTGTCCAAGGTAGACTGGAGCGAGTGGGCTACACCCATCGTCCCTGTGATGAAAAAGTCGTTGAGCAGCACGCCTGGGGAACCAAGGAAGGTTCGCATCTGTGGGGACTTTAAGGTAACAGTGAACCCGGTCCTTCACACCGTACAATATCCACTTCCGCGGATTGAAGATATTTTCGCCTCGCTATCTGGAGGGAAACGCTTCACTAAGATTGATCTGGCTCAGGCGTATCTGCAAATGGAGGTAGAAGAAGCATCAAAAAAATACCTCACAATCAACACCCATAAAGGTCTCTACCAATACAACCAGCTGGTATTCGGGGTAGCATCAGCTCTGGCTATTTGGCAGAGGGCAATGGAACAAGTCCTGCAAGGGATCCCAGGGACCCAGTGTTATTTGGACGACATCCTGGTCACGGGCGAAAATGACAGTGATCACCTTGCCAACCTGGAGCAGGTGCTCACTAGATTGCAGGAATATGGGCTCCGAGCTAACCGCCCCAAATGCGAGTTTTTTAGAAAACAGATCTCGTATTGTGGCCACGTTATCGATAAAGAGGGGTTACATAAGTCCCCAGAGAAGATTGAGGCAGTAGTCAAGGCTCCAGCACCGGAAAATGTGTCACAGCTGAGGTCGTTCCTCAGGCTGGTAAACTACTACCATAAGTTCTTGCCAAATTTGTCTACAATACTACACCCACTGAACACCCTACTGCAAACTGGGGTGCCATGGAAGTGGAGTGACGAATGTAGACGAGCTTTCCAGAAGAGCAAAACACTAATCACATCGAAAGAGGTATTGACCCATTACAACCCAGCATTACCAATTCGGTTGGCATGTGATGCGTCACCCTATGGCATTGGAGCGGTGCTGTCGCACAAATTCTCGGACGGCTCAGAGAGGCCAATAGCCTTTGCGTCACGATCACTAACCTCAGCCGAGCATAACTACGCCCAGATTGACAGGGAGGCCCTCAGCCTAGTGTGGGGAGTGAAAAGGTTCAATCACTATCTGCACGGGCAGAAATTCACCTTGCTGACTGATCACCAGCCTCTTGTCTCCATTTTTATTCCGAAGAAGGGCGTTCCGGTGATGACTGCGCAACGACTACAAAGATGGTCACTTTTTCTAGGGGCGCACCACTATGAGATTGAATATAAGGGCACGAAACAGCATGGAAATGCTGATGGGCTATCACGCCTGCCACTGCCTACTGCGGAGGAAGCACCAGCAGTGGATCCTGTCAAAATATTCCATTCGACTATAGTTGAATACCTACCGGTAACTAACGCTTGTATCGAAAAGGAAACCCGAAATGACCCGACACTGTCTCGGGTATATGATTTGACGGTGAAGGGATGGCCAGCACATGGCGACTCACTGTTGCCAGCATTCTCGACAAGGAGAGAACAGCTGTCAGTGTGCCGGGGGACCTTGATGTGTGGATCCCGAGTGGTAATTCCACCCAAGTTAAGGGATAGAGTGCTCAATGAGCTTCATGAGGGTCATCTGGGAGGGGTAAAAATGAAAAGCCTAGCCAGGGCTTATGTGTGGTGGCCGGGAATCGATAAACAAATCGAGGACCTGACCAAGAGTTGCTCAGGATGCCAGAAAGTCCAAAATGCACCACCACAGGCCCCTCTACACCCATGGGAGTGGCCCTCATCTCCATGGCAACGGGTGCATATTGATTTTGCTGGTCCATTCATGGGCTCAATGTTTTTAATAGCCGTGGATGCGCACTCAAAATGGCCTGAGGTCATCAAAATGTCCTCCACCACCACGGAGAAAACTATTGCAGTCCTACGGACCATTTTTGCCAGGAATGGCTTGCCAGAACAGATTTGCTCCGACAACGGACCACAGTTTGTGTCCAAAGAGTTCCGGAGGTTCTTGAAAAAGAATGGGGTAAGGCATTACACATCTGCCCCGTATCATCCAACCACAAATGGATTGGCTGAGAGGTTCGTACAAACCTTTAAGAAGGCAATAAAGGCTATGTGCAGTGACAACATTCCGCTGCAGTACAAGGTGGACAATTTCCTGTTCGCCTACCGGAATGCGACACATGCAGTCACCAACCAGGCCCCAGCCATGATGTTCTTTAACCGAAGGTTAAGATCTCGCCTGGATTTGCTCAGACCAAACGTACGAAGAGATGTTGAGAGTAAGCAATTCCAGCACATCCATGAGAAGCCAACAAGGAGCTTCAATGTAGGGCAACCAGTCTTGGCCCGCGACTACCAAACAGAAAAATGGCAGCCAGGAACGATATGCACACGGCAGGGCCCACTAATGTACACAGTGGACATTGGGGAGAGCATCGTGAGATGCCATGCTGACCAGATCCTAGAGTCACAGGAACAAGTCAACCCCATGCCTCGCCCATACGTACCTGGTGATGAACCCGACGTACAGGTCGCATCTACCCCAGAAACAGTAGCATCGGAAGCTGATGAACCAACCGATGACAGGGGGCCAGAATTGCCTCCGCACCAAGAGCAAGACACTCGGGAAAGGCACTATCCAGAAAGGATCAGGAAGCCTCCCCAAAGACTGAATATATAAATAGGCTATTTTCAGCTAATGTTGCATGTTAAAAGTGTTAATTGTAATTAGTTTGATATTTAATTGTTAAATGAATGTTATGGTACTGTTAATCTAAAAGGGGAGGAATTGTAATGTATATACCTTTAAGGGGGGAACTATCTTTTACAGCTCATGTATACTGCAGTACCGGCAGTGACCACACCTGTATATAGCACTAAGTAGTAATCTGTACAGATCAGTTCCCGAGTGAGCCACATTGAGTAAACACCTGTTATACCGTTCTCCTGCAGTCTGTGTCTTATTATACACAGACACAACAACAACCAATGAAGTACTTTTGAAGTGTAGTCGCTGTTGTAATTTAGGAAACACAGCAGGCAATTTGCGCACAGCAAGGTCCCACAAACAGCAATGAGGTAATGATCAGATAATCTGTTTTAGTGATGTTGGTTGAGGGATAAATATCGGCCAGGACATCGGGCAGAACTCCCCTGCTCTTCTTTGAAATAATAGCATGGAATGTTTTACGTCTCCCTGAGAGGGCAGATGGGGCCTCAGTTTAACATTTCATCTGAAACACGGCACCTCTGACAGTGCAGCACTCCCTCAGTACTGCACTAAGCGTCAGCTCAAATTTTGTGCTAAAGTCTCTGGAATTACCCCGAGAGAGAGAGAAAGAGAAATCAACCAGAGAAACTCTGTAGGGTGTTCAGCCACACTGAAGTTTTGCCTAGCAGATGTAACTATTTGATATTGTTATGGCACCCTGCCATTCTGGTGCAATTGGGGTGCCTTTCCCAGTGACAGGGGGTGGTGGGGAATTACCTTGCAACAGTTTTCTGGAGTGTTAGTGGGTCCACAGAATTCTGGTAGGCAAAAGAAAATGTTCCTTCTTCTGTAATTGAATGCATAGCTGAAACCAGCCTTTTTAATTTTTAAATTCCTTCTGAAAAGGGGAGGAACCCTGACGAATCCAGGGAACACCATAAATTCCAACCCTCTCCAATGTCAGTCTGCAAAGAAACCACCCTTCTTAGCTCCAGGAAATTTGGAGCCGTTGTCACTCATTGTTAAAAACTGATTTACAAGCTAGCAATTTGGCTTTTGACGCATGTGTTATACCACTGGTGTAGCATTGCACAAAGTGTCATCTTTGTAAGAGAACCAGGAAGCCAAGATTCACATTCCATATAATTTTGCAAGAAAATCTAAAGTTTAAAGTCTTACACAGCAGTTTTTTAAATTCTCCTTAAATGATGCAGAGTCCAAAGTCATATGCTTATGAATCATACTTTCATAATCTACATTCCAGACCACAACTGATTAATGTTGTCTAAGGAAGAGGTGAAGGCCAAGAAAAGAGGAAGTGGTAGATACATCTGGTACCATGGAATGCCAGCTGCAGTGTTCATAAGGCATAAGAGGTCAGCTTACTTACAGGGTCCCACACAGTGCACCTCACAAAAGGAAAAATCTTTCTTGCTGCAAAGTGTAATGAAATACATCAGCTCCAATGATCAAGAGATGCCATCTTAATACCCAGGTCACATCTTCAGGAAGCAGGAGGCATGAACTGGACAAGCATCATAGCTTTCATTAGATGCACAATGATACTAGATCTTCTATAACACAATGCAAGGCTTCTAGGCCCAGTTGCTCAAGCAAGTTGGTTCTCATCAGTTTGAAGAATGTACTGACTTGCTACTATGCACATAAAAGCTCACGGATATTGTCATTTTGGCTCCTCTGACACTGGGCGGTTGGGATCATCAGGGAAGCCTCAAGTAGCTGTGGCTGATTGTCTCTTCTTTTGAAGTATCCCTGCAGTGATGGATCTCCCAAAGATCTCCTTTAGGTAGTGTTTAAAGTTTCCTTACAAGGATAATGAGAACAGAAGTTATAAACCAATCATTTTTATGTTAGAAAATTATTTTATATTGAAAAGGCAGTTTTCATCACTTCTATGTCCAAGTCCTTTTCCTACAATGGCAGAAAAGTGGCAACCATATTAACATTTAAAAAAAGCAGAGTAACAGCTGTATTGTGGAATCAATGCAGTGAGGCAGCCTGTGTCCACATTCTGCAAAGTTGCTACATTTTTATTCCCAGAGTCCTCATTTCTTTTAATTATTAATTATTTAAAAATTATTATTAATGGAAATTGTACTCTATCCAAAAAGATACACTTGTAGATATTGCACTGGTAAAGTATAAAAATAGTTGGGTACAATAAAATTTCCATTTATAATAAATGTTACACTTGGTTGAGGTTAACTACATAATCATTGTAATTAAGTTATAAAAGATAAGTGTTGCTCAAAAATCCTAAAACTCATTTATGATTTCATCACAGTTAAAGTAGAATTTATTACAGTGTATTCACCCCTCCCAGTGTACCTTTGACACTCTCATAACACTTCACTCTGCCCACAACTATTGACCTCCCATCCCCAACACCTTTAGCTTTGGCCCCACCAAGACAACCTTAAGGATTTCATAAGCACTTAGTCAGAATCACCTAATACTGTATATACGCTCTGACCTTGAGTCCATCCCAGCTGAATCTCAAACTGTGTTCATCCCTCCCACCACACAACCATGCCAGGCCCCAACCACCCTGCTCATTTACTTGCATGTGTTTGTAACTCCAATCCCACTACCCAATCTCTCTTCACCACTGCCTCCCCACCCCCCCCTTCCCCCACCCTGCCCCACTGCTGAACACACAGCGCCCTGGCGCTTCTCCTAATGC
The DNA here is from genome assembly GCF_052327205.1 of Somniosus microcephalus. Lineage (NCBI taxonomy): Eukaryota > Metazoa > Chordata > Chondrichthyes > Squaliformes > Somniosidae > Somniosus > Somniosus microcephalus. Next base: position 89,892,473 of record NC_140992.1, on the reverse strand, counting down.
TGCACCCACATGGCCCAGATAATGGTTCTCCTTCCCATTGCTACTTACAGGTAAATCAAGAGCACAATGTAAATTACCTATGGTCAGTTGATGAATTTAAGGTTTCTTTCCATTCAAGATGGTGAGAGAATTGGAAACTCAATCCACAGAGTCACCCAGTCGTCACATCTTGCAATTACATTGAGAGTTGACGTAGAGAAATGGAGTCGGAAATGCTGACTCAGCAATTCACGATGGTAAATGCGGCACAAAAACAATAGCGAAAATTTTGACGAGAAGTAAGGTTCATGCACAGGAAGGACACGCCCTACGCAAGATTTTTTAAATAATATACAGATATATAAAGTACATTAAATATAAATTGGAGATAAAGTGCCAACACAATGGGCTTGAAGAAGGACCGATGCTATGAAAGACAGGTGGCATACAAAAAAGTTTAAAAGGTTTATTTAAAAAAAGAATAAGCATGTGTGACCTGTTTCCAAGTTGAATGTGCCAATTTTTGATATCAAGGCCAAGCAACATAGGATTGAACTCCAGCCAACAGGGGAAATGAGGGGTGACAGAGGACCAGCAGGGCTGTAGGCCGCAAATTTAAAATCGCTTCTTCCAAAGGCTGCTTCCCCTCCCCTGTACCCACTGGTGTACACATTGCTGTTGGGGGGAGGATGTGGGGGTGGGGGGTGGGGGGATTGGCGCTGGTGGCTGGAGACATGTTCTCTTCTGGAATTTTGAATTTTTATGTTAAAAATGGTGCGGAGCAGCAGGTGGTCAGAGCGGGAGCAGCAGGAGGCGGGAGCGGGAGCAGCGGAAGCGGGAGCAGGAGGTGGGCGTGGGAGCAGGAGGAGCAGGAGGTGTGAGCAGCAGGAGCAGGAGCAGCAGGAGCAGGAGCGAGAGCAGCAGAAGCGAGCGCAGGAGCGGGAGCAGCGGGAGTGGGAGCAGGAGCGGGAGCAGTGGAAGCGGGAGCAGTAGAAGCAGGAGCAGGAGCGGGAGCAGTAGAAGTGGGAGCAGGAGCGGGAGCAGCGGAAGCGGGAGCAGCGGGAGCGGGAACAGGAGCGGGAGCTGTGGGAGCGGGAGCAGCAGGAGCAGTGGAAGCGGGAGCAGGAGCGGGAGCAGTGGGAGCAGTGGGAGCAGGACCCAGCGGAAGCGGGAGCAGGACCCAGCGGAAGCGGGAGCAGGAGCAGGAGCAGCAATGTCATGTTGCTGGCCCAGAGAATTTAAAAGTGTGTATATTGCTTATGCCTGTCTACTCCCTGTAGAGGAAAATGTTTGAATCTGATCTGTTTCAGCTGACTGCAGGCACCTGTTCTCTTCTAGTTTTTATTTTATTTCTGTTTGGGTTTTTGCTATATTTCCAGCCATTTCTCAAGCTGAGCTGACAACATTTATGTCTTGGTTAGTGTTTCTCCTGATTTTCTTCTTCCCCTCCTCCACACCCCCCCACCGCCTCCCCCCACCCCACAGAACCGTTTTCCCATGCAGCCATAAACCGTTCAGTCCACAAATGTGAACTGAATAATTAAAAAATAAGTCATAAAAGTACTTCCCACTTGTCAGTTAGGAGCTGCTCATGTATGTTCAAGACAGGAGCTCAGTCATGGGAGAAACTAAGTCATGCACAGCCAGGCAAAAACATATTGCAAGATTTGCTGGCAGACTAGAAGCACTCAGGAATTCAGCAAAAGAACGGCTTGGCACCACTGCAGGACTGAATCTGTGATGAGGTTTCATATTAAAATTCAACATGAAGAACGTCACTTTATAAAACATTTCTGCAACTGGCCATCTGGAATTGTCAGCTTTTCTTAAAAGTGACCACTTTTGTTCTCCCTTTGCCAAATGCTTTGGGTTTTTTTTAAAGTAAGAAAATTGATAATTTTGTACCTGTATAAAAAAAAGAACAAAGAACATCACATCTACCGTGTCCTCCTCCACAGAATTATTTTTATCTCTTGCAAACATATTAACATGCCGTGCTTATTTTCTGTAGACTTTATAGATTTTTTTGAAAGCCCAACAACTTTACTTATTAAATTCTAACATGGGCTGGAATTTTGCCTACTTGGACGGGTCCGGTGCGGGCGGTCAACGTGGCGGGTCGCGAAACCGCTGCTGCCTCCATCCCGCTGCTGAAAATGACTTTCCCTTAATAGGGCCTATTAAGCCCACCCTGCGCTTTACCTGGCCCAATTAAATGGAGCGGGTCTGGTGATGTCATTCATGAAGCGTTTTCAGCCGGGATCTTTAAAGGGACCATGGCCACGTTAGATTTGAAGTTTAATCTAACATCGTGCTGTCAGTGTACTACAGCATTGGAGTGCTACAAACACTGACAATGACTGCACAGACCAGAGGGCTGCACCCAGGTTCTCCGATGACTCCCTCCATATGCTTATGGAGGGAGTCAGAGCACGCAGGGAGGATGGGCAGAAGACATCTCCCCAGGAGACCAAAACAGCCTAGTTGCAGATTGCAGAGGAGGTCACAAGCAGGGACGTGTTCAGGAGGACCTGGGTACAGTGCCGCAATGATCTCATTAGATCAGGAAACGTTAGTACAAAGTACACTCAATTCATCCTGCTGTGCCTCTCATCACATCCCCATCACTCTGCCTTCCCTACCCTACTGCACATCCTTACTCACATCAACATAACTTGCACGTCTACCCACCCCTCTCTACCTACATTATCACACCCCCATCTCACTAGCCACCCCTCACATTCACCCTCATCCTAGTGCAATCATACCAACTAACAACACAAAAGGGTAACCACCTGGGTGTTTTATCCAATGTTTATGTAAAGTTTCTGTTAATGTGGTGTCAAACATAAAAATCTTTATTTTCAACACATTCCGGTCTTGGGCAGATTTGTGTGCACTTTTGGAAGTGGCTTAGTGAGTTGCAGTGAATGGTGAGACATAACGGTACCTCCGCAATAGTGATGAGTGTGAACGGAATGGCTTGGTCATTGTAAGGATGCATTATGGTGTTGGTGTGGGGTGGTGCCAACCTGGCGCATCATGTGGCAGCCAGGGTGTACAGTATAAAGTTAACTAAATCTGGCCATGATGAGGCCATCCCTGGTCTCCTGGGCAGCAATGTGGTCGGGTGCTGATGCCCTGTGTCCTGTGCAGCATCAGGTGATTGCAGAGAAGTTGGTGTTCTTGTTGGTGCTGCTGGCATTGGGGCTCATCATGGTCGATTCTAAGGACCAAGGTGAGAGAGTATAAAGGGCACTCATGTTGATGGAATAGATGGCAGGTGAAGTACAGATGACAGAAGCATTCTGTCAATGGTGAGGGAGTTTGTTTAATGAGGTGAGACTGGATGGAGACTTTGCTGGAAAAATTTGCAGCCTGCAGAATCTGTGCTGGGAATGGACTGAGCAATAGCTTCTGCCTGAGGAAAGTGATGATCTGTCAGGTGGGAGCTTTTACTGTACATTTGATGCTGTCAAGTAATCAGCTGGAGCAATGGCCACGGAACCCCCGCCTCAGGTGGACAGACATGCTTCCCGAGCAGCGTGGTTGCCGTGGCCATGCAGTTAAATTTAAAAAGTAAGTTAAAAAGCCTGTTAAGGGTCTGACAACGAGCTGTTAATCATCTCAATTGGGTCGCCCGCCACTGCCAGTCGGGTCGGCTCCACGATGACAGACGCGCCTGGGGGAAAGGCGCGTGGGGGCTGGATGACAATGGTTTCCTGGCCTGCTATAAAAATTAACAACTTTCCCACCCGACCCGCCACCGATCGCGCCTGCGACCACCCCGGAAAATTCCGGCCATGGTGTCTCCAATTGCATCATGTCCTAACTGGAGACTTTTTGTGCAACTAAACAAACGCCACTAAAATAAATGTGGAATCAGTCTCGCATTGTAACTCCTTATACATGGAATTACACTGCTGCATTTGGTCTGTTATTTCTAAGAAAATTGACAGATAACAGCACAGACTATTGAAACAACAAAGCACTTCAAGCTCTTAATTGGTTTCATTTTTGCCTTTGGGCATTTTTACCTTGTATAAGGAGTCTGTGGATTTTGAATCATTGAAAAAAAAATTTTTTTTAGGTGAGATGCCCAAATTACAAGGCAGCCGGGAAAGACATCAACAAATTGCATTTCTACAGCCCCTTTAACATAGGAAAACATCCCAAGATGCTTCACAGGAGCTTAATCAAACAAATATTGACACCGGGCCAAAGAAGGAGATATTGGGATGAACGACTAAAAGCTTGGTCAAAAGAGGTAGGTTTTTAAGGACTCCATTGCAATCATTTATGAAGGGAATCCCCTAATGATATGCAATGGAATCGCCAAATAATTATACAATTTACAGAATTCTAATAATTATACAATGTACAGAATTCTAATAATTATACAATGTGCTGAATTGCAATTTTATTCATAAGTTCCTTCATTGCACCAACCTCAATAAAAATGTAATTTTTTTGATAAATAATTTTAAACATCATTAAGACTGTAATCTGGGCCAATATTTGTATAAACTCATTTAAAGTGTATGTGCATAATTCTGGATTTTTTATTGTTTTATTTAAGCCTTATGTATGTATACCCTTACACTGATGCAAGCAGGCCCTAATCCTGATTTCACCAGCCATAAGAGGTGTGTGGGCAATTGCTGGGCAGTTGTTGGGCAAATAGCCCCACTCTGTGCCAGCAATACTCAGGTTTCAGTCGGTTCGGATGATCTGTCAAGGCGTACCTTGGCGGATCGCAAGTTCCAGATTTCGCACATGCGCAAGCGGATGTGGAAATCCGGAACTTGTGGGGCCTTTCAAAGGGAATACGATGACCTAGTCTGTGAGTACACCAGCGCAGACACCGCAGTTTCAGGGCCAATATTGATAGTGTAATGTACTGGACAGCATTTGCAAATTCAATCTGTACTACATTGTTTTACTTTCATGGATTTCAATTGCTTGATGGTTTGGGGTGTGTGAGTTAATAAGATGTATATTAGTTCACTGCTAGATTATAAGCTTGACATTCTGGTGAAATTTACCATTTAATTAGTATAATTATGAAGGTTGTACAATATGTAAGGAATTAAATGACACTATTGCCTTGTTTTTACTAGACTCTGCCTTTGGGAAACCATGGCTACCCTTTGCAACCATGGTCAATGACCCCAACAAAGTAGCAAAGCTCAGCAGTAATGAGGCTGATGGCACCGCTTGAACACATTTTAAGGAGGCTTAAGCAATGATTGCATTGTTTGGGCCATGCAGGCAAGGTGCTGCTCTACTATCCAACTGAAGTCCCCAAGGTCATCCCCATCTGCTGCATGATGTACAATTTTGTCATCTGAAGTGAAGTGACATTGCAGCATGACAAGGAGGAGCCACAAAAGAAAAAAAAATGACAAGGAGGAGGCCCATTGCCCTACAACCCCGCAGGAGAAGGATGAGGGAGAGGAGGAGGGCGACGTGAATGGAAAGGATGCCCTGGCAGGGGTTTGGAGTGGAACTTTGTTGTAGACATCTACTTCCAGTAATGGACAACTCCTGCCACTGATCAACTCTGGGTTTCCATATGAACATCCACAGATTGCAGCCCCAAAAACATGGTTTCCATTCCCTGCACACAACCTGACCTCCCATCTTTCACCCATCTCCCAGAACTGATTCCCTTTCCTTAGCCTTAGCCACAAGCACTGCCCATACAGAAGAGAAATAAAAAAATCTATTTATTAAGTGCTATTTACAGTGCGCATGTCCTCTAAGTTCCAAGTCAGTGCTTCCCCTTCCTGTCCCTATAAGGTGTGCTTATCTTACTCCTCAAACTAAGACTGCATCAACGTGCTCCCTGTGTGGGAGGAGCAACTGTGATGGCAGGTTGTTGTTGGGTTCTGTGGCCTTGTTTGGATGGTTATGACCTTGAACCTCTGAATGAAAGGTCAAGTGATATCTGATGACACAGTGGCTGCCAACGGCTGCCCACTCTCTGACACTTACTCAATCCTTTGAGGAGCCTAGTTGGAGTGGGAGGATGTGCAGATACCTTGAGAGCATTCTGCCTTATCAGACCCTTCAACTACCATGCTCCTGGTACTGGATATCCCAGCTAGATGACCCATGATCTGCATGAGAGCTGCCTGTAGGCTGTTTCCAAATGATCTCCCAGTCTGTCAAATCCAATCGTGACAGACTCCTGTAAAGGTCTCGATGGCGCCAGTCACATCAATCATTAGAGGACTCTGTTTTGTGCTTGTTATCTTATTGCTTTGGGGCTTCCCCACAGGTGGCCATGAAGGTGCCTCCTCCTCCATGGTATACTGCAATTGTGTTAATCCTGCCCGCAGGACTGTAGTGATGCCAGAGGTGCACTGCTGCATGTTTTCTGTCAGCTACTGTAGACGTTTCATGGTGGTGTCAAAGACTGTAAAAAATGCCTTCTGTGCCTGCATTAATGCTTGTTTAAAGGCAGACCCAGTAGGATACCAATCCCTTGCTCATATAATTAACAGACAGCATGGACTCACAGCTTGGCCAGATATTTAATCTTCCTCTACTGTCATCTCCACTTGCTCCTCGTCAGTGGTGAGTTGTGATTCACCTGGTGCCCCTTCTTCAAACTCGCTGCCTAAATTGTCTGGGCTGCTTGGAGCTGTGCTGGGGTTAAGGAGATTACTTGGCTCAAGCTGCTGTATGTATTCCAGGATCTATGGAACTACTTGCTCTTATCTCATCGTATGAAGAACCTATAGGAAGAGAATGTATCCGCAAGGCCGTGCCTTCAAAGAGATCACAAGTCATTTTATGCATCCTGCACTTGCTTAACAGCAGTAAGGAGGATTTAGAAAATGAGTGGGGGAAGGATATTAATAAATTGAAGATGCTTACTGGGTGATAGCACCATCAAACTTACCCTTGCCAATATCTTCAATAGCTTCTCAGCCAAAAAGGGCAAAGGCCACCTCCTTTTGTTGTATGAGTTACTTACACACCCCCTGTCCCCTGCTTATCCTGCTTCTCTCTCTGTGCTACCTTGGCCTGTAAGCAGAGCACATTTAGGAAGATGATAGTAACTATCTGAGCACTCCAAATAGGACCCCTGTGCCCACACTACTTCCAGGTCTTTGCCAATGAGCTGATATGGCTTTTCTGCTGGCAGTACTCTTTGGGAGATAAACTTTGAACTCCTGTGTCTCTGGTATTGTGCCCTCCATCTTCTGTTGTATGAATGAGTGCTATGAGAAGGGGGAAATGGTCTCTGTGTGCTTTCTTCCTGAGCGTGCAGGGCAGAAACATTAACACTAACATTAACAGCTGAGCTGGTGGGTTTCGGAGCCTTCAGGAAGCCCACACTTGTGAGGGAAAAAAGGGGATAATCCTATTTAATAGGCTTTAATCCCTTCCCGCCTCCAAGGAGACGGGACCATGACGCAGGATGGCTACCTGCCTCCTGGCAAGATGGCATGGAGGCGGGTTGGGGGCAGGTTGGGTACCTGCCCCCAAATTCTGCCATTATCCCGGCAGTCCCAGGTATAACAGATCTGGAAGACTACATTGACTCACTCCATAGCCTCCACTCTGGCAGCTTAGACCTCTGCTTTAAGAAGTGGTTCAGCTCCTAAGAAGATCACCTCCTTCATTACACCTCCAATAACAGGTCCTTAAGTGCATTAGGGCTAAATATTGCAGTTTTGCTCACTGCCATGGCTGTACTTTTTTAAACCATTGCTCGATAGCCACCTAACTAATGCATTCCTGAACTCCACTTTAAGGGTGAGCAGCAGTCCTTTAATGGCTGCTGACTCGCCCAATTTTACACCTCCTAGCCAACCAGCATGCAGGCTTGCCTCTTTGCACATGTTCTCCAAGCACAGAGAGCTTATTTAAATCAAGGGGAGGGCTTGCCTTGCTAAATGTGGCACAGTCAGCATCCCCACTGCTGGCGCATGGACAACTGTCACCATGATCAAGTGCAGGCCCAATTTTGCTAGACTTTCAAAATGGGAGCTTATGGACCTTTACAAAACTTAATTTTACAATTGGGAGCTCAGCGTTGCATCTGTGAAATAATGACTGTGTGTTTTACCTGGCCTGTCACCACCATCTGGGGTTTTTCTGCTGTCGTACCTATAACCTTCTATTTAAAAGGAAATGGCTTCATATGAAAGATCAATTCATTATCAAGCCATTTCACTTCTGTATGTCATTGGGCCACAAGGTCAAAGAGACATCTAAGCTTTGACCTTTTCCTGCCTCTTTTATTCACACCTATTCAAAATGTATTTGCCAGCATTTGTCTACCTTTTGGACTGTCAGGCAGGAATTAGGTGCTATGATTCATTCCAGGAGTTAGTTTACATTTTTGCTGCGTTTTACAAAATTCACCACCTGTTCAAACTGTTATCCTGGAAATTGGACATTCTTCAGTAACGTGCCACCAAAATATTGCATCAAACTATGTCAGAGTTACAACTTTCATTATTAAACTAATTACAGGTATTCCATATCTTCAGAATTCGGTACTATCACTAGTTTTTTAAATTCTATTTAATTAACTTGTTCCAATTGCATTTGTGAGGCATACAGTTAAGTCAAATCAAGTTATGAGACAAATTTTTCTCTCAGCTCTCTTTGTCCCTTGTTTCCTGTCTTCTGCCTCCTTTGTTTGGTGGTTATCTTTTGCTTTAGTAGTTAGGTTCTTTTCTGGCTTTTTTCTCTCCAGTGATCCGGGGGAGTGGGTACTCAGTGAGAGGGGGAGTGGAATCTGTCAACAAGTGGGGAGAGCTGTGGAAGGGCATTCTAGTGTTGTTTTAGGTTCAATGTGATAGAAAACTTATTTGTAATACTGTACATAGAGTACTGTTTGTGGTACATGGAATAGTGTATAATGTATATGGTGAAGTATTTGTACTATAGGAACGGAGAACAGAATCAGAGGCATTTAGTACATGGAGTAAACTGTGGCATATAGAATGTTTGTGATACATGGATTAGTGTGTAGTACATGGAGTAGTGTTTGTGCGACATGGAGTAGTGTTTTTTGGTACATGAAATAGCACTCTACGGAGTAGTGTTTATGGTATATGGAGTAATGTTTCTAACACATGATATAGTAGAATATCTATAATGCCACTCTGCAACTCACATACACATTAATTAAACAGTTATGCGATCTGGACAGAATATTGAATGCTTAGTCAGCTAACAGCCTATAATTCAAAATCTCCAAATCACATGAAGGCCTAGATTTACTGCTCACATGAAATCCCAAGCAGCAAAATGGTGCAGCACATATCACACCCACCTGAGAGAAGTAGACAGGCCCCGTAGGAGTCTTTGGGGCCAGCCTAATTTACATAATGATGCTAAGTGCCTGGCATTACAAATATCAGACATTGGTGTAATGATACCAGCAAATAGTGATGGTATTTGCCTGTTTGATTATGATGCCTTACCAGCATGTTTGCCTGATTGATTACTTATGCATCACCAGCAGAGGGCATGTGACAGAGACAAGCAGTTTAGTTTTAGTTTTGCTTTAGATGGATCCCTAAGATGGTGTCTCCTGTAAATGCTGTTAACTGAGTTGAACATACTTTAGATAAAAAGACATCTCTTTCATGAATGTGTCGTCATTGAACCCACATACAAATCGATACCTGGTGTCAGAAGTGATTGAAAGAGATGAAGAGGAAAAATCTGAAGTTAAATCAGCTCTCCACATATTAGCAAGCCAAAAGAGAACATCGTTACTTACCATTGGAGAATAGCTAACGAAGTGAAAAAATGGAAGGTTTACACCCACCGGCGAAGCTTCAGTTGACAGGTAATGTGGCTGAAAATTGGAGGAGATTCAAACAACGTTTGGAGTTGTATTTAGCGGCAATCGGAGCTGATGAGAAAAGTGATAAAATGAATGCGTCAGTGTTCTTACATGTCGTGGGTGATGAAGTGCTGGAGGTGTATAATAACTTCACATTCGCTGCTGATGGAGGCAAAATGAAGTTGGATAAAATAATGGAACAGTTTGAGGCCTACTGCATACCTAAACGTAACGTGACGTTTGAGAGGCACAGATTTTTCACATGTGTGCAGAAAACGGGTGAGACTATTGATCAGTATGTGACTGAACTGAGAAACCGAAGCAAAACATGTGAATTTGGGGGACTGACAGACTCGCTGATAAAAGACAGACTGGTGTGTGGTATTCCAGATAATGGTCTAAGGGAAAGACTGCTAAGAGAGCAAGATCTAGACCTGGGAAAAGCCATAGCACTGTGTAGGGCTACAGAGACTGTGAAGTCGCAGGCAAAAGAGCTGTTCAGTGACAGTAGCTGCAACGTGGATGCAGTGAGTAAGAACGGACACAAACCGTTTAACAAAAAGAGCGCCAATGTGAAAAAAGAGGCATGGCCAGTGAACAAAAATGAAAGGGGCAATCGAAAGTCATGTAGTCGGTGCGGTACACAGCATCCACCAAAAAAGTGTCCAGCATATGGTAAAACATGCAATAGTTGCAACAAAAACAACCATTATGCCCGTTGCTGCAAGAACCAAGCGCAACAAAGCAAGGTCCATGCAGTAGATGAAAGCGAGATAGAGGAGTTCTATGTAGATGTTGTGTCTGAAAACAAAAAAGAAAAAAGAGACTGGATGTTGACACTAAAAGTGAATGACATACACACTCCATTTAAATTGGATACTGGAGCATAAGTTAATGTGATATCAGAGACTGATTTTAAGAAAATTAGACCCAGACCAAAGATACATGGAATAAAAGTGAAAGTGACAGGATACTCAGGTACTAATATACCAGTGAAAGGAAGATGCATTGTCAAAGTGACACACAAGGACAGAGAGCACACGCCAGCATTAATCGTGGTGCCAAAGGATGTGCAAGCCATACTAAGTTTAATAGCCTGTGAGAGACTGAACCTGGTAAAGAGGGTCCCCATTGTGGAAAGCGAAGGAGAGGCAGTCTATGATGAACTCATGAAAGAGTACAATGACCTATTGATATACCTATCAATTCATCCAATGAAAAGCGACGAGTTGAGAAAGTAACTATAGGTTTTTATTGGCTAAATAACAGAGCCCACCCTCGTGGGTGATCGGATCCAACAAGGAGGAATACCAGCCAGTCGACCACCTTTATACCTGGGCAAGTAGGCGGAGCTATGGGCGGAGTCAGCAGTGGTCAGCCCAGGTATAACAGCGTGGCAAGAGGCGACCTCGTGTAGTGATACAACAGTGTAAACAGTGATAACCATAGTGTAACGATATAACAGTGATAACCATAGTGTAACGGTAGTGAACGATAAAAGTGGTTTACCACATTCACCCCTTGTTTAGATTTGAGTCCGGCGGGGTGAAGTGTACTACCAGTTCGGGTATGTCAGTCTGTCCGGAGGCCTCGTAAGTCTTTCTGATCGGCGCAGCAGCGGCGGCGGTGTTGCAGTCTCCGGTGTTAATGCTGGTGTCTGCATGGTTGATGAAGGCTCGTGGGGTTCCGGCATGCCGTCTACCTGGGCTGGATTTGGGGGGGTGGTGGGGGGTAACGGTGGTGTCTCAGGGGTGCCCGAGGGTGCAAGGTCTCGTAAGGAGACTGTGTCCTCCCGCCCGTCTGGGTATGCCACGTAGGCGTACTGGGGGTTGGCATGCAGGAGGACCACCCTCTCGACCAGGGGGTCCGTTTTATGGGCCCTCACATGCTTTCGCAGTAAGACGGGCCCCGGAGAAGTCAGCCAAGTTGGCAGCGTGGTTCCCGTAGTCGATTTCCTGGGGAAAACAAACATTCGTTCATGGGGGGTGGCGTTAATGGCAGTGCAAAGCAGTGACCGGATGGAATGCAGCGCTGCCGGGAGGACTTCCTGCCAGCGAGAGGTTGGGAGGCCCTTAGACTTTAAGGCTAAGAGAACGGCCTTCCAGACAGTCGCGTTCTCTCTTTCCACCTGGCCGTTCCCTCGGGGGTTGTAGCTGGTGGTCCTGCTTGCAGCGATACCTCTCGCTAATAGGAACTGGCGAAGTTCCTCGCTCATGAAGGAGGAACCCCGGTCGCTATGTATATAGTTCGGGAACCCGAACAAGGCGAAGAGGTCGTTCAGGCATTTGATGACCGTGGTGCTGGTCATGTCTGGGCAGGGGAAGGCAAAGGGGAAACGGGAGTACTCATCAATGATGTTGAGGAAGTACACATTACGGTCAGAGGACGGGAGGGGCCCCTTAAAATCGATGCTCAAGCGCTCGAAAGGGCGGGTGGCCTTGATCAGGCTTGCTCTGTCCGGCCTAAAGAAATGCGATTTGCATTCGGCACAGGTTTGGCAGTTCCTGGTCATGGTCCTGACCTCCTCGATGGAGTATGGCAGGTTGCGGGCCTTAATGAAGTGGTAAAGTCTGGTGACCCCGGGGTGGCAGAGGTCGTTGTGGAGGGTCTGCAGTCTATCAGTTTGCACGTTGGCGCATGTACTTCGTGATAGAGCATCTGGGGGTTCGTTCAGTTTACCAGGCCGGTACAAGATATCATAATCATAGGTGGAGAGCTCGATTCTCCACCTCAAGATCTTGTCGTTCTTGATTTTGCCCCTCAGCTTGTTATTAAACATAAAAGCGACCGAACGCTGGTCGGTGAGGAGGGTAAATCGTTTGCCTGCCAGGTAATGCCTCCAGCGTCGTACAGCCTCCACGATCGCCTGGGCCTCCTTCTCGACCGAAGAGTGTCGGATCTCAGGGCCCTGGAGGGTCCTTGAGAAGAAGGCCACCGGTCTCCCCTCCTGGTTGAAGGTTGCGGCTAGGGCGGAGTCGGATGCATCGCTCTCCACTTGGAAAGGGATAGACTCATCCACCGCGTGCATTGTGGCCTTAGCAATGTCTCCCTTAATGAGGGAGAAGGCTGCGCACGCTTCTGCCATCAGGGGGAAGGAGGTGGACTTCATGAGGGGTCTGGCTTTGTCCGCATAATTTGGCACCCATTGGGCATAGTAGGCGAAGAGCCCCAGGGTTCTCTTCAGCGCCTTTGGACAGTGGGGGAGGGGAAGCTCCATGAGGGGGCGCATTCTTTCGGGGTCGGGGCCAATGACTCCGTTCTCTATTACGCAGCCGAGGATGGCAAGGCGCGAGGTGTTAAACACACATTTCTCCTTATTGTAGGTGAGGTTCAGCCGTTGGGCCGTACGGAGGAATCTTTCCAGATTAACATCGTGGTCCTGCCGGTCGCGGCCGCAGATGGTGACGTTATCTAGATAGGGGAACGTGGCGTGCAGCCCGTTCTGGTCAACCATCCGGTCCATCTCCCTTTGGAAGACCGAAACCCCGTTGGTGACGCCGAAGGGAACCCTAAGGAAGTGGTAGAGGCGGCCGTTCGCCTCGAAGGCTGTATACTGGCGGTCCTCAGGGCGGATAGGGAGTTGGTGATAGGCCGACTTAAGGTCGATGGTGGAGAATACCCGATACTGCGCAATCTGATTGACCATATCAGATATGCGGGGAAGGGGGTATGCGTCCAGCTGGGTGTACCGGTTTATGGTTTGGCTGTAGTCGATGACTAGGCGGTTTTTATCGCCGGTCTTAACGACTACGACCTGGGCACGCCAGGGGCTATTGCTCCTCTCGATGATGCCCTCCTTCAGGAGACGCTGCACCTCACAGCTAATAAAAGCTCTGTCCCCGGCGCTGTACCGCCTGCTCTTGGTGGCGACGGGTTTACAGTCGCGGGTGAGGTTAGCGAACAGGGAGGGGGGCAGGACCTTGAGGGTGGATAGGCCGCAGGTGGTATGCAGTGGGCGGTTTAAAGGCTGCTGGTTGTCGACTGTGAGTGGGGGGAGGGGTCCACCGTATGCCAAAGTGACACTTTGCAGGTGGGATTGGAAGTCCAGCCCTAGTAGGACGGCAGCGCAGAGTTGGGGCAGGACGAGGAGTTTAAAATTTTTATACTCCGTGCCCCTAACCGACAGGGCCACAATACAGTAGCCGCTGATGTCTGTAGAATGGGACCTCGATGCCATCGAGATCCGGTTGCGCGTTGGCCGGACAGTGAGGGAGTAGTGGCTCACCGTGTCTGGATGTATGAAACTCTCCGTGCTTCCGCTGTCGAACAGGCAGGTCGTGGCGTGGCCGTTTACTTTGATGTCCATCATGGACTTGGACAGGTGATGCGGGCGAGCTTGGTCCAGTGTGACGGAGGCTAGTGTATGGCTGAGCGAGCTGCTGTAGTCTGCGGGTGAGGCGGTGGTCGGGTCTGGCGACAAGGTGGCGGTCGACTGTGGTGGACAAAATGGCAGCGCCCACGAGGTTGAATAAGATGGCTGCCCCCACAACTCACATGAGACATTGCTGGTGTCGGTTGCCTTGATCAAAGATGGCCGCCCCCACGACTCACACGAGGGGATACTGGCATCTGTGGCCTGGATGAAAGATGGCCGCCCCCACAATTCGCATGAGGCACTGCTGGCATCTGCGGCTCTCCCCCTGCAGGCCTTAGCGAAGTGGCCTTTCTTCTGGCAATGGGAGCAAGTCGCGTTTCTCGCAGGGCAGCGCGTCCTCGGGTGTTTCGCCTGGCCACAGAAGAAGCAGCCGGCGGCCCGATCGTGGGGGTCCGATGTTGCAGCCGGTACCGGGGGTGGCGGTCCCGATCGGTTCTGGGACGCCGACGCTGAGGTAGGTCCCGGAGGCGGCATTGCGAGGGGTATTGCGGCCAGGGTCGGGCCGGAGTCCCAGGGTCGCGCAGTACAGTACCTGGAATACGCCTTGAGGTCCCGATGGGCCACTTCCAGGGAGCGGGCGAGGGCTGCAGCTGTGTTCAGGTCGAGGTCCTTTGGTTCGAGCAGTCTTTGCCGTGAGTAGTCGGACCGAAGGCCTTTCACGAAGGCATCGCGGATATTCTCTTCAGTATTTTCTGCAGCCGTTACCGCTTTAAAGTCACAGTCCCTGCCGAGTGTTTCTAGCGCCCGTAAAAATTCATCTACAGACTCTCCTGGCTGTTGCGGGCGGGATCTTAGGAGGTGTCTGGCATACATAGAATTTACCGGGCTCCGGTACTGCTGTTTCAGCAGGTTGATGGCGGCCTCGTATGTAGTAAGGTCCTGTATGAGTGCGAATACTTTAGGGCTCACTTGGGCGGTCAGCACTCTTAGTTTGGATCTCTGAGGCACGCCGGATTCTCCCAGGTAGGATTCGAAACAGCTCAGCCAGTGTTTGAAGTCGAGGGCTGAGTTTGCTGCCTGTGGGTTTAGATCCAGGTACGGCGGTCGGAGGGCTCGCAGCCAGGCCGGCTGCTGTGGCTGTTGTAGCTGGGCGTCTGACTGGTCTGACGGTTCATTAGACATTTTTAAAATTTAGCCAATAAAATTGATATACCTATCAATTCATCCAATGAAAAGCGACGCGTTAAGAAAGTAACTATAGGTTTTTATTGGCTAAATAACAGAGCCCACCCTCGTGGGTGATCGGATCCAACAAGGAGGAATACCAGCCAGTCGACCACCTTTATACCTGGGCAAGTAGGCAGAGCTATGGGCGGAATCAGCAGTGGTCAGCCCAGGTATAACAGCATGGCAAGAGGCGACCTCGTGTAGTGATACAACAGTGTAAACAGTGATAACCATAGTGTAACGATATA
This sequence comes from Somniosus microcephalus, assembly GCF_052327205.1. Lineage (NCBI taxonomy): Eukaryota > Metazoa > Chordata > Chondrichthyes > Squaliformes > Somniosidae > Somniosus > Somniosus microcephalus. Next base: position 89,876,884 of record NC_140992.1, on the reverse strand, counting down.
ACAGTGATAACCATAGTGTAACGGTAGTGAATGATAAAAGTGGTTTACCACACCTATTTCAGGGTCTAGGCTGCCTTCCAGGAGAACACACGATCAGAGTAGATAAAAGTATGCCAACGGTCATACATCCATGCAGAAAAGTTCCATTTGCTCTTCAAAAGCAACTGAAGGCAGAGTTGGACAGGATGGAAAGCCTGAACGTGATTCAGAAGATAGATGAGCCAACTGAGTGGGTGAGTTCCCTCATCGTTGTGGACAAAAAGAATGGAAAGCTCAGAATTTGCCTGGATCCAAGAGATCTAAACAGAGCAATAAAGAGAGAGCACTTCAAGCTTCCTACACGTGAGGAAATCATGTCACAGTTTGCAAATTCAAAGTATTTCAGCAAGTTAGATGCATCATCAGGATTTTGGCAGATGAAACTGGACGAGGCAAGTTCAAGACTGTGCATGTTCAACAGTCCATTTGGCAGATACAGATTCCTAAGGTTACCATTTGGCATTGCCTCAGCTCCTGAAGTGTATCACAAAACTATCCATATGATCTATGAGCACCTGGAGGGAGTTGATACATCAATGGATGACATCATAGTATGGGAAACCACGAGAACTGAGCATGACGAGAGACTGAAAAAAGTGCTGGAAGCAACAAGGAAAACAAACCTGAAGCTGAATAGAGAGAAATGCCAGCTCGGGGTGACAGAACTGACTTCTACCAGAGCATGCTTGTATACCGCACAACGCCGCTCAAGTGTGGTAAGTCACCAGCCCAACTCCTTATGGGACGTCGGCTAAGGTCAAACCTACCCATCCCGGAGAACCTCCTGAAAACAAAAGAGGGGGAGAAAGTGAGGAAGTTCAAAGAACAACAGAAAGAAAAACAAAAGTACTACTATGACAGAGGAACACAAAACCTACCTGAACTCCACACTGGTGACCAAGTAAGGTTCAAAGACAAAACAAACACATGGACTCAGAAGGGAACTGTCCTGAGTGAAGTTCAACCAAGATCATACACCATTCAGACAGATGAGGGTGCTGTTCTGCGAAGAAATCGTCGAGATCTTCTCATGGGACCAGCCACAGCAAGTCAAAAGACTGATACTGTTGAACAACCTGATCACACAGCAGGTCAAAAGACTGATACTGTTGAACAACCTGATCACACAGCTGAGAAACCATCATCTGAGGCAACAACTCAGATTCAAGGACAATCAATCAGAAAATCCTCAAGACGCGTGAAGCCTCCTGAGAGACTCATTGAGCAAATTTAAGGACTATTGTTATAGAAGGAAGTAATGTTATCTTATTCTTTCTTCAAGTTCTAGTGTATTTACATATTTCATGTGAACACACAAAGCAAGGTTAAAAAACCTTGATAATGATAATGTTAATGTAAGTTCATTAAGTGTTACAGTTAAAATGCAGATTAATACAAAGAAAACATGTTGTTAGTTAAAAGTAAAATACTTTTGTTTTAAGAAAGGGAGATGTAATGATATCAGCAAATAGTGATGGTATTTGCCTGTTTGATTATGATGCCTTACCAGCATGTTTGCCTGCTTGATTACTTATGCCTGACCAGCAGAGGGCATGTGACAGAGACAAGCAGTTTAGTTTTTAGTTTCGCTTTAGATGGATCCCTAAGATGGTGTCTCCTGTAAATGCTGTTAACTGAGTTGAACATACTTTAGATAAAAAGACATCTCTTTCATGAATGTGTCGTCATTGAACCCACATACAAATCGATACAATTGGTAGCTTGCCATTTTGGGGGCAGGATCTAGCTAGAATTGTTCTGCACATACAGCAGAAGGTTTCTGGATTTAAGAATATCTATCAGGTGCATAGAAGAGGCTCCAGGCTCAGATGAAGCTTTAAAGATGCTTCTGCATGAAGTCAAGCAGAGGAAGGAGGCACTGTTTGACATAGAGCAATACAAACCCATAAGGAGAGTAGCACAGCAACAATGACAGGAGATGTTCAGAACAGTGAGTGCCACAACAATCGGTCCATGCACATCAATTCAGTACTAGAAAAAGTTTAATGAATTTACCATGGCAGGCAAGGTAAGACAAGTCAGCTACACCTGTATTGACATGCGCTGTACTAAACATGTCAGCTATTTGACGTCCACTCATACTATGTTAAAGTGCTTAAACTGCTTATCATACATGCCCAATAGGCAGCATGGTGCCCTTTTCACCTGGAAGTGTTCTTTCACTTACAGCTTAACATGCAATTAAAAGCTCCATTAAAAGCTTCACATGGAATATAATTGTTTGGTGCTTGCATCTGCCATTACACTCATTAAGGAATGCATGGTGGGATTTACTGTATCTCATGAGAACCAAAGGTAAATCTCATATAGAATATAGGCCTTAACGGCAGAGGGAGAGAGAACAACAACAGATTGCTGTCCTGCAAACCCCCACCCACTCACTCCCTATGAAGAGAAAGATCTGCAAATCCTGGGGGCCATGTATGGTGTTGGAGGTAGGGGAAGTAAGAAGGCAGGTGCAAGCTGTAGGTTCACGATGACATTCTGCTTCTCTTCCTTCTCATTTTTCTGTACCCACATTACCTGTCAGTAAAATATGTCATGTAACCCCCGTGTCACTCATTGTACTAAAAGTCACTTGAACTCTGCTCCTCAGCAACCCATTTTAATTTCCCTCCCTTTTTACCTCCTCTGATGTGCCAGAAGAGGAAGATGAAAAAACAGGTCCCACTGCACCTGCCTCTGCCATCAATTCACAGCATGTACTGTCATTCACTTTATCTCTCTCTCTCTCTCTCTCTCTCTCTCTCTCGAGAGAGAGAGAGCATGGAGACATTCACGCTGTATAAATTGCATCATGAGCTAGAAGGGAGTGCATTGTGCATTGGGTGAGGCACAGAGCACAAGTGAGCTGGAGCAGCTGGTGGAACATAAGGAGGAAGTGTTGTTGAGCAGAGGGCTGGGGGACATCTTCCCTCAGCTGAAGAGCCTGGGGATCCAGATCTCATGATTCCTGCTTAATAGAAGGATGTCCATATTTTCTTCAGGTTGATCTGCATGTAGTCCTGTGTCCTCTTGGGTCTCTGTGTGGAGGCCTCTTGGTAAAATGAAATTGTACATCATTCAGACCACCATAATCCTTGAGACCCTCCACGGATTACAATAGGATCCCCAAATCAATCCAGGCATGTGAGGTTTGCCTTCAGCATGTCTACAGAGTGCTTTATGATGGCTCTATTGGATGAATGGATCTCACTTTAGCACTGTTCAGCTGCAGTCCTGGGAAAGCACACGGGTGTTATCAGCCATGGCTGTAGAGCAAAGTCTTACTCTCCAAGGATCTATCCAGAGACTTGCCTTTCTGTCGTAAAGAGTGACAACATAGCGGACTGCCTTAAAATGAAGGCATTGTAGTAGCACCCAAGAAGTAAGCAATTGTTGCCATGATGGTGTGCCCTTGGTTGCAAATACGCAGCAATTTTTTTTCTCTTTTCCTGTTGACAAATGTATGGCCATTGATGAAGGGACCATATAGGACCATGTGTATCCAATTTATGACTCCTTGGACCTTGGGAAATCCTGCCATTCAGTAAAATTGCAGTGCCCTGGCACGCTGCCACCAGTTCTCCATGGGGAAGCTGATGAAATTGCTCAAAAGAACAATACATCCTTGACTTGCTTGATACATCTGTGCACAGCTGTTTGGCTTATGCTACAGAAGTCCCCAGTGACGGTCTGAAATGACACTGTGGCATAAAAATTAAGGGCAGTTGTGACCTTAACAGCAGTAACAGAGCAGTGCCTGTGGTGGAAATGGGCTGTAGGTCCACTTGCAGTATGTGGCATAATTCCGTGGCCACTTCTGTTGTAAAGTGAAGCCTCTGCAGCCACTACTCCTCAGTCAGTTGTAAGTAAGAGTGCCTTTACCAGTACTCTCTGGTAGGGATGCCACATATCTGGGGTGCCACCTCACCAGCTCTTCTTCCATTCGTCTTCCTCCTCCTCCTCCTCCTCCAAGAAGCAGATAATGGAGAATACCCAATGGGCATGGCATTGTGCCCTGTCTGCAAAGGGGAGGGGGTGGGGGTGTGGGGGGGGGGGGGTTGATGCCAGCCCCCTAGCTAACATTACACAAAACAATGGCAAAGTAGGTGAGAGCAACAACAAAAAAACTTGCATTCATATCACATCTTTCATGCCTTCATGATGTCCTAAAGTGTTTCACAACCAATGAATTACTTTTGAAGTGTAGTAACTGTTGTTTGCGGGCAGCGGTAGAGTAACAGGGTTTTAACAGACCCTATAAATGAACAGGCTGGTGCCTTTAAATTTATTTCCACCTCGAAGATACTGCCTAGCAACCCTGGACACTAGTTTTATGCTGATATTATTAGGAACAAACATAAATGAGGAGGAAATGTTGGAGAATGGAACGTATAGCATCATCATGTCATTGCCACCTCATTTGAATGTGCCCTCCTAAAAATGGGCAGGCGCTTTCACCAGCCACCAAACAAAATGGCGGAAAAGGGGATGGACACAGAATGGGCGAGGGTCCTGCATTACAGATCGTCGCTCCATTTTCCAACTCACCTGTCGCAAAGTCAGGTGGAAATTTTTTAATTGTACAGTAAACACACGGGGCTAGATTTTCAGTTGCTTGCGCCAGCAGTTAGCGCCTTAAGAGAAGTGATTTCCGGGCGCTATGCGTGTAGCGCCCGGGCGCAGCGCAGTTTGCGCCCCGCCCCAAATTAAGTTGCCCGTTAGCGCCGGCGCAAAGTTTAGCGCCCGCCCGGATGCGCGCGCAGAAAATGACGTCACATCCTCGTGCAACGCCCTTTGGCCGCCCCGATTGCAAACTTCAGTCGGACTGCCCCATTGTGCGGCGGGCGGCCGGAGCGTTTGGAAAAAGGAACGCAACACAACCAGCGCGGGCCCCGGGGGGCGCTAATTAAAGGGAACGTCCTCTCCAGTATAAAGGCCATCCATTATTTCAGAAAACAGTCTTGTGCAACGCATTTCTGGAGACACAACAAGGAGGATAGCTAACTGGTTTCAAGCAGCAAGAGCCAGGTATTTTTGGACTCAGGCAACAGCGCTGCAAGTGGCCATTTGGAAATTAGAGTGTTTGCCAGGATTTGATGGGGGTTGCATGGGGTGCCAACGCGGAGCTGCAGCTCCATGTCCGTAGGGCTCGCAGACGCATTGTGAGAGGGGCAGCCCTGGCTAGAGGCAGAGGGGGCTACAGGCGTCGGCCACGTAGGCCTTACCCAGTCAGGCTATACCGCCAGCAGCGCTCCTACCTAAACATGAGTGCCGCGCGATGTGTTAAAAGGCTCCGATTCCGGAAGGGGGTGATTGCAGAGATCTGCCACCTGCTTCGCCGAGATCTGCGGCCAAAGCTCAGGTGCAGGACGTCTCTGTCGGTGGAAGTGAAGGTGACAGTGGCATTGAACTTCTATGCCACCGGCTCCTTCCAATACGCTGCTGGGGACATAGCAAACATCTCCCAGTACGGCGCGCATCGCTGCATCCGCCAGGTGACCGAAGCACTGTTCAGAAGGAGAAGCCAATTCATCTCCTTCCCCATGGCCCTGGAGAGCCAGCATCAGCGCGCATTGGGATTTTCCAGACTCGGGGAATTCCCCTTGGTGCAGGGCGCCATTGACTGTACGCATGTGGCTTTGCGGGCCCCTCTGGAGCATGGCGAGCAGTATCGCAACAGGAAGGGCTACCATTCTCTGAATGTGCAGCTGGTCTGTGACCACAAGCAGCGCATCATGGCAGTCAATGCCAGCTTCCCAGGCAGCAGCCACGATGCCTTTATCCTGCGGCAGAGTACTGTGCATGACATGCTCCAGGCACAGCCTCCCCCAAGAGGATGGCTACTCGGGGACAAAGGCTATCCTTTGTGCACCTGGCTCATGACCCCGCTCCGCGCGCCCAGGACCGCTGCTGAAGAGGCCTACAACGAGAGCCATCAAACCACCCGCAACATCATCGAGCTAACTATTGGGGTCCTCAAGCAGCGGTTCCGCTGCCTTGATCGCTCCGGAGGAGCTCTCCAGTATTCGCCGGACCGGGTCTCCCAATTTGTGGTGGTTTGCTGCATGCTACACAACCTGGCTATCCGCAGGACTCAGGCACTGCCACCTGACGTTGGACCAGCACCTCAGGAGGAGGAGCAGGAGGAGCATGAGGAGGAGGAGGAGGAGGAGGAGGAGGAGCAGGAGTACGTTCCCAGGAGGGAGCGACCAGGGCCAAGGGCCGCACGACGCCACCTTATTACACGGTACTTCTAAGCCCCCTGTCAGGGAATGGCCAGGGGCCATGAGGGAAGATGAATGCAGCCGCTCCGCAAGCCCTCAGCCGGCGAAGCCAACAAACACTAAGAAGAACAACCATGGAGACTGCATGAATAAAGATAATTTTTTATTAAACAAAAATGAAAAGCCCTTCCCACATGAATCCCCAAAAACAATAAACGGGCCCCACAAAAAGCCCAACAAACGACTCACTCCCACAAACTGGGGAGGAGCCACTCCACCTTTATTGAAACCGGGCCTCAACGTCGGCCTAACGCAAAAAAAAAAGCCCTCCAAAAGCACAACCATGGGCAAAATAAAGATGGCCACCGCCATATTAAAGGAAAGCTGGCCACACCCTCTACTGAGTGGCCCGCGAGGGCGAGACCTTGGCCAGCATTTTGCCTCCCCTGCCCTGCCTGCTGCTCCTTCGCAAGCTCTGCCCAGTGGCTGCTGCGAGGCTGGGGGAAGGCGCCTGAGGCTCAGATGCCCTTCCGCCAGATGCCGCTGGGGGGCGGCCTACACGGCGTTTGGGCCTCGAGGGGCCGTCTCCTGAGTGGCGCACCTGAGCCTGGCCACCATCAGCTGCAGCCGCTTGCCCTTGACGGCCCAGAGGGGGAATGGCGGCGACGGATGGCGCAATGTGGGCCAGCAGGCGTCTGGGATGCGCTGGCTGGTGCTGTGGCGCGGTGGCACTCGGCCGGGCCCGCACTGCAGGATCCGCAGCAATCAGCCGACGGCCGGCTTGCTGGGATGGTCCAGCGCGGCGCCTGCCCTGGCGATGCCTGCCTGAGACAGCGCGTGTGGCAGCAGTGAGTGGCCCTGTGGTCCTGGTGTGCGCGCGCATCACATCCGCCAGGGTCTTGACGGCATCAGTTAGCATGCGGCCAGTCGCGGCAGTTGCTGCCCCGAACTCGCGCACACTGGTCGCCAGCGACTCGATGGCCTCAGGCATGCGCCCCACCACGCTCATGAGCTCCGTGTGGCGCCGGTCCGAGTCGTCGGCCATCTGATCGAGCTTCCGCACCTCCTCCGAAGTGAAGGTGTCCGGACTGGAGTCGCGACTCTCCCGCTGGGGAGGAGGGGGCCGAACTAGGGGACCCTTGCCGCGTTGGTGACGGCGAGTGTGCCGAGCAGCAGCACTCCCCTCTGATCCTTCCCCCCTTTGGGGGGAAGGCCGCGGGCCACGCGCACGGCTGCTGGGTGGCTGGACGCCACTGGTCCCAGAAGCTGCATTGCCCTGCGACAGTTCCTCCAGGCACTCGTCCAGTGAGGAGGTGTCGAGCATTTCCTCCTCTCCTGCGGGACGTGACTGTTCCCCCGAAGGTCCGGCTTGCTCCTCCTCCTCCTCCTGGTTGGAGGTGCTGTCACTGGCAGCCTCAGGGTCCTGGTCGTCACCAGCTGAAAGCAGGAATGCACAAGAGTAGCTTCAGAGTGAGGAGACGGCGTCAGCGAGGGAGTTAGGACTGGTGGGATTCAGCGCATTGGTGGGACAGTGGCAAAGGAGGTAGCTCGGATGGGCCAGTGCGACGCGAGAGGGCCAAAAGGCGAGGTCCTTACCATTGCCGGGCAGTGGAGGGTCGGATACACCGCACGCTGTGGGGACAATCACACGTGCTCCCATGAGCACACACACGCGCTCCTCCAGCTGAGTGAGCTTCTGCAGCTTGGCGCGGCCACCCCTGGCACGGGCCTGGCGATTAAACGCTACTTTAGCCTGCAAGAGAAAGGACGGGCTGTAAGTGCGCAGTGAAGCCCTGATGTAGTGTGCACTGCCTCCCATGGTGGAATAGCTTGGACAGAGTGAAGCCCTGATGTAGTGTGCACTGCCTCCCATGGTGGAATAGCTTGGACAGAGTGAAGCCCTGATGTAGTGTGCACTGCCTCCCATGGTGGAATAGCTTGGACAGAGTGAAGCCCTGATGTAGTGTGCACTGCCTCCCATGGTGGAATAGCTTGGACAGAGTGAAGCCCTGATGTAGTGTGCACTGCCTCCCATGGTGGAATAGCTTGGACAGAGTGAAGCCCTGATGTAGTGTGCACTGCCTCCCATGGTGGAATAGCTTGGACAGAGTGAAGCCCTGATGTACTGTCCACTGCCTCCCATGGTGGAATAGCTTGGCCAAAGTGTAGAGTGCCGAATGGCCATTTGATGCTCATGACTGTCCCAATGCTGCTGGCTGAGGGCTGGCCAAAAGGACTTTCAGGTCCCTTTGCCCATCATGTCAGGTGTACATGCAAGAATGAGGAGGAGACTGGAAAGGCTACTCACCCTCACAATCCTGGTCAGATCGTTGTATTTCTTACGGCATTGTGTGTGGGTCCTGGGGGCCTCGCCGGTGAACGTCACCCTCTGGGCGATCTGCTTCCAGGCTTTGGTGTAGTCGTGGTGGGTTGGATTCCTCCCACTGTCTGGAAACAAGATCTTGCGCCTCACCTCCAGAGCTGTGACCATGATGTCCAGATCACCCTCTGAGAAGCGCAGGGCACGCTGACGGGCCTTCTCTGGCGTTGCCATGACTCCCTGGGGCTGAGCAGTAGTGTTGAGGCCTCTTTGCAAGGCTGCAGTGTGCAGGGCGTGGCAGCAGACCAATTCGTCCCTTCCCCCTTTAAGAGCTGGTCGGCACCACGGGGTCTGCTGTCAGTGCAAAAATGACCGCACCCGTGCTGCGCCCCGCCTGGGCGCTATCCCTCTGGACCGCCGGCTTAGCGCCTAAAGAGAGTAGTGGAACGCCTCTTTTAGCGCTCCACCAACCTCTTAGGGCGAAGCCACTGAATTCCCGGCAACGGGGCGCTACTTTGGGGCGGGCGCTAACTTCGGGCGGGCGCTAAGGTTAGCGCCCCAAAACTGCCTATACTGAAAATCTAGCCCACGGCTTCCAGCTTAGTGCCAGGAAACCAGCTCATGGTGGCCTGCCCCCTGCTGGCATAAATGCCCTATTACTGTGTTCCTGGCTGTGCCCAAGGCTATCTTCATAAAAGCACATTAAGCACTTTGAAGAACTTAAGGGCAATTCTTGACAATTTGGCATCTGTGAATAAATAGTTAGATCAGGAGTGGGGACATGTAAGCAGGGGTGGGGGGAACAAGATGGCTGAAGGAGGTAACAGCGTTGAACAATGGTAGCGATGGGGGAAAGGTCACTGAAAGGAGGTGGAAGGAGTCCATGGAAGGAGAAAATGAGTGGGAAAGGCCACCAGAGCTCCAGGATTGGTCAGGAGCAGAGAGAGAAGGTGCAGGAAGACAGCACTGAATCACAGGGAGAAGGAGCAAGAGAGATGGCAGCAGTTTGGATCCAGCTGGAGCCTGATTTCTGGTGACCTCAGGTGGCTGGCACTGTGGAGAACAGCACCACCCGGTTTAGAAACCCAAACTAGGAAGACTGTAATAAATAAGCAAGTTTAAGCATGACAGACAGGAAGTAGTGTGACAGAAAAAGAATGGCAAGAAAGTGTAAGGAGGTATTTTGATAGGAAGTTTGTGCTATAAACAAGACTTCTAATGTATTATAGATAGATGCATATAACACTAGCTTTGTGTATGAGGCTCAAGCAACAAGATTAATATTTATTTACTATCAGCTTGAGGGCATTGTGGTAAATAGTAAATATATATGAGGAGAACTTTTTTTACGCAGTCAGTTGTGATGATCTGGACTGCACTGCCTGAATGGGTGGTGGAAGCAGATTCAATAATAACTTTCAAAAGGGAATTGGATAAATACTTGAAAGGGAAAACATTTCAGAACGATGGGGAAAGGGCAAGGGAGGGGGCTTAATTGGATAGCTCTTTCAAAGAGCCGGCACAGGCACGATGGGCCAAATAGCCTCCTTCTGTGTTGTATCATTCTATGATCCTATATATTTCCTTTGGCTTGTTTTGTATTGGCTATGAGAATTTGCAATGCAATTCTGGGGTTGAACTGCTTCTTCAATAAGTGTTTCAGCACTTTCATTGTACAGAAGCAGTGACAATAATATCTAGGAGTGTTTGCTTCAAATTTAGTTTGGCAAATTGTCCCAGATTAAAGTTTTGGAGATAGCCATGAAATTTTATCCATCCTGTTTATTAATGTTATTTGACTATATTGATTTAATAATGTGATAAGATAGGAGCAGGAGTAGGCCATTCGGCCCCTCAAGCCTGATAAGATATGCCTGATAATTTCTTAACATTGAACTGTATTGATATTGAGATAGACATTGTGAATTTGTGCATCCTTAGTTACTGTGACTGTTTTATATATTTTGTTTTTGGATTAGATATTGTTTTTTCTACATATCTACAGTCCAAATACATCTGCAAAATCAGAGTTTAACTAAACATCTCAGGAGCTGGACACAGGATTTTGTAAAGTTTTTTTAAAAGTTGCTGCTGCATTCATTTTTCATCCCAAACAAAAGAAGCAGTTCAGCCCCGATTTTAACCTAACGGTGAGAACAGGGCACGTTCAGGTCAGATCGTCGATTTACATCCCGCCTGTTCTCACCGGGCACATTAGTTTAAAATCGTTGTTTTTGATTTGCATTGAAATGACTTATTGGGGGTGAAATTGGTCGCGCAAAATGGGTGATTGCAAATCGGCAGCCCGTTTTACTCAACGCTTGATATTTTTTCAGTGGAAAAGAAAATTAGGTAGAGGGTAACAGGGGCTGTCAACTTGTTATCACCCATTTTGCACGACCCATTTCGTACAGAAAGATGTCTACTTTTCATCTGATCATGATTTCTGCTTTTGTTGTATTGATTTAGAACTTTAGTTCAATTTGAAAATAATCTCACAAGTTATTGTTAACTGCATTATTATAAAATTGAGTTTATTTGTTTCTTGCTTAAGCGCATTAAAATAATGTGCCAGGTTCTTGAAACCTATCTTCAAGCCCACCACCACAAGATGGCAGTCTTCAGGGGAAAAAAATGACATGCAAGGCTTGTGGTGAAACTTATAACCATGTGATCAGCATGTATTAGGTAAAGTTCCCACAGAACCTTTATAGTAGATGTTCAGGCTTTGAACCCTGGGTTCTATCTTTTACCTTGGGGAGAAATGCATGAGGACATCCATAAACTGCCTGTCCACACCTGCATTTTAGGCCCTGCATTTCATATTGCTCAAGTGTGTGACATAATCTGCTGTGTATGATCATCAAACCCACCATGCATCCACACCCGTAAGCAATGCAAACAGTATTGAACAGATACCAGGCACTTTTTCCATATGAATTCATGTCCTGTCTCCTTCACACACCTTTTCCTCACTGTCTCCTCACAGGCTTCCTTCCTTCTCATTCGGCAATTTAATTTTTAAACTGTTTAAGCAAAGACGTAAAGCTATTGTAGAATCCCTTGCAAACTTGATCTCATTTCCATAAAAGCACTCAGTATCATAGTTCCTAATAACACAGAATCACACCTGGGTGATGATTTGCATTGCATTAAGTGCTTCCACTCTATTTTCGTCAAAAGGTTTCAGTTCCAATTTCAAATGTTAACCATCAGACTCCCATCCACAATAAAACAGCCACTTTAGTATTGATCCCAACCACATCCACCCATGAGAAATTAGTTACAAATTAAGTTTCGAATAAAGTACAAAATGGAAAGAGGGTTCCTTACCTTTTTAGGATGTCTTCCATTTTCTGACTTTATCCAGACAATAGCCAAGGCTTCTACCAAACTGCAGAGAGGATATGTAAGTGTGTTTATGAATAAAAAAAATTGTGGAAAAACCTGAATTTCACATTACTCTAAAAGATGCACATCTCATGCCCGTGCAAGCATTTCTGGCATTGTGCACCATTCTCATGCCTATAACTGTAGAGGCAAAATTGCTTACGCCCCTCCCAAATGTTTACAGAAAAATAAATTTTATTTTTAATACAGCAGACTTATTCATTTTCTCCATCGATTGTAGAAAGGATATGTTTAAACATTTAGAGCATATAGACACATGATTTAACAACTGCACCATCTTCTTAATTATAGCTTGGAGAGTGGAGAAATGTTGGTCGTACCCCATCATTAAATAACTTAGTTCAGCTTTGGCTAATAGTTTTTAATTTGTGCTCAGCTGCAGAAAAAACATAATTAAAGAGATTTGAAGTATTTGTCTATTACCTATTCATTTTCTCCATCGATTGTAGAAAATTATATGTAGAAAAGCTAATCCTGAACTGTCTGATTTTGAAAAGTAAATATAAAGAATTACAGATAACTATGGAGGATAAATATTTTTCATTTGAATAACTGGCTGTTTTATAGTTTTTCTTGCTGTGTTCACATAATGGAGTGTGCAGTAACCTACAGTATTTTCTATAATCAACATTACATCGTCTGTTCACCTGTATCTCGTTACGAACTGTTGTTGATCTTCTTAATCTCTCCATTTGTTTTTTTTTTGTTCTTACTGGAATTCTATTAAAATGAAATCTCGCTGTAAGCATTGAATGTGGCCAGTGTCTGAAGCACTGTTTATAATAGTTCATTAGATTATCCAATATTTAACTTTCTAAGTTCTACAAAGTGTATATCCATGTAGCACTTTGGTTGTTTGTTTTCTCTTGCCACAGGTTCAGTAACTGGCAGCGTCAAACTTTCTGCGTTGTTTAATGCAGAATTCAGTCTTGTGTCTGTTGCCACATAATCTGCCTTTGTATTAGATTTGAAAAGGGTTATTACTCTGCTTTTTAATAAACTTTGTTTTTATTTCTGCTAATTGATAACACATTTGCTTTCTTGTTTGCTGGGACTTTTCATTCAATCTCTTTCCTTTCTCATCTTCAGAACTTCTTGGTGGCAGCAACCTACGGGGAAGCCTTATGGGATTATCCTATGGCGATCTGACCCAGCTCTGGCTTTACTCGAGTAACTTTGTTCATACTAACACTTCTGACCCCTGGTGTCAGTGATAATCTCCAGTGTGCAAACTGCACTGTGAAAAACAAAATTAAGCTCTTTGATTTATTTTGAAATCACACATTAACAATTGTGATCTAATGTGACACAAAGAAGTCAACCAGAAGTGTACTTACTGTCTTTATTTTTTATATTGGTCATTCCAAAAGGGCAATGAACTGAAAGAAAATGCATCGGATATTCTGTAAATCTCTCCTGTGCTTTAGCTTCAACATTTAAAGACACAAATCTGACTTTCTTTATAATTCAATACAAATCTATAGCAACAAGTTGCTAGAATGGACCCAAGTAAATTGAAAATGCTGTAATCTTTGTGATTCCATGTCCTGGTGTAAGAATATGAGTATCAAGTCAAATTGTAATATCTAGCCCAGAATTGTTGGAAACATTACCACAGAGTTTAGCACCTTGTTTTCTAACTAAATACAGATAGTGTTTTGTGCATGCTTTAACATGTATTTTTTCAGAAAGATAATCTGTGTGAGGCAAAGGAAAACAGGACATCAGTTGAATCTAGGTACCAAATCTTAATCCCTTCCCAGGAGGAGCAGTAGACCACAGGAAGTGCTTCGCACCGTACTCAACCCAGAGCCCCCAGAGATATCCTATTTTGATGCCTGTTGATAGGATGCCTTTTACCAATACACATGAGTAAGAAGTGGTCACGATTAAAGAGAAGCCCCTGCAATGTGCATTTCCACAGATGATTAAGATTAGAAGAAAATTCCATAAGATTTTTGTTGAAGTAGGACAAAATAGTTTTTAATCCTGACTAAATCTTCCCTTTTTAACTTTTCTCATCCTCTTATGTATTTCTTTATTTCATTTTTTTTAACTTATTTTATATTTTGCCATTTTTGTTCTTTCTCTTAACATTTGTCTTTATTTTTAAATCGTCACAGTTGCTTTGTTTGCATATACAAGGTCAAAACTTCTATTTCAATAAACTAAGATACCAAGTCTTCTTATTTGTTATTGGCTGAGTGAGCTTGAGAAAAAGTTTTATTTGCATTATAACTGCAGACTCAGTGCAAGTAATCTAATCCTTCAAGGCCAACTACAATTAAAGACTGATGTCATGGCAGGAAAAGCGAAAAAGGAATCTTTCCCTGAAAGTAGACTTTTCCTATAAAACTGCATGCATTGAGTCCCGTTACTAGTGCAAACAGGAAATCATTTTTTAATTGTTTTACCTTATGGATAACTACAGACAGGTTGAAATATTATTACAAAGGCATTATTTTAAACTAAATGGGCAGCACTTCTTAATACGTCTTCCTAAAACTGTTCTGCAGAAATACATGCTATATGTCCAAAGATGTCTCTGTGGGAATGCCATGTTAGTGCTGTGCCCAAAGTTGTGTCTAGGGCATGAAAACTGAAAGTGCTGCCTAAGTATTTTTCACAGCTTGCTCACTGCAATGTCATAGTATTTAATTCTTAAAAAAATTGTAAAACATTTTAATAAAAGCTTTCCTTGTCTTTTTTAATTAAACAAATACCAATATTGCTTTTAGTTAAATACAGATGTATTTTCACATCACGATAAGCACCAAAGAAGACTGGCAAATTTATTTTATTGCCTTCCTATGGAAAAAAAAATGTGACTTGCTTTCTTCTGTTTCCCTCATTTTTTCTTCATATACACAACAAATAGAAATTAGTATTATAACAAAAGGTTAATTTTACATAGGTAAAGAGGATGCAAAGGGTGCACAAGTCTTAAGATAACTCTTCTATCTTTTCACAATGAATTGCTCAGTGTCTTCTATTCAATAGGGAAATCCTTTTCCTTGTACAACACTAATTAGGTGATGATAATTGGGTCTCTGCAGAAAACAGTAAAGCAATACAAGGCAGCTGGGCTGACTAGTGCCAGAAATCTAAAACCATCAACAGCTTTAGAGTTTCATAAAACCAGGAAAATTTTCTTTCACACCTTAATGGCTGCTAAGGAATGCTCACTCTGCTCCTTTCTAATTTGATGTCTTTTGAAGAGTGGCATTTGGTTTTGCTGATGATGGCAAATATCTCGCTTCACAAAAGAAGATTTTGAAAGAAAACTATTTCAGGGGAAAATATCCACTATAGTGACTTTGTAAATATTAACTTTTTTTATTCAGTAAAACAGGTTGCAGAGAAAAGCGACTACTTTGGAGTTCTAAGTCTCCAGAGGGTCGACTTATTTAGGGATTTTAATGTTGAGTTTCTGGCAGTGGTGGAACGCAGCAGTTAACAAAAGGTCAGAAAGATATGTTACACCCAAACACAGGTGCAAAAGTACTGTTAGAGTTAAACCCTAACAACATTTGTACAACTGGAACATGGCAAATCGCAGATGAAAATGTTTAACAAGGGTAATAACTTAAAAAGTAACAAAAACTACCAAAGTTTACTCAGAGAATGGTTAGATTTGTAGCATTATAGCCGCATAAACTTCATATCATGAGTTTTACTAATTGCAAGAAAGTTAGAAAGCCTTTTAAAAGTTTTATATGTTAAATAGCAAACACCTTGATTCGATTATTAAGCATACACTACCATGGTAGTATTTTATACATAAATTATCTGCAGTAATTAATTTTATTTTACTAGTAAATTTAATCAAATCAAAAAGGCAAATTTTATTACTATTAAAGAAATTGTTTAGTATTTCTCATTATTAATTGAATTAATGTCTAGGATTCAGAAAATGCAGCCTGGGTATACGTAAAGAATGTTTTACCCACACAGAGTAAATTAATTGAGCCCACAGTGCATCTTCAAGTTAATTTACTATTTCTTCCTACAGTTTGGAACTAGGAGAATTTAAGCACCTCACAGTTAAAGGATAAAGAAGGGGTTAAATGTGCATTTGAGGAACTGAACTGTTAAGCTTTCCTGGTAAAACAACTGCTGCTTTTTGAATTGCAGATAATTAGGCTGAGTCAACTTAGCTAACCTGGTGTGTCAGCTTGGCTAAATTGGTAGTCCACTCGACTCGAGTTAAGAAGGTTGTGAGTTCAAACCCCAGCTGAGGCCTTGCGCACATGATCTGGGCTGACACTCCAGTTCAATACTGAGGGAGAGCTGCATTGTTGGAGATGATATGGATGAGATGTTAACTGAGGTCCTGCCTACCAGTTCAGGTTGATACTCAAGATCCCATGGTATAATTCAAAGGAAGAGTAAGCAACTCATCTGACCAGTACTCCTCTCTCAATCGACACCACCTAAAACAGATTAGTGGTCTTACTGTGTGGAATCTGGCTGCCATATTTGCCTAAATGAGAACAGCGACTACACTTCAAAATAATTAATTGAATGTGAAGAACTGAGAGATGTGATAAGGTGCTATATAAACTGTTCTTCTTTTAACTGTCTAGGAAGCATTGTTTTGTATGGATTCCCATAGTCAAATTAAACCAGCTATGCTAGTCTCTGCATGGGACTTAACATGTGCCTGCATGTACTTTTTCAATAGATTAATAATTATAAGTAGGCAATTGAAGGCTAACTTTGTGATCATCATCTTTATAAATCTTATAAAGCGCATGTAACTGCAGTACTTGCTGAAAGGAGCCACTTTGTAGAATGTTATACTGCTGTTGTACCACAGATACTAAGAGAGAAGAGACTGTTTGAGAACAGTGCAGTAAGTACTTTGAAAGCAATGTTAGCTGGCAGCACTGAACTATACTGCTATCAAATGAGACATGTGCACTGCCCTGCTAACTGCAGTCTGACTGCTAGGAAAATGTTAAATATTAGTAAGTTGCAGACTTCTCTGCAGCTTTCTATCATTTTTAATTACATAGGCAGTCTAGTAGATTGGCTGGGTACGTTTTAAAACTTTAAAATGTACATACATGGCTTTGTACCATTCGTAGTTATCTTGCAGTCATTGTGAAGACCAAGCATCATTTCTTCTTGCTGTGAATCCAAAATCACTTTACACCCATGTAAAATGTGTAGCATAACTATGTTCTACAAAAATGACAAATAAAAAGTAGAATCACTATTTTCTGTAATGTGCTCTTCACCACTACAATGATTTGAACAGAAAATGAACGATACTTCGTTGATACATTCTTCAATAAGTTCAGCTAAAAAAAAAAATGAACATCAGTCAGTGCTCATACAGGTCCTCATCAAAATGTACTGGCTTATCTGAAATGATCTACATCTTCGTAGTTTGTTCTGTGCTGTCAACAGACTCATTTGTCTTCCTGGTAGCACCAACCCCCCATTCAGTAATACTTGTAGGAATGTACATTCAAAATGTTCATACACTCAATTTCTTTATCTGCTAACTGGACTTTTAAATACCGCGATCTCTCAATTTGTTGGTAGCATTGTAATACCAAAAAAAATAGAAGCTTCCAAATGATAGGTAATGTTTAAGTAGTCGAAACTGTATTAGCAGTTATTATATTGATTTTTATAGGAAAACATCTGCAAAGCAGTATAGCAAACACAGTAAATGCCTAAAAAATAAATATTTCAGACCTATATTTTGTGCATTACTGCACTTGAGTTACAACCAAAAATCTACAGTACCTCATGTTTTGTATGTTATATAGGGTAATCATGGTGTGGTAGTGCTTAAGTAATTTTTTAATCACTATATATTCCAGCCTACAAATCCATATTGGCACTATCAATCTATTTAATAACATATTGGCCCAGAAATTGCTGGAAAAATAATGGTGAAATAATGGCCATTTAGTTTATAAATAATCCAACAACTTGAGGTGAAGAAGCGATATGCCATGAGTTCTGATTCTCCACAAATTGCTGGACGATTTGCGTGGCTCCGCCGTTAGCCTCGCAAGAAATGAAAAAATTGCAACCTTGCCATGAGCCTTTCCATGAAAATTCATTGCGTGTCATGAAATTGCTGGCTTTATGCCTTTAATATGAACTCATCTCGCCGCAGCCAATTAGGGCTGGTAATTCATGTCATACGGACCCGGATAATGATGTGATTTATGATCCTGACATGCCACTCAACCTTGGCCCAGAAAGGGAACAATGAAATGGGAGTCTCACTCCTACAGATAGTAAATTGTTTTTGGAGGTTTTTTAAAGCTTTTGTTATCTATCTTGGCAGTACTTTTGTGCCAGTCGCCATCCACACTCCTGTTAGTTGTATCATGCCACTACCAGGATGGTAGAAGGTAAACTAGATGGATCTTGGTCTTCTTTTATCTAGCAATTCCTATGTTCCTATGAAAGCAGTTCCACTGTACCTGATCATGGTGATCATGCTGGTTCAATATTTCATACCTCAAGAACATTTGTACATTTCACGCACTTACCCTACTAATAATTTCTCATGGACTTATACAACAATTCCCAAACACAACTGGGCTACAATGTCCTCTTCTTCTGCTTGTTCTTTAAAAAAAAATCTTATGTCTCCTTTCTGTCTCTTCGCTCTCTCTAAATCCACTCTCTCTCTTCTCCTCTCTTTATTTCTCTTTCTGTATCTAATTTGACTCTAATTTATCCTATTCCCTTTTCCGTTATTTGCTGTGTTTTTTTCTCTATCCTTTTCTTTCATTGGTTAAGGAGATTGTGCACATCATTCATGAGGCCCCAGATGTGTCATTGACATCGCTGTGTCATTATCAATTCACACTTCCACTCAATGTTTTCAAGGGGAGACTGGATAGGCACTTGAGGGAAATAAACTTGCAGGGCTACGGGGATAGAGCGGGGAAATGGGACTCACTGGATTGCTCTACATAGAGCCGGCACGGACTTGATGGGTCGAATGGCCTCCTTCTGTGCCGTTATGACTCTATGGCCTAGAAATTGGGTATCGCCCCACTTGAGGCGTTAGAACTGGCGCTGCGCAAAGTTTATAGCCAGAAGAAACTTATCGCCGCCTGACGCGATATTGGGTTGCATTGCCCCCAAAGGGGATTGAGGCGCGAATTCAGACATTGCACGGGCCTCCTAAGGCGCAAAACTTCCGGCGCTACCCAATATCGGCGTGGACGGGCACAGCGCATGTGATCTCAATTACCGATAACCATGAGACTTCTAGGCGCCGGCCGGCTCTTAAAGGGGTGGGTCAGTCAGCCTCAGCTTCCACACTCAACACCCTGTAGGCCTCAGAATCGGCGCTCTTCCTTCTCTGGCGCAAAAAACTTGGTCAGGATGGAGAAGGTGAGACAGAGAGCAGAGCGCTTCAGCACTGAAGCTCTGGAGGAGTTGGTGTCCGCAGTGGAGCGCCGTCGAGATGTTCTGTATCCTGACAATGGCAGGAGGCCGAATCAAAAGGATTACCGCCGAGCTTGGAGGGATGTTTCTCAGAGGGTCAACTCCAGCAGCATGGCGACTAGGAGCCCTGTTCAGTGCAGGAAGAAATTCAACGACCTCACTCGGGTCGTTAGGGTGAGTGTTGTTTATGCAAACTTCTGATTCCTTCCATCTGCACCTGACTTCGTGCACCCTGTTGCCATGATGCCCCAATGGCCATCTGTCAGCAAGCACCCATAGCCCTTTCTGGGCACACACATGCACATTTGACTCAAGGCATCATGTAAGGGCTCTTGCACCATGGGGGGCATGAGATGATCTCTCAAGGCATCATGTAAGGGCTCTTGCACCATGGGGGGCATGAGATGATCTCTCAAGGCATCATGTAAGGGCTCTTGCACCATGGGGGGCATGAGATGATCTCTCAAGGCATCATGTAAGGGCTCTTGCACCATGGGGGGCATGAGATGATCTCTCAAGGCATCATGTAAGGGCTCTTGCACCATGGGGGGCATGAGATGATCTCTCAAGGCATCATGTAACAGAGCTTCCCCTTCTTTCCCCTGCAGTCCAAGCTGGCGACGATCCGAAAGGACCAGCGTCGAACCGGTGGTGGACCTCCACAAGTGGTCACTCTCACGGATCTCGAGGAGAGAGTGCACCAGATTCTTGGAGGACGTCTGAGTGGTCCTGTTACCACTGCAGCTGCCGACCCCCTTCTCGACAGCGAGGGTAAGGCTCTCACCTTTTTCAGCTGTCTCCTTCCACTTGGTCCCCCCGCCAGCATGCTTTCTCAGTGTGCAGCCATGTCAGAGCCTTGCCGCAATCTGGCATGCCTTGCCGCCAACCTGACCTTTTGCTAAAGCCACTCTTCCACCTCCCTGCTTTCAGATGCTGCATCACCAGCTCGGGATCTGCGCCCTGAAGCTACCAGTGCCAGTGCCTCCGGAGGCGAGGATCAGGAGGAAGCCGGAGCATCCGTTCCAACTTCAGGGGAGCATACACATCTGCAGACTGGGGATAGTAGTTCCCTGGAGGGGAGGGGGGGGCTCTGCTGATGAGCTAGCTGCCGGAACAAGCGGCATGCAGCAGCGCGGGGGGGTAGGCAAGTTCGGCCACCGGCTCCCCGGAGGGCAAGGCAGGGAGTGATGACTGCTGCACAGAGTGCAGAGGAGGTGCATAGCCTTGCTGAAATGAGCACCCAGGCCCGGCTCAGGCACACTGAGCTGATGGCTGCAGTGGGGAGGATGCCTCAGTCGATAGAAACACTGGCAAAGAGTATGTTGGACTTTGGAGGAGCAATGGAGAGGACTGTCCAGGGCTTTGGGGCAGCAATGGAGAGGACTGTCCAGGGCTTCGAGGCTGCTATGGAGAGGACTGTCCAGGGCTTCGAGGCTGCAATGGAAAGGACTGTTCAGAGCCTCGGACAATCCCTGGAAAGGTCTGTCCAGGGCTTGTCCGAGGCAGTGGAACGGACTGCTCCGGCCTTGTCCGAAGCAATGGAAAGAACTGTCCAGGGCTTCTCCGAAGCACTGGCACCTGCCACACAGGTCCTCACTGCTGCCACGCAGTCACTTGCTGGCCTCGTCCACACCCAGATTGAGGCAACGCGAACTCTCACTGCAGCCACCCTATCTGCATCAGCTAGGATCACCCCGGGCCCTTCCAGTACCATACAAGGCCAGGAATCAGTGGAGCAGGCAATTGTGGCGGTTGAGCCGAACTGGTCCCCTCAGAGAGCCAGTGTGTCATCCGACCATGGTGCAGGTGTCCTCTCTCGGCAGGTGACCATTGCTCATGCCACCGCTGGTACATCTACATTGCAGCTGCCACCACCTACAGGGCACACTGCTTCCAGCCATGCTCAGATCAAGCAGCCTGCGTCCGCACCCTCCAAGACCAGAGGTCGGTCAGGCCGTCCCTCAGGGGCTTCTGCGCTTCCACACAGTCAGCAGGCAACCCCCAGCCTTGACCCCGCCACTGGGGTTCAATTACGTAGGAGCAGCAGGGAGGGAAGGGGCCGACCGCGAAAGAGAAGTCATTCTCCATCAAGGGGCCAGCAGTAGAGGGAGGTGCAGAGACGTTTTCTTTGGCCAAATTCAAGGACTCCCTCACCTGTTGTGATTGTTGGAAATGGTTTGTTTAGTTTTGCGGCTTTGCCGAAGAGTTAACTGTTATTTTGTTAGTTATGGTTTCTGTTGACATGACGTTGTTATGCTGGAAGGAAGGACTTTTGTGACAATAAAGAAAAGTTTTAATTTGCAATGGTACATGTAACTATTTACAGTCATGCTGGCCTTCAGAGCCTTTCAAAGATCCGAAGTGCGCAGGACGAATGACAGCCATCATTCCGCCAGAGGGGCCTGGAACCGAGTCCTGATGAGCCTCTGACGGATGGCCCTTCCACTTTCAGGAGTCCTCCCATCTTCCTCCTCCTCCTCCTGCTCCTCGTCTGCATGCTCCTCCTCCTCCTCCTCGTCCGCCTGCTCGTCCTCCTCCTCCTCCTCCTCGTCCGCCTGCTCTGCTGGACCTTGAGGGACAGCTGGCACTGGCTGGGTGTGTCGAATCGCCAAGTTGTGGAGCATGCAGCAGACGATGACGATGTGACCCACTTGCTCCGGCGTGTACTGCAGGGCTCCCCCAAATGGTCCAGACAGCGGAAACGCTGTTTGAGCACACCAATAGTGTGCTCTACAATGTTCCTGGTCGCCTGATGGCTGCTGTTGTACAGCTCTTCTGCTGGGGTGGCGGCCAAACGGGTGGTGTCATGAGCCATGGGCAGAGAGGATAGCCCTTGTCCCAAGAAGCCAGCCTCGTGGGCGAGCCGGCCCCTCAAAAAGGTCACAAACTGAGGTCTACCACAGGATGAAGGCATCGTGGCTGCTCCCTGGGAATTGGGCGTTGACTGCCATGATCGTTTGGCGGTGGTCACAGACCAGCTGCACATTGAGGGAGTGGAACCCCTTGCGGTTGCAGAAGTCCTCAGGATTGAACAATGGCGCCCGCAAAGCCACGTGTGTGCAATCAATCGCCCCCTGCACCATGGGGAAGTCCACAATAGCAGCGAAGCCCTGCGCGCGCTCCGCCTGCTTCTCTAGGCTCAGAGGGAAGGTGATGAATTGACGCCTTTGTCTATAAAGGGCAGCTGTAACTTGCCGAATGCAACAATGGACTGCAAACTGAGAGATATTCGCAATGTCCCCAGTGGCTGCCTGCAAGGATCCGGTGGCATAGAAATTGAGGGCAACAGTCACTTTAACGGACACCGACAGAGAGGTCCTGCACCGTAGATGCGGCTGCAGATCCTGAGCAAGCAGGTGACACAGCTCAGTTACAACCTCCTTCCCGAATCGGAGCCTTCGCACACACTGCTCCTCCGACATTGCAAGGTATGACACCTGCTGCCTGAATACCCTCGCAGCGTACCCTCGGATTGGCCGACCTCCATTGCCCCTCCTCCTTCTGGCCAATCACGGCCCTCTCTCCCGCCGTCTCTCTGCCCCTTCACAGTGTCCGGCCATGAGGACGTTGCCATCCAAAGCAGCTCCCATTCCGATGCCAGTCGGTCAAAACGCTGTTAGGTGTAGCGCTCCAACTGCTCCGGACAGGTTTGAAGGTCCCAAGTATTCTAAGACTAAATTCCAAAAAATCTGCTTCACAGTAGCTCACCAACTCTCTCCAGCAACGATCACAATGAACAGGCCAAGTGGCTGCAGCTTTTATGCTAGAGCTGTCCCCTTTAAATAGCGCCCCCCGACTACGAGAAGGGCCTGGTAGCGTTCCATCGAACTGTCACTAACAGCACTAGGCGCAAAGGTTCCGGGCGCCACCGAATATCCGGTCCGGGGCGCCAAAAAGGCGTTGCACACTGAAATGACGTCATGATCTGCCTGCGCCCGCGGGCGCGCGCAAAGAGTTAGCGCCGGCGCTAAAAGAATACTCAATATGGGAGGTGGTGCTATATTCACTGCGCCTGCCTGAACATTGGGTAACGCCCCAATTCTCGGGCTCTTTAGGCGCTAATCGCTGGCGCTACCAACCGAATTTCTAGGCCTATGACTCAATTTGCGGTACAAATATAGAGTGATCTGAAGGATGAGGTGAAAAGTCCAGTTCATGTTACTCACCACGACATGCGCCATTCCAGCAATTTCTGGGCCAATGAAAGTTTTGCATATAGAGTGCACTTCCTGTACGTGTCAAACTTACTTCCTGTACACTTGTCACAATTTTTCTGTCATGTTATTTTTGTCGTGATTTCCTCCTGCTATTTATTATACTGAGCTCTGATTCAGTTCTTCCAGCTGAGCCTTGAAGCTAGGTGGTCTGGTGTCACTATACTTATCCCTGATTGACTGAATGGATAATGTGATCAACTTCAGCTTTGGTCCTTCCAACATTATCTCCCATGTCTGTTACAGATCAACAGGCCTAACTTTAACAGCAGCTCTGACTAGCTATATTCCCTGCTCTGTTTCTTTTTTGAAGGTAAATTTCCAATGTGTCTTTTCTTTTTTGTGTGTGACCTTGGCCGGTCCCCCCCAATTCTTTAAGTGCCAGCCTGTTGTCCTGGCCAATCCATTCTGCTCCCTGAAGCACCAATCTGCAGTCCAGGCCAATCTCACCCCGCCCTGAACTGAAGAAGAGAAAGGAGAAAGAGAAAGAAAGATAAGCAAAGGGAAGGTGAGAAGATGAAAGAAAGCAGCAGAGGAGGAGAGAGAGAAAGACAAGGAGCAAACTGCAGATGATGCACAGAGAGAGAATCAAATCTAGAGGAGAGAAATAAAATAGGAGAAAGAGTGTGTGAGACAGAGAGTAACTGCGAGAGACAGAGAGGCTGGATGTTTGAGATAAAGAAACAAAGAGAGACAATGCGTCAGAGAGAGTCTGAGAGACACATAGGGCTGGATTTTACTTACCAAGACGAGTTGGGGGCAGGACTGCTGTTTTCCGGGTTCTAGTCCCGCCCCCAGCGACGTCCGACGCACAGATGCTATTTTCCCCTGATTGGGCTTGTTGGCCAATTAAGGGAAAGCCAGTGTCAGATGATGTCAGTTGATGACGCTTCATCTGCCAGTTTTCTTAAAGGCACATGAACCATCTATTTTTGACAGATGATTTGACAGTGTTTGACAGCATTGAGATGCTGTCAAACACTGACAATCACTGTACAAAAGTGAGCCCTTGCACTTAGGCTCTCCAACGACTCTCTCCTTAGGATAAAACAGATGGCAGCTGCAGGTAAGGGTACAGGAGCGATCTGTCACTTCTCCCAATGAGGTGAGGCTACACAAACACACCAAAGCTTGTCACCTGCAGAAAAATCTAAACACATTAAAAATGACTTTCCCAACACTTCCTTATCTCTGATGCTCACCAGTGTCCCATTGCATCCTTCACACCACTTCTGCAGCTGTCATCTAAACACAAACATTACAACAGACCCACAGCACACCTCACTTACCCGGGCGTAGTTCCCCGACATTGGGAAGCCTGCAGCAGAAGTTTAAAAATTGGAAAAAGCCTTTTAACTGCCTGTTAACTACCTGTTAACAGGCAGTTAAGTGGCTATAATCCTCTTCTCACCGCTAGGAGTCAGGTCCCTGTGCAAATCGGGGACCTGACTCCCGGGAAGGTTGGTTGGAGGCGGGTTGGGAGTGGGTTCGGGACCCACTCCCATTCTTTTTGATTTTCCCAGCAGTCCCACCTCCAAACCCGCCTCCTCAGGGCTGGCAAAATCCAGCCCATAGAGATATTTGAAGCAGAAAGACGGAGCAATAGAATATAACTTGTTACAAACCTCTCTCAGAACCCCACCCCGTTGCCCCCACTCCTCCCTAGCACATTTCTGGCCCATACTTGCCTACCATGCCATATGATCAATTTGCAACTGTCTAGTACCACCATCCCACCCATAATCCACACAAGATCCTGGGCAGTCAGTCAGCCCAGATCTCTGACAGAAGCTGGTTTCAAGCACCAAAAACCTCCATTATCCTTTATGAAACCTATATGAGTAGGCCAGTTCCCAGTACTCACGACGTGCTCAGTTTTTATGGGGCCCTCATGCAGTCAAGAGATTTGGCAGGGGACCTTAAAAGATCATTTCAATATGGCGCCTCATGTGTCCTAATTTTTTGCCCTCAAATTGCCTGATGGGATTTCAGGCACCCCATGCAGATGAGTTGTGTGAGATCAGGGAGCCTGATTTTCTAACCCATGCCTGTCCCCAGTAAGACCCCATGCACCAGTGGGACCTTGGAAAATCAGGGTTCTTGTGGCCATAGAGGACAAATTAAGTTCATACAGCTGCACTTCAGCTACAGAATAATAATGTGAATTATATGTAAGAGAGGCCAAGTGTGAGCAGTGTCATAGGAGATACACTGGTATAAATTCCCTGATGCCATTATTACTACTTCTAGTTATCAATGCAAAGGTCTTCAAGCCAAGGCACCTTTTATTCTTTACTAATATCCCATATCTTCACCCAGGAGACAACTAAAAAAAAATGCTGTATCTCTACAGCTAATAGCCGATGTAAAGGTCATGATATTTACTGGGGTGGGATTTCCAAGCAGGGAGAAGAGGTTCTGGGAACGGCGTGGAGTTTTAACTCCATGGTGTGCGTGTCTTTTTTAAACAGGTTCCCCGCCCGGAAGCTGGCCTGATTGACAGGCTTGGCTCCCTGCCGGGCGGGGAATGCTAGAGAAGAGGCCGCAGCCCAGGAGCAGGTAAGTTTGTGCTGCTCGGAGTAGCGATCGAGAATGTTAAGTCTGTGTGTTATAGTGAGAATTACTACACAGACCACAAGAGTAAATTTTAACAGGTCTTTACTAGTCGAAGGTCAGGGCTGAACTGCCCAATAAATCATTACACAGCACTTATATACCGGTGTGGTCACCACCGGTATTACAGTATACAGCAGCCAAGATAAAGTAGTGCATCTCTTAAAATAGTTCTCTTAAAGGTGGAACGGTTACATACACCACAATCCTCCCTTTTTAGCTTAACAGTATATATTCCCCATTAAACATAACATAATAACATATATACACAACTTCATGTAAAAACAGTTCACAGATTCAGTCTCTCTGGAGGCTTCCTGACTCGGTCCGGATAACGCCTCGGTGGTGTAGTAGTTTTCGGTGGTGTAGTAGGTTCCTTTGGCAAGGTCGATTCGGCTTGAATGCCAGTGTTGGGTTCATCTGGTTCCAATATCACCGGATCGGAGGTAGATACTATGGGTATCTCTGCTTCATCATTAGGCGTATAGAGTTGTGGTGTAGGTTGTCCCTTTTCGGATGACTCTATGATCTGGTCAGCATGGCGCCTTATTATGCTTTCACCAATGTCCACGGTATACATCAGCGGTCCTAGTCGTGTGCAAATAGTTCCAGGCTGCCATTTCTCGGTACGGTAGTCCCGGGCCAAAACTTGTTGACCTATCTGGAAGGTTCTAGTTGGCCTTTCATTCATGCCTTGAAATTGCCGGTTCTCTACGTCCCTTCTGATGTTTGGCTTGATCAAATCCAGCCGGCATCTTAGTCTTCTATTGAAAAACATCATGGCGGGAGTTTGGTTTGTAACCACATGTGTTGCATTCCTGTACGCAAACAAGAAGTTATCTACCTTATGTTGTAGATTTATGTCTTCATTACCCATGGCCTTTATGGCCTTCTTGAAGGTCTGGACAAACCTTTCAGCTAATCCATTGGTGGCGGGATGGTATGGGGCGGACGTGTAGTGCTTAACCCCATTGTTTTTTAAGAACTTCCTGAATTCTTCGGACACAAATTGCGGTCCATTATCAGAACAGATCTGTTCCGGCAGCCCATTCCTGGCAAATATGGTCCTTAATACTGTGATGGTTTTTTCCGTGGTGGTGGAGGACATCTTTATTACCTCCGGCCACTTGGAGTGTGCATCCACCGCGATTAAGAACATTGAGTCCATAAATGGACCAGCAAAGTCGATATGTACCCTTTGCCATGGAGATGAGGGCCACTCCCATGGATGTAGAGGGGCTTGTGGTGGGGCGTTTTGGACCTTCTGGCATCCTAGACAGCTCCTGGTCATTTCTTCGATGTCTCCATCGATACCTGGCCACCACACAAATGCTCTGGCTAGGTTCTTCATTTTCACTCCACCCAGATGCCCCTCGTGAAGCTCCTTTGGCACTTTATACTGGAGTTTGGGTGGAATCACCACTCTGGATCCACACATCAAGGTTCCTCGGCACACTGACAGCTGTTCTCTTCTTTGCGAGAATGCTGGCAACAGTGGTTCGCCATGTGCTGGCCATCCCTTCACCGTTAAATCGTAGACTCGTGAGAGAGTCGGGTCATTTCTCGTTTCCTTTTCAATGGTAGAATTTGTTACTGGTAGACATTCCACTATGGTTGAGTGGAACATCTCCACTGGGTCCACTGTAGGCGCCTCTTCTACCGTTGGCAACAGTAGGCGCGATAAACCGTCAGCATTCCCATGCTGTTTTGATCCTTTGTATTCTATGTCATATTGGTGTGCCCCTAGGAAAAGGGACCACCTCTGTAGCCTTTGCGCTGTCATAATGGGAACGCCCTTTTTAGGGTTGAATATGGATACCAACGGCTGGTGGTCTGTCAGCAGTGTAAACTTCTGGCCCTGCAGGTAATGATTAAACTTCTTTACTCCCCACACAAGGCTGAGAGCCTCCCTATCTATCTGAGCATAGTTGCGCTCAGCGGAGGTCAATGATCTGGATGCAAATGCGACTGGCCTTTCCAAGCCATTTGGCAACTTGTGTGAGAGTACTGCTCCAATACCATAAGGAGAAGCATCACAAGCTAAACAAATAGGTAGCGTTGGGTTGAAGTGAGCAAACACTTCCTCTGAGGTGATCAATGCCTTGCTTTTGTGAAAGGCCTTCTTACAGTCCTCGCTCCACTTCCATGGTACTTCTTTCTGCAAAAGAGCATTCAGCAGGTGCAGCACCGTGGATAGATTTGGCAGAAACTTATGGTAATAGTTAATCAACCCTAGGAACGACCTCAACTGGGATACATTTTCCGGAGCGGGAGCCTTCACAACAGCTTCGATCTTGTCAGGTGACTTGTGCAGCCCCTCCTGGTCAATGACATGACCACAGTACGAGATCCGTTTCTGAAAGAACTCACATTTCTGGCGATTAACTCGAAGTCCATATTCCTTCAATCTGGTGAGCACCAGTTTCAAATTTGCAAGGTGTTCCTCATCGTCATCTCCTGTAATCAGGATATCGTCCAAGTAACATTGAGTGCTTGGAATTCTCTGTAATACCTGCTCCATGGCCCTCTGCCAAATTGCTGGAGCCGAAGCCACTCCAAAAACCAGTCTATTATATCGATACAAGCCTCTGTGCGTGTTGATTGTGAGATACTGGCGCGACTCTTCCTCAACTTCCATCTGTAAGTACACTTGCGCCAGGTCTATCTTGGTGAAGTGTTTCCCGCCAGACAATGAAGCAAAGATATCCTCAATCCGCGGAAGCGGATATTGCACCGTGTGAAGCACCGGATTAACTGTGATCTTGAAGTCTCCACAGATGCGGACCTTCCCCGGTTCCCCTGGCTTGTTACTCGATGAACGCTTCATGACGGGAACAATGGGCGTGGCCCACTCACTCCAGTCCACCTTAGACAGTACTCCTGAATGTTCTAGCCCTTCCAGCTCAGCTTCCACAGCAGGTCGTATCGCATAAGGTACCGGTCTGGCTTTGAAAAATTTTGGGTTTGCATGTTCTGCAATCTTGATTTTTGCCTTAATTCCTCTCAGTGTTCCCAGTCCCTGTTGGAACACCTCTTTAGCCTCATCCAATATTCTGGACAATCGTTCAGGTTTGACATCTTTTTTTCCGGAATCTACCATTATTGCTTTTAGGGAGTGCCAGTCCATATTTATTTTCCTGATCCACTCCCGTCCCAGAAGTGGTGGACCTCCCTCAGGTAGTACATATAAGTCCATTCCTTGGTGTTCTTTGCCCTTCTGTATCACCTTGACTTTTATCTTTCCGATGGGGAATACTCTTTGCCCCGTGTATGTCTGCAATACTATCTCCGTATCCCGTAGGGGAATATGTGTGAATAACCTTTTGTAATCTTGCTTATTCATGACCGTCAACGCCGATCCGGTGTCCAATTCCATCTTCACTTGGACTCCTGCTATCTGCAGTGTGACCCAGATAGTTTGTAGGTCAGCTTCCTTACTCACATTGTGAATTCTCAGACTACCCAGTTCCTTGCTGTTGGAGTCTGAATCCGAATTCTGTTCATCCGAACTCTTCTCAGCCACCTTATGTACCTTTCTGCACTTTTCCTGCGGTGACTTTTTGTTGCTGGTCTTCTTTCCTGACCAGCATACTTTAGCTATGTGACCAAGCTTGCCACATTTTCTACATTCCTGGTTTTTAAACCAGCATTGGTTCTGATCGTGTGTTGTCTTTCCACAACGATAACATTTCGCTGTACCCAAAGCCATTTGATCTACGGTGAGTACCGCTGCCTTCAGCTGCATTTCCACAGTGCCTCTCGCTGCGGCTTCGTGCGATGCTGCAATAGTGACAGCCTTATCAAGTGTAAGATCATTCTCTTCAAGCAGCCGCTTTTGTGTTCCTTCTTTCGACAATCCACACACGAATTTGTCTCTCAGTGCCTCTGTCAGTCTTTCCCCAAACTGACAGTATTTCGCTAGCTTACGCAGTTCAATTAAATACTCCGCGTTGCTTTCCTCTTTCAGTTGCGTTCTCGCATAAAATTTAAATCGTTCCGCTAACATCAGCGGTGTGGGGTTCAAATGATTTCTCAGGACAGCAACAATATTAGCGAAAGCCTGATCCGCCGGTTTAGCTGGTGATAGAAGATGCTTCAATAGCCTGTATGTCTTCGCACCCATTGAGTTTAGTAAGGTTAGTGCTTTATCTTCATCTGATATTTTATTTGCCTTACAATAAATCTCTATGCGTTCTACATACGTGGCCCAATCTTCAACATCGGGATCGAAATCATTGATGTTACCACGCTTAGGCATCCTCGCAATCTTCTTGAGAAACAAAAAGAAATTTTTCTTTTATTTTTTTTTCAAAATGCCGGTTTACCGCGCTTGTCTTCTTCCCCCGCCTACGAAAATGGCGGCTTCCCGCATTTGCCTTTCTCCCCTGCTGGCTGTAATGGCGATTGCCGTATTGCTGTGTTCGCCCTCCCCAGCGGTTCTCAAATCGTGCCTCCCAGCCCCTCTTGCAGTTCGGTCCTTTCCCCCGGCTGCGGCTGAGTTCTCCACGGTTTTTTTATTTTCTCCCGCGCCTTACATTGTCCCGGTCGCTGCGCCTCGCGGCCTCGTTAGCTGCCCGGCCTTTTTCACCGGTCGCGGTCGAGCTCTCTCTCGACGCTGTTGCGTCTCCCAGCCCGCTTGCAGCCCGGTCTTTTACACCGGCTGCGTTTGCATTCACCGCGGCTCCCGTGCCTTACGCTGCCCCAGTCTCAGCACCTCTGGCCCCGACTTCTGTCCGGCTCTTTTCCCCGGCCGTGGTCGAGTTCTCCGCCCTTATATCCTCCGTTTTTCCCTCCCCTACTTCACAGCCAACGTGGCCGACTTGCTGCTCGTCGCTGATCGGCTTACCCACCACCGTGATAGAAGGGATGATCACTGCCTGTTGCTGATGGAAGGCTTCGTGTCAGGATTCTTCCTTTGCTCTTCAGACCCGCGTCTTTTCTCAGCAGGATGATGAGGGCGGATGCCTCCTCTCAACGCCCGTTAAACTGCCTTGGATGTATCTCTGCCGCAGGGTAAGATCGTACTTGTCGCCACTGTTAAGTCTGTGTGTTATAGTGAGAATTACTACACAGACCACAAGAGTAAATTTTAACAGGTCTTTACTAGTCGAAGGTCAGGGCTGAACTGCCCAATAAATCATTACACAGCACTTATATACCGGTGTGGTCACCACCGGTATTACAGTATACAGCAGCCAAGATAAAGTAGTGCATCTCTTAAAATAGTTCTCTTAAAGGTGGAACGGTTACATACACCACAGAGAAGTGGGGTGGGTATAGTGTGAATTCAAGGTTCAGGGGTGAGCATGGGGAGTCAGAGACTGATTGGGGCAGAGATGGTGGGGTTCAGGGAGAGATTGGGGCAGAGATGGTGGGGTTGGGGAGAGATTGGAGGGAGAGATGAGGGTTTGGGGAGAGATGGGGGGATCAGAGACAGATCGGGGCAGAGATGGGGGGTCGGGGAGAGATTGGAGGGAGAAATGGGGGTGTGGAAGAGATGGGAGAGTCGGAGAATGATCGGGGGCAGAGCTGGTGGGTCAGGGAGAGATCAGGGGAGAGATGGGGGGTCAGGGAGAGATTGGGGCAGAGATGGGGGTCAGGGAGAGATTGGGGCAGAGATGGTGGGATTCAGGGAGATATGGGGCAGAGATGGGGGTCAGGGAGAGATTGGGGCAGCGATGGTGGGGTTCAGGGAGAGATTGGGGCAGAGATGGGGGGTTCAGGGGGAGACTGGGGCAGAGATGGTGGGGTTCAGGGAGAGATTGGGGCAGAGAGGGGGGTTGGGGAGAGATTGGAGGGAGAGATGAGGGTTTGGGGAGAGATGGGAGGATCGGAGAGAGATCTGGACAGAGATGGGGGGTCGGGGAGAGATTGGAGGGAGAGATGAGGGTTTGGGGAGAGATGGGGGGATCGGAGAGAGATCTGGGCAGAGATAGGGGGTCGGGGAGAGATTGGAGGGAGAGATGAGGGTTTGGGGAGAGATGGGGGGATTGGAGAGAGATCGGGTCAGAGACGGGGGGACAGGGAGAGATTGGAGGGAGAGATGGGGATCAGGGAGAGATTGGGGCAGAGATGGTGGGGTTCAGGAGGAGATTGCAGCAGAGATGGTGGGGTTCAGGGAGAGATTGGGGCAGAGATGGGGGGTCGGGGAGAGATTGGAGGGAGAGATGAGGGTTTGGGGAGAGATGGGGGATCAGAGAGAGATCTGGGCAGAGATGGGGGGGATCGGAAAGAGATCGGGGCAGAGATGGGGCGTCGTGGAGAGATTGGAGGGAGAGATGAGGGTTTGGGGAGAGATGGAGATTGGAGACAGATCAGGGCAGAGATGGGGAGGGGGAGAGATTGGAGGGAGAGATGGGGGGTTGGGAAGAGATGGGAGGGTCAGAGAAAGATTGGGGGCAGAGATGGGGGGTCAGGGAGAGATGGGGGGATCGGAGACAGATCGGGGTAGAAATGGGGGAATGGGGAGAGATTGGAGGGAGAGATGGGGGTCGGGAAGAGATGGGAGGGTCGGAGAAAGATCGGGGGCAGAGATGGGGGTCAGGGAGGGATCAGGGGAGAGATGGGGTGTCGGAGAGAGATCGGGGCAGAGATAGTGGGTCAGGGAGAGATCAGGGCAGAGATGGGGGTCAGAGAGCGATCAGGGGAGAGATGGGGGGTCAGAGAGAGAACCGGAGGGAGAAATGTGGGTTCAGGGAAGAGTCAGTGATTGCGGGGGAGGGGTCTGATCACTTTGGAGGTTAGCAGGTTTGCTTGGTAGGCTGGGGGGAAACACTCCTGCTCTTCCTGGCCCACAAGTAGGGCTGGAAAAGCACTTACCTCTTCCATGTAGCAGTTCTTGCCTCCCTTTAGCTGTCGGGTTTCCCAAGGTCCAGGAAACCCAGCCAGCCAGCGTTAAGACTGAAACACAGATATATCTTAGGCACGCAGCTTCATTAGAATATTTAAATGAGTGACTCACCTCCTGGGAGCAGGTAGGTCGCCCACCCCCTGTCCCGCCTCCATTAAAACTGGAATTGGGTGGGTTCGAGGTGAGTTGGGTTCGGGTTTGAGATTTTTTTTACATTTTTACTTCCCACCCGACCCAAACCCACCCATTTTTGAAGGTTATAAATTTACCCCAAAACTCTTTGTAATTGACAATGGAATTATACTTTTTTTTATGCTATAACTTGTATAGGATTTATAATTTGTCAAAACCAGCGGCTTTAAAATTGCAGATCAGCGGGAACGGAGCGGGAAATGGAGCCCTTCCATTTTAACTGTTCCTCTGCTCCTATCCCACTGGTTGGGGACAGTTAAAATCGTCCCTAAAGTATCTACAAACATTTTGGGCTGGATTTTATCAATGGAGACGTGCTGGAGGCGGGACTTCTGGTTTCTGGGTTTCAGTCCCGCCTCCAGTGACGTTTGACCAACCCACACTATTTTCCCTTGATTGGCCTTGTTAAGCCCGGCCTGTGGGCTTACCGGCCAATTAAGGGAAAGCCGGTGACAGATGACGTCAGCGTATATTGCTTCATCTGTCGAAAACATTTTGACAGATGATTTGTCAGCGTTTAAGGTGAACCCTTTCACAGAAGGCTCACCAAGACCTCTCTCCTCAGCAGAAAGCAGATGGCTGCAGCATCTGCCGTTGAGATGAGGCACCTCCGGATCCTCAAAGGTTGAAGCCTGCAGAAAAAAGCAAAGGTAAGGAAACTTTTTCCAACACTTTACACTCACCTCTCATACTAGCCTGTCCACACTTGCATGCCTCACTCACCTCTACAGCTGACATTTTGACCCCTCTCACCCCTGCAGACCCACTGCTTGCCTCGCTGACCCTGGCAAGGTTCACAGCCGTCAGGAAGCCCGAAATTGCAGGCGTAAAATGGGGAAAAGCCTCAAAACTGCCTGTTAACTACCTGTTAACAGGCAGTTAATTGGCTTTAATCCACTTCCCACCTCGAGGAGACGGGTCCTTGCGCGACTCAGGGACCCACCTCCCGGGAAGATGGCACGGAGGTGGGTTGGGAGCAGGGTTGGTACTCGCTCCCAGTTTCTGCCATTTTCCCAGCAGTCCCGCCTCCATACCGGCTTCCCCAGGGCTGGAAAAATTCCCCCCTTTATTATATACATCATATAGTTACATAAAAAAAATGCAATTGAAGGTAAAATAAAGCAGCATGTTTCATGCATATCCGAGCTGAATTTGCCTCTCTCTGACTACAGTATAAAACCATCACTATAGCACATTTCAGCATTATGCAATGTAAGAAAATATCGACCTTTTTGGCAAGTTGATTTAATTAATTGCAATTACTGTAGTAGGAAAATCCTTCCGGGTGTTCCATTGACTTCTACTCACAGGCTTTGTGGAACTAAGTATTTTGTAAAAACAAAAATATCGATGGCCTTTTGATTGTTGCCTACTTTGTTATACTTAAAAATGACTTTTAAAGAATCAGGGTCAAGGATATACGTAAAATGTGAAGTAGCTTTAACTAATTTGTGAAAGTAGCTGAATTGCTGATTATCTGTTGCGCAGCAATGGGTTGAAAGACTAAAGGCATAATATCAGTAATGAAAGAGTGATAACATCTCAAGGACAGTTTGTAGCAGAGAATCTGTATTTATTAATTAATTTGATATATAGTGATGCTTTCTATTAAAATACATAGAATAATCTATTGACATCATAAAGACCATTGTGATTGTATAGGATTTTAACATCTATTGCTGATTATTTGACGATCTCAAAATCTAACATCATTTTTAGTAGAGAATATACATTTAAGAAAGGCTTAAAAAGGCTCACGCTACTGTTTTCTAATACATAACTGCATCCGATACTCAGATTAACATCAGGCTCTAATACAGATTAATATAAGTAGAGCCAAGGTTAAATTTTGGACAGTCCTTATTGTCGGCCAGAACTGTCAGAATTAATATTTATTTTATTTTTAAACACTTGGTTTGTTTTTAATTTTCTCAGTGTGATAGCCAAATTTTAAAAAGAGCTTGCTTATGTGATTATAAACACCAATTTTGGGATTAGCAGCACTCCAGGCAATGAACCACAAGTTTAAGTTGTTTAGTAAGCATAAGTCTGACTGTAAATTGACATTAGATAAGCTTGTTTCTGAAAGCGGAAATATTCATATTCATCCCGATCATGTAATTGTATTTATCAAGAGGGAAGATTAATAATGATATCCTTAATTTAAATCACCTTCATTCATTCACAGATAAATAAGTCTAAGGTACTCTTAAGTTTATTTTTTAATCGAGTGCTTGTACTGGTTGTAACTAATTTGTTTACTGAAGTACAAAAATTATGATGTTATTGTTATTTGTATTTTAACTTACAATCAACCTACAATTACAGATTTCCAGGGCTTAAACCATCCTAGATTTTAAGATATATCTGAGTGCCATTTGGCTAATGTGCTGTAATTGTGTTTAATATATGACCCTAAATCAAAGTATTCATCAAGAAATAATAGGAGCTTGTGACAAAGGTAATGCAATAATCGTAGGGGACTTTAATCTTCATATAGACTGGGCATTCAAATTGGCAATGATAGTCTGGAGGACGAGTTCATGGAATGCATTCTAGACAGTTTCCTAGAACAATACGTCTTGGAACCAAACAGGGAACAGTTATTTTAGATCTTGTATTTTGTAATTAGACGGGGTTAATTAGTAATTTCATAGTAAAGGATCCTCTGGGGAAACGTGATCATAATATGATAGAATTTCACATTGAGTTTGAGAGTAGGGTTGCAAAATTCCGGGAATTTTTAAAAGGGGAAACTTTCCATGGGAATTTTTGGGAATTTAGGGAATTTATGGGAACTTATGGGAATTTTGAGTTTTTTTGCACACTGATGGTTTTTGTCTCTGACCCTTATATTATCTTTGTCATCAAAATAGACATACTGTTCCATACAAATAAAAACAGGCGTTCAAAACTTTACTTAGGTTATAATTTTGAACTTTATTGAACCCCCACAAAAAAGACCCATCTAAAATAAAATAAAAAGAGCGTCAGCTTATTTAGCCTGTGATTTGTCCTTATTTTGTCCCTTTGAGTCTTCTACTCATGAGTCTTCCGAGTCTTCTACTCATTATTGCTCCTCCTGATTCTCTGACTCTGGCTCTGACATGTCCATTTCGTCCTCTGTGTCACTGTCTAGCTGTGTGCTGGACACTTCTGTATCTGGCTCAATAAGTTGTGGGTTCGCCCGGATAGCCACCAGTTTCTCCACTCTCTTGTTAGTCAGCCTGTTGCGCAGCTTCAGTGTGGTGTTCTTGTTCTTTGTCGTTTGCTTGGAGTTGTAGGTTGCTGCAACTACCTGTTTTCCCCTGACATACCTAACAACTTGCTTGGCTCTCTTGTACAGTGTTTCCATGGTTCTCAAACCCATGATATCCTTGAGGAGCAGGTTGAGCCCATGAGCTGAGCACCCAATAGACGTAATATGAGGGTAGGCCTCCTCCACTTGAGCCCAAGCAGCCTTCATATTCGCAGCATTGTCAGTAACTACTGCAAAGACCTTTTGCGATCCAAGATCGTTGATGACCGCTTTCAGCTCATCAGCAATGTATGTGCCTGTGTGTCTGTTCTCCTTCGTGTCTGTGCTCTTGAAGAACACTGGGAGTGGAGATGATGCAGTGTATGATGCCCTCCTCTCGTACATTTGACCACCCATCTGAGATAACTGCAACACAGTCTGCCATCTCTATTGTTTCTTTGCACTTTCCTTGGACTCTGTTATACTCAGCCTCCAGCAAATAAGTAGACAAAGCATGTCGGCTGAGAGGACAGTATGCAGGGTGAATAACATTGAACAATCTCTTCCAGTACACATTGGCTGTGAGCATGAGGGGTGAGCCTGTCGCATATACAGCTTGAGTAAGGCACTCATCTGCATACTTCTGGCTATGGTTATCCATTGTATCAAAGAACCTTCCAAGTGGGCCAGGAGTTGCTGATAAGGAGCCTGATGCTGAATGTGAACCATCATCTTCTTGAATGGAAGCAGAGGAACTCTGGGCTGACTGCTGTGAGCTTTGAGTGAAGTTGTTGCATTTGGATAATTGCTGCTGCATCTTTGTGGCATACTTTACATATGGCTTTGTACAGTGTTTGCACATGTACACAGTCTTTCCATCTTTAATGCCTGGGGTAAAATGCTTCCACACATCCAACGGTAAACATGGCATTGTTCTATGCAGAGCAATAAAGGGCATTTGTCTCTGTGTCGAACTGCGGTCGATCAGCACGATTGCAACAGGGTGAGTACATTTTTCCTGATTCTCCATGTGATGGAAGCATGACCTGTGCACGCACGGCGCTATATCACCAATAGAGGGAGCTAATCACTCATCCGCTCATCCAACCAATCAGGACACATTTGTTCACAGTCACACACAAAATTTGTAATTATTAAAACAAGCCAAGTAAGAAGATAAACATTTATTGATTAAGAAATTCCTTAATAATTAAGATTCCATCTCTGTTAGTAATTTTAAGAGAGGACCTGTGAAAAAAAATGAAAGAAATACAAAAAAAAACAATATTATGCTAGCATGTGCTTTTTTGGGCAAAATTCCCAAGCTAAACTTCCCATGGAAAATTTCCGGAAATTTACCGGAAACTTTCCACCCCTTCGCAACCCTATTTGAGAGTGACATAATTAAGTACGAAACTTAAATAAAGCCAATTACATAGGTATGAGGGGCAAGTTGGTTAAGATAGATTGGGAAATTAGATTAAAAGGTATGGGCCTAGAAATTGGGTTTTGGCTTAGCCAGGGCTTTAGCGCCGGAAATTAGTGCCGGCGCTAAGTCCCCTGCGCGCGCCAAAAATTCAGTGGCGCCGCACCCAAACGGCTGCCGGCGCTACTGAAGGGTCTTAGCGCCTGGAAAAGGGCGCTAACTGCCGTTTCGCGCCGCAATTCCGGCGCTGCGGCACCCGATGTGGTGCGGCAGGCTGGGGAAGTGCAGGCCTCCTCCTTCCATTAAGGAGGAGCTGCCTGCACCCGGCCGCGGCCCGCGCAAATCTGCTTAAAAATGAGCCCGGCACCTCGGACAAGTGCCGGGCTTGCATCTGTTCCGGGGGGGGGGGGGAGAGAAGTCCGGGGAGGGAGCTGCGGGCAGGCGGCCGGCGGGAAAGCGGCCGGCCGCCGCGGGGCCTTTAATGCGCCGGCGCTAACTGCAGTAAGGCACCTCTGACAAAACGCTGGTTGCAGCTGCCACGGGCGAGGCGGCCGCAACTCAATTTCGGAGTTCGGGCGGGTTACCACGGCAACCGGGACGCTGCACACACCGATGACGTCATCGGTGCCGGCGCAGCGCTACCGGAGCAATGCCGATTTAGGGCCCCAGGGAATTTCACTACTGGCCATAACTCCGGCGCAAGGCCCTCTAGCGCCTCAAATGAGGCGCTAAGGCTACTGAATTTTCAGCCGATGATGGTAGATCAGCAGTGGCAAACATTTAAAGAAATATTCCAAAATTCTCAATGAATATACATTCCCTTGAGAAATAAAAACTCCACAGGAAAAGTGATCCATCTGTGGCTAAATAAAGAAGTTAAGGATAGTATTAAATTAAAAGAAGAGGCTTATAATGTTGGAAAGATTAGCAGTAAGCCTGAGGATTGGGAGAGCTTTAGAAACCAGAAAGGATGACCAAAAAATTGATTAAAAAAGGAGAAAAAAGAATATGAAAGTAAACTGGAAAGGAATATAAAAACAGATTGTAAGAGCTGCTACAATGCTTCTGTTTGTAAAAAGAAAGACAGTACCAAAGTAAGCGTTGGTCCCTTAAATGCTGAGACAGGAGAAATTCTAATAGGAAATGGCAGAGGCTTTAAACGAATGTTTTGTATCTGTCTTCACAGTAGAAGATACAAAAAGCACACCAAACATAATGGGGAACCAAGGGGCTAATGAGATTGAGGAAGTTAAAGTAATTAAGATCAATAGAGGAAAAGTACTTGAGAAACTAATGGGACTAAAAGCCAACAAATTCCCTGGACCTGATGGTCTACATCCCAGGATTCTAAAAGAGGTGGCTGCAGAGATAGTGGTGCAGTGGTTGTGATCTTTCACACTTCCCTAGATTCTAGAATGGTCCCAGCAGATTGGAAGGTAGTAAATGTAACCCCACTATTCTAGAAAGGAGGGAGAGAGAAAGCAGGAAACTACAGGCCAGTAAGCCTGACATTAGTCATTGGAAAAATGCTGGAATCCATTGTTAAGGAAGTGGTAACAGTGCACTTAGAAAATCATAATGGGCTGGATATTCCGATCCCTATGGGTGTGTACGCGCTGTGTACACACCCGCAAGGACATCGGAAATGTCGGTTTCAGGCATGCACAGCGCAAGCGCTGAAAACCGGCATTTCTGATCTTGACAGCCCCTCCACCTGCCCTGGAGAAGGGTCTCTGCGGGCGGATAGTTCCGCTTTCTGGAGATGCTCTGCCTGCTGAAAACTCTTAAAATTCTTACACCTGGTAAAAGCGGGCATAAGGCCTGCTTTTACCAGGATAGGAGTTGAAAAAAGTTTTTTTAAATGTTCACTCATTTATCATTTTAAAATACTTTTTAAAAAGGTAAGTTTATTTTTAGCCCCATAAAGAACTTTAATTATGTTTTTCAAAAAATTAAATTTTTGTTAAAAATATTTAATTTTTTGTAATTTCAACTAATTTTTAAAATGTGATGTTGTTTTTTCATTTATTTAATGTTTTACAGTGTTTTTGGGGTGATTTCCATTCATATATTTGCCAGGTCTACCTATCAAGTGTATGAAGGGAGGTTCCCTTCTTTGATTGGCTCCCCATGGCCCATGTGATCCCAGGGACGCTTGCAAACTGCATGCGCCTCTGGGATACGTGGGCCCTGCGCACTTAGAGTTGGAGAGGCCCAGCATCGGAACTATATGCACCTCAAGAGCCCTCAGGTAAGTGTGTAGATTTTTTCCAGATTGGAGGCCTCTGCACGCGGGATGCCTCCAGTCGGAAAATAAGGCCCAATATGATTAGGCAGAGTTAACATGCTTTTATGAAAGGGAAATCTTATTTAACAAATTTATTAGAGATTTTTGAGGATGTAAATAGCAGGGTAGATAAAGGGGGACCAGTAGATGTACTATATTTGGAATTCCAAAAGACATTTGATAAGGTGCCACATAAAACATTGTTACACAAGATAAGGGCTCATGGGGTTGGGGGTAATACATTTGAATGGTTAATGGACAGAAACCAGAGTAGAGATAAATGGGTCATTTTCAGTTTGGGAAGTTGTAACTAGTGGGGTGCCGCAGTGCTTGGGCCTCAGCTATTTACAATCTATATTAATGACTTAGATGAAGGGACCGAGTGTAACGTATCCATGTTTGCTGATGATACAAAGCTAGGTGGGAAAGTAAGCTCTGAGGAGGACACAAAGAGCCTGCAAAGGGATATAGACAGGTTAAGTGAGTGGGCAATAAGGTGGCAGATGGTGTATAATGTGGGGAAATGTGAAGTTATTCACTTTGGTAGGAAGAATAGAAAAACAATATTTTTTTAATGGTGAGAAACTATCAAATATTGGTGTTCAGTGAGATTTAGCTGTCCTCGTACAGGAAACA
Organism: Somniosus microcephalus; assembly: GCF_052327205.1. Taxonomy (NCBI): domain Eukaryota; kingdom Metazoa; phylum Chordata; class Chondrichthyes; order Squaliformes; family Somniosidae; genus Somniosus; species Somniosus microcephalus. The sequence continues at coordinate 89,835,997 of NC_140992.1, read as the reverse complement.
GAGAAAGCTAGCATGTAGGCACAGCAAGCAATTAGAAAGTCAAATAGCATGTTGGCCTTTATTGCAAGGGTTTTGGAGTATAACAGTAAGGAAGTCTTGCTACAATTGTATAGGGTGTTGGTGAGACCACACCTGGAGTACTGTGTACAGTTTTGGTCTCCTTGTCTGAGGAAGGATATATTTGCCTTAGAGGCAGTGCAACAAAGGTTCAGTAGATTGATTCCTGGGATGAGAGGGTTGTCTTATAAGGAGAGATTTAGTAGAATGGGCCTATATTCTCTGGAGTTTAGAAGAATGAAAGGTGATCTCATTGAAACATATAGGATTCTGAGGGGGATTGACATGGTAGATGCTGAGAGATTGTTTCCCCTGGCTGGAGTGTCTAGAACTAGGGGTCATAGTCTCAGGATAAGGGGTCGGCCATTTAAGACTGAGATGAGGAGGAATTTCTTCACTCAGAGGGTTGTGAATCTTTGGAATTCTTGACCCCAGAGGGCTGTGGAGGCTGAGTCTTTGAGTATATTCAAGGCTGAAATAGATAGATTTTTGAACTACAGGGGAGTCAACAGGCAGAAAGTGGAGTTGAGGTCAAAGATCAGGCTTGAGGGGCCGTATGGCCGACTCCTGCTCCTAATTCTTATGTTCTTATTAAATACTGTCATGATGGTGGAACAACTGCTGTCTTTCAGATTCAATTTGTTTTATCTATTTTTTAAATACAGTATTTAATGCAATCATTGGCACTTTATTACAACTCTCTGAAACATCCCAAAGTGCTTCATGTGCATGAATTACTTTTTGAAACGTATTTTTTTGTGGGAAAGTGCAGCAGTCCAGCACAGTGGTGTGTGCAAAGAAACACATGATCAATAGCCGGTCAGTCTAGGTTTTGGTGGTACAATAGCAAAATACTGCGGATGCTGGAAATCCAAAATAACAACAGAAAACGCTGGAAAAACTCAGCAGGCCAGGCAGCATCCGTGGAGAGAGAAACTGAGTTAACGTTTCAGGTCGAAGACCTTTCATCAGAACTGGAAAAAAGCAGGAAATGGAATAGATTTTAAAGCAAGTTTAGGGGCTGGGAAAAGGGGGAGGGGATGAAAGAACAAAAGGGAAGGTCAGTGATAGGACAGAAAGCAGGAGAGATTAAGAGACATTGAGAGACATTAAGAGATATTCAAGGCAAGAGGAGGTGGTAATGGGACAGGTTACAGAATAAAGGATGGCTCTAGATGAAGTCTGAATTGCACTGGCAGAATGAAGGACAGCTGCCATGTGGGAGGGAAGAAAAAAAGGCCAAACAAAAAGTGTGGATAAAAATATATGTGACAGGGGCCGAGGTTATGATCTGAAATTGTTGAACTCTATGTTGAGTCCAGAGGGCTGTAGAGTGCCTAATCGAAAGATGAGGTGCTGTTCCTCGAGCTTACACTGAGCTTCCGTGGAACAATGCAAGAGGCCGAGGACGGTGAGGTCTGAGTGGGAATGGAGCGGTGAATTAAAGTGACAGACCATCGGGAGCTCGGGGGTTCCCCTTACGGACTGAACGGAGGTGTTCCGTAAAGCGGTCACCCAATCTGCGTTTGGTCGCCCCAGAGTAGTGTTGTTTGAGGGAGGGGAAGTTGGTCAGAACTCCCCGCTCCTCTTCAAATGGTACCATAGTATCTTTAACATCACCTGAACCATCAGAACAGGCAGTCAGGGCCGCACTTTAAAGTCTCATCTGATGGGCAATGCCTTTGACAATGCAACACTCCCTTAGTACTGCACTAAACCGTCAGCCTAGAGAATGTGCTCAAGGCGTGGAGTGGGGCTTGAACACATAATAATTTTCTGGCTCAAAGGTAAGAGTGCTATCAACTGAGCCAAGCTGACACCAAACACGCTACCATACAAATAACTATGTTCCCCCAATAACCCACTGCCCATCCAAGTATCATTCTAAATCACATGCTGCTCCCACCTTAACCTCACCCACTGCCTAACAAACCACCAAGCCCCTGTCCCTCACTGCTCAACCTAAACACCTGGCCAAGTAACAGCCCTACTTGTAGAGCCATGAGACCTGCAAATTCACCATAAAACATATAAATGTTACACAATTAAGAAATATTAAAATAAACACGTTATTCTGTCTACAAATAAAATAATAGACACTTTCAGTATTCAGGTTCTTAATGTTGTGGTCATATTTGTCAATTGCAGCAATAGATCATACAGAAGGTGACTAGAATTGTTTACAAATCATTTCTGTTATCACTGTTTCTTTTCTACTTTGAAAGAAAAGAATGAAACATTGGCCCGGATTTTGCGCTCTCGATGACGACGTATGCACAGCGTACGCAAAAACTCAGAACTTGTGATCTGTCAAGGTTCGCCTTGACAGATCTACTGCACCAAACCAAAAATCACTTTCGCCGGTGCAGTACTGCCCAGCAAATGCCCACAAAACTCTTATGCCTGGTAAAAGCAGGCATAGGGCCTGCTTTCACCAGCGTAAGGGTTAATGTAAATCTTAAATTAAATTTTTTTTAATGAAAATCATGCACAAGCTTTTAAAATTAGTTTGTGTAAATTTTGGCCTGAATTAAAATATTTCCTTCATCGTCGCTGGGTCAAACTCCTGGAACTCCCTACCTAACAGCACTGTGGGAGTACCATCACCACACAGACTGCAGAGGTTCAAGAAGGAAGCTCACCACCACCTCCTTAAGGGCAACTAGGGATGGGCAATAAATGCTGGCCTTACCAGCGATGCCCAGATCCCATAAGAGAATAAAAAACATTTTTTAATTATTAAAAAAAATTAAATTGTTACTGTATATGCTTTATTGAAGGGACTTTTAATTACATTTGAAAATAGAAACATTTATTTTTATTCCAGTTATATAAATTATTTAATTATTTGGAGATTCCTCATAGGCTTATGGGATTCCGTTCCGTAAATGGAATTCCATAAGCATATTAGGAATCCTCTTTTCTGATTGGAGGACCTGGCTCACGTGAATGTATTTATCAGAGCAACAAATTTCCATACAAGCATTTTGCAAAAATGTTCATTCTCACTTCTAGTAATGCAGTGATTGATCTATGCTGGTGAGATTTATGTTAAGAAATACTAGCACTCACCATCCAGTCAGTTTACCATTATCAATATTTGTAACTGAAAAACATTGTAAAGTGGTATTGTTATTAATCTAATATTAAATTTCAAAGAAAAACATTTGTCCTTTCTCTGTTACGGATGGTGTAGTTTTTAAACCCGGTCTGAATAGTTCTAAATTCTGTGCATAAGAAAACGCTAGTGCAAGACTTAATGTAAGACTGTGGTGAGTCTAAAGTTAATTGGATCTCCCCTCTAAGAATGAGTACTTTCCCAACATGGGAGAAAGACTGAAACTGATGTAAAATCAGCCAAACACAGATTTGCTTACATAAGAATAGTAACCATACTCCCCAAGAAAAATAATTCATTGCATGAATCTCTTCAAGCCATTTTGATGCAATAAGGTACTATATCAAGGCAAATATTTATTTTATTTATTCCATCCAAAATACACTTTTCTACCTGGTAAAACTTGGATGGGAAATTTATCAACATCTGAAAAATCGCTCCATTATCTGTAAATTAATTACTGTATTTATATTTATATTTTCACATTGTATATACTAGTGGCCCAGAAATTCAGGTCGGAGGCTTCCCGCGGGTGCAAGCCTCCGACCAGCACTTAGCTTGCGCGCCGGCCGTTGAGCTGTGAGCCCCCGTGGAATTGCGATCCTGGGCCTCCTCCAACTGCCGGCGCGCAGTGCTTGCGTATCCCAGGGGCGCAGTTAGCTCGATGTGTCCCCTGGGATCACGTGGGCCATGGAGAGCCAATGGTAGCAGGGAATGCTTCATTCATAAGTTTGACAGGAAGGGTTGTCAAACCTATCAATACTATAAGCCCCAAAACATCACTAAAACCTCAACTAATTTTTTTTTAATCACATTTTTTAAATCTATATATATAAAATAGCTCTTCTGTCCTTCCATCTGTCTGTCTGTCTGTCTGTCTGTCTGTCTGTCTGTCTGTCTGTACTTTATACACTCAAAAGTTATAGAGCGTACCTACACATGTGTTATATCAAAAGAAAGCTTATGTTTCCGGAATGGTCATAAGCATATTTACTTTTTGGTCAGACAAAAATTGTTCAGACGGTATCCAACAAATGTTCAAAATTCCGCTCATTATCCGCTCATTAGCATTGAGTGACGTGAAGGTTGACCAATCGTACAGTCAAGCGACACGACGGTTGACCAATCGCTGCATCACAGGGGCGGGTTCATTGCGTGTGCGGACGGGCCATCCTAGAGTTGAGTGACGTGATGATTGACCAATCCTACAGTTCAGTTACCTGACGGTTGACCAATCGGTGTGTGTGTGGACGGGCCTAATCCTTCTGAGCTGAGGTGAGTGGCCGCCATCTTGATTCCTAAGTTGATTTTTTTCCCCACTTTCTGTACACAATTAAATAGTTTTTTAAAAAAGTAAATTAATTTCTAAAGACTTTTTGTAAGCTGATTAATTTTCCTATCTTTCACTCTCTTTTTTTGCTGCCCGGGGACTCGGGCTTTCCCCCCCTCTACTAGGCCACAGACCCAGCTGCAACCGGCAGTCTAAAGCCCGCTCAGGCCCTATCCTGGGGCTCGGGAGGGCGGAGGGTTTTCTATAAATGAAGTGACTGCTGCCAACGACTGGAAGCTGCGGTGAGTGACTGGTGCCAACATCTAGAAGCTGATATTGATGTTTCTGCTTCTCCCCCACACCCACAGAGCCTGCTCCGTTGAGCGGCGGCGTCTCTCTCTCTCTCTCTACCCGCGCGGCGCGCAGGCCCAGCCGCAATCAGCGGTCTTGAAGCCGGCTGGGGCGGGGGGCCAATGCTCGGGAGGGCGGGGCTGGCCAGTGCTCGGGAGGGCGGGGCTTGGGAGGGTGGGGGGCGGGGCTCGGGAGGGCGGGAAGGGGGGGAAGGGCTACCCCGGCAACCGGGCCCGGCCCTCTCTCACAGCCTCAAGCCGGCTCACGCCCGGTCCCGGCTCCATTTGCGGCCGCGGGCTGGGGACTCGACCTCTCTCTCTCCTTCCCTCTGTCTCTCCCCCCTCCCCCCCCTCCTCCCTCTCCCCTTCCCCTCTCCACCTCCCCTCTCCCCTCTCCCCCCTCCCCCTCCCCTCTCCCCCCTCCCCTCTCCCCTCTCCCCCCTCCCCTCTCCCCTCTCCCCTCTCCCCCCTCCCCTCTCCCCCTCCCCTCTCCCCCTCCCCTCTCTCTCCCCCTCCCTCCCCCTCTCTCTCTCCCCCCTTCCTCCCTCCCCCTTTCTCTGCCCCGTCCCTCCCCTCTCTCTCTCCCCCCTCTCTCTCTCTCCCCCCAGTCTCTCTCTCCCCCTCTCTCTCTCTCTCTCTTCTCCCCCAGTCTCTCTCTCTCCCCCCAGTCTCTCTCTCTCTTCTTCCCCCAGTCTCTCTCTCTCTCTCTCCCGTCTCTCTCTCTCTCCCCCAGTCTCTCTCTCTCTCTCTCTCCCCCAGTCTCTCTCTCTCTCTCCCCCAGTCTCTCTCTCTCTCTCTCTCTCTCCCCCAGTCTCTCTCTCTCTCTCTCTTCCCCCCAGTCGCTCTCTCTCTTCCCCCCAGTCACTCTCTCTCTTCCCCCCAGTCGCTCTCTCTCTTCCCCCCAGTCGCTCTCTCTCTTCCCCCCGCCGCTCTCTCTCATCCCCCCAGTCGCTCTCTCTCTTCCCCCCAGTCGCTCTCTCTCGTCCCCCCAGTCGCTCTCTCCCTCTCTCTCTCTGTCTCTCTCTCCCTCTCTCTCTCTCCCTCTCTCTCTGTCTCTCTCTCTTCGCCCCAATCTCTCTCTCTCTCTCTCTCCCCCAGTCTCTCTCTCTCTCTCTCCCCCCCAGTCTCTCTCTTCCCCCCAGTCACTCTCTCTCTTCCCCCCAGTCGCTCTCTCTCTTCCCCCCAGTCGCTCTCTCTCTTCCCCCCAGTCGCTCTCTCTCTCTCTTCCAACAACAACATGCCCTCAAAAAACCCTCGGCACCACCGGACACTTCAGCTAGTCTATCTATATATATAAAAGGATAGTGGTGTCTGTCTGTATGTATGTCTGTCTGTCTGTCTGTCCGCTATACACTCAAAAGTTATAGAGTGTACCAACACATATGTTATATCAAAAGAAAGCTGATGATCAGGGGAGTGTCATAGGCATATTTACGTTTTGGTCAGACAAAACCTGTTCGGACAGTATACAAAAAACTTTCAAAAATCCTCAAAAATCCGCTCATTAACGGTTGACCAATCCTACCGCTCATTAGCGTTGAGTGACGTGATGGTTGACCAATCCTACAGTTCAATGACCTGATGGTTGACCAATCGGTGCGTCACAGGGGGCGTTTCATTCCATGTGTGGGTGGGCCTAATCCTGCAGCCTCCCCAAATGTCGCCGAACGTTGCCGCCATTTTTTTAATACCGACAGCGGCAGCACCAGCACAACAAACCTCCACATTGCGGCTCCGGCACAGTATCCCACTCCCGCTCAGTGTTTCAGCAGGATTCTTGAGCAAAGGTGCAGAGAGACGACTTCCCTCCTCACTCCTGTCAACTTTATTCAAACCTCAAGCGGCGGCAGCTGGCCGGAGACATTAACTCCTCAAGCGGCGGCGGCCGGCCGGAGCGGATCAGCGATGGTGCGCGGTGCGGGCAGGCCCAATGGGCGTCCGGGGCCGGGGACTCGGGCTTTCCCCCCCTCGGCCCGGTCCCGGGGCTCGGCTCCGTTTGCAGGCGCGCGCCTGGGACTCAGCCTTTCCCCCCCTCGACGGTGGATGAGCTGCCTGCAGGCCTCAGGCCTCGAAGCCTCGGCCTCTCCTCACCAGCCACGCCTGAGCTAGGCACCGCCCGTCCCGCTGGGCCCAATTCCAAACCAGCGGCCCATGATCGCTGCCATCTTGGTGAAGGCGGGCGGGACGGAGCAGAGCGCAGCCATCACCGCCATCTTTGATCATGGCAGCACCTCAATGTGGGGAAACAACAGCACCATATTTGATCCTGCTGGCATGACAATTTCCTCGTGACGCCATCTTTGATCATGGCGGCACTTCAATGTGGGCCCCAACAACGCCATCTCTCTCTCTCCTTCCCTCTCTCTCTCTCTCCTTCCCAAATATTTTGTATCAGTCTTTACAGTAGAGGACACTAAAAATATCCCAACACTGGACAAACAGGGGGCAATGGGGGGGGAGGAGCTAAAGACGATTAAAATCACTAAGGAGCTGGTACTCATTAAAATAATGGGACTTAAGGCGGATAAATCCCCCTGACCTGATGGCCTACATCCTAGGGTCTTGAGAGAAATGGCGGTAGGGATTGTGGATGCATTGGTGATTATTTTCCAGAACTCCCTGGACTCAGGAAAGGTCCCGGCAGATTGGAAAACTGCTAATGTAACACCCTTATTTAAGAAGGGAAGTAGTCAAAAAGCTGGAAACTATAGACCAGTTAGCCTAACATCTGTGGTTGGCAAAATGTTGGAGTCCATTATTAAGGAAACAGTAACAGAGCATTTGGATAAACATAATTTAATAGGACAGAATCAGCATGGTTTTATGAAGGGGAAGTCATGTTTGACAAATTTGCTCGAATTCTTTGAGGATGTAACATACAGGGTGGATGAAGGGGAACCAGTGGATGTAGTGTATTTGGACTTCCAAAAGGCATTTGACAAGGTTCCACACAAAAGATTACTGATCAAGATAAGAAATCACGGGATTGGGGGTAATATACTGGCATGGGTGGAAGATTGGCTATCTAACAGAAAACAATGAGTTGGGATAAATGGTTCATTCTCGGGCTGGCAATCAGTAACTAGTGGTGTTCCACAGGGGTCAGTGCTGGGACCCCAACTCTTTACAATCTATATTAAAGATTTGGAGGAAGGGACCGAGTGCAACATATCCAAGTTTGCCGATGATACAAAGATGGGAGGGAAAGCAATGAGTGAGGATGACATAAAAAACCTGCAAAAGGACATAGACAGGCTAAGTGAGTGGGCAGAGATTTGACAGATGCACTATAATGTTGGAAAGTGTGAGGTTATGCACTTTGGCAGAAAAAATCAAAGAGCAAGTTATTATCTAAATGGAGAGAAACTGCAAAGTGCTACAGTACAAAGGGATCTGGGGGTCCTGGTGCATGAAACACAAAAAGTTAGTATGCAGGTGCAGCAGGTGATCAGGAAGGCCAATGGAATCTTGGCTTTTATTGCAAGGGGGATGGAGTATAAAAACAGGGAACTCTTGCTGCAGTAAAAAAGGTATTGGTGAGGCCACACCTGGAATACTGCATGCAGTTTTGGTTTCCATATTTAAGAAAAGATATACTTGCTCTCGAGGCGGTTCAGAGAAGGTTCACTCGGTTGATTCCGGAGATGAGGGGGTTGACGTATGAGGAAAGGTTGAGTAGGTTGGGACTCTACTCTTTGGAGTTCAGAAGAATGAGAGGCGATCTTATTGAAACATATAAGATTGTGAGGGGGCTTGATCGGGTGGATGCGGGGAGGATGTTTCCACTGATGGGTGAGACTAGAACTAGGGGGCATAATCTAAGAATAAGGGGCTGCCCTTTCAAAACTGAGATGAGGAGAAACTTCTTCACTCAGAGGGTAGTAAATCTATGGAATTTGCTACCCCAGAGAGCTGTGGAAGCTACAACATTAAATAAATTTAAAATGGAGATAGACAGTTTCCTAGCAGATAAGGGAATTAGGGGTTACGGGGAGAGGGCAGGGAAGTGGACGTGAGTCTAGATTCGGATCAGCCATGATCCTATTGAATGGCGGAGCAGGCCTGAGGGGTCGTATGGCCTACTCCTGCTCCTACTTCTTATGTTCTTATGTTCTTATGTTCTCTCTCTCTCTCTCCTCTTCCCTCTCTCTCTCTCTCTCCTTCCCCCTCTCTATCTCTCCTTCCCCCTCTCTCGCTCTCCTTCACAGACAGACAGACAGACAGATTCATTTATATATATAATAAAATATTTTTTCTATTTTCATTACAGCATGGCCCCAAGAAAACCTACCAGAGTTGGACGCACCACTTCTGATGCATACCGAAAAAAGGCTCGCAGAGCCTCAGAGACTCCTGACCAGACTCAGGCACATCAAGCTGCTGACCAGGCGAAACATACCCAAGCCAGAGCCTCAGAGACTACTGACCAAACTCAGGCACGTCAAGCTGCTGACCAGGCGAAACATACCCAAGCCAGAGCCTCAGAGACTACTGACCAAACTCAGGCACGTCAAGCTGCTGACCAGGCGAAACATACCCAAGCCAGAGCCTCAGAGACTACTGACCAAACTCAGGCACGTCAAGCTGCTGACCAGGCGAAACATACCCAAGCCAGAGCCTCAGAGACTACTGACCAAACTCAGGCACGTCAAACTGCTGAGCAGGCGAGACATGCCCAAGCCAGAGCCTCAGGGACTCCTCACCAGACTCAGGCACGTCAAGCTGCTGAGCAGGCGAGATATGTCCAAGCCTCAGAGACTCCTGACCAGACTCAGGCACATCAAGCTGCTGACCAGGTGAAACATACCCAAGCCAGAGCCTCAGAGACTACTGACCAAACTCAGGCACATCAAGCTGCTGACCAGGCGAAACATACCCAAGCCAGAGCCTCAGAGATTACTGACCAAACTCAGGCACGTCAAACTTCTGAGCAGGCGAGACATGCCCAAGCCAGAGCCTCAGAGACTCCTCACCAGACTCAGGCACGTCAAGCTGCTGAGCAGGCGAGACATGCCCAAGCCTCAGAGACTCCTGACCAGACTCAGGCACATCAAGCTGCTGATCAGGCGAGACATACCCAAGCCAGAGCCTCAGAGACTACTGACCAAACTCAGGGACGTCAAGCTGCTGACCAGGCGAGACATACCCAAGCCAGAGCCTCAGAGACTCCTGACCAGACTCAGGCACGTCGCCAGGCCGCCAATAGACGCAGGGGCATTGCCAGAGCTGACATTTGGAGTCATTGGCTCGGAGCAGCCTTCTCCTATAGACCCACCATCACATATGAAGCCGACCCCACAGTCATCATTGGCAAGATGACCATCATTTGCCCTCATTGTGGCGCTCTGAAGTGGGAAGGGGAAATTGATGGGATATGCTGCAATGGAGGAAAGGTTAAACTTCCAACACTAACAGCTCCACCTGAACCCCTACACGCACTTCTGTTCGGCCGAACTTCAGCTTCAACACATTTCCTCACTCACATCAGAAAGTACAACAACTGCTTTGCAATGACCTCTTTCGGTGCAAACAGAGTGCATGAATCAGGATTTTGCCCAACTTTTAAAGTTCATGGACAGGTGTACCATACAGCTGGCTCCCTACTTCCTCTACCAAACGAAAGACCTCAGTTTCTCCAAATCTACTTCTTGGGTGATGCCGAAGAGCAAGCCAATCGCCGCAGGGAAGCTGCTGTTTACCCCACACAACAACACCAAATCAAGCTTGAAACTTTGCTTCGGTTACAGCAGATGCTTCATCAGCAAAACCCATATTTTAAGAGCTTCAAAACAGCCATTGAAAAAACAACAAATGAAGACCTCAAAGTTGTCATCAAAGCTGACAAGACTCCTGCAGGTGAACATGAGCGACGCTTCAATGCTCCGACCACAAATGAAGTAGCCATTGTCATCGTGGGCCAAGAATTTGAACAACGGGACATTGTCTTGCATATGAGAGGTGGTCCACTCAAAAGAATTTCTGAGCTTCGCAGGTCATATGATCCTCTGCAATACCCGCTTTTGTTTTGCCATGGGGAAGATGGATACGATGCCTATAACAAGATCCCACATGTTGACCCCAAAACTGGTGTGCCACCATCAGCCCAAAGGCAAAAGATGGTTTCTGCCATGGAATTCTATTCATACAGGCTGATGGAGCGACAAACTGCTTCAAACCACCTGCTTCAGTGTGGAGGACTTCTCCACCAGTTCCTCACTGACATGCATGCAAAAATAGAAGGAGAGCGGCTTAATTGGTTCCGGAATAACCAAAATCATTTGAGAGTCACAGACGATATACACTTACGAGATGCTGTGGCCAATGATGGCAACACTGAGGACATTGGTCAACTGGTCATCCTACCATCCACCTTCGTTGGAGGTCCTAGGTACATGCATGAGCACACACAAGATGCCATGACCTATGTCAGAAACTATGGCAGACCTGACCTCTTCATCACCATGACTTGCAATCCCCAATGGCAGGAGTTCCCACCCAAAGCTGGTACTGAAAGGCATGAGCTCATAGCACGGGTCTTCAACCTCAAAGTTAAAAAACTGCTCAAACTCCTGACTGTGGGAAAACTTTTTAGTGCACACCATTGCTACATGTACAGCATTGAGTGGCAGAAGAGAGGACTTCCTCGTGTTCATCTTTTACTCTGGCTTCAGGCAAAGATTCACCCCAATCAAGTTGATTCCTTCATCTCTGCAGAGCTACCCGATAAGGACCAGGATCCAGTCCTCTTTGATGTTGTTGTAAAAAATATGATTCATGGTCCTTGTGGGCGACACAACCCTTCTTCTCCCTGCATGAAAAACAATGCATGTACAAAAGGGTACCCAAAGCCACTCCGTGAAGAAACTCAGCATGGGGATGATGGCTATCCTTTGTACAGGAGAAGGGGCAAAGAGAGTGGAGGTTTCAGCACTGAGATAAGAATGTGAACTCGAAAATCTAGCGACTCAGGTCAACCTGGTCCGTCAAATCAGATAACACAGCAAAGACAGACATTTGAAGTTGACAACCGTTGGATTGTTCCTTACTGTCCACTCCTATCCAGGCTCTTCAAATGTCATATCAATGTGGAATACTGCCACTCAGTTAAGTCTATCAAATATGTGCGCAAGTACATCCATAAGGGCAGTGACCAACCTGTCTTTGATCTTCAACCGGCTGGACAGCAGAATCAAAATGATGAGATCACCACACATCTGATGGGCCGTTACATCTGCAGCAATGAGGCAGCCTGGCGAACTTTTGGATTTGACATCCACAACCGTTACCCCACTGTCACTAAATTGGATGTTCACTTGCAAAATGGACAAAGGGTTTTATCCCGACCAGGAAATGCCAGCCAACGTGCCGAGGAACCTCCAAAGACAAAACTTACAGCATTCTTTGAGTTGTGCCAAACGAATGACTTTGCCAAGACACTTTTGTATCATCAGGTGCCCAAGTACTACACCTGGCAGCCAAACAAGACATGGCGGGCTCGGCGCCCTGGAGCAGGTCAGAAGGAAGTTCATGGTCATACAGGGATGTACTCATCAGATGCACTTGGCAGAGTCTACACGGTCCAACCAAACAACACAGAGTGCTTTCACCTTTGTCTACTCCTCCATAACGTTGCTGGGCCAACATCATTTAATAACCTCAAGACTGTCACTGGCCATCTATGTGACTCCTTTCAAGAAGCTTGCCGCAGGAGAGGACTCATTGAGGATGACATTCATTGGCATGCGACGATGACAGAAGCTGCTCTGTCTTACTCCCCCAATAGGCTACGAAACCTCTTTGCCATTATAATTGCCCTCTGCAGCCCTTCCAACCCGATGCAGTTGTGGGAAGATCACAAAGACAGCCTCACAGAAGACATCTTACACCAACTCAAGACAGCCAACCCCACAATGACGCTGAACTTCACTGATGCAATGTACAATCAGGTATTGATCCTTCTGGAGGACAAGACTTTGGCATTGGCTGGCAAGTCTCTAACTAAGTTGAACCTTCCATCTCCCAATAGGAATGATTCTCCAGGTCTCAACAGAGAGGTCCTCAGGGAAACCACCTACAATGTTGAGGAACTGACCTCCTTTGTCACTGTCACTGAACCTAAATTGGTTCCAGACCAGAAAGAGACATACAGGTTGGTTGTGGATATGGTGCAAAACAATGCAGGTGGCATTATCTTCCTCAATGCACCTGGTGGAACAGGAAAGACATTCCTGATCAATCTTTTACTGGCCATGGTTCGCTCTAAGGGATACATTGCACTGGCTGTTGCCTCATCAGGAATCGCTGCAACTCTTTTCCAAGGAGGTCGCACTGCCCACTCAACCTTTGCTCTCTCTCTGGATCTGACAACACAAGAACACCCAGTCTGTAACATTAGCAAAGGAACTGGTGCTGCTGAGTTGCTTCAAAAGTGTAGACTCATTGTGTGGGATGAGTGTACAATGGCCCACAAGAGGGCACTTGAAGCACTCGACAGAACTCTTCAAGATCTGAGAGGCAACAATAGGCTGATGGGTGGCACCACCCTGTTGCTGGCAGGTGATTTCCGCCAAATCCTGCCAGTTGTCCCCAGAGGAACTCCAGCAGATGAACTCAATGCATGTCTCAAGGCATCCCATCTGTGGTCAAATGTGCAAACAGTCCATTTGACCACAAACATGCGTGTTCATATGCATGGTGACGAGATGACAGAATCCTTTGCGCAACTTTTGCTACAATTGGGAGAAGGAAACTTGCCAATTGACAGCAGTGGTCAAATCACAATTCCTCCAGGCTTTGGCAGTCAAGTCAAAACAGTTGATGAGTTGATCTCACAGGTGTATCCAGACCTCCTCAATCACTTCAAAGATCCCGAGTGGCTGTGTGAACGGTCAATACTTGCACCCAGGAATGATACTGTCAAAAACATAAACATGCTCCTTCTTCAAAAACTCCCTGGCCAAGAGCAAATTTATAAAAGCGTTGATACTGTTTGTGACAGTGCTGATGCGGTACACTACCCCACTGAGTTCCTCAACTCATTGCAGCCTTCAGGAACGCCTCCTCACACACTGGTACTGAAGGAAGGCACCCCCATCATGCTCCTAAGAAACATATATCCACCAAAGCTGTGCATTGGAACCAGACTGGCAGTCAAAAAGCTCATGCCAAATCTCATTGAGGCTACCATCATCTCAGGCTGCGCCAGAGGGGAGGATGTTCTCATTCCTCGAATTTCAATATACCAACTGACTTGCCATTTCAATTCAAATGGCAACAGTTTCCTGTGACAATTTCTTTTGCAACGTCAATCAACAAGGCACAGGGGCAGACTTTGAAGGTTGCTGGCATCAACTTACTCACGCCCTGTTTTTCACATGGCCAGTTGTACGTGGCATGTTCAAGAGTTGGTGCATCAAAGAATCTGTTTATTTTAACACCCTCACGATAAACAGAAAATGTTGTCTATCAACAGGCTCTCCAATAACGCAGAGTGCTTTCACCTTCATCTACTCCTCCATGAGGTTGCTGGCCCAACATCATTTAATCACCTCAAAACTCTCACTGGCCATCTCTGTGCCTCCTTTATAAAAGCTTGCCGCAGGAGAGGACTCATTCAGGATGATATTCATTGGCATGCAACGATGACAGAAGCTGCTCTGTCTTACTCCCCCAAAAGGCTACGAAATCTCTTTCTGGCCATCCTTCGCTCTAAGAGATTCATTGCACTGGCTGTTGCCTCATCAAGAATCGCTGCAACTCTTCTCCAAGGTGGTCGCACTGCCCACTCAACCTTTGCTCTCCCTCTGGATCTGACAAGACAACAACACCCAGTGTGTCACATTACCAAAGGAACTGCTGCTGCTGAGCTGCTTCAAAAGTCTAAACTCATTGTGTGGAATGAGTGTACAAAGGCCCACAAGAGGGCACTTGAAGCACTCAACAGCACTCTTCAAGATCTGAGAGGCTGCATACCTACTACAAGATTACACATCTAACAGTGTAATGTTGAATACATTTATTGATTACAAAATCACTCTGTACAATACCAACCCTATTGGGTTTGCAAACCTTTACCAGAGGGAGTATTCACTCAGTCTTTCGTTGTAACTCCAGCATATTGTCAAATGTTCTATTGTTCTACATTATTGGAATAAATGTTCACTGTTGATTTCTAAACTGACCTCTAAATGCCTCAGATAGAATCTTTTATTTCCCTATTCAACTCATACACTGATCTTTGTGAAAAATGTAATATCACTCCTGGGTGCTTAGGAAGAGTTCTTCAATCCCAACAGTTTAAACAACAGTTTTATAAACATGCCACAGGGTTCTTAAGTTCTCTCAGCACCACCGGGCACTCCAGCTAGTAAACTATAAATTACATGAAATAACTATTTTAAACAATAATTTAATTTTTTTTTTTAATTAATTACATTTTCTAACGGAGCTAAAAATAAACTTACCTTTCTTTAAAGTATTTTAAAATAATATACCTGTGGAAAAAATGTTTTAATTTTAATTAGTTCACCACTTACCTTGTTAAAAGCAGGCCTTGCGACTGCTTTTTACATGTCTAACTTCTGGAGACTTACCTTCCCGGAGAAACCTGGAAAAAAAACGTAAGTTCAATGCGCACGCACTGCCTCTCCTGCGCATGCATTCCACCTCTTAACCCCTTCTTTCTGGGGAACGGAAGTGTCGGTTTCCCACGCATGCGCAGTGTATGCACAAAACCGGCACTTCTATTGGGCTTACGGGTGAGTACCCCATGCGTACTCACCCGTGGAGACCCGAATTTCTGGGCCATTATGTTTTAAATGAGTTATGCATGAATTGACTATCTAAAGAACAGCAGGATGTGTACTTAATTTTCACTATTTATATGCCAACACTTGATATTCCTTTCAAGTTGTATACACTTAAAAATCAAATATAGTACATAAGCATCTTTGGTAATGAATTTTTGTTCAGTGATGGATGCCTTTCCCCATCATGAGGATAAGAGCAGAGAAACAACTTAGACTAATCAGTAAAGGAGATTGAAAGCTGTAATTTCCAAATGATTTATTTTGAAAATGGAGACACGATCCTTGAGCATGATCAAGGAATGATTGCTTTGGCAAAACAAAGACAAGCATTATAATATAACATAAGGATAAGATACCAATAAATTGCAAGATTAGTTAGCACTAGATCTTCAGTTATCAGAGCATTCTGACTAAATGTTATGGTTGTGTATGCCAAATAGGCAGCTAGGTGGTATCACTGTACTGTCTTTTCATACAATGAGAAAGAAGCTGAGGCTAAAACTTATTAATGGGTAAAAATGAAATATGATACCTATTAAATATATTTGAGTCAAGTAATGACAATTAATTAAAGTAGGACCATTATCAGTTGCTAATTTCTGGTGGGAATTGTACTTTCGGTGTTATTCTGTTAACACAGGAGATATAGAAAATTAAATTTGTTTAAAAACATCCCTGTAATTATAACTTTTTTAAGTGAATAAAATATTTTTCCCAAGGTAGTTTAAAAAAAACTAAAACCAGAATATAGAATGAGACAATGGCCCGGATTTTGCTGTCAGCAGCAAAGGAATGGTGCTCACCATTCACCTAGCTGCCCATAAAGTTTTCTCAGGCTTCTCAGCGTAGATTTGCACTTATCCGGCGTCTGATCCAGCGCAGTGCCTTCTACAGGGGATCTGTGGCATCTGCGAGCAGGTAAAGAAACAGCAAGGCTCTTCAACCAATCAGATTGAAGAATCCTCACTGAGCCACGTAGGCCGTGAAATTCGGCACCTTAGCGCCGGCAGTTAAGGCTAGTTTCAAGAAATAAAATGGCCGCCACCTTGCATCTGCCCAAGTCCGACGCGGCCCGTGCTGGTCGTCATCTTGGTGAGGGGTATAGTGTGAGTGGGACGTGCGTGCGCTGGCTGATGTAACGCTGATTTTACGCACGAAGTGCCATTTTCGACATCGCTGTTCCAATCAATGCCGTCTCCTAAACATGCACAGCCAAATAGGCAGCTAGGTGGTATCACTGTACTGTCTTTTCAGTAAAGGGATACATCCAACTTGCAGATAAGTTGATTATTTCTCTGGTACTGGCTCTTGCAGAGTTTATATCAATACTGGCTTGCTGGAAGACATTTATAAAGTTGTTAAAGTGTGCAGGGAGTGCTGCTGGACTTTGGGAAGGTGTTGGCTTCAACTGGAAGGCCTCTGAGTACACCACTTGTTCCCAGTCATGGGGCTCTAATTACAATCCCCCTTGCACTGCAGCATGACAGGGAGATGGAGCAGAGACAGCAAAGTCAAGCTGCTCACAGAGGGAGGAGGAGGAGGGGGAGGAGGGCTCTCAGCAGGCAGCCTCACCCACCTAGGATCTTTAGGGAGCACTTCTCCTAAATGCGCCTAAACCAGGAGCAGTGTATTCAGTGGCTCCGCTTTACCAAGGAGGTGGTCACAGCACTCTGCCACCTCCTGGAACCAGACCTACAGCCTCAGAGCAGGGCGATGATGGCTCTGCCAGTGGCCCTCAAGGTGATCATGGCCTTGAATTTTTTCATCAGCGAATCCTTCCAGGCTGGAACAGGCAAACATTTTGCAGTTTGCCATCCATCGCTGCATACGGGAGGTCACAGAGGCTCTGTACTCTAGGAGAAGGGACTTCATTACATTCTCTCTAAACAGAGAGAAGCAGGAGGAGCGTGCACATCGCTTTACCAGGATATTGTCTTCCCCATGGTGCAGGATGCCATTGACTGCACACATGTGGCTTTGCGGGCACCGCAACTCAATGGTGAGATGTTCCATACCTGCAAAGGCTACTATTCACTTAATGTACAGTTGGTGTGCGACCACGCACAGCACATCATGATGATGAATGTCCAGTATCCTGGCAGCAGTCATGATGCCATCATCCTGCGCCAGTCTGCTGTGCCAGCACTCTTCCAGCCACCACATCGAACCCGAGGGTGGCTGCTCGGAGACTAGGGCTATCCGCTCTGCACCTGGCTGATGACTCCCCTCCGCAACCCCACCACTCATGGCCAGTAATCATATAATGAGAGCCATGCTACCATGAGGAACCTCATCGAGCAGACCATTGGGGTGCTCAAGCAACGGTTCCGTTGCCTTGGCTGCTCAGGATGAGCCCTCCAGTACTCGCCGGAGCAGGCATCCCAATTCGTGGTGGTCTGCTGCATCCTTCACAAGTTGGACACCATGGGGACGCAGCCCTTGCCACCACATGTTGTGTGACCACCTCAGGTGAAGGAAGAGGAGGAGGAGGAGGAAGGAAGGAGGCAGCCTGCAAATCCCCACTCCAGATGGGCTTTCTGTGAGGACATCATCAGACTCCAGTTCCCCTGAATGAAACCCCAGATCCCCATTGCTCAACACTTCCCCACTTTACCATCCCTCTGTCCTCTTGGGCACAATGCTGAAATGACAGCCACCACAAAACATTCCAAACATAATTTATAAATGATTAATTCCAATATTACAACTAATAACCCTTGTGCATTCTCTTAGTGTCTGTCTTTCATGTTCCTTTGTCTATTCTAGTGCTCCTACAAAGTTCTACCCCAGTGGCTGCAGCATGGTTGGTGGAAGGCTGCTGACTTTCCGTGGGGGCACTGCAGATGGACTTGCCGGATGAACTCCAGCAGCTCTGGGTCTAGACGGCCCGGCTGTAGACTTTACCACCTCAGCATGGGCAGCAGCAGTCTGGGCTGACTAACTGGCAGGCAACTGTAATGGCACTGGCGGAGTGGCAGTGGTAGGAGTACGAATGCTGTCATCCTGAAAGAATACAGCAGGTTCCTGCTCCACGGAGCCATTTACACTCCCCCGGAACGGCGTCTCAGCATTCCGAGCCATCTGTTGGAGGACAGATTGCTGGACTGCTGTGAGACCCTGCAAGCCCCATTCCACACTTGGAAACTCAGCCACGATGGCAGCAGTTTGATCTGCGTGGCAGCAAGCTAAGCCTGCATGAGAGCAGTCTGAGCTTGTGTGGCAGCAAACTGAGACTGCATGACAGATGTCTGCCATATCCCACCAACTGTGCAGTTGGTGGGATATGGCATTTGAAGTTGAATTCTCTGACCTTGACCACTCGTGTGAGGTCATTGAACTTCTTGCAGCACTGCATCCAAGTCCTTGGGGCTTGACTCCTGACATTGACCGCCATGTCTATCTGGTCCCACTGCCTTCTGAGAGTTTGTCTGGAGGGCCTCCTGGGCCCCTGTGAATAGAGGACCTCTCTCCTCCCCTCCACCTCCTCCACTAAGGACTCTAGTGGAGCGTAAGAGAACCTAGGAGCACGCTCTCTCCCCTGTTGCCCCATAATCCACTCTTTATTCTGCTCAGACTCTCTTCCACAAACAGTTCCAGCACCTGCTCCAGCCAGAATGCAACTCCCCTTTAAGAGTTGCAGGCTGGCTTTAAGTACTGCAGGCTGGCTTTAAGTGGTACTAGCCTCGCACAATCTTGGACCCCCTGCTAAGGTATGCAGCCACTCAACAGTGCATATAGCACTGGCTGCATGCAGCAATCATGCAAATTAGCAGACAGCACCGAGTTGGCATGCTGCCTGCATTGGATGAAATTGGCACAGTTTAATCGTGCATCACAATCCCGGCGCCTGTTTTCGGGGGCTATCGAATTTTGCCCCCGATTTGTTTATTCTTGGTTTCAATGCTGGAGAAGGAAGAGCATATTGGATACAATATTTGGGGCTTAGGAAAGACAAGACAGCAAAGTCATAGGAGCAATGACCACAATTCGGTGAATAAAATTGAGAAACACAAGAAATGTTGCGATGGTGGGAGAAAGGTTGGAAGCTAGAAGTTAGAGGATCACATATCAGAAAAGCTATTCTCTATTGTTCAAAAATGCAAAACAGACATTAGAAGAGTCTCAGTTGTCAGCTTTTTCCTATGCAAAACATACAGAATGTATGGCCTGGATATTAACAGGGGCGGGTTGTGTAAGTGGAGGAGTGGAGTTTCGTACACGAAACTCAGATATCCGGGTTTCCCCGCATGCTGTGGAGTTTTAACTCCACAGTATGCATCTTTTCTCCTGGAAAGGTTCCCCGCTCGGAAGTCAGCCAGATTGACAGGCTTGGCTTCCAATTGGGCAGGGAGGATTCCGGAGCTGGCTGCAGGACCAGGTAGGCCCGGTCACCGACCCCAGTGGGGGGGTCTGATACCGGGGGGTGGGGGTCCAATCCCTAACCCCGGGGCAGGTTCAATCCTCAACTTGGGCTTCTTTTTATTGCGGGGGAGAGGTCTGATGGGCGGAGCTTGGGGACCAGGGGGGAATCACTCCTGTTCCTCCTAGCCCACAAGCAATGCTGTAAAGATACTTACCTTCTCCACGAAGCTGACCTTGCCTCCCTTCAGCTGCCAGGTTTCCCGAGGCCTGGGAAACCCGGCCGGCCACTGTTAAACCTGCAAAGCAGGTTAAACCAAAGGCTACCAGCCTCATTAAAATATTTAAATTGCCACCTTGGGAGTAGGTTGACTGCCTGCCCCTTGTCCCGCCTCCGTTAAACCCGGAAGTGGGCAGGTTGGAATCGGGTTTGGAATTTTAAAAATGTTAACATCTGTCCCGACTCCAACCCCAACCCACCCATTTTTGGGTGTTAAAATTCACCCCTATGTTTCCATGATGCATTAATGTGACCACATCACACATGCAAAGCCTAGTTTAAGACACTATGGGGTACATTTTCCTCTGTGTGTAAAGTGCAAAAAATGTATCTTTCAAAACTTTTACAAACCAGTGATGGTTTAGT
The DNA here is from genome assembly GCF_052327205.1 of Somniosus microcephalus. Classification (NCBI taxonomy): domain Eukaryota; kingdom Metazoa; phylum Chordata; class Chondrichthyes; order Squaliformes; family Somniosidae; genus Somniosus; species Somniosus microcephalus. The sequence goes on along the minus strand of NC_140992.1, from coordinate 89,815,389 downwards.
AAAATAATTTATTACAATAATTTTCCTTTAGCTTTATGCATAGAAGAAATTATAGGAAGAAAGAACTGCATTTATATAACACATTTCACATCCTCAGAATGTTCCAAAATACTTCACAGCCAATTAATAGTTATGAAGTGTAGTTATTGTTGTAATGTAGGCAAATGTAGCAACAGATTAGTGAACAGACAGTCTCACAAACAGCAATGAGATAAATGATAAGATAATCTGTTTTGGTGATGATTGAAGGATATATATTGGCCAAGACACTGGGAGAACTCCCCTGCTCTTCTTTAATTAGTGCCATGGAATCTATTACACGCACCCGAGAGGGCAGTTTAAGATCTCATCTAAAAGGTGGCAACTCCCAGTACTGCAATGAAGTGTCAGCCCAGATTATATGCTCAAGTCTCTGGAGTGGGGCTTGAACTCACAACCTTCTGACTCAGAAGCAAGAGTGCTACTACTGAGTCAAGACTTACACTTAATATATACCCCATACCTCTTACAAAATTAAAGAATGCAGTGCAGAGGCGACCAACAAAGAGAATATAGTGACTTCTAACACCTCACTGTGAAGAAATAGAACTAGAATTATTCTCTTCATAAAAGCATATATTAAGAACATAAGAAATAGGAGCTGGTGTAGACCATTTGACCCTTCAAGCCTGCTCTGCCATTCAACAAGATCATGGCTGATCTTTTACCTCAACTCCACCTTCCCGTATTATACCCATATCCCTTAATTCCCTTAGTTCCCAAAAATGTATCGACCTCTATCTTGAATATACTCAATGACTGAGCATCCACAGTCCTCTGGGGTAGAAGATTCCAAAGATTCACAACCCTTTGAATGAAGAAATTTCGCCTCATCTCAGTCTTAAATGGCCGACCCCTTATTCTGAGACTGTGACCCTGTGTTCTAGATTCCCCAGCCAGGGGAAACATTTTCTCAGCATTAACCCTGTCAAGCTCCTTAAGAATTTTATATGTTTCAATTAGATCACCTCTCATTCTTCTAAACTCTAGGGAATATAGGCCGAGTCTACTCAATCTCTCCTCATAGGGCAATCTCCTCAACCCAGGAACCAGTCTAATGAACCTTTGTTGCACTCCCTCTAAGGCAAGTATGTCTTTCCTCAGGTAAGGAGACCAGAACTGTACACAGTACTCCAGGAGTGGCCTCACCAATGCCCTGTATAATTGTAGTAAGATTTCTTTACTCTTATACTCTAATCCCTTTGTAACAAAAGCTAACATACCATTTGCTTTCCTAATTGCTTACTTTACCTACATGTTAACTTTCTGTGATTCATGTACAAATCCAAATACACTACATCCACTGATTCCCCCTTATCCATCCTACTAGTTAGATCTTCAAAAAACTCTAACAGATTTGTCAAACATGATTTCACTTTCATAAAACCATGTTGACTCTGCCTAATCATATTACAATTTTCTAAGTGCCCTGTTACCATGTCCCTAGTAATAGATTCTAGCATTTTGCCTACTACAGGTAGACTATCCTTTATCCGAAAACCTCGGGACCAGCCGTGTTTCGGTTTTCGGAAAATTACGGATTTCGGAAGGTATTTTATAAGACTGGGAAATTTGTCGGGGGTGGGTCGGTGGGGGTCGGCGGGGGGTCGGCGGGAGTTGGGGTCGGCGGGGGGGTCGGCGGGGATCCGCGGGGGGGTCGGTGGGGGGGTCGGCGGGAGTCGGGGTCGGCGGGGGGGTCAGTGGGGGGGTCGGCGGGGGTCCGCAGGGGGGTCGGCGGGGGGGTCGGCGGGAGTCGGGGTCAGCGGGGGGGTCGGCAGGGGTCCGCGGGGGGGTCGGCGGGGGGGTCGGCGGGGTTCGGGGTCGGCGGGGGGGTCGGCGGGGGTCCTCGGGGGGGTCCGCGGGGGGTCGTCGGCGGGGGTTGGGGTCGTGCGCCACTCTGGTCATGTCGTGCGCACGACTTACGCTGAACGAAAAAACCTTCGGTTTTGAGAGGGTTTCGGTTTTCGGAAGTTCGGATAAAAGGTAGTCTACCTGTACTGAAGTTAGGCTAACTGGTCTATAGTTCCCCGTGGTTTCTCTTCCTCCTTTCTTAAATAGCGGGGTTATGGTTGCTACCTTCTAATCCTTGGGGACTGTTCTAGAATCTAGGGAATTCTGGAAGATTAATACCAGTGCATCCACTATCTCTGCAGCTACCTCTTTTAAAACCCTAGGATGCAGGTCGTCAGGTCCAGGGGATTTGTTGCCACTTAATCGCATTCATTTCTCCAGTACTATGTCTTTGCGTATTGTGTGCAGTTTTGGTCGCCTTATCCGAGGAAGGATGTTCTTGCCATGGAGGGAATGCAGCGAAAACTCACCAGACTGATACCTGGGATGGCAGGAATGATGTATGAAGAGAGATTGGGTCGATTGGGTTTACACTCGCTGGAGTTTAGAAGAATGAGAGGGGATCTCATTGAAACTTATAAAATTCTAACAGGATGAGACAGACTGGATGCAGGAAGGATGTTCCCGATGGCCGCGGAGTCCAGAACCAGGGCTCACAGTCTAAGGATAAGGGGTAAGCCATTTAGGACAGAGATGAGGAGGAATTTCTTCACCCAGAGAGTGGTGAACCTGTGGAATTCTCTACCACAGAAGGCAGTGGGGGCCAATTCATTAAATATATTCAAGAAGGAGTTGGATATATTTCTTAAGGCTAAAGAGATGAAGGGATATGTGGAGAAGGCAGGGACAGGGTATTGAATTTGGGTGATCAGCCATGATCTCATTGAATGGCAGAGCAGGCTCGAGGGGCCGAATGGCCTACTCCTGCTCCTATCTTCTATGTTTCTATGTTTACTTATACTGATTTCTTTAAGTTCCTCATTCTCTCTAGACCCTTGGTTCCCCATTATTTCTGGAATATTTTTTGTGTCTTCTACCATGAAGACAATTATAAAGTATTTGTTTAATGTCTCTGCCATTTCCTTATTGTCCATTATAATTTCTCCTGTCTCTGCCTCTAATGGGCCCATGTTTACTTTCACTAATCTCTTCCTATTTACATACCTATAGAAACATTTACAATCTGTTTTTATGCCTCTTGCTAATTTACTCACATATTCTTTATTCTCTTTCCTTATCAATTTCTTGGTCCTCCTTTGCTGAATTCTAAAATCCTCCCAATCCTCAGGCTTGCTACTCTTTTTGACAACAGAATAAGCCTCTTCCTTTGATCTAATACTATATTTAACTTCTCTTGTTAGCCACAACTGAACCACTTTTTCTGTGGGAGTTTTGTGCCTTAAAGAAATGTACATTTGTTGTAAATTATGTATTAATTATTTAAATGCTAGCCATTGCTTGTCTACTGTCATACCTTTTAATGTAGTTTCCCAATCTACCTTACCCAACTCGCCCCTCAAACCTATGTAATTTGCTTTGTTTAGATTTAAGACCCTAGTTTTGGATTTAACAAAATCACTTTCAAACTCAATATAAAATTCTATCATATTATGGTCACTCTTCCCTAAAGATCCCTTTACTACAAGTCTATTAATTAACCATTTCTCATTGTACAATACTAGATCTAAAATAGCGTGTTCCCTAGTTGGTTCCTCAGCATACTGATCTAGAAAACTATCTTGTATACATTCCATGAACTTGTCCTCCACACTATTATTGCAAATTTAGTTTGCCCAGTCTATGGGGAGAATTTTGCCAGCCCTGGGGAGGCAGGTTTGGAGGCAGGACTGCCAGGAAAATGGCAGAACCTGGGAGCAGGTACCGAACCCGCTTCCAACCCGCCTCCGTGCCATCTTCCCAGGAGGCGGGTCCCTGACTCGCGCTGGGACCCGCCGCCTCGAGGTGGGAAGGGGATTACAGCCACTTAACTGCCTGTTAAAACAAGCAGTTAAGAGGCTTATCCCCATTTTACCAAAACAAGTGCGGGCTTCCCGACATCGGGAAACCCTGCCAGGGTCAGCAAGACGAGCAGTGGGTCTGCGGGGGTCAGAGGGTTCAAAAAGTGCTCTGTGGAGGTGAGTGATGGGTGCAAGTGTGGAGAGGTAATTATGGGCGGTGAGTGAAAAGTGTTAGAAAAAGTTTCCTTACCTTTGTTTCTTCCTGCAGGCTTCAACCTTTGGGGATCCGGAGGCTCCTCATCGCCACGGCAGAGATGACAGAATGGCTGCTGCATTCTTCGATGCAACAGCCATCTGATTTCTGCTCAGGAAAGAGGTTTGGTGAGTCTTGAGTACAAGGACTCACCAAAGAACAGAAGATTATCAGTGTTTGACAGCTTCTTTAAGCTGTCAAATGATGACAATTCAGCTGTCAAAATTTTTTGACACATGAAACGTCATACGCTGATGTTCTCTGTCATTGGTTTTCCCTTAATTGGCTGGATGTCTTTGGGGGCGGGACTGAAACCCGACAAACAGCAGTCCCGCCCCCAATGTGCCCCCATTGATAAAATTCCCCCCATAGTCCCCCATGATTACTGTCTTACTCTTGTTACATGTGCCTCTAATTTCCTAATTTATACTCTGCCCTACATTACAACTACTGTTTCGGGGCCTGTAAACAACTCCCACCCATGTTTTCTTGCTGTTTTTTAGCTCCACCCAAACTGATTCTACTTCCTGATTTTCTGAGCTAAGATCTGAAATGATATCAGCAAATAGTGATGGTATTTACCTGTTTGATTATGATGCCTTACCAGCATATTTGCCTGTTTGATTATTTATGCCTGACCAGCAGAGGGCATGTGAGAGAGGCAGTTTAGTTTTGTTTTATTTCGTTTTAGATGGATCCCTAAGATGGTGTCTCCTGTAATGCTGTTAACTTGTTGAACAAGCTTTAGATAAAAAGGCATTCTCTTTCATGATTGTGTCGTCATTGAACCCACATACAAATCGATACGTGGTGTCAGAAGTGATTGAAAGAGATGAAGAGGAAAAATCTGAAGTTAAATCAGCTCTCCACATATTAGCAAGCCAAAAGAGAACATCGTTACTTACCATTGGAGAATAGCTAACGAAGTGAAAAAATGGAAGGTTTACACCCACCAGCGAAGCTTCAGTTGACAGGTAATGTGGCTGAAAATTGGAGGAGATTCAAACAACGTTTGGAGTTGTATTTAGCGGCAATCGGAGCTGACGAGAAAAGTGATAAAATGAAAGCGTCAGTGTTCTTACATGTCGTGGGTGATGAAGCGCTGGAGGTGTATAATAACTTCACATTCACTGCTGATGGAGACAAAATGAAGCTGGATAAAATAATGGAACAGTTTGAGGCCTACTGCATACCTAAACGTAACGTGACATTTGAGAGGCACAGATTTTTCACATGTGTACAGAAAATGGGAGAGACTATTGAACAGCATGTGACTGAATGGAGAAACAGAAGCAAAACATGTGAATTTGGGGGGCTGACAGACTCGCTGATAAAAGACAGACTGGTGTGTGGTATTCCAGATAATGGTCTAAGGGAAAGACTGCTAAGAGAGCAAAATCTAGACCTGGGAAAAGCCATAGCACTGTGTAGGGCTACAGAGACTGTGAAGTCGCAGGCAAAAGAGCTGTTCAGTGACAGTAGCTGCAACGTGGATGCAGTGAGAAAGAACGGACACAAACCATTTAACAAAAAGAGCGCCAACGTGAAAAAAGAGGCGTGGCCAGGGAACAAAAATGAAAGGGGCAATCGAAAGTCATGTAGTCGATGCGGTACACAGCATCCACCAAAAAAGTGTCCAGCATATGGTAAAACATGCAATAGTTGCAACAAAAACAACCATTATGCCCGTTGCTGTAAGAACCAAGCGCAACAAAGCAAGGTCCATGCAGTAGATGAAAGCAAGATAGAGGAGTTCTATGTAGATGTTGTGTCTGAAAACAAAAAAGAAAAAAGAGACTGGATGTTGACACTAAAAGTGAATGACATACACATTCCATTTAAATTCGATACTGGAGCACAAGTTAATGTGATATCAGAGGCTGATTTTAAGAAAATCAGACCCAGACCAAAGATACATGGAATACAAGTGAAAGTGACAGGATACTCAGGTACTGATATACCAGTGAAAGGAAGATGCATTGTCAAAGTGACACACAAGGACAGAGAGCACACGCTAACATTAATCGTGGTGCCAAAGGATGTGCAGGCCATACTAGGTTTAATAGCCTGTGAGAGGCTGAACCTGGTAAAGAGAGTCCTCGTTGTGGAAAGCGAAGGAGAGACAGTCTATGATGAACTCATGAAAGAGTACAACGACCTATTTCAGGGTCTAGGCTGCCTTCCAGGAGAACACACGATCAGAGTAGATAAAAGTATGCCAACGGTCATACATCCATGCAGAAAAGTTCTGTTTGCTCTTCAAAAGCAACTGAAGGCAAAGTTGGACAGGGTGGAAAGCCTGAACGTGATTCAGAAGATAGATGAGCCAACTGAGTGGGTGAGTTCCCTCGTCGTTGTGGACAAAAAGAATGGAAAGCTCAGAATTTGCCTGGATCCAAGAGATCTAAACAGAGCAATAAAGAGAGAGCACTTCAAGCTTCCTACACGTGAGGAAATCATGTCACAGTTTGCAAATGCAAAGTATTTCAGCAAGTTAGATGCATCATCAGGATTTTGGCAGATGAAACTGGACGAGGCAAGTTCAAGACTGTGCACGTTCAACAGTCTATTTGGCAGATACAGATTCCTAAGGTTACCATTTGGCATTGCCTCAGCTCCTGAAGTGTATCACAAAACTATCCATATGATCTATGAGCACCTGGAGGGAGTTGATACATCAATGGATGACATCATAGTATGGGGAACCACGAGAACTGAGCATGACGAGAGACTGAAAAAAGTGCTGGAAGCTACTAGGAAAACAAACCCGAAGCTGAATAGAGAGAAATGCCAGCTCAGGGTGACAGAACTGACATTCGTGGGAGATATCCTTAGCAGTGAGGGCATCAGACCAGATCCCAGAAAGGTGTCCGCCATTGAGAATATGCCAAAGCCACAATGCAAAAAGGACGTGCAGAGGTTTAATGGAATGATAAACTGCATGGGTAAATTCATATCCAACCTCTCAGAAAAGATGGTGCCACTGAGAAGACTAACAGAAAAGAACATAGAATGGGAATGGAATCATGAGCATGAGAAGTCATGGAGCGATCTAAAGAAATTGCTCACAGAGGAACCAGTTCTGAGGGTTTATGACCCAGCGAGACCCATCAAGATATCATCAGATGCATCACAGAGTGGGCTCGGTGCCGTTCTTCTGCAAAAATATGACTACTGGCAACCTATTGCACATGCATCGCACTCAATGACAGACGCGGAGACGCGATATGCTCAAATAGAAAAGGAGCTGCTCAGCATCACATACGCCTGTGAAAGATTTCACCAGTTTGTGGCAGGACAAGCAATCAGTGTAGAGACTGACCATAAGCCCTTGATTGCATTGTTCCAAAAGCCACTAAATAGCTGTCCGCTTAGAATACAAAGAATGATGATCAGGCTGCAACGCTATACACTGAATGTTGCGTACACACCGGGTAAGCTGATGTATACAGCAGACACGTTATCCAGAGCTGTTGACTCGCAAGTGAGCCCGCAAACACCAAAATGGATGAAAAAGTGAACGCCTACATGGACATGATCACAAGTGCACTGCCCATAGCAGATGCAAAAATGGAGCTCATAAAGACTGAGACAAACAAAGATGAAACAATGAGACGACTGAGGAAAAGCATCTTGGATGGATGGCCCAACATGAAGCAAGACTGCTCACCTGACATGGCAGAGTACTGGAACTGCAGGGCGGAACTATCAGTGGTCGAAGACATCATCTACAAAGGAAGTAAAATAGTTATCCCAAAGAGTCTGAGAAAAGAGATGCTAAAAAGGATCCATGGAGGACATCTGGGAATCGAAAAGTGTAAGAAAAGAGCACGCGAGGTGATGTACTGGCCACGAATCAACCAAGATGTGACAAATGAGGTGTCAAACTGCACAATATGCCTGAAATATCGAGCAAGCAATCTGGTAGAACCACTAAAGCCACACCCAGCACCAGACAGACCTTACCAGAAGGTAGGCGCTGACCTATTCGTATGTCAAGGGAAGGACTATCTTGTAGTCACAGACTATTACTCCCTGTATCCAGAGGTTGGTAGACTGTACACCACCACTGCAGATGCTGTGATAACATGTATGAAAGCCATATTCTCCAGACATGGCGTGGCAAGCGAGGTCTTCACAGACAACAGACCCCAGTTTTACAATGCAAGTTTCCGACACTTTGCCAAAGAGTGGGACTTTGTCCACACAACGTCAAGTCCTCACTTTCCACAGTCCAATGGACTAGTGGAAAAATTGGTCCAGACAGTGAAAAGACTGATGTACAAGGCAAAAGACAGTGGAACTGACTTCTACCAGAGCATGCTTGTATACCGCACAACGCCGCTCGAGTGTGGTAAGTCACCAGCCCAACTCCTTATGGGATGTCTGCTAAGGTCAAACCTACCCATCCCGGAGAACCTCCTGAAAACAAAAGAGGGGGAGAAAGTGAGGAAGTTCAAAGAACAACAGAAAGAAAAGCAAAAGTACTACTATGACAGAGGAACACAAAACCTACCTGAACTCCACACTGGTGACCAAGTAAGGTTCAAAGACAAAACAAACATATGAACTCAGAAGGGAACTGTCCTGAGTGAAGTTCAACCAAGATCATACACCATTCAGACAGATGAGGGTGCTGTTCTGAGAAGAAATCGTTGGGATCTTCTCATGGGACCAGCCACAGCAGGTCAAAAGACTGATACTGTTGAACAACCTGATCACACAGCAGGTCAAAAGACTGATACTGTTGAACAACCTGATCACACAGCTGAGAACACATCATCTGAGGCAACAACTCAGATTCAAGGACAATCAATCAGAAAATCCTCAAGACACGTGAAGCCACCTGAGAGACTCATTGAGCAAGTTTAAGGACTCTTGTTATAGAAGGAAGTAATGTTATCTTATTCTTTCTTCAAGTTCTAAAAAACCTTGATCATGATAATGATAATGTAAGTTCATTAAGTGTTACAGTTAAAATGCAGAGTAATACAAAGAAAACATGTTGTTAGATAAAAGTAAAAGACTTTTGTTTTAAGAAAGGGAGATGTAATGATATCAGCAAATAGTGATGGTATTTGCCTGTTTGATTATGATGCCTTACCAGCATATTTGCCTGTTTGATTATTTATGCCTGACCAGCAGAGGGCATGTGAGAGAAGCAATTTAGTTTCGTTTTAGTTTCGTTTTAGATGGATCCCTAAGATGGTGTCTCCTGTAATGCTGTTAACTTGTTGAACAAGCTTTAGATAAAAAGACATTCTCTTTCATGATTGTGTCGTCATTGAACCCATGTACAAATCAATACAAGATCCTTTCTCTCTACTGTCTTTATCCCATCCTTTATTATCAGGGCTACCTCTCCTCCTTTTCCACTTTGCCTATCTCTTCTAAAAGTTAAGTATCCTGGAATATTTAGTTTCCAACCTTGGAAGTGGGTATGATTTAACTTTTTTAGAATAATAAGGGAAGAAGCTAAATTAAAAATTATTGAAAAAAATCTGAAATTTAAGATTTTGAAATCAGGAAAATGTAAATTGAACAAGTATTACGCTAGAACTCTTCCTCTTTTGAGTGTACTAAATGCTACCACTGCAATGAATGATGAGTCTACAGACTATGATATAAGTGATCTCAACAGATTTCTGCTACAAAAGATGCAAAGTATAATCTTGAAGAGTTATTTAACTTTCAATCATCCAATGAGTATTGATGAGACAAAAAGTGGCAATTTTTAATGATACATTTGAATCTTTTAAGATATTTAGGGACCTACAAAATATAAAGACAAAAGAAATTGCTGTTCTCCTTTGGTTACATAATGAATGTAAATGCAAGGCTACAGAAGCAAAAGGTAACATATTCTCAACCTGCAACTGTCTCAAGGCACATAACTGAAAAGCGTATACATTATATTTACAGAAAGTACTATGCAGAGAGTGATTCTGCTGGTTATACTGAATTCAGACATGTATTACCAAATGTGCACAAGCTCCCAGAGTAAAATAAATAGGAGCACCAAGAATAAATATTTCTCTCAAGCTGTCAGTTAATACTGGTATCTGTAGGTCTATGGAAATAGAAATAGATCCCACAACTTGTTAAATTTATTTTGATGAAGTTCATGTGTATTATTTTCAAACAGTAGCAGCAATTTGTAACCAGAAATGATGAGATCTTCATGGATCTAATGAAGTATACAGTAAGCAAATGCCTAATTAGCCTAATAAGGAATGATTTAGATGGTGGCAGATATTTCACAGAAATTAAATGTGTAATGAAGTGCATGCTATCACAGTAAGTGGATGGTCCCAGGAGTCAAGCTAGATTGAAATTTACACATGCAGTGTTAATTGTTGAAAATCTCATTAAATACTAATTTTCCATCTTTAGGCCAAGACTAAGGTAAATAAAGTATCCATCTGTCTACACTGTTTCTCTAGGAGGGATTGTTGGTGAGATTTATTAAATAATAATTTAAATTAGAGATAGTCATATTAGCATAGATGTGATGGGCCGAATGGCCTCCTTTTGTGCTGTATAATTCTATGATGATGAATTCAGAATAACATATTGTGAGCTGCCATCTCATTAACACATTACAGAGATCTACATTTTCATGAAATGTATTCAAGGTACTACTTAATACCTGAGATCAGTTTATTAACTTCTTAAGTCATCATTTAAGGGAAGTTGAAGTTTTCAAGAAAATATTCTAAAATTGGGATTCATTAGAAACTTAAAGAAATTGAAGTTGGCATGTAATGTGATTTCTGAATTAATTTGAATGATTTAGCTCCTTGATTTAAAAATGATGTCCAAAATACTGTAGAAATCTGTCAAGTAGAATAAAATTAGAGCTGCCAGACAATATTAGAACTGCTAATTTTTTCCCAATTGCCCGGCTTTCTTCTCCCCTCTTTCAGCAACCGTTCAAAACCTTGCCTAAATGGCCGTGCTTCATATGTGACTGTCAACAGGTCATATTGTCATGGAGACAATCATAACTAATCCTGATCCTGTCTTCACTCTGCTTCTAGCTCGCACTTTCCAGTGGAATTCACTGGATATTGATCAGATTTATGAATCAGGTCTAATTTCCCCCTTTTCTAATCCAGTGGCACTGGCACCTATCATGCCCCCAACTGAGATCAGCTAAATTGACATAAACTGAGAATCAAACCTGCAACCACCTGGTCCATATAGCTTGGCACTAGACATGTGGTGCCTTTATCCATTAAGCCATCAGGGAGTTAAACTCAATTGTGAATTCAATTCCAAAGCTGCAGTCAATTCTGTCATTGTGTTATCTGTCAAATGTTGCTTCTGTCATTTTATAAGAATAATAAAATATATATATTTTTTAAAGAAACAATTTGTGATGGTGACAGATATTTCACAGAATCACTCGAGCATTTGCCTGAGATTTGTTGCTAGACTGTAATGTTATCTGGCTTGGAACTCACTTCAGTAATCACATGAGTTGCTTATTGTGTTCAGATGCAATGTGCAAATTGTTTAGTTGAGCTCCTAGCTAGATGACCTCTCAGATCCACAATAAATCCTGGAAAAAATGCTTGGGTGATTCTATAAAATGTCATCCACAATCAATTAAAATAAAATACAATCTATGAATAAAGTGAATAGAAACAGCATTGCAAGGTCAGATCATGCATTTTTTATTATGCTGAGGAACATAGGTGGCAGGGAATTGAGCCTGACGGATTCTTTTCAATCTAGGGCAAGATGCCTAACACAATACTGAAGCAGTGCACTGCCAATAAGGAGACCCACAGCTGAATCCCAGCTTCTATTGCCACTCAGCTTCCACTAAAGGTAAATCTGATCAATCTCAGTCAGCTTCAGCTGAGGGCTGAGAGAGCTGTCTGGGAGGGCAAAGTCCTTTAACACATCAAATGAACATGCCTCATAATAGGTTTTCAGTACTGACACTATCCTTGCAAATGCCCACAGGCATAAGCATTCTGTCAAGATACTGCATTACATATGACCACAGCTTTATTTTAGTCAGATAGTTAATCCCTCTAACTAGTGTTACCATAAATTTGTGAATGGTGCTCCCTCGGCGTCAGAAAATCTTCTGACTGCAGATTGACAATGTTGTCAATGTCTTAAACTGACTTAAGAAAGAATATAGATGAGAAACTACAAAACTATAATTTCAGGAAATCTGGAGCAAAGTTGTATCAGCTCAGGGTGAGGTTTTCAATGATCAGGATTCAAAGGATATAAATGGATGGTAGTTGCCTGAAGTTACAAGTCTATTGGGTGTAATGAGCTTCATAGGCCAAATGGTCCTCACTCATTCCTCAGCAACCTGTACCACAATCTTGCGAAATATAAGATAGCCGTTGATTATCTCACCTAGAATTTAGCAGCATCTGTCACCATTTTACAAGGTAACTCCTCCAACCTATTATTGTTATTCTATTGCACCAAAATGACAAAGGGTTAAAAAAGTAAAGACTTTTTCATTATCAATGTAATATTAGTCACTTTTAGTCCTTTGTAAAGTATTGTGTAATTCATGCAGACTGCCCCAACTACCTGAATTTGAGACCGTACAATGAGAAGAGTACAAAGATGTCATCAAAGAAATCTCAGTTCAGCTCAGTTGGTATTTGCTGAAAGATTGAAGCTATTCTTCAGCCATTCTAAAGGGGTGTGCCTGAAATTAGTATAAAGGAAACAGACCTAATTTGAAGTATCAGAATGAGATGCGTAACCTTGTGGCAAGTGAAAATCACATGTTTTATTTTCTAAGCATCATTGCCAGATGAAAAACAATTTTCATTCTCTTCCCTTTTACTAGCACAAATAAGCTATGCTTGAACATTTAAAAGATTTTATAAGGAAGCACCAGATTATTTCCTTAGGTTCTCATCATCCATACATTGCTAGGTCAAGGATAAGGTTGCTGAGTGATGCTCTTCCAAATGTCTGGAAACATTTATTAAAATATTTTTGCATTTATTTTGGTTTCCTTAAGAAAGGTCAATATCTGGTGATATGGTGCACAGTGACTATGTTGTGGGTTTTAAAATACTTCATAGCTCTATTTGAAGTTGTTACAATCTTGTCAGCATTATTCATTCTTTGGTTGCTTGAAGCTGGTTGTCCTGCATTATGTAAAATAACATCCATTTTCTTTTTTTCTTTATTCACTGTGCTTATTTGGTGTTATTGTTGGCAACATTTGTGTTTTGTTGTAAAATGGTTGTTTAATTATATCAACATATCCCACAAGAATATTTCAATAAAGAAATATTAAATATGTATGAAAAACAGACAGGGAAAGTAATATTTCCCATGCTAAAGTGGCCAACTTTGTTACCAAAGCAAGGTCAAAGGTTACTCCTATTACCACTCACTTGTTGAAAACCCATAAACAGACACTTACAGCACTAAAAGCAGGAATAAGAATTAGGTTGTGGAATCTGCTGTTGGCTCAGTAAAGGGTCCCTCTTCAAAATAAAACCTTATTTTCAGCATAAAGATCAAACTACACTGTACACTGTTTTAGCAGGAGAATTGTTTTAATGCAGAATTCAGTGACAGCTACAGTTAAAAATTCCTTTGAATGGCAATAGATTGGGAGAAGGGGAACTGCAACGAGACCTGGGTGTCCTTGTGCACCAGTCACTGAAGGTAAGCATGCAGGTGCAGCAAGTGGTTAAGAAGGTATGTTGGCCTTCGTAGTGAGAGGGTTTGAGTACAGGAACAAGGATGTCTTGCTGCAGTTGTACAGAGCCTTGGTGAGACCACATCTTGAGTATTGTGTGCAGTTTTGGTCACCTTATCTGAGGAAGGATGTTCCTGCCAGAGATTATCTGAGGAAGGATGACCAGAGATCAGGCCATCTTAGACTGGGTATTATGTAATGAGAAAGGATTAATTAGCAGTCTTGTTGTACGAGGCCCCTTGGGTCGGAGCGATCATAATATGATCGAATTCTTCATTAAGATGGAGAATGAAGTAGTCGACTTAGAGACCAGGGTCCTAAATTTAAATAAAGGAAACTACGATGGTCTGAGGCGCAAGTTGGGTAGGATTGATTGGGGAATGTCACTCAAAGGGTTGATGGTGGATAGGCAATGGCAAACATTCAAAGACTGCATGGATGAGCTACAGAATTTGTTCATCCCAGTTTGGCATAAAAATAAAACAAAAAGGTGACTCAACCATGGCTAACAAGGGAAATTAGGGATAGCATAAGATCCAAGGAGAGGACATAAAAATTGGCCAGAAAAAGCAGTAAACCTGAGGATTGGGAGCAGTTTAGGATTCAACAAAGGAGGACTAAGGGATTAATTAAGAAAGGGAAAATAGAATATGAGAGTAAGCTTGCAGGGAACATAAAAACTGACTGTAAAAGCTTTTATAGATATGTGAAGAGAAAAAGCTTGGTGAAGTCAAGCGTAGGTCCCTTGCAGTCAGAATCAGGGGAATTTATAATGGGGAACAAAGAAATGGAAGACCAATTAAATACATATTTTGGTTCTGTCTTCACAAAGGAGGACACAAATAACCTCCCAGAGATGTCGGGGAACATAGGGTCTGATGAAAGGGAGGAACTGAAAGAAATCAGAATTTGTAGGGAAATGGTGTTAGGGAAATTGATGGGATTGAAGGCCGATAAATCCCCAGGGCCTGATAATCTACATCCTAGGGTACTTAAGGAAGTGGCCCTAGAAATAGTAGATGCTTTGCTGATCATCTTCCAGCATTTGCTGGAATCTGGAACAGTACCCATGGATTGGAGGGTAGCTAATGTTACCCCACTATTCAAAAAAGGTGGTAGAGAGAAAATGGGGAATTACATCCTGACATCAGTAGTGGGGAAAATGCTAGAGTCCATTATAAAAGATGTAATAGCAGAGCACTTGGAAAACAGTGACGGGATTGGACAAAGCCAACATGGATTTACAAAAGGTAAATCGTGCTTGACTAATCTACTGGAATTTTTTGAGGATGTAACATGTAAAATAGATAAGGGAGAACCAGTGGATGTGGTGTATTTGGACTTTCAGAAGGCTTTCGATAAGGTCCCACATAAGAGATTAGCATGTAAAGTTAAGGCACATGGGATTGCGGGCAAGGTATTGACTTGGATAGAGAACTGGTTGGCAGGCAGAAAGCAAAGAGTTGGAATAAACGGGCCTTTTTCCGAGTGGCAGGCAGTGACTAGTGGGGTACCGCAGGGATCAGTCCTGGACCCCAGCTATTCACAAGATATATATTAATGATCTAGACAAGGAAACTAGATGTAATATCTTCAAATTTGCAGATGACACAAAGCTGGGTGGGCGTGTGTGCTGTGAGGAGGATGCCGAGAAACTCCAGGATGATTTGGACAGGTTGGGTGATTGGGCAGAAGCGTGGCAGATGCAATATAACGTGGATAAATGTGAAGTTATCCACTTTAGTGGCAAAAACAGGAAGGCAGATTATTATCTGAATGGCAATAGATTGGGAGAAGGGGAAGTGCAATGAGACCTGGGTGTCCTTGTGCACCAGTCACTGAAGGTAAGCATGCAGGTGCAGCAGGTGGTTACGAAGGCAAATGGCATGTTGGCCTTCGTAGCGAGAGGGTTTGAGTACAGGAACAAGGATGTCTTGCTGCAGTTATACAGGGCCTTGGTGAGACCACATCTTGAGTATTGTGTGCAGTTTTGGTCGCCTTATCTGAGGAAGGATGTTTTTGCCATGGAAGGAGTTCAGCGAAGATTCACCAGGTTGATAACTGGGATGACAGGAATAATGTATGAGGAGAGATTGGGTCGATTGGGCTTATACTCGCTGGAGTTTAGAAGAATGAGAGGGGATCTCATTGAAACTTATAAAATTCTGACAGGACTGGGCAGACTAGATGCAGGAAGGATGTTCCCGATGGTCGGGGAGTCCAGAACCAGGGGTCATAGTCTAAGGATAAGGGGTAGGCCATTTAGGACAGAAATGAGGAGGAATTTCTTCACCCAGAGAGTGGTGAACCTGTGGAATTCTCTACCACAGAAGGCAATAGAGGCCAATACATTAAATATATTCAAGAAGGAGTTGGATATATTTCTTAAGGCTAAAGGGATCAAGGGGTATGGGGAGAAAGCAGGGACCGGGTACTGAGTTTGGATAATCAGCCATGATTGCATTGAATGGCGGAGCAGACTCGAGGGGCCGAATGGCCTACTCCTGCTCCTATCTTCTATGTTTCTATATTTCTATGCCATGAAGGGAGTGCAGCGAAGATTCACCAGACTGATACCTGGGATGGCAGGAATGACGTATGAGGAGAGATTGGGTCGATTGGGCTTATACTCGCTGGAGTTTAGAAGAATGAGAGGGTATCTTATTGAAACTTATATAATTCTAACAGGACTAGACAGACTAGATGCAGGAAGGATGTTCCCGATGGCGGGGGAGTCCAGAACCATGGGTCACAGTCTAAAGATAAGGGGTAAGCCATTTAGGACAGATATGAGGAGGAATTTCTTCACCCAGATAGTGGTGAACCTGTGGAATTCTCTACCACAGAAGGCAGTTGAGGCCAATTCATTAAATATGTTCTAGAAGGAGTTAGATATATTTCTTAAGGCTAAAGGGATCAAGGGATATGGAGAGAAGGCAGGGACCGGGTACTGAATTTGGATGATCAGCCATGATCTCATTGAATGGCGGAGCAGGCTCGAGGGGCCGAATGGCCTACTCCTGCTCCTATCTTCTATGTTTCTATGTTTCTATGTGTGTATTCATGTAATTGCAAGTAAATTATTCAGACAAATTGAATAAAGTTTGTGTTAATGGCTCTCCCAATGGCTCAGCAAATGTATTTGGCGAGTAGCTGAGCCAGCTGCCCAGGAGCTTCAATCCCCAACCTGTGCTGAGTTAGCAATTCTCAGTCGGACCAGCAGTTGTGGTGCTTTTGACTCTGGAATGCATTGAAGCCTGAAATGCCATGTAATTCCCACAAAATGGTTTCATATTTGAGCTTAGCAGCAAATGCAATATAACACCAGCCAAGTGCAAAACCATCTTAAAAAGGTGCCCATTCAAATATGCTCGAATTAATTAGGTGTTAGGAGACAGTTCACCACCCCCCCCGCCGCCCATTCATGTCACATTTAAAACTAAGCAGACATGACCTGGAACACTGCACGTGACTGCTTGTATATATGTACAGCACTTCTTTGTTGCAGAGCAGAATATAGTGTACAGTGCAATAGTTGGGCATCGCATCTTACAGATATCAGTCTCAGACTATTTCCATACATTGTGGAAGGTAGCAATAAGGATAGCAGATCTATTTTACATAAAAGTTTGTGGAATCTATTATCAGATAGGTGGACTTATCTCATCCTACCCATAATCCTACTGGCTCTCAAGTATCATATTGAAAATCCCAGAAGCAAGGATGCATGTGAATCAGTTTGGGTTGCCACAACCATTAATATGACATGTTGGATACAGCACTGATGGTTTATGCAAAATAAAGCATCATGGAAGAGCAGACCATAACTATTGAACTGACATGGGGTGTTTTTAACCCTACTCGCTCAATAGAAACCTGGTGGGTGGGCAGTTAAAATCGCCCTGGCTCTTACCAGTCCAAAAGCTGCCATGATCACAACAACTGCAATTTTAACCTGCTCTCCTGAGCAGGCAGCAAGGACGACACGCGCCCAGAGCCAACAGGGTCCTTCTTTACAAATCAATGTTGCGACTCAATGACATCATTGAGTCTTGACTGTAATTTTAACTCAGGCCTGAGTGGGGGATCCACCTGGAGTTAAAATCGAGGCTGTAATATGAGTGGTTTACTTTTTGCAATACATTCCTGTTTATTCCATTTGCGTATACGTGTGATTAAGTCTAAATTAATTCATTGGTGGATATACCACTGTGAGTTTTATGAGAGGTTGCATAGTGGCACATATAGTGAGGTCATGAAATCACCCTGAAATCAGTTAAAAATTAACTTCAGCTTTATAAAAAAAAAATCATATTAAATATAAGTAATGAGCTCTTCTATGGTTCATTGAGTAAATGCACCGTATAATGCGTAATGGAAACATGTAAACCAGGGAGATTCCCAGGTTCGATTTTTGCTCTATGTCAAATTCACCAACCTCAGCTAGAGCAGCAATAAGATGATAGCTGCATGACTGAACTACTGGTGGTAAGAAATTGCCCCGATTCTTATTTCTGATTGACATTCAGTGATTCCTCTTGAAAAATGCACATGAGGATGCAATCAGGTCAGCTCTAATGACCATATGGTTGAACAGCTTACTGATGCTTACTATCTTGCTTCCACTTTAACAGTGACTGCTTAAGGGAGGCCTGTGGAACTGTACCATGTAAGTTGCTGCTTTGAAAGAAGAGGAATAGAGGAGAAAATATCAGGAGAAAAACAGGACATTAATCATTTTGAATATTTGCTGAATCAGAAACAAAAAAGTACTACTGACTTAATATTTAAGAAGCATTTTTTTATCATTCAGTTATGCTTTGGAAAGCTCATAAATTAAACAATGTGGTTTCCAGTATCATGTCTTTCTTCACAACAGGAATTTTTCAATAAATTCAGATTCAGTAACCAATAATAAATTGTGTTTGCTTTTATATAATATTATGTGTGGCTTCAACAGAACCCATGTGAGTAGAGGAGTAAATGATCTTCACCTAATCCACATGTTATTTTAAATCTAGTCATTTTAATTTGTAATTTGAGAACTATAACATCTTGCTGCGGACATAATTGCTTGGTTGATTTAGTCCATGTCAATATATTATTGGGTTTTATTAATGATACTTGAAACAATGCATGTTTTTAAAAGAATTTAAAGATTTACAAACAAGTCTTTTCTAACTGATAGAGAAAAAGGCTGTATCGTACTGAATAAATATTATTGTAATCCATGCTGGAGGTCTTTCTATAAAGTCTTTGAGAAATTGGCTTCTGTTCAGAAACCTCAAAGAGTTGGGTTTTTGGCACACTGCAGCAATTATTCACCTTACCACTGGACATTTGGAGGCGTATTATATTTTCTTTTTGAAGAACAATTAACCCTTTTAATTGTTGTACTCCATTGTCCTTAGAAGCTCTAGAAAGGAAACCCCATAGATTTCAAAAGTAGGTATTGTCAACTAATTAGCTTAAGATTCAGATCCAAAAACATTACACTGTATGTAATGTATTACAATTATGTGACAGGGGACAAGTTGAGAGAACAGTATACAGCTTCCCATAGGTTTCCGCCGGCGATAAGAAAGATAAACACACTGCCTGCTCCACACAAACGCTCTGCAGTTTCCTGACAGCCATTTTAATGGAAGGGGATTTTGCTTGAGTCTTCAGTTTTCAGACAATGATCTGTGTGATGTGGGAAGCTGTCTGTACAAAGTGAGGAAGCCCCCTGCACTGAGGTGTGTATCCCCTCTGTTTCCTGAAGCTGTGGGTTATCTAAAAGGCAGCTCTGTGCATTCCAACTGCATGTTCTGCTCCAAATATTGGCAGAACATGTATTTGTTTTTTATCCTCATCTCAGAATTGGAGAAATAAAAAAGAGGTGCTTTTGAAAGAGATTCAGTTATCTGAGGGGATACAATTCCACTTTCCTTTTTTCTTTAATTACTATGCTCAGTAAAAGATATATAAAACATTTTTGTTCACTCTTCTGAAGAACCAGAGACTGCATTTGGCTATATGAAGGCTTTACAGAGTTGGCAGAATACTAGAGCTCAGCAATTACCAATGGCAATGTTAGCAGGAGAGTGTTTAGAGTGTTCTGTCTACTATTTTAGTGGAGGTGTTAGTCCATTTAAAATAAATAGAAAAAGAAAAGAAAGACTTGCATTTATATAGTGCCTTTCATGACCACCGGACATCTCAAAGCGCTTTACAGTCAATGAAGTACTTTTGAAGTGGAGTCACTGTTGTACTGTAATGTGGGTTAACATTTGCAATAAAATAGCAGACAGAGGAATGTCATACAGCTTTGTTGGAGTTCACCTACCAATTCCACCAATGATAATTTCTAGGCTTACATATTTAGATAGGCACAGAGAACTGGATCTGTACTTATTCATTAGAAAGAGGAACAATATTCAGCCCTGGAACTGAACCAGCGGACTGAGGGTCATTCAGAAGTAGAACCATACATGATAGTTCATCTGGCTAAGGAGCAATCAGAAACAGAACCATACATAGGTAAGAGATTATACAGAACCAGGTGAAATCTTTCTTTCTGTCTGTCTTTATTGTCTTCCTTTTCCTTTCTACAGAAATAGCAAGTATTTTATTAAAATCATCTGTGTGATTCTTCCTGAATTGCTGCATTTTTGCCATTGGGTAAGAACATCTTGGGCTATAATTTGCTGAGTGAATGAATCTAATGGCATCTGCCATTAGTTAGATTTGCCCTTTCCCATTTAATCTCGATGATATTTTGTGCCGCAAGTTGCTGGAAGTGCGAGCTAAAAAACTTGCAGTGAGGGAAACCGGGCATATGCGGCCTGAATTAACAGCACAAGCAACTCTCTATCTCCATAAACAATCAGTTTGAAGGATTCTGAAATAAACAGTGCAAGGACTGATAAGGAAGCGTAAAATAGAGTGGATGAATTCAATGTCAAATCTGGTACATAAAGAGAAATAAAGAGAGAGAAAGAAAGATTGGATTAAGAGAGAGAGGAAAAAGAGACAGTAAGGAAAAGTTTTAAAAAAAATTTAATTTCACATTTTTAAAATATCCAACAATTAAAATCTAAAAGAATAAGACTCCACACTTATAATAGTTAATTTTCCATGCCAGAGAGATTCATTGGCAGTAATTTACAATTATCACATCATTAAATGAATCTCTGGCAGTCAATATAGGATTAATTAAATATGCACAGATCTTAAATGGCTCCAAAACAGGCCCCTTGCATCACTTCAGACCAGCTCTAACTTGCTGTGGCCAGTTCAGTTTGTAGCTACGGTGCAAGTACAGCAACTTCACACTGCTCAATGCATTTCACTGGTGAGCTAGACAGTGAGATGCTGTTTTCATGAAGCTAATGTCGGAGCAGCGCATCTCGGTCAGCCACTTTTGGATTTCCACATTTCATTGCGCATCTACCCCCAGTTGCTGTGGCATTTATGCATAAATAACAATGGGCACTATTATCCTCACCATTATTGTGACCGCAAATTACGGGCCATTAGTACTTGTCAATATACATTTTTTAAATAACATTATGAACTTTATTCACTTTTACATCTGGTACTTGCCTGCCTGATTGCCACACGCAGGTGGTTCACTTCCATGTAATAATTTCTCAGGCTCAATAACATTGTAAGGGCCTTGCTATTCCAGTCATGTGATTATGTATTCACATCACAAATGTGTTAATTATCACTGCCATATGTACTGTTCCTTTGCTTCTTCATAGGAAATCAATAAGGGCCTAAAATACAAAAAAAAAGTCCTGAATTGTAATCTTCACTGGGATGGAATGTGCCTTAAGCACAGTTGTCAACACAACTGGGGCAGATCCCCCCTTTGAACTAAATAGCCCAGAATTTGTGATTGTAATGATGGCAAAACTGTCAGCGTTCGCTGTCATTACTCTTTGATACTGACAGCAATTTCTGGCATCCGTACATGCGCAGTTAAATGCAGAAATTCAGAAGTTACTGTCAGTGATTCCCTGCTCCTCCGTAGGGTGTGCTGTTGAAGTCCTCGCAGATGGAAATCTTACAAATCACTTGAATTGATGTGAACTTCCACTTTTTACACACTAATCTCGCTGTAAAAACCCCATAAAAAGTTAAGCCCTGTTGAATGAGGTGCAACTAGGTTTTCAATGGTGCACTAAGTCATAATTACTGCTGAACAACCTCACTGGCCCTGAAAGGCTAATTTTATATTTGTGGAATGTCAAATTTCTCCATTATGATAAAAATTCCCACAGATTTATAAAATAATGTTTTTAAAATGTTTTAGTTTGTTTATGATATTTCAGCTTCTACTTTAATCCCATGTGTATGTCCCAATCATAATTTTGCTCTCTGTAAAATGATTAAAAGGTGAAGGATAATCAGTGCTTTCTACTTCCTGGTTTGCTGTCTGTGAGAATTCTTCAATGTGATTGGCTGCTTAGCCTGCTTGATGACATCACTGTTGCTGGACACCAGAGATTTCCTATATATAGCGCCAGAATGAAATTAACGTCAGGAAAGGTGAAATTCACGCCACAGAGATTGCTAGATCTTTGTGAGCAGCTTTCTTCGAGGTCAGCGGCAGGTTCACCATTGACTGCAAAATACAGGCCAATATGTTTCTTTCTGGAACTTTGCAGTAACTTCCAGTGCAATTATAAAAATATGGCATAATCTTATTTCTCCTCTATTTAATTAGACAGTGTGCTATATGACGCTCTGCTCTTCATGTTATATACATATGTAATCCATAGTCTCTACTTATATTTTACTATATTTAATGGCACCCCTTCCAAAGTAATCAAAGGGCATTAATCTGCAGGATCTGCTGATTGTTATGCCCTGGGGACAAAATTTGAAATGTGACTAATTTAGTTGATTCATCCTGATTTATAATGTTATTACTGCTGCATTCAATCTCACTGTACGGTAACTATTTCCCACTGGCAATACAATGGTATGGTTGATATATATGAACACACCAAGGGTGACAAAAAGGTCTCTGCTACATATATGTGGCATTTGAGACTAAACCATTTTATTTGTCTTAATCTTTTAAACATATTCAAGATATATTATTTATAATTATATTCAAAAATAGATTAGGCAATCTTTTTACAATTGGCACACCCCTATTCACATTCCTAGTCTTGTATTCCTTGTACAATATTACTAACTTGAAAGCAACATGAATAATAGTAACACAGTTTGCTCTAATCATGAACAAACTTGCTGTGTATCCAATGTAGTAACTCTAATGAATGGCAGTGAGGTGGAGTTAAACTCTGGTTGAAGAGAACATATTTTGTACATTTCAAACCAATGACTACAACTGATCAAAATAGAAACAAATGGAAGAAAGGAAACATTAGCAGGAAAAAGATTGAGAGTTCATGTATAGTCCATAAGATGACAATGTATTGGTGGCAAACAAAGAGAATAGAAGGTACAACTCGTGCAAAATCGCCACGTTATTGTCAAGTCAGCAAGAATAATAAGCATTTCTTAACAAATAGGCATGTGTAATAGGCAAGAATAATATGCTTTTCTTAACAAATAGGCATGTGTACTAAAATCTTATAGGGACGAGCTGAATGAGGGAACTGAATGTTTTAATAGCTGAACACCAAAATATCCAGCACAGTTGAGCCAGGCACATTACATTACAAATGGTTTGAATGAGGTTATGTTGAAAATGGGAAATGACGAGGCACAGACTAAATAACAGCCCAAAACGATTAAGTCAGGGAAGCAGACGATGGTAGAAGAGGTACTGGGAATCTGCAACATCTGGATAAGACTGGGAGACTGGGGAACGGAGTAATAGCTGGTCTGTCTTAAAGGGCAACCTGCTGAATTGTAATGGAGTTAATTCTTGATAAATGTATATGACTTTTTCAATAAATTGTATGTTTGAATCATGCTAAAATCAACAACTCAATTTAACATAAAACAATTAATAAAAAATATAAGTTTTTCCACAGAATTATTAAACTTTTAAAATCTGCTATGTCTAAATGATATTTGGCAATGGACTCAACACATTTTATGTACTGGGATTTATAATCTGGAGAACTGGGAATGTTTTACTGTTGATCAGGGTTTTATATTTAATGTTATTCTTGGGTCTGGAATGCTAAATAATGAGAATGAATGGGAAGTAGTTTGGTAAATTGGGATTATGTGCTTGGATCACATTAGACATTTATGAGTTGACTGTAACCGGAGGAGTTGGTTGTAAGTAGACCTGAGGCAAACAAGCAGTAATCTGAGCAAAAGTGCACGTGCCAATAAGAACACCCCGTTGTATTAAACAGTGCAAATAAAAAGAGAAAATGCAAATGCTGAAAATCTGAGATAAAAGCTGGAAAGACAGCAGGCTAGTCAATATTTTATATGGATAAATAATGATTGAGAATATAAAAATTTTAAATGGGCATTAATAAAAATTTTCAAATTAACAAGTTCTATTAAAATAATATTAGAATACACAAGTGTTCACCTATCTTTTCCTTTTCCAAGGTGTCAGTCTTGGCTCAGTGGTAGCACTCTCGCCTGAGTCAGAACAGGGGAATAGGAGTAGGCTATTCAACCCCTTGAGCCTGTTCTGCCATTCAAAGGGATCATAGTTGATTTGTATCCTAACTCCATCCACCCACCTTGGCTCCATATTCCTTAATACCCTTGGCTAGCAAAAATCTATTGATCTCTGATTTAAAATTATTAATTGAGCTAACATCTACTGCTTTTTGTGGGAGAGAGTTCAATTTTTATACCGTCCTTTGTGTGAAGAAGTGTTTCCTAACTTCACTCCTGAATGGCCTGTCTCTGATTTTAAGGTTACGGCCCCTTGTCCTAAACTCCCCATCCAGCAGAAAAAGTTTCCCTCTATCTATCCTAGCAATTCCTTTCAAAATCCTAACAACCTCAATCAAATCAGCCCTTAACCTTCTATATTCCAGGGAATACAAGCCTAGTTCATGTAACCTCTCCTCATAATTTAACCCTTGGAGCCCTTGTAACATTTTGGTGAATCTGCACTGCACTCCAAGGTCAATACATCCTTTCTAAGGTGCAGTGCCCAGGCCTCTACACAGTAATCCAGATGTGATCTAATTAGGGCTTTATAGAGGTGTAGGAAAACTTCCTGCACTTTATATTCTAGCCCTCTAGCTATAAAGGCTAACATTCCATTAGACTTTTAGATTATTTTTTGTGCTTGACCACTACATTTTAATAATCTGTGTATATGGATCCCTAAATCTCTTTTGACCTCTACTGTTGTGTTCAAGTCCTACTCCAGAGACTTGAGCACATAATCTAGGCTGACACTTCAGCGCTGCACTGTTGGAGGTGCTGTCTTTTGGAAGAGATAGTAAACCGAGGCCCAATCTGCCCTCTCAGGTGGACATAGAAGATCCAGGCACTATTTGAAGAAGGGAAGGTGAGTCCTAGCCAATATTTATCCCTCAACCAACATCACTAAAACAGATTATCTGGTTATTAATGTATGGCTGTTTGCGGCAACTTGCTGTGACTATCATGTTTCTGTACATTACAACAGTGACTACACTTCAAAAGTACTTCATTAGCTGTAAACCTTTTTGGGAGATCCTGAGGTCATGGAAGGTGCTATATTAATTAATTAATTATTTCTTCCTTTCTTTCTTTCATTCTGTGCATTGCCAGCATTTTTGCTTCTACTTTGTTGCATCAGTTCTTTTCAAATGTGGAACTGTGTTGCAAGCCAACTTTCCTCTGCAAAGATTGTGCCATGGTTGATGCATTTTGGGAGTGTTACTTTTCCGTTAGTTCCAAGCAAAGCACTTAGTATTACAGTAGCTAAAAGAAACTTTGGATACATGAGTAAGAGAAGAAAACTGTTTTAAAATAGTATGCCATAGCCAGACTAATTCGTTGTGTAGACAAATATTGGGCAAGAACTTCAGTTTACTTAACAATACATTTCATTGACTTCAATAGATCTTTGCTAAAGTAAATAGGCCATCACTTTACACTGTTCTAGATAGTAATTTGTTACTGCCATGTAAAGCATGTCTGTGGTATGGAGTGCTACACATTGAGACTAGGTAGTTGTCAAAGTAATGGATCTGAAAAGAATATACTGTGTATTGTTTGAATTACTTATGGACTGGGTATTAAATCTGCCCCCAAGAGATATTTGATATGGTATAAAGTGAGTAACAAGGGATTTCTGATTGTTGGGTAATGTTAGTGGCTATTTAATTACAACAACAACTTGCATTTATATAGCACCTTTAACGTAGTAAAATGTTCACAGGAGCGTTATCAAACAAAATTTGACACCGAGCCACATAAGGAGATACAGGAAACTTTCGATTTACCGGCACCTAAATAACCGGAAATCTCGGTTAACCGGCAAAATTCAGGAGTAGGTTTTACTTCATATTGGTATTTGCCTTCTTCCATCTGTGCTGTGCAAGGGTGTGGCTGCAGCTGTTGCTAAGCTACAGAGATGCTTGAAACTTGTGTTCATTGTTCTACAGTTAAACAGGGTTTGTTGCTTTATACGGAGCTGTCAGCTCTCCCTATCTTTTACTATAGCGTTCGGTTATCTGGACTTTTTGATGAACCAGCACCACGTTGGTCCTGTCCGTGCCGGATAAAAAAAAGTTTCCTGTATTAGGACAGATGACCAAAAGCTTCGTCAAGGAGGTAGGTTTTAAGGAGCATCTTAAAGGAGGAGAGAGAGGTGGATAAATTTATGGAGAGAATTCCAGAGCTTAGGGTCTAGACAGCTGAAGGCACGGCCACCAATGGTAGAACGATTAAAATCAGGGATGTGCAAGAGGCCAGAATTGGAGGAGTGCAGAGATATCAGTGGGTTATTAGTGGGATTTGATTAAAAATATACGTTAAATAATAAATGTTTATCTTTAGATATAAGAACTCTACCTGAAATCAAAACTATAGAAATGAAAAAGAGTAGCAACAACGGCATAAAAACTACAAAATATAAAATACTTCACATACTTCAGAAGCTAGATAACTACAATTATCAGAAGACAACAATAAACTGTTCAAAGGAAAGCAAAAGACAACAACATTCAGAAAACTGTCTGAAGTCTGGTTAGACAGCTAGCTTAGCAACTGAACAACAATAACAACACCAACTTACATTTATATAGCACCTTTAACATGGAAAATGACACTTTACATAAGGGCAAATTACAAAAGGAGATAAAAGGAATAAAAGAACAGACAAGGAGCAATGGTGCAAATGTTACACAAGGTGACTGAAAGCTACATCAAAAAGATGGGCTTTGGGAAGATTTTTAAAGTGAAGTGAGAAGTGGAGGTGGAGAAGTTTGGGGAGAGTGTTCCTAAGAATAGGCCCAAGGTGGTGAAAGACTTTGCCAGCAATGATAGAATGAAGGGTGGGGAGCTGCACAAAAGGGCTGAGTAGTATCATTGAAGGATGTGGAAGGGATGTAAGGATGGAGGTGGTTATAGAGCTCGGGTGGAGCAAGGCCATAGAGGAAATTGAAGATGAGGACAGGATTTTAAATGCACTGTACTGGGGGATACAGAGCCAATGTAGGTCAGTAAGGATGGAAGTGCTGGTCAATTGGGACTTAGTGCATTACAGGATGTGGCCAGCTGAGTTTTGAACAATGTATGGAATTTATGGAGTGTGGAGGATGGAAAACCAACAAGGATGAAATTAAACATATCAAGTCAAGAGGTGAAAAAAGCATGGATGCGGTCTTCAGTGGCAGTGAGGCTGAGGTAGGAGAGGAGGCAGACAATATTGTGGAGGTGGAAGTCAGCAATCTTGATGATGGAGAGGAAGCGGGTTTTGAAGTTCAGCTCTGGGATGAACAAAATGGCACAGTTTCATAGAATCTAGTTCAGCCTGATGAAGTGGCTGGTTGGAGTCATCGGCAAGGGCATTGAGTTTATGGTGGGGTGGGGGCTGAAAATGATGCTTTCAGCTGGAGGAAATATTGACTCGTCAGACATGCATTCTAACAACAAAGCTGATGTACAAAAACAGCAGCTCCACACTGTTGCTGCAGCTGAGAATTCAGACAGGCCAACTTTGATCAACTGAAGAAAGGAAGATAAGAGATCAGGAGAACAAAGCATTGCTTTACAAGTAATATTCTGCAGAAAGAAAAAGTGATGCCGCTTGGATCTGTACTGGAAATCGGAAAAGGCTAACAGGCCTTGTACTGTATGGAAGCAGATAACAGAGGGTGTTCTAAGAGAAGCAGGAACCACCTGGGAGGAGGCACATTGTGACGGGCAAAAAGATCTGAAGTCAGATGCTCTCCACCTTAGATGGCTCCGAAAGCCAACAACTTCATCACTAGTGTGAGTGCGGTTTCAAAAGAAACAGCCTAGCGGGTCTTCGTTTAGGTAATGTAGGGTTTAAAGTGTTGGTCAGTTATTAAGGTTTTTCCCCCCTCTTTAAAGGCTTTATTTCTATCTTGGCTAAACTACCGTTGTGTCCACTTTTGGGAAACCGTTCAACACCTTTTTATGAGCAACCTGTGAAATGGAAGTTCCGCAATTGAAAATAGCTGGAATTCTGCCGCGTTTTCAGAGCCTTCGACATCAGAAATAGGAAGCAGCTGCGAGTATTATTTTTTGAATATATTGAAATGCGTTGAAAACCATATGGCTGACGTCGATAATTGTACAGAATTTAAAGTGGAACTGCGTGTTGAACAGAGAAGGTGGAGGCCTGGATCAAATTGCTGTTACCTGGGGGTTTATGTTCAGTATTTAGTTATTGTTAGCAGGCATCCTTGTTTCCATGCCTCATGCCTGAGGGGTAGCTGCTGTGTTGCATAGTTATGTAACGCGTCAGTACATAAATGACATACTGTTTGCATAAATGACATACTGTTTGCGGTTTGTATTCAAAGTGCAAGATTGTGGCCTGTGGATGAACTTGTACACTTTACAGACTCCTTCCCATCTATCTACAGCCAGATGTCCTCTGTGTCGCTTCCTTTTTTTTCATTTGAAGAACGGTTTCTGCTAATTTAAAACTGGTGTGAAATCGTTTTAACCCTTTGGTGCCTCCTGCACCCCGTTTTCCTGTTGCTTCGTTCACTGCTGGGTCGGCAGTTTTTACAACAAGCGTATCCTGTTTTTCCTCATGTTTAAGAGGCTCCACACCTCGCTGTACTTCCAGAATAACTAAGGAACCACAAGAAATAAAAATGACTTTCAAACCGGAGTTGTATTTGGTTGAATTGAAAGTCTTTATGGGGATGGGATAAAGAGCGTGTGCATTTACACCTTCAGCACTGAAACATGTGGCTAGAATTTGTCATCTGGTTCTATTAAAATGTTACGGGTTGTATTTTGAACAAAGTTGTTTAAAATAGGACGGAAGTGTTGAACGTGTGATCAAATCGAAAGCAGTAATGAAGCATATGGAAATCAAACGCCGTAGGGAGCGATGGTACCACTTCTAACCTGTAAGGACTGTGGGTACGCGATGCAGTGTCTTAAATAAAGCCACGGGTTGGATACGAAATCACATTTGAATGTTTTGTTTTGTTCTTTCTTGTTCATCTGGCGGGTTGATTGATTATATCTTGTTAAAATTCCGCTCTGGACACGCTGAAGACCATGTGAGACCCGTGTGCGTGTGAAGGGAGTATCAGGAGGAGGGCTGTTTTCTT
The DNA here is from genome assembly GCF_052327205.1 of Somniosus microcephalus. Taxonomy (NCBI): domain Eukaryota; kingdom Metazoa; phylum Chordata; class Chondrichthyes; order Squaliformes; family Somniosidae; genus Somniosus; species Somniosus microcephalus. The sequence goes on along the minus strand of NC_140992.1, from coordinate 89,785,884 downwards.
TGGGCTCTCTGCCTGTTGACTTGATTCCCCAGCGTGCCTGGCTTAAAGAGTCTGCTTCTCTTCTAATCAAAAAGAGGGGTTCATCAGCCCCAACCCCTCAGACCATGTGGTTTTCCTTCTCTTTCTCAATGAACATCAGACACAAGTAAAATAAGTATCCATACTAATCCTGTAAATAAATGATACGCTGATAAAATCTTCAAAGAGCAATATCGCACAAACTAATTTGCTTATTCCGCACATCTTGACAAGGGTGTGAGTCTCGTTCAGTTTACAAAGAAGCGTATAACGATCGTGGATGTTCTGCAAAATTATACAAAGAACTGATCGACGGTTCTACTTAATCGATTTGTACCGATTTTTGTTCTATGATCGTTATCAGTTTTACAAAATCATTTGTAATTCCTCCACTGGACTAAATTAAAACATTATATTGGGAAGGAGATAAATAAACGTTCTGGGTTGCGTGATGCCCAAATTCAATGAGGTATTCGGTCGTTTTCTCTGAAGAGAAACATTGTCCATGTTCTGGGATCTGGAGCGTTATTATCGCTGTTTCCCGCCCCATCCGCTCTAAGCATGTGAATGTGCCCTATGCAATGTACTGTGTATAAATTCAGATGAGTTTTTTTTCACACCCAACCTAAATAAAATCAGTAGGATGAATTATGCAGAATATTCTGATGTACTGATTTGTAGAGGGAATCGATAACAGCAGCGTACATTTATACAACATCGATGAACATCCCAAAGTGCTTCACAGAAGCGTGAGGAAAAAACGGATCCCCGGTTAAAGGACTGATTGGGAGGGGTAACCAAAATGGATCACGATGAACAAAATGCTACTAATGGTAACATTTTGCTTGAAACTGAGTTTCTACATGGATAGTAGATATTCAATATAGGGACATTACACGGTTAAATTATCTCGCAGACAATTTCAGTATATTTACCTACATGTAATTATTTATTTTGTATTCTTTGGGTTTTTTTGTAAAGCAAAAATCATTTAAAACTTACCTTATACGGCCTGGTTTCTATATCTCACCTAACCGTCGTGTGGTTTAATCAAAATAATTCCCACCAACATCCTAATAATCAAACTTATTAAAGATATATTATCATAGCTCTTCAGTGGATGGTCAATATAGCCCTCTAAAAGATCAATCTGTTTTCGGAGTAACATAGCAGCGTGTATTATTTACTTTTCTGATTTTGGCCTGTTGAGAAGTTTAAGAAACCAACACATTCTCCTTTACACCATTAGAATAAAAGTGGAATAATTTCCAAATAAAATTATTAGAATGGTAGCGTGGTCCTGATAAACTGCTTGGGACCATTGTCCTGTGTGTGATCAATATTGAGCTGGCAGATATTCGCAACGCAATAGTCAGCAATTTGGTAACCTTTCTTTCGGTGCCTTTTCCACCGTGCAAATTACTTTGTATTTATATTATTATTGTGGAGTTTTCACGGTCTGTCGAATCAGGTGACTGCCATTTGTGTTGTAATCCTAATTGGATGTATTGTGTGTTGACAAGAATTTGCTTGCACGTGTTTCAATTAACCTGCATATACATGTAAACTCAATGCATATTTTTCATTTATATTTAATTAACAGAGAGACGTTGGACTTTTTAAAATAAAATCTTAAATTCCAGTATCAACGATAACAACTGGGAGAGGGTGCCCAACTCTCACTTCGAAGTACTCGTGTTCAACGCCTTGGTGAAATTACAAAGGCCTATTGTCTCATTTGATTTTAAGATAGAACCTTGCCCAAGAAAACGTCTGCTTCTTCCTCGGGTTTTGTTCCTGTGCGAAATTTACCCCTTGTCTCCTGCTCAAACGACATGCCCAGCCAATGTCCAGAAAAATAGACGAGGAGAGGTCAATAACCGACCAGCAGTGGGGCTATTTCATACGGGACCGTCGGATTGTGGGTTTTAAAGTGACACCGACTGCATTGGAGAGGTCTCACTGTTTTGTTTGGTGTTTGCTGAATGAAACTGAGCAGCTGCCCCTTGTTATCAGTCCTTTCCTCGATGTGCACGTTGGGTTGATGTTGTTTTGTTTTTGTTGGTAGGGTTGTTATTCAGCCGGAGATTATTTATTTGCCGATACAATTTCCAGCAGGTATCCTGCTGGGACACAACTCAGAATCTGGCCTTTACAGCATTTCAGCAAAACGTCAATTACACTTAGTTTATGCGGTAGATGAGTTGACGAGGAACACAGTTTAATGTCGTCTTTTTCGATGTTATACATGATGTTCGGGACCAAAACAATGCTCTTTGGTCACTTGTATCCTCGCTTGTAGGAATCGGGTTGGGAAATAATAGGAGGAGCGGGGAAGCTGTAAAACACGCCAATGAACGGCATCAGTCGTTCAGATACGTGTATGGAATTCCATTTACCACACTACTTAGCAAAATAAAACAGAGGGACTGAAAAAAGAATTAGCGATTCGAGTAGAAGTAATCAGCCTATTGTTTGGAAACAGTCCCATTACCTTTTGGATCTCACTCGGCACAAGTGCAGTTTGGAGTAACTTTTTAGTGCATTTGTGTTTTTTTTATTCTGTACATCTGTTATACAATCCAAGCTTCACGGGAAATAAGTTCCACGTGTGAGGAGTAAAAGTTCATATTTTAAATATTACTGTCGCCTTGTTGTAACCTAGATTTTGATGTAACTACATCATTTCCGCACGTGAAAGTATGGTTGCATTGTACATAAACTCACTTCATTGATAGAAAGTTCTGTTTCATTGTAAAGACTTGTTGATATAGTTTGGCAATGCTAATGTGAATGTATGAATTATGGTACAGTCTGTTAACCTGTGTAATAGGATATTAATAAACCAAGATGTTGCTGTTATGCACAGCTTCCGTTTTTCAGTAACTGTCCAGTTACAACTCTCTATCCCAAAGTAGAAATTTCCAACTTTTTTTTAACACTTTTATCATTTTGTGTGGTATTATTTACAAAACCAGGCTTGGGGAATCCTGCTAATACGTGAATTGTCCAGCAAAGTAACGATTTCCACAGGGAGGAATTGTTAATAAATCGATGGTTCCAACTGTATCATGAGTATTACTTAAAACTTTTACGCGTCTGTCAGGTTTTCGATATTTTATTTAAGAAAAAGAGTAGTTACATTTTGCAACTGCTAAGCTGAATCCGTAAGATACCAGTCTCTCGTCAATGACAACCAGAATGTATAAAGAATGACCATTATCTGGAGGTGCAAGAGTCCGCTATATCACTCCCATTTGTTAAAGCAGAACGATGCTGCTCAGGCTTGGTATTTCTGTGGACGTTCGTCAGTATAACCTTAATTTTGTGAAGCTTGCTGATCATTTTCAACCTGGCAAATGTTTAAACCTTTTTGGACACCGTGTAATGGATATGTCACATTCGTTTGATGAAGTATTGTTCGTACTCTTGTAATAATGAACGGGAAACATATTCTATATTAAACAATTTATGTTGCGTATTAACATGTATAAACGGAATGCCGTAGACTTTTAAAACGGGAGTATGTTTATAATAGAATATTTGGAGAAACTCTTACATCGCGTATTGGTGACACATTCTATATTGTATGTCAATAAATATATGACATTGAATGCGTGTATAGATATTACATAAGATTACATAGGATATACAGCACAGAAACAGGCCATTCGGCCCAACCAGTCCATGCCGGCGAGCCTCCTCCCGTCTTTCCTCATCTAAATGTATCAGCATAACCCTCTATTCCCTTCTCCCTCTTGTGCTTGTCTAGCCTCCCCTTAAATTGCATGAACAGGTCGACATGTATAACAGGAAGTAATCGACAAGAGCTAATATTACGGCATTAAGTTAATATGCTAACCGTTCTATACCATTCAACTGCAACAATTGAGTAAATCTGTCGTATTTTTTCAGGATATTGTCTGATTTGCACAGATGGGTCTGTGGTATGCGTTCTATATTCTCCTCGGATCAAAGCGCACGGCAATATACTACTTCCGTGATCGGAGCTGACGTAATTGTATCTACTTTCAATTTCTTGTTGATTTTTCCAGATAATTGTGCTTGTTGCAAATACAATGCCTAGTGTGATTATCATTGAGCTTTTCGTTGACTAATTACAACTATTACAAATCAACAGCGACGCCGCATGAGATAGTCAAGGCCATAGTAAAGATCATGTGTTGAACTTGGACAAGGTGTTTTATATATATTATATGTTATAATAAACGAGATCCATGTTAAGTTGCAATGATCGTGCCTTCCATCTTTTTCAATACCTTATGTTGAAATATTGAAGAAGCCGAAAGTAACACATAGAAACGGGAACTTTCCCATCTTCAGGGGTCTGTACAAAAATGTATTGAACTGTAACTTTAAATAAATTATTGAATATCCAAATAAGTAACTGCCCGGCAGTCAATTCTGTAACAGCGCCACTGTAAATGCTTTGGTCAATATAATGCGACAACTCGGAGCGGTTATCTCTGGGTGTGTGTTTTTCCATTGCCTTGTGTAAAGGAAACGGAACTTTCAGTTAAACATATTCTCGATAGCAGATCAAAGCTCTGCCATTCACTAAAAGCATAACTATACTAGTAGCCGCCACTGGACACAGAATGGAATGCAATTACGCGGTTTCATGAGCACATTTTTTTGGTACAGTACTTAGTACAACTCCAAAAAACGCAGTATATTTTGATATTTAATCTGGATTTATAAGCCGTTATATGGTGGAACGGTGCTGCAACACCAATCAGTTATTGTTCAGGCCAACACCAAATATTTCATGTACCCTAATAAACATGAGATGCAAATGAGCAACTTACAGAAATATATAGCGGGCCGGTTCCAGTTCCTACAGCTGGTTCTAATAAGCAAATGGTTCATTGATTGAATGCTGTGGGTTAATAAATCTATAACTTCCGTCCACAGGCGCAATGATAACATTTTATTCGCCAACAAAAAGCACCAATATCAGTTCAACGTGTCAGTTATTCACATTGTAGTATCATTTTCCAACTCTCACTCGCGCTCTCTCTCTCTCTCCATGTCACATTGAGGTCAATTTCAGAGATTGGAAAGGAGGTTGGTACTGTCAGTAAATTCAGTACAAAGCTACTCACAGTAGATGCCAAATAGTTTTCAAATGAAAAACAAGAATTAACAACAATTTCAAACGACAGTAAATAAATACCTACATAAACAGAATTATTTGTTGAATTTTAGTCCCAATTCCTCTGTCTTAATTGGCTGGATTTTTTTTTGTAATTAACCAACATGTTAATTTTATATTTAATACAAAATATTTGACCGCATGTACTTACTGAGATCATCGCAAAGCAACGTCTAATACTTCCCTCTGTGGTTGGGATATTTTTACGAGTAGCAAACGTGTTTAAAATCTCAAGCTTTAATTTAAAATAAAACACCCACCCCGCTAGTTTCCTCGCTCAGCATTCCTTATCACTGTAATCAAATTTAGAATAAAGAGAGATGGATCTAATCTGCATTATGGAGTCAGCCCTCCTAGGTGCAAAGAAATGCAGGTGTTGTGTTGACTGTATTAAAAGCAGAAATGCCGAGATGGTTGACCAGATACAGGTTTCAAAGCCACACTAAAGCTGTACTGAGTGATTCGCCGCCTTCAGTTGCTGGGATAGGGGCAGTGAGCTAATTACAGCACGAGTGGAAGCCGAGTGTCTCGTTTATTAATTATATCCTCCAATCATTAAGCCTGCTGCATCATCCCCTGTAGATTATTAATACGTATCTGAAAGAAGGACTTGTTTGACATTTATTTTCTATGGGTTTTGTTACCATTTCGTTTAGGCTGGTTTATTTCGCCTTTTTGATCGTCAGGAATGTGAAACGTATTCTAATACCCCTTTTTTGCATCTGCTTTTTGGATTGACTTTTAAATCTTTACTTAAATCCAAATTATCAGGAATGTTTAGTGACAGATAACTTTGGGTTTTACTCAATCATGTATTAATCATGCACAACATCGTAATAATTAACAACAGAAAATGCTGCAAAAAACTCAGCAGGCCAGGCAACATCCGTGGAGAGAAATTAGAGTCAACGTTTCGGGTCAAACCCCTTTATCAAGACTAAAGAGGCACAGGGAAGGATTTTGCTATCATCATCGTAATAATGAACACTACAAAATTCAATTGACCTTTTGAATGAAAATGATCCATTCTTTGTGCTTCATATGGAAATGTTAAAATTATTTTCCCTAAATATAACTGATGTGCTCAATCTCTGATGTTGCCTAGAAATCCACAATATTCAGTTCAGAATATTAAAGGAAATATTAATGCTGTTGACTCGCTGATACTAGAGAATAAAATAACAGCTATTGTGTGTCAATATATCACTGATGTCATAACATCATATCGCCCTATTTCGACCCTATGGTCAGATTAGCAATCTGATGGGATTTTACAAACACGACCCACTACCTACAAAATGGGCAACATGAGACTTGCTGAAAAATGAAATGGCTTCATTTGAAATATGAATGTAGCGCTGAAACATCCTTCCACGAGACATATTTAGTCGTTTGCCTTGGGGGAAGGGGGCGGGGGGGCTTTAGATTTTTTTAGCAAGAATGGTAAACTGAAGCGACTAACCCCATTTCCAATGCCTCCCTGGGCTGCCATTCACAATCGCCTAAAGTGATTTTTACGGAGCAGACTTAAATTTCCCCAGCCGTCTGAAAAAGACCAGTTCGTGTTTGTTTAAAACTCACAAGGATATTTCATGTCATTTCCTAAAAAGCCCCGTCACTACTTTTCCAGCCCTATTGCCATTTTTTATTATCAATTTAACATTTTGCTCAATAAATTCAGTCAAGTTCGAAAGCACAGTACCCTTCCTGACAAAGTTGACCAGTTTCCATATCCATGGATGCCGTCTTTTAGAACACTACCCCTCCCCACAGAGCCTTTAGTTTTATTAGCATTTGTTGGGCCGAGTAAACGTCACTTTGGCGCTCAGAACATAGATTATTATAATCAGCGTTTCAGATCAACTGCAATACAAGTCTTCCTGCTAAATTAATTTGTTGAAGAGATTGGAGGCGGAGTGGTGGGAAAAAACTAGGCAGTTTGTTCAGAGTTTATCAGTATTTAGTCATGTGTTTCTTTTTTTAAACTCATAAAATGCTTATGTTTTAGACCATGGGCTGATCACGTTTCGCATTATTCTGTCATGCGTGTGGTTCAAGTGAAGGAATTTAGTGTGTGATATTCCCATTACTGAAAACGTAGGTTGCAAAACAGGCTAATCAACTGATTGAAAGTGGAAACAGGCAGCTACTTCGTAACAGTCAGGTAGCAGCTGACCTCCAGTTTTAAACAGTGACTCTATAGAAAAAGTTGGGAATCCATGGTCGGTAACTGACTCCCACTGAGGCTGCTGAACAAGTCCAGGATGCTTTCACGCTAGTTGATTCTGTGCGTACGAGGACCGCCATGGACCCATGCCTTGCTCTGCTTGGTACTGGACCCAGTCCCTTCGTTTTATTGATATATACATGTTTAATCGAGTCGCTGAGTTTCAAGGATGTTAGAAGCTCATGTATTCGGGAGGAGAGCGCCTATGAATTATTCACGCGGCAAGACGATTGTTGGGGATATTTCTTACCACATTGTACAACGTTTTTAAAGAAAATGACATCAGATTATAGATAGTTTTAGACAAATTTCTGGAGAAAAAACCCTCTGAAAGATTTATGAAATAATTCTAATCACGCATGGCACAGCACTTCTACTCAAGCTGCATGTGGTCCAGCCAGCTTTGGGGTTTTTCCCCCCAAATGAATCTATAAATCAGCTAATGGAAGGAGTTTCTCTATTCACGCTCTTGGTGTCATTAGCAACATTAACGCTCTATTTAAGCTTTTGTTGGCGCGTTGAACACTTATTTCTTTCTTTGAACATTGGCGGAGCTGGAAATAATTCTCTGTCAGCGTGACTCTCTGCAAGCTTCACATGGCTGCAGTGGTGTCTTGAGACCAGTAGGGTTCGGAAAGTGAATCATCTTCCCTAACACTGGGGCAGTGTCCTTTCACCAACAGAGACACTCTTCAAAGGCACAGATCCTGTAGTTTCCCAATCCAGTGCTACTCAGTATTGTGCGGGTTGATTAATGCTTAAATACTGTTAAATATACAGCAGTAATTCACTTAGTTAAGATAGCGTTTCAATGCCAATCATTTTTGAAAATGCACTTGAAAGGCAATTAATTAAGACAACAACTCGTTGTTTTATCTGTGCCCTGTTATTCTTGCAAGGTATGAAGACAGACTCCGGTACAATGGACAGTTGCACAAATTAAGAAAAAATATTGAAACACCTCCTTTCAAGCCTACAAACAACTCCGTTGATAAACAACATCTTAACAACTGCACGATTGATTTCAAACCACCAGATGCTGGTAGCGATTATTTCCCTCTTGTCTTTCCAGGCAATAGTCAGGGTAAACTTACCAACGCCCCCCGCCCCCCCCCCCCACCCCTCCACACACACACCCCTCCTCTCCTCTTTTCAGCTTACATTCTTCCCCGACACATTGAGCGCCTTTCGGTCGCATGGTGAAACTATAGAATGCATTTGTTTTACAGCCTGGTGGTACCTGTACTTCGCCGTGTACATTTATATTTCGATTCGCTCCACAATTACTCATTTATCAAAGAAATCGCGAGGTGTATCGAGTTTTACAACCAAAACCAGAGTCAACGTTTGTGGTGTTCAACACTTAATCACCGAATACTTATCAGCACAACGAGAAAGATCACAGATTGTATTAAAAGTTGTACCGAGGTCAAAAACACTGCCGCATGACCCCCCCCCCCCCACCCCCGCGGCTAGTGGGACTGTATGGGCCGGTGCCGAGTTTGGGCTGCGCTATTTCACTCCTTACAAAGAAGGTGCGATTCGTTTGAAAGCCTCATTTGAGGTTCCCTGTTAAGACTATCCGCCGGCCGGAGTGGCCACGCTTACTGCACTTTGCAGCCTCGCCCCCCACCCCCTCCAGTGTCAAAAAGAGAAATACCTCGAATAGCAGAATTTCCAATCCCAAGACTGCGTCCTTTAAAAGAGAGATGGGAGGGGGGGAGAGAAAAAATCCACGATTTCGGAGTTGGAGCTGCGGAATCTTCTCTGGGGAATCTGAACGAGGTGATGACACACACAACAATGCTGGTACACCTGCGCCGGGTCGAGGCGCGGAAATACCTCATAGACATGCCGATATGGGTGGTCGGCAGAGCGGACTCACCCCCCACCCACTAACCCCCCAGTAAAAATAATCCCTGCACACCAAGGGAGGGGGGTTGAAAATCTAGAGCATCGTAAACGCCTGGGGCTCTGTGCAGCTGATGGACCCATTCTATAGTCACTGATAATTATCCTTTCTAATCTGTTATTTGAACAGGGAGTGAGTGGATCAGGTCAATCCCCCAGTTACTGTGCCATGATTCATACGTTCAAGTCAGGTTCATGGTGCCATGTGATCTGATTTAGATCAATGCAAACTGGATTTGCTGGTTTTACTCACGGGTTCTGAAACCCATTCAGACAGTGACAAATACAAAGCTCAACCGAAGCGGTAGGTTTTTCACCATCATTTTTAATTTGTCATTAATGCATTCCTATCGGACAAAATCTAGAACAATGCAAACGGGTTTTCTGTAACTCCTGCACTTTTTGCACAGAGCCGTGAGGTGCACGGGTTTGTTTTTGTCATGCAATCTATTCGAACTGTCTAGTTTTCTTTATATTTCCGCCGTTCTCGGGTGCTCGAAAGGACCTGAGGAATCTAATCGTCCATAGAGTTTTCTTGCAGTCCTGTGTGTTGTGTCCCCTCCCCTGTTTTAATGTCCGTGCGATTCTGAATGTACAGATATGTGGAGCTGTAATCATGGCTCTGAGAATAATACAATTGTTCTGAAAGGTTATTATTTTTTAAAGAGCATGTTAAATTAAAGGTGTAATCGTCTTAATAATAAGTCCCACGAACATGTAACCGATATCTAAGTTGAAGCGAAGTCTTGATACTTGATGGGGGAGAGAGAATGACGCAAGCGGAAATGTGATCAGTTACACTAATGAGAGGAGTGCATAGGCTGAGAGATTCACGAATAGGAGGACGCATTTTTCTCTGGGCAAGGGGACGAAAAGGGCACGGCTTAAAGCGATAGAGACCCACAGCTTGGGCTGTACAATCACAGTAACATACTCGTAACCAACTATTTATTACAAATGCACTGCAAAAACTGACCACGAACTTGAACAAGACTTTGGACCGAGTACAGACCTGGGTACTTAAATCAACAAGGAATTTGCACTGCGACTATAGGCGCTGGTACTGCGAGAATTTAAGAAACCGGTCCTGTACTTGCGAAAAGAGTGGGAAAAAGGACTTCGATTTCACGATGGCCACCTACCAGCACCCCGAAGATGACACTATGGTTCTGATGACCGACAACACCTCCACGTCTAGCTCCAAAGACCGAGTCAAGAGCGAGTCATCCCCGGACAAGACTGCGGAGAAACCTGATCCGACTCAGAAACCGCCCTATTCTTATGTGGCCCTCATTGCTATGGCTATCCGAGAGAGCCCAGAGAAACGGCTCACTCTATCCGGCATCTATCAGTACATCATCACCAAATTCCCTTTCTACGAGAAGAATAAGAAAGGCTGGCAAAATAGCATCCGACACAATCTGAGCCTCAACGAGTGTTTCATCAAAGTGCCCAGGGAAGGTGGCGGGGAGAGGAAGGGCAATTACTGGACTCTAGACCCGGCTTGTGAAGATATGTTTGAAAAGGGCAACTATAGAAGGAGGAGAAGGATGAAGCGCCCTTTCCGACCACCTCCCACCCATTTCCAACACAGCAAGGCGGCTTTATTCGCCAGTGACAGCTATGGCTACATCGGCCCTCCCAAATACTTGCAGTCGACTTTCATGAACAACTCCTGGCCTCTTGGACAGCCGCCTGCGCCGATGTCTTACGCCTCCTGCCAAATGGCCAGTGGCAACGTCGGCTCTGTCAATGTGAAGGGACTCTCGGGGCACGCGTCCTACAACCCTTATTCCCGAGTGCAGAGCATGGCTCTGCCCAGCATGGTGAACTCCTATAATGGCATGAGCCACCACCATCACCCCCACCCCCAGCAACTCAGCCCTGCTCCCCCGCCTTCTTCCAGCAATGGAGCCGGCCTGCAGTTCCCCTGTGCCAGGCAGCCAGCAGATCTCTCCATGATGCACTGTTCCTACTGGGACCACGACAACAAACACAGCGCATTACACACAAGGATAGACATTTAAGACAAACACCAGCAAGATATTATTAAATAATTGATTTTCCCCAAATCCTCCCACCTTCTGTTTAAACTGTGCCAAAAAACTTACAGTGCTGATCCCCACCAGGTAGTGTAAGTGTTTTGAACTTTTATCTTTACAACACAAGAAAAATATGAGACACCCAGCTGGGAAATGAACTATCTTTTTATGTACTTTAACTATTTGTTATCTATAAGAACATTGGTAGATTTATTGTTAATTTTTTTAAAATTATGTCTGACCAAGCTTTGTCCAAAATAATATTATGTTTCCTGATGATGAACTTTAATTTTTCTGTCGTCTTAGTTATTTTTACGATGTGATACCCACTGAAATCGGTTGAATTTACAACTTGCCAACATTGTTCCCTTTAGAACTATTGCCACAGATTTTTAAGCAAATTTTTAGCCTGTGTTTTTTTTAAAGAATGTTAAAGCTCTTGTAACAGATCTGCGTGTTGGTAGCACCGCTCGTTCTGCAGTTTGGGACCAATTCAAATGTATAGCACTTTCCTACTTGTACTTTCTAGATTTGTAATCTTTAATAAACTCCCCTATTTTTCACGATTGCAGTTTAAATGTGGTGATTTGTCAAGTATCCTTTTCATTTATGTTTACAACCTTCCACTATGAATTCTCTATTTTTTTAGAATTAATCCCCCTTAATCGTGCTTCCCCCCTCTATTTATCTATTATCGCAAAGGATAATTAAACGCATGGGCCCGAAGCTAGCATCAAATGTTAGGGCCAATTGGGTAATTTGGTTTAAATAAACACGGTGCGGTTGTGTGTTTGTAATTGAATTGCGATTCTGTAATTCTGTTACTTTGCATACTCAAAACAAAAAAAAACTACCGGCAACTACATTTGTTAAATCAACCCCCATTTATGCTGTTATATGGGCTATTAATCTGAATATGGCCTTGTGCATTAAAACACATAATCCAATATGTCATCAAATTGCATTCCCCCACAGTTAGTGAGAATTGAAGTGGGGGAATTGTACCCCAGAGAGAAAGGCCGGGCCTTTATTATGAAAGAGTTCAGATGGCCATTGCAAGGACATTTTCCATAAATCCGTGTTTTGCTTCTCTCTGCTTTGAGCATGTTTCTCCTTTGACAGAGAGCCGCAAAGGTCGGCTATTTGAAATGTTTATTTTGTACTCTACTTAATTAAAGATACTAAGATAACGTTCCACATTTACTTTTGATTTTCCAAATTAGACGACTGGATGAGATGCATGTACAATGCAATGCATACTCCTCGTGCACGCAATGCAGTCTGATTTTAATTTAGTGGTGAACCGTATTACGCAATTTTTGTTGAAAGTGTAATTGGATTGTGTTAAAAAAAATGCAAGCCTTTGCTATTACTGACCACAATCCATGAAATCCCCTTGTAGAAAATATATACATAGACATAGACTTTTTGTTTACAGATTGCTAATTACAGCTGTGATTCTTTCAGCTTGATATATTGTGTTAGAAATTAATGTTGGGTTGCTGCACAAATAGGCTTGAAGGATTTTACCATTTTGCTCTCGGCTGTTTCACGGGTGTCTACAACTACGAGTATCAGCCATCCGCCAGCCTTCTTGTCCCTTTGTGCTTTATCTGCCGCTGGTGCAGACAGATACCTTCCTCAGATGCACAGGATGTTCTCGAGTTAAGAATTAATTACTACCCGAGATTAATCCTTTAGCAGGCCGTGCAGTCTTCCTGGCTGCTCCCTGTTGAATAAATCGGCTTGACAAAAAGTCCACGATATTTATGTTTAACTGAACATACAGTAAGATTTCAGTCAGACTGGAGGAGAAACTACTAAAGCGGTTTAATAAATCGATCACAGAGCTCTGTAAAGCAAAGGCAACGTTTTTGGGAAGATCCTTCCGAGGCCTTGCTATGGTTTCGAAGGCAGTGAATTTAGGTGTGTGAATGGTAAGTCTGTGGCTGACAGGCTGCTGTACAGTTTATTATCATTTATGGTAGAGGGGTTTCTCTATAACATAAACGCTAGGAAAATATATGGATGCATATTTACGATTATAGTCAGTAATGTAGAAAAGTTTGATTTAAATGTTAATTCAAATCTGACAACCAGCTGATAGCAATAACTTGTTCGTTTATCGTCGTCTTTAGTTTTTTAAATCCCAAATTGTTTGGAAAGTTTTCTGCAGTCCCGCATATAAAATGTGTGCGTTCATATATTCAGACGTGCCTAACCACCCCCGTCACTGTGAGAGTGTTGAGATAGGGAAACATTTAATTAATTTTTAAAAATCCTGTATACTTCCCAGGTAGTTAGATAACAGGACGGTCCCAAGCATTATATGTACGGCCTGAAGAAAGCGCATTTTCGACCATCACTTTGTGGGATGTGGTATTTTATGTCATTCGTCAGATTTATTATGAATCTACATTTTTCAAATTATGCCCCATGCAATGCGTCACGTTATTTCTCAGGAAGTGTGTTTTAGAATGGTGAAGTCGAAATGTAATGGATCGGTCTACAGCAGGTTTTAATTGTAACTGTTCGCCTCCGTTACTCAGCCAATAATAGGATTGAACCCCCATCGAGCATCAGATATTGAAACAATATTGGAGATTCTGTGGGAGTTAAATTTAATAAAAATACTAAACGAACAGGGAAATGGGAGGGAAAGGTTTAAATAGAGGTGGTAAGTAGATGTATGTGATTCTTCCGGTTATGGGATAGATAAAGTGGGGTTCCAAGGAGCTTGCAGACAAAACACTTTGATGTTATGTTTTTTTGGTGTGGCCTGCCATTCTATCCAGAAATAAATGAATACTTTATTGGGAGCATTAAGACAGAGCGTTTTTAATTTTTCAGTTGTCGACAACGAACGTTCCGAACGTTGGGATTCAATTTCCTGCTATGAGAAGACTGATAGGTTTATTTTGTGAAAAATCATTTAAAATCTCCAAGAGGGAGAGGATTTACTCTTAACTTCCAGAGTTTAATTTGTAATTAGTCAATAATTCCGATGTTAAGAAAATAAAACAATTATTAACTTGCTTTATATTCCATTCCCAATAGCCATCTTAAGGGCCGGGACCATTATTTTACTTAACGAGGTCAGACTGAAAACGAAATCTTGTACAGTATTCCAAACTTTTTTTTTATGATTCATTCTACGTCGATTAGCACAGTTGCACTACAGAAAGCAATTGCTATTTAATAGGGTGGAACTGGTAGCATTTGACACAATGTCGTGATAATATAATTGCAAGATTAATATTGCATTCTTGCATTCTGGTTTTTGTTTATATTCTCTTTTTGGAAATCAGATGCTCTGGGCTGAATCGACCCTTTATCGCCTTTGATAGCCAAAATGCTACTATTTACAAGGTCAATAGAGCGCATCGTCTCCTTCGACAACCATCCTATCCAATTATACCTATCACTACAGTTTATATAATTACACCTTGTGGCAGTGCACTCCCCATTAACTGCCATTTTATTGCAGTTGGCTGCAGGATATTTTTTGCTAACAGTTAAAACTGTGGTCAACTTTTTTGTTCAATTCCGATATGAATCGGACAAGCATGTGACAGAACTTGTCATGAATTTAGCAGTGCTTCAGAAATGTTCTCGTATAGTTTTTAGTGTTAGAGGATTGTAAACTTTCAAACATGACAGAGGAGGAAATCAGAGCTGCGAACATGGACTGGTAGATATGTGCTGTGCAGTATATCGCAAAGCATGAATAGATCATCACATTGCATGTACTATTGTAAAGATATGGTCCTAATCTCAGGGAAATTGGGCGTTTTCTATTAATCGTAGGTAAACTATTTAGCCTGCGTGATTATTAACATAGAAACAACATTTATCTTAAATAGTACTTTGTTGTTGCCAAAACAGCATATCGTACTCCCTAAAAATATAACATTTCTAATAAAGATCTTAGTATTAAACAACCGTCAGACTTGAACAAAATGTGCAGACCTGCTTAGAATATAACTCCTCTCAAAGTCCGAAATATAAAAGGTGGCGGTTTCATTCGCGGTATTTAAACGGGACTAACATTACAAGAATCTGAGCAACTCAAAGACAATTTATTATTGGGCACTAATGCAGATCATGTAACAACGGCTTATTGATTAACAAACTCTTGCCTGAAAAGCTGGGTTGACATAAAAGCGCATTATAGATTTGCGATAGAATCATTTGGTTAATGATCTAATTAAATCACACATTTAATTTAGAAGGAAACTAAATCTTGTATTGGAGAGAGTGGAAAGGCAACCGTCTGCGTTGGTGACCAAATCCTTTCCATACAAATGAACTGTCAGAGGTACAAGGATCGTGTCCAGAACGCAAAGCGAAAAGTGTCTGATCTGGTGCATTTAAAGACACGTCAACTGTAATCGTTTCCGATGGCAGTTAAGAATGCATAGTTCGCCGTCCTGAGAGAGCCGGAGACGGAGTGATGGAAACCGTACTTTCTGACGGATGCACCAATCTGTCAGCTCGGCTATTGTTCAGATCCGGGTTAAAAATAAACCTATACAAGCAGTCACTCCAGCACTTTACCAGGGGGTGAAAGTGAAACCCGCAATCTTAACACCTGCACAAAAGAAGCACCTTTTGAAATAACCCCTCGGTCAAGTAGCTGGAAATCATACAGCTCCTGTTTTAATGATGTCCTATTGCCACCCCGAGATCTTTTGTTCCCGGAGTTGAGGAGCCGGTGTGTGTGTGTGTGTGTGTGTGTGTGTGTGTTGGCAGCTGGCTTTTATTTGTCTCAGTGCCAGCATGAGGTTCTTCTTTCAGGTGGCGAGGTTTTGCACATTCACCTAAAACAAACGGGACGAGTCAGCGCAAATTACAGCCGCTAATTGGTCCAACCTTTCAAATCCCCTTAAACCAGGCCGTTTGTTTTTATTAGTTAATAAGGGCTGTAGCCTGCATTGAAATGGAGGAATCGCAATAAGCAAACCAGACTTTGACAAAAATGTGGTTTGTGTTGCTGTATTTAAAGACTGTTGCAGCGGTGCCATCAGTTTATTTCTTTTCGTGTCTCTTTCTCTGACCCTGTCCGTTCTTTCTTTCATCTTTCTTTCCTTCCTTCATTTCTTCCTTCCTCGCTCCCTCCCTTCCTTCCGTTGGTCAGACAGAAGCTAGTTAAGTCAAGAGCTTGTTTACTGCCGGGCGGTCGCACCAAGTTTGACTTAAAATATTTAGTAAACTCGCTGCCGTCAGAATTCAAGAAATTGGATGTGGACTCATTGCACAAAAATAAATGTTTTCATTATAATGGCAATTTTCAGAATTGTTGTAAGTGTTCTGTTAATCTCCCTCCCGGAGTACAATTTGATACTTATAAAAAAATTGTTTGCTTTAGATACACTTATGAATACAAGCAGAATATTTCAACATTCCCTCTTCAAACAGTCTCAAAGATGGGTTCCCAATGTTTATACTCGTTAATTGTGATTTAATTATTTGGCTAATCCAGGTAATCACACAAATTAAACTTACTGGCGGGGGCGGGGCGGAGGCAGCAACAGACACGCACAGAAATGTTTGATCAACTGTAATGTGTGGTGAACTGAAGTAAAAGCTTCTAAACAGGAAAATAAAAAATCTCATCCCAACTCCTTGGCTATTGTAGCACAGTGCACTGCGTTACATGTAAACGAAAACACGCACAAACACATAAACATACAGGTCTAGATAGCTACAAGATAGGTGTTTTTCCCGACCTATTATCCTGTGCACGTACAATACATAGCAGCTGCTCGTTATGTTACTCTTCTGCATCGTTCCGATGAACAACGCTGGCCAATATTAATATAACGCTGTGCTCGTTAATAAGTATATCTGATGCCAACTTGTAAAAAGTAAATTACCCCCCCCAAATGTTTAGATTCCACACATAGCGAGTAGACAGAGCAGATTCGATTTGTTTTCATTGTCACTCGTTTTATTTTATAAACAACAATCGCCATTAAATGTAAACCGTTTTTGAGTGTTTTTTTCAAATAAAACGCTCCATATTTTGCTTGACTGTATTTGTGGACAGCTGTAGATTGCAGGCCACCCTGTAGCACACACTTTATTCAAACAACAGTTTGAGTTTCAGCTCAGACAGCAGAACTGCAGGCCCCTGGGTGAATGAGACACCAAACGGAACTTCTCATCTACCTACAGCTCGCCAGTGAAAGGGCAGAAAACCCCTTCTATCTGCCGATAATATTTCGGACGTGGGGCCGATTACTTCAGTCGGCAAACCTAAAGCCGAAGCATCGAACCTTATTAAAATAAATCAAAGTTTTTGTTTATAATTGCGTTTCTTAAATATCCACGATTATAAATTAAAATAAGCTGCAGGTAAAACGTTTAAAGGAACGCTTCCGTCGTTAAAATGGAACTGATGTAAAACCTGATTTTTGTTTTCACGGTGAATTGTGAATGTTTTGACACATGACAATGTGGGAATCTTTTCTCGCTAACATCCTTTCTCTAGTCGGTAATGTGAAGGCTTTTGTCGAGGGTTCCCCCCCACCACAACGAACTAACCCTCCAAAGGGCTTGGTCGAATCAGCAAACTTGCACAATAATTAATATCCCGCGCAGAGTGCCCTCTATAAAGCTTTATGTTGAGGCGGAGCAAAGAAAAAGTGCTGCTGAAAGATGGTTCACCTTTAATTATTCCCTTATGGTAGCTGAGGTTGGCAAGTATCACTGTAATTGTTGGTTGTTACTCCGTATTCGCGTTACCCACACAACGGAAATGATTTGCCTGAATCCGAATGTATCTTTGAATTAAAAACATATATACTTATTTAATATCTTTACCCAGTATCGCGGCGGGCCCGCAATAATTGATGAATGGTATTTGACTCTTCAGGGATACTGCTGAGAGAAAGGTTAATACTACCATTTATAAGAGCATCCTTATTTAAATAAAGCACAGTTCTGTGGCATTTAATCAAATGTTGCATTAAAAAGTTTTTTTTTTGAAAATGCTGGACATTGATTTCTAATGTAGCCGCTTACACGAAAATGGCAGTCGTGGCGTCGTTTTGATTTTATCTGTTGGTGTTCTTTTTTTATCCGATAAAACCAATTAGAAATAAGGAAGACTTACAACTCCAGCGTTTATTCCGAGCCACCGTTTTAGGCCATGTGGAAATCCAATATAGACAGATAGAAATCGGCTTGCTTTGCCAGATATTCCAGACCCACGACGCGGGATGGGGACTTTTTTGAAAGTAAATTTGTACATTTTTCTCAGTTTCCTACTCTCTCGTCTGTTTTGCAAATAATCTTGATCGAGGATGAGCGCCGTTCAATTCCAAGCACAACAGTGGAAGAGAGAGTCTTGTTTACGTTTGTCATGAGGCCTTTCTGTCGAACAGCTCTGTGTTTGGTGTCTGATGTCTGTTTACAAAATATGAGTGGCCAGCAAAATAATTTCGTTAAACAGTTGTAAAAACAAATAAACATCGATTCTTATAAATCGATTCAAGTTAGAATAAAGCAATTGATATTTTCCTCACAGTAATTATATAATAATGGCCCAGCTTATCTCACCAACCATCTTCTCAATAAATTCCACTGCCTCTTCAACTAAACGAATTGTGTGAAGTAAAAACGTGTTGGTGCAATTATATTTAAAATTCATGTACATTTGTGAAACTATCTACTCGAATGACAAATACAGTAGTTATGATAATCTGAGTTTTTAAATATTTAAATATTTTTAAACAGGGCTTCGGTACTTCAATGCAACCCTCAGCGATACAAATAAAGTGTAGGTGATCAGTTCTGTCAGGCTTTGGTTAAGGATCATGTCACTAGGGATTAAAATCAGTCATGATTAGTACCAAGAGATGTAGGTTATTTATGCGGTAAGGCTTCCAGTTCTGGGTCGCGCGTTTTTTTCTTTATACCCATTGTCATCTGAATAGATTTAAAACAACATCTAGTCATTCTAAAATTAGCTTGTCACAATAACGCGTGTTGAAAAGACCAATTGCTGTCTATGCAGGCTGTGTGTATATAAGCAATCGACCTTTTAAACAAGCATTATTATTTCACATACTAATTTTAGAGCATTTCCTTTAGCTGTTAGGCACTGTTTAACTTCAGAAAAGGTCATTGCGACTGATATTTTTTAAGCAGGAAGCCAATCTTTTGCACGTTGTTTATTTATTCAGGGCAATAGTTGAATCTAGGCACTATCTTAAGGAGCTCATTTGAGACTTTTTTTTAACCAGTGGCCACTTTTCAAATACTGCCATCCACCAGGTCACAGGTAGCAACCGGATCAGCACCTGTTCCCAAGCGGCAGCGGAGGCTTCGTGTTTGTTAAATGACTGCAGTAATCTAGATTTTTCACGATATGAGCCTTTAACATAATTAGAGTTATTATTGCGTAATATGTAGAGCAGGTTAATTTGAACTCAGTATGTCTCACAATACATGCATTGAATCCGGGCGATTAAAGGGCCATGCAAATGATTCCTTGATACAATAAAAGCCGAGCTCAGAAACACCCTCATCATTGTAGCTGCCTCGAAACATACAATCCTTGATTTGAAAACAGTACATTTTTCGAATATCTGACTGCGTTGCATAGCCGTATAGATGGGACAGGTGTGTTTTGCGGCACGGGGACTGTAGCTGTGATTCACGGTTTACAATACTCCTGCATTGCCACAGAACAAAGGGCCTCTACACTCTGCTGCATAAGGAAGAAACCAGCCCGGTCAGGAGAGACAATCGCAAAGGGGGAGGGATCCACAAGTACCACTTCTCCAGATGCTCAACACCCTATTATTTTATATTGATTTGAACTAAGATACGAGGTTGTCCTTGAAGTGAAAAGTATCCAAGGTTATTGAACAGTCAGTTTTAAATTAAACTTAGGCTGTAGTCGCAAATCGGTACTGTATCTGTGGAGTGCTGAGACACTTAAAATGTAACTTCACCAGGTTTGGAGTTGTCCTCTACTTGGTGTGAACATTTTACACGTTTGAATTCATATCAAGTGCGGGGAAGTTTGAGTGCTCCTGAGAGTCATATTGCCAATCTAGCTCCCAAGTTATACTGTCATTTTTGCATCAATACCAATGTGGCGCTGAAACTGCATATTACATTAACGCTACTTTGCATATATTTTACTTGGAAAATCTTAATCTTGATTTGGGGCGATTTTTGCCGCTTACAATTAAGTCTGTAAATACATTAATCAGATTTCAAAAGCGCACTGCGCGTGTGTTTTGCTGCAAAAGTTGATCATTATTTCAAATTCTGAAATCGCAAATTAATCATTGGATTCCTCTTTCTCACAAGCAAATATGTATTTTGATGAAGGTGTTCTGCTCTCACCTTTTAAAACTCTTCCACCCAACTAACAGTTTTTAAAAAAAAAGAACAGGTATACTTGTTATTGGCTTTGAAAGGTAAATAGATTTTACTTTACTCTCTCGCCAGCTCCTAAGGACAACTTTGGAGCTCAGCATTCAGTGTGCCAAATTGCTGTTGTAATTAGCAACTCACTGTTCCTCAAACCTTGCACGGTTTTATCAGAGCAAGTAATAGTACCAGGTTATATTGCAACAGAATATTTTGAATCCTGCATTAACTTTTTCCAGTCGATTTAGAATACTAGATTTAAAACCTTTTATTCCTACCAGTTTTGAACATTGATTCATTTTTAAATCAACATTTATGTGTTTTTGAAGTAAACATCGTTTGTGAGAAACGATGACTTGTAGCAAAATAATAATTCTCTGGTTTCTGTGTGTTCTATTCTACACATACTGTACAAAAAAAGGTTAGTTGGAGGACAAAACGTTTAAATTAAACCAACCGCCTGCCGTTTGGAAAGGTTGGTGCAACACTGCCTTCTGTAGGAAACTGGTGGTATTGCACATTGTCTCGACCTTGCTTCACTGCAATCACTCGTCTCGATCACGCAACCCGTCCTGTTTGCAACTACTTGTAGCAATAATAACCTTCAACTGAAGAAGGAGTCAATGGCTCATTGCCACCTTTTTTTATTTTGAACTGGATTCTTCCAAAATATTACGGAAGCTGTAAAGTATCAGTACTAATAGTTGCCCCGATATCTTGAAGCTGAGAGTACTGAACTCAGGGGTTAGCAGAAGCTCAGCCGCTTCCAGTACTGATTGTATTTTTTCTTTTTAAAACTAAAAAAGTCCCATAGATTACACATAGGAAGCAAGGTCTGGTGGAAATGTAACGGCTGTTGAAGACACGCCAACTCAGTTGGCTCAAGGTTTTTGAAATAAGTCATCGTTGAAAATTCAAAACTTCAAACTCCTTTCAAACAGCTTGAGGTTTAATAGTGCGCCCCTACACTATTAAATAGTTCACAATCAACAACAACAACAACTTGTATTTATATAGCGCCTTTAATGTAGTAAAACGTCCCAAGGCGCTTCACAGGAGTATTATAAGGCAAACAAATGACACCAAGCTACATAAGGAGAAATTAGGGTAGGTGACCAAAAGCTTGGTCAGAGAGGTAGGTTTTAAGGAGCATCTTAAAGGAGGAAAGAGAGGTAGAGGGGCGGAGAGGTTTAGGCAGAGAATTCCAGAGCTTAGGGCCTCGGCAACAGAAGGCACGGCCACCAATGGTGGAGCGATTAGAATCAGGGATGCTCAAGAGGGCAGTATTAGAGGAGTGTAGATATCTCGGGGGTTGTGGGGCTGAAGGAGATTACAGAGGTAGGAAGGGGCGAGGCCATGGAGGGATTTGAAAACAAGGATGAGAATTTTAAAATCGAGGCGTTGTTTAACCGGGAGCCAATATAGGTCAGCGAGCACAGGAGTGATGGGTGAACAGGACTTGGTGCGAGTTAGGACACCGGCAGCTGAGATTTGGATCACCTCAAGTTTACATAGGGTAGAATGTGGGAGGTCAGCCAGGAGTGCATTGGAATAGTCAAGTCTAGAGGTAACAAAGGCATGGGTGAGGGTTTCAGCAGCGGATGAGCTGAAGCAGGGGCGGAGACAGGTGATGTTACAGAAGTGGAAGTAGGTGGTCTTAGTTATGCTGCGGATATGTGGTCAGAAGCTCATCTTAATCGTCAAATTAACTTAAAGCTACAAGAGTAAAGCATCTTTTCGAAGATGCATGGGAACTGGTTCAAAAATAAGGCTCAAATCGATTAATTCGGGCCGCATTTATCCTATTCGTTACTGAGCCAGTTCATTTATTTCTTACTTACCTTCCTTCTAAAATGCATGGGACCACCACATCATCGACTCTTTCGATTTCCTTTTTAAGGTTTAATTTAAAGGCCTTTATACATTACTGATTGGTACATAAACCCCAGTTATCTGTGAATTATTTTCCGAATAGTTTATATTTCTTTCTCTGTCATTGCATGTGATATACAACGTAGCATTGGATTCGAAATCATCTCGTACTTTTGGGTTAGTCCAAATAGGTTGCAATGACTCCAGATAGTTACAGGATCGGTTTGAGTGGAATTAATTCATTGAAAGGCTTCCGCTTGATCACGGCTACAGAACATTTTATGACTAATTTTAAACCCTGTTAAATGTAATCATTAAGTAAGAATAGAAAACGCTGGAAATATACAACAGGGCTTATAGCGTCTGCAATGAGAATAGATGCGGTAATATTGTGGATCGAGACCCGTGGTCAGAATCAATCTTAGGTTGGCTACTCTGCGAGGAATAATAGTTTTCTTTTCTTTATTTCTACAGACTGGAGGAACACTTTATCCCACTTCGTTCCTGACATTCCGCTAAGTTTATAAACTGTTTTAAAATCAAAATAACGCACTTCCAATCTCGGAACTTCCACATCTCTATGACATCAGGACCACCTCCCCCAGCCCCACAGCTCGGTATGCAGGGGTCAGCGGTGTTTATTTTCAAATCTATTTCAACAGGAAAATATGTGCTAGTTTTATTCACAGAAATCCGGCGATTGTGTTAATGCAAAAATCGATATTTTTGTTCTTAAACTAAGAGACATTCATTTTGCTGAATTTCTCATCCATTTTCCGTTTATTATTCAAAAGCACACAAAAAACCCCTGGAAGACGTCGCGATGTTTTTATTAGAACAATGTTAATTGTTTTAGAGAGTTTGAAATAAAATATTTTGTATAAACTGACGAGATCTCACGATTGCACTGTGAAGGAACAGTTGCCAGCTGCCGCTTCCCTTTATAGACTGCATGTTATTTTTTTTATTCGTTTACGGGATGAGGGCGTCGCTGGCAAGGACAGCATTTATTGCCCATCCCTAGTTGCCCTTGAGAAGGTGGTGGTGAGCCTCGTTCTTGAAACGCTGCAGTCCATGTGGTGAAGGTACGCCCACAGTGCTGTTAGGGAGGGAGTTCCAGGATTTTGACCCAGCGATGATGAAGGATCGGCGATATACTTCCAAGTCAGGATGGTGTGTGACTTGGAGGGGAACTTGCATGTGGTGGTGTTCCCATATGCCTGCTGCCCTTGTCCTTCTAGGTGGATGAAGTCACGGGTTTGGGAGGTGCTGCCGAAGAAGCCTTGGCGAGTTGCTGCAGTCCATCTTGTAAATGGTACACACTGCAGCCACAGTATGCCGATGGTGGAGGGAGTGAATGTTTAAGGTGGTGGATGGGGTGCCAATCAAGTGGATGGCTTTGTCCTGGATGGTGTTGAGCTTCTTGAGTGTTGTTGGAGCTGCACTCATCCAGGTAAGTGGAGAGTATTCCAGCATACTCCTGACTTGTGTCTTGTAGATGGTGGAAAGGCTTCGGGGAGTCAGGAGGTGAGATACTCACTGCAGAATACCCAACCTATGACCTGCTCTTGTTGCCACAGTATTTGTGTGGCTGGTACCGTTAAGTTTCTGGTCAATGGTGACCCCCAGGATGTTGATGGTGGGGGATTCGGCAATAGTAATGCCATTGATTGTCATGGGGCATTGGATAGATGCTCACTTTTTGGAGATAATCATTGCCTGGCACTTCTGTGGTGTGAATGTTACCTGCCACTTATCAGCCCGAGCCTGAATGTCATCCAGATCTTGCTGTATGCGGGCATGGACTGCTTCATTAACTGAGGAGTTGTGAATGGCACTGAACACTGCAATCATCAGCAAACATCCCCATTTCTGACCTTATGATGGAGGGAAGGTCAATGATGAAGCAGCTGAACATGGTTGAGCCTAGGACACTGCCCTGAGGAACTCCTGCAGCAATGTCCAGGGGCTGTGATGATTGACCTCCAACCACCACAAAGTTTTCCCCTTGATTCCCATTGACTTCAGTTTTACTAGGGTTCCTTGATACCACACTCAGTCAAATGCTGCCTCGATGTCAAGGGCAGTCATTCTCACCTCACCTCTGGAATTCAGCTCTTTTGTCCATGTTTGGACCAAGGCTGTAATGGAGTCTGGAGCTACGTGGTCCTGGTGGAACCCAACTGGGCATGAGTGAGCAGGTTATTGGTGAGTAAGTGCTGCTTGATAGTACTGTCGACGACACCTTCCATCACTTTGCTGATGATTGAGAGTAGACTGATGGGGCGGTAATTGGCTGGATTGGATTTGTCCTGCTTTTTGTGGATAGGACATACCTGGGCAGTTTTCCACATTGTCGGATGGATGCCAGTGTTATAGTTGTACTGGAACAGCTTGGTTACAGGCTGGTTCTTGAGCACAAGTCTTCAGCACGACAGCCGAGATGTTGTCAGGGCCCACAGCCTTTGCTGTATCCAGTGTGCTCTGCTGTTTCTTGATATCACTTGGAGTGAATCAAATTGGCTGAAGACTGGCTTCTGTGGTGGTCGGGACCTCAGGAGGAGGCCAATATGAATCATCCACTCGGCACTTCTGGCTGAAGATAGTTATAAACGCTTCAGCTTTGTCTTTTGCACTCATGTGCTGGGTTCCACCATCATTGAGGATGGGGATATTCATGGAGCCACCTCCTCCCATTAGTTGTTTAATGGTCCACCACCATTCACAACTGGATGTGGCAGAACTGTAGAGCTTTGATCTGATCTGTTGATTGTGGGATCACCAAGCGCTGTCTATAGCATGCTGCTTGCACTTTTTAGCATGCATGTAGTCCTGTGTTGCAACTTATCCAGGTTGGCACTGCATTTTTAGGTATGCCTGGTGCTGCTCCTGGCATGCTCTTCTACACTCCTTATTGAACCAGGGTTGGTCCCTTGGCTTGATGGTAATGGTAGAGTGAGGTATATGCTGGGCCATGAGGTTAGATGGTAAAGAGACCTACATCAGAATGCTGTTCATAGACTACAGCTCAGCATTCAACACTATCGTCCCCAACAAGCTGGCCACCAAACTCCACACTCTTGGCCTGAACACTTCCCTCTGCAACTGGACCCTGGACTTCCTAACAAACAGACCCCAGTCTGTCAAATTAGGTAACCACACCTTCCCCCCCCTGACCCTGAACATGGGGGCCCCACAAGGATGTGTGCTGAGCCCCCTCCTCTACTCCCTCTTCACCCACGACTGTGTGGCTGTTCATGGTTCCAACACCATCATCAAGTTTGCGGATGATACCACGGTAGTAGGCCAGATCACCAACAATGATGAGTCAGCCTACAGGGAGGAGGTCCAGCATCTCGTGAAGTGATGCGCCGATAACAACCTGGCCCTTAACATCAAGAAAACCAAAGAAATCATTGTGGACTTCAGGAAGTCTAAAGGCAGAAGTCACACCCCCATCCACATCCATGGGGCTGTGGTGGAAAGGGTGGACAGCTTTAAGTTCCTCGGAGTCCACATCACGGAAGACCTCTCCTGGTCCCTCAATACCTCCTCTCTGGTGAAGAAGGCCCAGCAGCGCCTATATTTCCTAAGGAGGCTGAAGGGATGTGACCTGTCACCCCTGATCCTCTCTAACTTTTACCGCTGCACAATAGAGAGCATCCTGACGAACTGTATCACAGTATGGTATGGCAGCTGTAGCTACTATGACCGGAAAGCCCTGCAGCGGGTAGTCAAAACTGCCCAACACATTACCGGCACCCGGCTACCGACCATAGAGCACATATACCAGAAACGCTGTTTACGGAGGCCACGGACCATCATCAAAGACCCTCCCCACCCCAGCCACAGTCTGTTCACCCTCCTGCCATCTGGGAGACGCTACAGATGCATTCGCACCCGAACGACCAGATTTAGGAACAGCTTCTTTCCCAGGGCTGTCATCCTACTGAACTCCACAAATAAACTCTAAAGCCTGCACATCTGCCAATGCACTTTATTATGGTTATGTTTATGTTAATATATTACAAGCCAAATGAATGTTGAATGTTTAAATGTCTTAATCTAAATGTACACTCTCGGGAGCCGCAAGCCTACATTTCGTTGTACTGCACTTGTGCACTAACAATGACAATAAAGTTGATTATGATTATGATTACAGATTGTGGTGGAATACAATTCTGCTGCTGCTGATGGCCCACAGCGCCTCATGGATGCCCAGTTTTGAGCTGCTAGATCTGTTCTGAATCTATCCCATTTAGCACAGCGGTAGTGCCACACAACACGATGGAGGGTGGTCTCAATGTGAAGACAGGACTTTGTCTCCACAATGGCTGTGCAGTGGTCACTGCTACCAAAGCTGTCATGGACAAATGCATCTGAAACAGGTAGATTGGTGAGGATGAGGTCAAGTAGGTTTTTCCCTCATGTTGGTTCTCTCACCACCTGTCGCAGGCCCAGACTGGCAGTTATGTCCTTCGGGACTTGGCCAGCTTGGTCAGTAGTGGTGCTACCGAGCCACTCTTGGTGATGGACATTGAAGTCCCCCACCCAGAGTACATTCTATGCCCTTGCTACTCTCAGTGCTTCTTCCAAGTGGTTTTCAACGTGGAGGAGTACTGACTCATCAGCTGAGGGAGGGCAGTAGGTGGTAATCAGCAGGAGGTTTCCTTGCCCATGCTTGACCTGAAGCCATGAGACTTCATGTGGTCTGGAGTCAATGTTGAGGACTCCCAGGGCCACTCCCTCCCGACTGTATACCACTGTGCTGCCTGTGGGACAGGACATACACAGAGCTGGTGATGGAGGAATTTGGGACATTGGATGAAAGGTATGATTCTGTGAGTATGACTATGTCAGGCTGTTGCTTGACTAGTCTGTGGGACAGCTCTCCCAATTTTGGCACAAGTCCCCAGATGTTGGTGAGGAGGACTTTGCAGGGTCGACTGGGCTGGGTGTGCCTTGTCATGTCCGTAGCAGGTGCCGAGGTTGATGCCGGGTGGTCTGTCTGGTTTTATTCTTATTGTTTTTTGTAGTAGTTTTTTACAACTGAGTGGCTTGCTAGGCCATTTCAGAGGGCCGTTACAAGTCAACCACATTGCTGTGGGCCTGGAGTCACATATAGGCCAGACTAGGTAAGGATGGCAGATTTCCGTCTCTAAAGGACATTAGTGAACCAGATGGGTTTTTACAACCATCCGTCACCATTACTGATACTAGCTTTTTATTTTGTTATTTATTTAATTAACTGAATTTAAATTTCCCAGCTGCCATGGTGGGATTTGAACTCACGTCTCTGAATCATTAGTCCAGGCCTCTGGATTACTAGTCCAGTAACATAACCACTATGCTACCGTTCCCAAAATTAAAAGGGAAAAGGCCATTTGTTTTCATGTTAGTCGCTTTCTTGCTGTGGCTGTGTTAAGCTTTTAGCGTTGCTCTGTAAGGGATATATTTCATCAAAATAACTATAGAATCATGACGTTTAGTTGTTTCATGTCAAATAAATGACAAATACACGTGAGAAATGATTTGAATTAAATCGATGTTAAGAACTAAGAACAGCTGGCGTTTACCAGCCGTGTTATAAATCTGTTCATCCGCACGTTTCTATGTCCACTGCTCCCGGGCACAGCGATGGGAACTTGCATGAATTCAAATATGCAATCACCTCAATCTGATCGCATATGTTTTCAGTTAAAAATGGACTTTAATTGCCCAGGATTTCTTTTTATGTCATATTTAAGATAAAACTAACACCTTATCCATCTGAGCGTTATGGAAATTATTTAAAATGCAGTTAATTTATTATTTTAAAGTTCCTGAGTATTGGAAACAATTCCTGATAAACTGATTCCATTGGCAGGAGGGTCAGTAACCAAAGGACACAGATTCAAGGTAATTGGCAAAATAACCAGAGGAGAGATGAGATTTTTTTTAATGAAGTGAGTTGTTATGATCTGGAATGCACTGCCAATTAGGGTGGTGGAAACAGATTCAATGGTAGCTTTCAAAAGGGAACTGGATAAATACTTGAAAATCAAAACAATGCAGGGCTATGGAGAAAGAGCAGGGGAGTGGGATTAATTGGATAGCTCTACCAACGAGCCAGCACAGGCATGATAGGCCGAATTGCCTCCTTCTGTTCTGTATCATTCTATGATTCTACCTGCGTGTAGTGTCTCCAGTACAGGGCTGGCGCCAGAGGTTGATATCAATGTTTGTACCTTACATTACCGACATGCCAATGGATAAACATATAAGACTATACGATTAGGAAATTATGTTACCATTGATCATTTTAACCCATTCCCTTTTGAAGGATTTTTTTGTAATGCAGTACTTACGAAAGCAACGCAAAGCACATTTAGAACGAACACTGTCTGGTTTTTAAATTCAACGTTTGACTGAAACATGAATCAGCGAATTTAAGTCTCTTTTTATTCTTTAGAAATAACTTGATTCATTTTAGCGTTCAGATTTTGGACATGAAGCGGAAATTCTTGAGCACCTTGACCAGCTTAATGGAACTGTTTGCCTTCTGGACACAAGGGGGCGCCACATAAACAAGTTTCAACCTCCTCCAAACTGCAGCTCCCTGGTTGACCATCCGTTCGTGCAACTGTCTGGAACTGCATTCACCACCTGGATTACACCTCAAGCCAGAGTTCGAGTGAAGACGTTGACCCCAACACAAACTGTCAATGCCGTTCATAAAATGGCAAACTTTTCCTCCAGGCACTTTGCATTGGGAGTGAGCCGCTGTCATAGAATTAAATTAGAGTCAGGGCATTTCCACAAAGCCGGAATGCTGTTTACGGAAAGCAATACACCAAATATTCATTTAAATCGACGATTTAAAAAGTCCCATCTTAATACATGGAATATGAAATGTAACCGTTTTCATTAATATAGTATCTCTGAACACGAACTGAGCATGATGAAAGAGGGAAGTGTTATAAAATTAGAAGGTAAAATCAATTGAGTTCCTGGCATTAAGAGTCAATATAATATTGATAGTCCAGAGTGCTTGTGTTTATATAGTGCATGTAATGGTGCTCCCATTAAATTGTTCATTGTAAATCAGATTATACTATATTCTTTGACAATCGGAGCATTCTAGCATGTAAGGAATACTGCATTACTCTGTTGCTAAGGAGAGTTTGGGTTTAACTTGGCCTGTCCCTTGATGGGCACGAAGTTTAATTGTGAATAGGAAACCCTTAGGTTACTTATAGGCTAACGGTTGTTAATGAGGGACATTTTCAGATTGTCAGGTGCTTGAAAACTTCCAGCTCCAGATGAAATAAAAAAACAGCATGAAATGACCACTTTTCTTTTTAAAACCATTTCTGACACTTTGAAGTGTGCTGGACTTGCAATAAATGCAAGACTTATCTCAAGTCCCACATAGCACTGCACGTTGCGAGTCAAAACCAAGTGTAGTCGTCAGGTGAAGTGGGGAGAGATAGTGGTGGAAAATTGGACCAGGATACATGCAACTAATTCAGTCTCCATTTTAAAATGATATATTTTGTCCTTATTTTTATATGTGAGCAGAAAAACATATGGCATTTTTGGGAAGCGGAGTTTGTTGGACCAAGGCAGTTTTTTTCATTCATTCTCAGGATGTGGGAGTCACTGGCAGGGTTAGCATTTATTACCCATCTAAGGCAGTTAAGAGTCAACCACGTTGGTGTGAGACTGGAATCACATATAATATGCTGACCGGGTAAGGACCCTAAAGGACATTCGTGAACCAGTTGGGTTTTTGACAATCCTACAGCTTCATGGTCACTTTTACTGATACCAGCTTTGTATTTCCAGACTTCTAAAATTTAATTCAAATTCTCAAACTGCCATGCTGAGATATGAACTCACTTTCTCAGGATTATTGGTTCTCTGGATTACTAGGCCAGTAACCTAACCACTAGATTACCATAATCAAGTTGCACTGCAGTACAAACTGAGGAGATGGAAGACATAAAACTGAGGCAGTACAGTGCCACCATTGGCAGGAGGCTATAGTGTGATAAACAGACTGTTTACACAGACTGCTTCTATTATTAATGTGGAAATAGGAATTTATAATGAGAAAGGCTAACACAAAGGTGTGACAAAATGCAAGCTTTTGTAGTCGGGAAGTGTGTGCAGATTTTTAATATAAATATATATGTATGTAATATATTAAACCTGTTAGGTTGTGTATGGAATCAGAAGTTAGATACATTTATTTTAATGGAGACATTGCTAATGTCTGAGAATGGAGACAGATTTCATTTTGTTTTCATTCCTTAAGGGGAACAGGGAAGTCAAAATGGGATAGCAGTAATGTTGGGTAGACTTTGCCATAATTAAAAGATTTAACAGAATCTTAGAGGACCAGTCCAAGTCAATTTGAATGGAGACCTGTGATACCAAGGGAAGGAAATGAATAAACATGATTTATTGATCAAACAACCTTTCACCTTTTCTTCAGTCAACTCCATCTACTCACTTTCTTCCATATACCTCAAACTTTTCTCTCCCCAGAAATCCATCTACTTGTCCCTTGAACCCAATTATGGCGCTAATTTCACTGCCTTCCAGGTAATTTATTCCATAACTCCATTGCCCTTTGGATGAAAAAATTCTGACTGTATTTCCTTCTTAGGCCATGGTTGTGCTGGCGCTATCACATTGGCACAAAACGGTTTCAGTATGCATCAATGTGAAAGTGGCAGTATGAATCAGGAATCAAGTCAGCATTCTAAATCCTGAGTGACTGAAGTAAGAGATGTGAAACCACATCAAGCAGGTAGTCACACACCATTTGGACATCACTCAGGGTGCAATATAGCTGCAGCATTTCAAATATGGCCAGGCAGTCCATTTCAGTGCATTTAATGTTTGTAGACATGAAGAAAGTGGACATTCCCATCGATGTTCTCACCTAACAGCAAAAATGAGCTGTCCTGGGATCCAAGCTTTGAGTGTGCATACAAACACATAGCACAGAGATCCTTTGTCACTAAGCTCAGTGTGAGGTGCAGACATCAATTTAACTTGGATCACGCTGCCAGAGTAACGTACATTCAGATATTGGTCTTAGACTGGCATTTGACTACCCTCGTACACTTAACTTCTGAATTCTTAACTTGTGGTTTTTGGTATTTGAACCTTTCACAGTAATGAACTATTTAGCTGGATGACCATTGTCAATTTTCTTCATAATCTTGAAAATTTCAATTAGGTTACATCAAAGTCCCCTCTTTTCCAAAGAAAACAAGCATAACTTCCTTAACCTTCCTCATAGCTTAAATTCCTGACACCTTGGATCATCTCTGCTGCTTGTTTCAGCACTCTCTCAAGGACAATTATATTCTTCCTATGATTAGATGATCAAGGAAGATATCCATTCCATTTACTTTAGTTTATTCAATTTAATATTTAAAACAGATGTGAAGGAACCTGTTGTAATGCACAATATATGCCAATTGTTTTTAATATATAATAATGGTGTTGTGTACCTTTTATAATCATATCTATAGGCAAAGAAAAAAATGTTACAGAATTAAGTCAACATATTACAGCTTTAATTAACTGGAATAAAAATGGAACGAGGTTGGCTATCTTTCAAAAAGAGAGGTAAATTCTTAAAAGCTAGCACAAGACTGCTTGTTGATGCAACATGTTAAAAGCAGGATTAGCAATGAGGTCATATAAAAGGGTGATTTACTAGAATGATACCAGTGATGGGGGACTTCAGTTATGTGGAGAGACTAGGGGGGGAAAAATTGGGTTGCTTTGCGCTTCCCGTTAGCGCCCCCAGCGCTAATGGGACGCAAAGCCCCTAGCGCCCAGTTGCGGCGCCGCTAATGCCTCCCGCGAAATTCAGCGGGAGGTTAGCGACGCCAGTAGCCAGTAGCGGCCTGCGGTGTTGCGCTGCTGGCAATGACATCATCACCGTGCGCAGCTCCCTGCTTGCACCCCGGTCACAAACTTCCCTTGCGCCCTCTGACCTATCGCTGGACGATATATCCGACTGTTTCAGGGGGTGTTTTGGCAGCAGCAGCAGCGCAAATTAAAGGGCAGGTGCTGGGCAGCCATTTTTCTTTTGGCCGACTGCCAACACCTGCTCCTTCTTATCTCTGTATGCGGGGTGCTGGCCATGATCGCTCAGCCTGGCACTCCTCGAGTGCCGAGCTGTTTTCACGGCACCCCGCTCCCCTGTGGTCCAACAGGGCCCCGGTGCGTGCAGTGCTAGGTCCCTCCCCTTTAATCAGGAGAGGAGGTCTGCAATGACGCGCCGCTACGTGCCACCGCACCATGAGCGGTGGCACGTAGTGCCACAAAATACACTGGTAGTGCCCCAAGAAGGAGGAGGAGTGCTTTCCAGTAGCGCCCCACCTCCTGCTTAGAGCGCTACTACTGAATTTATGGCACAGGGGCACTAACTTTTTTGTGGCACTAAAATAAGCACCCCAGCAACGTCAGCACCCCAAAGGGAGGGCCACTGAATTTTGCCCCCGAGAAAAGCTGGTATTGTTCTCCTTAGAGAAAGTTAAGGGGAAATGTAATAGAGGTGTTCACAGTTATGAAGGATTTTAATAGGGAGAAACTGTTTCCACTGGCAGGAGGGAACACAGAGTACACAGAACCATTGGGGGAGATGAGGAGACATTTTTTTAAGCAGTGAGGTGCTATGATCTGGAATGCACATAGAAACATAGAAACATAGAAGATAGGAGCAGGAGTAGGCCATTCGGCCCCTCGAGCCGGCTCCGCCATTCAATGCGATCATGGCTGATCATCCAAATTCAGTACCCTGTCCCTGCTTTCTCCCCATATCCCTTGATCCCCTTAACCTTAAGAAATATATCTAATTCCTTCTTGAATATATTTAATGAATTGGCCTCAACTGCCTTCTGTGGTAGAGAATTCCACAGGTTCACCACTCTCTGGGTGAAGAAATTCCTCCTCATCTCAGTCCCAAATGGCTTACCCCTTATCCTTAGACTGTGACCCCTGGTTCTGGACTCCCCCGCCATCGGGAACAGCCTTCCTGCATCTAGTCTGTCTAGTCCTGTTAGAATTTTATAAGTTTCAATGAGATCCCCTCGCATTCTTCTAAACTCCAGTGAATATAAGCCTAATCGACCCAATCTCTCTTCATACGTCATTTCTGCCATCCCAGGTATCAGTCTGGTGAATCTTCGCTGCACTCCCTCCATGGCAAGAACATCCTTCCTCAGATGAGGCGACCGAAACTGCACACAATACTCAAGGTGTGGTCTCACCAAGACCCTGTACAACTGCAGCAAGACATCCTTGCTCCTGTACTCGAATCCTTTCGCTATGAAGGCCAGCATACCATTTGCCTTCTTAACCGTCTGCTGCACCTGCATGCTTACCTTCAGCGACTAGTGCACAAGGACACCCAGGTCTTGTTGCACTTCCCCTTTTCCCAATCTATTGGCGTTCAGATAATAATCTGCCTTCCTGTTTTTGCCACCAAAGTGGATAACCTCGCATTTATCCACATTATACTGCATCTGCCATGCATCTGCCCAATCGCCCAACCTGTCCAAATCATACCAGAGTTTCTCTGCGTCCTCCTCACAGCACACACGCCCACCCAGCTTTGTGTCGTCTGCAAACTTGGAGATATTACATCTAGTTCCCTCGTCTAGATCATTAATATATATTGTGAATAACTGGGGTCCTAGCACCGATCCCTGCAGTACCCCACTAGTCACTGCCTTCCACTCGGAAAAAGACCCGTTTATTCCAACTCTTTGCTTCCTGTCTGCCAACCAGTTTTCTATCCAAATCAGTACCTTGCCCCCAATCCCATGTGCTTTAACTTTGCATGCTAGTCTCTTATGCGGGACCTTATCGAAAGCCTTTTGAAAGTCCAAATACACCACATCCACTGGTTCTCCCTTATCTATTCTACCAGTTACATCCTCAAAAAATTCCAGTAAATTAGTCAAGCATGATTTACCTTTTGTAAATCCATGTTGACTTTGTCCGATCCTGTCACTGTTTGCCAAGTGCTCTGCTATTACATCTTTTATAATGGACTCTAGCATTTTCCCCACTACCGATGTCAGGCTTATCGGTCTATAATTCCCCATTTTTTCTCTACCACCTTTTTTAAATAGTGGGGTTACATTAGCTACCCTCCAATCCATGGGAACTGTTCCAGAGTCTATAGAATTTTGGAAGATGACCAGCAATGCATCTATTATTTCTAGGGCCATTTCCTTAAGTACCCTAGGATGTAGATTATCAGGCCCTCGGGATTTATTAGCCTTCAATCCCGTCAATTTCCCTAACATCATTTCCCTACAAATACTGATTTCATTCAGTTCCTCCCTCTCATTAGACCCTATGTTCCCTGAAATCTCTGGGAGTTTATTTGTGTCCTCCTTTGTGAAGACAGAACTAAAGTATGTATTTAATTGGTCTGCCATGTCTTTGTTCCCCATTATAAATTCCCCTGATTCTGACTGCAAGGCACCTACGCTTGACTTTACCAATCTTTTTCTCTTCACATATCTATAGAAACTTTTACAGTCAGTTTTTATCTTCCCCGCAAGCTTACTCTCATACTCTATTTTCCCCCTCTTAATTAACCCCTTTGTCCTCCTTTGCTGAATCCTAAACTGCTCCCAATCCTCAGGTTTGCTGCTTTGTCTGGCCAATTTATATGTCCTCTCCTTGGATCTTATGCGATCCCTAATTTCCCTTGTTAGCCAATGTTGAGTCACTTTTTTTGTTTTATTTTTATGCCAAACAGGGATGAACAAATTCTGTAGTTCATCCATGCGATCTTTAAATATTTGCCATTGCCTATTCACCGTCAACCCTTTAAGTAACATTTCCCAATCCATCCTAATCAACTTGTGCCTCATACCATCATAGTTTCCTTTATTTAAATTCAGTACCCACGTCTCTGAATCAACTACTTCACTCTCCATCTTAATGAAGAATTCTATCATATTATGATCGCTCCTCCACAAGGGGCCTTGCACAACAAGACTGCTAATTAATCCTTTCTCATTACATAATACCCAATCTAAGATGGCCTGATCTCTAGTTGGTTCCTCGACATATTGGTCAAGGAAACTATCCCATAAACACTCTAGGAATTCCTCTTCCACAGTATTGTTACTAATTTGGTTAGACCAATCTATATGTAGATTAAAGTCACCCATGATAACTGCTGTGCCCTTATTGCATGCATCTCTAATTTCCCATGTAATGCCATCCCCAACCTCAGCATTACTGTTTGGGGGTCTGTATACAACTCCCAATAACATTTTCTGCTCCTTGGTATTTCTCAGCTCTACCCATACAGATTCCACATCATCAGAGCTAATATCCTTCCTTACTATTGTGTTAATCTCCTCTTTAACCAGCAATGCTACCCCACTGCCTTTTCCTCTTTGCCTGTCCTTCCTGAATATTGAATACCCCTGGATGTTGAATTCCCAGCCTTGGTCACCCTGGAGCCATGTCTCTGTAATCCCAATTATATTATATCCAATTACATCTATTTGTGCAGCTAATTCATCCACCTTATTACGAATGCTCTTCGCATTAAGACACAAAGCCTTCAGGCTTGTTTTTTTAACACTCTTAGACCTTTTAGAATTATTGTTTACTGCGGTCATGTTTGATGTACACCCTTGATTTCTCTGCCTTCCACTTTTGCTTTTCTCCTTCCTATCTTTTGCTTCTATCCTTGCTTCCCTTTCCTCTGTCTCCCTGCACAGGTTCCCAACCCCCTGCCTTTTTAGTTTAAACCCTCCCCAACAGCACTAGCAAACACTCCCCCTAGGACATCGGTCCCGGTCCTGCCCAGGTGCAAACTATCCAGTTTGTACAGGTCCCACCTCCCCCAGAACCAGTTCCAATGTCCAAGGAATTTGAATCCCTCCCCCTAGCACCATTCTTCTAGCCACATATTCATCTGAAATATCCTTCTATTTCTACTCTGACTAGCATGTGGCACTGGTAGCAATCCTGAGATTACTACCTTTGAGGTCCTATTTTTTAATTTACCTCCTAACTCCCTATATTCAGCTTTTAGGACCTCATCCCATTTTTTACCTATATCGTTGGTACCTATATGCACCACGACAACTGGCTGTTCACCCTCCCCCTCCAGAATGTTCTGCAGCTGCTCCAAGACATCCTTGACCCTTGCACCAGGGAGGCAACATACCATCCTGGAGTCTCGTTTGCGGCCGCAGGAACGCCTATCTATTCCCCTTACAATAGAATCCCCTATCACTATAGCTCTCCCGTGCTTTTTCCTCCCGTCCCGTGCAGCAGAACCACCCATGGTGCCAGGAAGTTGGTTGCTGCTGTCTTCCCCTGATAAGCCATCCTCCCCAACAATATCCAAAGCGGTATATCTGTTTGAGAGGGAGATGGCCACAGGGGTCCCCTGCACTACCTGCCTGTGCCTACTACTCTGCCTGGCGGTCACCCATTCCCTTCCTGCCTGTGCAGCCTTTACCTGCGGTGTGACCAACTGATTAAATGTGATATCCATGACGTCCTCAGCATCACAAATGCTCCAGTATGTATCCATTCACAGCTCCAGTGCCGCAATGCGGTCTGCCAGTAGCTGCAGCTGGATACATTTCCCGCACACATTGTCGTAGGGACACAGGAAGTCTCCCTGATTCCCCACATAGTGCAGGAGGAGCATGCCACGGGGCCGAGCTGTGCTGCCATGACTTACCCTTTAATTAATTTAAATTAAATCAATACCACCAATTATACTTCTATTAAATGATATACTCAAGGGCCCTTGTTTCCTAGCACTCCCTGCTACACAACAGAGACCTTAGAAACTATAACCACAAAATTAAGACCGTCTAAACTTTATAAACTATGGCCTAGAAATTCAGTTGCGTCCGCCAGCCGTTAGCGCCATAAGAGGGGTAGATTTCCAGCGCTAGGCACTTAGCGCCCGGGCGCAGGCTGATCTGCGCCTACGCCCAACTTCAGTTGACATTTAGCGCCGGCGCAAAGTGTTTGCGCCCGCTCAGCTGCGCGCGCAGCTTATGACGTCATTTCGTCGTGCAACGCTGTTTGTGCGCCCCAAACCGGAAATTCAGTGGCGCCCGCCCAATGTGGGCGTGGCGCTGTTAAGAACTGTGAAGTGGAACGCAGCAGAGGCCCTGCGGGCCTCGGGGAGCGCTAATTAAAGGGCACTTAGACTGAACTATAAAGGCCAGCCATTTTGCTGCAATGACTTTAGTGCTTTAGATTTCTGGACAGAGACCAAGGAACAGACCTTCCTGATTTGGGACAACATAGGAGAGGTATTTTTGGCTTCTGGCCAGAGCTTGGAAATTTCACTCATTGTGATTTCACTGTTTGCAAGTTTATTATGGGGGCTGCATGGGGTTCCAACCCTCAGTTCCAGCATTATGTGCGAAGGGCTCGCAGATGCTGTGTGAGAGGGCCAGCCATGCCTAGACACAGAGGGGCCATCAGGCGTCGGCAACATAGGCCTTACCCACTCAGGGAATACCAGCAGCAGGTGTCCTATCTCACCATGACTGCCGCGCATTGTGTTAAGAGGCAGCGCTTCAGAAGGGAGGTGGTTGCAGAGATCTGCCAGCTGCTTCACAGAGATCTGCGTCCACAGCTGATGTGCAGGACGTCTCTGTCGGTGGAAGTGAAGGTCACGGTGGCTCTGAACTTTTATGCAAGCGGCTCATTCCAAGCCGCTGCTGGGGACATAGCGAACATTTCCCAGTTCGCCGTGCATCGCTGCATCCGGCAGGTCACCGATGCCCTTTTCGCAAGGAGACACCAATTCATCTCCTTCCCCATGACCCTAGAGAGGCAGGAGCAGCGTGCAGTCGGATTTGCCAGGATCGCCGACTTCCCCATGGTGCAGGGCGCCATTGACTGCACGCATGTGGCTATGCGGGCACCTATCGACAATGCCGAGGATTACCGCAACCGGAAGGGCTACCATTCCCTCAATGTACAGCTGGTGTGTGACCACAGGCAGCGCATCCTAGCTGTCAATGCCCGCTTTCCAGGAAGCAGCCACGATGCATTTATCCTGCGCCAGACTACTGTGGCTGACATGTTCGAGGCACAGCCTCCACCAAGGGGATGGCTTATTGGGGACAAGGGCTACCCTTTGTGTACATGGCTCATGACCCCGCTCCGCGCGCCCAGGACCCCTGCGGAGGAGGCATACAATGAAAGCCATCAAGCCACAAGGAACATCATAGAGCAAACGATTGGCGTCCTCAAGCAACGGTTCCGCTGCCTGGATCGATCCGGCGGATCTCTACAGTATTCGCCGGATAGAGTCTCCCAGTTCGTCGTTGTTTGCTGCATGCTGCGCAACCTGGCTATCCGCAGGGCTCAGGCACTGCCACCTCATGTTGGACCACCACCTCAGGAGGACGAGCAGGAGGACCATGAGGAGGAGGAGGAGGAGGAGGAGTACCAGCCCAGGAGGGAGCCACAAGGTCCAAGGGCCGTCCGCCGGCGGCTTATTGAACGACACTTCTCGGCCCCCTGTCAGGGAATGGCTTGTGGCAATGAACGCACCTGAATGCAGCCGCTCCGCAAGCCCTCAGCCGTTTAACGCAACAACCACTTGAAACATGACACCTGGACAAGCTGAATAAATAAAAAGCTTTATTTAACAAACTCAGGGCCCTTCCCACATGAAACAGAAAAACAGACAACACCCCCAAAAAACAGTCAAAAACATCTGTCACTCCCACAACCTGGGGAGGAATAACAAAACTTGTCCATCCAATTGGCCTTCATCCTCGGCCTAACCAAGACAAACCCCCCCATACAGAACACAAACACCCCCATATAAAAAAACAGTTGCCTTCATCTTCGGCGTCAGCAAAATAAGCCCCCCCCCATACAGAACACAAACACCCCCATATAAAAAAACAGTTGGCAACACACTCTACTTGGTGTGCCGACAGGGCGAGTCCTTGTGCAGGCTTCTCCGGCCCCTGCCCGACCTGTTGCTCCGCCTCAACCTGGGCCCTGTGGGTGTTGCAAGGCTGGGGGAAGGCTCCTGAGGGGCACAATGCATGACGGCAGATGCCCTTGGGGGTCGGCCTAGACAAGGTCCGGCCCTGGAGGGGCCGGCTGCTGACTGCTGCAGCTGTGGCTGGGCAGCATCAGTCTCTCCAGCAGCTCGTCACAGCTTGGCTGGGGGAGTGGCAGTGGCGGCTGCATCAATGGGGGCAAGCTGGCTGATGCCAGGCGCTCGCTGGTCACCAGAGACACTGGCACTCGGCCGGGCTGGCACTGCAGCAAGCACAGCAATCTGGTGAAGGCCAGACCGCTGTGCTGCAGCAGGGCGGCGGGTGCCCTGGCGATGCTTCCGTGACACAGCGAGTGTGGCAGAAGTGAGTGCCCGAACTGCCCTGGTCTGTGCCCGCATCAGATCAGCCAGTGTCTGCATGGCACCACTCATGAACTCTCGACTCGCGTCCTGTGCTGCCGCGAGTTGGTCGACACCCCTGGCCTGTGAGTCCCCAAAATCGGCCACACTATGAGCCAGGGACTCAATGGCCTGAGGCAACTGTCCCACAACCCCCATGAACTCGTTGTGGCGCCGCTCCGAGGCCGCGGACATTTCATCAAGGAGGCGCACCTCCTGGGCGAGGACCATCTCCGGACTGGAGGCCGGACTCTCCCTCTGGGGAGAAGGCCGCCGAGCTGCCCGACCCTTCCCGCGTGCCTGGACACCACTGGGCCCAGCAACTGCCCTCCCCTGCAACACTTCCCCCCTCTGGGGAGAAGGCCGCCGTGCTGCCCGACCCTTCCCGCATGCCTGGACGCCACTGGGCCCAGGAGCTACACCCCCCTGCAACACTTCCCCCTGGCTCTCCTCCAGGCAAGACGTGTCCCCTCCATTGCCATCCCCTGGCGCGAATGAGGGTTCCCCCGATGTGCCGCCTTCCTCTTGGTCCTCGTCGTCCTCCTCTTCCGAGGGACTGGCACTCTCAGCTTCAGGGACCTCCTCCTCACCAGCTGAAAGCAGGAAGGCACAAGAGTAGCTTTAGAGTGAGGACAGGGCATCAGCGAGGGAGGGATGATTGGTGGCATTATGCGCATTGGTCGGACAGTGGCAAAGGATGTAGATCTGAAGCGCAAGGGGAACGAGAGAGGTGCAAACGGTCATGTCCTTACCATTGGGGCCCAGCACAGGGTCGGCATCTCCAATAGCAATGGGGCCAACCACCTGGGCACGCATGAGTCGAGCCACGCGCTCCTCCAGGTCACTGAGCTCCTGGAACTGGGCACGCCCTCCCCCGGTGACAGTCCGGCTCCTCAGATTCTGCGCCAGCTTGGCCTGCAAGAGAAAGGATGGCCTCTAAGTACAGTGTGGTGCCCTGTTGTTGTGTGCACTGCCTCCCATGGTCGAATAGCTTGGCCAGTGTGGTGCCCTGTTGTTGTGTGCACTGCCTCCCATGGTCGAATAGCTTGGCCAGTGTGTGAAGTGCAGAAAGTGCTATTGATGATCATGCCAGTGCCATAGCTGCGGGAGGAGGGCTGGCCATTAGGCCTTTGAGGTCCCTTTGCCCATAATGTGAGGTGCACATGCAAGGATGAGGAGGACACTGGAAAGGGTACTCACCCTGACCAACCGAGTGAGGTCGTTGTACTTCTTGCGGCATTGGTCACCAGTCCTGGGGACATCGCTGTTGGCTGACACCCTCAGGGCGATTTCCCTCCAGGCTCTCCTGTACTGCCTCCTGGGAGCCTTCTTGCCACTGTCCGGGCAAAAGATCTCTCTGTTCTTTTCCAACCCCCTAAGCAGCACCCTCAAAGCATGCTCTGAGAAGCGCTGCGCTCATTCACGGGCCTTCCGCATGGCTTCAGGCGCTATTTGGGTCCACCAGCAGTGTTCAGGCCTAGCTGCAGGGCTCCACTATCCAGGGCGTGGCAGCAGACAAAGTCGACCCTTCCCCCTTTAAGAGCTGGCCAGCGTCAGGGTGTCTGCTGTCAATCAAAACATGACCGCACCTGCGCTGCGCCCGGCCTCGGCGTTATCAGTCCGCACCGCCGGCTTAGCGCCTAAAGATAGGAGTGCAACACCAGTTTCAGCGCTCGCCCAAACTCCTTGGCCAAAGCTACTGAATTTCGGCGAAGTGGCCTCCACTTTCCGGCGGGCGCTAACTTTACCGCCCGCCCGACTTTACCGCCCCAAAAGTGGCTAGACTGAATTTCTAGGCGATTGAACCTTAACTGTCAAACTATAGAGTAGTATAAATACTCATCTGGCAGTACTCACCCAATCAGCTGCTTCCTCCTGCCCGCATCACATTTTGAATCATGACGTAGCTCTGGAACGCCGCTGCCGGTCTGCAAGATTGGTAATCCTGTGAAAAAAAGCCAGCGAAAGTGAGTCTAAGTACTCACTGAAACTCCGCTCTCACCGCTCCCGACAATGGCCTGTGAAAAAAAGTCCGCGAAAGTGAGTTTAAATACTCACTGAACCTCCGCTCTCACCGATCCCGACTCTGGCCTGTGAAAAAAAGCCCGCGAAAGTGAATTTAAATACTCACTGAAACTCCGCTCTCACCGCTCCTGAAACTGGCCTGTGAAAAAAAGCCAGCGAAAGTGAGTTTAAATACTCACTGAAACTCCGCTCTCACCGCTCCTGACACTGGCCTGTGAAAAATAAGCCCGCGAAAGGGTGGTGGAAGCAGATTTAATAGTAATTTTCAAAAGGGAATTGGATATATACCTGAATAGGAACTATTTGCAGGGCTATGGGGAAAGAACAGGGGAGTGGGACTAATTGGATAGCTCTTTCAAAGAGCCAACACAGGTATGAAGGGCTGAATGGCCTCCTGCTGTGCTGTATGGTTCTATGATTCTATATTTGTTCAAGTTTCCAGTGACGAGACTGAAATATCGCAAATCTGAAGCTCTGTTGGTCATGATAATGGCATCATTCTGTTTTACATTGCAGCAGAGGTGAGAGCAAATATTCTAGGTTACACGGAAGCTGCTTTTAAGATAATGGGGAAGATCCAGTGTTAACACAAGTGTAAAGGCAAAAGAAAATGGTGACGGAGGGAGATCAAATAATATAAAAGTAAAGGTCACCGAAAGAATACTCAGGGAAGAAGAGTGAAATAAATCAGTAAGGTCCATTACAGTAGATTTATGGCTAATGTGAAAGCTCATGGGGCCAAGGAGGAAATTCTAAATCAAATATTTAATTGACCCCGTAATAAGAAACAGCAGGCAGTTATTAGTGTTAATAGTTCTAATTGTTCATGTGTGACTCGTAGGGTCGCTAAGGTTAAATGCCAGGACACCTACTTTCCATTATATTTATGGATTGCTTTGTAATGGTCATTGCGAGTGGATTTCTGTTTTACAAAGGTGGCAAACATAGAAACATAGAAGATAGGAGCAGGAGTAGGCCATTCGGCCCCTCGAGCCTGCTCCGCCATTCAATGAGATCATGGCTGATCATCCAAATTCAGTACCCTGTTCCTGCCTTCTCTCCATATCCCTTGATCCCTTTAGCCTTAAGAAATATATCCAACTCTTTCTTGAATATATTTAATGAATTGGCCTCTACTTTGGCAGAGAATTCCATAGGTTCACCACTCTCTGGGTGAACAAATTCCTCCTCATCTCTGTCC
Organism: Somniosus microcephalus; assembly: GCF_052327205.1. Classification (NCBI taxonomy): domain Eukaryota; kingdom Metazoa; phylum Chordata; class Chondrichthyes; order Squaliformes; family Somniosidae; genus Somniosus; species Somniosus microcephalus. Next base: position 89,742,579 of record NC_140992.1, on the reverse strand, counting down.
TAAATGGCTTACCCCTTATCCTTAGACTGTGACCCTGGTTCTGGACTCCCTGACCATCGAGAACATCCTTCCAGCATCTAGTCTGTCTAGTCATAGAAACAAACATAGAAACATAGAAGATAGGAGCAGGAGTAGGCCATTCGGCCCTTCGAGCCTGCTCCGCCATTCAACGAGATCATGGCTGGTCATCCAAACCCTAGCACCCGGTCCCTACACCGACAGCCATCCCACCCAAGCTCCTGTTAGAATTTTATAAGTTTCGATGAGATCCCCTCTCATTCTTCTAAACTCCAGCGAGTAAAAGCCCAATCGACCAAATCTCTCCTCATACGTCATTCCTGCCATCCCAGGTATCAGCCTGGTGAATCTTCGCTGCATTCCTTCCATGGCAAGTATATCCTTCCTCAGATAAGGCAATCAAAACTGCACACAATACTCAAGGTGTGGCCTCACCAAGGCCCTGTACAACTACAGCAAGACATCCTTGTTCCTGCACTCAAACCCTCTCGCTACGAAGGCCAACATACCATTTGCCTTCTTAAACGCCTGCTGCACCTGCATGCTTACTTTCAGTGACTGGTGCACAAGGATGCCCAGGTCTCATTGCACTTCCCCTTCTCCCAATCTATTGCCATTTAGATAATAATCTGCCTTCCTGTTTTTGACACCAAAGTGGATAACCTCGCATTTATCCACTTTATATTGCATCTGCCATGCTTCTGCCCAATCACCCAACCTGTCCAAATCATACTGGAGTTTCTCGGCATTCTCCTCACAGCACACATGCCCACCCAGCTTTGTGTCATCTGCAAACTTGGAGATATTACATCTAGTTCCCTCATCCAGATCATTAATATATATTGTGAATAGCTGGGGCCCAAGGACCGATCCCTGCGGTACCCCACTAGTTACTGCCTGCCACTCAGAAAAAGACCCGTTTATTCCAACTCTTTGCTTTCTGTCTGCCAACCAGTTCTCTATCCAAGTCAATACCTTGCCCCCAATCCCATGTGCCTTAATTTTACATGCTAATCTCTTATGCGGGACCTTATTGAAAGCCTTTTGAAAATCCAAATACACCACATCCACTGGTTCGCCCTTATCTATTTTACCAGTTACATCCTCAAAAAATTCCAGTAGATTAGTCAAGCATGATTTGCCTTTTGTAAAGCCATGTTGACTTTGTCCGATCCGGTCACTTTTTTCCAAGTGCTCTGCTATTACATCCTTTATAATGGACTCTAGCATTTTCCCCACTACCGATGTCAGGCTTACCGGTCTGTAATTCCCCGTTTTCTCTCTACCACCCTTTTTGAACAGTGGGGTAACATTAGCTACCCTCCAATTCATGGGTACTGTTCCAGAGTCTATTGAATTTTGGAAGATGACCAGCAATGCATCTACTATTTCTAGGGCCACTTCCTTAAGTACCCTAGGATGTAGATTATCAGGCCCTGGGGATATATCAGCCCTCAATCCCATCAGTTTCCCGAACACCATTTCCCTACAAATACTGATTTCTATCAGTTCCTCCCTTTCATTAGACCCTATGTTCCCTGAAATCTATGGGAGGTTATTTGTGTCCTCCTTTGTGAAGACAGAACCAAAGTATGTATCTAATTGGTCAGCCATTTCTTTGTTCCCCATTATAAATTCCCCTGATTCTGACTGCAAGGGACCTACGCTTGACTTCACCAATCTTTTTCTCTTCACATATCTATAAAAGCTCTTACAGTCAGTTTTTATGTTCCCTGCAAGCTTACTCTCATACTCTATTTTCCCCCTCTTAATTAATCCCTTTATCCTCCTTTGTTGGATCCTAAACTGCTCCCAATCCTCAGGTTTACTGCTTTTTCTGGCCAATTTATATGTCATCTCCTTGGATCTTATGCTATCCCTAATTTCCCTTGTTAGTTGTTTGAGATGGCAGGATTTACTGCAGAGAGGATACTGTTCAAAGAGATATGTCGGGATGGAATTCAACTTTGGTGGGGGCTTAAAGCAGGCAGTAGTGGATCAGCCACCCGTTATACACCCTATCTGATTTTCCTTTCCATGACTTAAATGGAAAGGAAAATTGGGTAAGGTGTATAATTAGTGGCCAATTCGCTACTGCCGGTTTTGAGCCCCCATTGAAGTTGAGTTTCATCCCCCATGTTAACCGAACTGTCAAATTAAAAGTAAATGGTGTTTCACTCTGTGAGACATAAATTAATGCACATTCATTTTAAAATTGCATGTAGAATTCAACAGTGAAAGTACATTGTTAAATAAGGAGGAAAAAGATTTGTGTGTGATAGTTAGTGTCATCACATTTTAAGCTAGAAATTGCCATGGTAAATAAAATGCATATAGGTAGCAATACTGATATTAAATAAACATTTGCGAGACTATACTTGGAGTGCTTTGTTCAATTTTGGTAGTTATACGCATTTAAAAACATAGGCCTCAAAATTGCTTATGCTAAGACTTTTTTTAATTAATTCTCGGGATGCGGAGAATCACTGGCAAGACTGGCAATTATTGGTTATCCCTAGAAATGGAATGGCTTGTTAGGCCATTTCAGACAGCAGTTAAGAGTCAACCACATTGATGTGGGACTGGAGTCACATATAAGCCAGACCAGGTAAGGACGGCAGGTTTCCCTTCCCTAAATGCTTAATACATGCATATAAAATTTCTTCATCTGCTACTTTAACAGAAACATTAATCTGAAATAGGTGAGTTAATGTCACCATTAAAATAGTGCAACAAGAAACTTCATTAAAAGTAGGTTAAGCATTTGTACGCTAATGTTTACTTGGTGCAACTTCAAAGCCAGAAAGGTTTTAAAGGGCAGTAAGGACGGGTTTGGGTCTCCGATCACTGAGTTATTAAAAGAGATGAAATGCCCTTAATATATTCTCACTGAAATATAGGAGATCCAAATTCTCAAAATTGTAGAGTAAATGTATAAAAATTCTTTGTGTGGAAAACGAGATAAATTTATAAACTACAAACCATAATATAAATATAATTTAAAATACTTCCCTATTTCATAGAAGAAACTTGAGGAGAATGTTGCTTTCTTTTTAAGAGCAACACAGTTCACCCACCCTACAAAGTAGGTTAGTTTGTATACTTCAAAACTGGTGCAATGCACCGGTTATGACAGCATTGCAAACAGTTTAGTTTACCACATTTTGTTCCCACAGTTTGCTGAACATCAGGAATTCTCTCTGATCTGAATCAAGGGAGAAATTATGACAAAAAAAATCTCCTTGCTGCCATAATATTCTGTAGATAAGAAGCAGCAGTTTACTTCCAATGGTTATTTTTTTACTGCTCATATTTACAAAGAAGCCATCAAATTACATGATGGGCTGTAGGAGTAATACCCTGTAGATAAAAAGCAGATGTTTGTTTCCAGTTGTATTTTTGCCCACTGATATTTACAAATAAACTATCAGATTACATAATCTCCTGAAGTTAGTAATACAGTACTGCCAATCAGACACTGACTCCCAACCTACCATTCTTCACTCTAAACCTAACCTAAACAAATTAAACACACAATTAAAGCACCTTTATACAGATTGCACCACCACTGTAATTTGAACACAAATGTATTAATTGGAAATGCTGTACATTACAAACACAAATGCCAAAATGAACAAATGGCTATTCACACCTTGATCACATGGAACACAAGTACATAAAAATGCAGTCTTTATGTTACATTAAAGTAAAATCACTAGCACCAGCACATAAGTCATGTCATCAAATCCACAGGATGTGTTCGGGGAAGGATATAGAATTAGCAATGAGGGCGGACCACTTAATTTAGATGGAGGAATGGCACAGCTGATAAGAATTCCTAATGACACGATGTTTATCAAAAAGGTGGAAATACCAGCAGAAGAGGAGCTGCCAGAAACAATTTTAATAAAAATGAACAAAAACAAGAAGGAGAAACTAATACGATAGCAAACTAATAATTGGCAACCTGCTAATGGACTACTGGTTCAAAGTGCACAGGTGGATAGTGCACTATTTAGGCAAGTAAGAGAGACTAGAGGAATCATAATATAGTAATTATGGAGGAATATCATTATTTCAGAGGTCTTCAGACCAAAGACAACTGTAAAAAACTACTAAAAGTACAAATATTGATAGTGGTAATAAATATTGTAATATAATGTGTAGCAGAGCACTGGGTGGATGCTATATCAGATTTAGGTGTTGAAATTACATTATACTACACTAGTAATGACACATTAACACATTCATATGAAATTCCTTTGTTATTTTAACAAAAAATGTTAACCCATTGAAGCTTCAATAAAATAGTGGGCAAAGGATTAGTATGAATGAATGAATTTGCATATATATAGTGTCTTTCACGACCTCACAACATCCCAAAGCGCTTTACAGCCAATGACTTTTTTTGAAGTGTAGTCACTGCTGTAATTTGGCACATTGGTTACGAATATCGCACCGCACAATTTTAAAGCATTAATTTTTAGCATTTACCAGAAATGCTCAGTAAATTGGAGATAGCTGAACACCTGAGCTTCAGTAACCATCATGCTGTTAAACGTGATATTGGTGTGGCTAAGGCCAAATGTAAGAATAAATATGTGCAAAATATTTGCAAACATTAGAGCTACACAAAGGGTATTTGGAAGGATTAAGTGGTGGGCAGCATTAGGGTATAAAATGGAGGAGAAAATAATTTTTTTTAAACTTTAACTGATGTGAAAAAGGAGGTATCTTTCTTCTGAGAAAAATAGCAAGATGAAGGCCCTCAATCGCTTCTAAACAATCTCAAAAATAATATAAAAGCTAAAAAAAATGTTAAAAGATATAAGTTCTGAGGACGGGGTCAAACAAGAGTCAGTTATGGATAACTAAAATTATGTTGGAAATGTTTAAAACAAAAAGGCAGATGGTTGATAACAGCAATAGGGATCAATTGTTTTTAGTATGAAATAGCTAGAGTGTTAAAGATCACAAAGACTCTTTAAGGATTACATTAGGTGGAAATATCATGAAAGATCAGGAAATAGCAGATGTGTTAAATAAATTCTTCACATCAAACTGGATCTGTAATCTAGATCATATGTTGAGGTTAGCAAAGCATGTGTTATCAAGAAACTCAAAGCATTAAATGTCCACAGGGCACCTGGGCCAGATGGAATACAACACAAAATGCTTAAGGAAATAAGTGAGGAAATAGGTGAGACTTTGGTTAATACTTTCAAGTGGTGTTTAAATATAATGGTTGTATTTGAAAACGGAGGAGTGTCTCATAAAATCTCTGTAGTTGAAAATATAATGAGACATAGTTAGGAAATTATAGAGACATGAGTCTAACTTCCCTACGCATAAGTAGTAGGGAAAATGCTCAAAAACATTTTGAGGACCCTATCAGGATCTCAGGAGGACATCAGTCATAAGAGGTTAGCAGAGGTAGGATGGCAGCATTAATTCATGGTTGTTGCTGTATCTAGAAGTCCATTCCCTGTATCGATCGTTCTTTGTGTGAAGAACTTAGTGATATCTGCTCTAAATTTGCCTTTTACCAGTTTGAACTTGTCCCTACTCTTGCAGCTTACTATGAAGTAATTTTCCAGATTTTACCTTTTCCATACCATTTACAATCTTATGAACCTCAAAAAAATCACCGATCATACACCCACTTTCAAGGCTGAAAATTAAAATTAAAATGCTCCAGGTCTCCTCAGTCTTTCCTCAAAACTCAGACCCCTCTAACAGTAGGGATCCATCTCCTGACTGTTCTCTGCACTCCCTTCTGCATTTGAATGACTCCCCTGCATCTCGGTGATCAGAACTGAACATGGTACACAACATGATCTGTGCCCATGTTTCCCAGAACGCTATATTTGAATCCCTCCAATCAGGTTTCTGCCCCACCACAGTACTGAAAAGGCTCTTATCAAAGTTACAAATGACATCCTATGTGACTGTGACAGTGGTAAACTATCCCTCCTCATCCTTCTCGACCTGTCTGCAGCCTTTGACACAACAACATCATCAACAATAACAACAACTTGTATTTATATAGCACCTTTAACATAGTAAAATGTCCCAAGGCGCTTCACAGGAGTATTATAAGACAAAAAAATTGACACTCAGCCACATAAGGAGAAATTAGGACAGGTGACCAAAAGCTTGGTCAAAGAGGTAGGTTTTAAGGAGCATCTTAAAGGAGGAAAGAGAGGTAGCGAGGTGGAGAGGTTTATGCAGGGAATTCCAGAGTTTAGGGCCTAGGCAACAAAAGGCATGGCCACCAATGGTTGAGCAATTATAATCAGGGATGCTCAAGAGGGCAGAATTAGAGGAGCGCAGAGATCTCGGGGGGTTGTGGGGCTGAAGGAGATTACAGAGGTAGGGAGGGGCGAGGCCATGGAGGGATTTGAAAACAAGGATGAGAATTTTGAAATTGAGGCATTACTTAACCGGGAGCCAATGTAGGCCAGCGAGCACAAGGGTGATGTATGAACGGGACTTGGTGCAAGTTAGAATACGGGCAACCAAGTTTTGGATCACCCCAAGTTGGGAGGCCAGCTAAATCATGCTTGACTAATCTACTGGAATTTTTTGAGGATGTAACTGGTAGAATAGATAAGGGAGAACCAGTGGATGTGGTGTATTTGGACTTTCAGAAGGCTTTCGATGAGGTCCCGCATAAGAGATTAGCGTGTAAAGTTAAGGCACATGGGATTGGGGGCAAGGTACTGACTTGGATAGAGAACTGGTTGGCAGACAGGAAGCATAGAGTTGGAATAAACGGGTCTTTTTCCGAGTGGCATGCAGTGACTAGTGGGGTACCACAGGGATCGGTCCTAGGACCCCAGCTATTCACAACATATTTTAATGATCTAGACTAGGGAACTAGATGTAATATCTCCAAGTTTGCAGACGACACAAAGCTGGGTGGGCGTGTGTGCTGTGAGGAGGATGCCGAGAAACTCCAGTATGATTTGGACAGGTTGGGTGATTGGGCAGATGCATGGCAGATGCAGTATAATGTGGATAAATGTGAGGTTATCCACTTTGGTGTCAAAAACAGGAAGACAGATTATTATCTGAACGGCAATAGATTGGGAGAAGGGGAAGTGCAATGAGACCCGAGTGTCCTTGTGCACCAGTCGCTGAAGGTAAGTATGCAGGTGCAGCAGGCGGTTAAGACGGCAAATGGTATGTTGGCCTTCGTAGCGAGAGGATTCAAGTACAGGAACAAGGATGTCTTGCTGCAGTTGTACAGGGCGTTGGTGAGACCACACCTTGAGTATTGTGTGCAGTTTTGGTCGCCCTATTTGAGGAAGGATGTTCTTGCCATGGAGGGAGTGCAGCGAAGATTCACCAGACTGATACCTGGGATGGCAGGAATGACGTATGAGAAGAGATTGGGTCGATTGGGCTTATACTTGCTGGAGTTTAGAAGAATGCGAGGGGATCTCATTGAAACTTATAAAATTCTAACAGGACTAGACAGACTAGATGCTGGAAGGAGTTCCCGATGGCAGGGGAGACCAGAACCAGGGGTCACAGTCTAAGGATAAGGGGTAAGCCATTTAGGACAGAGATGAGGAGGAATTTCTTCACCCAGAGAGTGGTGAACCTGTGGAATTCTCTGCCACAGAAAGCAGTTGAGGCCAATTCATTAAATATATTCAAGAAGGAATTAGATATATTTCTTAAGGCTAAAGGGATCAAGGGATATGGGGAGAAGGCAGGGACAGGGTACTGAGTTTGGGTGATCAGCCATGATCTCATTGAATGGCTGAGCAGGCTCGAGGGGTCGAATGGCCTACTCCTGCTCCTATCTTCTATGTTTCTATGAGTGCATTGGAATAGTCAAGTCTAGAGCTAACAGACACATAGATGAGGGTTTCAGCATCAGATGAGCTGGGGCAGGAGTAGAGCCGGGCGATGTTCCGGAGGTGGAAATACGCCGTCTTAGCGATGGCGTGGATGTGTGGTCGGAAGCTCATCTCGGGGTCAAATATGACAGCAAGGTCGTGAACAGTCTGATTCAGCCTCAGACAGTTGCCAGGGAGAGGGATGGACTCGATGGCTAGGGAACGGAATTAGTGGCTGAGACCCTAAATTCACATCTCTGTTTTCAAATCCCTCAATGGCCTCCCCACTCCTTATCTCAGTAATCTCCTCCAGCCCTACAACCCTCCGATATATCTGCGCTGCTCCAATTTTGGCCTTTTGAGCATCCCCGATTTTAATCTCTCCACCATTGGCAGCTGAGCCTTCAGTTGCCAAGGCCCTAAGCTCTGAAATTCCGTTTCTAAGCCTTTCCATCTCTTTATCTCTCTCTCCTCCTTTAAGATGCTCCTTAAGACCTACTCTGCCCTAATACCTCCTTATGTGGCTCAGTGTCAAATTTTGTTTGATAACGCTCCTGTGAAGTGCCTTGGGACGTTTTACTACATTAAAGACGTTATGTAAATACAAGTTATTGCTGTTGCTGTTATCCTGAATCCCCATTTCTTTGAGCTTAATTAATAGCTTTTTGTGTGAAACTTTGTCACATGTCTTTTGGAAGTTTTGGTATACAATGTTGTGTGGCTTTCCAAAATCTTTTGGGAAGTCACTTCATCAAAAAGTCAAGAAGGTTGCTCAGGCAGAAGTCCATCTCATTTGTACCAAGTACCTAATTCTTTCTGAATCCATGTTGACTGTTGTTTGCCAGTTATTTTCTACAGATAATCCCTATGTTTACTCCTGATAATCAATTCCATTATTTTACATGGTAAGTAAAATTACAAGAGAAATCAGTTTGTAGTCGTGTATTTAATCTTTGTCATTCTTTATGAAAATGGGCACCACATTAAACTGTTTCCAGTCTGCTGGTACCTCTCCAGTGTCCAATGATATCCTCATAAGGATTGGCAATGTGTCACAAATATCCTCTCTGGCCTCTCTTCATACCATGTATCCCTAGGAATTTAATTGTTTGTATCCATTTTAGCTTGTTTTAGATTTCCATCTCATTTTTAGCAAGTACTTAATTTTGATTAGGTTTTCGCTGCTTGGGGAGGGCACGTTGCTCATGTCTTCCCTTGTGAATACTTGGAAGTAATAACCAGTCAGAATATTAACACTCTTGTGTCAAGCTGTTTGCATCCTTTATGGTTCTCACCTCTTCTCGGCTACCCCTTTATGTTGAAGTACTAAAATAAATTGCTTAGTTATGTTTAACATGTTTATGCATGTTCCCAGTGAACCCTTTGCCTTTTATTTCTTCAGGATTTGTGGAGTACCTTCTTCCTCTTTATTTTACTTCTGGTTAAGTTGTTAACCAATGCATGTTTAATCTGAGCTATATATTGCTAGGTGTGATTATCCTGCTCTTGGGTATTTCCTTGTAAATGTACTTCTTTGATATGGCCCTTTTCAAACTTACTTGCCTTGGGTGCTACCTTTTTGGTTTAATTTCTATTTGCCCTAATGACAAGGAAATTATGGCCCACATATTCTGATCCCTACGGGTGAGTACGCGCTGTGTACCCACCCGTAGGGACATCGGAAATGCCGGTTTCAGGCATGCACCGCGCATGCGCTGAAAAATGGCATTTCCGATCTGTCAAGAATGGTCTTGACAGATCTTCCGGCTGCCCTGGAGAAGGGCCTCTGCGGGCGGATAGTTCCGCTTTTTGGAGACCCTCTGCCCGCAGAAAACCCTTACAATTCTTACGCCTGGTACCAGGAGAAGAGTTGAAAAAAGTTTTTTTTTAATTTTCACTGATTTATCATTTAAAAATACTTTTAAAAAAAGGTACGTTTATTTTTAGCCCCGTAAAAAACTTTAATTATTTTTTTCAAAAAATTAAATTTTTGTTTAACATACTTAATTTATTGTAATTTCAAGTCATTTTGAAAATGTGATTTATTTAAAGTTTTACTATGTTTTTGGGGTGATCTCCATTCATATATTTGACAGGTCTTCCTGTCAAATGTATGAATGGAGATTCCCTTCTTTGATTGGCTCCCCATGGCCCACATGATCCCAGGGATGCTGCGAACTACATGTGCCTCTGGGATACGTGGGCCCTGCGCACTTGCAGTTTGGAGAGGCCCAGGAGTGGAAGCGTGTGCATCCCGAGAGCCCTCAGATAAGGGCGTAGATTTTTCCAGATCGCAGGCCTCCGCCCGCGGGAGGCCTGCGATCGGAAAATATGGGCCATTGTGGCTATTATCCAATTTGCTGGTTGTCACCAAACCAAATGGCCAAGGGGCCTGTGCAGTGGAAATTGAGGGCATGCCAAAGGAATTGGACAAGTGAAATAGGCAGCTCAGAAAAATATGTAATTTTATGTTAAAAATGTAAAGTAAAATACATTAGTACAGAAAATATGAAATATATGTATGCAATGGGCTAATGGAATTATAGGATTGGATACAACAAATCCAATGGGAATACATCATTAAGTGCCTTCCATTATAAGAACCCTGCTAAAATTCAGGGAGGGATTGTTCATCCAAACGAATATTTAAGTAGTACAAAACAAAACAAAAAATAAACTATAACAGAAATTAAATCAGAACAGAACAATTAGGACAAATAATACAAAAGGTGCCCGCTGATCATGGAAGGCATCCAGTGAGCAAGGAATTACTCTTGAAGTCTAGTAACTATTGTTATGTAGCTAAACTAGAGTTGCCAACCCCCAGGATTGTCCTGGAGTCTCCAGCAATTAAAGGTTAATCTCCCTGGACACTGCTTCCAGCAACTGAGGAGAGAAATCATAGGGGTATTAAAATTAGTGGGCTAGAAATTCGTTATAGCCAAGGAATGGGCGGTGTTTAGACTAAAAATGGTTAAGTAGCGCCAGTTGAAAATCATCTAGACTGCACGCAAAATTCATCCTCACTCCTCATTAAAACGATTGCAGTCATGATTCTCGTCTAAAAACCCAAGCTCATTGACGTTACACTGAAAAAGATGGACCAATATCGGATGTAGACTAAACACAAGTAATGATTGCAACAGGCTTTTTGGCTTTTTCCACTACTTAAAGGGGCGGTTCATTGAGGCTGCAGCACTTCATTCTCAGCATTGCTGGGTGTGCAGCTGCCTCAACAACCATAAGAAGAAGGACAAAGAGAAGGAGCACTTATTTACAAATGCTGGTGGCAGAATCGCCGCCCCAGGGAGAGAGCCCAGGGGTTTTCCGAGGAAACTTTGGAGGCATTGGTTTTAGTGGTGGAGGGAAGGTGGGCGGTCCTGTACCAACTGGCAGGAGGCCCTCACCGCAAGTCTGCTAGACTATGTGGTGGGAGGTGGCACACCACATCACAGGCAGCATTGTGCTCCCCAGGTCCCACGCGCAGTGCAGGAGGAAGTTTAACAAGCTCATATGGGTGGTCAGGTTAAGCGAAGGCATCAACAAATGCTACATACCACCATCTGTACCACAAGCTTCACACACTGCTCAATGCATCACGCCCCCAGCACTCACCCACCAACAATATCTACCTAGCACCGTTCACACCCATATCTCACACCTTGCACACAATGACAGCTATTCAATAGAAACATAGAAACATAGAAAAATAGGAGCAGGTGTAGGCCATTCAGCCCGTCGAGCCTGCTCTGCCATTCAATATGATCATGGCTGATCCTCTATCTCAATACCATATTCCTGCTCTCTCCCCATACCCCTTGATGCCTTTTGTGTCTATAAATCTATCCATCACCATCTTAAATATATCCAGTGACTTGGCCTCCACAGCCTTCTGTGGTAGAGAATTCCACAGGTTCACCACCCTCTGAGTGAAGAAATTTCTCCTCATCTCAGTCCTAAATGTCCTACCCCGTATCCTGAGACTGTGACTCCTCATTCTAGACCCCCCAGCCAGAAGAAACATTCTCCCTGCATCCCGTCTGTCTAGCTCTATACGTTTCAATGAGATCCCCTCTCATTCTTCCAAACTCTAGTGAATATAGGCCTAGTTGACTCAATCTCTCCTCAGACGACAGTCCTGCCATCCCAGGAATCAGTCTGGTGAACCTTCGCTGCACTCCCTCTATGGCAAGTATATCCTTTCTTAGGTAAGGAGACCAAAACCACACACAGTACTCCAGGTGTCATCTCACCAAGGCCCTGTATAACTGTAGTAAGACATCCTTGCTCCTGTACTCAAATCCTCTTGCAATGAAGGCCAACATATCATTTGCCTTCCTAACTGCTTGCTGCACCTGCATGTTTGCTTTCAGTGACTGGTGTACAAGGATACCCAGGTCCCTTTGTACATCAGCATTTCCCTATCACCATTTAAATAATACTCTGCCTTTCTGTTTTTCCTACCGAAGTGGATAACTTCACATTTATCCACGTTATATCGCATCTGCCATGTATTTGCCCACTCACTCAACTTGTCTAAATCACCTTGAAGCCTCTTTGCATCCTCCTCACAGCTCACAATCCCACCTAGTTTTGTGTCATCAGCAAACTTGGAAATATTACATTTGGTTCCCTCATCCAAATCATTGATATATATTGTGAATAGCTGGGGCCCAAGCACTGATCCCTACGGTACCCCACTAATCACCGCCTGCCACCCCGAAAAAGACCCATTTATTCCTACTCCCTGTTTCCTGTCTGTTAACCAATTTTCAATCCATGCCAGTATATTACCCCTAATCCCATGTGCTATAATTGCACACTAACCTCTTATGTGGGACTTTATCAAAGGCCTTCTGAAAATCCAAAGACACCATATCCACTGGTTCTCCCTTATTTATTCTACCAGTTACATCCTCAAAAACCCGAGTAGGTTTGTCAAACACGATTTCCCTTTCATAAATTCATGTTGACTTTGTCTAATCCCATTGATATTTTCTAAGTGTCCTGTTATCACTTCATTTTTAATAGACTCCAGCATTTTCCCTACTACTGATGTTAGGCTAATCGGTCTGTAGTTCCCCATTTTCTCTCTCCCTCCTTTTGTAAATAGTGGGGTTACGTTTGCCACCCTCCAATCTGCAGGAACTGTTCCATAATCTATAGAATTTTGGAAGATGACAACCAATGCATCCACTATTTCTATGGCTACCTCTTTTAGTACTCTGGGGTGCAGATTATCAGGCCCTGGGGATTTATTGGCTTTCAGTCCCATTAATTTCTCCAGCACTATTTCTTTACTAATACTAATTTCCTTTAATTCTTCCTTCTCATTAGACCCTTGGTTCCCTAGCATTTCTGGGAATTTATTTGTGTCCTCTTCCGTGAAGACAGAACCAAAATATTTGTTTAATTGCTCTGCCATTTCCTAGTTCCCCATTATAAATTCTCCCGTTTCTGCCTGTAAGGGACTTACATTTGTCTTCACTAATCTTTTTATTTTTACATACTTGTAAAAGCTTTTACAATCCGCTTTTATGTTCCTTGCAAGTTTAATCTCATACTCTATTTTTCCTTTCTTAATCAATCTCTTGGTCCTTTTTTGCTGAATTCTAAACTGCTCCCAATCCTCAGGTTTGCTACTTTTTCAGGCAACTTTATATGACTCCTCTTTGGATCTAATACTATCCTTAATTTCTTTTGTTAGCCATGGTTTCCTTTTGTGTTTTTGCATCAGAAAGAAATGTATAACTGTTGCAATTCATGCATTCGTTCCTTAAATGTTAGCCATTGCCTATCCACCATCATACCTTTTAATGAAGCTCTCCCAATCTATCATAGCCAACTCACTCCTCATACCCACGTACTTTCTTTTGATTTGATTTAGGACCCTAGTTTTGGATTGGACTTCTTCACTTTCCATCTTTCCAACTATGGCAGGCACAAGGGTTATTAGTATTCATGTGATATGTGTGATATGTTTATAGATAAATTTATTAATGGTGTTTGGAATATTTTGTGGTCTCTCTCATTTCACCTTTGTGCCCAGGAGGTCGCTGTGATATGCGTGAGACAGGGATGGTATGATGAGGATGTGGTGAGCAACGGGGATCTGGGGTTTCATTCATTCGAATCGCAGTCTGATGGGCCCGTCTGGAAGGCCAATTTTCTCACTTTCTCTGCCCTCCCTCCTGTTCCTCCTCCTCCTCATCCTCCTCATCCTCCTCATCCTCCTCCTCCTCGTCCTCCTCGTCCTCCTCTTCATCCTCCTCTGCCTTGTCCTCCTCCTGAGGTGGTCTCACAATCCCTGCTAGCAAGGGCTGTGCTCTCATGATAGCCAAGTTGTGGAGCAAGCAGCAGACCACCACAAAATGGGACACCCGCTCTGGCGAGTACGGGAGGGCTCCTCCCGAGCGGTCAAGGCAACAGAACCGTTGCTTCAATAAGTCAATGGTCTGCTCGATGATGTTCCTGGTGGCAGCATGGCTCTCATTATATGAGTGCTGGGCAGGAGTGTTTGGGTTGCAGAGGGGAGTCATGAGCCAGGTGGCGAGTGGATAGCCTTTGTCCCAGAGCAGCCACCCTCAAGCTTGATGTGGTGGCTGGAAGAGTGCTGGCACACCGGTCTGGTGCAGGATGAAGGCATCGTGGCTGCTGCCAGGATAGCGGGCATTGTCATTGAGGATTCGCTGTGGTCACACACCAACTGCATATTAAGTGAGTGGTCGTCTTTGTGGTTACGGAAGATCTCAGGATTGTTATGCGATGCCCATAAAGCCACGTGGGTGCAGTCAATGGTGCTCTGCACCATGGGGAAGCCCTCTATCCTGGCAAAGCCATATGCATGCTCGTCCTACTTCTCTCTGGTGATGGGGAAGCCAATGTGGTCCCTTCTCGTGCTGTAGCAAGCCTCAGTGACCTCCCAGATGCAGCGATGGACGGTGAACTGTGAGTTGTTAGCTATGTCTCCTGTTGCAGACTGGAAGGATCTGCTGGTGAAGAAATTGAGGGGCATGGTGACCTTGACTGCCACTGGGAGAGCCGTGGTCGCCCTGGTCTGAGGCTGCAGGTCTGGTTGCAGGAGGTGGCAGAGTTCTGTGACCACCTCCTTGCCGAAGTGAAGCCTCCTAATACACTGCTCCTCATTTAATTGAAGGTAGGAGAAGCAATGTCGGAAGACCCTAGGTGGGTAAGGCCTCCTGTTGAGAGCCTTGATGGCCCTCCTCCTTCCTCTGCGCACATGTTCCTGCCTTTATTGCTGCCTTCGTTCCCTCCGCCATAGATCCTGGAGGGCGAGGTTGTCTGCCAGTACAGCCCCCATGATTTTTAGCAAGTGTTGTACTTTGAAGCCTTTCAAAAATAAAGAGGGAGTTTTGTACTTGCCAGAACACTCCCTGATACCAAAGAACCTTGAAATGACTAAGGAAAACTCTTGCAGTAGCAGGGAGTAGCACACAGCCACTCAAACTGCAAAACCCTGCCAGGTGCGAGTGATTGGTGAGGATCCCTTTAAATAGCATCGCTGGAGCCAGCTTCCTGCTGCTGCCGCCACCTGAAGCTGTCGTTGCTTTCTCCAGCCGATAAGTACATTAGTTAAAATGAAGTTGGGAGAGCGGGTGCCCAGTGAGCGTTGCACACTCACTGACATCACGATCTCCATGATGGTGAGCTCCCTGGCGATAGAGTTTACCGGCAGCGCTACTGGCAACACCGATCTGGTGTGTGGTGCTGGAACCGGCATCAGCTGTCATTACAGCTGTCAACAGCTATTTAGCGCCATCTCGTGGCACTAACATGTGGCACAAGCCACACAAATTTCTAAATTTTGTTTGAACACTTTTGTTTAATAATTATAAAATTATTGGAGATGGGGGAAAAGGCTGTTTGACTGGTAGTCAAGAATTATCCAACTGAAAGAGCCTGTTCATTTTCCATTGGCATGGGAAGGAGGTGCGCCGGGAAGATTGAAGTGTCGGGCAACCAATGACGGAAGCGTGGGGGTGGGACAGTTTGAGGCAATTGGTCATGTGATGAAACCCTCCCGTCCAACCACATTTGATAATCCTAGGCCAAACACAGCAGCAAATCTGTGATAGTCACATGCCACAAATACATAGTAAGATGAATGACCAGTTAATCTGCGATCGTATTGATCGAGGTAAGAATTGTGGACAGGACACTGGAATCACTCCCTGTTCTCCTTCAAAAAGTGCCATGTGATCTTCAACATCCACCTGAAAGATGGTACCTGCAACAGATTGGGAGCTGTAATCCAGGTGTGGGTCTTGAACCAACACTTTTCTGATCCAGAAATGACAGTGCTACCAATTGACACATTTATGGTAGTAGGGATGTGGAATATATTCTTATCAAAGCTAGTTATTGCCCTATTTATTAATTCCTTTGAAAAGGAGATAGCCAAATGTTAGGCTATGAAAGAGATAGAAACTTATAAGGATAAGACTACAGACAGGAAAGCAAATTCTCTGGAGTACTATGGCTCCAGGACAGTCATCCCTAACATGCAGCAGGATAGGGTTGACTAGTGTTAAATTAATAGCATGGAATTTTGCATCTACTGGCTTTAGGCTCAAGAAGGGATTTCATTTTTTTCTTCCTGAAAAATGTATTTGTGTTCATTTGTCTCCCTCAGGAGATGAAATAAATTAGAGAGAATAATAGTGAAACCGTACAGATATATTTTGTAGAGAAGGCTTAATAGGTCTAATGGCCTTTTCTTGTTCTATACTTTTTTATGGCCTTCTGTTAAAGTGCAACATAAGCACTAGATTTTATGGTTGTAATCTAATCCTCGCTAATTTTAGTTGCTGACCCCAATGTAACACATCAGCATCAGACTTCCTTCCTGTGTTGGTTCCAACTGCCCCCAGACTTGTTTCCTAAGCATCTGATGATGAAGTCACCGTGGCAATTGTATCACAATGTCTGGGGGGGGGGGGGTGGGGGCAGCTCCATGCTTTAAATGATTGTCTTCTAGAAGGTCAAACTACCACTGCCAAGTCACATGATATCACAAACAGTAGACGTGCTTCATAGCTTCCAATAACATGAAAGCATCCTCCACAGAAATAACAGTTGTAAACAAAAACTATACAAAAAGCTAGTCTTTGTCATTGGTTTGCAGAAATAGCCCACCTTGTGACATAAATCACCACAAAGCCATACACTGTCAGAAATGCTGTTTAATACATTGTTTTAGTAAACCACTGTTGTTAGTCCTTTTTTATTTTGCTTCATTGGACTTCATTTATCTGTCTTCTGATAGATCTTTAGAACATATACATCTAGGAGGGTATCAACACTAGCATGTAGTTCTCCAAACCATCAGTACTTTACAGTTTAGTGATGAAGATGGTGGAGTTCAACCACTTAACAAAATATTGATTTGAACCTGAAGGATTTCTGAAACTGTAATTCCTTACGAATAGTAGGAACTAGGTGGTGCTGTGTATTTTCACAGTGCCCTTTCACCTCTGGGATCTAGGTTCAGCTCCAGCCCAAATCGATAAAATGCTTATCTCTCCTCTTTGCCGGCACTAAAGGTCCCATGTTCAAGATGCTCATAGACGTTTAACCTCGCTCCTAGTGAAAGTGGGTCTAAAGCACAAATCTGTCCACAAATTGGAAAAGTCACTCATAATAAGAGATATAAGGATGGCTTGTCTGGAACTGGCAAATTGACACTGGTGCAGTGAGGGAGCAGGCACACTGTTCGGAAACTAGAGTTATAGCATATTGTTGGATAGAGTAAGTAGAGCTTTGCATCTGGTCCGTGCTATATGTTTCCTGGAAGTGCTAGATGCTGGGTACAAAAGTGTCTTTCCCAGCACTAACATAGAACAATTTTTTTTTTGCACTTACTGATGGCGTAGTGCTTAATGGGACTAAAGCACAAATGTGTTGAAGTAGATGTTAACGGTATAAATACTTTACATCTTGCTTTCAGTTTTTCTAAGTAGCTGTGTCAATGGAAAAAATTGCAATACTTAAAAGCATTTTTACATTTAAACAATGTAGCCAATAGCAAATGTGTCAGTCTCTTGCCATCGTGTGCATTTGTAAATCTAAGCAAACTGACCATCAGTGTTCTGGTGGCAGCAGAAGACACATTTTTCTATGGGTCTTGTGCGCTGCCAAAGGGTCTCCATTGAAAAATGAAAGCACAAAACCAAATCCCTCATTTGGAGCAAATACAGGTCACCAGCTTTCAACGGGAGTCGTGGCATCAGGCAAATCAAACAACCTGAGGTCACAGGTCTCTGTTTGAGCAACACTCTCCCAGGGCCTTTTAGTAAATGTAACATGTCAAGAACTATATATGCAGTCTAAACAGTCAAGGCCACCAAAATGCACTAAGTACGCACACCCTTATACCCTAAGCAGCATCAGCCTGCAATAGGAACCCAAACCCGGGGCGATCCGGTTTGCAAGTGTCCACAGATTATTAATTGGTGAGCTCTCGCTTTTTGTAGATACTTAATATAAAAAAAGCAGGTCAGGACAGACAAAAAAATTGCTTGGAAGTTTCAGACATGCATAGATAGTACCCTGTGCGTACTCATCCGTGGAGACCCGAATTTCTGGGCCAATATTAAATTTAACAAGACATTTTCCATTTGTGGTATTAGCTTTTTTTAACGTTTTCACAAGTGTTTCATCTCTTATGAGGAGAAAAAACATTTTTATTTTGTACGGTATTAAATCTAGTATGCACAAATCTGACCTGAGAAAATTACTGGTACCATCCAAGCAGTCATCGCTGGGCCCATGTATTTAACAGTATTATGAGTATCTGAATCACAGCAGGTTTGATAAATTCGGGTCGGAGGCTTCCCGCGGTGCAAGCCTCCGACCTGCACTTACCTAGTGCGCCGGCCGTTGAGCTGTGTGGGCCCACATGGGATTCCGATCCTGGGCCTGCTCCAACTGCCGGCGCGCAGTGCTTGCGTATCCCAGGGGCGCAGTTAGTTCGATGCGTCGCCTGGGATCACGTGGACCATGGTGAGCCAATGGTAGCAGGGAATGCTTCATTCATAAAATTGACAGGAAGAGCTGTCAAAACCATAAATACTATAAGCCCCAAAACATCACTAAAACTTCAAATCAATTTTTTTAAAACATCACATTTTTAAAATAACTATAAATTATATAAAATAACTATTTTAAACAATAATTTAAATTTTTGAAAAAATTAATTACATTTTCTAACAGGGCTAAAAATAAACTTACCTTTCTTTAAAGTATTTAAAAATAATAAACCTGTGGAAAAAATGTTTTAATTTTAATTA
The DNA here is from genome assembly GCF_052327205.1 of Somniosus microcephalus. Lineage (NCBI taxonomy): Eukaryota > Metazoa > Chordata > Chondrichthyes > Squaliformes > Somniosidae > Somniosus > Somniosus microcephalus. The sequence goes on along the minus strand of NC_140992.1, from coordinate 89,723,402 downwards.
ATTCACCACTTACCTTGTTAAAAGCAGGCCTTGCGCCTGCTTTTTACATGTGTAACTCCTGGAGACTTACCCTCTCAGAAAAACCTGGAAAAAAAATGTACGTTCACTGCGCACGCGCTGCCTCTCTGGCGCACGCATTCCACCTCTGAGCCCCTTCTTGCAAGGGAACGGAAGTTCCGGTTTCCCGCGCATGTGCAGTGCATGCACGAAATCGGCACTTTCGTTGGGCCTACGCGTGAGTACTCAGTGCGTACTCACACGTAGGGACCCGAATTTCTGGGCCATTATGTTTGCACTGTTCATCCGGTAGGTTGTTGTAAACACATGTGCTGAAATTCCATTTTGGTCAGGGGTGCAAAACTGGTGGTAGCCAATCCATGATTTCAATGGAAAGAACATCACGCAGGGTGTATAATGAGTGGCTAGTCTGCTACCACCTGCTTTGCACCCCTGCCGAAGTTAAATTTCACCCTCTCAAAGTCGAGGAATAAAAATATTACGTTTCTTTTCAGAAGAAATCAAATTCTGGTAATAGAAGACAAACAAAGAGGTCACTGAAACTGTATTACATAATCAATTTCCTCAACCTCAACTCTGTTCCTGTTTGCCATTCTCACGACTAACACGTACAAGAGCAGTGTGATGGCAGATTACACTGTAAAACCGAACACAAAGAGCCAGTAATGTTAGGCCACAGCTTCAGTTCCTCTTTCCTCTGATTTTCTAATCTCATCTGTGCTGATGTAAGGAGGCAATGACAAGGCCAGACAACTGCCCCCAAAGGTAGGTGACAGAAAATCAGAGGAAGTATTGACAATCATACAGCTCCAAGCATGGAAAACAATTAATCAGCTTCCACCCAGTTGGTAAAACCAGTGTGTAACAATCATTCAGACCAGAAGGTCTCAGACTTTATCCTTGATCTCTGCTGAACTAATTAATCTCAGTTGGGGTGGCAGTACGGGCACACTTGGTCACAGCACTCCTGGGTTATCGAGGGGAAGATCAGCTATTGATCGCACTCCTGATTGCTATCCAGTTGTCCCAACGGAAAGTGCTTATATGTGGACATGGTGCAAAGGCAAGGTCATGGACATCTGTGATTCCTCCTAGGTCAAATAGCTTGCCTAGGCTCACAAGTGAAGAATGGCTACTACAGTGAAATATATTAGAAGTGACAAAACCCTGTGAAGGAGTCAGCACCTTCAGGAGAAGAAGGAAGTGGAAAAAATGTAATAGAGTTGAATTTTAAACCCATCGGAGCCAGCAGCAGTTTTAATGTACATAAAATACAGATTGATTTTGCACATATGTATGGAATAGATGTTAATATGTGTGTAAATAATAATTTAGACAGTGCAGTTCACTAAGATTTTATCTGATAACAGGAGTTGCATTGCGTATTCATAAGATCATGAAAAAGCTTGGAACTAGGACAAGCCATTTGGCCCATAATTCCTTCCATAGACCACGGGCAAAACACCTATCATGGATTCCACCCGACCTATTTAATCTATTGAGGGTAAGAAGTGCAGAAGTACAGTCCTGATCTCCAAACACAATAAACTGCAGACTATCATTCCCACATTCCTGTAATTGAATCTGCGCTGGTTTTCTTTCATGGCATAGTTTGGAGTGCTGCCTGTGAGATGCATAAAGTTATAAAGTTAGCTGAATTATTCTTCTTTGAATGGTGAGATGCTTGAGATGTTTTATGATTAAAGGTGCAATGTACCTGCAACGCTAGAGCACCAGAATGTCATCTAAGAGCCCTCAGCTCCGAGACTGCTCTTCACTCTCTGTCTTTACCTGGGAATGATTTTCCAACCTTGGACAGGTCAGTTAGGTGAAATGAGGAAATTAACTGGGAAGAATTCCCTTCCCATATAAACTAAGCACACTTCCTGATAGCCATGGAAATGTTTATGAGTTTGACCAATTTATCTTCTGACTAAAAAGGTTATCATTTATGTGGGAAAGTAGCTGAGTGAGGAGGCATTGCAACAGCAACATTAAAGGAAAGGTTTTGATGATCAGCAGAGGAATACTGTGTTATAGGGAATATATGATATGTGATCATGGAACTTAAGAAATTAATTCATTGAAGAGTTAGTTTTATATACAGTTACATTTTTCTTGTGTTGTTAGACTTCCTAAATCTGGCTTTTATTTGTCTCAGCTGCTCTGTAAATGTTAGTGGCGGCTGGTTCACATTATACTTGTAGATACATGGTAGGAGCAGCAGAGGGAGATGGGGAATGTTTGATTAAGTGCTGATACATCATGTCTCCGTATCCAAGCCAGCTGAGAAATGGGGAACTTACAGTAAAGTGCTAGCTGAAATCAGGAGGCCAGCCACAGACTAGCTGATTTTGAAAATATATTGGGCCAGATTTTGCTGTAGCAGGGCATTTAATGAAGTCTGCCATTAGTTAAATTTCCCCCTGCACTCTTCAGCTCAAAAATGTTTTGCCCACTAAATTGCTGAAAATGCGAGCTGATAACAGCGCAGCGAGAGAAATGGGGCATCTGGGACCTGAGTGAACAGGAAAAGCGGCAGGGTATCTCCTTAACCAATCAGATTGAAGGATTGGGAAATAAACAACAGAAGGACTGAGAAGGAGGATGAATTAAAGAGGGTGAATTCAATGTCAAATCAGGTACAGAAAGAGAAATAAAGAGGGAAAAAGAAACATTGGATTATGAGAGAGAGAAAAAAAGAGACAGAAAGGAAAAGTAAGATTTTTTTTGAAATCTCCTAAAACAATTCATAACCTGAAGGAATGAGACTCCACACTTATAATAGTTAATTTTCAGTATCAGAGAGGTTGATTGCCAATCATTAACACTTATCATGTTGGTAAAGGGTACTTACACTTGTAATCATTAGCCTTAAATATCTGTGGCAGGTTTAATTTGTATCTACCATGCAAACTTAGCATCTTCATGAACTCCAATGCATTTCAATGGTGAGTCAGACAGTAAAACGCCATTCTTGCAAAGCTAACAACGGAGCAGTGCAACTAGTAGAGCAACCTTTGGATATTTGCATTTAACTACGCATCTGCTCCTCGCCTGAAGTTGCTATACCATTTACCCGTAAATAACGGGAAGCGCCATTTGCCTTGCCGTTATTTTGACAGCAAAATCTAACCCATTAATTTTGTGATAAACACACAATAAAAAGTATCACATATATTATTTGATGACCCTTATGCTACCTCTTTTATAAGGCCTTATTCAGGAATAAGCAATTTAAGCAATAGAAACACTCAATTCTCTTTTTCAATTTAGCTACAACAGATGAAGCTCTAATATATCCTGAAGTAGTCATGCTGCAGTGACACTGAGGTTAAAAGTCCATTAAAACTTTTCTCTCATCATTATGTATTAGCAGCATTGCAGACTTTTGCTATTTCTAGCAAAACCATAAATAGCATTCTAAAATGGATTTATGATTTCACTAGGAGAAATAGAGAAATCTTCCCCATCATCTTTATTTATTGTGAGTCAATGTTAGCAGTAACTGAAATCTAAAAGTAATACAACTTTAAATCAAACAATGAAGCGCTGAACAGGATGGGTATTATGCATCCCAAACACATAGTATGGTCTCAGTAGCTTCAATAACAGCCAAAGTATTCTCAGTAACATAAATAGACTGAGTGTGATCTGAATAATAATGGTGATTAAACTGATGAAGATTTATGACATTGAGGCTAATTCATTACAGCTTAATGAGGGTAGTGTGTCTGTCAGCTTTTGATATTTAGATAATTGACCTGGTCAATCAGCTGATTGTGAGTATCATAAACAGCCATGTCGTATAGACAACAAGCACTTTTGTAAAGTATAGCCTTATAGTCATAGCACTTGAAGACGCTCCATAGCTTCTCCAATGCTTCAATTGGTATGGTCATTACTCAGTCTGGAAATGAGCAGTACAGACCAGGAAGATCCCAGATTTGATCCCAGGTGCTAAGGTATCTGATCTCAGCCAGGACAGTAGTTAAGTGTTACAACTAGCCTCAGTGCCTCTGGGCTAGGAAGGGGATAAAAATTCCCAGGGTTCCTTCTCTTGATCATTATATACTGACCTCTGCTAGAAAGTGTGCAGACATTGCGGGCAATTTTAAGTTTAGGTGCACCTGACACTCAGCCGTTGTTACCGCTGTGAGGCTGGAGCCATTTTGGGGCCGAGGCCTCATTTGCATGCAGTTGGTGAGCTGTGCATGTCAAAATAGTGCTCAGAACCGGCCAACAGGACCTGGAGTGGGCAATCCAAGGGGGCAGAGGCTTGCGCAGACCGGTAGCAAGCCAGAGTATTTTAGTGGGGCCAGGAGACACATTCCTGTCCCTCCTGAACCCACAAAATTAAAGTTAAAGATATCTCTAGGCCATTTTTTGAGCCACCTCCAGCAGTCCCTTTAAGGACCACTGCCAGGTCACTCAATGCCAGTACAAATGGGCGGAACGGCAACGACGCAAGATTCGCCCCCTTGTACTTCAACACTTTCAATCAAGGTCTTATGTATATCATAGGAACTTTATTTGAATATTACAAGTGGCCTCCTGCCTGAAACAAGTGGGTGCTCCAGCCACCCCTGGTTAGGACCCTACCCAAGAACAGCCGGAGCACCAGTGCAAATAGTGCAGTAAGTGACCCACGCCAGGTGGAGACATATTAAATTGGTCCCATTGAGTGAGGATAAAATCAAGCTCAACGCTGATCGCCCCCTGCACCACCCTCCCACCCCCGCAGTTGAATAACCTGCCAATACTCACTGTCTGGTTCACACATGAAGAATGACCCCTTGAGTAAGGCACTGAAGGTCAACCAGTGCTAATGGAACCATACTCCAAGTTACTCCGCACAGGAGGAAATTGGTGGGAGAAAATCTATTAAAATTAAGAAAAAACAAAATAAGAGATTCCATTAATGTACAGCGGGGATAATTTTCACCTTCACCACTTGGCCGGTAAACTGGGGTAAATGAAAACTGGGCGGGTTCCATAAATGGCGGGCGATCTGCTCTGCCAGTTTACTACCCAAGTGGTGAAGGTGATAATTACCCCCAGTATCTCTGAGCCAGACAACCATCATTGGGACAGAAACTGAAACACTACAAACTGCCTGTCTTGCCATTGTCACATATTAACAGGTGACAGACCTAAGAAACTAAGAGAAAATCACCAGACTAAAACAGGAGTCATGTAAATTACATTACAATAACATTGTAGGAACAATTATCAATGCAGGTGGGGATATCAAAACTTGGGAATATCATAAATCTGAGAAGATCTGGGCACTGGAGCTAACCACACCCCTTTGGCCTAGCGACCCCCCGACCCCCACCTCCCCACCCCCCAGATCCCCAGCCGACTAACCCCCCCCGCCGGCCTGGCAACCCCCTGAGCCTCCCGATCCCCTAATACTGCCTCCGCTCCCGATTCTCAATACTGCCATATTGATTCCCGACCACCCCGCCCCCCGCCATGATCCCAGACCATGCCAACCCTGCGATCCCTCGCATCTGAGGCCTACATGCTCGCAGCCCGCCAGCCTCTCAATCTGGCTGGCATCGGGCGGGAATCCGAGGCCTCACATTCAGATCAGGCCCTGCCATTAAGGTCGGCAGAGCCTGTGGGAAACCCGGCCTCCCGGGTTTCCCGCCCACCTCTTAGGCCCCCCCGACCCCATCCCACCTCCCTTGAGAAAATTCCAGCCCAGATGTTTCCACACACCAAACAAATGGAAGGACAAACCATCCTGGGCTACTGTCACATATTTACTATTGCTGGTTGCATAGAGGCTTAACAGAGGCCTAGCAGCAGCAGATGTCTGAGCGTTCTTTAATAAAAGGAAAAAGAGAAAATGCATATAATTGACCTCCAAAAAATCCATTTAACTTATAAATTTAGTGTGTTGAAAGACCGGTATATTTCACTTAATCTCAGTTCTTTTCCAGGAAAGCATTATTCAGGGTTGGAGTTGAGATACGTTGGCGCAGAAATGTCCCAGGGGTGTGAAAATGCCATTTGTCCATGCTTTTATCACACTGCTTGGGAAATTATACATTTTCAGATATTGAAAATACAATTTCAAATCCAATGCATATTGTAAATGCATTAAATTGTATTTGCATTACTGTGAATGTTTTGAAAATTGTGCTCTTGCCAGCCAACTACAAGCATTTATCATGCTTTTAAGGACCTGTATTTCCCTTCCAACTATTCTGAATGAATGGGGGGAATTTTTACCTGAAAAAACGAGTGGGGTTGGAGCGTGGGGGTAGTTAAATTGTTAAAAACCTGAACCCACCTCCAATCTGCCCACTTCCAGTTTCAACAGAGGCGGGATGGGGGGTGGGCAGCCAACCCACTGCCAGGAAGTGGGCTGTTGTGGCAGAACCACTGAATGACTCTGGCTAACTGTATATAATTCTCTTTAACGGTGTTCTAACACCAGCCTAAACCTGTGTTTTGTATATAGAGTTTGCATGTACGGGGCGTGGCCCCTTTAAGAGCGTGGGAAAATGCGGGTAAACGCGATGACGTCACATCGCAAACCACGGGGCTGCCCAGGCAGTCCTCGTGGCATCTCCGTTGAGTAAAGACCTGTTTAATTGTTCTCTTGCGTTGATCTCCGTTATTCGTAGGAATTCGTTAATTCCTACAATGTCAATTTAAATATTTTAATGAGGCTGGAAGCCTCTTCTTTAACCACCATTTTGCTTTTAACTGTATCTGGTCGGGTTTTACACACTTATTGAAACCCAGCAATTGCAGCAAGGTGAGGACTGCTGCATTCAGGAGGTAAGTGCCTTTATTCCTACCTCCTGGATCCAGAGTTCCTGCCTAGCCCACCCCTCACGATCAGAGACCCCCTCACGAGGCCTCCGATTGCCTCTGTTTCGCCCCACACCACCAATAATCCTGAGGCCAGCTACGATCCTCTGCTGGCCAGCCCTGATTTTCCTTCCTTCCCACCCCCACCACCAATGATCCTGAGGCCGGCCCCGATCCTCCAGTGGCCAGCCCTGATCGGCACCTCCCTCCCACGATCCTCCAGAGGCCCCGATCTTTTTGTCCTCCCGCCGATCGTCTGGAGGCCCTGATCTTCATTGTTTCCACCCCCCACCATCACTCAATCGTCCAGAGGCCCCGATCTTCCTTTTCCTCACCCCCGCCCCGGTCCCTCAACAGCCCCGATCCTCCTTCTTCCATGCACCACCCCCCACCGCCCTCGTTCCTCCAGAGGCCTGCACCGGCCACCGCCCGATCCCTCCCTTCCTCCTCTGTGCGACCTATTGCCACAGGCCTATGTAATGTATGTACCTTTAAGGGGGGAACTACTTTCTACAGCTCATGTATACTGTAGTACCGGCAGTGACCACACCTGTATATAACGCTGAGTAGTAATCTGTTGTTTCAGTTGCAGTTTGAACCACGTTGAGTAAACAACGGTTGTACCGTTCTCTGCAGTCCTTTTCTTATTATTACACGGACGTAACAGTGGCGACGACGCAGATTCGAACCTACCTGCAACTCTGCATCACATCCCAGGGATTCGCTCCTGGAGAACAGTGGAAGGAGGTCGAGTCCAGAAGCACGGGTGTCGACCACGGGCAACCGCCCAGTCATCCAGCAGAGATTTGAGCATCGCAGGGGAGGCTGTCGAGAGCCAGGCTTGGCTTTCCAGTCAAGGTGGTCCAGCGAAACGGGCTGGCAACAGGTACTGCGCAGACCCTACCCGGACAGCGACGGGCTAGAGCCCAACCGAGCGGCACAGAAAAAGGCCGAGCAGCGTCGACGGGGGAGAGAGAGAGGGCAGAGTGCACAGGGCACAGCCGGTGTTCAGGACTGAGCGGCGTCAACGGGGGAGAGAGACGAGAGAGAACAGAGCGCAGCCGGTGGTCAAGGGCCAAGCAGCATCAACAGGGGAGAGAGGCGCGCAGGAAAACGCGAAGCGCTGCCATTGCCACGAGGACCGCAGAGAGCGGCATTGGCAGCAGCACAGGAGAAGTGCAAAAAACCCACAGGGCGTCGCCATTTGCCACGAGGACCGCCGAGAGCGGCGTTGGCAGCAGCGCGGGAGACAACATTTTAAGCCGCAGCGGGGAAGAAAGGTAAGCGCGGGAGACGCCATTTTAAGCCAGTCTAACCACACCCAAAAATGCCGAAGAGTGGCAGTATCACAGCGTTCGACAATGAAGTCGAAGATTGGACGACATATGTCGAACGCATTGAAGTATACTGCAAGGCGAATGAAGTGCCAGATGACAAGAAAGCGCTGGTATTGTTGAATTCAATGGGTGCAAAAACATATGGCTTACTACGAAACCTAATAACCCCAGAGAAGCCAGTAGAAAAGGATTTTGAAAACATAGTGTCAATCCTACAGGACCACTTAAACCCCACACCGCTGCTGATAGCAGAAAGATTTAAGTTTCACAAAAGGAACCAGCATAAAGATGAAAGTAATGCTGAGTATTTAACGGAATTGCGCAAGCTATCGAAACACTGCCAGTTTGGAATGGGACTAGCAGGTACTTTAAGGGACAAGTTTGTGTGTGGGCTTCAAAGTGAAGGAACCCAGAAACGGCTTCCATCAGAAAAGGATCTTACGCTGGACAAGGCTTTCAGCATTGCAGTATCACACGAAGCAGCAGCACGGGGCGCTGCAGAGATACAACGAAGACCGCAAGAATATGGCACAAATGAAATGTCATATGGAACAGTGAAGTGCTATCGCTGCGGCAGAACAACACACGACCATAATGATTGCTGGTTCAAGGACAAAGTGTGCAGACAGTGTGGAAAAGTAGGACACATGGCAAGAGTCTGCAGGTTGGGAAAGAAAACCAGCAGCAAGAAATCTCCACAGGAGAAGTACAAGAAGGTACATAAGGTGACGGAGAGTAGTTCAGATGAACAGAAGAGTGATACAGACTCCGGAAGCAAGGAGCTGGGTTGTCTGAAACTACATAATGTGATCAAAATGGAGGATCACCAAACTATCTGGGTCACGCTCAAGATAGCAGGAGTCCAAGTGAAAATGGAATTGGACACAGGATCAGCCCTAGCAGTCATAACCCGAAGGGACTACAAGCGGCTATTCTCACATATACCCTTGAGAGATACAAAGATTGTCTTGAAGACGTACACGGGGCAAAAAGTCTACCCCAAAGGAAAAATAAGGGTGAACGTTATATATAACGGCAAGGAAACACCAAAAATGAACCTATATGTATTGCCAGATGGAGGACCACCACTACTAGGACGTGAATGGATCCGGAAGATACAGCTAGATTGGCATTCCATACAAGCACTGACTGTAGATGCCAAAAAGGATGATGACGTCACACCTGGACGACTGTCAAAAATGCTAACTGACGCACAAGAAGTGTTCCAGCAGGGACTCGGAACACTAAAAGGCATAACAGCGACGATCAAAATAGAGGAAAATGCAAGCCCAAAGTTTTTTAAGGCCAGACCGGTACCTTATGCGATCCACCCAGCCATCGAAGCGGAGCTGGAAGGTTTGGAACGTTCAGGAGTACTGTCCAAAGTGGACTGGAGCGAGTGGGCTACACCCATCGTTCCTGTAATGAAGAGGTCGTTGAGTAATAAGCCTGGGGAACCAAAGAAGGTTCGCATCTGTGGGGACTTTAAGGTGACAGTGAACCCAGTCCTTCACACTGTACAATATCCGCTTCCGCGGATTGAAGATATTTTCGCCTCGCTATCTGGAGGGAAACGCTTCACTAAGATTGATCTGGCCCAGGCGTAACTGCAAATGGAGGTAGAAGAAGCCTCGAAACAGTACCTCACGATCAACACTCATAAAGGTCTCTACCAATACAACCGGCTGGTGTTCGGGGTAGCATCAGCTCTGGCTATTTGGCAAAGGGCAATGGAACAAGTCCTGCAAGGGATTCCAGGGACCCAGTGTTATTTGGACGACATCCTGGTCACGGGCGAAAATGACAGTGATCACCTCGCCAACCTGGAGCAGGTGCTCACTAGATTGAAGGAATATGGGCTCCGAGCTAATCGCCACAAATGCGAGTTTTATCCAGAAGCAGATCTCGTATTGTGGCCACGTTATTGATAAAGAGGGGTTACATAAGTCCCCTGAAAAGATTGAGGCAGTAGTCAAGGCTCCAGCACCGGAAAATGTGTCACAACTGAGGTCGTTCCTCGGGCTGGTGAACTACTACCATAAGTTCTTGCCGAATTTGTCTACCGTATTACACCCACTGAACACCCTACTGCAAACGGGGGTACCATGGAAGTGGAGTGACGAATGTAAACGAGCTTTCCAGAAGAGCAAAGCATCGATCACATCAAAAGAGGTGTTGGCTCATTTCAACCCAGCACTACCAATTCAGTTGGCGTGTGATGCATCATCCTATGGCATTGGAGCGGTGCTGTCGCACAAATTCCCGGACGGCTCGGAGAGGCCAGTAGCCTTTGCGTCTCGGTCACTAACCGCAGCCGAGCATAACTACGCCCAGATTGACAGGGAGGCCCTCAGCCTAGTGTGGGGAGTGAAAAAGTTCAATCACTATCTGCACGGGCAGAAGTTCACCTTGCTGAATGACCACCAACCACTTGTCTCCATCTTTAATCCAACGAAGGGCGTTCCGGTGATGACTGCGCAACGGCTACAAAGATGGTCCCTTTTTCTCGGGGCGCACCAATATGAAATCGAGTATAAGGGCACGAAACAGCATGGAAACGCTGATGGGCTATCACGCCTGCCACTGCCTACTGCGGAGGAAGCACCAGCAGTGGATCCTGTCGAAATATTTCATTCGACTATAATTGAATGCTTGCCAGTAACTAACGCTGGTATAGAGAAGGAGACCCGAAATGACCCGACACTGTCTCGAGTATATGATTTGACGGTGAAGGGATGGCCAGCACATGGCGACTCACTGTTGCCAGCATTCTCATCCAGAAGAGAACAGCTGTCAGTATGCCAGGGGACCTTGATGTGTGGATCCCGAGTGGTAATTCCACCCAAGTTAAGGGAGAGAGTGCTCAATGAGCTTCACGAAGGTCATCTGGGAGGGGTGAAAATGAAAAGCCTTGCTAGGGCTTATGTGTGGTGGCCGGGGATCGATCAGCAAATCGAGGACCTGACAAAGAGCTGCTCAGGATGCCAGAAGGTCCAAAATGCACCACCACATGCCCCTCTACACCCATGGGAGTGGCCCTCATCTCCATGGCAATGGGTGCATATTGATTTTGCTGGTCCATTTATGGACTCAATGTTTTTAATAGCCATGGATGTGCACTCGAAATGGCCTGAGGTGATCAAAATGTCCTCCACCACCACGGAGAAAACTATTGCAGTCCTACGGACCATTTTTGCCAGGAACGGCTTGCCAGAGCAGATTTGCTCTGATAGCGGACCACAGTTTGTGTCCAAAGAGTTTCGAAGATTTATGAAAAGGAATGGGGTAAGGCATTACACTTCTGCCCCGTATCATCCAGCCACAAATGGATTGGCTGAGAGGTTCGTACAAAACTTTAAAAAAGCAGTAAGGGCCATGTGCGATGACGACATTCCACTGCAGCATAAGGTGGACAATTTCCTGTTAGCCTACAGAAATGCGACACATGCAGTCACCAACCAGGCCCCGGCCATGATGTTCTTTAACCGAAGGTTGAGATCTCGTCTGGATTTGCTCAGACCAAATGTACGAAGAGATGTTGAGAGTAAGCAATTTCAGCACATCAATGAGAAGCCAACAAGGAGCTTCAATGTAGGGCAACCAGTCTTGGCCCGTGACTACCGAACAGAGAAATGGCAACCAGGAACGATATGCACACGGCAGGGCCCACTAATGTACACAGTGGACGTTGGGGAGAGCATCGTGAGATGCCATGCTGACCAGATCCTAGAGTCACAGGAACGAGTCAACCCCATGTCTCGCCCATACGTACCTGGTGATGAACCCGACGTACAGGTAGCATCTACCCCAGAAACAGTAGCATCGGAAGCTGATGAACCAACCGACGACAGGGGGCCAGAATCGCCTCCTCACCAAGAGCAAGACACTCAGGAAAGGCGCTATCCAGAAAGGATCAGGAAGCCTCCCCAAAGACTGAATTTATAAATAGACTATTTTCAGCTAATGTTGCATATTAAAAGTGTTAATTGTAATTAGTTTGATATTTAATTGTTAAATGAGTGTTATGGTACTGTTAATCTAAAAGGGAAGGAATTGTAATGTATGTACCTTTAAGGGGGGAACTACTTTCTACAGCTCATGTATACTGTAGTACCGGCAGTGACCACACCTGTATATAATGCTGAGTAGTAATCTGTTGTTTCAGTTGCAGTTTGAACCACGTTGAGTAAACAGCGGTTGTACCGTTCTCTGCAGTCCTTTTCTTATTATTACACGGACGTAACAGCCTACGCACCCAGATCCAGCCAGCCTCTTCATCTGCCTGGCTGCGGGCAGGAAACAGGCTTCAGATGCAAATCAGGCCCTGCCATTAAAGTTGGCAGGAGCCTGCGGGAAACCCTTCCTCCCAGGTTTCCCACCCACTTCAGAGCCATCCCACGCCCAACCCGTCTTCCCCATGAAAATCCAGCCCTATGTGTTTATTTGTTTGCTCCTGTCATTACTCAAGAAAATGGGCAGCTAGATAACTTATTTGCTGACTTTTTCAATTCTGCTCAGTTACCAGCTGCTGGCAAGTCTATGGGAGAGACCTAAGTGGACAAATTGCTTAATTTTCATTCCCACTGTGGAAGCACTGTTATAATTCAGGAATTCTCCTAACACTTCTATTCAGGATGATGTCAAAAGGCAGCTTTCACAGGCAGACCTATGCCCCTATGAATCAACTTTTGATAACCACATGCAGAGTCCTCTGGTTACCAACCCTCCTGCCAGTGGAAACAGTTTCTCCCTATGTACTCTATCAAAAGCCCTCAGAATTTTGAACACCTCTATTAAATCTCCCCTTAACCTTCTTTGCTCTAAAGAGAACAATCCCAGTTTCTCTCATCTCTCTACATGACTGAAGTCCCTTATCCCTGGTACCATTCTACCGGAAATTAGCAGCTACTCCTTATAGCTCAGCTGAGGAGAGATATTCACCTTGTGGAAGGACAAAATATTGTCATTCCCACACTCTGAGGTTTCCAGTTATCATCCACCAAAATGATGGTAGAAGATCAGGAGAACCTGCATGGAAATTCTACCCCAGTGTCTTCAGGAGAAATGGGAGCGGGGTGCAAATTGAAAGATGACGCTAATTTTAGAAATGGTACCTTTGTTTTTCTGCTAAAAGAACAATTGAATAGTGTTTACATGAGAATAAAAATGCACTACAGCAATTCAGCAAGATAACAGTTTTTCAGGCTGTTCAGAGAATATTATTACAAATTGTTTTCCTCCGAACAATTTTCCAATTATATCTTATACTTTGCATTAGAAAAAAAGTATATAAGTTTTATAAATGTCCTAAAAATTATAAGTCATCTGTAAAACATTAGACTTTCATCTGGCTTTGCAATATTATGCCATCTGTTACTACTTTGTGTACACAATTTCCAAGAAATATGCAGACAGTGTTTTAAGATTGTAGTTTTTTCCAGTTGCAAGTGTGTCAATGGGAGCAGATAATAGAGAAGGACAAGTTAACTGAAAGAATTTCATTGTCTGAGAAACATTTCAATCTGGACAAAAATAAAGAATACTCCTTCTGCAAAATTGATTCTTGAAAGGAAATTTCTGGTGAACATATTGCTTAGGCTATGATATCACTAGGTCGCGTGAGCCTGGACAGTGAATTTCAATGGGTTGTTCAGGTGTATACATGCACTTCTGTGGGGTGGGGGTTTCATGGGGTAGCTATTGGAAGCATGGCATTCCCTGATTCCACCCCCCCCCCCAGCCTGGAGATATGAAGACCCATTGTGGTACACCACCTACCCCCTGCACGTTCCCAGACCCCTAGGTGAGATCAGCTAATTCAACACAGAGCAATTATTGAACTTGGCAGGTAGTGCCACAGCAAGCAATGCATTTATACACTGGGACAGCAAGGGAGCTGCAAGCCACTTATTCATAGCAGTAGGTTGATGTATGAACATGCCATGCAACAGAATGGTTAGATATAGGCTCACAACTGTGATTTCCCCTGTGGCAAGTTTCTCATCTACACTAAGTCATTGGGGGGAATGAGCTAAACTAAAAGCTGGTGTTTCCCGAAGGTGAGAGAAAATCATTCAGTGATCTTACTCTGGGCTGCTGTCAGTCCTATCTGGTGGTCAGTCACAGAAGCTATAGGCTAAGGTTTATATCCAGATCATCGAGAAGCTCAGTGCTTGACTTACAAGAGACAGATACAAAGTAAGAGGGCAATGTATCAATTAAAAATGGTTTCCATATAAGTTCAAATTTGTATAAGTTCAGTTCAGTTGCATATCAATGTCCTGATCTGACTTACACTAACCTCATTCTTTACTTATAAAAGTTAAAGAAAGGAAGAGCTTGTATTTACACAGCACCTTTCATGACCTTAGGACATCCCAAAGTGCTTCACAATCAATTAAGTACTTTTTCTTAAGCGTAGTCACTTTTGTAATGTAGGAAACATGTTCTGTCTTGTGTAATATATTGAGCCATCATGAACATGCACAGTAAGATTTGAAGGAACATAATGACATTTTTTTTAATAAGTGATGCAATTGTCATTAATTTATGGCATCTGTATTTATTTTCTGCTCACAATAAGTTAGCCCAAATACTTGAATTAGGGTGTAGTTATACTGAAATGTTTCTGTTGCTGCAAAGCGATTTCCATTTCATAACAATGCAAAAATGGCATTACAACTCTGATATCGGGTCCCAACTTGAATGTGGAGGGGAGTAAAATGAAGGTCTCTGGAGGAGACTACCTGCCACTGTTTCTACTAGCAACCCCCAAGACAGCCTATTTCCACATCCACATCACCACTCACCTCTATCCCTAACTCACCCCTAGCGACACTGAAATCTTTATCTATAAGGGGTATGATAGCCTAGTGATTATGGTACTGGGTACTGGACCTAGAAGTCATAAGTTCAAATCTCACTATGAATCCAATAAGCCTAGTAATTTGTGAGTCAGCAAAAAAAATACTATAGGCCGGAATTTTGCCGGTCCTTAGAGTGCGGGATTTGAGGCGGGACCACTGTCAAAATCGCAAAGATTGACAGCGGGTAGGAAACTCGCTGTCAACCCGCCTCCAATCAATCTTCCTAAGTGTCGGGTCCCCGATTTGCACATGGACCGACACCTAGCGGCGGGAAGAGGATTATAGCCACTTACCTGGCTGTTAACAGGTACCTGATACTTGTTAACAGGCTCTTTTTCAATTTTGCCGCTTCTGCCTCAGGTTTCCCAACGTCTGGGCACCACACCAGGTAAGTGTGGCGTGTTGTGAGTCTGCTGTAATGTTTCTGCATTGATGACAGCTGCAGAAGTGGTGTGAAGGATCCAATAGTGCACTGGTGGGTTTCAGAGGTAAAAAAATGTTGGGGAAATCATTTTTAATGCATTTACACTTTTCTGTAGATAACAAGTTTTGGATTGTGTGTGTAGTCCCACCTCAATGGGAGAACCTTTCTCACCAGTGACAGATCGCTTCTGTAACCTCACCTGTAGTTGCCATCTGTTCTAGCCAAAGGAGGGAGTCATTAGAGAGGTTAAAATGGACAAGGGTGAGGTCTGTCCCACATGCCTAGCCTGAGCCAGAATTAAGAGGACAGTAGTCCCACGTGATGGCCAGGATCAAGTAGGACGTAGGGAGCCACAGACCCCACAGTATCAAAACCTCGTGACTGAAGGGTTGGTGTGTGTGTTTAACGAAATGGAGTGATTGACAGGAAGTAAAGAAGGAAATCTGAGAAGAGAAATATAAAGTGAGACGAGTGAATTTAGAATCATGGAAAAAAAAGGGAGATGGAAAGGAGGATTCCCCACTGTGGGGGGACCTGGATTCTATAACCCGATTCCTGATAGATAAAAAAATAAAAAAAGACAGTGCAGAGAGCCAAAAGGCTTGGTGGGGGGGAGAAACCAAAGATAAAGAGGGAATGGTAATCTTAGCTTGTTACCAGAAACAATGTAAGGAATTGAAACAGAAGGGAGAGATAAAGAAGGAAAAAGATCTAATTTGCAGGCGAACCAATTTGAAAACTCAGCAAAGGAAAAAAAAAGAAACAAACAGGGATTTGGAAGCCAGGGAAAGCTGCTGAGCAACCGATTTAAAAAGGAAGAAAAAGATCAACTTAAAGCTTTACCAACATGGAAGTTATTAGCGTCTGTACCGAGACAAGTAAAACACAAGATTTGCTGGTGAAAGGAAGGTTACAATATTCCTTTGTCTGAAAGTCTGTCCTTTAAAAAAAAAAGAAATGTCTGCTGTGTGTGTTTTAGCTCCACCCACTTCTCTGTGTTAAAAAAAAAGCATTTACCCTTTTGTCTTGTCTTGGATTTTTGAAGTTTTAAGAATGTGCAAATTAGATTATGCCCTCAGAATGGAAAAAAAACCTACAACAATTTAAGTTAAGCTGGTGTGTAAAAACTGAGAAGAGCAACAAAAAGTTTGTTTAACAAAAGATTAAGTTTCAGTCTAAGATTTATCCTTGGCGTTATGAGGTAAATTAACCTATTAAAACCAGACTTTCATTGTGGCCACAGTGAAATTCTGGTTGGTGTAAATTGGTGTAGTCTGAATTGAATAAGGTAACTCCACTCCGCAAAAATATCCGATAGTGGCAGGTCCCTCTACAATATTTAATTGACTATGGTACTGGGAGCCCTATAGAATGCAGGACTAGAGTTAAACCCTAGAAAGTTACAGGTAGGGAAGGATGAAGTAATCTACCTAGGATACATAATAACACAAGGGAAGAGACAAATGCCCGAAGCTGGAAAGGTGGGTTAATAAAGAACAGTACCTTGAGAGCCAGGTGATAACTAATCAGAATCAGTGTGACGTGTGGCCATTGAAGGAAGCAGATTAGAGACTTAGGGCTGCTCAATCGGGAGTTTGTGATTCTGTGTAATACGGAGGATTTAAGGAAATTGTCCAGTAATATGAATAAGTTGGGGCTAGGAGGGGATCCTTTTAAAAGCTATAGCAGACGTAGAGCAAATGAGACTCCGGCAGCATATGCCAACAGACTGTGGCCCACATGGGAGGGGCACTAGGACCAAGAGGACAGCTAGTGGAGCTACACACAATCACTGGCTGTGTGCTTTGATTTATCAGTCCAGTATTTACAAGCAGCTATGGTCAGATTTTGATCCAGAAGATGGGGTAAATACAAAGGCTAAAGTTGTGAGGAAAATGACCCTGCGCTTTGAGGTGTGCCATACAGATAAAAGGAATATCGGGGTAATGAATAAGCCAAAGGGCAAGGTTTGTGAAATGAAAGGGGGAAGCCCTCAGAGATGGCAGCAGGAAGGGACCGCGCCAGAGAGGGGAGGGGGTCAGGCAGGTACTAGGGCTATTTAATTATTGCTGGAACTTTATCCCAGAATATGCAGAAATGGCCCAGCCTATACAGGATTTGATCAAAGGGGGAAACCATCCCAGGAGCTGGTGGACCATGAAACAGCTTTTGTAAAGTGAAACAAGCCCTCGTAAGTGCTCCTGCCCTGGGATTACCAGACTAGAATAGGCCATTCCACATCTATAACTACCACAGTAAGGATCATTACAATGGCAACGGACAGGTTAAAAGGGAAAGTTGGCTAGAAGAAAGCCTATCGGCTCAGGTAGCAGACTTGGTGGCTCTCACCGAAGCCCTGAGGTTAGCCAAAGGAAAAAGTGTAATCATATACAGATAGTCAGTATGCCTTTGGGTTGGCATCTGATTACATGGTAGCCTGGAGTAGGCGAGGATATATGACACCAGGAGGAGGACCCATAAGACACGAGAATATAATCAAGGAATTCGTAGGAGCCTCTCTCCTACCCAAAGAGTGCGCAATAATAAATTAAAGCACGCAAGAGGATTACTGACTGACACCAACAGGGCAATGCATGGGCAGACAAGGCAGCTAAGCGGGCAGCTGAGAAAGGGAATCTGACCAATGAAGCCCAAGTGTTCATGTTTAGTTAAAGTGTAAAACCACAACTGTCTTTCAGTCAGGGATGTTTTTTTAAGTTACGTGAAGTGACGCAATAATGTTTTGCTCCACCTTCAAAAGCCTGCAAAGGAGTTAACCCTTTCCACTGACAGCTGTTTAAGTCCACCAAGCAACAACTTCAGTATTACTGAATAGAATTTAAAGATATTGGACATTATTAAATTTAAGTTTCTTAAAGTTAAGTTAATATTTCCCCACAGTGATAGAAGGAAAATTATGATTTGATAAATGGAAGTTATCTTATAAACTAATTGCAGCAATGTCTCAAATGGCCGGAAGGCTGCTTGGGAGGCTGTCCTGTTACCCTAAGATAAATCTATACAGATAGTTAAAGACATGAGGCCAAAGACCAACAGATTATACGGGATCTAGAACAGGATACACGGGACGACCAGAAGGAGGTCCCAGCTGTAGGTAGCAAGGTGATGGCAAAAATAATACCAGCCAAACCAGGGCTAGCACCCAGATGGTCAGGACCTTATGAAGGAAGGGGAGTTTCTACATATATCAATGATAGGGCTGTGTATGATGATAATGTTATATGCCATAGTTTGCATCTTCAGGTATGTCTGGAGACAGAGCCACAGACCAAGAAATGAACAAGATGTACAGCAGTTTGAACTGATAGAACGGATAAGAATAGAATAATTCTAAGTCAGTAAGTTCGCAGATGACACGAAAATTGGTGGGGTGGTAAATTGCGAGGAGGAAAGCCTCAGGCTACAGGACGATATAAACGGGTTGGTCAGATGGGCGGAAAAGTGGCAAATGGAATTTAACCCTGAAAAGTGCGAGGTGATGCATTTTGGACGGACAAATAAGGCAAGGGAATACACAATGAGTGGTAGGACCCTAGGAAGTACAGAGGGTCAGAGGGACCTTGGTGTACATGTACATAAATCCCTGAAGGCAGCGGAACAGGTAGATAAGGTGGTTAAAAAGGCATATGGGATACTTGCCTTCATTAGCCGAGGCATAGAATATAAGAGCAGGGAGGTTATGATGGAGCTGTACAAAACACTGGTGAGGCCACAGCTGGAGTACTGTGTGCAGTTCTGGTCGCCTCACTATAGGAAGGATGTGATTGCTTTGGAGAGGGTGCAGAGAAGATTCACCAGGATGTTACCTGGGATGGAGCGCCTCAGCTATGAAGAGAGGCTGGACAGGCTGGGGTTGTTTTCCTTGGAGCAAAGAAGGCTGAGGGGGGACCTGATTGAGGTGTACAAAATGATGAGGGGCATAGATAGGGTAGATAAAGAGGAACTTTTCCCCTTAGTAGGGGGGTCAATAACAAGGGGGCATAGATTCAGGGTAAGGGGCAGGAGATTTAGAGGGGATTTGAGGGGGAACTTCTTCACCCAGAGGGTGGTTGGAATGTGGAACTCAATGCCTGAAAGGGTGGTAGAGGCAGGAACCCTCACAACATTCAAGAAGCATTTGGATGAGCACTTGAAATGCCATTGCATACAAGGCTATGGACCAAATGCTGGAAAATGGGATTAGACTGGACAGGGATGGATGGGCGGCGCAGACACGATGGGCCGAAGGGCCTCTTTCTGTGCTGTAAAACTCTATGACTCTATGACTCTAATTGGCTGGTGACGACCAGCCCCCTTTTTGTAATTACAGGAACACTGGACGTCCGGAATGAGGTGGAGTGTCCTCGCCTTGATCCTAGGGATGAACATAAGTATTGCTGTTGTCGAGGGGGATTAGTAATATGGAAAACACAGGATGTGGTGTATTTTAGTGTGGCACGCAAAGTTATTAAGCTTGCCATTAATATGAGTACTTTTGAGATGCCCGCAATGTGTAACAATCATACAAAACAAATATGGAACTCCCTGTGGGTAAAACAATTAGAAGGTCCACAGGAAAAATCTATCTTACAAAGATGTAAGAAACGGGGAGTATTGGAAATGGCCGGAGCAGGGTATGCGGCCGGGTTAGCAACAGTTAATAGCTTGGACATAGAAGGAGTAAACGAAGGAGTAGAAGAACTACAAGCAAAAATAGAGAAGTTACTAAAACAAGCTACTGGAAATAGCCAGCAATTGGCACTGGCAGGAAAACAAACAATAATGCAATTGTTGGGGGTGGAAGAGATAGTAGCCCCCCATGCAGAAACAATCAATACAATTATTGATCAACTTAATAATGCTTCTCGCCAAACCGATAAGGAACTAGTATGTGCCATGTATGGCTCATGGCTATTGTCGAATGCTCAGCATAACATGAGGCAAATAAATAATGGACAGATCCCTGATTGGATAACTAATGAGGATGTGGAACCTTGGATTGACACAAATAAAAGCCTATGTAAGAGGAGTAAAATGAGACAAGTATACCGGGCAGGCAATTGTCTGACCCCATGGACTAAGATGATTGGCTTTGTACTGACCATCCCACAACTCCCAGAAGAGGGACAGCCCCTATACGATGTGATTAAGATAGGAGAGGTACAAAGGGTGAGTTGGGTTAAATATCATGATGTCCCTACCAAGGCACTTTGGGAAAGGGATGAAGATAATAACCAGAAGAATGGAACCTTAAGGGGGGTGATAATGGATGGGTGCCACCACAAGGGAAGGACAAGGGCGTGCACCCCCCCCCCCACCGAGGGAGACACATCCGAGTGCGGATTTACAAAAATCACCAATTGCACCCTTGAGGTACACCCAAGGGGGATACACCGAACAAGGGTAGCACCAAAGAACAACGGGACATTTTGTGTCACCACAACTGAACAGAAAATATGAATATCAAGATCTGACTTGTCCCATTCCCCAACCAAACTTTTGTTTTGATCCAAAGATATTTACACAGATAGGACATCAATATATACACCCACCAAGACCACAGGAAACGAAAACCTGGTCACTTGATAATATGGGACTTAATAAAGAGGTTGAAACTTATGTCATACCAGAGCCCAAGGCAATTCCTAAGTTAGAGGAAGAGGAAGCTTGGAAGAAATTATGGCAGGAAACGAAGGAAATGTTAAGACTTAAAGAAACACTGTTGCTAACCACCAACAAACAAGGGGTAGGGCGTGAGAAGAATTATTATGAAAACTGTGTTTAGGATTGCCGAAATATGAGTACTAGACACCCTGGCTTGGTACCACCAGGGCGACGGTACTCATAGCAAATAATCTTAAAATAAAGCATATTGGCCATATTGGGTCAAAGTGACCAATGGCCCATAAGGGGGGACTGAAGTAACCAATTTACTATTATACTTTAATTTTAATGTTAGAATATGTATAATGTAGCACCAATGTACAAGGTGGAGATAATGAGTTAATCCATACCCTGAGTTAAACGATATATGGGTCTGTATATTGCATTTACCCAGCTAAGCTTTAAAAACATGATTAAGTGACTTCAAATGCTGAGAAATTAAACTGCAGAGCAACTCGTGGGAAGCTTAGGGAGGATGTCTGCTCGGTCAGGCGAGGCAGCACATATACAAGATAACATATCTAAGAATTCGTTTGTTGTAAACTCACAACAGGGTTCCATTACATCAAAGTATGGTGGGGCTAATCAGAATGTGCTTGCTTTGCAGAAGCAACCCAAGACAAGGTCAGAATCTGTGCTTTGCAGAGATTGAACAAGGACTGTTATCTTAAAGAAAACATGTAACAAGCAAACCACCTGGTCAGAGACAATTGGACGGTTGTAAAGTAATTAAGATGAGGCCCCAGTCACAGAAAGTGACAGTACCAACTGATAATAGAACTGCGAGTTTGTAGGCAGCAGGAAGGATTAAATGTTACGGTTTATAATTGCTATTTAGCTATAACTCTGTATATGCTGATAAGCTTTGCACCCGCCCCTAGGGCAGGGGTTTGATTTTTGTATAATTGTGAACGTTGCTAGGATATCGGTGGAGTCGGATTCAGACAGCGATCTGAAAGGTTCTCCCCAGGCCTGAATAAACCGTGTGACTTCAATTAGTTGGTCTGTCTTTCTTACAACAAGCCGGTGACGTCAACCTTGTATATCACTTGGTCCGCACTTTGGGGGCTTACTTCAGTGGCAAATGGAATTTAACCCTGAAAAGTGTGAGGTGATGCATTTTGGGAGGACTAACAATGAATGGTAGGACCCTAGGAAGGACAGAGGATCAGAGGGACCTTGGTGTGCATGTACATAGATCTCTGAAGGCATCAGGACAGGTAGATAAGGTGGTTAAAAAGGCATATGGGATACTTGCCTTCATTAGCCGAGGCATAGAATATAAGAGCAGGGAGGTTATGATGGAGCTGTACAAAATGCTTGTTAGGCCACAGCTGGAATACTGTGTGCAGTTCTGGTCACCACACTATAGGAAGGATGTGATTGTATTGGAGAGGGTGCAGAGGAGATTCACCAGGATGTAACCTGGGCTGGAGCGCTTCAGCTATGAAGAGAGACTGGACAGGCTGGGGTTGTTTTTCTTAGAGCAGAGAAGGCTGAGGGGGGACCTGATTGAGGTGTACAAAATTATGGGAGGCATAGATAGGGTAGATAGAAAGGAACTTTTCCCCTTAGTAGAGGGGTCAATAACCAGGGGGCATAGTTTCAAGGTAAGGGGCAGGAGGTTTAGAGGGGATTTGAAGAAAAACTTTTTCACCCAGAGGGTGGTTGAAATCTGGAACTCACTGCCTGAAAGGGCAGTAGAGGCAGGAACCCTCACAACATTTAAGAAGCATTTGAAACGCCATAGCATACAAGGCTACGGATCAAGTGTTGGAAAATTGGATTAGAATAGACAGGGTTTGATGGCCGGCGCAGACACGATGGGCCTAAGGGCCTCTTTCTGTGCTGTATAACTCTATGACTATGACTAACACCATAAAGCATCCCTACAATGAACAAGCCATTCCTCTCACCCAAACAACCAGTGGTTGAGGTTAAGTAATGTTTCACCATTCACTCCAAGTGACAAATCTACTTCCAAGGTAGCAGGCAAAAATGGACAAGACCGGAAAGTGTTGCAAAGAAAATACATCTATCTGTGTCATCAAAGGACTGAAACATAACACCAAGGTTTTTTCATACACCCATGTGCATACCCTTGTGCATCTAATTTTGTGCCGTTTTGCTTTTCTGCGTGCTTCTACGAGGTGCAACCCCTGTGGCTTCAGCAGAGGTAGAGGCAGGCTGCTCACTTCCATGCTGCAGCTTCTTAGACACTTTTGACAGATGTCCTCTGGATTTTGGAGCCGATGAGGGCCCCACCAAAATCTGCTCCTCCTGCAACTGTGCAGGGGCAGACTCAGCCATCGGGATCCGAGGAAGCATGTGCAGCTCTAACTGAGGGGGAGGCAATGGGGGAAAAGTGGGAGCCCCCACTTCCATGCCCCCTCTCACCATCATCCCTCTCATGGGCCACCCACACTTCCCTGCTAGCAAGGAGCTGCAGAGTGCACCGCTGCACATCAGTGGAGTGATGAACACCCAAGTCTATGTTTATATCTCTCCTAGAGATGAGGTCTAAGAGTGTCTGCCATCTGTTGTCCACAGCTAGCATGTGCCCATATGATGGCCGCTTTTGCTGTTCCATGCAGGTGGCCATCCTTTCCCTGGAACAGCACATCATCGCCATCGCCTGCGACATGGTGGTACTCATGTTGGAGATAGACGCCTCCATTCTCTGCGCATTTACAGACATCGTGGCTGCAAAAGATGCTAGAGCCTCCTGCACTTCTTGCTGCCCCTCCAAGATCACCTTCTTTCTTGATGGCCCCCGAGGAGTCTCCACTGCTGTCCTTGTGAACACCATCTGCTCTTGTTTACTTGTGAAGTGTGAGACACCAGGTGAAAACATTATTTTATGTTGCACAGGACCCACTGCGATGTGCATATCTGCGCTGGTGCTGAGGGTGCTTGGGTCTGCTGACGGTGCACCCTCAGAGACTGGAAGCTCCTCTGAGAAGCCGTCTTCCTCCACCGGCTGGACAGTGTGGTAGGGCGGGGTGGGGGGGGCACTTGATGGACCTGTGGGAGAGTAAAGAGTTGAATTAGAAGTGTTATAATAAGAATGGGTAACGTTACCATTATGCACATGATGACATTTCACTGGCTGATGACATCAGTCACCATATGAGTGACTGCTGTATTCCATGTGGCTGTATGAGATGTAATTCTGTCACCAGGTTGCTGGAATGTCTTCCTCTCTCCATCTTCCACCGCCAGCAGCTCTGCAACTCCCTATATCTCCAGTACCCACTCCTCTGCTGGTGTCAGTTGAGCAAATACTGGATGCCACCTCCAGTTCTCTGTCTCTCCCACGTGTCCTGTGCTCTCTTCTCCTGCAGGGAGGTAAAGAAGAGAACTTTGAGTGAGAGTGATGGAATGAGAGTATGGAATGTATGGGTTACATCTGTAGAGGGTGATTATGAGGGAGTGGGGCGACAATGCCAAATGGCCTCCTTCTATGGTATTACTTGCTATGATTGCATTAGGATGAGGGCGAGTGTAAGAGGTGGTTAGTCAGATGGGGATGTGAGTATGTACATAGAGAGAGAGAGATGGATGGACGTGCAAGGTATGTTGGTGTGAGGAATGATGTGCAGGAGTAGGCTTGGGAAGGCAGAGTGATGGGAATGTGGTGACAGGCACATCAGGAAGAGGGTGAGTGTGGCATTGCACTCCACCTTTTCTGACCTCATGAGATTATTGAATCATTTCCAGCACTGGATCCAGATCCTCCTGATCACATCCCGGCCGCTGACCTCCTCTGCTATCTCCAGCCAAGCCCTTTTGGAGTCTTTGGGAGGTCTCTTGTGCCTATCTGTAGGGAACAGGACCTCCCTGCGTGCTCTCACTGCCTCCACCAGAGTGTGCAGGGATGCATCAGAAAATCAGGGTGCAGCCTTCTGCCTTTGAGTATCCAACATTTTTAGTTTGGAACAGTACGCAGACCTTTGTACTTCACCTTTCACACTCCTCTAGCAACCTTCAAATGAGTTGTGTGCAACACTGCTTTAAATATCGGCGCTGGAAATGAGTCATCGATGACATCATCAGACCCGCTCTACTTAATTGGACTGGGAAACGCGCATGACTGCTTTAAGTAGGGCCATTAAGTTAAAGTCACCCTGAAGAATGCGCGAAGCAGATCATCGCGTTCCTGGCCCGTTACCCGGCCCGCACGCACCCGACCCGACTCCACGGTAAAAGTTCCAGCCCTAGACTTTCTTCACCCTCTACCATATTAGTTTCAATCCTCCCCCAGTGCTCTATTTACCCTCTCAGAGGAAGTTCTAGTGCCAGGTAAGTGAACTATTACAGACTTTCTCCTATTTATGTTTACATATTGCGCTGTTAGTATTTCTTGAATTTTTTTGCTTCATATCTCGATTTAATTCTAATTAAATATACCAGTTGTCATAGTGGGTAAAACCTGCTCTGAGCTTAATATTCAACTTTCCAGTGTGATTGATAGTATAGCACAAGATCATGCTACATCCAGTAAGCAGAACACGGTTAATTGTTGATCCTCAGGGTGCATATCTCTACAAGAGCAGATTGCAGAAAAGGTACAGATTCAGGAGTGCCAGTATTTGCTTATGGAAACTGCTGCCAAATCATTGAGAGATAAAATGGCTGTGTAAAACTCAAAATTTTAAACCTGATTTTTTAAATTATTCATTCACGGGATGTGGGCATTGCTGGCAAGGCCAGCATTTATTGGCCATCCCGAATTGCCCTTGAGAAGATAGTGAGCCGCCTTCTTAACCATGTGGTGAAGGTACTCCCGCAGTGCTGTTAAGTAGGGAGTTCCAAAATTTTGACCCGGCGACAATGAAAGAACAGTGATATAATTACAAGTCAGTATGGTGCGTGACTTGGAGGTGGTGGTGTTTCCATGTGCCTGCTGCCCTTGTCCTTCTAGGTGGTAGAGGTCACGAGTTTGGGAGGTGCTGTCGAAGAAGCCTTGGCGAGTTGCTGCAGTGCATCTTGTAGATGGTACACACTGTAGACATGTTACGCCACTGGTGGAAGGAGTGAATGTTTAAGGTGGTGGATGGGGTGCCAATCAAGCGGGCTGCTTTGTCCTGGATTGTGTCGAGCTTCTTGAGTGTTGATGGAGCTACACTAATCCAGGCAAGTGGAGAGTATTCCATCACACTCCTGACTTGTGCCTTGTAGATGGTGGAAAGGCTTTGGGGAGTCAGGAGGTGAGTCACTCGCCACACAATACCCAACCTCTGACCTGTTCTTGTAGCCACAGTATTTATGAGGCTGGTCCAGTTAAGTTCCTGGTCAATGGGACTCCCAGGATGTTGACGATGGGGAATGGCAATAGATTGGGAGAAGGGGAAGTGCAATGAGACCTGGGTGTCATTGTGCACCAGTCACTTAAGGTAAGCATGCAGGTGCAGCAGGCGGTTAAGAAGGCAAATGGTATTTTGGCCTTCGTAGCGAGAGGGTTTGAGTACAAGAACAAGGATGTCTTGCTGCAGTTGTACAGGGCCTTGGTGAGACCATATCTTGAGTATTGTGTGCAGTTTTGTTCACCTTATCTGAGGAAGGATGTTCTTGCCATGGAAGGAGTTCAGCGAAGATTCACCAGGCTGATACCTGGGATGGCAGGAATGACGTATGAGGAGAGATTGGGTCGATTGGGCTTATACTCGCTGGAGTTTAGAAGAATGAGAGGGGAGCTCATTGAAACTTTTAAAATTCTGACAGGACTGGACAGACTAGATGCAGGAAGGATGTTCCCGATGGTCGGGGAGTCCAGAACCAGGGGTCACAGTCTAAGGATAAGGGGTAAGCCATTTAGGACAGAAATGAGGAGGAATTTCTTCACCCAGAGAGTGGTGAACCTGTGGAATTCTCTACCACAGAAGGCAGTAGAGGCCAATTCATTAAATATATTCAAGAAGGAGTTGGATATATTTCTTAAGGCTAAAGGGATCAAGGGATATGGGGAGAAAGCAGGGACAGGGTACTGAATTTGGATGATCAGCCATGATTGCATTGAATGGCGGAGCAGGCTCGAGGGGCCGAATGGCGTACTCCTGCTCCTATCTTCTATGTTTCTATGTTTCTATTTGACAATGGTAATGCCATTGAATGTCAAGGGGAGGTGGATAGACTTTCTCTTGTTGAAAATGGTCACTGCCTGGCACTTATGTGTTTACTACAGAGTTGGTGGGGAAGATTTGTTGCATATTTACATAGGATTACACACGATATGCAGCACAGAAACAGGCCATTTGGTCCAACCAGTCCATTCCGGCGTTTATGCTCCACTCAAGCCTTCTCCTGTCTTTCCTCATCTAAATCTATTAGCATAACCCTCTATTCCCTTCTCCCTCATATGTTTCTCTAGCCTCCCCTTCAATGCATCTATACTTTTCGCTTCAACCACTTCCACATTCTCACCATTCTTTGGGTAAAGAAGTTTGTTCTGAATTCCCTATTGGATTTCTTGGTGACTACCTTATGTTGATGGCCTCTAGTTATGCTCTCCCCCACAAGTGGAAACATTCTCTCTGTATCCACTCTATCAAAATCTTTCATAATTTTAAAAACCTCTATTAGGTCACCCCTCAGCCTTCTTTTTTTCAAGAGCAAAGAGACCCAGCCTGTTCATCCTTTCCTGATATGTATACCTTCGCATTTCTGGTATCATCCTTGTAAATCTTCTCTGCTCCCTCTCCAGTGCATCTATATCCTTTTTATAATATGGCGACCAGAACTGTACGCAGTACTCTAAGTGTGGTCTTGTAGGAGTCTGTGCACTCCTAACAAAAACACTGTGAACTAAACTGATAGTTAACAAACTTAGTTTAATGCACTGAAAGTATTACAAAACAAAAACGCAGGAGAAACTCCAAACAGGTCTGTACACTAGCTCACTCCACGAGGACTAACTGGAAATGCCCTCCAACCCTGACGTCATGACATCATCACGTTTCCCGCTGTTGGGAACGTCACGTGACCCACATGATGACGTCATCGCGTCAGATCGCGATTTTATCGATCCCACGCTGTTTAAACAGGGCAAACATTAAAAGGTAACAATAATGATTAAAGACAATTGTACAAGTTACTGTGAGAGTCTCTTTGGTGGCTTTGCCACATATGCACCCCCAGAATTGTCTTTAATGAGGAAAGTCAATCGCCGAGGAGGTCAGACAAGCCTGTTTGACCGACTCCTAAATTCCCGGAGAGGAAAACGCTGAGCAGGTGCCGAGCTGGCAGGTAGCACGGTGCGGTTAGGCGTAGCGGCGGCCGGCCCCGGCGTGGAGGCTGCGCCAGTTCGACCGGCTGTTCGAGGTCCAGGTGCGCAGGTTTGAGGCGATCAGCAGAGATGTGATCAGGTTTGCCCCCGACGTCGATCACAAAACTCTTGTCCCCGGTCTGTAGAACCTGGAATGGACCTGTATAAGGAGGTGCGAACAGGGTACGATGGCCGTCTTGGCGCATAAAGACGAACTTGGCCTTTGACAGCTCCCCAGGGATGTTGGAAGAAGGCAAACCGTGCTGCGAGGTCGGAACTGGGCGGAAACACTGAGCCGCGTCCCGATGGGCCTCTCGCTGCCTGACTGCAGACCATGGCCATGTAGGGGACGGCAGGAACTCGCCCAGAATTCGAAGTGGCTGACTGTCAACCATTTCCACGGCGGATGACTGTAGATCGTCCTTCGGCACCGTGCGCAGTCCCAGCATCACCCACGGCAGTTTCTCAACCCATGCTGCATCCAGAAGGCTGGCCCTGAGCGACGCCTTCAATGAACGGTGGAACCGCTCGCACAATCCGTTCGCTTGCAGGTGATAAGCCGTAGTGCAGTGTAGTTTAGTGCCCAATACTGAGGCCACCTCATTCCATAGTTCCGACGAAAATTGCGGCCCACGATCCGACGAAATATCCGCAGGGGCACCAAACCGGGCTACCCATGATTAAATGATGGCTCGCGCGACATCCACAGAGGTGGTGGACGTCAGGGGAACTGCCTCCGGCCACCTCGTGGTGCGATCCACCATTGTCAGAAGGTGCGTAAAACCACGGGACGGTGGAAGTGGGCCCACTAGGTCAACGTGAATGTGGTCGAAACGCCGCTCCAGTACCTCGAAGGTGGCCAGAGGGGCCCTGATGTGCCGTTGCACCTTGGCCCGTTGACAAACCACACAAGTGTTCGCCCAGTCGCGGACGTCTTTGCGTATTCCTCTCCATACGAATTTGGAGACTAGCAGCTTCTGCGACGCCCGCACTTCAGGATGCGACAGCCCGTGTATGGCATCGAAAACGCCTCAGCACCAGGTGGACGGCACAATCGGACGGGGTGCACCCAATGAAACGTCGCAGAGTAGAGTGGTACCTGCCGCATGGAACGGTACATCTCTCGGCTGGAGGCTGGCGGGGACAGAACGAAAGGCCTGAGTCTCCGGGTCGGCAGCCTGGTTAGTTGCCATTCTTGCGAAGTCAATGCTTAATTGAACGGCCTGGACGGCGGCGCGGGAGAGGCAATCAGCGATGATGTTGTCCTTGCCGGTCACGTGCCTGACGTTGGTGGTGAACTCGGAGATATAAGTCAGCTGCCGTTGTTGCCGATCCGACTACAGTTCAGCTGTCTTGGCCATCGCGAACATCAATGGTTTGTGGTCAACAAACGCAGTGAAGCGGCGCCCTTCGAGGAGGAATCGGAAGTGGCGGATGGCTAACAGCTCCCTGTCGAAAGTACTGTATCGACGTTCGTGCCGTTGCAGCTGGCGGCTAAAAAATGCCAGAGGCTGCCATGCACCGTCGACCCATTGCTCCTGGACGACCCCCACAGCGTAATCCGACGCGTCCGTCGTGAGGGCGATGATAGCTCCTGGCAGGGGATGTGCCAACATCGTCGCATTCGCGAGTGCGGTCTTCGTATCCTCGAAGGTGCGACCCATTTCTTGCGACCAAACCACGGGCTCCTTTCCTGTCTTGCCCCTGAGGGCCTCGTAGAGCGGCCGCATGAGCTGTGCGGCCCTGGGGACGAACCGGTGGTAAAAATTAACCATCCCCAGGAACTCCTGTAAGGCTTTCACGGATTGCGGCTTCGGGAACGCCGTGATCGCCTCCACCTTTGCTCGAAGCGGCGTTGCCCCTGCGGAAGTTATGCGATGACCGAGAAAATCAAGCTGCGCCAGGCCGAAACAGCATTTGTCCGGGTTCACAATGAGACCGTGCTGCTGAAGCCGTCGAAAAAGGACACGGAGATGCTTGAGGTGTTCATCCTTTGTGGTGCTAGCAAGCAGAATGTCATCCAAGTAGACGAACAAAAAATCGAGGTCCCACAGAACCGAGTCCATAAGGCGCTGGAACGCCTGCACCACATTTTTAAGCCCAAAGGGCATGCAGAGGAATTCAAAAAGTCCAAAAGGGCTGATGACAGCCGTCTTTTGGACATCCTGGGGGTGCACTGGGACCTGATGGTACCCACGGACGAGGTCGACCTTTGAGAATATTGACTTCCCCGCCAAATGCGCAGAGAAATCTTGTATGTGGGGGATGGGGTAACGGTCGGGCGTCGTTATCTCATTGAGGCGACGATAGTCGCCACAGGGCCGCCATCCCCCGCCGGGCTTTGGGATGATGTGGAGCGGTGAAGACCAGGGACTCCTGGACCAGCGAATAATCCCCAGCTTCTCCATCGCAGCGAACACCGCCTTCGCCGCCGCGAGCTTCCTGGGCTCCAAACGTCGCGCCCTGGCGTAGACGGGAGAGCCAGTTGTCGAAATATGATGCTCCACCCAATGCTTGGCGGTCGAAGCTGAAAAGGTGGGCTTTGTCAGCTCGGGGAAGTCCCCGAGAAGGCGGGAGAAGTTGTCGGGAGGTGGCCGTGCGCAGGAGACCGAGTGCGGTGCAGCCGTGCTGCGCGCACCTGAAATACCGTCAAGCATGGCGGCGTGAACAAGGCGTCAATTTTTCACATCCACCAGCCTAAAAAGTCGGCGCCCAAAAGGGCCTGCGAAATTTGAGCGGTGATGAAATCCCATGTAAAGCGCTGGCCACCGAAACAGGCTTGCACCCGTCGTTTCCC
Organism: Somniosus microcephalus; assembly: GCF_052327205.1. Taxonomy (NCBI): domain Eukaryota; kingdom Metazoa; phylum Chordata; class Chondrichthyes; order Squaliformes; family Somniosidae; genus Somniosus; species Somniosus microcephalus. Next base: position 89,692,201 of record NC_140992.1, on the reverse strand, counting down.
GCAATTGCGGATCGTACCCCCATTGGCAGCTTGGAGGGGGGGACCCCGTCCGCCGGACCGAAGGTCGAGGACCGAGGCGGGAAGTATGCTGCACTGTGCCCCTGTGTCACACAAAAAACGACGGCCCGAGATGGAGTCGGTTAAATACATGAGATTCCCGGAGTCGCCGATCGCCATCGTGGCCGCGGGGGACGCACCGGACCCGGTGTTCTTGTCTCGCGGTGGTCTGTTCGACGGTCTGGGCACGAAACCACACGGTGGTCGGCAGCAGCGGGCCTTCAGGCCGAAACGAGTGTGGTAGTAACAGTAGCTGGCCGTCGGAGGCCCCGGGGCCGGGGCCGGGCCCCTTGGGGCGGGGCGTTGCGTGATGGTGCTGTGTTGCTGCCGGACCGCGTAAACTTTATTCGCCTCTTCGGCGAGCGCGGTGCAGTCCCCGGTGTCCGATCTGGCGAGGGCTGCCTGGTCATGTTCGGGCAGCTACGTAAGGAACAGCTTGTGGAACAGGAAACATGGGGTTCGGACCCCAGGAGCGTTAGCATGTGGCTCATTAGTTCCGAGGGTTTGGAGTCACCTAACCCTGGTAGTGTCAGTAAACGGCGAGCGCGCTCCGCCTTGGTAAGACCAAATACCTGCAGCAGCCGAGTCTTGATGGCTACATACTTGTCAGCATTCGGGGGGTTCTCCAGAAGGCTGATGATCCTCGACGCCGTCGAGCTATCGAGGGCGGAGACCACGTACAAATATCGGGTCTGGTCCTGCACGATGTTGCGGAGTTCAAATTGCGCCTCGGCCTGCACAAACCAGGAGGCCGCCTGTTGTTCCCAGAATTGGGGGAGCTTCAAGGCCACAGCGTTGGCATCCATCGCTGGCCTGTGTTCCGTGTCCACCGTGAAAAACGATCGCGAGGATTCGGGGTCACCAATGTAGGAGTCTGTGCACTCCTAATAAAAACACTGTGAACTAAACTGGTAGTTAACAAACTTAGTTTAATGCACTGCAAGTATTACAAAACAAAAACGCAGGAGAAACTCCAAACAGGTCTGTATACTAGCTCACTCCACGAGGACTAACTGGAAATGCCCTCCAACCCTGACGTCATGGCGTCATCACGTTTCCCGCCGTTGGGAACGTCACGTGACCCACGTGATGACGTCGTCGCGTCAGATCGCGATTTTATCGATCCCGCGCTGTTTAAACAGGGCAAACATTAAAAGGTAACAATAATGATTAAAGACAATTGTACAAGTTACTGTGAGAGTCTCTTTGGTGGCTTTGCCACAGTCTAACCATGGTTCAATACAGGTTTAGCACAACTTCCCTACTTTTCAATTCTATACTTCTAGAAATAAACCCTAGTGCTTGTTCTGTTTTATTTATTTTTTGACAGTCCGTTTCATGCCAAGCATAGCTGTCTATAAGATTCCATGCATTTGAAGCATGATGATGTCCTTATTGCAAGATTATCATATGATAACATACAGTTGCTTGGCAGAACAGTCAGCATGTATACATATTTAGCATTTTATACCAGTCCCCCCATGTTAGGGTTATATAAACAAATACTGTGAAGCTGATATAAGCTGAGTGTATTATGTCTTGCAAATTGCCCAGCCAAACCACTCGGTGAAATATTTTTCATATTATATGTGCCTATACAGTATACTGTCCATGTAGGGCAACAGATCGTTTGGTTACAATGCTCACATTAGCTAGTCATGCATCTGGTTTATGTTGCAGAAAGTGTCTGCTGCATTAGAATCATAGAATGATACAGCTCAGAAGGAGGCCATTCGACCCATCGTGCCTAGAGCTATCCAAGTACTCCCACTCCCCTGCTCTTTCCCCATAGCCCAGCAATTTTTTCCTTTTCAAGTATTTATCCAATTCCCTTTTGAAAGTTATTATTGAATCTGCTTCCACCACCCTTTCAGGCAGTGCGTTCCAGATCATAACAATTCGCTGCGTAATTTATTTTCCTCATGTCACCTCTGGTTCTTTTGTCAATTACCTTAAATGTATGTCCTCTGGTTACTGACCCTCCTGCCACTGGAAACAGTTTCTCCTTATTTACTCTATCAAAGCCCTTCATGGTTTTGTACACCTCTATTAAATCTCCCCTTAACCATCTCTGCTGTAAGAAAAATAACCCCAGTTTCTCTAGTCTCTGTACATAACATCCCTGGTAGCATTCTGTGCACCCTCTTTAAGACCATTGATATCCTTTCTAAAGTATGGTGCCCAGAATTGAACACAATACTCCAGCTGAGGCCAAACCAGTGTTTTATAAAGTGTCTGCTGCACATATGTTTTTATAAAGGTTTAGCATAACTTCCTTGCTTTTATGCTCTATGCCTCTATTCATAAAACCTTGGATTCTGTATGCCTTTTTAACAGCTGTCTCAACTTGTCCTGCCACCTTCAAAGACTTGTGTATGTATACCCCCAGGTCTCTCTGTTCCTGCACCCCCTTTAAAAGTGATCTTTCGGCTTGCATAGTCAGTGGTAGCATTCCAGTTTCTGAATCTAAAGGATCTAGTAATAAGCAAATAATCTAGGCTCACGCTCTCGTCCAGCACTGAGGGAGTGCTGTAATGTCAGAGATGCCATCTTTAGTCGAGATATTAAATCAAGGCCTTCCTGTCTGTTACTCGTGGTTCAGGAGGATGCTAAAGATCCCATTAAAGAGAAGCAGAAGGTTATTACATTGTCCTGGCCAACATTTCCCACTCAACCAGCACCACCAAAAACAGGTTACTCATTTTGTTGTTGTTTGTGGGATCCTGCTGTGCAGAAAGCATCTGCAGCACTTGCCTCTGCAACATCCACTGCACTTCAAACTAGTTCATAAAAATCTGGACTGGTTTAGAATATAAGAACATAAGAAACAGGAGCAAGAGTAGGCCAATCGGCCCCTCGAGCTGCTCCACCATTCAATAAGATCATGGCTGATCCAATCTTGGCCTCAACACCACTTTCCCGCTCTCTCCATACCCCCTGACTCCCTTGTAGTTCAAATGTCTGTCAATCTCCGCCTTGAATATATTCAATGACTCCGCCTCCACAGCGCTCTGTGATAGAGAATTCCAAAGATTCACGACCCTTTGAGAGAAGAAATTCCTCCTCATCTCCGTCTTAAATGGGTGACTCCTTATTCTGAAGAGAAGTGATGAGGTGCTATATAAATGCAAGTATTTTCTTTTTGCAATTGCTGATATTGGAATGCTCTCTCTACTGATATACCACGTGGAACTATAAATATCACATACTGTGTATATATTTTGAAATGCTTTAATTAGTTTCACTCCGTGGTTGTATAACTAAACCCCCAATGGGGCCAAATCCATTTTATGCGTGGATAGGATGAGTAGACTGTACAATGTATTCCTGGCCACCTGTAGCCTGCCTCCACTATCCAAGCATTGTGCAGTACATTAGCAAATCCAATAGGTTTAATGTCATATTGGTACATTCAGCTGGCCCAAAGTAGAGGGTGGTGGGAATCAGCTAAATCACATGATAGATTATCTCATTGTAAAAAAATATTGATCGCATGTAAGAAATGAGGCTATATTAAAAAAATAGAAAATAAAGGGCTAGATTTTCAGATGCTTGCGCCAGCAGTTAGCGCCTTAAGAGAAGTGATTTTCGGGCGCTATGCGTGTAGCGCCTGGGCGCAGCGCAGTTTGCGCCCCGCCCCAAATTAAGTTGCCCGTTAGCGCCGGCGCAAAGTTTAGCGGCCGCCCGGATGCGCGCGCAGAAAATGACGTCACATCCTCGTGCAACGCCCTTTGGCTGCCCCGAATCCAAACTTCAGTCGGACCGCCCCATTGTGCGGCTGGCGTCCAGAGCATTTGTAAAATGGAACGCTACACACCCTGGGGAGCGCAAATTAAAGGGCACCCCTCCTGCACTATAACAGGCAGTCTGCATGTGTTGTGTGGAAGGATCCAGTGTGTTGTTGTGAACGGTGTATTTATGTTTCCGGCCACCACCACCACCACCTCCTCCTCCTCCTCCTCCTCCTGCTGTTTCCCCCCCCAGACTCTGCCTTTGAGAATAACACCCTTCCCCTTTAAGAGCTCACTGGCACCAGAGTGTCTGCCGTGCGCTGCGCCCGAGCTCGGGTGTTGCGCTCTGCACCGCCGGCTTAGCGCCTAAAGATAGTAGTGGAACGCCTCTTTTAGCGCTCCACCAACCTCTTAGGGCGAAGCCACTGAATTTCCGGCAACGGGGCGCTACTTTGGGGCGGGCGCTAACTTCGGGCGGGCGCTAAGGTTAGCGCCCCAAAACTGTCTATACTGAAAATCTAGCCCAAAGCTTCTTTTCCAATTTTTCTCCCTTCCTTTCATACTTTATGCACTGGCTGCTCTCTGGTACCTTGTCCAAGTGGCTAAATTTCATGCGTAAGGCTACAAAGTGAGATTTGGAAACTATTCAACGACAAAGGGCATCGCAGCCAAGCTTGAACTCATTTGACGGATGCACAAGTACACTTTCTAGTAGTGGTCCCGGGATGGTGGTCAGGAGTGGGAACCCTGGCTGTGCTTTCCCCCCTCTCAAGCTCAGAGGCACTGAGCCTGACCTGATCTCCCCCACTGCCACACTAACTAAGATCAGCTAACTCAGAACAGAAGCCTGATCTTTCTGGTCTGGATAGCACAGTATCACATAGCAAAATCTGTTTATCTTTTGAGAGCTGAGTACAGCTCCTTTAATTTCAAAAATACAGTACTATAGCTCTAAACTCCATTTCTCGGATAACTCCTTACCAGTAAATGCTCTGATTAAATGCATTGGGCTGTAGCTTTGTAATGTAATAGGCACTGGAGCTGTCATTATTACCTTGTATACTTACAAACAGAAGTTATCTAATATTGTAAGCCTTGTTTTCAGTAGTGAAACACAGTCAGTCTAAATGACTCCACTTAGATTCAATTTGGCTTTGTGTTACTAAGTGTTCTGTGGAGGTCTAAGGCCAAAATGCAAAAGTGATATCTTGTCATATCATATCACTGCCACCTTACTGCCTGAACCTATGCAAACTGGTAACAAAGCTATTTGCAAAGTAACTCCATCTCTGTTTATTCAGTGTCAAACCAGAAGTGAAACAGTGAATATTGGATGAGGAGATCATGAATCAGATAGCTTGGTTTATGTGAAGACTGGCCACTTAGGTAACATACTTACTAAGACTGTAAAGTACATAAAGCTGCCGCCTGCTTTAGAAATGTACTAAAGCATGAGTCAGCATCTACAGGACGGAAGAGAAGATAAGAGGAAAAAAATGAGAAAAAACTGTTTGCTTACTTTCAACTAAAAATAATGCTAACTTGGTTTAGTTGCTAACCCACTCATTTGAATCAGAAGGTCATAGCTTCAAGTCCCACGCCAGGACATGAGCACATAATCTGGCTGGACATGTCAATGCAGTACTGAGGGAGTACTGCATTATCAGAGGTGCTGTCTTTCAGATAAGACATTAAACTGTCTGCCTGTTAAGATGGCTGTAAAGATTCCATTGCATTATTTGAAGAAGAGCAGGGAGTTCTCTGAGTGTCCTGGCCAACATTGATCCCTCAATCAGCACTACCATTTAAAACACACTAACTGATCATTTATCGCGTTGCTGTTTATTGGATCTTGCTGTGTGTAAAATGGCTGCTACATTTGTCTACAAAACAACAATAAATGCACTTCAAAAAGTAATTAATTCGATATGAAGCAATTTGAGATATCCTGAGGGTATGACAAGCATAATAAAAATGCTAGTTCTTCCTAAATGCTAGATATTTCTTTCTTTTTGAACTCTGGCATAGTTGAAGGAGTCTATCTTTGAAAAATATATTTCCAAACTCAAATCAATTTTAAAGATAGTAATATTTTTCATACAAAGGTTAAAAGGATGAAATGTTTTCTTGAGTTGCCCCTGTTTTTCATTCCTGGATTCCTGGCTTTGTAATTGGCAGCAGCCCATGGTGAAGAACCAAGGACAGCAGACTGCATGGCACTAGAAGAACATAACACAAGAACATAAGAAATAGGAGCAGGAGTCGGCCATTTGGCCCATCGAGCCTGCTCCGCCATTCAATAAGATCATGGCTGATCTTCGACCTCATCTCCACCTTCCTGCACTATCCCCATATCCCTTAATATTCAAAAATTTACCGATCTCTGTCTTCCATATAATCAACGACTGAGCCTCCACAGCCCTCTGGGGTAGAGAATTCCAAAGATTTACCACCCTCTGAGTAAAGAAATTTCTCCTCATCTCAGTCCTAAATGGCCGACCCCTTATTCTGAGACTGTGATCCCTGGTTCTAGACTCCCCAGCCAGGGGAAACATCTTCCCTGCATCTACCCTGTCAAGCCCTGTAAGAATTTTGTATATTTCAATGAGATTAACTCTATGGCAAGTATGTCCTTCCTTAGGTAAGGAGATCAAAACTATACACAATGGCCCAGAAATTTGGGTCTCCATGGGTGAGTACGCACGGGGTACTCACCCGTAGACCCAATGGAAGTGCCGGTTTTCTGCAAGCACTGCGCATGCGCGGGAAACCGGCACTTCCGTTCCCCTGAAAGAAGGGGTTCAGAGTTTGAACGCGTGCGCAGGAGAGGCTGCGCGTGCGCATCGAACTTAGGTTTTTTTGCAGGTTTTCCAGGGAGGGTAAGTCTCCAGAATTTACACATTTAAAAAGCAGTCGTAAGGCCTGCTTTTTACAAGGTAAGTGGTGAATTAATTAAAATTAAAACATTTTTTCCACAGGTTTATTATTTTTAAATACTTTAAAGAAAGGTAAGTTTATTTTTAGCCCCATTAGAAAATAAAATTATTTTTTTCAAAAATTTAAATTATTGTTTAAAATAGTTATTTCATGTAATTTATAGTTTATTTAAAAAATGTGATTTTTTTATTTTTATTTATTTGAAGGTTTAGTGATGTTTTGGGGCCTGTAGTATTTCTAAGTTTTGACAGCTCTTCCTGTCAAACTTAAGAATGCAGCATTCCCTGCACCGATTGGCTCCCCATGGCCCACGTGATCCGAGGGGATGCATCGAACTAACTGCGCCCCTGGGATACGCAAGCACTGCGTGCTGGCAGTTGGAGCAGGCCCAGGATCGGAATTCCACGCAGGCCCACAGCACAATGGCTGGCGCGCAAGGTAAGTGTAGGTCGGGGGCTTACACCTGCGGGAAGCCCCCGACCCGAATTTCTGGGCCATTATTCCAGGTGTGGTCTCAACAGGGCCCTATATAATTGCAGTAAGACATCGTTACTCTTATACTCAAATCCTCTTGTAATAAAGGCCAACATACCATTTGCTTTCCTAATTGCTTTTGCTGTAATTGTGATTTAACATTCAATGATTTGTGTACAAAGACACCCAAGTCCCTCTGAACACCAACATTTCCCAATCTCTCACCATTTAATAAATACTCTGCTTTTCTACTTTTCCTACCAAAGTGGATAACTTCACATTCCTCCACATTATATTCCATTTGCCATGTTTTTGTCCACTCACTTAGCCTGTCTATATCCCTTGAAGCCCCCTTGCATCCTCCTCACAACTTACATTCCCACCCAGCTTTTTATCATCAGCAAACTTAGATATATTACATTTGGTTCCCGCATCCAAATTATTGATGTAGATTGTGAATAGCTGAGGCCCAATCACTGATCCTTGCGGTACCTCACTAGTTACAGCCTGCCAACCCAAAAATGACCCGTTTATTCCTACTTTCTGTTTTCTATCCGTTAACCGATCCTCAGTCCATGCTCGTATATTACCCCCAATCCCATGAGCCCTAATTTTGTTTAATAACCTTTTGTGTGGCACCTTATAGAATGCCTTCTGAAAATCTAAATACACCACATCCACTGGTTCCCCCATATCTATTCTGCTAGTTACAATTTCAAAAAACTCTAACAGATTTGTCAAGCATGATTTCCCTTTCATAAGCCCGTGTTGACTCTGCCCAATCCTATTATTATTTCCTAAGTACTCTGTTATCACGTCCTTAATAATAGATTCTAGCATTTTCCCTACTACTGATGTCAGGCCAACTGGTCTGTAGTTCCCCATTTTCTCTCTCGCTCCTTTCTTAAATAGTAGGGTTACATTTGCTACCTTCCAATCCACGGGAACCATTCTAGAATCTATGGAATTTTGGAAAATGACAACTAATGCATCCACTATCTCTATAGCCAACTCTTTCAAAACCCTAGGATTTAGGCCATTAGGTCCAGGGGATTTATCAGCTTTCAGTTGCATTAATTTCTCCATTACTATTTTTTTACTAATATTAATTTCTTTCAGTTCCTCATTCTCGCTAGAGCCTTGGTTCTCCACTATTTCCAAGAAGTTTTTTGTGTCTTCTTCTGTGAAGACAGACAGAAAAGGTTCAATTTTGCCAAGCACGAGGAGGCGGGTTTGGAGGCGTGCGAGGTGATAAAATTGCAAAAAATGGCGGGCGGGCCTGATCTCACTTCCATCCTGCCTCTGAACAATTTTCCCAAATGCGTGTTTTCTGACCCCCTTTCCATCCTGCCTCCAAGAGGCGGGATAGGCCCTTAAGGCCCTTAACAGCCCCTTAATTGCCTCTGTTATCCCATTTTGAGAGGCCTTTCCAATTTTTAGACATTTCCCCCATCCTACACGCCTCCTCAGGAACACGCCAGTTAATCCTGGTGGCCTCACAATTGGATTGCTTACTAACAGCTGCAGCTTCACTATTACAAAGGAGTTTTCACCGATGATCATTTGCAGGTGACAGAACTTTATTGTCTTGGGTCTGGGCAAACTTTTAGCTGGCATACTCAGTGTTGTGGAAGTTTGGAGCCTGACACCCATCTTCAGTGTGACCTCCTGAGAAACCCCTCTCGCCACCTTGACTGAGCGCTTCCTCAACTGAGGCATATACCAGAAGCATGGCGACCATTTAATTCCTTTTCTCCTGGACATCAGATTCGGACGAAGACCAGCCGTGGCAGCAGCAGAACCATGAACAACAGCAGCACCAACAGCAGGAGCATCAACAGGAACGCCAAGCTGCTAGTCACCCACCTGAAGCTGCACAGGCCAGAAGGCACCAGTGCGCGACAACATTGCTGCCCGGGATGCAAGGGGCACACTTATCTTGGCCAGATTTGGTGGGCCTGCACAATCAAACACTTTCGTCTCACACCTTCTTACCAGAGCATCCACAATGGACAAGAACCTGCGGATTCCTATCACTCTGAGCACCATACTGACAATTGCAAGGTGCCCTAAGCCCTCAATGTGAGAGTCCCGTTTGCGAAATGACACAGGCCACAACTACAACAGTTTGCCATTAAATCTGTTTATAATACAATGACAATGATGGCTGGTCCAAATACAAAACATCACAGCACGCAAGTGACTACCCTTGTGACTACTTGTGCTTTATCTTCCTCTTACACGTGCTCCTAACTGGTGCTTCCTCTGTGGCTTCAGCAGATGTGGAGGCCCCTTGCTCACTTTCTTGCTGCTCCTGTCTCGATGCCTTTGGCGGCTGTCTTCTGGGGTGGCGAATCTGTGCGGGCTTGCCAACAGTCTGCTGCTCCTGCAGCTGTGCAGGGGCTGAGACACCCATCTTAGTTGGGTGAGGACTCTGATGGGACTCTGACCGAGGGCTCTGCAGTGGCATGGTCGTGTGAGCGCTTGGAGAGGAGCCCCCACTTCCTTGTCCTCTGCCACTAACATCCCTCTCATAGGTCAGCCCCACTTCAGAACTAGCAAGTGGCTTGACAGCACCTTGCTGCACTTCAGGGGGGCCACGAGGACCTGTTTCTGCACTGGAAGTCCTACTCCAGAGGACTTACATAGAAACATAGAAAAATAAAAGATAGGAGCAGGAGTAGGCCATTCGGCCGCTCAAGCCTGCTCCGCCATTCAATGAGATCATGGCTGATCATCCAAATTCAGTACCCTGTTCCTGCCTTCTCTCCATATCCCTTGATCCCTTTAGCCTTAAGAAATATATCTAACTCCTTCTTGAATATATTTAATGAATTGGCTTCTATGGCCTTTTGTGGTAGAGAATTCCACAGGTTCACCACTCTCTGGGTGAAGAAATTCCTCCTCATCTCTATCTTACATGGCTTACCCCTTATCCTTAGACTGTAACCCTTGGTTCTGGACTCCCTGACCATCGGGAACATCCTTCCCGCGTCTAGCCTGTCTAGTCCGTTTGGAATTTTATAAGTTTCAGTGAGATCCCCTCTCATTCTTCTAAACTCCCGTGAGTATAAGCCCAATCGACCCAATCTCTCCTCATACGTCATTCCTGCCATCCCAGGTATCAGCCTGGTGAATCTTCGCTGCACTCCCTCCATGGCAAGAACATCCTTCCTCAGATAAGGCGACCAAAACTGCACACAATACTCAAGATGTGGTCTCACCAAGGCCCTGTACAACTGCAGCAAGACATCCTTGTTCCTGTACTCAAACCCTCTCACTACAAAGGCCAACATACCATTTGCCTTCTTAACCACCTGCTGCACCTGCATGCTTACCTTCAGCGACTGGCGCACAAGGGCACCCAGGTCTCGTTGCACTTCCCCTTCTCCCAATCTATTGCCATTCAGATAATAATCTGCCTTCCTGTTTTTGACACCAAAGTGGATAACCTCGCATTTATCCATGTTATATTGCATCTGCCATGCTTCTGCCCAATCACCCAACCTGTCCAAATCATACTGGAGTTTCTCAGCATCCTCCTCACAGCACACACGCCCACCCAGCTTTGTGTCATCTGAAAACTTGGAGATATTACATCTAGTTCCCTCGTCTAGATCATTAATATATAGTGTGAATAGCTGGGGTCCAAGGACCGATTCCTGCGGTACCCCGCTATTCACTGCCTGCCACTCGGAAAAAGACCCGTTTATTCCAACTCTTTGCTTGCTGTCTGCCAACCAGTTCTCTATCCAAGTCAGTACCTTGCCCCCAATCCCATGTGCCTTAACTTTACACGCTAATCTCTTATGCGGGACCTTATCGAACGCCTTTTGAAAGTCCAAATACAGCACATCCACTGGTTCGCCCTTATCTATTTTACCAGTTACATCCTCAAAAAATTCCAGTAGATTGGTCAAGCATGATTTACCCTTTGTAAATCCATGTTGACTTTGTCCGATCTGATCACTGTTTTCCAAGTGTTCTGCTATTACATCTTTTATAATGGACTCTAGCATTTTCCCCACTACCGATGTCAGGCTTACCGGTCTGTAATTCCCCGTTTTCTCTCTACCACCTTTTTTGAATAGTGGGGTAGCATTAGCTACCCTCCAATCCATGGGTACTGTTCCAGAGTCTATCGAATTTTGGAAGATGACCAGCAAAGCATCTACTATTTCTAGGACCACTTCCTTAAGTACCCTAGGATGTAGATTATCAGGCCCTGGGATTTATCGGCCTTCAATCCTGTCAATTTCCCTAGCACCATTTCCCTACAAATACTGATTTCTTTCAGTTCCTCCCTTTCATTAGACCCTATGTTCCCCGACATCTCTGGGAGGTTATTTGTGTCCTCCTTTGTGAAGACAGAACCAAAGTACGGTATGTATTTCATTGTTCTGCCATTTCTTTGTTTCCCATTATAAATTCCCCTGATTCTGACTGCAAAGGACCTACACTTGACTTCACCAATTTTTTTCTCTTCACATATCTATATAAGCTTTTACAGTCAGACTTCCATGGAGGTGTGGATTGTATGCTCAGTAGCTGACCATTGCTCCTCAAGAGATTTCATTCTAGTCTGAACAATTACCATGTTTTCCATACCCTGGCGACTAAGCTCCTCCATGGCTGTAGCCATCCTCTTCTCTGCCATAGCCATCCTCTCCTCTACGTTAGCCAGCCTTACCATGGAGTTAGCCATCCTTTCCACGGAGGTTGCCATCCCTTCCATGGTGATGCGTTCATGCGCCAATGCCTGCACAAAGGCTCTGCTCATGTTCGCGATGGACTCCTCCATTCGCTCGACACTCGCAGCGACCATAGAGACAAAACCTGCCAGAGACTCCAGCAGCTGGTCCTGGAGTTCGACCACCGCTCTTCTTCTGGATGGACCCGGAGGCACAGGGTCGACATACAGCTGAGCCGAGCTGGCAGAGTCCTGCGCCTTCCGATGAGGACTCTCCACTGCTGACCATGTCTCCACCATCTGCTGATACACCAGGTGCCAACAATACTCTATCTCGCGAAGGTTCCACTGAGGTGTGAGTGTCTGCGCTGGTGTTGGGTGCACTGAATTCTGCTGACGTTGCGCCCTCAGAGGTTGCAGCTTCCTCTGAGGAGTCTGGAAGCTCAGGCTCTTCCTCCTAGACAGTGGGGACGGGGGCTTTCGATGGTCTTGTGGGGGAGTAAAGGAAAGAGTTAGAGATGTGAGATCAAGGGTACATGCACATCGAATAGTGCAGATGATCATAAGTCAATCTGTTAGAGCATCAGATTCATTATCAGTGACTCATGCAATGTCAATGAGAGAGATGCCAAACTATTCTGTCACCAGCTTGCTGTGATGTGCCCGTCTGTACATCCCCCACTTGGGTATCATCCTCAATCCCAGCGATTTCCAGGGCCGCCTCCTCCCAGGGGGTGAGTTGGGCTACTGAGGGTGGCCCTCCTCCTGTCATGGCTCTTTCCCTCTTATTGTGGGCTCTCTTTTCCTGCAATGAGGGACACAAGTGGAGTTTGAGTGAGAATGAAGGAGTGAGTGTAGAGAATCCATAGCATAGATGCTTAGAAGGAGACAAAGGACCCTCCCTGTATGTTGTAAGTTGCTGTTGTCATTGCATCACAGTGATAGGGAGTGTGAGGGCAGCATGTTCAAATAGTTAAGTGAATGTGACCATAAAGAGGGAATGGGTAAGGGTGTAAGGGGGGTGGCGGGTGTGGCGCGTGCGCCCAGTCAGTTATGCCCCTGACTGTTTGTGAGCAGTTCGAATCGCTCCCACGCCCCTTGGGTTCTAGACACTGGACTTAGGTACAGGCGGCGATACAGAAAGACTCGAGTAGACAGGTGGTTTGAATGTAAGAAAACCAAGATTTTATTAAAACAGAGAATAACACAGTCTTATGAGAAATTACAGCATAAAATACAGGCAAATACAAAATAATATACTTATACAGGGAATGGGGAACACACGGCACATCGAGGGAAAACAAACTATATTAACAATCCCGTTATCCTTATCCCACCCCTTAAACCTAACTAGATTAAGCTATGAGGGGCCAGGATTCATGCTCACCAATCCAAAGCAAAGCCAATTGTTAACGAAATGTGGATTTTGAGGTTTGGTTTTCTGTGCTCTTAGGTACCCCGTCGCCATGTGGTCGTCAGGGGTGCGGTGCGGGAGTGGCTACCGCGACGCACCTTCTTCTCCTCCGGTACCATCGTCATCTCGTCCTGATGGGTACTCCTCTTCTTCTCCCTCGGGCGGTCGTCGGCGGTAACGTTATATTTATCAGACAGTTAACAGTCTTTGTCGTTTAGATTTTGTTACCCATGCATCGAACGACAGTTTATTCGTCGTAGCGTAGGCACTTGCGCTACAGTGTTCAACAAGATGCTTGTCTTCCCAAGCGCCAGCTTATAACTCGACGCTTGGTTTTATCGACACGTTTTTCGCTGCCCCGCTCTGCCCTTAGTTTATCGAGTTTTATCGTCTTCTTTGTCTCTGCTCATCTCATCTACCTGCTACCTGCTCGAATTCGTCTCACCCCTTTCTGCGGCCTGGGCGTCCCAGATGACAGGGGACTTGGGTTTCATTCTCCTCCCCGGCTGTTGGTATGGTGTACTTCGCTGCTGAAATCTCACCACGGGGAGCACGGAGAGACCCACCACGAGGCCAGGGCACGAGTGAGCCAGGAACCAAGAGCGTGGGCCAAGCGCAAGCGAGGGCAGAGAGAGAGAGAGAGAGAGAGACCTAGATTGCTACCTGGGGCCTGCAGTTATACCCGTTGTTTCCATTCCTTATCTGCGCGCCAAATCAGGTTAGTTCATTGTTCCAACTTTGGCGGGCTGTTTTAAATAATTACAGCAATCTAAACTAACTGTTTTCAGATGGCCGTTTGTCGCACCTAATGGCCTGATATCCAAGCTGTATTGTTATTAATGCAGTCTAATCGGCCTGTCCAGCCTCGATGGCTTCCTTCAGCTGTTTCCGATTATTTATGTAGACGACTTGATGGCCTCAAGTATAGGCCCAACTAGTTCTGATCTGTCTACGATCTGGCTTAATGCATATTCAAGTGTTTGCTGTCTGCTTTTCCAAAACACAATTGGCCTAGAAATTGGGTATAGCCCCGCTTGAGGCGTTAGAACTGGCGATGCGCTATGTTTATAGCCAGACGAGAGCTATCCGTGCCTGGGGCGATATTGGGTTGCATCGCCCCCAAAGGGGATTCAGGCGCTAAATCAGCCGTTGCACGGTGCTCTTAAGGCGCAAAAGGTCAGGCGTTACTCAATTTCGATGCGGACGGGCGCAGCGCAGGTGAACTCAATTACGGCAAAGCACGAGACCTGCAGGCACCGGCCGGCTCTTAAAGGGGTGGGTCAGTCAGACTGAGCTTCAACACCCAATGCCCTATAGGCCTCAGATTCGGCGCTTGCCCTTGTCTGGCGGTACAAAGTTGTTCATTATGGAGAAGGTTAGGCAGAGAGCAGAGCGCTTCAGCACTGAGGCTCTGGACCACTTGGTGGCTGCAGTTGAACACCGTCGACAGGTCCTGTACCCGGATAATGGCAAGAGGCCAAATCAGAAGGCTTATCGACGATCTTGGAGGGTCAACTCCAGCAGCATGGCGACCAGGACCCCTGTTCAGTGCAGGAAGAAATTCAACGACCTCACACGGATCGTTAGGGTGAGTGATGGTTTACCAAACTTGTGCTTCCCTCCATCTGCAGCTAACTTCGGGCACCCTGCTGCAATGATGCGCCACTGGCCATCTGTTAGTATGCACCCATGGCCCTTTCTGGGCAGACACATGGACAGATGTCTCAAGGCCTCATGTAAGGGCTCTTGCACCATGGGGTGCATGCGATGATGTCTCAAGGCTTCATGTAACAGAACCTCCCCTTCTTTCCCCTGCAGTCGAAGATGGCGCAGATTAGAAAAGAACAGCGTCGAACCGGTGGCGGACCTGCACAAGTGGTCACTCTCACGGATCTGGGGGAGAGAGTGCACCAGATACTTGGAGGACGTCTGTCTGGTCCAGTGACCACTGCATCTGCCGACCCCATTACCGACAGCGAGGGTAAGACTCTCACCTTTTCCACCTGTTGCCTTCCACTTGGTCCCCCCCGCCAGCATGCATCCTCAGTGTGCAGCCATGTCAGAGCCATGCCGCAATCTGGCATGCCTTTCAGCAAACCTGTCCTTTTGTTAAAGCCACTCTTCCACCTCCCACTTTCAGATGAAGCAGCACCAACTCGGGCTCAACGCGCTGAAGCTGCCAGTGCCAGTGCCACCGGAGGCGAGGACCAGGAGGAATCCGGACCAGCCGTTGCAGAATCCGGGGAGCTGACACATCTGCAGACTGGGGATAGTAGTCCCCTGGAGGGGAGGGGGGGTTGCTCTGAGGATGAACCAGTTGCCGGACCAAGCGACATGGAGCAACGCAGGGGGGATAGGCAAGTTCACCCACCGTCTCCCTGCAGGGCAAGGCAGGTCATCATGACTGCTGCACAGAGTGCAGGTGAGGTCCGGCACCTGGCAGAGATGAGCAAACAGGCCCGGGTCAGACACACGGAGCTGATGGCTGCAGTGGAGAAGATGCCTGAGTCAATAGATTCATTGGCTAGGAGTATGGTGGACTTCGGGGCAACAATGGAGAGGACTCTGCAGGGCTTTGGCGCAACAATGGAGAGGCCTCCCCAGGTGTTCAGGGAAACAATGGACAGGTCTATCCAGGGCTTCAGGGCCACAATGGACAGGACTATCCAGGGCTTCGACCCAACAATAGAGAGGACTGTCCACGGCTTTGAGTCGGCAATGGAAAGGACTGTTCAGGGCTTCGGACAATCCCTGCAAAGGTCTGTGCAGGGCTTGTCCGAGGCACTGGAGCGGTCGGCTCCTGCCTTGTCCGAAGCCATGGGAAGAACTGTCCAGGCCTTCTCCGATGCACTGGCACCTGGCACACAGGTCCTCACTGTTGCCACGCATTCACTTGCTGGGCTCCTCCACAGCCAGATTGACGCAACGCGATGTCTCACTGCAGCCACCCTCTCTGCATCAGATAGGATCACCCCGGGCCCTTCCGCTCCCGCACAAGGCCAGGAATCCGTGGAGCCTGCGATTGTGGCGGATGAGCCGAGCCGCTCCCCTCAGATAGCCAGTGTGTCGTCCGACCATGGTGCAGGTGTCCTCTCTCGGCAGGAGACCATTGCACATGCCAGCGCTGGGACACCTGCATTGCAGCTGCCACCACCTGCAGGCCACACTGCTCCCAGCCACGCTCAAAGCAAGCATCCAGCGTCCGCACCCTCCAAGCCCAGAGGTAGGCCAGGCCGTACCTCAGGGGCTTCTGCGCTTCCAGACAGTCGGCAAGCGTCCCCCAGCCTTGAGGCCGCCACTGGGGTGCAATTACGTAGGAGCAGCAGGGAGGGAAGGGGCCGGGCACGAACGAGAAGTCGTTCTCCCTCAAGGGGCCAGTTGTAGAGGGAGGTGCTGAGACGTTTGTTTGTCCAAATTCACAGACACCCTCACCTGCTGTTATAGGTGCAGATTTTTGTTGAGTTTTGCTGCTTTGCCGAACAGGTCACTTTTATTTTGGCAGTGATGGTTTCTGCTCACTTTACGTTGTTTAGCTGTAATGAAAGACTTTTGTGTCAATAAACAGAAGTTTAAATGTTGCTTGGTGCATGTGACTACTTTCAGTGATGCTGGCATGCAGAGGCCCTCAAACATCCAAAGTGCCCATGAGGTAAGACTCTCATCATTCCGCCACAGGGGTGTCGAGACGAGTCCAGAGGAGCCTCTGACGAATGGACCTTTCACTTTCAGCAGCCCTTCCATCTTCCTCCTCCTCCTCCTCCTCCTCCGCCTGCTTGTGCTGGGTCCGAGGGAAGGTAATGAATGGACGCGTTCGCCTATAAAGGGCATCTGTCACTTGCCAGATGCAACAGCGGACGACAGCCTGAGCGACAGTTGCATTGTCCCCAATGGCTGACTGAAAGGAGCCGTTGGCATAAAAATGGAGGCCTTCAGTCAGTGTAGCCATCACGGACAGAGAGGTTCTGCAGCGTTCACGCGGCTGCAGATCCTGATCAAGCAGGTGGCACAGATCAGTAACAATGTCCCTCCAGATTCGGAGCCTTCGCAAACACTGCTCCTCCGACGTGTCAAGGCTTGTCACCTGCTGCCTAAAGACCCTCGCAGCCTCCCGTCGGATTGGCCGACCTCCATTGCCCCTCCTCCTTCTGGCCAATCCCGGCCCTCTCTCCCGCCATCTCTCTGCCCCTTCACAGTGTTGGGCGATGAGGCCGTCGCCCTCCAAACAAGCTCCCATTCCGATGCCAGTTGGTCAAAAGGCTTTTAGGTGTAGTGCTGCAAGTGCTTCGGACAGGGTTGAAGGTCCAAAGTACTGTAAAGCTCAAATCCCAGAACTCCGCTCCACATTAGCTCGCCAACTCTCTCCAGCAGCGATTGCAATGAGCAGGCCAAGTGGCAGAAGATTCTGCACTAGAGCTGTCCCCTTTAAATAGCGCCGCCCTACTCCGAGAAGGGCCTGTTAGCCCTCCTTCGAACTGTCACTAATAGCGCTGGGCGCTAAGGCTCCGGGCGCCACCCAATATGCGCTCAGGCGCTCCTAAAAGGCGTTGCACACTGAAATGATGTCATGAGCCGTTTGCGCTCGCGGGCGCGCGGCAAACACTTAGCGCAGGCGCTAAATGTATAGTCAATTTCTGAGTCGGCGCTATCCTCATAGCACTCGCCCCAACATAGGGCTTCGCCCCAATTCTAGGTCTCTTTTGGCCCAACCCAATTTCTAGGCCAAAGTCTTTTTCACAGAAACTGCACTTTAGGTTTCGAATTCCCCACAAGCTGCTTGTTCTGTGCTGCAGAGTTCAAGCTTTAAGATCTTGCAGGCTTTTGGCCACGAGGTGTGGATGCCATCTTTGGGTAACCTTTTTAAAATGTCCATGCAGGGTCCCTTTTATTAATAATAACTTTGGGGAAATGTGGAAATCATGCGAATCCTACAGTCCCCCCTGTGATACTAAAACTTGCTTGAAGTATCATTCTTACAAGGTGAGCAAAATTTCCTGACCCTCCATAGTCAACCTTCCCCTGTAATTACCTATCTAACATACCCACGACACATGCACTTCCCATTCCGCGAAAATGTAGTGTACATAAGCATACATAGAATAATTACAGTTGTTTACACACATCCAAGCATGGAGAGGGTCCAACACCCCCGCACCACTTGGTACACATACATCTTTATTAACAACTCATTGCAAGAATCTTTATTAAAAACAACAAACACAAGAAAACAACAATCTTTAATCAAAATACAAGGAAAAAAAACTTAAACAGGCGTATCTCCCTCCACCTTCACATAATGGCCTAGAAATTCAGTAAGGCGCTGCAAGCTTTGTGCCCAGTTACCGCCTAAAGAGGGCTTCTGCGCCAGTATAGGAGGTTGCGCTGATATTGAGCTCGGCGGTAATGGCGGCGGTAGCCGGTAGCGCTGCGCCGGCACCGATGATGTCATCGGTGTGCGCAGTGCCCCGTTTCCGCCCCGATGCCAGCCCGACGCCCATATTCAGTTGCCGCCGCCTCCTCCGTGGCGGCCGCTACTAACATCCGGAGACCAGGGCCTTACTGCAGCCTTAGTGGGGCGCATAAAGGTGGAGGTGCGGCCGGCCGCTTTTTCGGCGGCCGCCTGCCCGCACCTCCTTCCCCGGCCTCCTCCACCACCCCCCCCGCGGCATTGCCGGCTGCTTTCCGCGAGCCCGGCACTTCTCCGTGGTGCCGGGCTCATTTGCTGGCACAATCCAGCGGCGATCTCCCCGTTGCAGGCACCTCCACCTTAAGAGAAGGAGGAGGCCTGCAGTACCGCAGCCTGCCGCATCGCATCGGGTGGCGCAGCGGCACTTAGAGCGCTGAAATTCAGTTTCAGCGCTCCAAGCGGGGGCGGGCACACCCTGGAATAGCGGCCGGTTCCGACTTGGGGCGCAAAAAGTGAATATCGGACGGTCGCACATGGCTCCGCGCCCAGCGCTAACTTTTGGCCATTAGCCAGCTGGCGGGGCCATAGTGAATTTCTAGGCCAATGTTCCTTCCAGATCTTCTGGTTTCGGAACTCTAACAACTGCCCTTTTCCCTTACATTGAATACAAACTAGACACAACACTATCCCTAACTGGCAAACCACGAGAATGTGGGAAGCCAGTCTGATCCACGAAGGGACCTCTATGTTATTGAAAATGTCCCACCAGGGTGGAATCACAATATCCAATATCTTAGTCCCTATCTCTACGGTTTTCTGCTCTAGAGTGTAAAAATGTTTCTGCAAAAATATAACGGCTTTGAGTATTTTGGTAAGGTGTTCTGGGAGAGGGGGAATTTCGTAGCCGAAGTGCACCTACGTACTTTTGCAAATTCGTAAAATTCTTCTTCACAGTGAGGTGAACAGTGGAGAGTTCATGAATGGGGACAATTCGCTCCTGGGCCACTTGAACTTCTGCCTCGGGTTTAAAACAGAAACTGCTGTCACTAACCGGACACCAGCTATGCTGTCCATGCTGGTAGTGGGACGCGCCGGTGGTGACACAATATGTCCCACCTCCTATATATGCTACCTGCGGGGGAACATAACCTTGTGCCATTGCCTCCATGGTACAATTTATAGGCTTCGCGCCAGCAGCTCTGAACCCACACTGCAGTTTGGCATAGGCATTCAAGTGCTGGGGACACAGGATTATGTGTGCTCCCCAGCTCTGGCACCCTGAGAGGTCAGTACCCCTGAGAGTACCTGTCATAGCATGCTCCCACTTTATGATGTAAGGTGGGACCACTGTGAAACGAATGTGTGCACCCCCTTGAATGACTCCAATGTTCTCTACCCTGTACCCAGCAAGGGTCGGGCTGTCCTACCCATGACCGGCATCCTAACTACAACTCCCATGATTGTGTGGTTGGACCGTCCACAATCCATGGGGACTGGGTAGGCTTCGGAGGCTAGTCGGAGTTGGCACGGGCATAATGCATTCTCAAAAGGGTGGAGGGCTGCAAGGTGTTTGTTGCTGATCCAGGAGGGGACTAAACCCTGTTTTAAATCCTCCAGATTACTGCGGCCCTCGCCCAGTAACCACGCCCCGTATAACACGCACACCTCATTCTGCGCAGCCTGGTCAGAAGCATTTCTGTCCTCCCTTATGAGGGCATTTACCGTCTTTGCATGCTTTTCCAACTCCGCTATGATCTCCTTTAAATGGACCGCCATGGCCTGGTCCTCATGCAACTCCGAGCCCACTACTTTATTCTCATCCATTAATATCTTCTTTAACTGTATTTTTAAACCGTTTATCTGGGTCTGCAGCTCGATGAGGGGGTTGACTTATGAGGAAAGGTTGAGTAGGTTGGGACTCTACTCATTGGAATTCAGAAGAATGAGAGGCGATCTTATCGGAACATATAAGATTGTGAGGGGGCTTGATCGGGTGGATGCGGGGAGGATGTTTCCACTGATGGGTGAGGCTAGAACTAGGGGGCATAATCTTAGAATAAGCGGCTGCCCTTTCAAAACTGAGATGAGAAGAAACTTCTTCACTCAGAGGGTAGTAAATCTATGGAATTTGCTACCTCAGCGAGCTGTGGAAGCTGCAACATTAAATAAATTTAAAACGGAGATAGACAGTTTCCTAGCTGATAAGGGAATTAGGGGTTACGGGGAGCGGGCAGGGAAGTGGACGTGAGTCTAGGTTCGGATGAGCCATGATCCTATTGAATGGCGGAGCAGGCCCGAGGGGCCGTATGGCCTACTCCTGCTCCTACTTCTTATGTTCTTACGTCTTCCAAACTGTTGATGACAGAGGACCCAATATTAAATGCAGTAAAAACATCATTCCATACTCCCCTTCTTTGTCTCCCTGCATTACCCAAAAACTCTCGATGTGTGGTGTACAGTTCGGTTTTGTCCACATGAGCGAAATTGAACTCATAAAACTCCTTGAACATGTCCTTCAATAGGGTCTGGTATAGCTGCTCTGTTTCTTTGGGGCACCACTCCGGTAAATGTACCTCGGTGAGATTTAAAATCACGGAGGCTACCGCGTAGTGTACCCACTGGTACAGCACCTGATCGGTAGTACCAACCCATTCCCTGGTCCCTTGGTGGTGGTGGGGCAACCTTCCCTGGGTAACCTCGCCACCTGCGCCGTGGGCGGGGCACAAGCTCAGTGGCATTGACTGGGATTGGGGTATGGGACCGCACACACCTTCAGTCTGGTATCCCACTTCATCCCCTCCCCGGCGTCTTGCCACTACTGGTGGAAAACAATGGATATGCCTGCACGGCAGACCCTCTCTGACCCCCACATACAGATATAAATCCCTTGATCCGGCTCCCACCACTTGTCCCAACACACATTTAATCCTCCATGTGTCCCTGTAATCGTCCGGTGGGTATTGTTCCCCAACCGTTCCCACTCGACTTCGGGGTTCCTCATATCTTTGCTCAGCTTCCTGAGCCACCACCACCTATCCAGAGGAATGTGTCCTTTACACGTTAAACATATACGCTTTCCAACAGTGACGCTGACCCTCGTGGTAACGACCCGTACCCTGGGGCACAGGAGGGAGGCCTCCCCGTACGTGAATCCGGTTTGGCTGGAGTACTGAGATGAATTGGACCCCAGCCATCCTGGCCGCCTTCCCTCCTGGACGTAGACGGCGGTCTCCTCCGCATCCCGTTCACCGGTTCCGTCGGTCGTTATGGGCGCCTTGTCTCCCGAGCACCCGTAGATGTGGGAATCTTGTACATCGCCCCGCCTTCCCAGGCTCAGTCCCATCAGGGCGAGTAGGACTACGATCCCCTTCATCCTGAACGTCTTTCTGCAAAAAGATACAGAAACAAGCAGCCAGGTCCCCAAGAGATTCTCTGGCTTGGTGAAGCATGGTCGGGTCCCGCGACCTCGACCCAAATATATATGCTCTTGGCAGATTACCACTTAATCTAAACTACACATCACCTTATTTAACTTAAGCTAAAACACCCAAACTTAAGCTAAAATACCTAACTTAACAATAACCAAAACTTAAACTACCTAAACTATGTACAACCACCGCCCGTCTCCGGGCGGCCAGGCTAATTCCTGGTTGGGCTGCGGCTCACCGCTACCCCCGCGTGACCGCACTGTCCTTCACTGTTGGTCCCTCGCAGCCCGTGGCTGCTGGCTGAGGACCTCTGTCCTTGGACCTTCCCCTAACTCAAGGGGGGGCCCTTGGTACCTGGAGAGCTGGTGACCATGGCTTTCTCAGCTGGGGCGTCCATGGGGACCTTCTGGGGGCCTTGGCGGGTGGGGCTTTCTTGGCCGATGGGCCTTTAACCCGAACCACTGCTCCCTCAGGCTTGACCTCTCCCGAACCTGGGCTAGGGGCAGGTAACTCTTCGCAGCCTGTTGCTGCGAGCTGAGAGTCTCCGCCCCCAGGTCCCATGGCTGGGTCCGGGGTGGGGTTTTTGACCTCAGGTCCCTCCCTCTCTACACCTGGGTTAGGGGTGGGGTTTTCGCCCTCAGGTCCCTCCCCCTCATCTGGATCCCAGAAGAGTGGGGGAGTGTCCCAATCGATGGGCGGGGTGGCCCCTCCCTTGAAGCAAGCCACAGCGCCTGCCTGCACAATCTGTGAACTCGCTCCTGCTGTAGGCTGAGGATCTTTATCCTCAGACCTTACCCCAACTGGCTGCTTTCCCCTTTCAGGTTTGAACAGCTTACACTGGTTGATATGAAACCATTTTGTACGCCGGGGCACCTTCACTGCATATACCATGGGGCTGGCTTTTTCTACAATGCTGTAGGGCCCCATGTACAATGGTTCCAAACTACCTACTCGGGCATAGGTTCTTACCATAACCTGATCTCCTACCTCCCACTCGTGGTGCTTTCTGAGTTCGAGCAGCAATCGGTTACTCCAATGCTGCCTTCCCATGTTCCCAGCCGCCTGCTCATGGACCTGCTTCAGGTGCTCAAAGAGGTTTCGGGCGAACCTGTCCCGGTTTACCTCCCTGAGCTGACCCTCCGTGAGCACGGGGGCTAGTACATGGGTGGGGGTCCGCATAACCCTGCCAGTCATTAGCTCGTACGGGGAATACCCCGTGCTTTTAGACTGGCTGGCCCGGATCCCCATCAAAACCAGCGGTAGGACCTCGGCCCATTTACGGGGCGAGTCCACCGTCTCCTTCCTCAACCTTTCCTTCAGGTTCCTGTTCATACATTCCACAATCCCCGATGACTGGAGGTTGTGGGCCACGTGCCAATTCCCCTCAATGCCTAACAGCATAGGGTGTTCTGCATCACCTGTCCGGTGAAGTGACTCCCTTGGTCGGACTCCACATACTGTGGTAGTCCCCACCGTGAGAACACTTCCCAGACCAGGATCCTGGCAGTACCCAGAGCTGTGGCTGTTCTACAGGGAAAGGCCTCTACCCATTTGCTGAACATGTCCACCAGGACTAGGCAGTACTTATAGCCTCCCTGGGCAGTGGGCAGGGGCCTGATGTAGTCGACCTGTATCGACTGCCATGGTCCCTCTACCCTCCTGACGTGTCCCATAGGTACCTTCCTTTTGTGGGGGTCGGGGTTATTCGCAGCGCACACAAGACAACCTGCACAGAACTCCTGGACATCGTCCCTGAGACCCGGCCACTATCCCGCCTGTTCCACCCGCTGCCAGGTGGTCTCAGGCCCGGGGTGTCCCGCTCCTGGACCCTCATGGGCCAGTTGAAGGAATTCCCTCCGGTGCTGCTGCGGCACAACCCACTGTTCCCCCCGGAACAGCATGCCCTCTTTGACGGAGAGGGTTGCTGTGCCGTACGGACCCTCTAACCCCTTTCCCTCAGTTACTGCACTGAGGACTGCTTTGAGGACGGGGTCTTGGGCTTGGACCGTCTTAAGGTCCGGGGCTAACGCTACTCCGACATTCCCTTGGGTCCCGTCCCTACCTCTGACTTCCTTGGGTCCCGTCCCTACTTCTGACCGCCACCATGGGTCTGGACCCGAATGGGTCCCAGAAAGTGCCTGTGCGGACACCCTCCTTGACGAGCATGTCAGCCTGCTGGTTGCCTTGGCTGCGGGGTTCTGTGGAGGAATGGGCTTTCACCTTGTGGATGAAGACCTCCCCTTCCTCCCCCACTGCTGCCAGGATCTTTTCCAGCAAGGGTTTTACTGTGAGGGGTCTCCCGTCAGCGGAGGTGTATCCGCGGCGGGACCAGATGGCCAGGTACTCCATACACGAATTGCACGTGAACATGCTGTTCGAGCAAATCGTGTAGGGGTGGGGAAGATTTCGGGATGTGTAACGACGTACACTACCGCGGACAGTTCAGCCTGCTGGGCGCTCATGGTGCTGGGGAGCTTAATCGCCAGGGCAATGTTCGCCGCTGGGTCGTAAACTCCACACCCCGTGAGATGCTCGCCAGCAGATACCGTGCTGGAACCGTCTACATAGATCTTGCGGCCTGTGGGATGTATCCTGGCCCGTAAACCTATGTTTACTTCCCAAACCCCTTCGATGGAACACCGGTGGGCTGTTCCAGGATATACCAGGTTGGCTGCGAGCTTTGGCTCACAGAGACCCTTCACCTGCAGATCCATCTGTGAGAGGAGCAAGGTCCAGCGGGCAATGTGAGCACTGCTCACTGTCCCATCCTTGATCCTCCCATCCAGAAGCATTTGGGTGTGTGTGTGATGGGTGAGGAGGGTGATGGGAGAGGTGCCTGTGAAGATCAGTGATCTCTTCACAGCTCAATGTGTGGCCAAGAGGTGCCGCTCACAGTTGGAGTAGCTCCTTTCCACATCCGTGAGTATCCTGGAGGAGTAGACCACCGGCCGCAGCCAGCCGTGCCGCTCTTGGAGCAGCACAGCACTCAGGCTGTCTCCGCTGGCTGCTACCTCCAGGAAAAACTCTTTACCCCCATCTATGGCCCCTAGAGCTGGTGCAGTCTGCAAGTCTTTCTTGAGCCTGACAAATGCTGCCTGGCAACCCTCATCCCAAAGCCACTCCACTCCCTTGTGTAGGAGTCGGAGCAGAGGGACTACAGTGGCTGCATAGTCCTCAATAAAGTCTCTGCAGTACCCGGTTAGCCCTAGAAATGACCTCACACCGTTACTGTGTTAGGGACCGGTAGCTCTTGTACCGTCTCCCTCCTAGCCTTATCTATGGCTCTTTCTACAGCGCTCACGGTCAGGCCTAGGAATTTTACCTCCTGCTGGCCGATCTGCGCTTTCTTGGGGTTTACCTTGAAACCCGTCTGCCCTAGCAGCCCCAGCAGTTCAGCCAATAGCGGGCGATGCTCCTCTTTCGAATCAGTAAACAGGAGCAGGTCATCCACATATTGGACCAACTGGGCTGGCTAAAATCTCTTAAACTGTCGGCCATGCACTGATGGAAAATGCTGGGGCTGTTGTGGAAGCCCTGAGGCAAGCAGTTCCACGTGTACTGTTGCCTTTTAAACGTAAAGGCAAACTTGTACTGATCCTCCCTCCTTACAGGGATGGACCAAAACCCATTGGAAATATCCAGCACCGTGAAAATGGTCGCGGATGCTGGAATACTCCCTATGAGGTCGGCAACTGCTGCTACTGTGGGTCCACAGGCTGGGATGTTACTATTGAGCACCCGATAGTCCACCGTGGCCCTCCAAGAATTGTCTGGCTTTCTGACTGGCCACAATGGAGAGTTCACGTGGGTAGCTATTGGTCTCAGAACTCCCTGCTGGTGGTCTGGGGATTTTTGGGGTCGAACCAGGCTTCTGCCTTGGCCTGGACCTGTGGCAAGCTGTTCGCCACCAGGTAACGGAGCCAATGGGCCAGGAGATCCCGTTCAGGAACACTCGGTCCGGCGTCCCCGGACAGGCCCTCCGGTACACCGGCCACAGCCGGTCCACAAAAGCCTGCGGGGGTTTCCCCTGGGAGCTGGATCGTCTTCTCCACACGGGAGAAAGGACTTCCCTCATTCATCCCCATGGCCTCCAGAACTGCATCTCTAAGCTCCTCGTACCCGCTCTGCCCCCTTTTACACTCGTCAGAGAGGGATTGGAGGAGACTGCTCTCCAGGGAGAATAGCAGCATCTTGGCCTTCTCAGCGTCATCGCAGTCGTTGATGCTGGCTGCCTGCTCTACTTCCCTGAAGTGGATCGAGGGGTCTCCCTTTTCGGAGAACCTCGGGATATGGTTGACCATAGCCCTAAGCTGTTGGGTGTTAAAGGGTAATATGAACTGGTTTTGGAAGGTGTTAAGTCTGTGTGTTCCAGTTGTATTAAGATTAATTACTGACACAGACTACAAGAATAAAGTTTCAACAGGTCTTTACTAGTTGGAGGTCAGGACTATACTAAATACAATATCACTACACAGTACTTATATACCGGTGGTCACCACCGGTATTACGTATACAGCAGCCAGAGAAAGTAGTACATCTCTTAAGGTGGAACAGGCTTAAGTTCTCTTAAGGTGGAACAGGTTACATACACCACAATCCTCCCTTTTTAGCTTAACAGTCATATCCCCATTTAACATAACATAATAACATATATACATATATAACTTCAGGTATAAACAGTTCAAAGGTTCCGTCTCTCAGGAGGCCTTCTGATTCGGTTTGGATAACGCCTTTCAGTGGTCTCTGATTCTTGTTGCTGAGGTGACTCTTCTTGTTGGTTTCCTATGTATTGGACGTCATCATCAGGTACAGTCCCTGCCGAGGTAGATGCTTCAGGTTCATTAACGTCTTCCACAGTTGTCTCTGCCGCAACCATGTGTTCGACCCTTGCTCTTGATTCTACCAGTTGATCCGCATGACGCCTTATCACATTGTTACCAATATCTACTGTGTACATCAGAGGTCCTTGTCTGGCCCGAATTGTTCCGGACTGCCATTTTTCGTTTCCATAGCCCCTTGCCAACACTGGTTGTCCTACGTCGAAACTTCGAGCGGACTTGTTATTAATATGCCGGAACTGTTTGTTTTCCACTTCCCTCCACACATTTGGTTTTAACAAGTCCAACCTGGACCGCAACCTCCTGTTATAAAACATCATGGCAGGACTTTGGTTAGTCACTGCATGAGCGGCGTTTCGATATGCCATTAGGAAATTGTCCACCTTGTGTTGTAACGGAATCTGATCATCGTTCATGGCCTTTATTGCCTTTTTGAATGTTTGGACAAATCTCTCGGCCAACCCGTTTGTCGCCGGATGATATGGGGCAGAGGTATAATGTTTCACCCCATTCTTCTTTAAGAATTTTTGGAATTCTTCCGACACGAATTGTGGTCCGTTGTCCGAACATATCTGTTCTGGCAATCCGTTCCTTGCGAATATTGTTCTTAACACCGCAATTGTCTTTTCTGAAGTAGTGGTATTCATCTTGATCACTTCTGGCCATTTGGAATGTGCGTCCACCGCAATTAGGAACATGGAGTCCATGAATGGACCAGCAAAGTCAATATGTACGCGTTGCCATGGGGCTGAAGGCCATTCCCATGGGTGTAGCGGTGCGATCGGAGGTGCATTTTGCACTTTTTGGCACCCAGCGCAGCTTTTTGTCAACTCCTCTATCTGTTGGTCAATGCCCGGCCACCATACATAAGCCCTAGCAAGACTTTTCATCTTAACTCCCCCCAGATGACCTTCATGCAGTTCCTTTAGAACTCTTTCCCGTAACTTGGGAGGAATAATCACTCTTGTCCCGTACATCAAAGTACCATGGCAGACGGACAGCTGGTCTCGCCTTGCCGAGAATGCCGGTAACAGAGGATCACCATGTGTTGGCCATCCCTTCACTGTCACCTCGTAAACTCGGGACAGTGTCGGGTCGTTCCTGGTTTCTCTTTCAATACTTGCATTGGTGACTGGTAAAGACTCGATGATGGTCGAATGAAATAACTCAACAGGGTCAACTTTCGTCGTCTCTTCTGCTTCAGGTAGTGGCAGGCGTGACAGCCCATCAGCATTGCCATGCTGCTTTGTACCTTTGAATTCTATTTGATATTGATGTGCCCCTAGGAAAAGGGACCATCTCTGGAGTCGCTGTGCTGTCATCACCGAAACACCCTTCTTAGGGTTAAAAATGGATACCAACGGCTGATGGTCTGTCAGAAGTGTGAATTTTTGGCCCTGCAGGTAATGATTAAACTTCTTCACTCCCCATACAAGGCTGAGAGCCTCCCTATCGATCTGCGCATAGTTGCGCTCAGCGGAAGTCAATGATCTGGATGCAAACGCGACTGGCCTTTCCGTGCCATTTGGCAACTTGTGTGAGAGTACTGCCCCAATACCATATGGAGAAGCATCACAAGCCAACCGAATAGGCAGTGTCGGGTTGAAGTGAGCCAACACTTCCTCTGAGGTGATCAATTATTTGCTTTTGCGAAATGCCTTCTTACAGTTTTCGCTCCATTCCCATGGTACCCCCTTCTGTAAAAAAGCGTTCAGCGGGTGCAGTACCGTGGATAGATTCGGTAGAAACTTATGGTAATAGTTAATCAATCCCAGAAACGACCTCAACTGAGAGACATTATCCAGAGCGGGAGCCTTTACAACTGCCTCTATCTTGTCAGGAGACTTATGAAGCCCCTCCTGGTCAATGACATGACCACAGTACGAGATCCGCTTCTGAAAGAACTCACATTTCTGCCGATTAACTCTAAGTCCATACTCTTTCAGTCTGTTGAGCACCAGTTCCAAGTTTGCGAGGTGTTCTTCATCACCATCACCTGTAATCAGAATATCGTCCAGGTAACATTGTGTGCCTGGAATTCCCTGTAATACCTGCTCCATGGCCCTCTGCCAAATTGCCGGAGCCGATGCCACTCCAAAAACCAGCCTATTATACCGGTACAAACCTCTATGCGTGTTGATCGTGAGGTACTGGCGTGACTCTTCTTCAACCTCCATCTGCAAGTACGCCTGCGCCAGGTCTATCTTGGTGAAGTGTTTCCCGCCAGACAACGAAGCAAAAATATCCTCAATCCGCGGAAGCGGATACTGCACCGTGTGAAGCACCGGATTAACGGTGATCTTGAAATCTCCACAGATGCGAACCTTCCCTGGTTCTCCTGGCTTGTTGCTCGAAGGACGTTTCATAACGGGAACAATGGGCGTAGCCCACTCACTCCAATCTACCTTAGACAGTACACCTGAACGTTCTAGCGCTTCCAGTTCCGCTTCTACAGTAGGTCGTATTGCATAGGGTACCGGTCTGGCTTTGAAAAATTTTGGTTGTGCATGTTCATCAATCTTGATGTTTGCCGTAATTCCTTTCAGTGTTCCCAGTCCTTGCTGGAACACCTCTTTAGCATCATCCAATATTTTGGACAATCGTTTAGGTTTGACATCTGTTTCCCCGGAATCTACCGTTAATGCTTTTAAGGAGTGCCAGTCCATAATCATTTTCCTAATCCACTCCCGTCCCAGTAGTGGTGGACCTCCTTCAGGTAGCACATATAAGTCCATTACTTGGCTTTCTTCGCCCTTGTGGACCACTTTTACCTCTATCTTTCCGATGGGGTACACTCTTTGCCCCGTGTATGTTTTCAATATAATCTCCGTATCCCGTAGGGGAATATGTTGGAATAACCTTTTGTAATCTTTCTTATTCATGACCGTCAATGCCGATCCAGTGTCCAATTCCATCTTTACTTGGACTCCTGCTATCTGAAGAGTGACCCAAATTGTCTGGAGATCTGCATCCTTACCAACGTTGTGTACTCTTAAGCTACCCAGTTCATTACTGCTAGCGTCTGAATCTGACTTCTGTTCGTTCGAACTGGTCTTTGTCACCTTGTGCACCTTTATGTATTTTCCTTGCGGTGACTTTTTGTTGCTGGTCTTCTTTCCTGACCGGCATACTTTAGCTATGTGGCCAAGCCTGCCACACGTTCTGCATTCTTGGTTTTTAAACCAACACTGGTTCTGATCGTGTGTTGTCTTTCCACAACGATAACATTTTACAGTACTCAAACCCAATTTATTTGTACTGAGTTCCGGTGACCGTAGCTGCATTACTGCCGTGCCTCTCGCTGCGGCTTCGTGTGCTGCTGCCATAGTGACCGCTTTCTCAAGCGTCAGCTCATTCTCCTCGAGCAGTCGCTTTTGTGTATCTTCTTTTAATAATCCACACACAAATTTATCTCTTAGCACGTCTGTTAGTCCCGTTCCAAACTGACAGTACTTTGCTAGCTTACGCAATTCCATTAAATATTCAGCATTGCTTTCATCCTTCAGCTGCCTTCTGCTGTAAAATTTAAATCGTTCCGCTAGCATCAGCGGCGTGGGGTTTAGATGATTTTTCAGGACAGTAACAATCTCCTCGAACGTCTTATCCGCCGGTTCATCTGGTGATAAAAGGTGTTTCAATTGCCCGTATGTCTTCGCACCCATTAAGTTTAATAAAGTTAGTGCTTTCTCTGCATCTGGGATTTTATTTGCTTTACAATAATTTTGTATGCGTTCTACATACATGGCCCAATCTTCGATGTCGCTATCAAAGGTATTAATGTTCCCATGTTTAGGCATCGTTGCAATTTATTTTATTTTATTTTTTAAAATTTTTATCCAAGATGGCGGCTTCCCGCTCTTGTCTTCGTCCTCCGCCTACAAAATGGCGGTTTTCCCACGCTTGGCGGTCTTCACCCACTGGCTGCAATGGCGTTTGGCGTGCCGCTGCTGCTCCCCTTTCCCAGCGGTTAGTAACTCCCCCGACGCTGTCTCCGCTTCACCGCGGCTCCCTCGGGCATTCGCGCTTCCCCGATGTCGCGCCTCGCAGCCCTTCTTGCAGTCCGGTTATTAGCACCGGCTGCGTTCGCCTTCACCGCGGCTCTCACGCCTTCAGTCGCCCCAGACGCTGCACCTTTTTTGGCCCGAAAGCGGCCCAGCCCTTATCACCAGCCGCGATCGATGTCCCCGCGCTGCGCCTTTCGGCCCGAATGCGGCCCGGCCCTTATCTCCGGTCGCGATCGATCTCACCGCCCTTATTCCTCCGTCTTCCTCCCCCGTCTGTACAGCCAACGCGGCCGACTTGCTGCTC
Source organism: Somniosus microcephalus (assembly GCF_052327205.1). NCBI lineage: Eukaryota > Metazoa > Chordata > Chondrichthyes > Squaliformes > Somniosidae > Somniosus > Somniosus microcephalus. Next base: position 89,660,920 of record NC_140992.1, on the reverse strand, counting down.
GCGTCGCTGACCGGCTTACCCACCACCGAGGTAGAAAGAAGATAGCTGACTGCCGCTGATGGAGGCTTCGAGTTCAGGATGTCTTCTGCACTCTGGGTTCTCGATGCCTGCCGCGCGACGTGTCTTCCAGCAGGGTGATGAGGGTGGATGCCTCTCTTCGACGCCCGTTCTGTGGACGAAGCCGCCGTGGATATAAACTGCCGCAGGGTAAGAATCGGACTCGTCGCCACTGTTAAGTCTGTGTGTTCCAGTTGTATTAAGATTAATTACTGACACAGACTACAAGAATAACGTTTCAACAGGTCTTTACTAGTTGGAGGTCAGGACTATACTAAATACAATATCACTACACAGTACTTATATACCGGTGGTCACCACCGGTATTACGTATACAGCAGCCAGAGAAAGTAGTACATCTCTTAAGGTGGAACAGGCTTAAGTTCTCTTAAGGTGGAACAGGTTACATACACCACAGAAGGGTCCCTCATTGTCACCATTGGCGGGTGGGCCGAACCTCCGATGCCGTGCTGGGCACATTGGTCCTGGCTCCGATCTCTCGGGCGAGGTTTGCTCTACCTCCGCCTTCACCTCTGGCTCCACTCCTGGTTCCACCCCCCCCCCCTTGCTGCCAAACCTCACTGAAACTTGGCACTACGGGTGGTGGTCGTGAGATCTCCTCTCTCTCAACCGGGTCGTCCCTGGGCAGTACCGGTGACGTTGGAACTGTCCTCCCCTCGTTCCCCATAAAATCTGCCTGGTCTGCCTTTGGGCTTATGAGACAAAACATGCCTTTTGCCTTCCGGAGGGCCCGGCTCAGATTTTCTATCCTCTCCTTACAGGGGCCATGGTCTGCCTCCTCAAACCCCTGCTCGCTCGCTAGCTTGTAAGCAGCCTTTACCTCCTGTACTTTCTCTTCCTGTTCCCTAATCTACCTTGCCAAGCGGGCGTTCCTCTCCTGCAACCTTAACTCATTTCCCTTGGCCTCGGTGACTTGGCACCGTAGGTATTCCAACTGGGCCTTGTGTTCTCCCATTAAATGCACGCTCTCCTGATTTAGGGCTTGCAAAGCTACTAATAACTTCTCCCCTGCTAGAGCCTTATCCTGGATCTCCAGGGCTGACTCCCTTAACTCGACTGCCTGTGCTGCAATGAGCCTGTCCAAAAGCTGGACCTGCTTTTTAAAACACATCAGGCAAACTGCCTTCTCTAAGGACTTCTTGTGTTTCTTTCCCTCTGTCCACTTAGCTGCTGCATCTATCGGACGCCCAGCCTTTAACAGAGTGGTGATCCACTTCTTTGTGATATTCACCTCGCTAAACACATAATCAGAAATCCTTTCCTCCATCATGGTTTGCTCATCCGAACCATTGTCTACTGTATCGCAACCCTGTTGCCGGTGTCCTGCCGCGGTCGCAATTCTGTAAGGGGGGTGGTGGGTGAGCCACGTGCGCCCAGTCAGTTATGCCCCTGACTGTTTGTGAGCGGTTCGAATTGCTCCCACGCCCCTGGGTTCTAGACACTGGACTTAGGTACAGGCGGCGATACAGAAAGACTCGAGTAGACAGGTGGTTTGGATATAAGAAAACCAAGATTTTATTAAAACAGAAATAACACAGTCTTATCAGAAATTACTAGCATAAAATACAGGCAAATACAAAATATCTATACTTATACAGGGAATGGGGAACACACGGCACATCGAGGGAAAACAAACTATATTAACAATCCCCTTATCCTTATCCCACCCCCTAAACCTAACTAGATTAAGCTATGAGGGGCCAGAATTCATGCTCACCAATCCAAAGTAAAGCCAACTGTTAACGAAATATGGATTTGAGGTTTGGTTTTCTGTCATCTTAGGTACCCCGTCGCCGCGTGGTCTTCAGGGGCGCGGTGCGGGAGCGGCTACCATGACGCACCTTCTTCTCCTCTGGTACTGTCGTCGTCTCGTCCCGATGGGTACTCCTCGGGCGGTCGTCGGCGGTAACGTTATATTTATATATACTTATCGGACAGTTAACAGTCTTTGTCGTTTAGGTTTCGTTACCCATACATCGAACGACAGTTTATTCGTTGTAGCGTAGGCACTTGCGTTACAGTGTTCAACAAGATGCTCATCTTCCCAAGCGCCAGCTTATAACTCGACGCTTTGTTTTTTATCGATACGTTTTTCGCTGCCCCGCTCTGCCCTTAGTTTATCGAGTTTTATCGTTTTCTTCATCTCTGCTCGTCTCGTCTACCTGCTACCTGCTCGAATTCGTCTCGCCCCTTTCTGCGGCCTGGGCTTCCCAGATGACGGGGGACTCGGGTCTTGTTCGCCTCCCCGGCTGTTGGTATGGTGTACTTCGCTGCTGAAATCTCACCACGGGGAGCACGGAGAGACCCGCCACGAGGCCAGGGCACGAGTGAGCCAGGAACCAAGAGTGAGGGCCAAGCGCAAGTGAGGGCAGAGAGAGAGAGAGAGAGAGAGAGACCTAGATTGCTACCTGGGGCCTGCAGTTATACCCGTTGTTTCCATTCCTTATCTGCGCGCCAAATCAGGTTAGTTCATTGTTCCAATTTTGGCGGGCTGTTTTAAATAATTACAGCAATCTAAACTAACTGTTTTTAGATGGCCTTTTGTCGCACCTGATGTCCAAGCTGTATTGTTATTAATGCAGTCTAATCGGCTTGTCCGGCCTCGATGGCTTCCTTAAGCTGTTTCCGATTATTTATGCAGACAACTTGATGGCCTCAAGTATAGGCCCAACTAGTTCTGATCTGTCTACGATCTGGCTTAATGCATATTCAAGTGTTTGCTGTCTGCTTTTCCAAAACACAAAGGGGGAGAAATTCAGTTGTTTGCGCCACCCGTTAGTGCCTTAAGAGGGCGATAAGTGGGGCGCGAGGCGGCTAGCACCCGGGCGCGGCGAGACCTGCGCCTCTCGCGAAATTGAGCGGACATTTAGCGGCGGCGCAAAACCGCAACGCCCGCTCAGCTCCTGACGTCATTTCATGGTGCAACGCCCTCGGGGCACCCCAAACCGGAAATTCAGTGGTGCCCCCCTCCTTTCCGCCTGGCGCTCCCAGCGACTGGTTGACTGGAACGGTTCCCAGTTGCTGTGGGGCTGGGGTGGTGCTATTTAAAGGGGGCTCTTCCTGGCTTCTTTGTGGTAGCCATTTTTGGACCACTCCTTCTGTGAGAGAGAGAGAGATTTGCAGAGAGACAAAGGGAGAGAGCTTTCTGCATTGAGTCAGTGCTCGCAGAGGTACTCCTGGCTTTGGCCCAGAACTTTGTAGTTGGTTTGCTTTTTTACTGGCATAACCTTGAGTGGCCACATACTATGGGGGCTGCAATGGGTGGAAACGTTGGGCTTCTCCATTACATTGAGAGGGCTCAGAGACGCCGAGAGAGAGTGCCAATCATGGCCAGATGGAGGAGGGCCAACAGGCGTCGACACACGAGACCTTACCATCCCAGGGTTTTCCGCCAACAGTTCTCATACCTCAACATGTCTGAGGAGCAGTGTTTTCGGAGGCTACGATTCAGCAGGGAGATGGTCACTGAGCTCTGCCACTTGCTTCAGCCAGATCTGCAGCCTCAACTGAGGAGCAGGTCCTCTCTGTCAGTGGCAGTGAAGGTGACAGTGGCTGTCAACTTCTATGCCACTGGCTCCATCCAATCCACTACTGGGGACATTGCCAATATCTCCCAGTTTGCGGTGCATTGCTGCATCCGTCAAGTCACGAATGCCCTCTTTAAAAGGAGACGTCAGTACATCTCCTTCCCCATGACCCTGGACAAGCAGCAAGAGCGCGCAATGGGATTTGCACGAATAGCGGGTTTCCCCATGGTCCAGGGCGCCACTGACTGCACGCATGTGGCTTTGCGGGCGCCGCAAGAGAATGCCGAGGATTACCGCAACCGGAAGGGGTTCCATTCGTTGAACATCCAGTTGGTGTGTGACCACATACAGCTGATACTCGCTGTCAATGCCCGCTTTCCAGGCAGCAGCCACGATGCCTTCATCCTGCGTCAGACTTCTGTGGCAGACCTTTTCGAAGCCCCGGCTCACCCAGGAGGCTGGCTTCTTGGGGACAAGGGCTATCCTCTGTGCACCTGGCTGATGACCCCGCTCCGTGTGCCCAGCACCCCTGCTAAAGAGCAATACAATGAGAGCCATCAAGCGACCAGGAACATAATTGAGCACACAATCAGCGTGCTCAAGCAACGGTTCCACTGTCTGGACCATTCCGGGGGAGCCCTACAGTACTCACCTAAGCGAGTCTCCCATTTCGTTGTAGTGTGCTGCATGCTGCATAACCTGGCAATCCTCAGGACTCAGCCACTGCCACCAGACATTGGAGCACCAGCAGAGGAGGAGGAGGAGGAGGAGGAGCACCAAGATGGGAGGGAGGCACAAAGTGCAAGGGCCGTCCATCAGCAGCTTATTGCAAGTCGGTTCTAGGCCCCCTCTGAGGGAAGGGCTTGTGCCATTGAAAGAACATGAATGGAACCGTTCCGCAACCCCTAAGCCGGTCAAGGCAACAAATAGTTCAAAGAGCAAACATGCACATTCTGAATAAAGACACTTCTTTATTTAACAAACTGTGTGCTCTTCCCACATGACAAAGTAATAGAAACCCGAAAAAAAGCAGTCAGACACATAACTGACTCTCACAACCTGGAGACAATGAACAAAAGAGTAAACAAAAAATGACCATGATCCTCGGCCTTCAATAAAAAAATGAACAGCATTTTGCCACACCTCCTACTTTTTGCCCTTCGAGGGTGATCTGCTTCGCTTGCGAGATTGGCCCCTTCACACCCTGCAGCTCCTCCGCAATGGGTCCCCAGTGGCTGCAGCAAGGCGGGGGAAGGCTGCTGAGTGTCAGAAACTGAGTCGGCAGATGCCCTTGAGGTACAGCCTGGACCAGCTCTGGGCCTGGAGGGCCCGGCTGCTGACTGCTCCAACTCTGCATGGGCAGCAGCAGTCTGTCCTACAGGTGGTGGCAGCTGCAGTGGAGAAGTGACAGTGTTGGCAGCAGGAATGCTGCCATCCTGACAGAGGACAGCCACTCCCTGGTTGGACAACACACTGGCACTCCCACGGGGCAGCACTGCAGCATGCGGAGCAATCTGCTGAAGCACAGACTGCTGGCCTGCTGCGGCGTGGCGAGGGCCCCGGCGATTCGTGCCCAATCCAGCAAGGGTGGCAGCAGTCAGTGCTCATGTGGCCTCAATCTGCGTCTGCATCAGGCCAGCCACTGACTGCATTGCACCACTAAGCACTTGCGTGGAAGCCGCCTGTGCTGCCTGTGCTGCGCCGAAGTCCTGCAGACACCTTGCTAGTGCTGCGCCGAAGTCCTGGACACTCCTTGCCAGTGACTCAATGGATTCGGGCATCCTTGCCACTGCAGCCATGAGCTCAGTGTGCCTGTGCTCCGCCTGGGCGCTCATTTCAGCGAGGAGCCGCACCTCTTCTGCGCTCACTGTAGCAGGACTCAAGGCCAGACTCTCCCTCCGGGGAGAAGGCAGCTGAGCTTCCCGAACTCCCCCGCGTTGCTGCAGCCCGCTGGGCCCCGGAGCTTAACCATCCTCAGACCATTCCCCCCTGCTCCCCTCCAGGGAAGACTTGTCCCCATTATGGCCATGGGCTGCCTCGGCTGAGGGTGGCACCGATGGTCCGGCTTCCTCTTCCTCCTCGCCTTCAGAGTCACTCACAGTGGCAGCTTGAGGGCCCGCCTCCTCACCTGGCAGACCAGCATCTGAAAGCAGGGAGGTACAAGAGTTGCTTTACTGTGAGGACAGGGCAGCAGCGAGGGCTGCATGACTGCTGCAATGCACTGTATTGGTTCAATAGCGGCAAAGGATGCTGGTGTGAGGCACAAGTGGAAGGAGAGAGGTCAAAAAGTTGATGACCTTACCATTGCTGTCCAGAACAGGGTCGGCATCTCCAGTGGCGACGGGGCCAATCATCCGGCCTGCCATAATCCGCTGGACTCGCTGCTCCAGATCGCTGAGGTCTTGAAGGTGAGGCCGGCCTCCCCCGGTCCGTTGCTGCTGCCTCCTGTTATGGGCCAGCTTGCCCTGCAAGAGAAAGGATGGGCTCTGAGTACAGTGTGAAGCCCTGATCTTGGCTGCACTGCCTCCCATGGTCAAATAGCCTTTACAGTGTGAAGCCTTGATCTTGGCTGCACTGCCTCCCATGATCGAATAGCCCTTACAGTGTGAAGCCCTGATCTTGGCTGCACTGCCTCCCATGGTCGACTAGCCCTTACAGTGTGAAGCCCTGACCTTGGCCGCACTGCCTCCCATGGTCGAATAGCCCTTACAGTGTGAAGCCCTGATCTTGGCTGCACTACCTCCCATAGTCGAATAGCCCTTACAGTGTGAAGCTCTGATCTTGGCTGCACTGCCTCCCATGGTCGATTAGCCTTACAGTGTGTAAAGTGCTGAATGTGCGTGTGAGTTTCATGAAAGGCCCATAGGTGTTGGATGAGGGCTGGGCATTGGGGCTTTCAGGACCCTTTGGCCATAAAGTGAGGTGCACATGCAGGGATGAAGAGGATACTGAAAAGGGTACTCACCCTGACAACCCGAGTGAGGTCGTTGAACTTCTTCCTGCATTGCACAGGGGTCCTAGGCACCATGCTGCTGCAGGTCACTCTGTGAGGCACCTCCCTCCAAGTTTTGCGATAGTCGTTGGGCAGCGGCCTCCTGCCACTGTCCGGAAACAGGATAGATCGCCTGCGCTCCACCGCGCTAACCAAAACCTGCAAGGCCCCCTCACTGAACCGCTGCGCTCGCTCCCTGGCCCTCTCCATGGTCCTAGGCGTTAAAATGTGGCAGCAGGTCTGTCCAGGCCGAGAATCAGGGCTCTGATGTGCAGGGTGTGGCTGCAATCCAAGATCGAACCTCCCCTTTAAGAGCTGACCGGCGCCAGCGTGTCTGCGTGCAATCGTTAACTGGTCGCACCTGCGCTGCGCCCGCCCTCGGTGGTAGCGCCTCGCTTCTCCGGCTTAGCGCCTTAAGACAGTCGTGCAGCGCCTGTTTTAGCACTCCGAGCACCTCCTGGGGCGCAGCAGGTCAATTTAGCAGTAGGTGGCGATAATTTGCGCCGGGCGCTAAATTTCGCACCCGCTCGAGTATTATGCCCCAAACGTGGCGATACTGAATTTCTCCCCCAAAGTCTTTTTCACAGAAACTGCACTTTAGGTTTCGATTTCCCCACAAGCTGCTTGTTCTGTGCTGCAGAGCTCAAGCTTTAAGATCTTGCAGGCTTTTGGCCATGAGGTGCGGACGCCATCTTTGGGTACCCTTTTTAAAATGTCCATGCAGGGTCCCTTTTATTAATAACTTTGGGGAAATGTGGAAATTTTGCGAATCCTACAGGTCTTGACATGATTTCCGCCTGACATGCCCCAGCCCGCCCGCACTGGCAAAATCCAGCCCAGGGTATTTGTTTAATTTCTCTTCTGTTTCCTTATTCCACATTATAATTTCTCCTGTCTCAACCTATAAGGGACCCATGTTTACTTTCACTCATCTTTTCCTTCTTACATACCTATCGAAACTTTTACAGTCTGTTTTTATGTCTCTCACTAATTTACTCTCATATTCTGTTTCCCCTTTCTTTATCAATTTCTTGGTCCTCCTTTGCTGAATTCTAAAATCCTCCCAATCCTCAGGCTTACTATTCTTTTTGGCAACATGATAAGCCTCTTCCTTTGATCTAATACTATCTTTAACTTATCTGGTTAGCAACGGTTGGACCACTTTCCTGTCGAGTTTTTGTGCCTTAAAGGAATGTATATTTGTTGTAAATGATGTATTAAGGCCTAGAAATTCACTTTGGGCCCGCCAGCTGGCGTGCGCCCAAAAGTTAGCGCTGAGCGCGGAGCCAGTTGCGCCCATCAGATATTCAGTTTTTGCGCCCCAAGTCGGAACCGGGCGCTATTCCAGGGTGTGCCCACCCCCGCTTGAGGCGCTGAAACTGAATTTCAGCGCTTAGGCGCCGCTGCGCCACCCGCTGCGGAGCGGCAGGCTGCGGTACTGCAGGCCTCCTCCTTCTCTTAAGGGGGAGGGGCCTGCAACGGGGAGATCGCCGCTGGATAGTGCCGGCAAATGAGCCCGGCACCACGGAGAAGTGCCGGGTTCACGGAAAGCAGCCGGCAATGCCACGGGGGGAGGGGGTTGGAGGAGGCCGGGGAAGGAGGTGCGGGCAGGCGGCCGGCCGCACCTCCACCTTAAAGCGCCCCACTAAGGCTACAGGACGGCCCCATTTTCTGATCGCTGCTTGCGGCCGCTGCGGAAGAGGCGGCCGCAACTAAATATGGCGGTCGGGCCAGTAGCGGGGCGGTAGCGGGGCACTGCGCACACCGATGATGTCATCGGTGGCGGCGCAGCGCTACTGGCTAACACCGCCATTACCGCAGCGCTGAATAGCGGCGAAAGCTCAGCAAGTGGCGCAAAAACCCTCTTTGGGCGAAAACTGGGCGCAAAGCCTACTGAATTTCTAGCCCTAATTCTTTAAATGCTAGCCATTGCTTGTCTACCATCATACCTTTTAATTAATTTTCCCAATCTACCTTAGCTAACTAACCCCTCATACCTACGTAGTTTGCTTTGTTTAGATTTAAGACCCTATTTTGGATTTAACTAAATCACTTTTGTTGAGTTTTGCTTCAATTAAGTTTGTCCCAGTTCCCGGGTGTTACCTGAAGAGGGTGCTGGGGGACTCGGTTTTACGTTGTCTTTCACTTTCAGTTTCGGGTTCTGCCATGCAGACAATGTGCTGTAATGTCCACCCATTTACTCAGTAAATAGTAAAAGGTACATTCCGTCTCCTCTATTCATTACTGTTCGGTCAAGATGCAATACTGGCGACAAGGCGGCTGTTGAACTCTCTAGAAGGACGGAGATAGACATGCAAACCTACAGCCGTGATATTGGAAATTGCGACGAGCAAGCCACTCAGCTAGCAACATCAACGGCATTTTGATAGTTGGCTAGCTGCGACGTAGACGGCGGACAGAGTATTGTGCGGGCCAGGCAACTACCATGAGTGTAGCTACCGTAACTCTGGCCGGAGGAGAAAAAGAACTTTTTTTTAAAAGAAAAAAGTCCGTGGATCTTAAAGGGACAGTGCACATTAAAACTATGACGACCTTGGGACGTATTGAAGAGTTCTCTGGGGATAAGGACAGTTCATGGGAGGAATACGCAGAAAGACTGGGGTGTTTCTTTGAGGCCAATAATATTGACAAAGAAGAGAAGAAGTGCTCAGTGTTGCTAAGTGTATGCGGAGCTGCTACTTACTCCGTCCTGCGTTCATTGGTGGCTCCTCGTAAACCTAGTGAGGTGGATTATGCTGATTTGATTGAGAAGCTGCAGAAACATTTTAACCCAAAACCCTCAGAGATTGTGCAGCGTTTCCATTTTCACAATTGTAAACAACAGCCTGGACAATCTATTTCAAGTTACATTGCTGAGTTGAGGAAATGCTCATTACATTGTAATTTTGGTGACCATTTAGACAATATGCTACGTGATCGGATTGTGTGTGGAGTGCTGGACTCGGCATTGCAGAGACAGCTGTTAGCGGAGAAGGCCCTGACGTTCCGACTGGCCGAGGAGAAGGCTTTAGCAGCAGATGCTGCATCGATGAACACACGTATGCTCCGTACAGAGGCAGCACCATCTCAGGCCACCAAGGAGGTGCACAAGACCACACACGCAGCTGCTGCTGCAAGAGACATGGAGGCAACTAAAGAGACAGGAAGAAAATGTTTCCGCTGTGGGGCTCTCCATGGTTCCACTACATGCAAATTTGTGTCAGCGGTATGTCATTTCTGTAAGAAAAGAGGACACATAGCTCGTGTCTGCATGAAGAAAGCTCAGGCTGCTGCAGCAGAGCCAACACAAGCATCGCAGACACACACCCTGACACTGGAGGACAACGATGAGTACACAGTGTATACCACGGAAGCTGAGCAGCTACCCCACAGACGGTGGGGATACATGGCAAATGTGATCATGAATGGGGCACCACTCTGCATGGAGGTGGATTCAGGCTCAGCGTGTTCGTTGATAAGTGAAGAGACTTACAATAGGCTGTGGCCAAGTGAACTCCCGGCGATGGCTCAGGTCAGTGGCGTGCTATGGTAGTGGTCCCAAGCTCAACTCCAGGTGCTGGGTATGATTCATGTGGAAGTTAAGTATCAGGCAGTCAAGGACACACTTCCACTTTATGTGGTGGCAGGGCAGGGCACAAGCCTGCTGGGCAGAGATTGGTTTGAGCCCCTCGGTATTGAAGTGACAGGAGTACACAGTACAGCGACAGCCCATAATGCCTATGTTGGAGAACTATGAAGAGGTTTTTGGTGAGTTCGGGGCCTGTCGGGGACCGCCAGTCTCAATCGAAGTGGACCCAGGGGTAGCGCCCAAGTTCTTCAAGGCGCGACCAGTTCCTTTTGCGTTGCTCAAGAAGGTGGATGAGGCCCTGGATAAGCTGGTGAACCAAGGGGTTCTCTTGCCAGTGAAGAACTCCCGTTGGGCCACCCCTATCGTGCCCATTGCAAAGAAGGATGGGGGCCTGCGAATCTGTGGAGATTACAGATGTACGGTTAATACTGCTGTGTTACCAGATGTGTATCCCTTACCAACACTACAGAGCTGTTTTCAACACTGGCTGGAGGCACTCTGTTCACCAAGCTGGATCTCAAGCAAGCATACCAGCAACTGGTCCTGGATGAAGAGTCAGCCGAGCTGTTGACAATCAACACCCACAGAGGACTTTTCCGAGCCACAAGGCTGCAGTTTGGGGTGTCTACGGCTGTGGCAATCTTTCAGAGGTTCATGGACACCCTGTTGGCTGGTGTTCCGGGAGTTCAGCCTTACTTGGATGACATACTGATTACAGGCAAGAAACAGGAAGCCCATGATGAGCGGCTGCAGGAAGTACTACGCCGGCTGGCTGAGGTAGGACTACGCCTTCAGAAGGAGAAATGTGTGTTCGCTGCCAAGGGGGTGGAGTTCTTGGGATTCCGAGTGGACAAAGACGGTGTGCATCCGCCTACGGAGAAGGTGGAGGCTATCAGGAGCGCGCCCACCCCCAAGAACAAGACCGAACTGCAGGCATTCCTCGGACTGTTAAACTTCTACAGTTGTTTTCTCAAGGGCAAAGCCACAATCTTAGAGCCACTGCACAGGCTGTTAGACCAAGCAACAGTGTGGAACTGGACCTCAGCTCATGAAACAGCCTACAGACAGGCAAAGGAACTGCTACAAGCAGATAAGGTTCTGGCACACTATGATGAAAACAAGCCATTGGTGCTGGTGTGTGATGCCTCACCATACGGGCTGGGAGCTCTGTTGGGTCACATAGAGCCAGATGGCCAGGAAGCACCTATCAGTTTTGCCTCAAGAACACTCTCAACAACAGAACGTAATTACGCCCAGATTGACAAGGAGGCCCTAGCCATCATATTTGGGGTAAAGAAGTTCAGCCAGTACCTGTTAGGGAGACAGTTCGTCATCTACACAGACCACAAGCCACTCTTGGGGCTCCTGCATCACTCCAAGCCCATGCCCCAGATCATATCACTGCGTATGCTTCGGTGGAGTCTGATGTTGGGGGCCTACAGTTATGAACTTTGCTACAGGCCTGGGAAGATGCTGGCTAATGCTGATGCTCTGAGTTGCTTGCTTTTGAACCGGCCGATGGCTGAGATGCCACCACCCCTGGAGATGCTGCTACTGGAGGAGGTTCCGGAGTCCCCACTCCATGCCCAGCGGATTGGCAGCCTCACACAGAAAGATCCAGTCTTATCATGGGTGCTACGCTGGCTGCTGCATGGCTGGCCCTCCGAGGTCCAGGAGGAGCATTTCAAGCCCTTTGTTCAGAGGCGCCATGAAATGTCTGCACACAAGAACTGCGTGCTCTGGGGAAGCCGTGTGGTGGTTCCTGCCACCACAAGAGAGGAGGTGCTGAAAATGCTGCATGACTCACACCCTGGGATTGTGCACATGAAGGCATTGGCGAGAAGCTACGTCTGGTGGCCGGGGTTGGACCGAGATGTGGAGGAGGTGGTAAAGAGCTGTGAGACATGTCAGCTGACTCGCCATAGCCCATCCAAGGCTCCCCTTCACCCCTGGGAGTGGACCACTCGTAAATGGTCAAGACTCCACATTGACTTTGCAGGGCCATTTCAGGGGAAGGTCTTTTTGATAGTGGTGGATTCTCATTCGAAATGGCTGGAGGTGGCTATCATGAGCTCCATGACATCCAGTGCAGTGATCAATGCATTGCGTTTGCTGTTTGCCACACATGGGGTCCCCGACGTGTTGGTTTCGGACAATGGAGCAGCCTTCACGTCAGCGGAGTTCAAGGCTTTTGCAGGCAGAAACGGGATCCGCCACGTGACCACAGCGCCCTATCACCCCTCCTCTAACGGGCAGGCAGAGAGGATGGTGCAAACCACAAAAGAGGCACTGGTGAGGATATCGGTGGGGGACTGGCAAACCAGATTGGCCAGGTTCCTGTTATCACAGCATACCACACCAAACTCAGCAACGGGGTAGAGTCCTGCCGAGATGCTGATGGGTCGCCGGCTGGCGACTGCACTGGACCGGCTACACCCGGACTACAGGGATGAGATGCACACAAAGCAAGAGGAGCTGGCTAAGAAGCACCAGGGCACCGCCAGGCAGTTCGAGCCGTCAGAGACTGTGTTTGCCCGTTGCTATGCAGGAGGAGACAAATGGATGCCTGCCGTGGTGGAGCAGGCCACGGGTCCCCTGTTGTACAGTGTCCGTACACCTGATGGCCAGCTACACAGATGCCACGTAGACCAGCTACGGGGTCGTACTCCGGTGAGAGTAACAGAGACGTCACAGGCTAGGCTATTGTCTCCACCACCTCTGCCAGGCATTGACAGCCTGCTTCCTGCAACAACGACGGAAGCCACATCGACAGAAGGTGTCACGGAGTCATCAGCCATGGAGGAAGGTTTTCCTGCGGCTAGCAGTGGCACCCCGACTATGCCTGTCCAAAAGCGCTCAAGTCGGGTTAGATTCCGTCCCAGACGCCTGGAGGACTAAGGGGTTTTATCTGGGGGAAAGGAGTGTTGTGTTTTGAGTTTTGCTTCAATTAAGTTTGTCCCAGTTCCCGGGTGTTACCTGAAGGGGGTGCTGGGGGACTCGGTTTTACGTTGTCTTTCACTTTCAGTTTTGGATTCTGCCATGCAGACAATGTGCTGTAATGTCCACCCATTTACTCAGTAAATAGTAAAAGGTACATTCCGTCTCCTCTATTCATTACTGTTTGGTCAAGATGCAATAACTTTCAAACTCAATATAAAATTCTATCATATTATGGTCACTCTTCCCTAAAGGCCACTTTACTACAAGGTTATTAATTAACCCTTTCTCATTAAATAATACTGGATCTAAAATAGCCTGTTCCCTAGTTGGTTCCTCAACATACTGATCTAGAAAACTATCTTGCATACGTTCCATGAATTCGCCCTCCACACTATTACTGCAAATTTGGTTTGCCCAGACTATATGTAGATTAAAGTCCCCCATGATTACTGTATTATCCTTGTTACATGTGCCTCTAATTTTCTGATTTATACTCTGCCCTACATTACATCAACTGTTTGGGGGCCTATAAACAACTCCCACCAATGTTTTCTGCCCCTTGCTGTTTTTTAGCTCCACCCAAATGGATTCTACTTCTTGATTTTCGGAGCTATGATCCTTTCTCTCTACTGTCTTTATCCCATCCTTTATTATCAGGGCTACCCCGCCTCCTTTTCCATTTTGCCTATCTCTTCTAAAAGTTAAGTATCCTGGAGTATTTAGCTCCCAACCTTGGTTACATTGCAACCATGTCTCCATCAAGGCTATTAGATCAAACCTGTTAATTTCTATCTGCGCTATTAATTCATCTATTTTGTTGCGAATGCTTCGCGCATTCAGATATAGTGCCTTTAGCTTTGACTTATTTCTATTTTTTCCCTGATGTCACCTTAGTCACCTTTGTTACTCTCTCTGTCCCTTCCTGACCCACTCTGCTTATTTTTACCCAAAACTCTACTCTGCTCTAGAGCCTTGACATTTCTCTCACTGCTTTTAAATTGACTCTTTCCTGAATCCTCCCACCCCGCTTCATTAGTTTAAAGCCTTGTCTACTGCCCTAGTTATTCGGCACTGATATTCTGTCAGAAAACGTCTGCCCAAAGTGGGTGTGAAGTTGGTGAAGCGGCTGCCCCTTGCACCCAAAGCGGGCGTGAAGTTGGTGAAGCGGCTGCCCCTCGCACCCAAAGTGGGCGTGAAGTTGGTGGAGCGGCTACCCCTCGCACCCAAAGTGGGCGTGAAGTTGGTGGAGCGGCTACCCCTCGCACCCAAAGCGGGCGTGAAGTTGGTGAAGCGGCTGCCCCTCGCACCCAAAGCGGGCGTAAAGTTGGTGAAGCGGCTGCCCCTCGCACCCAAAGTGGGCGTGAAGTTGGTGGAGCGGCTACCCCTCGCACCCAAAGTGGGCGTGAAGTTGGTGGAGCGGCTACCCCTCGCACCCAAAGCGGGCGTGAAGTTGGTGAAGCGGCTGCCCCTCGCACCCAAAGCGGGCGTAAAGTTGGTGAAGCGGCTGCCCCTCGCACCCAAAGTGCGTGTGAAGTTGGTGAAGCGGCTGCCCCTCGCACCCAAAGCGGGCGTGAAGTTGGTGAAGCGGCTGCCCCTCGCACCCAAAGCGGGCGTAAAGTTGGTGAAGCAGCTGCCCCTCGCACCCAAAGTGCGTGTGAAGTTGGTGGAGCGGCTGCCCCTCGCACCCAAAGCGGGCGTGAAGTTGGTGGAGCGGCTGCCCCTTGCACCCAAAGCGGGCGTGAAGTTGGTGAAGCGGCTGCCCCTCGCACCCAAAGCGGGCATGAAGTTGGTGGAGCGGCCGCCCCTCACACCCAAAGCGGGCGTGAAGTTGGTGGAGCGGCTGCCCCTCACACCCAAAGCGGGCGCCAGGATGTTCATACCATTTGCAGGTTTGGGACTCATTTGAATGCAGCTGATGAGCTGCAGGTGCCAAATGGTTGCTCCCCTGCAGCTCATTGGCTATGGGAGGTGGGAAATCATCCCGGTCCTAAGCTGAGCCAGTTGGTGGGCCAGGCCAGGTGGGGTGGGGGATCTGTTCTCAGAGATGGGGCGAGCACAGGCCAAGCACACCTGCTCCTCCTGGCCCCACAAACGTAAGCAAAAGAGAGGCTTGGGCTCCCTTTTGCAGAGCAGTCACCAACTGGTTAGACCACTCTGCTCACTAACTGGTTAGACCACTCTGCTCACCAATTGGTTAGACCACTCTGCTCACTAACTGGTTAGACCACTCTGCTCACTAACTGGTACAAATGGGTAGAGCGTGCCCAGTTATACTTCAAAATTGCAACAGAGGTCCTACAACAGCGTAGAAGGCCAATTTGCATATTCACACAGTCTCCCACTCAAAATAGGTGGGCATGCACTGCGTCTATTTACAGGCCCACCTGAAAATTGCATCAGGCGGGCTTCGGGCCTCCAATGAACGGCTGAAGCTCTCCTTCCTGCTCTCCATCACAACCAATCACCCCCCCACCCACCCCGCCCCCAATTTTTCTCTACCGGCCACCTGGTTTTCATGCGAAAAATGGATGGATGGCAGTTGAAAATCATATCATTTATATTCTTTGGTTAGGAACCCTTAGCATATGACTACTTGTAGAAACCAAAATAACAATTACAGGGCAGTTCAGCTTTAAATTGAAATACAATCTATTTAGAGTAATGTTCTCTCATTTCCTGTCAAGTTTTTTGTGGTCTAGTGTCATCTAAGTTCAGGTCCAATGTCAAGCACTTAAAGAAAAATGGTTGTGGTACTAGCTGCATGTCAATTGATAAACAGTTTAGAAACCTGTTTGTTGAATTCACAGTAATAGTGTTGAGATAAATCCAAAATAGGGTAATTGGAAAATAAAAGAATTGTGCCACTGTTCTTATTTTAAAAATAATGGGTAATCTAAAAATGAATAATTATGGGACTAGTTTTCCTGGACCCTTCTCTTGGTGGTCAGTGGCAGCAGTGTGCCCAGAAGGCACTGCATCTGTCCTTGTCCAGGGGCACCTAAATTTCCTGTCCTAGGCCATTAACATGGCCCGGGGGCACATCTGGCTGGACCTGGTGCTGGAAAACAAGACAGGAAGGTCTTCAAGAACCAACGCTATACACCAGATACAAGACAAGAACCAACGCTATACACCAGATACATCGACGACATTTTCTTCCTATGGACCCACGGCGAAGAATCACTGAAAAGACTACACGATAACATCAACAAGTTCCATCCCACTATCAAACTCACCATGGACTACTCCTCAGAATCGGTTTCATTCTTGGACACACGAATCTCCATCAAAGACGGACACCTCAGCACTTCACTCTACCGCAAGCCCACGGACAACCTCAGGATGCTCCACTTCTCCAGCTTCCACCCTAATCACGTTAAAGAAGCCATCCCCTATGGACAAGCCCTGCGAATACACAGGATCTGCTCAGACGAGGAGGAATGCGATGGACACCTACAGACGCTGAAAGACGCCCTCGTAAGAACGGGATATGTCGCTCGACAGTTCCGACGGGCCACTGCAAAAAATCGCATAGACCTCCTCAGAAGACAAACACGGGACACAACCAACAGAGTACCCTTTGTCGTCCAGTACTTCCCCGGAGCGGAGAAACTACGCCATGTTCTTCGCAGCCTTCAACATGTCATCGATGACGATGAACACCTCGCTAAGGCCATCCCCACACCTCCACTACTCACCTTCAAACAGCCGCCTAACCTCAAACAGACCATCGTTCGCAGCAAATTACCCAGCTTTCAGGAGAACAGCGACCATGACACCACACAACCCTGCCACGGCAACCTCTGCAAGACATGCCAGATCATCAACACAGATACCATCATCACACGTGAGGACACCACCCACCAGGTACATGGTACATACTCATGTGACTCGGCCAACGTTGTCTACCTCATACGTTGCTGGAAAGGATGCCCCGGAGCATGGTACATCGGCGAGACCAAGCAGACACTGCAACAACGGATGAACGGACACCACGCAACAATCGCCAGGCAGGAGTGTTCCCTCCCAGTCGGGGAACACTTCAGCAGTCAAGGACATTCAGCCTCCGATCTTCGGGTAAGCATTCTCCAAGGCGGCCTTCAAGACACATGCCAACGCAAAATCGTCGAGCAGAAACTGATAGCCAAGTTCCGCACTCATGAGGACGGCCTCAACCGCGATCTTGGGTTCATGTCACGCTACATGTAACCCCACCTGACGTAGGGTCACCCAGACTCGAGTCGTCATTGGCTTGTTCTCTCTACACAGATGCGGCCGGACCTGCTGTGATTTCCAGCAAAAAAAAATGTTTTTTTGTCTGTTTTTTGTTTTTCATACAGACCCCAGCATCTGCAACATTTGACCCCTTGTGACCCCACCTCATTGTTCTTTTATGTAATGTTTTCCTGACTGACCTGTTTGGACACCATTCACACCTTTGATCGCTGTGATTATCTCTCTGCCGAGGTGTGATAAATGGTAGTTAGAAAGATTACCTGTAATCATCTGGCATTATTCTCTGACTATATAAGCTGTGTCTTTATTCATCTCTCCACTTCACCTGACGAAGGAGCAGCGCTCCGAAAGCTTGTGATTTCAAATAAAACTGTTGGACTATAACCTGGTGTTGTGTGACTTCTTACATCAAGGTCCAAAGATCAGGGTTTTTTTTTAATTCATTCACTGAATGTGGGTGCCACTGGCAAGGACAGCATTTATTGCCCATCCCTAATTGCTCTTGAGAAGGTGGTGGTGAGCCGCCTTCTTGAACTGCTGCAGTCCATGTGGTGAAGGTACTCCCCAAGTGCTGTTAGGGAGGGAGTTCCAGGATCTTGACCCAGCGACAATGAAGGAATGGCGATATATTTCCAAGTCGGGATGATGTGTGACTTGGAGGGGAACTTGGAGATGATGGTGTTCCCATGCACTTGCTGCCCTTGTCCTTCTAGGTGGTAGAGGTCGCGGGTTTGGGAGGTGCTGTCGAAGAAGCCTTGACGAGTTGCTGCAGTGCATCTTGTAGATGGTACACACTGCAGCTACTGTGCGCCAGTGGTGGAGGGAGTGATGTTTAAGGTGATAGATGGGGTGCTGATCAAGCGGGCTGCTTTGTCCTGGATGGTGTTGAACTTCATGAGTGTTGTTGGAGCTGCACTCATCCAGGCAAGTGGAGAGTATTCCATCACACACCTGACTTGTGCCTTGTAGATGGTGGAAAGGCTTTGGGGAGTCAGGAGGTGAGTCACTTGCTGCAGAATACCTAGCATCTGACCTGCTCTTGTAGCCACAGTGTTTATGTGGCTGCTCCAGTTAGGTTTCTGGTCAATGGTGACCCCCCAGGATGTTGATGGTGGGGCATTCGGCGATAGTAAGGCCGTTGAATGTCAAGGGGCGGTGGATAGACTCTCGCTTGTTGCTAGCCCCCTCGGACCCTCCGATTTGAGGAGGGCCCGGAATAAGTCCTTAGCGCCAGCTTTGTGGGGCACCCTGCATCCGGATGTCCCATTGGAACAGGAAATTTAAGCAGGAACCTGCTGCCTCCTTAGGCTGGTGCCTAATACAGACGCAGACCCAGCTCCCATTCCCCTCTCCCCCGGGGAAACTACAGAAATCTGGAGATAATGTAAAGGAAATAGAGATCCAGTAGAATAGGTCTCTGACCCCTTCATCCTGACCATAGCACACAGGGAATGGGCATCCCGGGGAGGGGGGCATGGCGGGAGCGGGAGTAGAGAGGAATAATGGTGAAGAAAACTGGTCACAATAACTTTAAATTGGCATTATTTAAAATGTGAGTGTATTAATGGATATATTAGCTATTTCCACTGCAAACAATTCGACTGTCAAAGATCATTTCTTTAATATTAGAATAGAGTCTATCACAGCAAGTTCAAAGAATGGTAGATTTCTTTTGCAGTGACTAGCTCACACTTGAAACCACGCCGTCCTGAAAACTCCCAGTAAAATGTACGCCTGATATATATTTTTAATTGTCTTCACTTTATTCCACTGATGTACATACATGCACACTATCTAACAGTGATTACTGGACAGTGATTTGACATGGGATCCTAAGCTGATTTTTCCCATCCCTGGCCTAGGGACACTGAAGCAATGTTCGCTCTAATTTGCGGTCTAAGTGCGCAGTCCTTTTAAATTTGCATGCACGGTACCTTCCTGTGGCAGCAGCCGGTGAGCGGACTGTGCAGGACCTCTCGATTGCCTGGCCGTGCACCTTAGAGGGAACATTGCACTGAAGCCAATTATAATTCCTTAACTGATGCCCTGGCTGAGATCAGATAATTTAGCATAGGCAGGGGAATCAAACCTGGTACCTTCTGGTCTATATGGGGTCAATTTGAACTTGCCAAAATTGGTGTTAATGACAGCCTCAAAATGGGTTCGGCCCCTTCGCTGCCGGAACAGGCGTGCTCACTGGTCGACTGCCCAAAAGTTAAAATTGAGCCCTATGTCTCAGTACCACACCACACAGTGCAAGGCTGAGTCTTCAAATACAAAATCCTGGTCTAAGCATAAATTGTCTCACTTTTTTGTATTCAGGGCCCAGCACACAGAATTATAATGAATCCGATGCCAGAATATATGCAGAACATGAATTCTCTTGTTGTGATTGAATTGTTGAGTGAATTATTAAGGCAAGTGTGCTACAAAGATTTGGGAACTGGTTACTCTTATCTGCAGTTTATAGAAATACTAATTCAAGCAGAACATTTCTTGCCAAACTGGTTATGTAGTATCAGGATTTATAGAAGTATCTAATCTATCACTTATACCAATTGATAGACTATTTATAAGAAGCATGTTGCAGTGACTGAACCTGTTGTTATGTCACCATTGGCATTTCCTGAAAGACTGCACTGCTGCAGCAGCAGGTGCTTGGGGGGAAAAGGGCAGAATTTGCACTGAGCACATAGACAATGAAATTCAACCCCAGCAGTAGGCAGAGTAGGCAGATCGTGATGTCAGTCAGCGTGTAAAATTGATTTGACGTAAGACTTGCCATTTTCGGCGATGTCGCTCTATTCAACGCCCTCTCCTAAACACGCACAGCTGAATGTTCGTTCAGCTGCATGAGGGACCCCCCACCAGCTGTATTTAAAGGGATGCATCCAACTAGCAGGTAAGTTACTTATTGCTTTTGTACTGGCTCTTGCAGAGTTTGTAGGAGTACTGTGTTGCTGGAAGACGTTTAAAGTGTGCAGGGAGTGCTGCTGGATGTTGGGAATGCATTGGCTACTACTGGAAGACCTCTGAGTACACCACTTGCTCCCAGTCAGGGGGATTGTAGTTGCAGTCCCCCTTGCGCTGCAGCATGACAGGGAGATGGAGCAGAGACAGCAAAGTCAAGCTGCTCACAGAGGGAGGAGGAGGAAGGGGATGAGGGCTGTCAGCAGGAGGCCTTACCCACCAAAGGTCTTCAGGGAGCACATCTCCTCCCTGCACCTAAGCCAGGAGCAGTGTGTTCCACGGCTCCGCTTTACCAAGGAGGTAGTCACAGAACTCTGCCACATCTTGGAACCAGACCTGCATCCTCATAGCAGGGCGACGACGGCACTGCCAGTGGCCCTCAAGGTGACTGTGGCCCTGAATTTTTTTGCCAGTGGATCCTTCCAGGCTGGAACAGGCGACATAGCAAACATCTTGCAGTTTGCTGTCCATCGCTGCATCCGGGAGATCACAGAGGCTCTGTACACTTGGAGAGGGGGCTTCATTGTCTTCTCGCAATCATAGCCAGAGCATCTCTAGCAATAGATTGTCTTGTCACCCCTACACCATCAACTCTGGAGACCCCAAGGATCCTTCTGTGGCTCAGTCCTCTTCCTAATCTAAGTGCTACCCCTTGGTGATATCATCTGCAGACATGGAGTCAGCTTCTACACATGATGGATGGATTGTGATGTTGCCCTGAGAGGCAACTGCCTCAT
Source organism: Somniosus microcephalus (assembly GCF_052327205.1). NCBI lineage: Eukaryota > Metazoa > Chordata > Chondrichthyes > Squaliformes > Somniosidae > Somniosus > Somniosus microcephalus. The sequence goes on along the minus strand of NC_140992.1, from coordinate 89,639,851 downwards.
CTGTGCTTCCTCCTGCCATTCCCCAGCTGCTGGGCTCTCTTTCAGCATGTGCAAGGACCTGTGTGTGTACAGACCATGGGTAATAAATATGGAGTGTAAAGCCTGCAATCAAAGTTCTCTCAATTTAAACCCCCAAACTGTCTAATCTGGAACTGAGAGACTCCTGTAAATTAGAATCCAAGTCTCAACAGCCTCATCACAGTGTTCGTGGGAGAAACTGAATCTGGGGCTTGGCTGTCTGGCCATGAGGGCTCCTCTGCAAATGCTGTGAAGTTGTTATGCACTCTGTGATACTCTGCAGGTCCTTCAAACCATCCTCACTGCTGTGGTGATGTAGGGCGTGCACTGCTGCACATTGTCCTATGTTCCTTGTAGGGTGTTCTCCACATTTTCAAAGGGTTGCATGAAGTGCTTCTGCTCCCTTCCATCCCCCCCCCCCCCCACCCCATGAGATCATATTCCCTAGTCCTGCAGCTGAGGAAGGGTTGGGGCAGGGGCTCTGTGTAGCTGGTTCCTACTTCCCCACTACCTGAATCATTTATTCCTCCTTATCTGTGACATGATGTGTGCTTCACCTGGTGCTTCCTTCTGAACTTGACTATCTGTATTTCCTGAGGTTAATGTATCTGAGTTGGTGCCTTTGGAATCTGGAATGTGAGACAGATGCGCATGAGAGGGACTGGTTTCTTCATTATCTCTGGTGCCAGTACCTTATCTTGGGTGACTGCAGTCAAAAAAGGAATATGTGTAAGAATGGAGCCAGTATGAAATGACTGTGGACAGATTTCAAATGTGAGTACATTGCGTGACATGCTGCTGATGGACAGAAAATGCTTGTGTCTTAGTGAGTGAGTCTGAAGGGGCAGCAAGAAAATTTAATAAATGAGCCTTGCTGCACTGCCACCAGGCTGATAAGCTTTCCCTGGCAACCACCCAATTGCTTCCATTCCAACTATTTATAGGGCTCCTTCCTCATGTTTGCTGAGTTTTCTCACTTTGGGCGAGCCACCATCAATCTGCTTTCCTTCCCATGATTGTGGGTCACCTTCTTCAGTAAAGATATACAAAACACACAGCTGTTAGACTTTGGAAGGTGCAGAAAAGGTCATCCTAGTACCCAGCCTATAACCCACCTTGTGTGAATGAAGATCTCAAAGGTTGTGTCAGAGCTTTACATGTTGATTTGCAGAAGCTACACTATATTGGGAATACAGTAGCATACATCCTACGACTATATACTAAATTATAGTTGGCAAATTTTGCCCAGTCTAATCTTGGCACCCTTCCATGGGTCTGAAATAGATGTGGGATACTATTCTTTTGCTGCACCATCGTCTGCCATGCTTACGGTGCATTAGAGAACAGAGGATGTTTCCCCATCGCCCCAACTATGGTTAAAACAAAAGCAAAATACAGTGGAAGCTGGAAATCTGATTAGTTGGACAGAGAAACAGAAAATGCTGGAAAAGACTCAGCAGGTCAGGCAACTTCTATGGAGAGACAAACAGAATTGATGTCACTCACCATATTATTTTAAGCGATTCATCTAATAGCAGAGTAATTAATTGTGGTCAGTTAAGGCAATTTAAGGCTGTTTGATGCTGACTCACCGTGAACTATCCGCTATTGTATAACAAAAACTTTTCTTGAGTTTAGTGCATATCGATGTCATATTTAATGATGTTGCACTGTTAAAAATAAATATGAACAACGAGCGAGAAAGCCTTTCATTTTATGCTGACTTATGCTGACCCAGAGCCTAAAATTTACATGCAGCTACAATTGCCCTCGAATTGACCTCCAGAATTTACAAGCAGATACAATTACCTGGCTTTGCTTATTTATTCCATTTCCCCAAATGGTAGTGCCTGAGCAGTGGCCCAAAAGGGACAGGCCTGGTCAAACACATATCATAACCATACTGCAGATCCCAGATTACCCATGAGCAATGCCACAGGAAATCTGCTACATGATATTAACGTAATTTGCGGTCAGCGGCGAAGCAAAGGTGTTCACCAATGCACTTTATTATGGTTATGTTTATGTTAATGTATTACAAGCCAAATATATGTTGAATGTTTAAATGTCTTAATCTAAATGTACACTCTTGGGAGCCGCAAGCCTACATTTCGTTGTACTGCACTTGTGCACTAACAATGACAATAAAAGTTGATTTGATTTGATTTGATTTGATTTGGTCCCGAAGAAAGCTGCCCACAAAGATCGCGCGATCTCTGTGGCGAGAAGTTTGGCTTTTTCGATGTGCAATTGAGATCAGTGTAGTTTAGTGGGAATTCCATAGCGCGAGCTGCTGTAACGTCAACAAGCTGTCGAAGCAGCCAATCACAATGCAGAATTCTCACAGTCAGGGAAGCAGGAAGTGAGGAAGCTCCTTTGATTGTGACTTTATAAAAATGTTATAGAGAGCAAAACAAAGCTTGGGGCTCTCACATGGGGAAAAGGTAAACCTGAAATAAATGTGAACAAACTTTAAAAAATATATATTTTTTAAATATTTAATTTTTTTTTAGTTTTAATTATATTGGAGAAATTTGACACTCCACAAAATTAAAATTAGTTTTTCAGGGCCATAACGTTTGTTTAGCAGTCAATATGTTGTTAAAACCCCAGTTACACCGAATCCAACAAGGCCTAACATTTAATGGGGCATTTAACAGCGATATTTCATCAGTTTCACTGATTACAGGTTATGAGTGGGGGATCCACAGCGCAGCCAGTGTCGGAGTAGTGAATGACTGACCGCAACTTCAGAATTCCCGTGTTAGGATGCGCATGCGCTACATCCTGAAGTTGCGGTCAGTCTCAAAGGGGTAATAACTGCGAACGCTGTTCATTCGCTGTTATTACCCACCGCAAATTCCAGGCCAATATGTTTAGATCCGAAAAGGAATACTAAATAAAAATACAGTTTCCCACATTGTGTATGGTAAAGACATTTTAAAAGTTTTAAATCAAACAACATTTTTGTTGCAATATTTGACAAAAATTGTAGACATCGATTATAAAACTTTTGAATGGTTTCCGAAAGAAAATCAGTGCTGAATACATAGGTGACATTAACTGCTAATTTATTATTTAGCGAACGATGCACCTCGACATAGCTTTATGTGCAATCAATTGTTAAATTGGTTTATAGAATTTTAAAAAAACAGTGACTAGTTCTACCGAAGGAGGGCTCTGTGTAAATGTATTTCCGGGTGAAATCTCTGCTGATTTTCCTGGTTTAGACTCTGTCTGTAGCGTCGCGACGAAGTTGGAGTTGTTCTCGCCGGTCGGGCTGGTTAGTTTCTCTGTAACCGACCTCGCCAGAAATAACCAGCCAAACGGCATTAAAAGTTACGGCGGGGGAAGAAAAAACACACAACACACAGCCCCGACTGGCCACTTGAAGATCAAACAGCGCAGAGACTGAATTAAAGAGTTTGGGCTTAAAAGTACCGGCAAGACTATTGAAGATCATTTGTGTTTGAAACCCGGGTCGAGTAAACCACTGCAGACTCATCTCGGATCGTTACAGACAAGCTTTTCTTTGAAAGGTATCTTTTATTCCTCGAATGTAACGTTTAAGTAACTGCATTTTTTTAAAGTAAGGAGTCTCTCTTGTGAGTGAAATTCAGGATAGTGGCATTACAGGATTGTTTCATGGGCATTTTTTGGCTTCGTAAAGTTTAGCTTGTTCACATTTTCTGGGTCAAACTTTGTGGGGAGTTTGTTGTGTGTGTGTTTTTCCCCCCTTAGTGATCAGCGTGTGACTGGCAGTCTCCGGTGGGATGAGGTGGGATCCGATTGCCCTGCAGGTAGATGCAGCTCTTTGAAGCACCACGAACACTGAGCTCATGGTGTTCAGCTGGCTGGGGTGGGAAGTGACCGAGATACTTGTGCGCCTGGTGGTGTACCCGCTGCCTATTGAACGACGTGTCTCCTGGGGCCATCTTAATGAAAACAAATGGTTCTCTGTGGTACTCACCGCATGTCTAAAGGCTTGATCAAACCTGCGTCAACACTGCGTGTCTGCCCAAGTGTTGCACAGAGACTAGCAAATCACGTCATTGCTCAGACGAGCTTTGTTTTTGCATTACGTTTTAGGCGGGGCGTCAGTTGTATTTACCTGTAGGGCTTTTTTGTCCTTTTTTCTTTCCAGGATCTCCTTTGCTTTTGTACATTTATGTATAACTATCCGCCCAAGAAAGCTTTCGTGCTAGCTTAACTCTACCTTTACGGATCATCGGGAGTGCATGTCTGAAATCTTGGGATGAGAGTTTGATCTGAAGAATGCAGTTGCATCCTCATTTTATCGATAGTTAGTTGACAATAGTGTCTGATTTCACATCGTGTTAGCGCCACCAATGGGGTGGCGATTAGTGCTCATTTCAGTCTGATGTCATTTCAGGCCAGTCACAAGTTAGGGAGACAGGACTGTAGCGACTGTGCTCCAACTCGGCACCGGTGTAGATACCTGCTGATGTTAAATGCCGAATTGCAGTAATGTTATAGATGCTGAATAAGTGAACGAGATATCATCAGACAGCACTGCTACTCTTGCTGTCCTGTGATGACTGACGTTTGCTGATGAATGATGAAAGTTGAGAGTGCCACTCTTCTACCCAGTCACCCACTGTATGTCCAATTCCTATTTTAAAGATTTGTGTTTTTTTGTCGTTGGGGATACGTTGTTTTTAACCACGAACTGCCAATTCTACCGACTTTTTTAAGTACTGGAATGATTTCAAATGCATTGCAAATATTCTAAAACTAACCTTGACATTATATATAAAAAAGAAAGACTTATATATTTATATAGTGCATTTCATGATCTCAGGACACCCCAAAGCGTTTTACAGCCAATGAAGTACTTTTGAAGTGTGGTCACTGTTGTAATGTAGGCAACACGGCTGCCAATTTACGCACAGCAAGGTCCCACAAAGGGCAATGAGATAAATGACCAGATAATCTGTTTTTAGTGATGTTGAGGGATGAATATTGGCCAAGACACTGGGGAGAACGCCCCTGCTCTTCTTCAGAATAGTGCTTTGGGATCTTTTAAATCCACCTGAGAGGGGAGATTGGGTTTCATCCAAAGATGGCATCTTCAACAGTGTAGCATTCCCTCCATCCTGCAGTGTCAGTCTGGATTATGTGCTCAAACCTCTGAAGTGGGACTTGAACCCACAACCATCAGACTCAGAGGCGAGTGTACTATCACTGAGTGTGGATCCATTTTTGTGGCCATTGCTTTTCCCTCAAATCCCATGAAGATGAAAATAGTGTTGCATGATTTTGTTTGGTGTGGACTTGCCATTTAATTTAGGCAAGAAGCCTGTATAGCCTATGTATTTTAGCAACTGTTGACATTAGGGAGTCAAATCTCATCTTTGCTTAATCTACATTTGAACAATATGACAATCTTTGATACGTGGAGGGGAGCAGAAAGTCTTTTGTTTTATTGGGGGTGGAAGTTTGAGGTCTCCTACTCTTGTTCAAGGTGTACAACCTGAGCATATCTGATCACAACATTTCCACAATTTCTTAGATCTGGATAGGATTACAATTTTCAATGAGGAAGAACTAATGGCCTTATGTGCAGTTTTTTTTTGAGGAACAGTTCTGATTTTATACTCAAAAGATATAATATACTTGTTGAAAGTTTGATAGCTTAACCATGAGCAAACTTAGCCATGTAACCAAAATTATAACTTGTTTGTTTGTATCATATAGCGTTTGGTAAAATATAAGGTGTGTGCTGTATATTTCTTCATTAACTTTAGTTAACAGTTAAACTAAAAATATAAAATGCTGGAAACACTCAGCAGATCAGGTAGTATCTATAGAGATAGAAATGTTTCACAGTCAACCTGGAACATTAATTAGCCCTGGCTCAGTGGTAGCACCCTCGCCTCCAAGTTAAAGGTTGTGGGTTCAAGTCCCACTCCAGTAACTTGAGTACAAAATCTAGGCTGTCAGTCCAGTGCAAGACTGAGGGAGCGCTACACTTTCGGCTGAGACGTTAAATCGAAACCCCGTCAGCCTTCTCAGGTGGACGTGAAAGATCCTGTGGCATTATTTTGAAGAAGAGCAGGCCAATATCTTCCCTAGCCAATATTTATCCCTCAACCAACACCTAAAAACAGATTATGTGGTCATTCATTTCATTGCTGTTTGTGAAAAGCACTATTTCAGTGCAAGTTCTTTCTTCTTTACCTTCCCCTCCATAGATTCTGCCTGACCACCTGAGTGTTTCCAGCATTTTCTGTTTTTATTTCAGATTTATAGCATCTGCAGTATGTTGCTTTCAGTTTATGATTACTTACTTACAATGGAGGTTCCTTCTGTTTTGACCTTGGTTGCAGTCCTAATGAACAATTGTCACAGAGGCTGTAAACTTATCAAATGATTTATAGGAAATGCATAATTCAGCATTTGTGTACTGCAGCATCATAATTGGTTGATCTTATTTTTCTTACTTGAGTGCACCAAGGCCCTGAAGATTTGTAAGCCATATAGAAATAACTTGCCTGCTCTGGTGTAACAATAGAAGGGGTGAGTGTCTAGTTTTATAACAGGCTACTTTGACATTGCAAACATTTTTTATACGTTCCAATTTTCTCCCTCTTTTGAAGGTGCTTACTTCTGCTAGGACCTGAACCAAGGGATCATTCTTCATGTGTAAGCTTAATAACGAGCACCAGCAGACTATTCCACATGATGGGCATTACACTGAGCTGATCTTGTTCTCACCTAATATTCACTTGCATCCTTTCCAGCAGGAGCCGGTGGGTAGCGATCAGGCATGGGAACCTTGACTTTTTTTTACCCCTTCCTAATCTAGGTATCCTGAGGACAGTTGTAACATCCCAGCTGAGATCAGACCATGGATTAAACCTGGTATCTTCTGGTCTTGTATGGCTTAGTATTACTGATTTAAGTAAGCTCTTGGAATGAATGGCTTGCTGTGATATTGAAAATACAAGAATGAAAAAGAAAAATGTGAAATTTGTCCATCCACAAAACAAACACTCAACCCTTTGTCTGATGAATTAGCTGTCTTTTCTACGCACCCATTTTAAAGATTTGCTTCTTATTCACCAGCACAGGCACTTTACTGTTCAACTGATCTATATTCTTTTCTTAAAATAACCCACTGTCAACCAGTTTTTAAATGTGGGGGTCATTAAATTCTAACAATCCATATAGCATTTTATGTTTTCCTCAATTCTAGAATTGAGAAGTCATGATAACCAATCTCACGACATCGAGCCCTTCATTGTACATGCCTATAATAAAGCACATGCATTTCAGTATTGAGTGTACTTTGGTACATTGGGTACAGACGTTGAATCATTTTCTTAATGGTCCTTCATATATCTCCTTCCAAATATAGTGAATCAAAGTTTGTAGAAGGCCACACTAACATGAGGCAGCCAACTGTATTATTCAATTTGGGAGAAAATTGCTTCTTAATATATTAAATTTCTCCAGGATTATTCTCGGCAGTTACTTAATTATAAAACCAGCAGGAAAAATGGACTTGAGAAGAAACTTTTGTTGTGTGGAATATAAATTTCCACCTAGTGAATAGTAAATCAGTACACTTATTCTGGTTTAAAATATAAGCTGTACAGATTCCTGAGCCTGGAAACAAATAGGTATAGGCTTGTATCAAAGCCAAGATTCTGTTGATGAAGCCTGCAGCATGCCTGTTGCTGGAGTTGTGTTGGGGATGTTATTGTTATGCTAGCAGTTTCAATCCTAACTGGTCTCATTCAGAAAGTGGATGTTAATACTGGATGCTAAAGGCATGATGTTGCCAGACTGGGGCCTTTCAGTTTCAGGACCTGCTCTGAATATGACATTCTGACCAATAAATGTGTGGGTTTTAGCACATTATTTTAATTTGCACACCAAAAGAATTTTAAAAAGGTGTGATTATTGATGTAATGTATCCTGTTGACAAAGCATGCACTGGTGAATCTTTCTTCAAAGTCAATAATCTGCAGTGGCAGGGTTACGTAATTTTGCAAATTATAAAATTAGATTCGACTCATAGGATAGGAATGACTGTTTACAGTAGTTATCTACAGATGCTGGCTATGCAAGAATGAGCTGGGAGGGCCTAAGTGGCTTCTTAACATTCCTAAATTTACACTCCATTTACTACTGAGAGTGGCAAAGGACAGTTAAACAGATTATGAATGGAAGATTTAATGCTGTAAATTTTGTCAGCTTGACTAAAATGCACTTTTTTGATTGTATAAATTAATTATTTGTTGAGGATTTGAATAAATACTTGAAGGCAAAAAAATTGCAGGGATATGCGGAAAGAGCAGGGGAATGGGACTAACTGGATTGCTCTTCGAAAGAGCCGGTGTAGACTCGATGGGATGAATAGCCTCCTTCTGTGCTGTACTATTCTATGATTCTATGAGAGAAAGCACTATAGTGCTTGTTCTCCACCCTAAAGAATATTTTATGTATCTACCTGAGTATTGATGGTTGAAATCAACCTTCAAAGAGATGATTGGTCCAGAAAGGGTCTGCTTGGATGATGTATCCAATGGATCCATTTCTAGTTGACTACCGGCCACATGAAGAGGGCTCGGTAAAGAAAGAACCTGCATTTATATAGCGCCTTTCATGGTCTCAGGAAGTCCCAAAGGGCTTTACAGCCAATGAAGTACTTTTGAAGAACTTTCCTTGAACAGAAGCCCAACCAGTCCCCATCCACTACTACTCTCCTCCGCCTGGCTGAATTTGTTCTCACATTGAACAACTTCTCCTTTGGCTCCACTCATTTCCTCCAAATCAAAGGTGTTACTATGGGTACCCGCATGGGTTCTAGCTATGCCTGCCTTTTCGTGGGATATGTGAAACACTCTTTGTTCCCGTCCTACTCGGGTCCCCTCCCTTACCTCTTTTTCCGGTACATTGATGACTGTATCGGTGCCGTTTCCTGCTCTCGCCCTGAACTAGACAATTTCATTCACTTTGCCTCCAATTTCCACCCTTCCCTCACCTTCACATGGTCCATCTCCGACTCTTCCCTTCCCTTCCTCGACTTCTCCGTCTCCATTCTGGGGACAGGTTATTGACCAACAATTGAGCCCACTGACTCCCACAGCTACCTGGACTACACTTCCTCCCACCCCATCTCCTGTAAGGACTCTATTCCATTCTCCCAGTTTCTCTGTCTCCGCCGCATCTGGTCCGACGATGCCACTTCCACACCAGTGCTTCCGACGTGTCTTCCTTTTTCCTCAACTGAGGATTCCCCTCTACCGTGGTTGACACGGCCCTCGACCGTGTCCGTTCTATCTCCTGCACTTCTGCCCTCACCCCTGCCCCTCCCTCCCAGAACCACGATAGGGTTCCCCTTGTCCTCACCTTTCACCCCACCAGCCTCCACATTCAACGAATCATCCTCCGCCATTTCCGCCACCTCCAAAGTGATCCCACCGTGAAATGCATTTTCCCCTCCCCTCCCCTTTCAGCATTCCATAGGGACCACTCCCTCCGAGACACCCTAGTCCACTCCTCTATCACCCCAAACAGCCCTTCCCCTTCGCCTGGCACCTTCCCATGCAAGCGCAGGAGATGCAACACCTGCCCTTATACCTCCCCACTTCCCACTGTCCATGGCCCCAAACACCCCTTCCAGGTGAAACAGCGATTTACTTGTACTTCTTGCAATCTAGTATACTGTATTCGCTGCTCACGATGTGGTCTCCTCTACATTGGGGAGACCAAACACAGATTGGGTGACTGCTTTGCGGAACACCTCCGTTCAGTCCGTAAGGATGATTCCGGTCACCTGTCATTTTAATTCACCGCCCCATTCCCACTCAGACCTCACTGTACTCTGGCTCTTGCATTGTTCCATGGAAGCTCAGTGTAAGCTCAAGGAACAGCACCTCATCTTCCAATTAGGCACTTTACAGCCTTCCGGACTCAATATCGAGTTCAACAATTTCAGATCATAACCTCGGCCCCCATTACATTTTTACTTATTTTTTATCCACACCTTTGTTTTGGCCATTTCCACCCCCTTTTTTTCTCTCCCACATGGCAGCTGTCTCCCATTCTGCCAGTGCATTTCACACCTAATCTAGAGCCGTCTTTTGTCTCCACTAGTCCTATCACCATCTTGTCTCGTTTTGAATACCTCTTAATGTCTCTTCAATTCTCTTTTGTTCTCTCCCAGCCTGGCCTTTTAACCTATTTCATTTCCTGTGCTTTTCCAGTCTTGGCAAAGGGTTTGACCCAAAACGTTGACTTTTTTCTCTCCACGGATGTTGCCAGGCCTGCTGAGTTTTTCCAGCATTTTCTGGTGTTATTTAAGTACTTTTGAAGTGTAGTCACTGTTGTAATCTGTGAAATGCGGCAGCCAATTTGGACACAGCAAGGCTGAAATAGTGCCATGGGATCTTGTACGTCCACCTGAGAGGGCAGACAGGGCCTCAGTTTAACGTTTCATCTGAAAGATGGCACCTCCAACAGTGCAGCACACCCTCAGTACTGCACTGGTGTGTCAGGCTAGATCCTGTGATCAAGTCTCTGGAGTGGGACTTGAACCCACAACCTTCTGACTCAGAGGTGAGAGTGCTACTACTGAATCATGGTTGACATCCTTTCTGTTCCTGGATGCCAATGCTAGCTCAGAACTTATGTTGAAACAGTTGGGACTTGAACCTGCCAAATACATCATCAGAGTGGGTCATCCTGCAGACTCAATGTGGTGGGTTTTCTAAGGCTGTTTTTGGATTGTACCCATTGAATTCTGTTCTCTTGAGTAAGAAAATGTATATTAAAAAATTTTTCTTTAAATAATCTTAAATGGTAATCAATTTACACTGAAAGGACTTGCTTATTTCCCTCGCCTTTCTTTCTCAGTTTGAACTAGATTAAATTGGGAAGATTTCTAGACATATGACTTTATTGCGCTTTCAGAGGGGTATGGTTGAATTGCAGTGAAGTGTACTTCACTGGGTGAAAGGGTGCTAATTGTAGGATGAGATGTTCCTGTTGTCCTGATTATCCACCATTCCTCAGAACATCATAAGTGAATGTATTAAGGCTTGATTTCTGATGTACTGCTTGTAGATCAAGATAATTTACAAACAGATTGGTCTAAAAATGTGTTGCTTTGACTGGATAATGTAAACACTTTATGTAAAACCAGCATGGCAGTTTCCATTGAAGATAACAGAAATTCCTGAAATTCTTCTGAATAAAAGGCTGAAGTACCCAGTGTGGCTTGAGTCTTCCAATAGACTTAATAACTGCTAATTGCACAAACATTTTGTTGCTATAAAAGGAATTAGTGATTCTTAAGCCAGAGGGTGAGAGGGGATTTACACTTCTCCATCTTGTGAATTAAAAATTTTTTTTTTATTCATTGATGGTGTAATGTCCGTGTGTAATTGAGACATGGACTGCAGAAGTTGGTTATAACAGGTGTTTACTGAATGGAGACAAAACTGGAACTACTATACAAAGTTACTGCACAGGCTTATATACAGGGGTGGTCACTACTGGTACTGCAGTATACAGGGGCTGCAGAATATAGTTCCTTCTTCAAGGTACATACACTACAATTCCTCCCCTTTTAGCTAAACAGTACATAACATTCAATTAATAATTAAATAACATATTTACAATTACAGTTGCTATATACATTAGCTGAAGTTAATCAATTATAAATTCAGTCTTTGAGGAGGCTTCCTGATTCTGTCCGGATAACGCCTCTTTGGGGTATCAGGTTCTTCTGGCAAAGTTGATTCGGGATCAACGTCGTTGTTTGGTTCGTCTGCTTCCAATATCACCGATTCTGAGGTAGATGCAATTGGTACTTCGGTTTCATCACCAGGTGTATAGGATCGTGGTGTAGATTTGACGTTTTCCAGTGACTCTAGAATCTGGTCAGCATGGCGTCTTACAATGCTCTCTCCAACGTTCACGGTATACATTAGAGGTCCTTGCCGTGTGCAGATCGTTCCTGGCTGCCATTTCTCTGTGCGGTAGTCCCGGGCCAAAACTGGTTGACCTATCTTGAAACTCCTGGTTGGCCTTTCATTCATATTCTGAAACTGCCTGTTCTCCACATCTCTTCTGATGTTTGGCTTAACCAAATCCAAGCGGCATCTTAGTCTTCGATTGAAGAACATCATGGCTGGAGTTTGGTTGGTGACTTCATGTGTCGCATTCCGGTAGGCAAACAAGAAGTTATCCACGATAGCAAAATACTGCAGATGTTGGAAATCCGAAATAACAACAGAAAATGCTGGAAAAACTCAGCAGGTCAGGCAACATCTGTGGAGAGAAATTTGAGTTGACGTTTCGGGTCGAACCCTTCTTCAAAACTGGAAAGAAAAGAAACTAGATCGAAGGCAGGGCTGCGATCGGATAAAAGAAACAAAAGAAGTAAAAGAGATTAGAAGCTAGACGAGATGGTAATAGGCTTATCTACCTTGTGTTGTAGGGGTATGTCTTCATTACACATTGCCTTGATAGCCTTCTTGAATGTTTGAACGAACCTCTCAGCCAATCCATTGGTGGCTGGATGATATGGGGCGGATGTGTAATGCTTAACACCATTGTTCTTTAAGAACCTCCGGAACTCTTCAGACACAAACTGTGGTCCATTGTTGGAGCAAATCTGTTCAGGCAGCCCATTCCTGGCGAATATGGTTCGTAAGACTGTGATAGTTTTTTCTGTGGTGGTTGAGGACATTTTTATCACCTCTGGCCACTTTGAATGTGCATCCACCGCAATTAAAAACATCGAGTCCATAAATGGACCAGCAAAATCAATGTGTACCCTTTGCCATGGAGATGAGGGCCACTCCCATGGATGTAGAGGGGCTTGTGGTGGGGCATTTTGGACCTTCTGGCATCCTGTACAGCTCTTGGTCATCTCCTCGATTTCTCTATCAATTCCCGGCCACCACACAAACGCTCTGGCTAAGTTCTTCATTTTTACCCCTCCCAGATGACCCTCATGCAGCTCATTGAGCACTCTATCCTTCAATTTGGGTAGAATTACTACTCTGGATCCACACATCAAGGTTCCTTGGCACACTGACAGCTGTTCTTTTCTCGGCGAGACTGCTGGCAACAGTGGTTCGCCATGTGCTGGCCATCCCTTCACCGTTAAATCATAGACCCTGGAGAGTGTCGGGTCATTTCGTGTTTCCTTTTCTATGTTTGCATTCGTCACAGGTAGACGTTCGACTATGGTCGAGTGGAATATCTCCACAGGATCCACTGCAGGTGCTTCTTCCACCATCGGCAACGGTAGGCGCGATAATCCATCAGCATTCCCATGCTGTTTAGTTCCTTTGTACTCTATGTCATATTGGTGTGCCCCTAGGAAAAGGGACCACCTCTGTAGCCGTTGTGCTGTCATTATCGGGACGCCCTTCTTGGGGTTGAAAATGGAGACAAGAGGTTGATGATCAGTTAGTAGAGTAAATTTCTGTCCATGCAGGTAGTGATTGAACTTCTTCACCCCCCACACCAGGCTGAGGGCCTCTCTGTCAATCTGGGCGTAGTTACGCTCGGCTGAAGTTAACGAGCGTGACGCAAAAGCTATTGGCCTCTCTGAACCATCAAGGAATTTATGTGACAGTACCGCTCCAACGCCGTAGGGAGACGCATCACACGCCAGTCTTATCGGTAGTGATGGGTTGTAGTGAGTCAATACTTCTCTTGAAGTGATCAGGTCTTTACACTTCTGAAAGGCCCGCTTACATTCATCGCTCCATTTCCATGCTACTCCAGTTTGTAGCAGAGCGTTCAGTGGGTGCAGAATTGTGGACAAATTCGGCAAAAATTTATGGTAGCAATTCACCAATCCGAGGAATGACCTCAGATGCGACACATTTTCAGGCGCTGGAGCCTTAACTACCGCTTCAATTTTGTCAGGGGACTTATGTAACCCCTCTTCATCAACCACGTGGCCACAATACGATATTTGTTTCTTAAAAAACTCGCACTTGGGGCGATTGGCTCGTAGCCCATGTTCTCTTCGTCTAGTGAGCACCTGCTCTAGGTTGGCAAGGTGTTCACTGTCGTTTTCACCTGTCACTAGGATGTTGTCCAAGTAACACTGTGCCCCCGGAATCCCTTGCAGGACTTGTTCCATCGCTCTTTGCCATATAGCCGGAGCTGATGCTACTCCGAATACCAATCGATTATACTGGTAAAGACCTTTGTGAATGTTTATCGTGAGATATTTCCTAGAGGATTCTTCAACCTCCATCTGCAAATATGCTTGCGCTAGGTCAATTTTTGTAAAACGTTTCCCTCCAGATAGTGAGGCAAAAATATCTTCTATCCTCGGAAGAGGATACTGTACTGTGTGAAGGACTGGGTTCACAGTCACCTTGAAGTCCCCAAAGATGCGAACCTTCCTTGGCTCCTCAGACTTATTGTTTAAAGTTTTCTGCATGACAGGAACGATGGGTGTCGCCCACTCGCTCCAGTCTACCTTAGATAACACGCCTAGATTCTCCAGCTCTGCCTCGACGGCTGGGCGAATTGCATACGGTACCGGTCTTGCTTTGAAAAACTTGGGAATTGCATTCTCTTCTATTTTTATCGAGGCGGTTACGCCTTTAAGAGTTCCCAGTCCTTGTTGAAATACCTCTTTAGCGTTAGCTAAGATTTTTGACAATCGTCCAGGTGTGATGTCGTCATCCTTTTTACCAGCCACAGTCAGTGCCTGAATGGAGTGCCAGTCTAAACTTATCTTTCTGATCCATTCACGTCCCAATAACGGTGGTCCACCATCTTGCAGTATGTACAGATACAATTTCTGTATTTCCTTGCCGTTGTATTCGACAGGCACCCTTATTTTCCCTCGGGTATACTTTCTGCCCCGTATATGTCTTCAAGACAATGGATGTGTCTTTCAAGGGTATGTGTGAGAATAGCCGCTCGTAGTCTCGTCGATTCATGACGGTCAGGGCTGATCCTGTATCCAATTCCATTTTGACTTGGGACCCTGCTATCGTGAGGGTGACCCAAATGGTTCGGTGATCCTCTTTTGCAATTACGTTGTGTATTTTGAGACAGCTTAGTCTCTTGGTCCCGGATTCACTATCGCTCTTCTGGTCTTCGGAACTACTGTCCGTCATCTTTTGTACTTTCCTGTACTTTTCCTTAGTAGTCTTTTTGTTGTCGTTAGTCTTCTTCCCGGACCTGCAAACTCGTGCAATGTGTCCCATCTTTCCGCATTGCCTGCATGTTTTGTCCTTGAACCAGCAGTCCTTCTGGTCATGGGTTGTTCTGCCACAGCGATAACATTTTTCAAATCCCCGTGTCATTTCATGGGTGCTGTATTCCTGTGGCTTTTGCTGTATTTCTGCAGCTCCCCTTGCTGCTGCTTCGTATGATACTGCCACGCTGAAAGCCTTATCTAGCGTCAGCTCTTTCTCTGAGAGTAACCTCTTCTGGGTTCCTTCACTCGGGAGTCCACAGACAAATTTGTCCCGTATGGTGTCTGCCAGTCCTGCTCCGAACTGGCAGTGCTTTGATAGCTTGCGTAGTTCCGTAAGGAAATCAGCATTGCTCTCATCTTTATGCTGATTTGTCTTGTGGAATTTAAATCTTTCTGCTATCAGCAGCGGTGTAGGATTTAGGTGTTCCTGTAGGGTATCAACAATTTCGTTAAAACTCTTCTCCATCGGTTTGACTGATCAGGTTCCTAAATAGGCCGTACGTTCTTGCGCCCATTAAGTTTAGTAGTACCGATGCCTTTTTCTCATCGGCTACTTCATTTGCCTTGCAATGTACTTCGACTCTTTCCACATACGTGGTCCAGTCTTCTATTTCATTATCGAAGGCAGTGATATTGCCAGTCTTCGGCATCTTGGAGATCTAAGATGGCACCTCCCGCGCTTTGCCTTCTTCCCCGATTGAACAAAATGGCGCCTCCCGCGCTTTGCCTTCTTCCCCGATTGAACAAAATGGTGTGGAGATGCCGGAGTTGGACTGGGGTGGACAAATGTCAGAAGTCACACAACAACAGGTTATAGTCCAACAGCTTTATTT
The DNA here is from genome assembly GCF_052327205.1 of Somniosus microcephalus. Classification (NCBI taxonomy): domain Eukaryota; kingdom Metazoa; phylum Chordata; class Chondrichthyes; order Squaliformes; family Somniosidae; genus Somniosus; species Somniosus microcephalus. The sequence goes on along the minus strand of NC_140992.1, from coordinate 89,623,783 downwards.
GAAATCACAAGCTTTCGGAGCGCTGCTCCTTCGTCAGGTGAAGTGGAGAAATGCATAAAGACACAGCTTATATAGTCAGAGAATAATGTCAGATGTTTACAGGTAATCTCTCCAACTGCCATTAATCACACCTCGGCAGAGAGATAATCACAGCAATCAAAGGTGTGAATGGTGTCCAAACAGGTCAGTCAGGAAAACATTACATCAAAGAACAATGAGGTGGGGTCACAAGGGGTCAAATATTGCAGATGCTGGGTTCTGTATGAAAAGCAAATAAACAGACAAAATTTTTTTTTGCTGGAAATCACAGGTCCGGCCACATCTGTGTAGAGAGAACAAGCCAATGTCGACTCGAGTCTGGATGACCCTGCGTCAGGTGGGGTTACATGTAGCGTGACATGAACCCAAGATCTCGGTTGAGGCTGTCCTCATGGGTGCGGAACTTGGCTATCAGTTTCTGCTCGACGATTTTGCGTTGTCGTGTGCCTCGAAGGCCGCCTTGGAGAATGCTTACCCAAAGATCGGAGGCTGAATGTCCTTGACTGCTGAAGTGTTCCCCGACTGGGAGGGAACACTCCTGCCTGGTGATTGTTGCGTGGTGTCCGTTCATCCGTTGTCGTAGTGTCTGCATGGTCTCGCCGATGTACCATGCTCCGGGGCATCCTTTCCTGCAACGTATGAGGTAGACAACGTTGGCCGAGTCACATGAGTATGTACCATGTACCTGGTGGGTGGTGTCCTCACATGTGATGATGGTATCTGTGTTGATGATCTGGCATGTCTTGCAGAGGTTGCTGTGGCAGGGTTGTGTGGTGTCGTGGTCGCTGTTCTCCTGAAAGCTGGGTAATTTGCTGCAAACTATGGTCTGTTTCAGGTTAGGCGGCTGTTTGAAAGCGAGTAGTGGAAGCGTGGGGATGGCCTTAGCGAGGTGTTCGTCGTCATCGATGACATGTTGAAGGCTGCGAAGAACATGGCGTAGTTTCTCCGCTCCGGGGAAGTACTGGACGACGAAGGGTACTCTGTTGGTTGTGACCCGTGTTTGTCTTCTGAGGAGGTCTATGCGATTTTTCGCTGTGGCCCGTCGGAACTGTCGATCGACGAGTCGAGTGTCATATCCCGTTCTTACGAGGGCGTCTTTCAGTGTCTGTAGGTGTCCATCGCGTTCCTCCTCGTCTGAGCAGATCCTGTGTATTCGCAGGGCTTGTCCATAGGGGATGGCTTCTTTAACGTGGTTAGGGTGGAAGCTGGAGAAGCGAAGCATCGTGAGGTTGTCCGTGGGCTTGCGGTAGAGTGAAGTGCTGAGATGTCCGTCTTTGATGGAGATTCGTGTGTCCAAGAATGAAACCGATTCTGAGGAGTAGTCCATGGTGAGTTTGATGGTGGGATGGAACTTGTTGATGTTATCGTGTAGTCTTTTCAGTGATTCTTCGCCGTGGGTCCATAGGAAGAAAATGTCGTCGATGTATCTGGTGTATAACGTTGGTTGGAGATCCTGTGCAGCAAAGAAGTCTTGCTCGAACTTGTGCATGAAGACGTTTGCGTATTGGGGTGCGAATTTTGTCCCCATGGCTGTTCCGTGGTAAAGAAGAGGGTAAAGAACTGGTTGTCGAAGGTGAAGACATTGTGGTCAAGGATGAAGCGGATGAGTTGTAGGATGGCGTCTGGAGATTGGCTGTTGTTGGTGCTGAGTACTGAGGCTGTCGCAGCGATGCCATCATCGTGGGGGATACTGGTGTAGAGTGCCGAGACGTCCATCGTGGCGAGGAGTGTTCCTGGTTCAACTGGTCCGTGGGTGCTGAGTTTCTGTAAGAAGTCTGTAGTGTCACGACAGAAGCTGGGGGTTCCCTGTACAATGGGTTTCAGGATGCCCTCGACATATCCAGAGAGGTTCTCACACAGGGTTCCGTTGCCTGATACGATAGGACGTCCGGGTGTGTTGGCTTTGTGTATCTTTGGGAGGCAGTAGAAGTCTCCCACGCGGGGAGTACGTGGGATGAGAGCATGTAGGATGCTTTGAAGGTCTGGATCGAAGGTCTTGATCAGTCTGTTGAGTTGGCGGGTGTGTTCTTTGGTCAGATCTGCGGGTAACTGTCTGTAGTGTTCCTGGTTGTCCAGTTGTCGATATACTTCTTTGCAATAGTCCGTTCTGTTCTGTATGACGATGGCACCTCCTTTGTCTGCTGGTTTGATGACGATGTTGCGGTTGGTCTTGAGAGTGTGGATGGCGTTGCGTTGTGCTCGGGTGACATTCTGGACTGTCTTGTGAGTGCTGCTGATGAATCTGGCTTTGATGCATCTCCTGACAGCTTGACTCGAGTCGACATTGGCTTGTTCTCTCTACACAGATGCGGCCGGACCTGCTGTGATTTCCAGCAAAAAAAAATTTGTCTGTTTATTTGTTTTTCATACAGACCCCAGCATCTGCAATATTTGACCCCTTGTGACCCCACCTCATTGTTCTTTGATGTTATGTTTTCCTGACTGACCTGTTTGGACACCATTCACACCTTTGATTGCTGTGATTATCTCTCTGCCGAGGTGTGATTAATGGCAGTTGGAGAGGTTACCTGTAAACATCTGACATTATTCTCTGACTATATAAGCTGTGTCTTTATGCATTTCTCCACTTCACCTGACAAAGGAGCAGCGCTCCGAAAGCTTGTGATTTCAAATAAAGCTGTTGGACTATAACCTGGTGTTGTGTGACTTCGAACAAAATGGCGCCTCCCGCGCTTTTCCTTCTTCCCCGGTGGATTAAGATGGCGCCTCCCGCGCTTTCTGTCTTTTCCGCTGCTGCCAACGCTGTTGCTGGCATTTTTATGCCTTGATGGCGACACCCTATGGTCTTCGCGCGCTTCCCCCCCCCGCGCTGCTGCCAACGCCACACTCCGCGGTCCCCGTGGCTTTCTGTGCTTCTAATTTCTTTTTCTTTTATTTTAATTACTGTTCCCGTCATCAGAGCAGACCCTATGGGACACTTTCCTCCCTCTTCTCGGGTCTGTACGCTGCCCGGCTTCATAGCACCGGCCGCGCCCTGTGTGCTCCACCCTCTCTCTCTCTCTCTCCTCTTCCCGACAACGCTGCTCGGCCCCGTTGAAAAGCCACCCGATCGAGCTCTAGCCCGCTGCAGCCCAGGAAGGATCAGTGTACTACCTGCCACCAGCCCAATTAGCTGGAACACCATAGACTGGAGAACCAAGCCCAGCTCTCGACAGCCTCTCCTGCAAATCTTCGAATTCGATGAATCAGAGGGCGGTTGCCCACGGTCGACGCCCGTTTCTTCTGTTTGTTTTTTCTTTTTGGATTTCTTCCTTCTGGCTTCGACCTCTAATAACTTCGCTTCAGGGATGGATCCCCGTGAGGTGGTGCAGAACTGTAGGTAAGTTCGGATCTGTTCATCGCCAATGTAATGTCCATGTGTAATTGAGACACGGACTGCAGAAGTTGGTTATAACAGGTGTTTACTGAATGGAGACAAAACTGGAACTACTATACAAAGTTACTACACAGGCTTATATACAGGGGTGGTCACTGTTGTATCCGTGTGTTAATAGAGACACTGAAGACAGGAGTTGGTTTCACAGGTGTTTACTGAACAAAGTCTGGAGGGGAACTAACTGATACAACACAATATACAGGCTTATATAGCCCGAGTGGCCATTACCGGCATTACAGTACACAGGGGGCTCTTAAAGGCACACTACAATTACTACTGGTACTGCAGTATACAGGGGCTGCAGAATATAGTTCCTTCTTCAAGGTACATACACTACAGATGGGATGTGGGCGTCGCTGGCTAGGCCTGCATTTAGTGCCCATCCCTAATTGCCCTTGAGAAGATGGTGGTGAGCCGCCGCCTTGAACCGCTGCAGTCCATATGGTGTAGGTACACCCACAATGCTGTTAGGAAGGGAGTTCCAGGATTTTGGCCCAGCAACAGTGAAGGAATGGCGATACAGGTCCAAGTCAGGATGGTGTGTGGCTTGGAGGGGAACTTGTAGGTGGTGATGTTTCCATGAGTCTGCTGCCCTTGTCCTTCTAAGTGGTAGAGGTCGCGGGTTTGGAAGGTGCTGTTGAAGGAGCTTTGGCGAGTTGCTGCAGTGCATCTTGTAGATGGTACGCACTGCAGCCACAGTGCGCCAGTGGTGGAGGGAGTGAATGTTGAAGGTGGTGGATGGAGTGCCAATCAAGCGGGCTGCTTTATCCTGAATGGTGTCGAGCTTCTTGAGTGTTGTTGGAGCTGCACTCATCCAGGCAAGTGGAGAGTATTCCATCACACTCCTGACTTGTGCCTTGTAGATGGTGGAAAGGCTTTGGGGAGTCAGGAGGTGAGACACTCGCCGCAGAATTCCCAGCCTCTGACAATTTTAATACTCCACCCTAGTGAAACTTATAACAAGCCTGTTACAATTTTGAACAAACAGATGTAAAAGAGCAGTATTTCTTAATTGACATGGATGACAGGATTGATACCATCAACAATCTGCCAATTAAAATAATTTTGCACTTTTTTTTTAAGAAACCATTTCCCCTCCCCGAAGACTAAAGCTCGTACCACTGTTACCATTTTCAGTGTGCGTGGGCTAATCAGATTGCAGCTGTATGTCGCCGCTCACCACTTTAACAGTTGTGGTCAGCTCACTGTCCCCTCACCTTAAATGTAAAGCTTTAAATCCCAACATGATTAACTGAAGAAGATTACTTTTTTTGGAAAGGAAAATAACCTTAAAAGTAAAACTTCTATTATGATTGCCCCAGACTATGAACCAGTGTAGCCAACCTCCTCTTGCCCCACTACCGATGCTCTATGCTGGGTGCTGGAGATACCTAAAAATAGCCTGGAGGTGACTTTTCCCTTCTTCACCTTGTCCTCTTGTCCTGCCTGTTGAGAAGCTGATGACCTCCGTTCAGTACTTCACACAATGATGCAGCTGAGGTCAGGAATTTGGGAAATTGTGACCTATTGAGTAGACTAGGCCTATATTCTCTGGAGTTTAGAATAATGAGAGGTGATATTAAAACATACAAAATTCTTACAGGGCTTGACAGGGTAGATGTAGGGCGTATGTTTCCCCTGGCTGGGGAGTCTAGAACCAGGGGTCACAGTCTCCGAATAAGGGGTCAGTCATTTAGGACTGAGATGAGGAGAAATGTCTTCACTCAGAGGGTGGTGAATCTTTGGAATTCTCTACACCAGAGGGCTGTGGAGGCTCAGTCATTGAGTATATTCAAGACAGCGATCGATAGATTTTTTGATATTAAGGAAATCGAGGGATATGGGGATAGTGCAGGAAAGTCAAGTTGAGGTAGAAGATCAGCCATGATCTCATTGAATGGCGGAGCAGGCTCGAAGGGCTGAATGGCCTACTCCTGCTCCTATTTCTTATGTTCTTATCCCCCTTGTCTGTTACACTGTTTGTTGGTACTCTTTAAATAGGAAATAATCTTTACTGAAAATTGCTTTAGTTGGATTCTCATTACATTAATACTGTGCATTTTTGTTCTGTGACCCAATTATTATTCCTTTATTTATGGGTATTCAGTTTGTGTGATAAATGGATGTCATTTGCGTAAAATATCAGGTGTTAACATACTTATACAGTGTTGGATTTCATATTCCTCAGATGCCATATATTTCAGAATCAAATTAGTGACTGTTTAATTAACATTTTTACTTTGGTCTAAATTTAATATGTAGCTTAAATCTTTTACTTCTGTAATCAGGCACAGTAATGTTATTCTGCAACATGGTCAGAAACAGTTTATGTAAAAGGAGCCTAAGTGTGATATTGTGACTGTGCCTGATACATACCCACCTGGGGCCCAACTTTCCAGAGAGACTTTAATACTAGCACCAAAGGGAAATGGTCAGTTTAATGAAAAACATTACAAATTAGTTCTATCTTGAATGCTTAATTCTCCCCTAAATCAAAATCATTGAACTAAAGTCACAACATTGCCTTAAGGTTGCCTTCCTTGATTGGATGAGTTTTCTGTTGGAACAGTTGGAAGAAAATGTCACGTGTTAATTTCTCAGGAATTAGAAACATATGTCAAGGCTTCCTCAAATATAGCCCAGGACCACATGCCAAGAAGGTCCCCAGGTTTAGTCTGGGCTGAAGTAGCTGATCTGAGCCAAGGTGGTAGTAGGGGTACTACACGTAAACCTATGTTAGGGTGGGGAGATTGGCAAGATTTGCCAAACCTGATTGGTATCTAGTAATCCTTGCCAGAAGAGCATGTGCTTGGACATCAGAGGATGATAGGAATAGGATCAGCCATAATACTGCTCATAGTGTAATAGCCTACTGACATTCAACGTCTAGGCACACACATGAACAATGGGCACTTGGGTGCGGTACCCATGGACCTGTACCCTGCATGTCTCATTTGCTCTAGTTAACTTGCGCTTCCTGATGGCTGATCAGAATTTCGTGGAGAAGTTTGGCTTGACATTCCTGTGATCCTGGTTTGAGAGGAGAATGTGTAATGACACTGCTTGCAACAGAATCTGGGGTGGGGAGAATGAAGAGAATAGAAAATAAATGTTCCCATGCACACCTGTCATTAAAAAAAAAAGAAGCACTTAATGTTTCCAAAGAGAAGTAGCTGGAATAGTAAGTGTCTGGTCCTCAGGCAGCAGGTCAAGCCTGAATACTGTCAGACCCTCTAATTTGCTTTGATTGACAGCTTCTCATTGCCTGGTCCCCCTCCCCCACCTTCTCCCCGGTGTTTTGGATGTTGCCTCTAGTGTTTGAGGAAATGGAATGAAAAATTGATCCAGGTCACAAAGCAGTTTTGATGCCCCAAGAGAATACTGCACCATGTTGGCTGGAGGAGGATAGGTGACTGTGATTGGCACCGCGTGGGATATAAGCAAGGGCAGGCTGAAAGAAAAAGTTTTCCGATGTAACTACAGTAATGAGCCCAGGTGCAGCACCAGATAACTCTCTTGAGAAGCCATTCAGGAAATTTGGTTAAAGTCTTCAAACAACAGCTGTGCCAGTAACAGCATTGGCAATGTCATGTCTGTGGGTGTCGGGGAAATGGAAACTTACTTCCCACACTACATGTATTTTGGGCAGGCAGGTGTTCAACATCCTGCCTAGTATGCTATAGGTGAAATAAAGCTACAAGTACAGGATAAATTGTCTACATTAAACATTTGTAGCCAAAAGATTTAGTGGTAGGACAGTGCACAAGACCATTCTTTGCAGTGATTTAGAGCAAACATACATTCCACAGTCATGCTACTAGTGTTGTACCATCCATAATCTCATCAAGAATAATTAGATCAAATTTGGTGAAGACATTGCATCTGAAAGCTTAAACAATTAAAATCCATTTATAACATGAAGCAAACATGGCTAAAAATAGGTGCAATTCTTATGTTAAATACAATGTAAATAGTGGGGACAGGAATAGATGCTTGTAGGAGTTTAATGCTTTTCCAGTGTTTACTGTATGCTCTGACTCATGGGACTTGGAGCCTGGTTCCAGTTGGCCTGCTGATGGTTTTAGATATGTTTGTCCGAGCCTGAATTTTGGAGGTAGTTGTTCATTTCACAGTTCTCTGCTTGCTTCAGATCAGGAGTTCCCTATATCCTTCCGTTTGCAATTGTTATCTGTTTTTAATGTGTCAAAATAACATACTTTCTATTTTTACCACTTTTTAAGTTTCTAATTTAGTCACAGCTAACGCATCAGCTTGGTTCAATGGGCAGCACCCTCGCTTCGGAGTCTGAAGGTCGTGGGTTCTAGCCCAACTACAGATTTGAGTGTATAACCTAGGCAGACACTTCAGTGCAGTACTGAGGGATAGCTGCATTGTCAGAGGTGCTGTTCTTTTGGACGAGACGTTAACCTCGGGTCCTGTGTGCCTGCTCCAAAAGATGCCATGGCACTAGTTGAAGAATGGGAAGCTCTGGATAACATTCCTCACTCAATCAATACCACCCAAAACAGGTTATCTGGTCTTTCATTTGCTACTTGCTGTTTGTGAGACCTTGCTGTGTGCAATTTGTCTGCCACATTTGCTCACATAACAACAGTGACTACACTTCAAAAGTAATTCCTTCCTTGTAAAGCATTTTGAGCACACCAAGCACATGTTAAAGTACTATATATATATATATATATATATATAAAATGCAAATGTATTGATTCTTTCTGGCATGTGACAAACTTAGCTACAAATCAAACTTTGGAAGGAAACCATTTTCTTCCTGCTTTTGTCTTTTTCTTTTTCTGAAGGCTGATTTTATTTTTATTTCTGGGTTTCCAAGTGACTGCTTTCCATGTGAGTCTAAAGGTCAAGTGTCTGCAGGCTAGTTTACAACAGAGGCCATTGTAGCTGGTCTAATCCTATCCTCACCTCACATTCATTCGCACACATGCACTTTCCAGCAGATAACTATCAGGAGAGGAAAATCTGCCTGAATTAGCCCCTCTGTCGTGCAGGGGCACTGAGACTAACTGTCGCACCGCAGTTGCTGTCCTTGATCGTATTAGCTAACTAGACCGGCGAAAATGAATTTTTAACCAAACAAGCCTGTAATAAAACCTTTTCTTGCATTGGGGGGTGGGTGGTGAGGTGGCAAAAACAAGTGAAACAAAACCAGTTGAACCATTACAAAAGCAAAGCATCATGTAGCACACTCATTCTTTGTACAATAAACAGATACTTTATTCTCAGCCTGAAATATTGGTAGAGTGAGATAGCAAGTACAGGTAAGGTGTGCCTCTTTCTTATTTCCTCTTTTGGCTCTCTCGGTGGGAAAATTGCAGGCTGAACAAACACGGAGGACTGGTGGAGGCCCAGGAGCAATTTAATTGTCCGTAGAATTGGTGGGGGAATGTTGTCCAGAGCCACAAAATACAAACAGCCCTACAAAAATGAAATCCCTTTTATAATAGAAAATATTATTGGATTCCTTTCTAATTATGTAGTGACTTAACTGGTTTAATGAAAGGGCATTGCCCTCCACATGGTGTGCCCTAGTAAATGAATGCAATATACTAACGTTATTGGTAATGTCCCAGTATGACCAGTACTCCAATCTCTAGTAAAATTTAGCAAATTGTTCACCAGAATGTGTGTTTGTACTGCATTTTCAGTATCTGTGCTTCTGATCAGGAGTTGCTGAGTGGAGTTCTCAGGGGGAAACACGAGGGAGAGTTGTTCCTAAGCTTCTCTCTTGCACTTCCCAGTGGCCAGTTTCACAATGGTATTGACAAAAGGCTGGGATGAGAATTGAGGTTGGCTGGGTGACATGGAAAGATCGAGAAAAGCTTGGAGGGTGGGGAGACTCCTTGAAGAGCGATTGTAATTCTTTCTATATAAAATTAAAAATCCCTTATCTTCCAAATGATTAAAAATTTAATTTAAAAGAAAACACTTTATAGAATCTGCTGCTATAGTTTGCATAGTGGCCATTTGCATCTGGGAACAGTATGAATGGTGAGTTTTGTTTGAGTGCAGGAACTGCAAATACACAAAGATGATACAGAAAAAAGTTGTTGATATCTGGCAAAGATGAAAGGGATTTTGAATTTAATTATTGTTCTTGTACTTTCTGAGGTAACAGTTGTGTAAATACGCCAGAATGACTGTTCAGTTACAATGTCACCAAGAGAAATGTATTGTGATTTTGCCACAAAAAAGTGGCAGCCTTTCAGCAAACAAATGTGGTTGCATCCAGCTGAGTGCAAGTGCCACACGTTTGTTTACATGTTTTTTATTTGATACTTCCTCTCTGCGGAGTAAGCTGGTTCCAAGGTCAATTTTCCATGACAGAGAGCACTGTATTGTTCTCATAGGCTCCAAACTACATCACTTAGCAGAAGGAATATTGATTTAATCGTAATTTAATTGCTGAAATGGCGACAATTCAAAAGTAGATTAAGTGAAAAGGTTATCTTACCATTAACTTTACAAAAGAATTACCAATGCATCTGATTCAGCATGTGAATGAACTGTAATATAATTTTAATCAAAGGCAAAAAGCACAATGAAGCAATGATTAGTCCAATATATACTGCTTCAATTAATGTTAAATGGTGCATAACACAATCCAAATGAGTGAGGTGACTGGTCAAGATGGATTTTTGCAGAGAATTTAATTATTTGCATAAAATGGAAGTTAGTACAAGGACACCGATATCATGGAGGATCTGTCTTTTATCCAAAGCAAATGTGTAACTTTCAGTTGTCCATTCATTAAACACAAAGAATCAATATATATTCCTTTGTTATCATAAATGGGGCTTGTTTATGATGCTTATGTACAGGGAACAGTGCTGTATACGAGGCAGTGACATTGAAGCATAATTGAATCCTACAATTTGAAAGTTCTTGTTTGGGTAATTAGAGATAAGAGTATCTATTTGGCAGAAATTTTCTGATTATTAATCACAGTAATCAAATTTCTGTGCATAGACATACCAAATGTCAGCTTTATATAAGGAAATGGTTGTTAATACAACAGTGATTCTGATTCAAACTTCTGTTGTAATCTGACAACTTTTACAATCCTTTTATTTGCCCCATTCCCCCATCCTGACTGTTCACCTGAACACATACATTGGATTGCGGTTGAAAGGACAGATAGGTCATGTGAAGATATCTAACTGATGAGGTTTTAAAATTTAAAATAAAATTCTCCCTCCTGTGCACATCAATTTGCAAAAGATAGTTCATCTCGTTCAATGCTGCTAAAGATCTGAGTTGAACGTTCTGGCCTGGGAAGGTTCAATGTGAATGGTAGCCATGGCTGAAAATCCTATCCTGGTTCCATGGTGTAACATGGTATGCTTTAGATCACAGTTGGATTTCATTATATCCACAAATTCCTCCACAAAATACTGTAGGGGACGGACAGACCAGACCACATAGTGTAATCTAAAAAGCACTATCATTCTATCCCAATGATGTAATTAAGGGTGAGAGAAAATGTATAGCCTCGAGAGAATTTAGAAATCCAATTTAGTTGCATTTATCCAGTGTTTAGCTAAGCCATTTAACCAGGAAATGCAACATTTTCAATTTCATGGTCTGTGCTGAGTTAGCTGATCTCAGGCTAGCAATAAGAGTGCCATAATTGGCTTGAATTATGGATGGAGAAAGTATGAGTCAGGGTCGCCATTTCTTGGAAGTGTAATATATAGACATTAGGTGAGAATCGGATTGGAATTGGCTGTGATACCTTCCATGGTCAAGTTGCTTACTTTTCTGTTAACTTGGCTGTTAAGGCTCACACACAAATAATGGGCAATTGGATGAGGTACATGGGAGTTATTGTTGCCTATGGAATCACATCACAATAAGGGGTAAAGACCTTCAGGAGATGAGGGGTGTGAACTGGTGAGGAAGAGAGTGGGGAAAAAACTAAATTTAACAACAATGGTAACAACTTGCATTTATATAGTGCCTTTAATGTAAGGAAAAAAGCATCCCATGGTGCTTCACAGAAGCGTAAGAAAAAAATAGATGCTGAGACGAAGAAGGAGATAAGGAGGGGTGACCAAAAGCTTGGTCAAAGAGGTGGGTTTTAAGGAGGGTTTTAAAGAAGGAGATGGCGAGGTGGAGATGTTAAACTTAGGTGGCTGAAGGCATGACCACCAATGGTGAGGTGAAGGTGGGGATGCAGAAGAGGCCAGAGTCCAAGGAATGCAGAGTTCTGAGGTTGGAGGAGGTTCCAGAAATAGGGACAGCAAGGCCACAAAGAGCTTTGAAAGCAAGAATGAAAACTTTGAATTTGAGTCATTGGGGATCAGGAGACCAGGTAGGTCAGAAAGGACAGAGGTGATGGGTGAGCGGGATAGATAAAAGGCAGCAGAGTTTTGGATGAGCTGAAGTTTATTGAGGGTGACGAATGCAAGGCCGGCCAGGAGAGCATCGGAATAGCCCAGTCTGCTGGTGAAAAGACATGGATGAGGGTTTCAACAACAGATGGGCTAAGGCACAGACAGATGCAGGTGGCAGTCTTTGTGATAGAGAGGATATTGGGTTAGAAAGTCAATTCGCGATGGAATAGGACACCAAGGTTGCTTACAGTTTGGTTCAGTTTGAGACAGTGGCCAGGGAGGAGACAGAATTGATGTCAAGGGTACAGAGTTTGTGGTGGGGCAGAAGGCTATGGCTTCAGTCATCCCAATTTTTAATTGGAGGAAATTGTGGCTCATTCAAGATTAGATGTCGGAAAAGTAGTTTGACAACACAGCGGCAGTGGAGGGGTTGTGGGAGGTGGTGGAACAGTAGAGCTGGGTGTTGTCCGCATACATGTGGAAGCTGACCCTATGCCTGCTCAAGATGTTAGCCACGAGGTCGCAAGTAGATGAGGAAGAGGAGAAAGCCAGGAATAAATCCTTGGGGACTCTGAAGGTAAGGGTGTAGAGGTGGGAAACTATGGCTGGAGATGCTCTGGCTACATCATCAGGATATGTATAAGTGGATACAAGCGAGAACAGTCCAAAAAAGCTGGACAACGGAGGAGAGTCATTAGAGGAGGTGCAGTCGACTGGGTCAAAGGCTGCAGAGAGGTCAAGGAAGAATAATTTACTGTGCTCACAGTCACAGAGAATGTCATTTTTGATTTTAGTTAAGGCTGTTTCAGGGGTGGAATGCTGATTGGAGAGGTTCAAACATGGAGTTGCGGGAAAGATGGGCACGGATTTGGGAGGCGACATGTTCAAGGACATTGAAGAGGAAAGGGAGATTTGTTCTGGGAGTGGTAGGAGGGGCCAAGGGTGGGCTCTTTAAGAAGTGAAGTGATGATGGCGGCTTTGAAAGAAAGCGGACAATACACGAGGAGAGGGAACCATTTACAGTGTCACCTAGCATGGTGTCAGGAAGAGAAGTTGAGTGGTCATCAGTTTAGTGGGAATGGGTTAAAGAGACTAGGTGGCAGCTCTCATTCCTTTAAGACATTCCTTTTGGCACTACTTGATCTACTTTCATTTAGTTTGAAGTGTAGAAATTATAATATGCGTGTAATTAGAAAGACTCATCCATGAAAGAGTGTGGTGCAATTCCTGGCTCTAATACTAAACTAGGGTTTTTTGGCTGCTTGCAGGACAAGTAACAAAACTCTCCACTTTTTCTCTGGAATGTTTTTTGTTAGTGTTGAACATTGCCTGTGATAAATAATAGTGGTTTAGTAGAAAATTAACCTTTCCTACTTCACAAAGATAAGTTACACATGAGGGAGCCCATTTGATCTCCATAGAAACCTCCAATTTCCCCTCCATCACAGGAACATACAATTCCGTGTCACTTGCCAAAGCTGACCTTTCATATTTGCTTTGCTTTTTTCAGCTTTATTGGTTGCTAAGTACTGTGGCGGTCACTTGCCAAATATAGCTTTTGATTGTACAGGTAATGTGAGAGATACATCCAGTTATATTATATCATGGTGCTGTCCACATTATCTCTCTCCTCAGTGTTGGGTCTTTTGAAAGGTAAATTTATTGGTTAATCAAAAGCCATCTGAAGGCTTGCAAAGTCACTGCCTGATACAGTCATCTTCTAAAACTTCACCTAGCTTCCTTAGGCTACTGAATTGGACATTTTTAAAAGTCTTTTGGTGTCCTTGCAAGGAAGCAAGAATCTGATGGTAACCTTGTAACATGAATTTATACCTACCTTGGCTCAGCGGTAGCACACTTGCTCTGAGTCAGAAGGTTGTGGATTCAAACCCCACTCCAGAGACTAGTGCATAATCTGGGCTGACACTTAAGTGCAGTTATTGAGGGTATGCTGCACTGTTGAATGTGTCATCTTTTGGATGAGACATTAATAAACCAAGGTCCCATCTGCCTTTTCAGGTGGATGTAAAAGATCCCTGGCACTATTTGAAAAACAGCAGGTGAGTTCTCCCGATGTACTAGCTAAGAATTATCCCTCAATCAACATAACTAAAAACAAATTATCTGGTTATTTATCTCTTGCTGTTTGTGGGACCTTGCTGTGCATAAATTGGCTGCCACATTTCCCTACATTACAACAGTGACTGCACTTCAAAAGTACATAATTGGTTGTGAAGCACTTTGAGACATTCTGATGTTGTGAAAGGCACTCTAAATGCAAGTTCCGTCTTTTGTTCTTTTTGAGTTTCCAGGAACCTCTGTACCAGTCTATTGGATAGATGTATCACAAGATCCTCTCCCTGCTGTTAGCCCTGCTAACATTCAAGCACTTCCATTTATAAAACTTCCTGGAATTAGTGGTGCTCATGTAGATGGTCTGCAGTATGCAATAAGAACATAAGACGTAGGAGCAGGAGTTAATCACTTGGCCCCTCGAGCCTGCTCCGCCATTCAATAAGATCATGGCTGATCGGATCTTGGCCTCAACTCCACTTCCCTGCCTGCTCCCCATAACCCTGGACTCCCTTATCATTCAAAAATCTGTCTATCTCCACCTTAAATATATTCAATGACCCAGCCTCCTCAGCTTGCTGGGGAAGAGAATTCCAAAGATTCACGACCCTCTGAGAGAAGAAATTCCTCCTCATTTCTGATTTAAAAGGGTGCCCCCTTATTCTGAAATGATGTCCCCTAGTTCTAGATTCCCCCACAAGGGGAAACATCCTCTCTGCATCTACCCTGTCAAACCCCGCCAAGCTTATTCTAAATTTCAACATCTATACTTGTCGTACTCAGGTGCACAGTCATCTGCTCCAATAGATAGTTTTCATTATATTCCTTCATGTATAATTGATCATCGGTGTGTTGATCAGCTGTGAAGCTCTGGAAATGGACAGGAGAAGGAGAATGCCTTGTTTATAGCTTACCTTCATGAGAAGGGAAAAATTGACCAGGGTGCCTCACTACTGATTGGTACCAGTGAACCCTCTGAAAGGTATGTTTGTCTGAAAGTCAGGTGAGGACTGGGTTGGGTTCAGCTGTGATTCCCCCCACATGATCAAATAGGTTGCTAGCATTCACTGTTGTGGCTCATGCATGAGCCAAGCCCTTGAGTGAGGAATTGGAAAGCAGGTGAGGGCCTCATTGAAATGCAGAAGTTGGGGTCTGACGATGTAATTTGGACCCCAGCACTATTTTAATTTGCAGTCGCGATTTCGGCACCTAAAGCAGACCTTGCCAGTAAGTACAAGCGCCAAGAAGTAGCAGGCCCAAAAGAGGGCTGAAAGGGTAAGTTCATTAAAAGGTTTCCTTGTGGCCCGGAGGAGCCGAAGTGCTCCTTTGGGTCCCATAAGATAAATTAGGGCCTCCCTTGCTCTTGCCCAAGCTTCCTTTCTGCCTCGCAATCTCCTCCCTCGATTTACCTTTGCCAGGGACTGGTGGTAATCTTCTTCTATGCTTGCCCACTTTCGCTACTCCAAGTTCAGGTGGGAGTCAGGTCTCACTTATTTAAATGAGGTCCGGGAGTTAAAATGACCTGGGTGTCACATCAGCGAGCCAGGGCAAGCCAGACCCTTGTCCCCATGTTCACCTCTATCCCCCAGTTAAAATCGGGGATATAAGCTTTCCAGATGATTTAAAAAAATTTAAACGCCAACGAAGCAAAGGGTTTCAATTCATCTTTCAAACTCTGTTCTATTGCAAAGTCAGCAATAAGTGAGAGTTGGAACGTGGGGAAGGTTGACATTTCCCGTATTTGTATTGATATTAATCTTTTGCTAAAATTAAGAGAAATTTCACCCCTTGCGATTTCAAGCATCAATGATTAAGCAAAATAGTAACAGCTGGAGAGTTGGGGGTGGAAGAGCAACAGAAAGCAGTTTGGAAAGTCACGGGGAAAAATTCGGTATCGCCGCATTTGGGGCGCCATTATTGGCGGTGCGCAAAGTTTAGCGCCTGGCGCTAATTATCGCCTCCGACAGCAAACTTGGCTTTTATCGCCCCTGGAGGTGATTGGAGCGCTAAATCAGGCACTTCACACCTGTCTTAAGGCGCAAAGGCCGAGGAGCGAGGCGCTACCTCAGAGCGCTGGCGAAGCAAGGAAGGGCAAATCAAAATAAACATGCAAAGTGCTGCTCAGTACTCAAAACTCCTTCACACAGCATTGAATCTCTCCAAAAGTCAGTCGCTCTCTCTCTCTCTCTCTCTCTCTCAGAATGCATGGTACAAAAAAAGGCAGGAAGCGGTCGCTTTTAAATAGCGCTCCCCTAGTCCCTTTCTGACAGCATAACGCTCCCCTCAACCTGTCGTTGCAAGCAGTAAGGCAGGGGGCGCCACTCAATATCCGGTCTGGGCGCTAACGGGTCATTGCGCACTCGACTGACGTCACAATCTGCCAGCGCAGGAGATCATGGCGGTAGTGTTTAGCGCCGCCACAAAATGTCTAGTTAATTTCGCGAGCGGCACAAACATCGTCGCGCCCTGCCTCTAGTTGCTTTGCGCCCCAATTGGCGCCCTCTTAACGCGCTAATGGGAGGCACAAACAACTGAATTTTTCCCCCACAGAATTATACATTGTTAGTCTTGTAGATTCATTTGGCCTTTTTTTGTTTTCATAATCCATTCCTTGGGAACACCCCCAAATTTTAATTATTCAAATCAATGAAACATTTATTTAAGTAATTAAGTGGTCATAAAACATTGGGAAACTGGAGACAAGAATCAGAATGTGTCATATGGCCATGGAATGCGTCAATACACTTATGTGTTATGTGACTGGACTGGCATTTCTATCTTGGAAGAGTGGAAATACTGAGCTGTCGCTGGGTTACTAAGAAAATTAAGTTATTCTCTTGCAGGGGGTTGAGGGGCAGTGTGCAGATACTGCAAAACCACAGGCCTGTGGGAGACTTTACAATAAGGGTACATTTTCCTTTTTATTGTAGTTGCTTTTTAAAAAAAAAAACAAGAATTAACACTCCCACACAAAGCATAGAGGAGAATGGCAGTGACGTAGACAATCATTTTAAACTAATTCCTTATTTGTAACTTGGAAAGTGAAGGAGATGGGCTTCAGTTTCACAATCAAATAATTGCATCAATTTATTAGTCCATTTTCACTTTCTTCCTAAGAATGTAAAATAACTTTGTGCTGCCAATTAACACAGCAACACCAATCTGTTTTTTTTGGTTGGGGCCATATAGAAAGACTGGACAAGCCCCGATTTTAACTCTGGGCATGTTTGGAGCAGGTGGGGTGGGGGAAACTCCCCTGTGGAGAATTGAGCTCAAATCCTGGCCTATTTTAACTCTCGGGCCTCAATTGAATAGTTCTGAACTGACGACCAGGCCGGTGGGCGGAAGTGGGACATCGCTGGGGACCTGTGGGAATGGGCTCTGGAATAAGGTGGAGGGAGGGTGTGTTTCCAAATAGATGTTGTTGCTTTGGGAGGGAGAGGGAAGGCTAGAACCGGGGAGGCTGAGATTTCTTGTGTGGCCCAGAGGAACACTCCTGCTCCTCCTAGCCCACAGGGAATCCTCACATAAATTATAACAGAATCCTTAATTTGGCTTCTTCTGACCACTCTGCTGGTCCCTGCGAAGCTGTGCTGGTGGCTTTGGAGCCTTGTGGAACTCCTGATATTTCTTCTTAAAATCATGTAGTGGTGCCGATTACATCATCGGGCCGTGACTTTTGAATGTTAATTAGGGCCCTGCCTGCCTGGGGTGGGCTGCCTTACCAAACAATATTTTTGCTGAGTTAAAATATTGGCGGGCAGGAACTCATTGGGAAAGTAGAGCAAACCCCCTGACTACCCACCCATCCCAGTTGCATTGAGTCGAAGCTGGGGCTTGGGTTCCTGAAGATCACAGTGCAAGGTTCAGAGGTATATGTGAGTTTTGGTACTTTGGATAGAAAGTATCTCCTCTCTATAGAAACTAGTGGGCCTGCAGCAGTCACAAATCGTCTTTGATGATTTTCCCTGATTTCGATTACACCTACAGGAAAGGCACTTATTGTTCTGACTGATTTTCAAACCGAGAATTAACCTGAAACTACTGGTTTCATTTTAAGGTTATGATTCTCTTTGTGGGCGTGACACTATAAAACTAGGTAATCTTTGATTAGTGTGAAGTGACAATCTGGTAACCATCTTTTGAGCACTTTGAATGATGACGTATCAGGTGTGTCTGGTTTGCATGCCCCTGCAATATCTGTTGAGATGTGGGATTGAGGGTTTTAGAGCTATGCACCACTGCACAATATTTTTTCAGGGGAGGTCAGGGAACAAAATTAGTGCTCCCTAAAGTAGAGGATCGACAATCAATGTGGGCAGGAAGTTCATGATAAAAAATATAATGGATGAAGCGGGTTTGATGGGTGCAACAGCCTATTCTTGCTCTAGATTTTTTAATATATACATACAGCCACTTTTGAGTTTTCTAGAGGTAGAACAGATAACTGCCTCAAGTTTTAATTCCGAACTTTCTAAATATGACCACACTGACTGCTAGTTTAAAGCACTTGGGGGTGAAGATTTAAAAATGCGCTTGGCAAAAAAAAACACACTTAACTAGGTCATTTTCAAATTCACGTAGTATACAAATGTAAGTAGACTTTTATCTATATTGGCTGTAGACTGCCACCTGATGAGACTTGCTCGTGTATTTTAGTAGGCCAGGGTTACATTTCTTCCCCCCCCCCCACCCCCCACCAAGTGCATATCTGTGTTGTCTCTGTTTCCATCTCTGGCTATGTTCTGGAGCTATCAGTGGAGGCCTACAGTCATGAAGCTGCATGAATGTTGAATATCACCTTAACGATTTGCTGTAGCAACAAACACATGCCATCTTGCTGTCTTTAAGGGCTAACGTAGTTTAAGCTGCCATCTGAGCACGATGCATGAGCTTCACGAGTTGAAATTTGTTAACATCATGTACTGAGTAATGGATGTTGTCATAGGATAATAGTAACTAAAGATGTATCATATTGTTTTGTTTTGCTGGGTTTGTGTAAAAATCCTCAAACCATCTGTTTATTTTTAAGAGTACAACAACCCTTCCCCACATGGAGGGTTACTAAATCTACCTTGGTATTCGAGAGTTCAAACTAAACTGGCCTATTCTGAAATTCAAAAGTTTTTCTTGGTCTGCCTTCCACCACAAAGCCATCATCTCGCTAGACTAGATTTTTGCAGCTTTAATTAGCCCCAGGTTTCCTTCCTCTATCTGCATTGTTCTCTAAACCAAGACTCTTTTGCTTTCCCATATCAGGCAGTATGTTTACTGGTTGAAAGAGAGGTGGCCTCCAAAATTCCATTCACTTTAAAAGCAGTTCAGAAATGGAATTCCCAACTCCCCGTTATATTTGAGGTAATCCCAGTGTCGCTATTTGTGAAGGATTTGATGAATGGTCTCTGGAGTTTTGCTCACTTCCCCTCCACCCCACCCCCCCCACCCCTATCAGAATGGAGTAAGTGGTAGCAACGTGCATAGCTATCTCTCCACCCTTACTGCCACTTATCACATTCTAATTCCTGTTACAGGAAGCGAGTGATGATCTTACTGTGGTAAAGGTTTATTTCAAACTGATCTTTTCATGCACCAGTTACACAGAATACCCTGCAGATGTTCTGTAAAAGTGAAATTATCACTGTGAAACCAGATGTATTCTACTCTTCTGCTGTTAGAGTCACAAAAAATGGAAGTGTTTAAGTGCTAATCTTATCTCTTTTTAGATCATGTTTGAAAGGAAATATCTGTGGCTGAAACCATTTAATAGCTTGTCACCAAAGTTTGTGTTTGTGTTTGGAGTGCTATACGATACAGTATACTCCTGTATCGTCAAGCTAAGCACTCTAGATGCCTAGTCTTTCTTCAGGGTGACTCGGGAGGCAGTGAATGTCTTCATATTATCACAAAAATGCAGCTAATGAAGATATTGGCCCAGAAATTTGGGTCGGGGGCTTCCCGCGGGTGTAAGCCCCCGACCTGCACTTACCTTGCGCGCCAGCCGTTGAGCTGTGGGCCCCCGTGGAATTCCGATCCTGGGCCTGCTCCAGCTGCCGGCGCGCAGTGCTTGCGTATCCCAGGGGCACAGTTAGTTCGATGCGTCCCCTGGGATCACGTGGGCCATGGGGAGCCAATCGGAGCAGGGAATGCTACATTCATAAGTTTGACAGGAAGTGCTGTCAAAACTTAGAAATACTACGGGCCCCAAAACATCACTAAATCTTCAAATACATTTTTTAAAAATCACATTTTTTAAATAAACTATAAATTACATGAAATAACTATTTTAAACTATTTAAATTTTTGAAAAAAATAATTTTATTTTCTAACAGGGCTAAAAATAAACTTACCTTTCTTTAATGTATTTAAAAATAATAAACCTGTGGGGAAAAAAAATGTTTTAATTTTAATTAATTCACCACTTGTAAAAAGTAGGCCTTACGCCTGCTTTTTAAATGTGTAACTTCTGCAGACTTACCCTCCCGGGAAAACCTGTTTAAAAAAACAAAAAACAAAAAAAACCTAAGTTCGAGGCGCACGCGCAGCCTCTCCCGCACACACGTTCGACCTCTGAACCCCTGCTTTCAGGGGAACGGAAGTGCCAGTTTCCCGCGCATGCGCAGTGCATGCAGGAAACCGGCACTTCCATTGGGCCTACGGGTGAGTACCCCGTGCGTACTCACCCGTGGAGACCCGAAGTTCTGGGCCTAGTTCTCTAGTTTGCTCGACCACAAAACCTAAATGGTCTGTGAATTCAAATTCTTTAGATGCTTCAGCACAAAGTTGAGGAGCTGTGTGATTTCCTTCATGAAGTGAAGAATTAAATCCTGAAGAATTGAAATTGTTTTGTCAGATTTTGCAAGGGATACTTGAGATGTCTGGTCTCCGATTCTTAATCTACATAAGCTACGCTCTTTATGTATAATGTACACTAACCGGCCCCCCACCCCCCCAAGTCAAAATGGAGGGTGCTTATTATACATTAAAACAAAAATCATTGGCAAGAGACTCTGGAATGAGAGAACAAATGTTGGTTGAACTAATAAAACTACAAGAAGTGATAGCAATAAGGAAAAGAAGAATTTTCATCTTTTGTAATGCCTTATCCCGTCCCTAAGGACATCAAAAATCATTTCACATCCTATGAATTACTTTTTGAAATGCAGACAATGTTATGTAGGTAAGATGGCAGCCAGTTTCAAGCTGCACGGTCCCACAAACAGCAAATGAGGCGAATGATCAGTTAATTTGTTGTTGGTGCTGTTGGTTGAGGTTGTGGCAGAATTGCTGAAAACACTTGGAGAACTGGACTTCTTCATATGGTGCCATGGGATCATTAACATGTACCAGAACCACTCAAACAGGCAGGTAGCACCTCTTTTAATGTCTCATCAAAATGAAAGTACCTCTGTCAATGCAGCATTCCCTCGGTATTGTACCAACAGTATCAACCTGTATTAGGTGCTAAAGTCTCAGAGACTGGCAGCCTTCAATAACAGCAAAGTTTATAAATAAAACTTTTAGTAACCTTCACATTTGATGACCTGTGCCAGTGAGAAAAATGTGTGTCCTTTCTGAATGCATTTTACATCGGACATCTCGCATTCCAAGATTTTGAGAAACGATGGGGAAGATGGGAAGACCTGCCCCCAAATTAATATTGAAATGAAACGCCCGCCTTTTTCAGATGGGCGCCCAATCCCTGGGAACTACACCATGGCACAAAGTGGGCAGAGTTCGCTGGGCAGAACTTTAACCCTTTTGCCCTTTTCCTGCTCCCAGCCACTTGAACTATGCCGTTAATGCTTGGAGCAGAAAACCCAGGTGTGCGTATGCTCAAGTTGTTTGAACATTCCAATGTTATTCCATTCAAGTTCAATTTATGGTGTCTCTTGCTCTGCAAACAGACCCGGCCTGCGCATCACCCAGTCCTGCAAGTACCTCTTTATTTTTTTTCCTAGCATTACCCTCCTATATCACCACTTTGCTTCTTGTTTCTCCACCCCATCACTTAGGGTGCGATCTTGCCAGCCCTGGGGAGGCAGGTATGGAGGCGGGACTGCCAGGAAATTGGCAGAATCTGGGGGCAGGTGCCCAACCCGCCTCCGTGCCATCTTGCCAGGAGGCAGGTAGCCGACCCGTGCCGGGTCCCGTCTCCTTGGAGGCAGGAAGGGGATTAGTGCCACTTATCTGCCTGTTAACAGGTAGTTAACAGGCAGATAAGAGAATTATCCCCATTTTACCCACGCAAGTGCGGGCTTCCCAAAGGCTCCGAACCCCGCCAGGGTCACTGAGGTGGGCAGTGGGTCTGCGGGGGTCGGAGAGGTGCAAAAGTGCGCTGTGAAGGTAAGTGATGGGTGTAAATGTGGAGAGGTGAGTATGTGAGGTAAGTGGAAAGTGTTCGTAAAAGTTTACTTACCTTTTGTTTCTTCCTGCAGGCTTCAAGAGTTGAGTATGCGGAGAGTCTCGCACCTCCGTGGCAGAGATGACAGATGGTCGCTGCATTCTCCAATGTAGCAACCATCTAATTTCTGCTAAATAAAGAGGTTTTATTAGTCTTGAATTCAAGAACTCATCAAACTACAGAGAATGTCAGTGTTTGACAGCTTCACAGAGCTGTCAAATGATGACATTTTGACAGATGAAACATCATACGTTGATGTTCTCTGTAACCGGCTTTCCCTTAATTGGCCTGCTAAGCCAGCTGGGCGGGCATAACAAGGTCAATCAAGGGAAAATAGCGCTAATTATCGCCTCTGACTGCAAAATTCGCCTCTATCACCGCTGGAGGTGATTAAAGCACTAAATCAGGCACTACACACCTCTCTTAAGGCACAAACATCAGGGAGCGAGGCGCTACCAAAGCTTGGGCGATGCCAATTACCATGGAAGCCAGACACACTGGCACCATCTAGTTCTTAAAGGGGAAGGGCCATCTTGCTGGCCAGCCACACCCTGCTCATTGCAGCCTTGAACCTCGGCCTGGAGTGATCTCAAAAGCAATTGTGTGGAAGCACTAATGGATAGGCCCAGGGTAAGAGCTCGGCACTTAGGAACCTCAAAAGTGGTGCTGAGGGCCAAAACTCCTTAGGACAGCATTAAAACCAAAAATTTTGCGGACAAGCAAAGGCAGGAAGCGCCCGCCTTTAAATAGTGCTTCCCCCAGCCCCTTCCCGACTTGAAAACGTTCCCCTCTACTTGTCGTTCCTAGCGGCAGGCACTGAGGCAGGGGCGCGACTCAATATCCGGTCCAGGGCATTGCACGCTCGACTGACGTCACGATCTGTGGGCACAGAAGATCGTGGCGGTCGTGTTTAACGCCGCCGCAAAATGTCTGGTCAATATCACGAGCAGCGCAAACATCGCCGCGCTCGGGCGCTAGTTGCTTTGCGGCCCGTTAGCGCCCTCTAATCAACCGAATTTCCCCCCCTAAAGGTGCTTATATAAATGCAACTTGTTGTTGTTCTGCCCTGGGCAGTGACTGTGCCTGTGAGTATCTGGCATTGAGAATCTAATTATGGTCTGTAATGATTGTAGAAATCATGACCTTTTCTTGATTTATATAGAATTATTTTTTTATTTTTTTATTTTTTTTAAGAAGACTTCGATAGAATATTCCCAAACAAACCTAGAAAAAATTGTTTTTAAAGTTAATAAGAAGATTGTTGAGGACAGTTCCAAGAATTCTTAAATCTATAAGGCCATAATTTCAGTATAGTTAAAGCTGTACTTCTGTCATCACTGATGTCAGCAGATCCCGTACTCCGAAATGTGTGTTTTTAATGAAAAGTCATGGAAGGTCAGTGAAAATGTAGGTGATTATGTGAAGGTAAAAATAATTTGCCTCCAGCAATCCAGCCAGAAAACTCATTACCTGCATTTTAAGGCCAAACCATCAGCTCTTGCCACTGCCTACCAATGCTATCTCTTGTCCTTTCAAGCAAATGAGTGAGGTGACTGCTATTGGCAAAAAATGCACACCACCATAAAAACAGCTGATCCACTCATCTGGAACAAAATAAACAAACTACTGGCTTGTAGGAGCAGGTGTGGCTGAGAAATGCCTTCTGCTTCCATCAGTGTACCTTCTGCCCCTCTCACTTCAGCAAGGACCAACCTCAGGAATCCACAACATTACTGTATCGGTGCCGTTTCCTGCTCTCGCCCCGAACTTGACAATTTCATTCACTTTGCCTCCAATTTCCACCCTTCCCTCACCTTC
The DNA here is from genome assembly GCF_052327205.1 of Somniosus microcephalus. Taxonomy (NCBI): domain Eukaryota; kingdom Metazoa; phylum Chordata; class Chondrichthyes; order Squaliformes; family Somniosidae; genus Somniosus; species Somniosus microcephalus. The sequence goes on along the minus strand of NC_140992.1, from coordinate 89,599,686 downwards.
ACATGGTCCATCTCTGACTCTTCCCTTCCCTTCCTCGACTTCTCCGTCTCCATCTCTGGGGATAGGTTATCGACCAATATTTACTACAAGCCCACTGACTCCCACAGCTACCTGGACTACACTTCCTCCCACCCCGCTTCCTGTAAGGACTCTATTCCATTCTCCCAGTTTCTCCGCCTCCGCCGTATCTGCTCCGACGATTCCACCTTCCACACCAGTGCTTCAGACATGTCTTCCTTTTTCCGCAACCGAGGATTCCCCTCTACCGTGGTTGACACCGCCCTCGACCGTGTCAGTTCTATCTCCCGCACCTCTGCCCTCACCCCTGCCCCTCCCTCCCGGAACCACGATAGGGTTCCCCTTGTCCTCACCTTTCACCCCACCAGCCTCCACATTCAACGGATCATCCTCCGGCATTTCCGCTACCTCCAAAGTGATCCCACCACCAATCGTATCTTCCCCTCCCCTCCCCTTTCAGCATTCCGCAGGGACCGCTCTCTCCAAGACACCCTAGTCCACTCCTCTATCACCCCAAACAGCCCTTCCCCTTCGCCTGGCACCTTCCCGTGCAAGCGGAGGAGATGTAACACCTGCCCCTATACCTCCCCCCTCCCCACTGTCCAGGGCCCCAAACACCCCTTCCAGGTGAAACAGCGATTTACTTGTACTTCTCGCAATCTAGTATACTGTATTCGCTGCTCACGATGCGGTCTCCTCTACATTGGGGAGACCAAACGCAGATTGGGTGACCGCTTTGCGGAACACCTCCGTTCAGTCCGTAAGGGTGACCCCGAGCTTCCGGTCGCCTGTCATTTCAATTCACCGCTCCATTCCCACTCGGACCTCACCGTCCTTGGCCTCTTGTACTGTTCCACGGAAGCTCAACGTAAACTCGAGGAACAGCACCTCATCTTCCGATTAGGCACTCTGCAGCCTTCCGGTCTCAATATTGAGTTCAACAATTTCAGATCATAACCTCGGCCCCTATTTCATTTTCACTTATATTTTTCCACTCCTTTCCTTCCCCCCCTCCTGTCCTTTTGTTTCTCTCTCACACCTGGCAGCTATCTTTTACCCTGCCAGTACACTTTACACCCAATCACAGCCTATTACCATCTCGTCTAGCTTCTAATCTCTTTTACTTCTTTTGGTTCTTTTATTCTTTTGTCCGATCGCAGCCCTGCCTTCGATCCAGTTCCTTTTCTCTCCAGTTTTGAAGAAGGGTCAAACCCGAAACGTCAACTCAAATTTCTCTCCACGGATGTTGCCTGACTTGCTGAGTTTTTCCAGCATTTTCTGTTGTTATTACTGCATCTGATCTTGGCAGCAAAGGACTACCCCGCTGTCCCCCGCCAAAAGAACAGCCCTTTAAAGGATCAGACAGGGCTGCTGGGCTTTGAGTGTGTCCGTGCTTCTGCTTCACCCTTCATCTTTGTCCCCTCCTCCACCTTCCCTTCTTTTCCCACCAATTGGCAGACTCTGATTAGTCCCCGGAATATAACAACATATGAAGCTCCTGATGCGCTGAACACCATGCAATGCAAACATCCACTGCAAGGTCTGTAGTGCTTGGACGTGAATTAAGAGTAAACCCTGTATAGGTCAGAACTAAGGACCAAGAGACACTACGAGCTGGATTTTGTCAATGGGGAGCTTTTGGAGGCGGCACTCCCACTTGTCGGGTTTTAGTCCCGCCTCCATCAACTTGTGGCCAACCCACGCTATTTTCCCTTGATTGACCTTGTTAAGCCTGCCCAGCGGGCTTAGAAGGCCTATTAAGAGAAAGCCAGTTACAGGTGATGTCAGCGAGTGACGTTTCATCTGTCGAGAGCTTTTGACAGATGAAATGTCATCATTTGACAGCTCTGTGACGCTGTCAAACACTGACAATCTGTCTTCTAAGTTGAGTCCTTACTCAAGATTCAACTAGAAAGCCTTCCTGAGCAGAAAACAGAAGACTGCAGCTTTTGACAGTTCAGCGATGTGGTAAACCACTGTTATACCTGTCTGTATGTGTATGTGTATTCCACTAGGTACAGGTCTGGACATGCCTCGGCTGACACCTCCCACTATTCCAGGTATATAAGTGACTACCTCCCAGTCCCTTAGTATTCTGGACGGGTCGACCACTCGAGACTAGACCTTCATTCTTTAGTTAATAAAAGCCTGGTTGTTACTCGCTTAACCTCAGTCTTTTGAGCAATTGATGGCGCATCAAGCGACCATTCTGCTTTCTGTGCCGATGAGCTGAGGGACTACTGAGACCTGAAGGGAGGAAGCCTGCAGGAAGAAGTAAAGGTAAGTAAAACTTATTAAAACACTTTACACACACCTCACACACTTACCTCTGCACACATGCACCCATCACTCATCTGCACACCGGACATCTCGGCCCCTCCGACCTCCACAGACCGACGGCCCGCCTCGCTGACCCTGGCGAGGTTCGGAGCTGTCAGGAAGCCCACACTTCAGGGCTCAAAATAGGGATTTGCCAAAAAACTGCCTGTTAACAACCTGTTAACAGGCAGTTAATTGGCACTAATCCCCTTCCCGCCTCGAGGAGATGGGACCGGGCGCGGGTCGGGTACCTGCCTCCTGGGAAGATGGCACGGGGGCGGGATGGCCCCCAGATTCTGCCATTTTCCTGACAGTCCCGCCTCCATACCGACCCCCCAGGGCTGGTAAAATCGCCCCCGTATCACAGAAACACCTCTTGGTATTTGTGCACCAATGTAGCTGTTAGTGATTTTACTGTGAGTATTATGACTTTTGACTTTATCACTGTGGCTAATCCATGATGTGGAATAATCATAACCTAAAGTTGTTTTTGTATGAAAAAATTGAATTCTCCAGCTATTTAAATTAAGCAACATAAGTAACATAGGAAAGTACAAATCTAGTGCTAAAAATTTAAACGATGAAATAATTTGAATGAATTGACTTTTGAGTTAAGAGTAGACTGTATTCCCAAATAATTGCCATGACAAAATTACAGCTCTAAATATAATGGCTCGGATTTTGCGGTCAGCGGCGAAGGAATGACGCTCGCATTTTACCTTGGAAAAAGCTGCCCACAAAGTTTTAGTGGGCTACAGAGTGCAGACCTCCTTTTTCAACATCAGTTTGAATTTGGGGCCTTCTACATGGTATCTGTGGTGTCCAGGAACAGGGCAGGCAGCAGGCAGGCTAATCAACCAATCAGATTGAAGAATCCTCACAAACAGCAAAGCAGGAAGTAAAAAGCAGGAAATATAAATTACATTTAAATCATTGTACAGAAAGCAAAATAAAGATTGGGACTTACACATGGGATTAAGGGAGAAACTTCAATAGAAAAACACAAATTTATCATTTAAAAATGTTTTTTTTTTAAATCTGCAACATTTTAATTTTCTTCTAAGGGAATGAGCTTCCACGCTTGTAAAATTAATTTTTCAGGGCCAGAGAGGCTGTTCAGCAGTAATTATGACTTACTATGCTATTAAAAACTCAGTTACTCCTGATTGAACAAGGCTTAAGATTATCATTGGTCTTTATTGCAATAATAGTGGGTAATTAGTTTAAGTTCATGCTTTAACAGTGATTTCTGTGCAGATTGCATTGACGAAGACTGCAACAGTGCACCCTGTGGAGGAGCAGGGTATCTTTGACGGCAACTTCCGGATTTTCACATTTAACTGCGCATTGTGTGGATGCCAGAGGTTGCTGTCAGTTTTATCTAGTACTAACGATACAGCAAATTGTAGTATATATAAAACACGTGGTACATTTGCATTAGAAATGCATAGAGTACGTTTATTTTATAATACTGTAGCACACTCGTGTATTTTTAAAAGGTGTTGATAATCATGGGGACTGTGGATCCACTTGAGCAGCTTTAATGTAATAACTTAAAAGACGATTGAAAATAAATAAATTCTTTGATCATGAATCCATTATGGTTGCAGCTAGCCGCAGCACATGCCATGGATTCCATGGAAACTGTGGTTATCTATCAGCAGTTTGTGACCTCTATGGCATGTTGATGAATAACTCGTGCGTAATAATGAGCCTATCTTTTCTTTTATGACTGCCTGCTTTAGACGGCACCAAGAGCTCTGGCTTGCGCTTGGGCTTTTCAGGAGGCGTCAAGTGATCTTCTCGAGGTATATAAGATGGTTAAGGGTATGGAAAAGGTAAATTGTATATTAAATTGTGAGAGTAGTTCAAACTAGTAAAAGACAGTTTTAGGCCTGTTAACAGGAAGTTCTTTTCAACACAAAAAGTGATCAATACATGGAATCTCAACACAAAAAGTGATCAATACATGGAATGGACAGAGTAGTGCAGGTAAAAACTGTGCAATCATTTAAGAACTAATTGCATGCTGCAGGGGGGTAGGGTACTTTAGAGTCATTCTGCATGAATGAGTGAGATGAAGGCTCACCACCACCTTCTCAAGGGCAACTGGGGATGGACAATAAATACTGGCCTTGCCAGCGACGCCCATATCCTGAGAATGAATAAAAAATAGATGGGCCAAATGGATTTCCTCATCTGTAATTATCTGTGATGTTGTACATTTATGGCTGCAGAAAGACTGAGGATAATGATAAGTTCGCACGTTAAGTTTTAAAAGTTTTTGAGCGGCCCAGTGGTACTAGTTATCTTGTAATGATTATATTATAAGGAAGTGATGAAGTTAACAGGATTGTTTTTGTTGAATTGAGTGTTGTGGGCGGGAGGGCGGAGTTAGGGTTGTAAAATATTTCAGGAAGACCGTCATCTGTCATCTGTCCATTCCAGGGAAGTTCTCCGTAGGATTTGTGAGTCTTATTCCAGTAACTGCAAGTTTCTTGCATTAAAATTTTGCATCATTTTTTTCCTATTCTTTTCCTTTATTAATGGCTGCCCCCACATCAATCAGATCCTCCTGTCCACACTTCTGAAAAATAGTATTAGCTACACAAAAGTAGATAGCACAACCATTAGCACAACCATTGCAGAAAGTTTATCAGTATACACCTGAAATAACACCCTAGAAAGTTAACAAAGATGCAGATATATATATATATATATATATTAATATAAAATATGAGACACATACCCAGTCTCAGATGGCTAGAAATCTTAGGACCCCAGTGTGCATTTTTATGCTGTGTTTTTGAGGATGCCAGAAGAAATGTGGTTTTCAAACAGATTCATGAACAATCCCAGCTGTCATAAGACTTCTGTCCCTCTGGGGCTAGCCATATGTCTCATATTTTGTATTCTATATCTTTTTGTTTCTTTGTTGACTTGCTGAGCATTTTATTTCTGTTGTCCTCTACTAATAATAAAAAGGTTTCTTCACCCGTGGGTGCTAAAAGAAATGGGGAGCCATATTATGCAAACCACTAGCTCATATATTTAATGTCTCATTAAGGTCTGGGATTGTTCCTATGGATTGGACAGAGGCCTATGTGGTGCCTATTTTTAAGAAAGGCAGAATTTAGAACCAGGGAAGCTATAGGCCTATTGGTTAAACTTCAGTTATAAGCAATTTACTCAAAACGCGTATGATCATATCGAAAGAGCAGGGGTTATTAGGGAATCACAGTGTGACTCTCCAAGTTGATTGAATTTTTTGTAGAGCTTATAAAATTGGTGGATGATGTCAGCCCAGTAGCTATTGTGTATTTAAGATTTTCAAGAAACCTTTGATGAAGTGCCACACAAAAGGCTGCAAAAATAAGGTTGTGTTTTATGGGATTGGTGTGAGGATCTTGGGTTGGATAGCAGATTGGCTGCATTTGTGTAGATAGAAGTTGTTACTAATGCTAGCAGCTCTCTGGGCACTAGTGCAGACCCGCAGGAATCCATGTTGGGCCTGTTGCTCTTCCACATTTTCATTAATGAGCTAGACGAAGGCATTGAGGGAATAATCCACAAGTTTGCGAATGACACAAAGGTATGTGTGGTAGTTAGATGAGAAAAATAGTCTGCAGCCGGATCGATACGCATTGAGGGAATAAACATATGGAGGGTGTCATGGGAGAACCTGGATGCAGCCCTAAGCCTTTGTACAGTGCTTGTCAGTGTTTGCAGCACCTCAGTGCTGTAGAACACTGAGAGCATAAATGTCAAAATAAATTTGGCCATGGTCCCTTTAAGGAAACTGGCTGATGACTCGTCATCAAATGACGTCACCAGACCGGCTTCCTCTAATTGGCCTGGGAAGTGTGCTGGGCGGACTTAACAAGCCCCATCAAGGGAAATTCATTTCAGACAGCAGGATGGAGCCAGCAGCGGGATCGGGGCACACCATGGACCCGCCGAGGTTAGTCAAATGTGACTTTGAGGGGAAAAGTGTAGAATTCAAGGGGATATGGTTGAGGTCATTAAAATAATGAAAAGATTAGATTCTGTCCAAGTGGACAGGTTATTTGAACTAGATAGACATGGGAGGATTAGGGGGCATTTAGTATAAGTTACGAAGGCACAGTTAGGTTAGGCACCCAAGGTACCACTATTCCCTGCGGGTTGTCTACCTGTGGAATAGGTTGTAGGGTGAGTGCAGATTTGCTGCATGCCTTCAAAAGGGAGCTGGATGAGTTCCTGCAAGTGAAAGACATCTGAAGTTATCAAATATAGGTGGGCTAACTGGGACTAGTGATATCAGCCACTGCGGATTCTGGAGCTTGCTTTTTTGCCTTTGGGGGTCAGAGAGGAATTTCTCAACAGTTTTGTTCTAAATTGGCTGAACATTTTTTTTTGCCTCCCTCAGGAGATTGTGTGACTTGGGATGTGAGGGTGGTGGGCGGGTGGGGTTGCTGATGCATGTAGGTTGCACCATGGCTAGGTACGACAGGCTTGATGGACCAGTTGGTTTCTCCCTGTCTTTTAACGTATGTTGGTCTGGCAGTATTATTCTCTTTCGGGTAGGTGACACTATCTTTTGGAAGTTATAACAGGAGGATCCTGGCAGTTTGCCAATATTTATGGAAGGATCCCCACTCAGAAAACTTTGAGAGCCCTTGGTTATAATACAGAAATAACACTGTCGTTGGCAATGTCCATCAATCACTTGTTATAAAAGCACCTTCACTTTTGTGTTTGCATAACTAAATAGCTGACCTTTTTCAGGATTACTTTGGTTTATTGCTATTAGAATCTTTTTGTAGGGCTCCATTCATGTCCAAAAAGTATCCACAGGCTGATACTTCTAAGGGGCTAGAAATTATGGCCGCGACTTTCCTTACCTCGGCAGGTTCGTGGTGGGCGATGTCAGTGGCGTGTCGTGGCCCCGCTGCTGGCTCCATCCCGCTCTGTGAAATGACTTTCCGTTGATGGGGCTTGTTAAGCCCGCCCACTGCTTTCCTGCACCAATTAGAGGAAGCGGGTCTGGTGACGTCATTCATGACGCGTCATCAGCCGGTTTCCTTAAAGGGACCATGTCCAAATTTATCTTGACATTTGTGCTGTCAGTGTTCTACAGCATTGAGGTGCTGCAAACACTAACAATCACTACAACGGCACAGGGCTGCACACAGGCTCTCTCATGACTCCCTCCATATGCTTATGGAGGGAGCCATAGCACACAGGGAGGTCCTCTTCCCTTCCCATGGGCAGAAGTGACCTCCCTAGGAGACCTAAACAGCCTGGTTGCACATTGCAGAGGAAGGCACAAGCAGGGATGTGGTCAGGAGGACCAGGCTGCAGTGACACAAACCTTTCAGTGATGTCAGTAGATCACGAAACGTTAGTACAACGCCGCACTCAACCTCATCCTGCTGTGCCTCTCATTGCATCCCCATCACTCTGCCTTCCCTACCCTACTCCTGCTCATCGTTACTCACACCAACTTACCTTGCACCTCCACCCATCCCTCTCTATCTACATTATCACATACCCATCTCACTAGCCACCCCTCACACTCTCCCTCATCCTAGTGCAATCATACCAACTAACAACACACAAGGATACGCACTTCGGTGTTTTATGCAATGTTCATGTAAAGTTTCTGTTAATGTGGTGTCAAATATTGAAACCTTTATTTTCAACACTTTGCATTCTTGGACAGATTTGTGTGCACCTTTGAAAGTGGCTTAGTGAGTTGCAGTGAATGATGAGACATAACAGTACCCCCTGCAATGGTGGTGAGTGTGAAAGTAATGGCTTGGGCATTGTAGGGATGCTATATGGTGTTGGTGTGGGGTGATGCCAACCTGGTGGATCATGTGGCAGCCAGGGTGTACAGCATGAAGTTAACTAAATCTGGCCATGGTGAGGCCATCCCTGGCCTCCGGGGCAGCAATGTGGTCGGGTGCTGATACCCTCTGTCCTGTGCAGCATCAGGTGATTGCGGAGAAGGTTGGTGTTCTTGTTGGTACTGCTGGTGTGCCTGTTGCTGCTGATGTTGGGGCTGATCGTGGTGGGATTCTGAGGACCAAGGTGAGACAGTATAAAGGGCAACAGTGTTGATGGAATAGATGACAGGTGAAGTAGAGATGACAGAAGTGATGTCAATGGTGAGAGTGTTCTTCCAATGAGGTGATACTGGATGGAGAGTGGAAAGTGTAATGTCCGTGTGTAATTGAGACATGGACTGCAGAAGTTGGTTATAACAGGTGTTTACTGAATGGAGACAAAACGGGAACTACTATACAAAGTTACTACACAGGCTTATATACAGGGGTGGTCACTACTGGTACTGCAGTATACAGGGGCTGCAGAATATAGTTCCTTCTTCAAGGTACATACACTACAATTCCTCCCCTTTTAGCTAAACAGTACATAACATTTTGATTAATAATTAAATAACATATTTACAATTACAGTTGCTATATACATTAGCTGAAGTTAATCAATTATAAATTCAGTCTTTGCGGAGGCTTCCTGATTCTGTCCGGATAACACCTCTTTGGGGTATCAGGTTCTTCTGGCAAAGTTGATTCGGGATCAACGTCGTTGTTTGGTTCGTCTGCTTCCAATATCACCGATTCTGAGGTAGATGCAATTGGTACTTCGGTTTCATCACCAGGTGTATAGGATCGTGGTGTAGATTTGACGTTTTCCAGTGACTCTAGAATCTGGTCAGCATGGCGTCTTACAATGCTCTCTCCAACGTCCACGGTATACATTAGAGGTCCTTGCCATGTGCAGATCGTTCCTGGCTGCCATTTCTCTGTGCGGTAGTCCCGGGCCAAAACTGGTTGACCTATCTTGAAACTCCTGGTTGGCCTTTCATTCATATTCTGAAACTGCCTGTTCTCCACATCTCTTCTGATGTTTGGCTTAACCAAATCCAAGCGGCATCTTAGTCTTCGATTGAAGAACATCATGGCTGGAGTTTGGTTGGCAACCGCATGTGTCGCATTCCGGTAGGCAAACAAGAAGTTATCCACCTTGTGTTGTAGGGGTATGTCTTCATTACACATTGCCTTGATAGCCTTCTTGAATGTTTGAACGAACCTCTCAGCCAATCCATTGGTGGCTGGATGATATGGGGCGGATGTGTAATGCTTAACACCATTGTTCTTTAAGAACCTCCGGAACTCTTCAGACACAAACTGTGGTCCATTGTTGGAGCAAATCTGTTCAGGCAGCCCATTTCTGGCGAATATGGTTCGTAAGACTGTGATAGTTTTTTCTGTGGTGGTTGAGGACATTTTTATTACCTCTGGTCACTTTGAATGTGCATCCACCGCAATTAAAAACATCGAGTCCATAAATGGACCAGCAAAATCAATGTGTACCCTTTGCCATGGAGATGAGGGCCACTCCCATGGATGTAGAGGGGCTTGTGGTGGGGCGTTTTGGACCTTCTGGCATCCTGTACAGCTCTTGGTCATCTCTTCGATTTCTCTATCGATTCCCGGCCACCACACAAACGCTCTGGCTCAATTCGTCATTTTTACCCCTCCCAGATGACCCTCATGCAGCTCATTGAGCACTTTATCCTTAAATTTGGGTGGAATTACTACTCTGGATCCACACATCAAGGTTCCTCGGCACACTGACAGCTGTTCTCTTCTCGGCGCGAATGCTGGCAACAGTGGTTCGCCATGTGCTGGCCATCCCTTCACCGTTAAATCATAGACCCTGGAGAGTGTCGGGTCATTTCGTGTTTCCTTTTCTATGTTTGCATTCGTCACAGGTAGACATTCGACTATGGTCGAGTGGAATATCTCCACAGGATCCACTGCAGGTGCTTCTTCCACCATCGGCAATGGTAGGCGCGACAATCCATCAGCATTACCATGCTGTTTATTTCCTTTGTACTCGATGTCATATTGGTGTGCCCCGAGAAAAAGGGACCACCTCTGTAGCCGTTGTGCTGTCATTATCGGGACGCCCTTCTTAGGGTTGAAAATGGAGACGAGGTTGATGATCAGTTAGTAGAGTAAATTTCTGTCCGTGCAGGTAGTGATTGAACTTCTTCACCCCCCACACCAGGCTGAGGGCCTCTCTGTCAATCTGGGCGTAGTTACGCTCGGCTGAAGTTAACGAGCGTGACGCAAAAGCTATCGGCCTCTCTGAACCATCAAGGGATTTATGTGACAGTACCGCTCCAACGCCGTAGGGAGACGCATCACACGCCAGTCTTATCGGTAGTGATGGGTTGTAGTGAGCCAATACTTCTCTTGAAGTGATCAGGCCTTTACAATTCTGAAAGGCCCGCTTACATTCATCGCTCTATTTCCATGCTACTCCAGTTTGTAGCAGGGCGTTCAGTGGGTGCAGAATTGTGGACAAATTCGGCAAAAACTTATGGTAGTAATTCACCAGTCCGAGGAATGACCTCAGTTGCGACACATTTTCAGGCGCTGGAGCCTTAACTACCGCTTCAATTTTGTCAGGGGATTTATTTCACCCCTCTTCATCAATCACGTGGCCACAATACGATATTTGTTTCTTAAAAAACTCGCACTTGGGGCGATTGGCTCATAGCCCATGTTCTCTTAGTCTAGTGAGCACCTGCTCTAGGTTGGCAAGGTGTTCACTGTCATTTTCACCTGTCACTAGGATGTCGTCCAAGTAACACTGGGTCCCCGGAATCCCTTGCAGGACTTGTTCCATCGCTCTTTGCCATATAGCCGGAGCTGATGCTACTCCGAATACCAGTCGATTATACTGGTAAAGACCTTTGTGAATGTTTATCGTGAGATATTTCCTGGAGGATTCTTCAACCTCCATCTGCAAATATGCTTGCGCTAGGTCAATTTTTGTAAAACGTTTCCCTCCAGATAGTGAGGCGAAAATATCTTCTATCCTCGGAAGAGAATACTGTACTGTGTGAAGGACTGGGTTCACAGTCACCTTGAGGTCCCCACAGATGCGAACCTTCCTTGGCTCCTCAGACTTATTGTTTAACGTTTTCTTGTAACAAAATCATTGTGGACTTCAGGAAGTCTAAAGGCGGAAGTCACACCCCCATCCACATCCATGGGGCTGTGGTGGAAAGGGTGGACAGCTTTAAGTTCCTCGGAGTCCACATCACGGAAGACCTCTCCTGGTCCCTCAATACCTCCTCTCTGGTGAAGAAGGCCCAGCAGCGCCTATATTTCCTAAGGAGGCTGAAGGGATGTAACCTGCCACCCCTGATCCTCTCTAACTTTTACCGCTGCACAATAGAGAGCATCCTGACGAACTGTATCACAGTATGGTATGGCAGCTGTGGCTACTATGACCGGAAAGCCCTGCAGCGGGTAGTACACTCTCGGGAGCCGCAAGCCTACATTTCGTTGTACTGCACTTGTGCACTAACAATGACAATAAAGTTGATTATGATTGTGATTATGACAGGAACGATGGGTGTCGCCCACTCGCTCCAGTCTACCTTAGATAACACGCCTGCATTCTCCAGATTCTCCAGCTCTGCCTCGACGGCTGGGCGAATTGCATACGGTACCGGTCTTGCTTTGAAAAACTTGGGAATTGCATTCTCTTCTATTTTTATCGAGGCGGTTACGCCTTTAAGAGTTCCCAGTCCTTGTTGAAATACCTCTTTAGCGTTAGCTAAGATTTTTGACAATCGTCCAGGTGTGATGTCGTCATCCTTTTTACCAGCCACAGTCAGTGCCTGAATGGAGTGCCCGTCTAAACTTATCTTTCTGATCCATTCACGTCCCAATAACGGTGGTCCACCATCTTGCAGTATGTACAGATACAATTTCTGTATTTCCTTGCCGTTGTATTCGACAGGCACCCTTATTTTCCCTCTGGTATACTTTCTGCCCCGTATATGTCTTCAAGACAATGGATGTGTCTTTCAAGGGTATGTGTGAGAATAGCAGCTCGTAGTCTCGTCGATTCATGATGGTCAGGGCTGATCCTGTATCCAATTCCATTTTGACTTGGGACCCTGCTATCGTGAGGGTGACCCAAATGGTTCGGTGATCCTCTTTTGCGATTACGTTGTGTAGTTTGAGACAGCTTAGTCTCTTGTTCCCGGATTCACTATCGCTCTTCTGGTCTTCGGAACTACTGTCCGTCATCTTTTGTACTTTCCTGTACTTTTCCTTAGTAGTCTTTTTGTCGTCGTTAGTCTTCTTCCCGGACCTGCAAACTCGTGCAATGTGTCCCATCTTTCCGCATTGCCTGCATGTTTTGTCCTTGAACCAGCAGTCCTTCTGGTCATGGGTTGTTCTGCCACAGCGATAACATTTTTCAAATCCCCGTGTCATTTCATGGGTGCCGTATTCCTGTGGCTTTTGCTGTATTTCTGCAGCTCCCCTTGCTGCTGCTTCGTACGATGCTGCCACGCTGAAAGCCTTACCTAGCGTCAGCTCTTTCTCCGAGAGTAGCCTCTTCTGGGTTCCTTCACTCAGGAGTCCACAGACAAATTTGTCCCGTAGGGTATCTGCCAGTCCTGCTCCGAACTGGCAGTGCTTTGATCGCTTGCGTAGTTCCGTAAGGTAATCAGCATTGCTCTCATCTTTATGCTGATTTGTCTTGTGGAATTTAAATCTTTCTGCTATCAGCAGCGGTGTAGGATTTAGGTGTTCCTGTAGGATATCAACAATTTTGTTAAAACTCTTCCCCATCGGTTTGACTGGAGTGATCAGGTTCCTAAATAGGCCGTACGTTCTTGCGCCCATTAAGTTTAGTAGTACCGATGCCTTTTTCTCATCGGCTACTTCATTTGCCTTGCAATATACTTCGACTCTTTCCACATATGTGGTCCAGTCTTCTATTTCATTATCGAAGGCAGTGATATTGCCAGTCTTCGGCATCTTGGAGATCTAAGATGGCGCCTCCCGCACTTTGCCTTCTTCCCCGCTGGATTAAGATGGCGCCTCCCGCGCTTTCTGTCTTTTCCGCTGCTGCCAGCGCTGTTGCTGGCATTTTTATGCCTTGATGGCGACGCCCTTTGGTCTTCGCGCGCTTCCCCCCGCGCTGCTGCTAACGTCGCTCTCCGCGGTCCCCGTGGCAAACTGCAGCTCCTCGCGGCTTTCTGCGCTTCTAACTTCTTTTTCCTTTATTTTAATTACTGTTCCCGTCGTCGGAGCAGACCCTATGGGACACTTTCCTCCCTCTTCTCTGGTCTGTACGCTGCCCGGCTTCATAGCACCGACCGCGCCCTGTGTGCTCCACCCTCTCTCTCTCTCTCTCTCTCCTCTTTCCCGACAACGCTGCTCGGCCCCGTTGAAAAGCCACCCGATCGAACTCTAGCCCGTCACAGCCCAGGAAGGATCAGTGTACTACCTGCCACCAGCCCGATTAGCTGGAACACCATAGACTGGAGAACCAAGCCCAGCTTTCGACAGCCTCTCCTGCAAATCTTCGAATTTGATGAATCAGAAGGCGGTTGCCCACGGTCGACGCCCGTTTCCTCTGTCTTTTTTTTCTTTTTGGATTTCTTCCTTCTGGCTTCGACCTCCAATAACTTTGCTTCAGGGATGGATCCCCGTGAGGTGGTGCAGAACTGTAGGTAAGTTCGGATCTGTTCGTCGCCAATGTAATGTCCGTGTGTAATTGCGACACGGACTGCAGAAGTTGGTTATAACAGGTGTTTACTGAATGGAGACAAAGCGGGAACTACTATACAAAGTTACTGCACAGGCTTATATACAGGGGTGGTCACTACTGGTACTGCAGTATACAGGGGCTGCAGAATATAGTTCCTTCTTCAAGGTACATACACTACAGAAAGCCTGCAGAAGCTGTGCTGGAAGTGGACTGAGAAACAGCTTGTGGCTGAGGAAAGTGATCATCTCTCAGGTGGGATCTTTTACTGTATATCTGTCAAGTAATCAGCTGAAGCAGTGGCCACTGAACTCCCACCTCAGGCTGGCAGTCATGGTCCCCGAACAGCGTGGTTCCCATGGCCATGAAGTTAAAGTGAAATGGTAAGTTAAAAAGCCTGTTAATGATCTGTCAACTAGATGCTAATGAGATTAATTGGGTTCCCCGCCGCTGCCTGACGGGTCTACTCAGTGCTGACAGACTTGACATTGGGAAAGGCACGTGGCGGTGGGTTGATGACAGGGTCCCTACCCACTGTGGAAGAAAAAACACTTTCCCACCTGACCCACCACCGACCACGCCTGCTGACCCCCAGAAAATTCCGGCCTATGACTTTCAGGAATGCTGTGCTTTTTTTTCACACTTCCATTGCGTGTTTGAATATCTTGATGTCATTTCAAACAAATGGAACAGTGGCTTGTGGGGTTGTTCTCTGAAATGTGTGGGTCATTATGTCATGTGCAATAATCTTTTGCTGATCTTGGTTTTGTAATAAATGTGTTAAACATCATTTCAGATTTTGAACTGTGTAACTTTGAAGAAGCAAATTTTAACACAACTCAGAATTGCATAAAGCATAGACTTGTCTTAGTGCAGGTTCTATATGTAACCATTGAGAAGTATCATTGGACTTTTGCTTTCCATAGTTATATAATTTTCTCTCTCTCTCTCGTTTACACTCTCTGTCTATAAAGAGGATGTTTTGTAAGAGTTCAGGATAGGAAGTGTTACCATAAAGGTTGTTTGCTTCATTTTCTAATTGACCTGGCTAAAGGACCAGTAACTTGGGGAGTTCCAAAGTTTAGCTTTCACTCATGCAAACATTTGAAATTAACCAATGCAGTTAAAAAGGGGCGGGCTAATTTCCCACACCACGGGGATTTTAATGCCACTCTTTTTGGCGGTGGTTGCGGCACCTGCCTAAATCAGGTGGGCACCTCATACATGTATACAAATCGGGGTTGTATTTCGTCAGTAGATCCCCAATGGCCTTTTAACTGTGGTCTGTGAAGGGCACCCACTGCAGCCGACCCCCAGTGAGAGCTGCTCTTAAGACCGTCGAGGCCACAAAAGGCAAGTATTAAACTTTTAATTGTGGGGCCAGGAGGAGTCATCGAGCTTCTCCAGGCTCCATGAGGAAAGTCTCGGCCCCTGCAGCCCCAGGCTGTGCCCCCACCTGCCTACCCGCGAGACCTTGCTGAATGCCCCTTCCCGCTGCTTAATTTTGAGCCGGTGGGCGGACTCCAGGCCAAGCGATTTTAACCAGTCTCTTTTCACCCATTTTGAAGTGGCACCTGGCCAGCGGCATGTAAATGACACCCGGGAGTTAAAATAGCCCAAGCCTCAAACTGATGACATCAGACGAGCTTGACGTTTGCCCTGCCCAGCGTCTGCCTGAAACCAGTTCCCAGTTAAGATCCGCCCCCCACCGCCCACAAGATTTTCACTGCATCAGCACTAGTTTATTAAATGTTCTGGTTTTTAAAAAGCATTTCCTATAACCTGTTTTGAATGGCTGGAGCTTTGTTTTTGTTTTGAGAGTATGACATCAGTCCCCAGGAAATTCTCTACTTCCTTGTAGCATTGTCTTGTGGGGAGTTTCCACAAGTCAGATTACATTCTGCCTGAAGGCAGCACCGGCTCAGGTTACATTATTATCACAAATAAAAGGGCACCAAACAGTTAAACATACATAATAACAACAGAAAATGCTGGAAAAACTCAGCAGGTCAGGCAACATCCGTGGAGAGAAATTTGAGTTGACGTTTCGGGTTGGACCCTTCTTCAAAACTGGAAAGAAAAGAAACTAGATCGGAGGCAGGGCTGCGATCGGACAAAAGAATAAAAGAAACAAAAGAAGTAAAAGAGATTAGAAGCTAGACGAGATGGTAATAGGCTGGGATTAGGTGTAAAGTGTACTGGCAGGGCAAAAGATAGCTGCCAGGTGTGAGAGAGAAACAAAAGGAAAGGGGGGGGGGGAAAGGAGTGGAACAATTACAAGAGAAAATGAAATGGGGGCCGAGCTTATGATCTGAAATTGTTGAACTCGATATTGAGTCCGGAAGGCTGCAGACTGCCTAATCGGAAGATGAGGTGCTGTTCCTCGAGTTTACATTGAGCTTCCGTGGAACAATACAAGAGGCCAAGGACGGTGAGGTCCGAGTGGGAATGGAGTGGTGAATTAAAATGACAGGCGACCGGAAGCTCGGGGTCACCCTTACGGACTGAACGGAGGTGTTCCGCAAAGCGGTCACCCAATCTGCGTTTGGTCTCCCCAATGTAGAGGAGACCGCATCGTGAGCAGCGAATACAGTATACTAGATTGCGAGAAGTACAAGTAAATCGCTGTTTCACCTGGAAGGGGTGTTTGGGGCCCTGGACAGTGGGAAGGTATAGGGGCAGGTGTTACATCTCCTCCGCTTGCACGGGAAGGTGCCAGGCGAAGAGGAAGGGCTGTTTGGGGTGATAGAGGAGTGGACTAGGGTGTCTCGGAGGGAGCGGTCCCTGCGGAATGCTGAAAGGGGAGGGGAGGGGAAGATACGTTTGGTGGTGGGATCACTTTGGAGGTAGCGGAAATGCCGAAGGATGATCCGTTGAATGTGGAGGCTGGTGGGGTGAAAGGTGAGGACAAGGGGAACCCTATCGTGGTTCTGGGAGGGAGGGGCAGGGGTGAGGGCAGAAGTGCGGGAGATAGAACTGACACGGTCGAGGGCAGTGTCAACCACAGTAGAGCGGAATGGGACCCCGCTGTGAACCCACTGCCGCACGCCTTGACCAAATGTCAGGTCTGACCACACTGAGCAGACCCAACACGTAGCGGCGGGGGAGGCAATTAAAATCATTAGTGGCTTGTTTACAGCTACTTATCAAATTTTTGTCCCCAGCTTTTTAGATTTGACAGTACATGGCTGCTATGGTTGATTCACTTTCATTTCATAGCGTGGGATGTCTATGGATTCTGTTGCTTTGCCTGGCTTTATGAAGGAACACTGATCAAAACAACACAAGTGCGATGCACTGCAGGCTTCTCCAGATGGTGTCTCTTCAAAACTTGAAATTAAATCAAGTGTTTATTTTAAGTGTGTGTGCGTGTGTGTTTATAACCCAAAATTTGGCTTCAAATCTAGTTTATGTTGGCCAAAAGAAGAGACATTGATTAGTACAGTGCAATCTTCATGTCAGCCTTCAGCTTGTCAGCCAAAGTGTTAGCACCAAGCAAAAAAGCACCCGAGCAATCGACCTTTAGGATGTTGACACAATAATCTGCTGTCTATAGCCTTGAATGCAAACTTGAAAAATGTATTGATAAATCTATACACCCGTCATGCATTTTGATTAGACTTTTATTTTTTTAAACTTAGGGCTGGATTTTGCGGAGGATCAGTGGGCGCGATCGGTGGCGGGTCAGGTGGGAAAGTGTTTTTTCCCCCCCGCGGAATGGGACCCCGCTGTGAACCCACTGCCGCGCGCCTTGACCAAATGTCAGGTCTGACCACACTGAGCAGACCCAACACGTAGCGGCGGGGGAGGCAATTAAAATCATTAGTGGCTTGCTTACAGCTACTTATCAAATTTTTGTCCCCAGCTTTTTAGATTTGACAGGTCGCCCACTGGTTTCCCGCTGTGCCTAGACCTCGTCCGTGAAGCTGAGGTGGAAGGTCAGTGACCTTTGGATCAGCTGATGAGTTGACAGCTTCAAATGTCAAGTCAAAGCTCCCAGCTAATTGAGAAATGTTCCCTTAACCACAAACTTCTCTAAACTGCATTTCCACTTCAGAGTAAGGATACTGCAAGTCTTTACACAAGTCTCCATCCAGTCTGACCTCATTACCTCTCCCACCATTGGCAAATCGCTTCTGTCATCTCTACTTCACCTGCCATCTATTCCATCAGCATGGGTGCCCTTGAAACCCTCTCACCTTGGTCCTCAGAATCCCACGATGATCAGCCCCAACACCAGCATCAACAGGCACACCAACAGCACCATCAACCTTCTCTGCAATCACCTGATGCTGCACAGGACAGAGGGCATCAGTACCCGACCACATTGCTGCCCGGACGCCAGGGTTGGACTCACCATGGCCAGATTTACTTCACTTGACGCTGTACACCCTGGCTGCCACATGATGCGCCAGGTTGGCATAACCCCACACCAACACCATATAGCATCCCTACAATGCCCAAGCCATTCCTTTCACACTCATCACCATTGCGGGGGGTACCGTTATGTATCATCATTCACTGCAACCCACTAAGCCACTTCCAAAGGTGCACACAAATCTAAGTAAGGATGTGTAGGAGTAAGGTAGGGAAGGCAGAGTGATGGGGATGTGATGAGAGGCACAGAAGCATAAGGTTGAGTGTGGCTTTGTACTAACATTTCATGATCTACTGAGATCATTGAAACATTTACGGTACTACACCCAGGTCCTCCTGACCACATCCCTGCTTGTGCCCTCCTCTGCACTGTGCAACCAGGCTGTGTTGATCTCCTAGGGAGATCACTTCTAACCATGGGAAAGGAAGAGGACTTCCCTGTGTGCTGTGACTCACTCCATAAGCTTATGGAGGGAGTCATGGGAGAGCCTAGGTGCAGCCCTGCACCTCTGTGCAGTACTTGTCAGTGTCTGCAGCACCTCAGTGCTGTAGAACACTGACAGCACAAATGTGAAAATAAAGTTAGCCATGGTCCCTGTTAAGGAAACTGGCTGATGACAAGTCACCAAATGACGTCACCAGACCCACTCCCTCTAATTGTCCGGGAAACCTGCTGGACGGACTTAACAAGCTCAATCAGGGGAAATTCATTTCAGAGGCCGGGATGGAGCCAACAGCAGGGTCGGGATCCGCCACTGACCCGCCGAGGTTCATAAAATCCAGCCCAAAATATTTGCTACAGTTTTCCAACAGTATACAGGTAGACTATCCTTTATCCAAAAACCTTGGGACCAGCTGTGTTTCGGTTTTCGGAATTTTTCGGATTTCAGAAGTTTTTGACAACAAACACTGTTGCTTAGCAACAGCTTGTAAACACTCGGGCCCTGCCTTGGAAGCGTCTCTGAAGCTGTTGCTAAGCTACAGAGACTCTTTCCACAGCCTGACTGTTTAAAAAAAATGCTAGGGGAAGAAAAAAAATGCTAGGGGAAGAAAAAAAACGCTAGGGGAAGAAAAAAAACGCTAGGGGAAGAAAAAAAACCTAACAAAACGGCTGCTGATTTCTGCCGTTAGATCGAGGTTTCCGGCTCCCCCTGCTCCGTATCTGAATTCCTTGACTTAGCGGGGGTCTGGGGCTCGACTGCCGCCGCCAGTTGTGGGAAAGCCGGATATCGGCTGACTCCTACACTAAGCTGGCCCGCAAATCAGGTCGGGGGGGTGGGGGGGAAGAAAAGACTATCGGACGGGCCGCTGTATTGTTGGGTTCACTCTCCCGGTACCTCCTTCACACTGCCCGGCTCGGCCTGCAATCTCCTACCCAGGAGGGAACTCTGTGACCCTCTGCCCTGCTCACAGGGAAAGGCAGAGCTCCCGGACCACTCCTGTCATGTTTGGCGCCACTCGGGTCATGTCGTGCGCACGACTTACAATCCACGAAAAATCTTTCGGTTTTTAGAGGTTTGAGGTTTGAGGTTTTCGGAAGTGCGGATAAAGGATAGTCTACCTGTACCAAAAAATAGGTTTCTCAACTGTGCAAGGTGCCAAACGCTGTAAAAGATAGCAAATAAGTACCTGAATATGGTTACTTCAGACTTCTAAAATTCATGGGCCAGGTTGCTTTGAAATAATTTCCAAAAACAAACGGACAAATTCTGCTATAGTCTAAGGAAGGGCATGCTGCCAATTCCATTGAATCATATTGATGCATGCTGAGAGATTCTCCACATTGCGCGCACACACACACACACAATAAATACATTGTCCCGGAAATTTCAGTCAGAGGTGCCGGCCGAGTATAACTGACAAGGGAAGAATTTTAACTCCAAGCCTCGACATCTGAGGGAGGCTGAGGCCTCAGATTAAAAATGTTAATGAATGTACCCAAATGATACAAAAGACAATTTTATAGGTAGGTTTATCTGTACAGAAAATTTAACCTTTCCATGTGTTTGTTACAACTTTAAGAAGGTTACATGGTCAAGTTATTGTGAATTAAAACATTTAAAAATTATACATTGGTAACTATTGAGCCCTGGCTATTGGATTTGAGAACGAAAATTGCAACCAAAACATTTTGTTTGTGTGCATGCATATCTACGAGCTTATCAAAAAATGCAACAGTAGAAGTGTAATGTGAAATATAAACCATTCTATTTTATCACTTTTCTAGATTTGTTTTAAATTGAATAAAAGTAGTTGGAATTTTTTTTAATGGTTTTGAAAAATGTAACATTTTCAAAGTCGGCCTGCAGTTACTTTGAATAGTACAAAAAAATTCAACCTTTCCATGTGTTTGTTACTACTTTAAGAAGGTTACATGGTCAAGGTATCATGATCCAAGTGATGATGCTCTCAGCTTTTATAGAATGACGATTCTCAGATCAGTGTTTGAAAATAGCTGTGACTTCCTGCACGAGCCGCCATGGATGACATGATTCCCAGTAAGGAACTTGATATTGCATATACAGGGGAATAAATGCTGGAAATCTGGGTGGTGCAGGGGTTTGTCTTGTGAGTTTGCTCATTGCACTTTTTCAACACAGATGAAGTGGCTTGTGATCAAACGTTTAGATAGAATCTCAGCATGAACACACATCTTGCATTTATATAGCGCCTTTCACAACCACCAGATGTCTCCAGGCGCTTTACAGCCAATTAGGTACTTTTGGAGTGTAGTCACTGTTGTAATGTGGGAACGAAGGATGAAGAGAATGGCTGCCATGCTCCATTTACAATGACTCTCTTGCATTATAAATGAAATTGATATAGGTGGAAAATGCAATTTTAATTGACTTGAAATTCAAATAGTATTACATTTTGAATCTTCATTACCCAGCAGTATTGGTTGTGACTGAGAAAGCTGGTTAGTAAAAAGGAGCTGTCATCTAAGATCAACTTTTCTTATTACCTAAAATCCCTGGATGTCTCACAGTAAGTAGACTGAAGCTATTTTGTACATCGTGATACTAAATTGGGCATTCGGTTTAATGTCTTTCGGATGAGACATTAAACCGAGGCCCCGTCTGCTCTCTCAGGTGGACGTAAAAGATCCCATGGCACTATTTCGAAGAAGAGCAGGGGAGTTATCCCCAGTGTCCTGGCCAATATTTATCCCTCAATCAATCATCTCTCAAACAGATTATCTGGTCATTATCGCATTGCTGTTTGTGGGAGCTTGCTGTGTGCAAATTGGCTACTGTGTTTCCTACATTACAACAGTGACTACACTTCAAAAAGTACCTCATTGGCTGTAAAGCACTTTGGGATGCGTGAAAGACACTATTTAAATGCAAGTCTTTCTATAAATGCACAAATAATGGCACGTAATTTAAATTCTGTAGCGGTTCGTGTCGATCGCCACTAAATAAGAGAGTTTGACTTCGACGAACTATTAACAAGTTGTTTATTTACAGGAACAGACTAATTACATCAGGTAAGATGGCAGGTAAGGTGGCTGACTGTAGGAGCACCATAGTATAGGTCTTGTCCCAGCGGGGACTCCACGAGGATTGAGTTCGCAGTCCTGTGGGGAGCGTGATGACGTCATCGCGTTTGTGTTGTGATGTCATCACGTTGTTCGCGTTTCCCGCGCTTAGGGCGTCACGTGATGCGCGTCGTTGCGTCGCTGGCCGTTGAGGCCGAGGTTGCGAGGCCGGGCTGTGCCGGTGCTTGCCGCGGGAGCGGAAGATCGCGTCGCTCCTGTTGGCTGGCCGATGCGGCTGAAGACGCTAGGCCGGGCTGTGCCGGCGCACGCACATCACGTCGTACGTGACGTGACGTCAGCGCGCTAGGGCGCGTCTTAAAGGGGCAATGGCCCCAACAGGTAAGTTAAAAGGGCAACGGCCCCAAAAGGTAAGTTAAACATACAGTAAGGTAAGTTAAAGGGAATTATGTGTCTTTATGTAAGGTACAACCGGTGGTACCGCCACAATTCACTGTTTAACTTTTTTCAATTGTATTGCTATGTATCTAGAAATGTGAACTGTGCTCTCTTGGTGTTTTCTTTCACGCTCTTCCACTCCACTTCCCTCTCTTTTCTAGATGTCCCAAAAGCAACAGCAAATATTGATTTGGAAATTACTTAAAATATGTAAAGATTTGGAAATGCAGTGAGCACAGAAACAATAAAACTGGAACAGTCAGTGTAAGCCAAGCTGATTACTTAAGGCTTAATACGAATAAAAAAATATTGGATTAGTCAGGAGTAAAGCTGGTTGTAAATTTTCCTCAAAAACAGAGTTTGAATTCTGGCATTGCATAGTTTTTGAACTGCTGATTTAAAAAAAATCTGAGGAATGCTTCAAGCTACAGGAAGTTTCTTTATTTTGTCAAAATTCTCTGAATAAACTGTAGAAAGAATGTGAAGGAGTATTTACAGCATGTGGGCACAGCAAATCTTGTGATTGGAAAGTTTTTTAACATGGCTGTGTGGCATTGGCTAAAAAGCTGGAATGATCATTCTACATTAACCCTCAAGACTGTGTAGGGAAGTGCAAGAGCTTTCAGGCTCACTGGGCAGGCTACTTTTTAAAACATTTCCAACCCTTGAATTGTAATGCTGGAATAAACATTAATACTGCAGTACGAAAACTACACAGATATCAGCAGCAGCTTTGTTACTAAAATTAAAAGCAAAAAAGTAAATTTACTTTCGTTGGACCTGTAATCTTTCTTCCCTCTGGTTTTCCATTTTATTATTTTAACTTTGACCTCTTTCATACAAACATACAAATTAGGAGCAGGAGTAGGCCCCTCGAGCCTGCTCCGCCATTCAGTAAGATCGTGGCTGATCGGATTACTCCACATTCCCGCCTACCCCCGATAACCTTTCACCCCCTTGCTTATCAATAATCTTCTCGACCTCTGCCTTAAAAATATTCAAAGACTCTGCTTCCACTGCCCTCTGAGGAAGAGAGTTCCTGCCGACATTTTCAGAGTCTCCCGGATCCAACCACATATTTTGGAGATGAAACCCACATTGGATAAATTGACCACTGTTTGACTGAAAACTTACTCCAAGAGCCAATTATTTTCATCCTGTTGTATCTGGCTGTAGCACTAATGTGGCAGGTTAGGCTTTCGGATATCTAACCAGGAAAGGGCTGTTGGAGCACAAGAATTACCAGCAGATCAGTAACACCCAGCTGAGCAGACTCAGCCATAATGCAGGTTAAGGGCCAATTGGTGTGTCCCTTGGCTGAAATGTATTTTATTTTTAATTCACAAGTACTGGATGTAATGCTATTGGAATGGTGCAGATGCAGAGAAGGGCAGAGTCAGAAGAGTGACAGGCGCAGACTGACACATAGGGCTGGAGAAGGTTGCGAGGATGTGGAAGGATTTGTAAAGAAGCACTGGGGTTTTGAAATTAATACCCAACATTCTTGGATTAGTGGAGCATTTAGCAATGGGGAATTGTTTTTTTGTTCAGGAAGTGCTTCCAAATATTGTTGTGTAAACCTTCCCTAAAGTATTCCTTTATTAAAAAGTTTGGCTGTTAATATTTTACTGCAAAAATGCTGATGTAGTTTCAGTTTCTCGACATTTTCTAATACTGCATCGTGTAAACCATATACTTCGCATTAAATAGCAGTGATTTGCTTTCCAGTGAGAAATAGGTTATATTGGTCCAGAATTTGTTGTCAAAATAAGGTAAGGCTAATGGCACTCTCTGTTATTTATGCGCAAATGGTACAGCAACTTCAGGCGAGGGGCAGATGCGCAGTTAAACTCAAATATGCAAAAGTTGCTGTCTGAGATGTGCCGCTCTGCCATTAGCTTTGCGAAATGGCATCTTGCTGTCTGCCTCACCATTTGAAATGCATTGAATGGTGTGAAGTTGCTGTATTTGTACAGTAGATAGAACTAAACTCGCCACAAAAAGTTAAGTCTTGTCCTTGCAAGTGCCCTTTTAACAGTGTGATAACTGTTAATTATTATTAATTACTGTCAACCTCTCTGACACTGAAATTAACTATTACAAGTGTGAAGTTTCATTCAGGAATTAATTATTGTCAGATTTATAAATGTCAAATTTAAAATTGTAATTTTCTTTTACTTTTCCTTTGTCTCTTTTTTTTCTCTCTCTTACCCAATCTTTCTTTCCCTTTCTATTTCTCTTCCTGTACCTGATTTGACATTGAATTTACCCGCATTAACTTACATTTGCTTCTCCGTTGTTCCTCTGTTTATTTCACAATCTTTTAATCGGATTGGATAAGGAGGTACGCAGTTGCTTGATCTGTTCAGTCAGATCCCTGACACCCTGTTTCCCTCGCTGCGACGTTATCCGCTCGCACTTTCAGCAACTTGCCACACAAAAAAAATTTAAAAACCTAAACGTCCAGGGACAAGTCTAACTAAGGGCAGACACCATTAGATACCCTGCTACAGAAAATTATGGCTCATTGTCTCACATTTTTCACTCCAGCGTTTTTTGTGGAACTTTGCAAACTGAGTGTTCCCGAGGTGTCCCAAACGAAAACCAGATAAATCATCTCTGTTTTTTGAAACACTCAACAAGTATGTCCATACCTACAATTGCTTCATGTTACTGGTGAGCAGACAACCTCATCATTGGTTAAGAATGCTGTGTCATTGCATGACTGTTGGATGACCTCAGTTACCATGGTTCTATGAACAACCTATGGTTCACCCAACTTTTCTTGCAGTGACGAAAGTCAGCTGGAGTTGACATTGTTCCACTGTAAATAAGTGTTTAGCTGAGGTAGTAAATGTCATTATATGAGTGATTTTATTAAATTTGTGAACATTATTTTGCTGAATTCTTTTCTTCTATATTCCTACAGTAATCACTTGCACTTGCCAGTAAAATGCAATTTAGTATCTGACTGGTTGGTGATAAACTAATCCTGCCCTGGATCTGCGTTTAGGTGCTGGATTATCTGTATTCATTCCTCTTTCCATTTCTTTCTACCACCCCCCCCCCAACCAACCCCACCACACCCCACCCCCCCGCCAACACACACCCCACCCCCCCGCCAACACACACCCCACCCCCCCGCCAACACACACCCCACCCCCCCGCCAACACACACCCCACCCCCCCGCCAACACACACCCCGCCCCCCGCCAACACACACCCCGCCCCCCGCCAACACACACCACGCCCCCCGCCAGCACGCCCCCCGCCAGCACACACCCCGCCCCCCGCCAGCACACACCCCGCCCCCCGCCAGCACACACCCCGCCCCCCCGCCAGCACACACCCCGCCCCCCCGCCAGCACACACCCCGCCCCCCCGCCAGCACACACCCCGCCCCCCCGCCAGCACACACCCCACACCCCGCCCTCCGCCAACACACACCCCGCCCCCCGCCAACACACACCCCGCCAACACACACGCATGGGGTGATTTTCTCAATGGGAAGCTTTTGGAGGAGGGACTCCCACTTGTCGGGTTTCAGTCCCGCCTCCATCAGCTTCTGGCCAACCAGCAAGATTTTCCCCTGATTGACCTTGTTAAGCCCGCCTGGTGGGCTTAGCAGGCCAATTAGGGGGAAGCAGGTTACAGAGCACGTCAACGTGTGACCTGTCATCTGTCAAGAATTTTTGAAAGAAGAAATGTCATCGTTTGACAGCTCTGTCAAACTGTCAAACACTGACATTCTGTGTAGTTTGATGAGTCCTTGGGCAGGATTTTCATTGAGCCGTGGAGGCAGGATTGGAGGTGTGTGGGAGGTTAAAATCCCAAAATCGGGGGTCCCGAACCCATCCCACACCTAACCCACCTCCATGCCAGTTTCAAAGGAGGTGGGTACCCACCCCGCATTGGGCCCCACCTCCCCGAGGCGGGAAGGGGATTAGTGCCAATTAAATGCCTGTTAACAGGTAGTTAACAGGCAGTTTTTAGCCTAATCCCTATTTTTAATGTTGAAGTTTGGGATTCCCGACTGTTCCAAACCACGCCAAGTTAGAGGAGGCGGACCGTCTGGATGAAGGGCTTGGAGGGGTCGAGATGTCTGGTGTTCAGGTGAGTGATGGGTGCATGAGTGCAAAGGTAAGTGTGTTTGGTGTGTGTAAAGTGTTTAAAGAAGTTCTACTAACCTTTACTTACCTTTACAGCCTTCCTTCCTTCAGGTCTCGGGAGTCCCTCATCTCACCGGCACAGAAAGCAGAATGGCTGCGAGCTGTCAAAAATTGCATCATTCAGCTTTCTGTTCTGGGGAGATCTCCAAATCAGCCTGAGAGGAAGGAATTAACTTGGAGTACAGATTGTCAGTGTTTGACAGCTTCAAACAGTTGTGAAACGCTAATATTTCATCTGTCGAAAGGTCTTGACAGATGAAATATCAATCTGTGACGTCACCTGTTGCCGGGTGGCCCTTAATTGGCCTGCCGAGCTCGCTGGGTGGGCTCAACAAGGTCAATCAAGTCAAAATCGTGTGGGTTGGCTAGAACTCGATGGAGGCGGGACTACAACCCCGAAAGTTGTAGTCCCGACTCCTCAATGAAAATCCAGCCCCTTGTGTTCAGGACTCATCAAACCTTTCTATTTTGCAGTAATCAGATGACTGTTGCATCGGAGGATGCAGCAGTCAGTCTGTGATCTCTATAATGGAGATGTCGGGGACTCCGGCTCCACAGCGGCTGAAGGCTGTAGGAAGAAATAAAGGTAAGCTAACATTTTCTAACACTTTACACGCACCTCACATACTTACCACTCCACACTTGCACCCATCACTCACCTCTACAGCGCACTTTCAGACCCCTCCGACCCCCACAGACCCACTGCTCACCTCCTACGCCCTGGCGGGGTTCCCCCAGGTCGGGAAGCCCGCACTTAAGCGCACAAAAAGGGGATAATCCTATTTTCTGCCTGTTAACTACCTGTTAACGGACAATTAAAAGGCTTTAATCCTTTCCCGCTTCCAAGGAGACAGGACCCGGCGCGGGACGGCTTCCCGCCTCCTGGCAAGAGGGCACGGAGGCAGGCTGGGGGCGGGTTGGGCACCTGCCCCCAAATTCTGCCATTTTCCCGGCAGACCTGCCTCCATACCTGCCTCCTTGGGGCTGAGAAAATCGCCCCCATAATTCCAGCAAGAATCATTAGATAATCAGTTATCTGATTCTTCGCTTCCCAAGACCAGCTAACTCAGCACAGGCCAGGGATCAAAACTGGCATCTCTCTGGCCTGTGGGTATCGGGCACGCATCATGTGGTGAGTTTACCTACCAAACCATCAGGGGATTTATTAACTTTTTAAAATGATCCTTTGAATGTTCCAAACCTACTTTCTCACAAATGTGGCACATTGTATCTGGTCTTCTATCTTTTCAATCTAATGTGTGCATTAGGTAGTCATGGGTACTTTGTATCAGTGTTTACTAAGGAGGTGAATGCTGACAAAATATCGGTAGAAGTGGAAAAGTGTAGAAGCAATGGAAGGGGTGAAAATTGATAGACAGGATATACTAGAAAGGCTGGGTATGCTTAGAGTGGACAGGTCGCCTGGTCCAGATGGCTTGCATCCCAGGTTGCTAAGGGAATTGGGGGAGGAGATAACGGAAGGGCTTGCCATAATTTTCCAATCTTCCCTAGATGCGGGAGAGGTGCCTGAGGATTGGAAAGTGGCAAATGTGACACCATTGTTCAAGAAAGGGTGTACGGACAATCCTAGTAACTACAGGCCAGTCAGTTTAACATCAGTGGTGGGTAAAGTTTTAGAAACAATAATCAAGGAAAAAATTAATGGGCATTTGGAGAGGTTTAAGTTAATTAAGGAGAGCGAACATGGGTTTGTAAAAGGAAGATCGTGTTTGACTAATTGATTTTTTTGATGAAGTAACAGAGAGGATTGATGAAGGGAATGCAATGGATGTTGTCTACATGGATTTTCAGAAGGTGTTTGACAAAGTACCACATAGAAGGTTGGTTAACAAAATTGAGGCTCATGGAATAGGTGAGTCAGTGGCAGCTTGGGAAAGGAATTGGCTTAGGGACAGAAAACAGCAAGTTGTGGTAAATGGCTGTTTTTTAGACTGGAGAATGGTAGACAGTGATGTTCCCCAAGGGTCAATGCTGGGGCCACTGCTTTTTTTGATATATATATAAATGACCTGGATATTGGAATACAATGTAGAATTTCTAAATGTGCCGATGACACCAAACTTGGGGGTGTGGCAAACAGTGATGATACCAATCTACTGCAACAGGACATAGAAAGGCTAGCAGAATGGGCAGACAAGTGGCAGATGTAATTTAATACAGAGAAGTGTGAGGTGATGCATTTTGGCAGAAGGAACAGGGAGAGGCAATATAGACTTAATGTCACAGTTTTAAAGAGTGTGCAGGGACAGAGGGACCTGGGAGTTAATGTGCATAGGTCCCTGAAGGTGGTGGGACATATTGAGAGAATGGTTAACAAAGCATATGGGATCTTGGGCTTCATAAATAGAGGTACTGAGTACAAAAGTAGAGAAGTTATGCTGAACCTTTATAAAGCGCTGGTTAGGCCACAACTGGAGTATTGCATCCAGTTCTGGTCACCACACTTTAGGAAGGATGTGAAGGCCCTCGAGAGAGTGCAGAGGAGATTTACCAGAATGGTCCCGGGGAGGGGGGGTCTTGGCTACAAGGACAGGTTGGAGAAGCTGGATTTGTTTTCATTAGAGCAAAGGAGGTCGAGGGGTGATTTGATAGAGGTGTAGAAGATTCTGACGGGTTTGGATAGGCTAGACGGGGAAAGGCTGTTCCCACTAGTTGATGGTACAAGGACTAGGGGACACCGATTTAAGGTTTTGGGCAAGAGATACAGTGGGGAAGTGAGGAATTGCCTGGAATTCGCTGCCGACGGAAGTGGTAGAAGCAGAGACACTCAATGTTTTCAAAGGGAGACTGGATAGGCACTTGAGGGAAATAAACTTGCAGGGCTACGGGGATAGAGCAGGGGAATGGGACTGACTGGATTCCTCTACAGAGAGCTGGCATGGACTCGATGGGCCGAATGGCCTCCTTCTGTGCCTCTATGACTCATCAGTTTTTAATTTTTTGCTGTCCCAGCTTGAGCATGGAGAATGACTACTTGGGTAGGGAGTTGGTGGGCAGCCAGCACCTTTGGGAGCGCATCACAGCACGCTAGCATCTTCAGGGGAGGAATGGAGTCGAAGTAAACTATCAGACATTTGCTTTTTATGATTCGTAACTGTATGGGTTATAGAGGATTCTGTTATAATGCATTACCTTGTTTACAAACCAGAATGCAGTAGTGCATTAAGATTTCCTTTGGCTTTTTTGTTATATCAGTGAAGGATTAATCATTAACCGCCTTCCACAGCCAATGTTTTGTGCAGTCTTAAAGCACACTTGTGACTTGAGGTATTAGGTTTGGTTTAATGTGTTCCAGTTCTTATCGCCCTGAGCTTACGAGGGTTGAAATATGTAATCCGAGAATATAACGAGTGAAGGTCAGGATGTAGTTTGAAGCTGGGAAATGGAAAAAAATGCTACCTCACCTGACTCAAAATGCGCATGTGTATGGAATTTTTTTACATTATGGATATCTAATGTTTAATATTCTGTTTAGTGTCTGTCCTACACACTTCAAATTACTCACATAAAAATCTCAAAACTTTAAAAAAAAAGTAATCTTAATTATTTGAGTAATTTGGGCTCGCCCCAAGGACAGGGGATTACAAGCACTGCCAATCCAGAGACTCTCCTCAACTATTGGCCTCCAACTGACTTCATTATGTGTCCGTTTAGACCACTTCCTCACAGTGAGTACATGAGCAGTGGCATTAAAGGGACAGGCCAGATCCTGCAGAGTAGCTGAAGATCACAATCTTGCTCCAACTAAGTTTAATAAAATTGATCAATTTTTGAAAATGGGTGTTCTCATCTTTTCTTTGATTTTCTTTTGGTATTCACCAGCCAACAAGAGCTTAGTAAATATATGTGGGAACTTTGGGGAAAAAAGGATGTGACTCATTTACTTTAAGATAGTGGACTTTTGCACCTCCAGAGTTTTCAGTTGATAAATGCCGTCTTAAATCTACCTAGAATTTCTTTTTTTTTAAAAGGAAAAGAAACACAAAGGGCTAGAATATACAATTAATGTAATGGTGAGACTAACGGCGTTCACCATTATTAATACGCAAATCACATAGCAACTTCAGGTGAGGGCAGATGTGGAGTTAAACATGAAAATCCAGAATTTACTGTCCAAGATGCACCGCTCTGCCGTTAGCTTTGTGAAAATGCCATCTTGCTGTCTGCCTCACCATTGAAATGCATTGAACAGCGTGAAGTTCCTGTACTTGCATGGTAGATACGAACTAAACTCGCCACATAAAGTTAGGGCTCGTCCATTTCCATCTAAGTACCCTTTTTAACGGCATGATAAGTTTTAATTACTGCCAAACAACCTCCCTGACACTGAAAATTAACTATTAAAAGCATGAAGTTTCATTCCTTCAGCTTTTAATCGTTGTTGGAGATTTTAAAAATATTAAATTCTGTTTTATTTTCTTTCTGTCTCTTTTCTCTCTATCTTAATCCAATCTTTTTCCTACATTACAACAGTGAACCCACTCCTAAAGTGTTTTGAGACATCTGGTGATTGTGAAAGGCGCTATATAAATGCAAGTCTTTCTTTCTTTCAATCTTTCACTCTGTTTAATTCGCTTTCTTAACCTGGTTTGATATTGAATCCACTCTTATAACTTAGACACCCTGGTTCAGACACTGTACTGTGCAATCCTCAGTCCTTCAATCTGATTGGTTAAGGAGATACACAGTTGCTTGCCCTGTTCACACAGATTCCAGATGCTCTGTAGAGGGTGCTGTGCTGTTTTGATCTCCCACTTACATCAACTTCCAGTGCAACGTCTCATGGAAATTAACAAAGGCCGGCTACAGTAAATTCTGGCCCAATGGCTTAACACTGGTCTCAGAGTTGTAGTTTTGCTGCTCTACACTATCTTGCTCTCCTCGTCTTGTTCTGTAACCAGTCTTGATCCAGTTGCTTAGCCCAAAATACTTTGTTTCCTTTTTCTCAGTCTTCCCCTTCTGGCTCCATCCATGAAACACCCTTTATCCAGTATTCTTCCATCTATTTCCCATCTGCCCCCTTTTGAAATCATGCTTTCCTACTACTTTGTCAATACATTATCCATTCACAGTGCTAAGTACTCTGTACCCCTTCCCCTCCTTTACCTATCCTGATGCACCAGTTTTTGTCTATTTTTGAACCTTGTTTTGTGTCTTGTACTGTTCTGGATCGCTTTCCAGTTTTAACATTAAGATGACTCTTGCAAGCCACCTTAAATTAATTAACATTGTTTCTCACTGTACTTTCTATTTTTAACTATCTGAGTACAGGAAACTTTCTGGTATCCGGCACGGATGGGACCGAGCTGGTGCCGGTCTATCAACAATGCCGGAGAATCGAGTGCTATAGTTAAAACATACGGAGCTTCTGAGCTCCGTATCTAGCAACAAACCCTGTTGCTTAGCAACAGCTTCAAAACAATCAGCACAGCTTGCAAGCATCTCTGTAGCTTAGCAACAGCTTCAGTTAGACGCTTGCACAGCCAGAAATGAGTAAAAAAAAGTAACTAAAAGTAAAAAAAAGTTATCTGAACCGACTCCTGAATTTTGCCGGTTAACCGACATTTCCGGTTATTTAGTGGCCGGTTAATCGAAAGTTTCCTGTACAAGGAATCCCTTTTACATTGGACCTTCTATACTAAAATAATTGAATTCTCTATTAAAATGTAATATATATTTAACTTTAAGTGAAGACTTCTGCCCCCCCCCCCCTTTATAATATAGTGACTTTGTCCAGTGAGCAGCCTCACCATTCAGACCAAGTAGGTCTCCGGTTCAATCACTGGTATGTCCTGTTATCCTATCCCACCCAGGAAGGTGGACACTGCAAATGGCTTCCATGCTTCCAGACTGTGGAAGCGAAATCGTCCAAGGCTCCCACTCTTGGTCTTTATGCAGCAACCCCTGCTTGGGGGGTTGGGGGGAGGTGGGGCGGCGGTGCAGTGTTTGTGTGTGTGTGTGTGTGTTTGTGCTCATTAGGAACAGGATTGAACTCTGTCCGCTCTGTTGTCTCCCTAGTCGACACTCGCGATCAAGGCTGATATATGACTAAATGCCAATTGAGCAAGGTGCCAGAGAGGGACCTGTGCCAGAGTGTGACCAGAGTGTACCCTGGTAAGGAATTGATACCTTCAGATGAGAAGGGGTGAGGAATGGCAACTAATAAATCCCCTGTGCAAAGCAAATGGGTGTATAACTGTACACAAACAATGTCCGTGTGAGATGCAACAGAGTGAATCTCAGTGGTCACAGGATCACATTTTAATTCAGCTGCTGTAAAGTATCCCTTCACTATTTAGTTGTTTTCCCACAACCAATGCAACTGGTTTCAGGACTATTCCTCATCCCTGTTGAAAAATGAATTCCTTTCCATCTATTTACAACTGTGTAGGCTCAACTAGAGATCTGAAATATCTGCAGTGTTCAGACAGGTTTACTGTAAAGGCAGGGCTCTTTTAAAATGCTCAACTGCAGAATCTCTTTTTCAGTGTACGAATTGAATTTAGTCTGTTTTTCCCCCATTTTGAAGCATGCTATATACTCCTCCTGCCCTATGCACAGTCCCTGTTTGCATTTGGAGGCTATAAATATTGGATCCATTAACTTGAATTTTCCAACGGGCATTATTTTAACCGCGGGGATAACCTATTTATTTTTTCAGTTGTGTTTTTAAATTTGGCCATTCATGGTCAGTGTAATGCTACAACAACGGAATTATAATTTTATTTGCCAGTTATTCTCCTGAGTGTGTTGTCTCCTTGCTGAGCTCTGGTTCCATGATTTCCAGCAGGAAGTAGTATGATTTATGCACGAGCCTCGACAGTGACTGTCATAGGAGTATCACAACATGCCCATGCCTGTCTTCCCCTGAAGTCCACATGCAATTATTTCCAGCAAGGATTGCTGTAAAGTCTTCAGGAGTGGGAATCTTGGTTGATTTCCCTATCTGTAATCCAGGTCACCCAAGACGAGTGAGAGATGAGCTAAATCATTACTGACCGGAAATCGCCTGAGAAGCTCCTGGTTTGCATGGCTCAGCTATTCGTTAGATAAATTTGCTCTGAGGCTTTTTTTTTCCAACTTGGCCTTTATTCTTTCAGCTATTGAAAGGGTAGAGGTTAAGAGAATTTATAGTTGGTGAAGTTCGCACTTTGTAAAATTGTGATCCAGATAAGAACTATTGGCCTAGAAATTGGGTATCGCCCCGCTTGAGGCGTTAGAACTGGAGCTGCGCAAAGTTTATAGCCAGACGAACCTTATCGCCGCCTGGCACGATATTGGGTTGCATCGCCCCCAAAGGGGATTGAGGTGCGAATTCAGACGTTGCACGGGCCTCCTAAGGCGCAAAACTTCCGGTGCTACCCAATATCGGCGCGGATGGGCGCAGCGCAGGTGATCTCAATTACCGATAACCACGAGACTTCCAGGCGCCGGCTGGCTCTTAAAGGGGTGGGTCAGTCAGCCTCAGCTTCCACACTCAACGCCCTGTAGACCTCAGAATCGGCGCTCTTCCTTCTCTGGCGCAAAAAACTTGGTCAGGATGGAGAAGGTGAGACAGAGAGCAGAGTGCTTCAGCACTGAGGCTCTGGAGGAGTTGGTGTCCGCAGTGGAGCACCGTCGAGAAGTTCTGTATCCTGACAATGGCAGGAGGCCGAATCAAAAGGATTACCGCCGAGCTTGGAGGGATGTTTCTCAGAGGGTCAACTCCAGCAGCATGGTGACCAGGAGCCCTGTTCAGTGCAGGAAGAAATTCAACGACCTCACTCGGGTCGTTAGGGTGAGTGTTGTTTATGCAAACTTCTGATTCCCTCCATCTGCACCTGACTTCACGCACCCTGTTACCATGATGCCCCAATGGCCATCTGTCAGCAAGCACCCATGGCCCTTTCTGGGCACACACATGGACATTTGACTCAAGGCATCATGTAAGGGCTCTTGCACCATGGGGGGCATGAGATGATCTCTCAAGGCATCATGTAAGGGCTCTTGCACCATGGGGGGCATGAGATGATCACTCAGGGCATCATGTAACAGAACTTCCCCTTCTTTCCCCTGCAGTCCAAGCTGGCGACGATCCGCAAGGACCAGCGTCGAACCGGTGGCGGACCTCCACAAGTGGTCACTCTCACGGATCTCGAGGAGAGAGTGCACCAGATTCTTGGAGGACGTCTGAGTGGTCCTGTTAACACTGCAGCTGCCGACCCCATTCTCGACAGCGAGGCTAAGGCTCTCACCTTTTTCAGCTGTCTCCTTCCACTTGGTCCCCCCGCCAGCATGCTTTCTCAGTGTGCAGCCATGTCAGAGCCTTGCCGCAATCTGGCATGCCTTGCCGCCAACCTGACCTTTTGCTAAAGCCACTCTTCCACCTCCCTGCTTTCAGATGCTGCATCACCAGCTCGGGATCTGCGCCCTGAAGCTGCCAGTGCCAGTGCCTCCGGAGGTGAGGATCAGGAGGAAGCCGGAGCATCCGTTCCAACTTCAGGGGAGCGTACACATCTGCAGACTGGGGATAGTAGTTCCCTGGAGGGGAGGCAGGGGGGCTCTGCTGATGAGCCAGTTGCCGGAACAAGCGGCATGCAGCAACACGAGGGGGGTAGGCAAGTTCGGTCACCGGCTCCACGGAGGGCAAGGCAGGGAGTGATGACTGCTGCACAGAGTGCAGAGGAGGTGCGTAGCCTGGCTGAAATGAGCACCCAGGCCCGGCTCAGGCACACTGAGCTGATGGCTGCAGTGGGGAGGATGCCTCAGTCGATAGAAACACTGGCAAAGAGTTTGTTGGACTTTGGAGCAGCAATGGAGAGTGTTACGTCTGTGTATAATAAGAAACGGACTGCGGAGAACGGTACAACAGGTGTTTACTCAACGTGGTTCAAACTGCAACTGATCTGTACAGATCACTACTCAGCGTTATATACAGGTGTGGTCACTGCCGGTACTACAATATACATGAGCTGTACAAAGTAGTTCCCCCCCTTAAAGGTACATACATTATAATTCCTCCCCTTTTAGATTAACAGTACCATAACACTCATTTAACAATTAAATAACAAACTAATTACAATTAACACTTAACATGCAACATTAGCTGAAAATAGTCGATTTATAAATTCAGTTTTTGGGGAGGCTTCCTGATCCTTTCTGGATAGCGCCTTTCCCGAGTGTCTTGCTCTTGGTGCGGAGGCGATTCTGGCCCCCTGTCGTCGGTTGGTTCATCAGCTTCCGATGCTACTGTTTCTGGGGTAGATGCTACCTGTACGTCGGGTTCATCACCAGGTACGTATGGGCGAGGCATGGGGTTGACTTGTTCCTGTGACTCTAGGATCTGGTCAGCATGGCGTCTCACGATGCTCTCCCCAACGTCCACTGTGTACATTAGTGGGCCCTGCCGTGTGCATATCGTTCCTGGCTGCCATTTTTCTGTTCGGTAGTCGCGGGCCAAGACTGGCTGCCCTACATTGAAGCTCCTTGTTGGCTTCTCATGGATGTGCTGGAATTGCTTACTCTCAACATCTCTTCGTACGTTTGGTCTGAGCAAATCCAGGCGAGATCTTAACCTTCGGTTAAAGAACATCATGGCTGGGGCCTGGTTGGTGACTGCATGTGTCGCATTCCGGTAGGCGAACAGGAAATTGTTCACCTTGTGCTGCAGCGGAATGTTGTCATTGTACATAGCCTTTATTGCCTTCTTAATGGTTTCTACGAACCGCTCAGCCAATCCATTTGTGGCTGGATGATACGGGGCAGATGTGTAATGCCTTACCCCATTCTTTTTCAAGAACCCCCGGAACTCTTCGGACACAAACTGTGGTCCATTGTCGGAGCAAATCTGTTCTGGCAAGCCATTCCTGGCAAAAATGGGCCGTGGGACTGCAATAGTTTTCTCCGTGGTGGTGGAGGACATTTTGATGACCTCAGGCCATTTCGAGTGCGCATCCACGGCTATTAAAAACACTGAGTCCATGAATGAACCAGCAAAATCAATATGCACCCATTGCCATGGAGATGAGGGCCACTCCCATGGGTGTAGAGGGGCCTGTGGTGGTGCATTTTGGACTTTCTGGCATCCTGAGCAGCTCTTGGTCAGGTCCTCGATTTGTTTATCGATTCCCGGCCACCACACATAAGCCCTGGCTAGGCTTTTCATTTTTACCCCTCCCAGATGACCCTCATGAAGCTCATTGAGCACTCTATCCCTTAACTTGGGTGGAATTACCACTCGGGATCCACACATCAAGGTCCCCCGGCACACTGACAGCTGTTCTCTCCTTGTTGAGAATGCTGGCAACAGTGAGTCGCCATGTGCTGGCCATCCCTTCACCGTCAAATCATATACCCGAGACCGTGTCGGGTCATTTCGGGTTTCCTTTTCGACACAAGTGCTAGTTACCGGTAGGTATTCAACTATAGTCGAATGGAATATTTCGACAGGATCCACTGCTGGTGCTTCCTCCGCAGTAGGCAGTGGCAGGCGTGATAGCCCATCAGCATTTCCATGCTGTTTCATGCCCTTATATTCAATCTCATAGTGGTGCGCCCCTAGAAAAAGTGACCATCTTTGTAGTCGTTGCGCAGTCATCACCGGAACGCCCTTCTTCGGATTAAAAATGGAGACAAGAGACTGGTGATCAGTCAGCAAGGTGAATTTCTGCCCTTGCAGATAGTGATTGAACTTTTTCACTCCCCACACCATGCTGAGGGCCTCCCTGTCAATCTGGGTGTAATTACGCTCGGCTGAGGTTAGTGATCGTGACGCAAAGGCTATTGGCCTCTCTGAGCCGCCCGAGAATTTGTGCGACAGCACCGCTCCAATGCCGTAGGGTGACGCATCACATGCCAACCAAATTGGTAATGCTGGGTTGTAATGGGCCAATACCTCTTTCGATGTGATTAGTGGTTTGCTCTTCTGGAAAGCTCGTGTACATTCGTCACTCCACTTCCATGGCACCCCAGTTTGCAGTAGGGTGTTCAGTGGGTGTAGTATTGTAGACAAATTTGGCAAGAACTTATGGTAGTAGTTTACCAGCCCGAGGAACGACCTTAGTTGTGACACATTTTCCGGTGCTGGAGCCTTGACTACTGCCTCAATCTTCTCTGGGGACTTATGTAACCCCTCTTTATCGATAACGTGGCCACAATACGAGATCTGTTTTCTAAAAAACTCGCATTTGGGGCGGTTAGCTCGGAGCCCATATTCCTGCAATCTAGTGAGCACCTGCTCCAGGTTGGCAAGGTGATCACTGTCATTTTCGCCCGTGACCAGGATGTCGTCCAAATAACACTGGGTCCCTGGGATCCCTTGCAGGACTTGTTCCATTGCCCTCTGCCAAATAGCCGGAGCTGATGCTATCCCAAATACCAGCCGGTTGTATTGGTAGAGACCTTTATGGGTGTTGATTGTGAGGTATTTTTTTGATGCTTCTTCTACCTCCATTTGCAGATACGCCTGGGCCAGATCAATCTTAGTGAAGCGTTTCCTCCAGATAGCGAGGCGAAAATATCTTCAATCCGCAGAAGTGGATATTGTACGGTGTGAAGGACCGGGTTCACTGTTACCTTAAAGCCCCCACAGATGCGAACCTTCTTTGGTTCCCCAGGCGTGCTGCTCAACGACTTTTTCATCACAGGGATGATAGGTGTAGCCCACTCACTCCAGTCTACCTTGGACAGTACACCTGAACGTTCCAGACTCTCCAGCTCTGCTTCGACGGCTGGGCGGATCGCATAAGGTACCGGTCTGGCCTTAAAAAATTTTGGGCTTGCGTTTTCTTCAATTTGAATCGTTGCTGTCATGCCTTTTAGTGTTCCGAGTCCTTGCTGGAACACTTCTTTCGCGTCAGTTAGGATCTTTGACAGTCACCCAGGTGTGACGTTGTCATCCTTTTTGTCAGCCACAGCCAGTGCCTGTATGGAATGCCAATCCAGTTGTATTTTCCGGATCCATTCATGTCCCAGTAATGGTGGTCCTCCATCTTGCAATACATACAGGTCTAGTTTTGGTGTTTCCTTACTGTTATATATAACGGTCACCCTTATTTTTCCTTTGGGGTAGACTTTTTGCCCTGTGTACGTCTTCAAAATAATTTTTGTGTCTCTCAAGGGTATGTGTGAGAATAGCCGCTCGTAGTCCCATCGGTTTATGACTGTTAGGGCTGATTCTGTGTCCAATTCCATCTTTACCTGGACTCCTGCTATCTTGAGAGTGACCCAAATGGTTCGATGATCCTCCGTTGTGATCACATTATGTAGTTTCAGACAACTCGGTTCCCTGCTTTCGGAGTCGTTATCACTCTTGTTCGTCTGAACTATTCTCCGTCATCTTATGTACCTTCTGGTACTTTCCTTTGGTAGGTTTCTTATTGCTGGTTTTCTTTCCCGACCTGCAGACTCGTGCTATGTGTCCTACTTTTCCACACTGTCTGCACACTTTGTCTTTGAACCAGCAATCATTCTGGTCGTGTGTTGTTCTGCCGCAGCGATAGCACTTCTCTGTTCCATATGACATTTCGTTTGTGCCATATTCTTGCGGTCTCTGTTGTATCTCTGCAGCGCCCCGTGCTGCTGCTTCATATGATACCGCAATGCTGAAAGCCTTTTCCAGCGTAAGGTCCTTTTCAGATAAAAGCCGTTTCTGGGTTCCTTCACTTTGAAGCCCACACACAAACTTGTCCCTTAAGGTATCTGCCAGTCCCGCTCCAAACTGGCAGTGTTTCGATAGTTTGTGCAGTTCTGTTAAATAATCAGCATTGCTTTCATCCTTATGCTGGTTCCGTTTGTGAAACTTGAATCTTTCTGCTATCAGCAGCGGTGTGGGGTTTAAATGTTCCTTTAGTATCGTTACTATGTCTTCAAAACTCTTTTCCATTGGCTTCGTTGGGGTTACTAGATTTTGTAATAAACCATACGTCTTTGCACCCATTAAATTTAACAATACCGACGCTTTCTTGTCATCTAACACCTCATTTGCCTTGCAGTACACCTCTATTCATTCGACACATGTAGTCCAATCTTCGACTTCATTGTCAAATGCGGTGATACTGCCACTCTTCGGCATTTTGGGTGTGGTTTAAAATGGCGTCTCCTGCGCTTTCCTTCCTCCCCCGCTGCTGCCGACGCCGCTCCCGGCGGTCCTCGTGGCAATGGCGGCGCCTCGCGGGTTTCTGCGCGTGTCTCTCTCCCTCTCTCCGACGCTGCTCGGCCCCTGAACACCGGCTGCGCCCTGTGTGCTCTGCCCTCTCTCTCTCCCCGTCGATGCTGCTCGGCCCTTTGCTGTGCCGCTCGGTCGGGCTCTAGCCCGCCGCCGTCCGGGAAGGGTCTGCACACTACCTGTTGCCAGCCCGTTTCGCTGGACCACCTCGACTGGAAAGCCAAGCCTGGCTCTCGACAGCCTCCCCTGCAATTCTCGAGTCTCTGCTGGATGACTGGGCGGTTGCCCGTGGTCGACGCCCGAGTCTCTGGCCTTGACCTCCAATCCACTGATCTCCAGGAACGAATCCCCGGGAGGTGATGCAGAGTTGCAGGTAGGTTCGAACCTACCTCGTCGCCAATGTTACGTCCGTGTATAATAAGAAACGGACTGCGGAGAACGGTACAACAGGTGTTTACTCAACGTGGTTCAAACTGCAACTGATCTGTACAGATCACTACTCAGCATTATATACAGGTGTGGTCACTGCCGGTACTACAGTATACATGAGCTGTACAAAGTAGTTCCCCCCTTAAAGGTACATACATTACAGAGAGGACTGTCCAGGGCTTTGGGGCAGCAATGGAGAGGACTGTCCAGGGCTTCGAGGCTGCTATGGAAAGGACTGTTCAGAGCTTCGGACAATCCCTGGAAAGGTCTGTCCAGGGCTTGTCCGAGGCAGTGGAACGGACTGCTCCGGCCTTGTCCGAAGCAATGGAAAGAACTGTCCAGGGCTTCTCCGAAGCACTGGCACCTGCCACACAGGTCCTCACTGCTGCCACGCAGTCACTTGCTGGCCTCGTCCACACCCAGATTGAGGCAACGCGAACTCTCACTGCAGCCATCCTATCTGCATCAGCTAGGATCACCCCGGGCCCTTCCAGTACCATACAAGGCCAGGAATCAGTGGAGCAGGCGATTGTGGCGGTTGAGCCGAACCGGTCCCCTCAGAGAGCCAGTGTGTCGTCCGAGCATGGTGCAGATGTCCTCTCTCGGCAGGTGACCATTGCTCATGCCACCGCTGGTACGTCTGCAGTACAGCTGCCACCACCTGCAGGGCACACTGCTTCCAGCCATGCTCAGATCAAGCCGCCTGCGTCCGCACCCTCCAAGACCAGAGGTCGGCCAGGCCGTCCCTCGGGCTTCTGCGCTTCCACACAGTCAGCAGATGTCCCCCAGCCTTGACCACGCCACTGGGGTTCAATTACGTAGGAGCAGAAGGGAGGGAAGGGGCTGACCGCGAAAGAGAAGTCGTTCTCCATCAAGGGGCCAGCAGTAGAGGGAGGTGCAGAGACGTTTCTTTGGCCAAATTCAAGGACTCCCTCACCTGTTGTGATTGTTGGAAATGGTTTGTTTAGTTTTGCGGCTTTGCCGAAGAGTTAACTGTTATTTTGTTAGTTATGGTTTCTGTTGACATGACGTTGTTATGCTGGAAGGAAGGACTTTTGTGACAATAAAGAAAAGTTTTAATTTGCAATGGTACACGTTACTATTTACAATCATGCTGGCCTTCAGAGCCTTTCAAAGATCCGAAGTGCGCAGGACGAATGACACCCATCGTTCCGCCAGAGGGGCCTGGAACCGAGTCCTGATGAGCCTCTGACGGATGGCCCTTCCACTTTCAGGAGCCCTCCCATCTTCCTCCTCCTCCTCCTCCTCGTCCGCATGCTCCTCCTCCCCCTCCTCGTCCGCATGCTCCTCCTCCTCCTCCTCCTCGTCCGCATGCTCTTCCTCCTCCTCCTCCTCCTCGTCCGCATGCTCGTCCTCCTCCTCCTCCTCGTCCGCCTGCTCTGCTGGACCTTGAGGGACAGCTGGCATTGGCTGGGTGCGTCGAATCGCCAAGTTGTGGAGCATGCAGCAGACGACGATGTGACCCACTTGCTCCGGCGAGTACTGCAGGGCTCCCCCCGAATGGTCCAGAAAGCGGAAACGCTGTTTGAGCACACCAATAGTGTGCTCTACAATGTTCCTGGTCGCCTGATGGCTGCTGTTGTACAGCTCTTCTGCTGGGGTGGCGGCCAAACGGAGTGGTGTCATGAGCCATGGGCAGAGAGGATAGCCCTTGTCCCAAGAAGCCAGCCTCGTGGGCGAGCCGGCCCCTCAAAAAGGTCACAAACTGAGGTCTGCCACAGGATGAAGGCATCGTGGCTGCTCCCTGGGAATTGGGCGTTGA
Organism: Somniosus microcephalus; assembly: GCF_052327205.1. Lineage (NCBI taxonomy): Eukaryota > Metazoa > Chordata > Chondrichthyes > Squaliformes > Somniosidae > Somniosus > Somniosus microcephalus. The sequence goes on along the minus strand of NC_140992.1, from coordinate 89,557,897 downwards.
CTGCCTCGATCATTTGGCGGTGGTCACAGACCAGCTGCACATTGAGGGAGTGGAACCCCTTGCGGTTGCGGAAGTCCTCAGGATTCAGTAATGGCGCCCGCAAAGCCACGTGTGTGCAATAATCGCCCCCTGCACCATAGGGAAGTCCACAATAGCAGCGAAGCCCTGTGTGCGCTCCGCCTGCTTCTCCAGGCTCAGAGGGAAGGTGATGAATTGACGCCTTCGTCTATAAAGGGCAGTTGTAACTTGCCGGATGCAACAATGGACTGCAAACTGAGAGATATTCGCAATGTCCCCAGTGGCTGACTGAAAGGATCCGGTGGCATAGAAATTGAGGGCAACAGTCACTTTAACGGACACCGACAGAGAGGTCCTGCACCATAGACGCGGCTGCAGATCCTGAGCAAGCAGATGGCACAGCTCAGTTACAACCTCCTTCCCGAATCGGAGCCTTCGCACACACTGCTCCTCCGACATTGCAAGGTATGACACCAGCTGCCTGAATACCCTCGCAGCGTACCCTCGGATTGGCCGACCTCCATTGCCCCTCCTCCTTCTGGCCAATCCCAGCCCCCTCTCCCGCCGTCTCTCTGCCCCTTCACAGTGTCCGGCCATGAGGACGTTGCCCTCCAAAGCAGCTCCCATTCCGATGCCAGTCGGTCAAAACGCTGTTAGGTGTAGCGCTCCAACTGCTCCGGACAGGTTTGAAGGTCCCAAGTATTCTGAGGCTAAATTCCAAAAAATCTGCTCCACAGTAGCTCACCAACTCTCTCCAGCAACGATCACAATGAACAGGCCAAGTGGCTGCAGCTTTTATACAAGAGCTGTCCCCTTTAAATAGCGCCCCCCAACTATGAGAAGGGCCTGGTAACGTTCCATCGAACTGTCACTAACAGCGCTAGGCGCAAAGTTTCCGGGCGCCACCGAATATCCGGTCCGGGGCGGCAAAAAGGCGTTGCACACTGAAGTGACATCATGATCTGCCTGCGCCCGCGGGCGCGCGCAAAGAGTTAGCGCCGGCGCTAAAAGGATACTCAATATGGGAGGTGGCGCTATATTCACTGCGCCCGCCCGAAAATTGGGTAACGCCCCAATTCTCGGGCTCTTTAGGTGCTAATCGCTGGCGCTACCAACCGAATTTCTAGGCCATAATGTCTGCAGAAGATGTAGACAGACGCACAGTCTTCTACTAGATTCCTAAAAAAAATAACTGTCTCTGCTTAACCCTCAACCCTTCAATTTCAAGGTTGCAATTTAAGCGAGAAATGGCTATTAACTGAGACAGGATGAAAGGGGTCTGACTAGATCAGTATATGTAAATATGATGACATGCATTCAAGTTTAAAATTAGAATGGTTACACTGTGCTTGACCATGCTTGACCATTGTTTAAATTGTAATCAGATTATGTCTGGCGGTTACACTTGAGTCAGTAACTTTTCTTCTAAAACAAATTAACTATCAAGTGACACTTTTACTTCTCAATGTAACTCCTTGGCTTGACAGTTACCTGTAACATTTCTTTGGCTTCAAATTGATGGCATTGATGTGCAAAAGTTCTTTGCTATTTGTGGCCAAATTGTTGCTGCTCAGAATCCAGAGGGGTGCTTGCTTCTCGTGGACGTGAATAGGGAATATTATTGTTCAGTGGTAAAGGGTTGATCCCAGTAACACGCCAAAGGAATATTTTTCGATGAGAGTTGCTACATCTGTCAATGGCTTGGTTAGAACTATCTGGTCAGACTCCGCTTCAGGAAGTCGATAATTAGCATTGCACATTTACGGATGTTGGGCTGTGTGTGTTTTTTCTGACTAGGGAGATATGAAAATTTGCTTTATTTAAATTTGCTAAGCAGAATGGCCTAGAAATTGGGTTGAGGTGCCAAACTGGCGCCAAGTTCGTCTGGGCGCTGATTTTTGCGCTGCGTTGGGAGTAATACCGATCGCCAGAAATTCAGTTTCAGAAACCCTCGAGGGAGACGGGGCGAGGCTCGAGGCGCTCCGCGTCCCTCTCAGGGCGCTGAAACTGAATATCGCAGCGCAACGTGCCGCAGCGCCACACGCTACGGCACGCTGCGGTACTGCAGGTCTTCCTCCCATTGTTATGGGGGAGGGGCCTGCAACAGCGTGATCCCCGATCGCGAGTGCCGGCAAAAGAGCCCGGCACCGAGGAGAAGTGCCGGGCTCTCGGGAAACAGCCGGCAATGCCGCGGGGGGGCGGGGTGGGGTGGTGGTCAGGAGGCCGGGGACGGAGGTGCTGGCAGGCGGCCACCAAAAAAGGAGGCCGCCCCGCACTTCCACCTTAACTTGCGCCGCTGCCGGCACAGCAAGGCCTCGTGAACCGGGCGCGGGTAGTGAACGGCGCTACAGCGGCGTTCGCTACCAAATATTGCGAACGGGGCGCTGCGCACACCGATGACGTCATCGGTGGCGGCGCAGCGCAACAGGCTAATGCCACCATTAGCGCCCCTGCTGAATATCGCAGGAGGCGCAGCCAGTGGCGCTACAGCCACCGACTGCCTCTTTAGGCGCTAACAGGTGGCGCTACTCACCCAATTTCTCCCCCAATGACTTTGAAAGGAGGAATTTTGTTTATGCTTGAATGTTGCACAGTAGTTGCAAAATATTCATGACTAAGCTTCCTGTGAATACTTATGAGTAGGTCATGTTTGTCAGTTTTTGGTTTTGATGCTGGTACAAGTACTCATAATGCAGATTGTCATCATTCATATTTGGGAGCAACATGAGTTCTTCCATTTAAAGGCACTTGTCCTTCTGCGCTCATCCTGGTATCCTGTTTTGGAGGAGCGATCTCTGCGCACTGCCTTCCTGCTTCACGCTGTGTGTTGGGCACGTTTGGGTTCTGCTATGTAATGCAGAGATCAAAGTAAACACATTTGGGGCCAGCTGCTAGCATTTACTTCGCTGAAGCAGGTCTTAGCCCAGTGGCATACTCAGAGACCACCATCTTGCCATCGGCTTCTCCAATCTGTGCAGCCAACACAGGCAGAACTATGGAGTCTGACTGCAGCTGCACTTCCATGCTGTAAAAACACCTTAATTGCACATTACCAGTATGTGTGGTTGTGTTGTTATGTTTTTACCAAACTTGCTAGGTTAATGGGAAGCAGTCACTTCGCTCTAATTTGAAGTCTAGTATATAGCACAGCACAGTAAGTGTGCATGTCACACGTTAAATGTTGAGGGTACCAATTTCAAGTTAAATTCTCTTTTTATTTCCTCTTCCCCCAACCCAAGGATACCTGATGGCTCAAGTTAGTGCAGTGCCCCATGTGAAGCAGAGTTGTACGGACCAGGAAGTTCCATGATTGATCTCCAGTCTGTGCTTTTTTAGCTGATCTAGCTAGAGTGGTGATGGGACGCTGTAATTGCCTTCGGCATGTCTAGGTTTGGGTACCTGCTCCTAATCACTATCTAATTATGACTCGTGCTAGAAATTGCTTGTGTACCGACCGGCATTGGGTGAGGACAGGCTTGCCCTGGCCAAATAGTCTGCTGATATTAGCATATTTAGATAAACATATTTGCATAAAAGTTATAACATGGATACAGGCAATTTGGCTCAATCAGTCTCTGATTTTTATCAATTGATTGTAGCACTACGGATTGCAAGCCAACAACTAGTCAAAAGCTGCTACTGTAGTGTTATCAACATATCGTTACAAAGAAAAGCACAAAGACACCACAGCTGCTTCATTTAGCAGCACCGATTGATTTCAAGCAACAACTTCAGGCAGCATGGCATGGGGATCCGGGATGGGTGAACTTCGCGGGTGAGGAAGTCACGTCATCCTTTTGCGTATGCACGGGGAGTGACGCCACCGAAGGTTATGAAAACCGGAGGGGGCTACACAATCGCTCATCACTCCGCATGAAAATCTTTTTCCCTCCTTTCCTTTCTCTGAAAATATAGGTTGGGCAGTGAAATTAGTCATTGGCAGTAGTGCAAAGTGGGTGATAGCGAATGGGCAGCCCATTGAAGTGAATTTTATTTAAATATTCATTCATGGGATGTGGGCATTGCTGACAAAGCCAGCATTTATTGCCTATCCTAAAAGAGAAGGTGGTGGTGAGCCACCTTCTTGATAACTGAGTGACATTTCAGAGGGCAGTTAAGAGTCAACCACATTGCTGTGGGTGTGGAGTCACATATAGCTAAGGGTAAGGACATCCAGTAGTTACAATACTATAGTTACAATACTAGCTTTTTATTCCAGATTTATCTAATTAATTGAACGTAAATTTCCCAGCTGCCATGGTGGGATTTGAATTCATGCCTTCAGATTGTTAGTCCAGGCCTCTGGATTACTAGTCCAGTAACATAACCACTATGCTACTGTTCCCTCCGAATGGAAAAGTACATCGGGGGAAGGGGTAACATGGGCTGCAGATTCACTTTAGCACTTTTGGGCTACCGCTCGGGGCTCTTGGGCATTGTTGAGAGCTTCTGTAACTGCCCAGGCGGAAAACTCATCCGTCCTTGGCATCCATAAGCGTGTCAGTGGCTGGCACTCCTCTTCTACTGATCTGCTGCTTTGCACACCACTATCCTCCTATGCCTGTCCTCTGCCTGCTCGGAGGTCAGGTTGCAGCACACACTGGCAGTCACCTGTTCTCAACAGGCAGAATAAACAAGCTTGAGCTGGGTGTGGACTGTCAACCTGTTCACTGCGGGGATTTAGTGTCTGTGCTGAGAACATATGTTCAGAGTCAAGGGCGAGGTGAAGCAAGAGTCCTGTTAGAAACAGCTGTATCACCTCACGTGAGCTTGTAGCTGTATCACCTCACGTGAGCTTGCAGTGCCTGTGCATGGGTTCATATATTTGAAGGGGCCCATGCATCAGTTACTGGGCTGGCCTGGCATTGGTGAATAGGATAGCACTGTGTGTCGTCTGAACTGTGGGGAGTGTTAGCACTGTGCGTTGTCTGAACTGTGGGGAGTGTTAGCACTGTGCGTTGTCTGAACTGTGGGGAGTGTTAGCGCTGTGCATTGTCTAAACTGTGGGGAGTGTTAGCGCTGTGCGTTGTCTGAACTGTGGGGAGTGTTAGCACTGTGCGTTGTCTGAACTGTGGGGAGTGTTAGCACTGTGTGTTGTCTGACCTGTGGGGAGTGTTAGCACTGTGCATTGTCTGAACTGTGTGGAGTGAGAGATGTGTGATGTCTGAACTGTGGGGAGTGTTAGCGCTGTCCGTTGTCTGAACTGTGGGGAGTGTTCTCGCTGTGCATTGTCTGAACTGTGGGGAGTGTTCTCGCTGTGCATTGTCTGAACTGTGGGGAGTGTTCTCGCTGTGCATTGTCTGAACTCATAGAGTCATAGAGTCATAGAGTTTTACAGCACAGAAAGAGGCCCTTCGGCCCATCGTGTCTGCGCTGCCCACCCATCCCTGTCCAGTCTAATCCCATTTTCCAGCATTTGGTCCATAGCCTTGTATGCAATGGCATTTCAAGTGCTCATCCAAATGCTTCTTGAATGTTGTGAGGGTTCCTGCCTCTACCACCCTTTTAGGCATTGAGTTCCACATTCCAACCACCCTCTGGGTGAAAAAGTTCCTCCTCAAATCCCCTCTAAATCTCCTGCCCCTTACCCTGAATCTATGCCCCCTTGTTATTGACCCCCCTACTAAGGGGAAAAGTTCCTCTTTGTCTACCCTATCTATGCCCCTCATCATTTTGTACACCTCAATCAGGTCCCCCCTCAGCCTTCTTTGCTCCAAGGAAAACAACCCCAGCCTGTTTAGTCTTTCTTCATAGCTGAGGCGCTCCATCCCAGGTAACATCCTGGTGAATCTTCTCTGCACCCTCTCCAAAGCAATCACATCCTTCCTATAGTGAGGCGACCAGAACTGCACACAGTACTCCAGCTGTGGCCTCACCAGCGTTTTGTACAGCTCCATCATAACCTCCCTGCTCTTATATTCTATGCCTCGGCTAATGAAGGCAAGTATCCCATATGCCTTTTTAACCACCTTATCTACTTGTTCCGCTGCCTTCAGAGATCTATGTACATGTACACCGAGGTCCCTCTGACCCTCTGTACTTCCTAGGGTCCTACCACTCATTGTGTATTCCCTTGCCTTATTTGTCCGTCCAAAATGCATCACCTCGCACTTTTCAGGGTTAAATTCCATTTGCCACTTTTCCGCCCATCTGACCAACCCGTCTATATCGTCCTGTAGCCTGAGGCTTTCCCCCTTGCAATTTACCACCCCACCAATTTTCGTGTCATCTGCAAACTTACTGATCATCCCTTTTACATTCTCATCCAAATCATTTATGTAGATCACAAACAACAAGGGACCCAGCACCGATCCCTGAGGTACCCCACTGGACACAGGCTTCCAGTCACAAAAGCAACCTTCGACCATCACCCTCTGCCTCCTGCCACTCAGCCAGTTTAGGATCCAACGCGCCAAGGCACCCTGGATCCCATGGGCTCTTACCTTCTTGACCAGTCTCCTATGCGGGACTTTGTCAAAAGCTTTACTGAAGTCCATGTAAACCACATCCACAGCGTTTCCCTCATCCACCTCCCTAGTCACCCCCTCGAAAAATTCAATCAGATTTGTCAGACATGATTTACCCTTGACAAAGCCATGCTGACTATCCCCGATTAATCCTTGCCTCTCCAAGTGGAGACTAATTTTGTCCCTCAGAATTTTTTCCAATAATTTCCCTACCACAGATGTTAGGCTCACTGGCCTGTAATTCCCTGGTTTATCCCTGCTACCCTTCTTGTATAATGGTACTACATTAGCTGTTCTCCAGTCCTCTGGTACATCCCCTGTGGCCAGAGAGGTTCTGAAAATTTGGGTCAGAGCCCCTGCAATCTCCTCCTTTGCCTCCCACAGCAACCTGGGATACATCTCGTCCGGGCCTGGGGATTTATCGACTTTTTGGCCTGCTAAAACCGCTAGCACCTCCTCCCTCTCGATGCTAATATGTTCAAGTATGTCACAATCCCCTTGCCCGATTTCTATGTTTGCATCGTCTTTCTCCATAGTGAACACAGATGCAAAAAATTCATTTAAAACCCCGCCTACATCATCTGGTTCTACACACAGATTGCCACTTTGGTCCCTAATGGGCCCTACCCTTTCCCTGGTTATCCTCTTGCCCTTAATATACTTATAAAACATCTTAGGATTTTCCTTTATTTTGCTCGCCAGTGTTATTTCATGGCCCCTCCTCGCCCTCCTAATTTCTTTTTTAAGTATGCCCCTGCACTTTTTATACTCCTCTAGGGCTTCTTCCGTCTTTAGTCTTTTGTAACTGCCAAAAGCCCCCCTTTTATTTCTAATGCATTTTTGTATCTCCCTTTTCATCCAAGGTTCCCTTTGCTTGTTGGTCCCACCCTTGACCTTTACAGGAACATGTTGGCGCTGTACTCTCTCTATTTCCCTTCTGAAAGTCTCCCACTGTTTTGATGTGGATTTTCCTATAAGTAGCTGCTCCCAGTCCACTTTGGCCAGATCCTGCCTTATCATATTAAAATCGGCCTTCCCCCAATTTAGAACCCTTATTTCCGGGTCGTCTTTGTCTTTTTCCATGACCACCTTAAATTTCACCGAATTATGGTCACTGTCGCCAAAATGCTCTCCTACTGACACTTCCACCACTTGCCCGGCTACATTCCCCAGAATTAGGTCCAGTACCGCCCCCTCTCTTGTAGGACTTTCTACATGTTGGCTCAAAAAGCTCTCCTGGATGCACTTTAAGAATTCTGCACCCTCTAAGCCTTTCACACTCTGACTATCCCAATTTATATTGGGGAAGTTGAAATCCCCCACTATTATTACCCTATTATTTTCACACTTCTCTGAGATTTGCCTACATATCTGTTCCTCTATCTCCCCCTGACTGTTTGGGGGCCTATAGTACACTCCCAGCAAAGTGCTTGTCCCCTTTTTGTTTTTAAGTTCTACCCATATGGCCTCATTTGAGGAACCCGCTAATATATCATCCCTCCTTACAGCAGTAATTGACTCCTTAATTAATATTGCAACACCCCCTCCCCTTTTACACCCCCCTCTGTCTCGCCTGAAGATTCTATACCCCGGAATATTGAGCTGCCAGTCCTGACCCTCCCTCAACCATGTCTCCGTGATGGCAACAATATCGTACTCCCATGTGTTCAACAACAACTTCAGTTCATCCACCTTATTTGCAAGACTCCTTGCATTAAAATAAATGCCTTCCAGCCCTGCCATATTCCCTTTTGCCTTCACATATTTGCTCTGCCTTCCCAGCTGACTTGTTTTTTCCTCTGTATTTGGCTGTAAATCACCCCCTACTATAGCTCCACTCTGTACCCCATCCCCCTGCCAAGTTAGTTTAAACCCCCCCCAGCAGTGCTAGCAAACCTCCCCGCAAGGATATTGGTTCCCCTCTGGTTCAGGTGTAAACCGTCCGACTTGTACAAGTCCCACCTTTCCCAGAAGCAGACCCAGTGATCCAGGAAACTAAAGCCCTCCCTCCTGCACCATCCCTTGGGGAGTGTTAGCACTGTCCGTTGTCTGAACTGTGGGGAGCGTTAGCAATGCGCGTTGTTTGAACTGTGGGGAGTGTTCTCGCTGTGCATTGTCTGAACTGTGGGGATTGTTAATCCCGTGCCTTGTCTGAGCTCTGATTATGTGCGATAATGCCTGCAGTACCACTATACATTGGGCACTATCTCTCTGCATTGTCAAGGCTGCATGGACTGCGTGCAGTTTGACTGTCACTGACTGGATCAAATTACACATTCCAGACCAAATTCTGGATGACTGGGGTAGAGTTTCTGCATTGGTCGCAAATGGCAATCCGGGCACAAATTGCGCACAAAATTGCACCTGTTTTGAGATGTGTTTTTTTTTCTTGAGTTTCCACTCAAACTCATTTGCATAATGCCGAACACACAATCTTGATTTACGCTGGACATAAATTGCACTTGAAATTCCGTAATCTTCTGCGCTGGTTTGGCCGATTTCAGGCAAATTGTGCTGAAAAGAAACAATGCAATCTAGCGGAAACTTCAGGCCCATTTGTCCATACACTTGAGGACACGACATTGTCCATAGGCGCATTCTTAAATGTTTTACAAAATGGGAGAAACTACTAGTGTGGCTAAACTTTTATGTGTTTTCTAGTAACAAGTTTATTAGTGCAGTGAACCAGTGGTTTGAACATTTGACAGGATCTTTATTGAGAGGCAAATTAAAGAGAAGGAAACGGGACTTGTTAATTTTTTTTGTTAGAAAGTAAAATCTTTAATCTCTAGCAAATTATGGCAGAAGTACACAAAATTTGTCCTCAAACGTTTGAATCCCCATGAAAATTGATAAAATAATCACATTTGGCATCCCTTATAACTCCTGCTAGTACAATGGAAGAAAACTAAAAGCTTCAAGTTTGGTGCTAACTCTGTTTTTTGAACCGGTGAGGAGCCCAAGCTGCATTGAGCTTTATTAAAGTGAGCTGGGTGGATAACCCATCTGCTATTGAATATATTCACCTGCCAAATAGTTTTGGTGTAGGATTTAAAATTTTCTTAATTTAAAATAGCTTAACAATTGGTGAGTATTTTATGATGCTTAAAAATACAAGAAAATGGATAATGACTGGAATCAAATGCACACAATCAGAGACAGGGCACTAAACAGAATAGTAATAGATTCAGGACAAGCCTATTAAAAAGCCCAGGAAATGATATTTGCTGACATTTAGAATGCAGCATGTGATAGCATTCCAAATGTAAAAGTCACACCCAGACTCGTCCCTCCTCAAAGTGTGTGCGAGTTGTTGTTGTTTTTCTCTCCACTGCATGTTTACCCTGCCGGGGATGCTCCCACAAAAGTATTATTATTTGGCATGAGATATTCCTGTGCGATAAATGGATGTATTTTACTTTGTGTCCCGACAGAAAACTACTGTCATTTAGATTTCTGACGTGTCTGCGGTGCACAATCTGCCTTCTGTTGTTTCTTTTTTGTTTCTTGCATATCACGTGCATGTGTTTATCTGCATTGCATTCATTTTACTCATGTCCTGTGCTAAAGATCAAGTGTATTTGTGTTTTCTTTAAGACGTTAACCTTAAAACAGATGATGGGCCTCAGATTTTATACTGTACTTTTTTTTTCTTTCCGACCAATTTTCTCCCCACCTCACCTGAAGGTGTAACTTGGCGCTTAGCTAAGTTCCCATTATTCACATGTGATCCTTGACGGTGAGCTTCAGCAGGCTATTTGACCTCTTGAGAACATCACAAATCAGGCCCGATGCAGACTTCATTGCCGTGCACTTCGAGCACTGATCACATGGAGAGTGCTCAAAAGAGTGAACTCTAACTGATTTTTTTCTCTCCTTCCTAACATGGGGCACTGTAGCCAGTTGCTGTACTGCCATTATCACCCCAGCTAGTATCAACAGAGCTTGGGGGTTGAACCTTGGACTTTCCTCCTTTTTTTATAATGCAGGTACTCTAAATACCGGATAAACTGTGTATGCTGTCGGTGGGATCCTTTTATACTGGATTTTGTTGGAAATTCGTTTCGGTTATCTTTTTATCCTGTGTTTCACCAGCCTACCAGGGTGCTCTCTTGGTTATTACACTTCACTTTTTAATCTTGATATTGCACCATAGAATATTAATATACAAATGCTTAATTTATTCATGTGAAACTACTTCCTCTTCTATTTGAACAGTTATTAACCTGTTTAAATTAAGCAAGCTATTGCCTCTATCAAAACAGTAGAGGAAGGAGTTTGATATGAATGTATTAAGTGTTGACAGCTTAGTATCCCAAGGCCTTCTGACATTAATATCATATTGCTAATAAAAACTGAAAATGCTGGAAATACTCAGCAGGTCAGGCAGCATCTGTGGAGAGGGAAACAGTGTTAACGTTTCAGGTCGACCTGAAACGTTAACTCTGTTTCTCTCTCCACAGATGCTGCCTGACCTGCTGAGTATTTCCAGCATTTTCAGTTTTTATTTCAGATTTCCAGCATCTGCAGTATTTTGCTTTTGAATACCATATTGCTGTTAGCTTTAAAAAAAAAAATGAACTGCAATTAGCTGTAACATTTTTATTTGAGCAGTGAGAGCTGATGACCCCATTGGTGAAGTTAGATTTCCTGATCCTGCTGATAGGAGGAAACTCAATTAATGAGCATAAGTGAAATGACAGGATTGCTAAAGCATCCTGGGATCACTACTGACGGTATCTCTTACCGTCTGTTGCTATCTGCTGAAGTAATTCCTGAGGGGGATTGACAGGCGAGATGCAGAGATGTTGTATCCCCTGGCTGGATCGTCTAGAACTAGGGGGCATAGTCTCAGGATAAGGGGTCAGCCATTTAAGACTGAGATGAGGAGTAATTTCTTCACTCAGAGGGTTGTGAACCTTTGACATTCTCTACCACAGAGCGCTGTGGATACTGAGTCGTTGAGCATATTCAAGGCTGAGATAGATAGATTTTTGGACTCTTGGGGAATCAAGAGATATGGAAGTCGGGTGGGAGAGTGTAGTTGAGGTCATAGATCAGCCATGATCTTATTGAATGGCGGAGCAGGTTTGAGGGACCATTTGACCTACTCCTGCTCCTAATTCTTATGTTCTTGCACCATTTCCTCAGATTATCAACAGCTCACTGCACAAAATAAAATGTTTTAAAACCTATATCTATATATTTGCATTATTCTGTCAAAAATATTGTCTGCATGGAAGTTTATTTAAACATGTATGGTGTTCTGCTAGGAACAGCATATAAGGAGTTAACATCCAAAATCTCATCAAGGATTTCTTAGCAGAAAGCCATCAGCTCAAGCCAGACAGTTTGGCTGCAAAATTTCTACAAGGTGCAAGTTTCTATGGCCCACATAATGGTGTCTGAATTGGTAATTAGGTAATCAAACTGGGGCCTTTATTTGCATTTATAAATAACCCTGCCATTGTTAGAAATGACCTTTATTCAATATTGGGGGGATAGTCAATACTGAGGAGGCCTGCAACAAATTACAGGAGGACATTAATAAACTTGCAGAATAGACATATAACTGGCAAATGAAGTTCAACACAGATAAATGTGATGTATTACATTTTGGTAGGAAGAATAGGGAGGCCACTTATCACTTGGAGGGTGCGAGTCTAGGTGGAGTAGAGGAACAAAGGGACCTCGGTGTAAAAATACACAAATCACTAAAAGTTGCGCCAGAGGTTAGCAAGGCCATAAAAAAAGCAAACCAAGCACTAGGGTTCATTTCTAGAGGGATAGAATTGAAAAGTAGGGAAGTTATGCTAAACCTGTATCGAACCTTGGTTAGACCACACTTACGAGTACTGCATACAGTTCTGGTCGCCATATTACAAAAAGGATATAGACACACTGGAGAGGGTACAGAGAAGATTTACAAGGATGATACAAGAAATGTGAGGGTATACATATCACGAAAGGATGAACAGGCTGGGTCTCTTTTCTCTTGAAAAAGGAAGGCTGAGAGTTGACCTAATAGAGGTCTTTAAAATTATGACAGGTTTTGATAGAATGGATACAGAGAGAATATTTCCACTTGTGGGGAAGAGTATAACTAGAGGCCATCAATATAAGATAGTCACCAAGAAATCAAATAGGGAATTCAGAAGAAACTTCTTTACCCAAAGAGTGGTGAGAATGTGGAACTCGCTACCACAGGGAGTGGTTGAAGCGAATAGTATAGATGCATATGAGGTAAAAGGGAATAGAGGGTTATTCTGATAGAATTAGATAAGGGAAGACCGGAGGAGGCTCGTGTGGAGCATAAACGCCGGTATGGACTGGTTGGGCCGAATGGCCTGTTTCTGTGCCGTATATCCTATGTAATCCTATGTAATATTGAAGTAAGGCGATTTGTTCCAATATAGTTATGTAAGATACAGTCGTCTGCTGCATTTGCGACAGGATAGTTATGGAGCTGTTCACAAGGATAGATCCCAGCTTGGGGTAGTAGTGACTGACAGCCTTCTGAGAAAGGGATAGGGCTATTGATTGGTTGGAGCCCTCTGTGACAGACAGTTTGGGGGTCAGTTACCTCCTCTTGGAGGACTATATTGACAGTGCATGGCTAGTTTGGGTGAGTGAGTGACTCTCACAGCCAACAGCTGCAATGTTGTCTTTTTTTTAAAGTCAGTGCCAGCTTAGCAAAGAGAAAATCAACTTGGTTGTGGCTATGGCCAGGAATCTACTGCTTAAAGCGATTGGGGGTAATTTTAACCTAACCCACTCAGTGGGAAACTGCTGGGATTGGATTGGCTGCCTGTTTTACAGCCTGCCTGAGCTTACTTCCTATTGAAATGAGTAGAAAATGGGCAGTCAGTCCTATCCCATTAGGTTCCTGCCAAGCGGGTTAGATTATAACAGTCACCTTTGTTTAGCGAGCAAGCTAGCGGGGAGTGACTATTGACACCGAACCCAAGAAAATACCTAAATAAATAGCCAGAAATGTGAATGCTACTTCTTTATTCCCTAAAATAACTGGAAAACTAAAGCTAGGTTGGTGTATTGCTGGTGTACTTCATCATATCTGTTCACTCCTGCTCACTGAATTCCCAGGAGAACTCTAGAGTGCATTTCCAAATGACAAAGATTGGGCCTTTGGTGCAATGGATAACCTAAAATATAAGTAGCAAAGCAATAAAAAGCAGCCTCCTTAACTTCAACAACTTTTCTACTTCAGTGTCTTGCAGAGCTTCTTTAAATGTACCTGAAACTGTTATAAAAATATTAAAAAGTGTACACTTCTGTAAGAAACCAAAACCTGTGAAGTGGTGTTCCTGCTGATAAACAGAGGTCAGATTCACCCAGAAATTGGCCAGAATTTAAGCTCCTGTTTGCCACAAGAATTTGGCAAGGTTTTGTGTTCCGATCTGATCTTGAGTAAGCCAGACCCGTCTACAGGTGCCTGATGGTGTAAATGGGCGGATAGAATTTTTTTCTCCCCAATTTTCTTCTTTCCCATTTTCTTCTCTTCCCTCCTCTCCTGAAGACATTGGCCCAGAAATGTGGGTCTCCACGGGTGAATACACACGGGGTACTCACCCGTAGGCCCAACGGAAGTGCCGTTTTCGTGCATGCACTGCGCATGCGTGGGAAACTGGAACTTCCGTTCCCTTAAAAGGGGTTCAGAGGTCGAACGTGTATGCTGGAGAGGCAGCGCAAGGCCTGCTTTTAACAAGGTAAGTGGTGAATTAATTAAAATTAAAACATTTTTTCCACAGGTTTATTATTTTTAAATACTTTAAAGAAAGGTAAGTTCATTTTTAGCCCTGTTAGAAAATGTAATTAATTTTTTCAAAAATTTAAATTATTTTGTTATTTTATGTAATTTATAGTTATTTTAAAAATGTGATTTTTAAAAAATGTATTTGAAGTTTTAGTGATGTTTTGGGGCTTATAGTATTTATAGTTTTGACAGCTCTTCCTGTCAATTTTATGAATGAAGCATTCCCTGCTACCATTGGCTCTCCATGGCCCACGTGATCCCAGGGGACGCATCGAACTAACTGCGCCCCTGGGACATGCAAACGGCAGTTGGAGCATCGGAATACCATGTGGGCCCACAGCTCAACGGCCGGCGCGCTAGGTAAGTGCAGGTCGGAGGCTTGCACCCACGGGAAGCCTCCGACCCGAATTTCTGGGCCATTGACTCCTTTTCGGGACTGCAGGTCTAAACCTGCCATGCGCCCTTTTGTAACTCGCCCAAGTGGCCATTATTCATGCCTGAGCCTTGCCTGAGAGAGGCAGCAGACTATTCAGTCGCAGTACGCAGCACAGCCACGCTCAATCCTGACCCTGCCAAATGTGCACAGGTTTGTTGCATAGTAGTTGGGACCAGGGCCATCAGGAGAGCTATGCTGAGGAGTCTTAGTCAAATTCCTTACCTCCTTGATGGGTTCGGCTACGGGAACTCAGCTTGAAAAGATTATCCTGGGTCCTGCAATGCTTCTGCTTTTTGACGGTTCGCGCCTGGTTTGTGGACTAATGGGTTGCAGAGAATCTCCTAGTCAGTTTTTTTTCCATACTGGTTTACGCTTGTGGTCTGGTTTAACAAAAGCAGTTTGAGAAGTCTGGGATAATATAGAATATATTTTAAGTCATGCCACCACATAAATCTTTGTTGCAGAAACCCTGTTCTGCGCAGTAGTTTTAAAAATGAAGTGCACATTTGCAGGTGAATCATGAGCGATACAAAACTGAACCAGTATCATCCAGGATCACTTGGCTTCCTTATAATGATGGCTTTAAAGTGATCAATTGCATTGCCAGACATAACTGGTTTGACCCCAACCTGTGTTAATTGCCTGTGTCTATATATGTTTTGTGTCTGCGGCTGCGGATGTTACTGCTCTAAACTGGTGCTGTTTCACTATAAAAACTAAACTCAAATGCTTTATATATACAAACAAATGAAAGTGACACAATTGTATTTTTCGTGACTGTTATTTTTTTCAGTAAAGTGCACCTTACCTTCAGATGCCGCTGGCCTCCTTACCTTGAGTCTGAGAGCTTGGGTACAGTCCTTGGTGCCACAGTTGAAAGAAGGTCTCCTGTGACTGGCTGATGGGAGAGGCTCTAGTGCTGAATAAAACACAACACATTAAGCATTAACTGGGCTGACCTCATTCAGACTTTTTCCAGCTCCGTTACTAGGAAATGTCCCGGTCTCCGGTGCTTCCCCACTCAGTGCAGCTCAGGTAAGGAGCCCAGTGAGTGAAGAATTCAACACGTGTTCATCCCACATCATGGCACTGAACGCTGGCGGCCCCACATTCAGCAGCACTGTGTTGCTGTGGGTACGGTTGTGATAACTAAATATGCTTTAAAACTGAGTTCTTTAATGTTAAAATAAAGCAGTTTAGCAATGGAGATGTTGGCTGCCTTTTTACATCTATAAAAAGGTGCTGTTTGGAAAAGTATGTCATCAACTTCAGAGCCACTGCAAATTGAGGGTGATGTGGGGTGGGGTGGGGGGGGGGGGGTGGCGGGGGGAGACTGGGGAGTAGGGGGATGCCAAAGAGGTTTTTCTCTGTTGGCTAGAAGTAATTGGTGCTATAACAGTGGCTTTAAAAATGCAGCCATGCGGTTGTCCAACATTGTAAAGAGGGAAGCTTTATTCAGTGTCCTGTCTGGATTTGCACGCTGAACTGGATTACAGCTTTAGGCCTCCGCCACCTTCCCAGCAGGTACTCTTATTAACATTTAACATGTCCAGCACTGTTGCATTCAGTACAGGTGTACCTTTTGTCTGTAGTTTGGGTTGTACAATAGTTTTCAGTGCCTGTAAATTCTGAGAAGCATTTTCCCTGTTTGGTTCTTCCTTTTGCAGTGGTGGGGGAGGGTGGAGGAAGGAAGGATCTTCTGTTCCTCATTCTGTATATGTTTTTACATGTGATTGAGATTTTCTCAATTTTATGATATAAATGTGTGAAACCTTTACAATTTCTAAAATGCCAATAATTGTTTTAAGGATGCAGGGCTCTTTACGAAAAGGCACGCTCCCTAATGCTGGCGGTGCAGTTATACTATGACTTTTGCATCACTGGGATGAAGGTTCTGTGCCATAGTGATGGAAGAAGTGACCAGTATAAGTCCACATTCAGGTCCCACTGTAACTGCAGAATCAGCAGCATGAGACTCCCCTCAAGGCTGCTTGGCCCTGACAGTATGGGGTGAATTTTAACTTGCAGGAATGTGTGGGTTTGGGAGCAGGTTGGGGGTTAAAAGTGCGAAAATTGACAGCCTCGGGAAATCGGCTCCAACCCACTGACTTCTTTATTTAACTGCAGCGAGTTAGGCTGCGTGCAAGCAACTCCCTTGGGAGAGGCGGGCAGTCAATTTTGACATGTTAATCGCTCATTAACAGCGATATTAACATGGGATTTGGGATTTAACTGTGAGTGCATGGGTTTTCCGGGCTTCCTGGTACTCGCCTGTGAAAGCAAGGTGAGAACACCGCGTCAACTGAGGGGGCTGAAGACATGACGGGCAAATATTCCAATAAGTACTGAAACCTCACAGCTGCTTTCTTGCCTGATTGTGTGAAAGGCTTTGTTCACAGTACTTGTGCTGAGAGTTTACTCTCACAACTTTGGAGGTTTGTATGTCTGATCTCCACTTTGGAGCTGTGATCTATCAGACCAGCATGGGTGCCGTTTATGTTGTTTTACTTTGGACCTCAGATGAGGACCAAGATTGCCAGCAGCAGGTCCAACAACAGCCTGCTCCTCACAGACCTGCCGCTCCACAGGAGAGAAGGGATGAGCAGAGAGATGCAGTTCGAAGGAGGCCGTACCCACAACACAGGGTGTACAGGCAGAAAATGAGCTTCCTCGACATGTTGCAATACCAGTGTCTCAGGAGGCTCAGGGTCTTGTGTCAGGTGGTGGCAGACATTTGCAGCCTGGTAGAAGAAGACCTGCTTCCAAGTGGACTTGGTGGCCACTCTTTACCAATGGCTGCCAAAGTCACCACCACCCTTAACCTCTTTGCCTCTGGCTCCCTTAAGGGCTTTGCCAGAGACATTTACAGGAACTCACAGTCAACGGCCCACAAATGCATAAGACAGGTGACTGATGGCATGTTTGCTAGGGTTGGCAATTATATCAACTTTGCCATCGACGATGCCGGTCAGAATGAGTGGCCGCTCGGGTTTGCGACTCTGGCTGGCTTCCCACAGGTGCAGGGCATCATCAACTGCATGCATGTAGCAATTAAGGCAGCCCCAGATCACCCAGGAGTATTCATCAACCGCAAGGGCTTCCACTCCATCAATGTGCAGCTGGTGCGCAACCACAGAAAGATGTTTATGCCCGTGTGCACAAGATTCCTAGGCTACTTGATGACAAAGGATACCCACTTAAAATGTGGCTGATGACACCCACGAGGAACCCAACCAATGAGGCCCAGGAGCAATACAGTGAAAGCTGTATGACAACCAGGTGTGTCATTGAGCAAGTAATCGGCATGCTGGAGATGCGCTTCAAGTGCCTCGACCGATCTGGAGGTGCCCTTCAATACACACCAGCCAGGGTCTCTAGAATGGTCGTGGTATGCTACACTCTGCACAGCATTGAGGTTTGGACCTTCAGGAGGAACAAGGTACAGAGCGCAGAGCTTCTTCAGACAATTCCAAGGAGGAGGAACGTGATGTGGCCAATGCACCAGCAGTGGCGCACGTTGCTGCCCGGGATGCCCTCATTGTTGCGAAGTTCAGTTATGTTCCTCCAGTCCACTCATCTGGCAGCCACTTCCTCCCCGCTTCCTCCAACACAAAGCAGTCCTGCAAACAACCAAGCATCCCTTTCACAATCAAAAATGGGCAACACGGGAAAATGGTAGAAAAAAATAATAGTTATTTGACTCAAAAATAAAACAGAAACTTAACAATCTAACATTGTGTAACACACCCATGTGCATACCCTTGTGCAACTACAAATCTTTACTCGTCCTCTTCCTAGCACTTCCACGTGGTGCAACCCCTGCAGCTTCAGCAGAGGTTGAGGCTGGCTGCTCAGATCCCTGCTCTGACTGCTGAGATGCTCTTGGCCGACGTTCTCTGGGTTTTGGAGCCCGTGAGGGCCCCGTCAAAGACTGCTCCACCTGCACCTGTGCAGAAACAGACTCGGCCATCGGCTGCATGTGGGGTACAGACTTGGGGAGGAGTGGAAGCACTTTGAGCCAAGTCCCCACCTCCATGTCTCCTTTCACCATCATCCCTCTCATGGCCCACCCTCACTTCCCTGTTAGCAATGAGCTGGAGAGCACTTTGCTGCAGATCAGGGAGGCGATGAACGGCCAAGGCTAGGGTTTCATAAATCCTATTTAAGGTGGCATTCATAGTGTGCAAGTCATTGAGGAGGGCCTGCATGCACTCGTTTGATTGCCGCGTTTGATACGCCATGCAGGTGGCCACTCTTTCCATGGACATCATCACTGAGACCTGCGACATCTTGCCACTCATGCTTGAGGTGGATTCCTTCAATCTCTCTGCAAGCGTGCACAGTGCGGCTGGAAATCCTGCCAGTAGATTGCACATTCTTTGCTGCTGGTCCAGAAGTAACCTCTTCATCAACGGCCCCCGAGGTTCAGCATCTGCATCCAGCTGAGCAGACCTTGGACCATCCCGCGGCCTCCGACGCGGACTCTCCACTGCTGTCCCTGTCTCCACCATCTGCTCTTGCTCACTTGTGATGTGTGAGTCACCAGGTGAAAATCCAACTATCTTCCTTACCGGTCCCACTGAAGCTGGTATCTGAGCTGGTGCATGAGTCCTGTGATGGTGCACCTTCAGAGTAAGTGACCTCCTCTGAGGAGTCGTCCTTGATCTGCTGCACCACCTCTTGCGGGATGCTTGAAGGCTCTGTGGAAGATTAAAGACATGAATTAGAACTGTCACGGTAAGAATGTTTTAAGTGATCATTATACACATGATTATATTTCACTTGCTGCTGACATTAGGTCAACATGAGTGAGTGTTGTCTGCCATGTGGCTGTGTGATATTTAATTCTGTCACCAGGTAGCTGGGAGGCCCCCATTTCTGACGGCCAAGCACGTCGAGACTCCACTGATGTCCAGCGCTGCCTCCTTTGCAGCTGTTATTTGCGAGATGGCTGGAGGGCCACCTCCGGTTCTCTGCCTCTCCCTCATGTTCTGTGCTCTCTTCTCCTGCAAGGAGGGAAAAAAGAGACCTATGAGTGAGAATAATGGCATGTGTTGAGTGGATGGATGGAGAGCATTTGTTGAGGGTGATTGAGGGAGAGGCATGATATTGCGTTAAGATGAGGGTGAGTGTCAGTGGT
Organism: Somniosus microcephalus; assembly: GCF_052327205.1. NCBI lineage: Eukaryota > Metazoa > Chordata > Chondrichthyes > Squaliformes > Somniosidae > Somniosus > Somniosus microcephalus. Next base: position 89,538,062 of record NC_140992.1, on the reverse strand, counting down.
GGATGGACAGATGGGGATGTAAGGAAGCACATAGACAGAGAGGGATGGGCGCACCTGCAAGGCAAGTTAGTGTGAGGAGTGATGTGCTGGAGTAGACTTGAGAAGGCAGAGTGAGGGGATTGGTGTGATACACACATCAGGATGTAGTTGAATGTGCCACTGTACTCACCTTTCCTGCCCTGCTTAGGTCATTAAAGCACTTTTGGCATTGAATCCAGGAGTATGGCACCACACTCCTGCTGCTGACCTCATGGGCAACCTCCAGCCACACCTTCTTGGTTTCACCTGCAGGCTTCTTCCTCCTGTCTGTAGGGAACAGTATCTCCCTGCGGGCCCTTGCAGCCCCCAGCAGCACATCCAGGGAGGCGTCACTAAAACAAAGCGCAGACTTTGAACGTGTGAACTCCATTCTGTCAATTCCTTGTGGTGTGCTACCATCTGCAGAATCCATCAAATGTCATCTTTGCAGTATCCCTTTAAATACTGGAGTTGAAATCAATTCATGCGGGTTATCATCACGCCCGCTCAACCTAATTTGTTAGTAATATGCTAATGCAGTGGCTGGGTTAAAAAGCCACTGATAGACATGCTGCACTGACTTCCGGGTTTCCTGCGTGCTACCAGATGCCCCACCCTGCTCGCAGCGCATCAGCAAGTTAAAATTTCCCCTATAACTCCAATTAAGGTTATTATAGAGGAGGAAAGCCATCATAGTTCATCCAGAATGACACTAAAGCACCCCCCATTAAGCCAGGCTTAAATAGTGCTCATGGAGTTCACTGAATGAAAGATACGATGATTTGCAGTTTCATCGCTTGAAGTTCCTTACCAGTAGAATAAATCTTAATTATATATTGATCCTTATGTGTACTGTGTAGTACTACTGTCGCTGTGGTCTCATCTAAACCATCCTTTATGCCAGTTTTCTCCTCCCTGCTCCTGAAGGTGTTAATTCATGCCAGATACAATCCATAGTTGGTGGCAATCCTCAGGATCCCTGTCCAAGTGGCTTTCTTCATGTGCGAGTCTTGACTATAAAGGGTCAACAGGGTCTTCCCTTGTAGGGATCACTACTGGCCCAGAGCAGAAACTTGAGCTGTTTTTCTCCCAGCCTCTTCCTTGAGGGCACTTTAGCCATTTTAGATGCCTCACTGCCCTGACTTAGATCAGCTAATTTGCCAAAAATTAGTAATCAAAACTAGGTTCTTGTTGGTCTGCATGGCGTAGCACTGTGCCATGTGGTACATTTACCCACTGAGCCGTTTGTCGCCGGACTTTCTTCAGCACCCATGGATTGTTGTTAAATTCACATGGTGCTTTTGGCTACTTTCATGACCTGCATCACACACGCACACCTGCATTCACAAGGCTGTTTTGCAAGTATATTGCTACTTTTATGAGGAAGTCACCAGGTGATGTGATCACATAGGTCCAAGTCATCACACAAAGAAATTAAATATCCTGATGTTTCTATCAACTACCATAGGCGTACATGCCAACCTATAAAATCAGCTAAAGCTGACACAGCCACTAACAAAAATTCAGAACTTGAACAGCCGCAGGTTGGGCTACTTTTTAATCATAAATGCTAGGTATGCACAACATTCCTTCATTTGTATCGGAGGAGTCAAAAGCATAAATATAAAAAAGGGGAAATCAAAATATTGAAGGTACAAAATTGGTGGTGCGTTTCTATTGGGGGGTGGGGGGACATCCAAGACATACTCCCTCTTTCAAGCTGGTACTCTTTCCTCCACCCCAGAGTTTAAGGAGTCAATTGACGTTGGCACTCTCTCTCCTCAGTTACCTTCAGTTAATGCTCACGTTCTCCTTCCTCCCCCATCCAGCCTCTCCTCTCTTCCAATTCCCCCCACCACAAAAAAGTGCTGCTCCCAGCTTTTACCCCCATACTTCTCCCCTTCGTAGCCATCACTTCCCTCCACCTTCATTGCCAACCACTTTGCCCCTCCTTCATTGCCATCTATTCCCTCCCCTCCAGTTCCCCTTTGCAGTGTATTCTGTCCTCTACAATTGCATTCTTTTCCCCCTGTCCCACTTCCCCTTTCCTCTTTCTGTTTCAGACATATCTAGCAGCCTATGAATAAGCCGCACCTGTTGTAAAATGACGGAATATGGCAACAGTTCAACTGAAGTAGTAGTTTCAATCATGGTGTTATCACTCAGTTTGTGCTGGAATGGGAAACCATTGGCTTAATCCACTTAATATATCAATACCGGTTCTACAAGTGAATTTAGTGCACTCAGCAGAGTGTTTCTTGCTTAACTTGCTTTCACTGATGTAAAACGGAATTTGAAAAACATCACTTATAGATGCTCAGAGAGTAACTAGAACGATTTCATGTTTGTAATTTTCTGGCAATCTGCAAACTATGGAAGCAGCAGAGTAAATTTTAAAAGAAAAAACAATTTAGTAATAACACAGGAAGTTTCCTATCAGTAACATTTTTCTTTCTTTGTTGCGGTTGCTGATCAGCAATAAGCTCAAAAGTAGTCATTTTTTTTGGCGTTGTTTTAGGACATGAATCATCAGTTTGAGGTAGAGAGAGAGAAGGGAGAAAGTAAGAAACCGCAATGTACCAGCTATAATATGGAAATTGCTGTCAGGAATATTGCATACAAAACCTCAATAGGATTACACCTCCATTGAAACATTGCAATTATAGGTATATATAATTTTGGTCAGTTTGTAAACTGATGGAGAGGAGAACTTGCATATCTGAAAAAGATTCCCCCAATAGGGCTCGGATGTAAGGGGCATGTGTAACTGAACTATGCAGAGCAGAAGGTCCCAAGTTCATTTCCTGGTGGCAGTAGGATGCTATAATTGGCCAATGCATCCTTGGGCTAGATAAAGGGGGAAAAAATTAGTTAGGGTTCCTGCTCCTGATGGTGGCTGGAAGGATATGTGGATTTCTAGTAAGGGAATGTTTAGACACCAAACCTGGTCCAAATGATTGAATACCAACCACTCAATTTCTAGATTCCTACATCAAGAATTGGACTGGACATGTTTTAAAGATAAACTTTTCTCTTCATTAAAAAGGATTGGTTCCCATGTGCCCATGCATGAGTGGGCTGCTGTGCGCATGCACTGTTTGGGCCTGATTTGCACATTTCCAATTTGACCTCTTTCACATGTGTGCACAGTAGCACTGGACAAATTGACTTTATCGCCTTGTTTTCAAGCTTTAAATTAATGTCACCCCAAGCCGAGAGGGATGACTATTTGGTTAAGTTACTAGAGGGTGACTGGCAATCATGGAACCATACCCTAGCAGAAGCTGACATTTTCAGGAGAGGAAGGGAGAAATGTCTGAGTGCTTCAACATACAGTACTGAAAGTATTCTAGAAAAAGTGCAGTTGCTGACTCTGCAATGAAAGGCGTTCTTATCCGATGAATGGAAGGTCATGTGTGATGTTATTTTTTGCCTTGTTTAGGATGTGGCCATGTTTTGAATGGAGAGATCGAAAGAGCTAACACAAACACCTCTGACATTATCACCCTCAAATAGTAGTTCATCTGTTTTTGGAAGCTGATTGAAATTCCTGTCATGTTAATCTTGAAAGCCCAGATGGGCCTGTTGGCTCGCTTACAGAGCCGACAGTAGCGAGGAGGATTAGTCATTTAACCACATTCTCGCACACTGGCACAGTTTGGCCTGTGAGTCAGGCTCACAGCTGTCCCGTGTTTCTGACCAATGCTATTTTCTCTACAATAATCCTGCATGGAATCTGCAGGCTGTCGTTTTGAGGCGATGGTTACGTAATATAATTGGCAAAAAGAGGAAGAACAAAGCATGGCAGTTCACCTACAGGAAGTTGTCTCCAGACTCTGTTTGTAAGGCATCCCTTTACTAAATCTGAAAAGTTAGCAATTTTGTTTCTGCAGGGACATCTGTAACTTTTTTACCTCCCAGTGGTTCTCGTTTTGACAAGGTTTGCATGCTTCATTCAAACCAGCTTACAACCACTAATCTAGTTTGCTGTTACCTAAAGGCTATTGCTCACATTTCAAAATCGTTTATGTTTTCTGTGTTAAGAAAGCTGACTGATTTTAAAAGGAAAGAAGAATGACTGCGCGCTGACTGTTAATAGTTTTATTGTTTTCTCCCTCCGTGGCTACATACCTTGCTGCTACTCAGTGCTGCACCTGGCACACTGTCCAACATCGACCACTTACTACCTCGAGAAGCCCGTTGCATTAGAGTTGCCTCCGAAGGCAAATGAGCTACGGAAAATCAGCCGCAAATGAGCTATGGGAAATCACCCTGCAGCATAAACTAAACAGCCCAGCAACACTGCTGACCAGGCACTGAAACCCACCCTGTGTGGTTCCTGCAGCAAAGATACATCCCTGCCAATGGCAGAACTTTGTTAGGTCTGCCATCTTATTTCTGGCTGCAGTGGACTGAGATTTTAGACGTCCATACAGGGCAGTTATGCACTTTTCGCATTGGTGATCTGGACACGTAGGAAAATGTCTTAAGGTGCTTCACAGAAGCCCCATCAAACGGAAACCGAAGGCAAGCCAAAAAAGGAGATATTAGAAGCGGTGGCTAAAAGCTTGGTCAAAGAGGTGGGTTTTAAGGAGCAGCGAGGGAGGGAGGTGGAGTGACAGAGAGGTTTAGGGATTCAATTCCAGAGCTTAGGCCCTAGGCAGCTGAAGACATGGCCGCCAATGGTAGGGCAAAGGGAGTGGGGGATGCACAAGAGGCCAGAGTTGAAGGAGCCCTGAATTTTTGGAGGGTTACAGGCAATGTTCCCTATAAGCTGTGCTTCGCGGGCTGTTGCTTTTAATGCCCAGTCCCTTTAAATTTCTGCGCATGCGCGGTATTTACAGTGCAAAAGCTGGTGAGCGGCCTGTGCGGGACCTTTGAGATTACTGCACGGCCGCGCACTTTAAGGGGAACATTGGTTACAGGGCTCGAGGAGGTTATAGAGATAGGGAGGGCCTAGGCCATGAAGGAATTTAAACACTAGGACGGGAATTTTAAAGTGGAGGCGTTGGGGGATCAGGAGTTAATGTAGTTCAGCGAGCACAGGGGTTATGGATGAGCAGAACTTGGTGCGGGATATGATACGCGTGGCAGGGATAAGCTGAAGTTTATGGAGAGTGAAGGATGGAAGGCCAGACAGGAGAGCATTGGAATAGCCCAGCCTGGAAGTGACAAAGGCATAGATGATGGTTTCAGCGTAGGTGGGCTGAGGCGGGTGATGTAGGTGGAACTAGACGATCAGCTCCAGGTCCAATATGACACTGAGGTTGCAAACAGTAGTTCTATCTAAAACAGTGGCCAGGGAAAGGGATGGAATCGGTGTTGAGCATACGGAGTTCGCGGTGGGTGCTGAAGACAATGGCTTCAGTCTTCCCAATGTTTATCTGGGGGAAATTGTGGCTAATCCAATATTGGATGTCGAACAAGTAGGCTGGCAACACAGAGGCAATGGAGGGGTTGAGCATGGTGATGGAAAGGTAGAGCTGGTTGTCACCAGATTTCATGTGGAACCTGACTCCATGTCTTCAGATGACATTGAGAAGGGGTAGCATGTGGATGAGGAAGAGGAAGGGGCAAAGGATGCATCTTGGTAACCGTGCAGGTCAGGAAGAGAAACCACTGCTGGAGATGCGCTGGCTACAATTGGATAGGTAAGATTGGAACCAAGTGAGAGCAACCCCACTTAGTAGGACAATGGAGGAGAGGCTAGGCATTGGATGGTGTGGTCGACTGTGTCAAAGGCTGCAAATATTGTGAGAAGAACATGGAGAGTAGTTCGTCACAGTCACATAGGATGTAATTTGTAGCATTGATTAGGACTGTTTCAGTGCTGGGCATGGGTAGAAACTTGATAGGAGAGGTTCAAACATAGAGTTGTGGGAAAGTTGGGCACGGATTTGGGAGGCGACAACAGCTTCAAGTACTTTGGTGAGTAAATGGAGGTTGGAGATGGGGGCCAAAAAAGGAAGTTGGTTTGTCAGCAGTTTAGTGGGAATAGGGTTGAATGAGCAGGAGGTGGGTCTCCTATATAGTAATTGGTATAACTGCAAATGGTGTGAAGCATGTTTTATGAACTTGTACTGCCATTCATTTTCTGTGAATTGCGAAGAGGTGATTGTCCCAACAGTTCTTTTCAACTATTAAACCATCCATTGGCAGTTGGAGATGAGGAAATAGTATTCCTTGGATACTTTTGAACACACATTCATAGAACGCTGCCTGCCCCCTTTAGCAGTGATGTCAACCACCCTGTAATGACATTGCTGCTGACATAGTATGATTCCAAAAAGCTGTTAGTAGCATACAGGCCTGAATTTTCCATTTGTGGAATTCTGCAACTATTATCCTAGGGAAAATGAAACATAGATATAAATTACAGATGAAAGAAACCATCAATTTGATTTGATTTGATTTTCTCTCGAGGTTTTTCTCTCGCGGTTTTACAGCCCTGTTAATACTGTCGGGTGCAGGATTTGACGAGGCCAGGCAACCTGGATCACTTTGGGGAAAAAATAACTGATAAAGCCACAAGCACGTTGTTGTTGTTGAGGAGGAGACGGCTTCGTCAGCAGCTGGAGTTCCTGACCTGTACTAGTCATGTGGTGCTCATCATTTACTCTCTCATCATGTCTCATCATTTTATATAACTGCACAAACTTGCACTAACCTCAGTGTTGAACATGATGTAAAGGTGAGTATGAGTGTGACATTTGCTTATTGTACAAGTAGAAGCACAAAGAGTAAACAACCACATTCTTGGGTTTCATTAATTCATTCTTGTACCATGTGCTCCAATAACCATTTTCATTGTTGCATATTTGCATTAGGTTCACAGGAACTGGATAAGTATAAGTAGTGTAGCTATTTCTGTATGTACTTTAGATCAAATTTAGGAGTAAGTGTAAATATGCGGTACAAATTTCCTATCGCTTTTTAGTTTGAAACGCAAATCAGTGACTGCTTCAATGACAACTGTTTGCATTCATATAGCACCCCTCATATAGAACAACATCTGAGTGTTTTACAAGGCCAACACCTTGTAAGAGAAGGAACAGATTCAGGGGGGGGAAGGTGGGCATGGTTGAAGAGAGAGTATTTTTTTTCAAGAGGATTTTAAAAGAAGGGAGGGGAGTAGCAAAGCTTCAGGTGAGTAACCGTATAATTTCAGAAAGATGAGACAAAATGGATTCTGCATAGTCCTGATTAAACCTGTAACATTTGCATATTGAATTATCATTGGCCCGCAGGCATCTGTAAGGAATACCTATTATATTCACATGTGATCACATGCTGAGTTGTCATTGGCCGGCAGGCATCTGTAAGGACTACTATTTGTTTTGAAGACCCAGGCTAGGGGTCCTAATGCCAGGCTTTCCCCACTGATGCTGCTATGAATAAGATCACAGACCTAATGCTTAATAAAAGAGTTAAACTGTAATACTCCGTTGTCCTGCAAGTTATTATTTTTGTACAAAGTGTGCAAAACAAGACAAAACCCTAGATGGTTTTGACCCGAGCTGATCTTTGAGTTTGTACGTTATAAATTAGGCTTTAGAGCAGATATAAACTTGTACTAATTTGAGCAGCAAATCTTGCCATTTATTCTCTGCTTTAAGTACTGCTCACAATGTGAGCAAACAACTTGAATCTAAAAGTCTTAGTGTTTGGAGAGTCCAGGAAGCAAAGAGAAAAATACTTACAAATATAGATTTAATGTAAGTTATTGTTGTTAAGGTTGGAAATGTGATTTTGAAGGAAGGCAAAAGACAATGGATAGCAAGGTTTATTTTTCCCTCCTCCAATTGTTTACCCTGAGAGAGGCTGTGACCCCTACTGGGGTCAGGTTCTATGGTTGCAGGTGTCACCAGTACAAAATCCCATTATCCATTTTCCTATCTCAGCTGGACTCTACATTAGCATACAATTCAGCTGTGGGAAACTGTGGTGAGCCAGACTCATCCTCTCCTTGCTTGATTTCCACATGCGCAGGAGTTGGGAGATAGTCATCAGATCGCAAGGTTTAAAGAATCACTTGTGTAATTTGGAGACAAATAACCATAGTGAACAAGAAGTTGTCCCCACATCTAAATCAAATCAACAGAAGTAACTGGTCGACTATGTCACTATCACTCAGAAAGGAAGCAGTTCTCTTGATGTCCTGCAAGACATTGAGCAACAGCCTTAAAAATGTTCACGTGCTTTTAATAGGGTTTGACATCATGTGAAACATCATGGCCTTTGGACAAATATCTCAAATGAGTTAAGCTGCTATGGTCCATTAATGTTTGTCTACAATATGGACTCATGGGGGCAAAATTAAGTTGCTTTGCACCCTTAAGAGGGCATTAACGGGGTGTAAAGCAACTAGCGCTTGGGCGCGGCGTCACAAACATCTCCCGCAAAATTCAGCAGGAGGTTAGTGGCGGCAGTAGCCTGTTGCGCCTCCGGCAATGACGTCATCGCCGTACGCAGCGCCCCGCTCGCGCCCCGGCCGCAAACTTCGGTCATGCCCCCTGATTTACCTCCGGACACTATGTCCGACAGGGTCGGGGAGGTGGGTTACATGCGGCTAGGCCGGCGATATTTAAAGGGGAGATGTTGGGTGGCCATTTTTATTTCTGGCCGCCAGCCAGCACCTGCCCCTTCTGCTGTCCTCCCACGATCGGGCAGCCCGGCACTCCTCTTGACTGCCGGGCTCTTTTGCCGGCACCCCGCTCCCTGGTGGTTCAGCAGGGCCCCAGTGCACGCTGCGCTGGGCCCCTCCCCTTTAATAAGGGGAGGAAGGCGTGCAGTACCGCGGCGCGACGTGCCGGTGTGCGTGGTGCTGCGGTGCGTAGCGCTGCAATATTCCCTGGGAGCGCTTCTAGTAGTGCCCCGCCCCCCTCGGGGCACTACCATTTAATTTCGGGCGCGGGGGCGCTAACCTTTTCATGGTGCTAAAAGTAGCGCCCCGGCGAAGTTAGCGTTCCAAACGGGGCTATACCGAATTTCTTCCCCCCATATCTTTCAACATGCAATTGCAAGGGGGGATTCAGATTGGGACTTATGGGAGCACCATCTTTTTTTAAAACAGACAAATGATCTGATTTTGGCTTTATTAGAACCATATGCAACAGATCCACTTTTCTCAGCATCACTGACATTCAATTAAAACAAGTCTGTTGAGCAATGTAGATAAAATATGGATGAGACCTTTGTTACTTTTTAATTATTCATTGACACACCTAGTAGAATGGATCTAGATTATGAACAAAAGCAAAATACTGCGACTGCAGGTCAGGAAGTATCTGTGGAGAGAGAAATGGAGTTCATGTTTCAGTTTGCGTGTGTGTGTATACCATACAGTAGATAATCTTTCTGTATAAAACTGTTCTGGGAAACTGAACAGAACATCATAAAGAGAGTGCTTGCTTATTTGGTTTATAAGCAAAATGCCAATGATCGCTACCTAGAATAAACTTCTTTCTATGAAAGGATGAGCTAGTTGGGTGTAATGGCCTCCCTCATCTAGACTTGCCTTTGCACACTTGGCCTCATTGAAAAATTGGCTTCTTACATCCTGTCTGGTGAAGTACTGAACTGAATATGCAACTTCCTCAGAGGATGCAAACACTGGTTTATGATAAATGAACATTTGTTGTCCACTGCAATAGCTATATCGATGTCCTTCAGGGCTTTGGCCCTTTTCTGTTTCTTTTCTTCTCTTGCATGCCATACAAAATGACATTTCTCTTTACTGACGGCAACACTCTGTGCAAAGTATTTAATTTCCTGTCTAAAAGATGAGCAGCAACTGGATCACTGCAGGCCAATATGCACTAAATTGGACAGTGTACAGACAAACTTTTGTTACCATCAACACTAGTAGGTCAGTTCCTTTTCCCAAGATTGACCACACAGTCTTGTTCACACACCTCTGGTCCGTGAGAAAAATGAACAGAACAGCCGTGCTCCCAATTATATCGTTAACTCTCGAGTACTATTTTAATATTGTTATATCCACTTCTTTGTTATTCGTTCCTGGGATGTGGGCACTGCTGGCAAGGCCAGCATTTATTGCCCATCCCTAATTGCCCTTGAGAAGGTGGTGGTAATCCTCCTTGAACTGCAACAGTCCTTGTGGTGAAGATACTCCCACAGTGCTGTTAGGGAAGGAGTTCCAGGATTTTGACCCAGCCATGATGAAGGAACAGCGATACTTTTCCAAGTCAGAATGGTTTGTAACTTGGAGTGGAACTTGGAGGTGGTGGCCCCATGCACTTGCTGCCCTTGTCCTTCTAGGTGGAAGAGGTCGCAGGTTTGGGAGGTGCTGCTGAAGAAGCCTTGACGAGTTGCTGCAGGACATCTTGTAGATGGTACACACTGCAGCCACGGTACGCTGGTGGTGGAGGGAGTGAATGTTTAAGGTGGTAGATGGGGTGCCAGTCAAGCAGGCTGCTTTGTCCTGGATGGTGTCAAGCTTCTTGATTGTTGTTGGAGCTGCACTCATCCAGGCAAGTGGAGAGTATTCCATCACACTCCTGACTTGTGCCTTGTAGGTGGTGGAAAGGCTTTGGGGAGGCCGGAGGTGAGACACTCGCCGCAGAATACCCAGCCTCTGACCCGCTCTTGTTGGCATAGTATTTAAGTTTCTTGTCAATGGTGACCCCTACAAGATGTTGATGGTTGGGGATTCAGCGATGGTAATGCTGTTGAATATCAAGGGAAGGTGGTTAGACTCTCACTTGTTGGAGATAGCCATTGCCTGGCACATGGGTGGCGTGAATTTTACTTGCCACTTATCAGCCCAAGCCTGAATGTCGTTTAGGTCTTGCTTTATACAGGTATGGACTGCTTCATTATTGGAGGAGTTGTGAATGAAACTGAACACTGTAATCATCAGCAAACATCCCCAGTTCTGACCTTATGATGGAGTGAAGGTCATTGATGAAGCAGCAAAAGATGGTTGGGCCTAGGACACTGCCCAGGAACTCCTGCAGCGATGTTCTGGAGCTGAAATGATTGACCACCAACAACCACAACCATCTTCCTTTGTGCTAGGTATGACTCCAGCCAATGGAGAGTTTTCCCCCTGATTCCCATTGACTTCAATTTTACTAGGACTCCTTGATGCTGCACTCGGTCAAATGCTGCCTTGACGTCAAGAGCAGTCACTCTCACCTCACCTCTGGAATTCAGCTCTTTTGTCCATGTTTGGACCAAGGCTGTCTGGAGCTGAGTGGTCCTGGCAGAACCCAAACTGAGCATGGATGAGGAGGCTATTGGTGAGTAAGTGCCGCTTGATAGCACTGTTGACAACACCTTCCATCACTTTGCTGATGATTGAGAGTAGACTGATGGGACGGTAATTGGCCAGATTGGATTTGTCCTTTTTTTGTGGACAGGACATACCTGGGCAGCTTTCCACATTGTCAGGTAGATGCCAGTGTTGTAGCTGTACAGGAACAGCTTGGCTGGAGGCGCAGCTAGTTCTGGAGCGCAAGTCTTCAGCACGACAGCCAGGATGTTGTTGGGGCCCATAGCATTTGCTGTATCCAGTGCGCTCAGTCGTTTCTTGATATCACGTGGAGTGAATCAAATTGGCTGAAGACTGGCTTCTGTGATGGTGGGGACCTCAGGAGGAGGCTGATATGGATCATCCACTCGGCACTTCTGGCTGAAGATGGTTGCAAATGCTTCAGCCTTATCATTTGCACTCGTGTGCTGGACTCCAATATCATTGAGGATGGGGATATTCGTGGAGCCTCCTCCTCCCGTTAGTTGTTTAATTGTCCACCACCATTCACGACTGGATGTGGCAGGATTGCAGAGCTTTGATCTGATCTGTTGATTGTGGGATCACTTAGCACGGTCTGTTGGATGCTGCTTCCGCTGTTTAGCATGCATGTAGTCCTGTGTTGCAGTTTCCCCAGGTTGGCACATAATTTTTAGGTACGCATGGTGCTGCTCCTGGCATGCTCTTCTGCACTCCTTATTGAACCAGGGTTGGTCCCCTGGCTTGATGGTAATGGTTGAGTGAGTGATATGCCGAGCCATGAGGTTACAGATTGTGGTGGAATACAATTCTGCGGTTGCTGATGCCCAGTTTTGAGCTGCTAGATCTGTTTTGAATCTACCCCATTTAGCACAGTGGTAGTGCCACACAATGATGGAGGGTGTTCTCAGTGTGAAGATGGGACTTAGGCCGCGACTTTATCAATGGAGGCAGGTTGGGTGCGGGTCAGGTGGTTTCCGGCTTCCAGTCCCGCCCCCAGCTGCATCTGGCCCATAGACGTGATTTTACGTTGATTGACCTTGTTAAGCATACCCTGCGGGCTTGCCGGCCAATTAAGAGGAAGCGGGTCAGATGACATCATTTGATGATGCGTCATTGCCGGTTTCCTTAAAGGGACCACGCACAATTTTTTTTTGACAGTTGATTTCTCAGTGTTTGACAGCATTGAGGTGCTGCAAATACTGACAATCACTGCACAAAGGTGATCTCTTGCACCCAGGCTCTCCAATGACTCCCTCTATAGGCTGGAATAGGTGGCAGCTGCAGGTGAGGTAACAGAAGTGATCTGTCACTGGTGAGAAAGGTTCTCCCAATGAGGTGGCACTGGACATGGATTTCAAAACATTGTAATCTAAAGAGATGTGTACATATATTAATAATGCATTTCCCTACATTTTCTTACCTCTAAGACTCACCAGTGCAACATTGGATCCTTCACACCACTTCTGCAGCTGTCATCAATCCAGAAACATGGCAGACTCACAGCACGCCACACTTACCTGGCGTGGTGTCCGGATGTCGAGAAACCCAAGGCAGAAGCAGCAAAATTCAAAAAAAGCCCGTCAACTACTAGCAACTAACTGCCTTTAATCCTCTCCCACCACTAGGTGTCGGGTCCATGCGCAAATCGGGGACCCGACACTTGGGATAATTGTTTGGAGGCGGGTTGATGGCAGGATTGCAACACGCCGTCAATCAAAATGATTTTACCCTTTGACCCACCTCCAAACCCGCCTTCTGAACGCCGGCAAAATCCAGCCCTTAGTCTCCACAAGAACTGTGTGGTGGTCACTGCTGCCAATGCTGTCATGGACAGATGCATCTGCGACAGGTAGATTGGTGAGAATTAGGTCAAGTAGGTTTTTCCCTCGTGTTGGTTCTCTCACCACCTGCCGCAGGCCCAGTCTGGCAGCTATGCCCTTCAGGACTCTGCCAGCTCGGTCAGCAGTGGTGCTACTGATCCACTCTTGGTGATGGACATTGAAGTTCCCCACCCAGAGTACATTCTGTACCTTTGCTACCCTCCATGCTTCTTCCAAGATTCTTCATCTGAGGGAGGGCGGTAGGTGGTAATTGGCAGGAGGTTTCTTTGCCCATGCTTGACCTGAAGCCATGAGACTTCATGAGGTCCGGAGTCAATGTTAAGGACTCCCAAGGCCACTCCCTCCCAACTGTATAGCACTGTGCCGCCACCCCTAGTGGGTCTGTCCTGCCGGTGGGACAGGACATACCCTGGGATGGTGATGGAGGAGTCTGGGACATTGGCTGAAAGGCATGATTCTGTGAGTATGACTATGTCAGGCTGTTGCTTGACTAGTCTGTGAGACAGCTCTCCCAATTTTGTCACAAATCCCCAGTTGTTAGCGAGGAGGACTTTGCAGGGTCGACTGGGTTGGGTGTGCCATTGTCGTGTCCGAAGCCGGTGCCTAGGTCGATGTCGGGTGGTCCGTCCAGTTTTATTAATATTGTTTCTCGTAGCGGTTTGTTACAACTGAATGGCTTGCTCGGCCAGTTAAGAGTCAGCCACGTTGCTGTGGGTCTGGAGTCACATATAGGCCAGACCAGGTAAGGACTGCAGATTTCCTTCTCTAAAGAATATTTAAGCCCTAAGGACTTCCCTAGAAACCCAGATGGGTTTTCACAACAACCCAATAGTTTCCTGGTCACCATTACTGATACTAGCTTTTTATTCCAGATTTATTTAATTAACTGAATTTAAGTTTCCTTGCTGCCATGGTGGGATTTGAACTCACGTCCCTGGATCATTAGTCCAGGCCTTTGGATTACTAGTCCAGTAACATAACCACTATGCTACTGTTCGTGATAATTGATTATAAATAAGGTAAAGTGTTTTAGAACTATGGAGTTTCTGAAATATAGTTGCCACTGTCCTCTTGAAACAACCTGTTCCGAGGAATGGTTCACACCTGAAACATCTTGTTTTCTCGACGGATGCTGTCTGACCTGCTGAATGTCTCTCACATTTTATATTTTCAGCAGCTGCGGTATTTTGCTTTTTGTAGAACTTGGTAAACCTTCGCTTGCAGGCACATGTTGCAGTAAAGTAAATAGTGTCATAACGCATCCTTGCATGACCTCCATTACCTCGTGTAATGAAACAGAACATGAAATGATGTACGGCTCTTCTACTTTCCCCAACCAAAACAAAGTTTGCCACGCACTTCTTTAATGTTTCAAACCAGTTCACCACCCTCTCCCAAAACTGAATCCAAAGTTTTCAGGTGCCTTTTGAAACCAAATGCCATGATGATGATGATGATATTGAGCAGACATAACCAAATTTATTGCAAATCACGTTGTATTACTTCCAACATGAAGCCATGTGCCTTTTATTTTTAAGAGCTCATTAAAATGTGCGATATGTGGCTGCTATATTTAGTTTAAACTGCATCTTCCAAATTATGGTGCAATGTTGGTAACTTGTGCACTTAGCGTGTTGCCCTTAGAGTCATAGGCCTAGAAATTGGGTTTTGGCTTAGCCAGGGCTTTAGCGCCGGAAGTTAGTGCCGGCGCTAAGTCCCCCTGCGCGCGCCAAAAATTCAGCAGGGCCGCGCCCAAACGGCTGCCGGCGCTACTGAAGGGTCTTTGCGGCGGTAAATCGGCGCTAACTGCCGTTTCGCACCGCAATTCCGGCGCTGCGGCACCCGATGCGGTGCGGCAGGCTCGGGAAGTGCAGGCCTCCTCCTTCCGTTAAGGAGGAGCTGCCTGCACCCGGCCGCGGCCCGCGCAAATCTGTCTAAAAATGAGCCCGGCACCTCGGACAAGTGCCGGGCTTGCATCTGTTCCGGGGGGTGGGGGGGAGAAGTCCGGGGAGGGAGCTGCGGGCAGGCGGCCGGCGGGAAAGCGGCCAGCCGCCGCGGGGCCTTTAATGCGCCGGCGCAAACTCATGTAAGACTCTGTTGCCAGAGTCTTAGTTGCGGCTGCCACGGGCGAGGCGGCCGCAACTGAATTTCGGCGCTAGGGCCCGTCGGCATGGCAACCGGGACGCTGCGCACACCAATGACGTCATCGGTGCCGGCGCAGCGCTACCGGTGCAACGCCGATTTAGGGCCCCAGGGAATTTTTAAACTGGCCATAACTCTGGCGCTAGTCCCTCTAGCGCCTCAAAAGCGGCGCTAAGGCAACTGAATTTCTAGGCCATAGAGTTTTAGAGTCATAGAGTTTTACAGCGCAGAAAGAGGCCCTTCGGCCCATCGTGTCTGCGCCGTCCATCAATCCCTGTCCAGTCTAATCCCATTTTCCAGCATTTGGTCCATAGCCTTGTATGCAATGGCATTTCAAGTGCCCATCCAAATGCTTCTTGAATGTTGTGAGGTTTCCTGCTTCTACCACCCTTTTCAGGCAGTGAGTTCCAGCTTCCAACCACCCTCTGGGTGAAAAAGTTCCTCCTCAAATCCCCTCTAAATCTCCTGCCCCTTACCCTGAATCTATGCCCCCTTGTTATTGACCCCCCTACTAAGGGGAAAAGTTCCTCTTTATCTACCCTATCTATGCCCCTCATCATTTTGTACACCTCAATCAGGTCCCCCCTCAGCCTCCTTTGCTCCAAGGAAAACAACCCCAGCCTGTTTAGTCTTTCTTCATAGCTGAGGCGCTCCATCCCAGGTAACATCCTGGTGACTCTTCTCTGCACCCTCTCCAAAGCAATCACATCCTTCCTATAGTGAGGTGACCAGAACTGCACACAGTACTCCAGCTGTGGCCTCACCAGCGTTTTGTACAGCTCCATCATAACCTCCCTGCTCTTATATTCTATGCCTCTGCTAATGAAGGCAAGTATCCCATATGCCTTTTTAACCACCTTATCTACCTGTTCCGCTGCCTTCAGGGATCTATGTACATGTACACCAAGGCCCCCCTTGAGCTAGTGGAACATTTTATTGACTACTGGTAGATCTCCTATAGGGTTGGTTGCAGTGAATCAAAAGCTGCACTGCCTTTTATAATGTGTGCCAACTAAAGGTCAACAGCTACCATCTAACCCACTCACGGTAGATTGCTGTTCTTCCACCCCAGTACTATGGTTTCTCTCTTCCTTCTCCTGCCTTTCTCTCTCTCTCTCTCTCTCTCTCTCTCTCTCTCTCTCTCTCTCTCTCTCTCTCTCTCTCTCAGGTGGCTGAATATTGAATGGAGTTGTTTAAGCTTTTGATTACCTGCTGTATTTTTGTCTAAAAGATATTTTGTTGAGATGGTGCTTTATTTCTTTACAGGGCCATGTGGTTGTCATAGCGTTAACTTTTCATGATGCCTCCCGCCATGACTGACTCCTTGGATATCTGGGCAGTAGATTCCCAGATCCCAGCAGATAGCTGCATCACTGCAGACTTCTTACTACCCACAGGAATGTACATCCAGTTGGATGTGCCTCGGGAGGCCACTATCGAACATATCAAATCGGTAAGCAAACTTGTCATTTTGTGTTGTGCTTTTTAAATTCTTTGCTTTCTAGTAGAAGTGGTAAAAGAAAATGGTCAGATTCATTCCCTAGACCTCCTCCCCGCTTGTGTTTTTTTCCTTCCATCTCCTCCTCCTCCCCATGCAATTTTGACTGAGCAGCATTTAAAATACTAAAATGTGATGGTATTTTTGTTGTCCATGCATGTGTTAATAGATTGTCCAATTTGAGACCAGCTCTACCTCACCACCACTTCTCTCAACCCCTCCATGGTTTCTAAATTGTCAGACTGCTTGTCCGACATCCAGTTCTGGATGAGCAGAACATTTCTCCAATTAAATATTGGGAAGACTGAAGCGATTGTTTTCGGATGGTACAAGGACTAGGGGACACAGATTTAAGGTTTTGGGCAAGAGATACAGTGGGGACGTGAGGAATTGCCTGGAATTCGCTGTGACGGAAGTGGTAGAAGCGGAGACACTCAATGTTTTCAAAGGGAGACTGGATAGGCACTTGAGGGAAATAAACTTGCAGGGCTACGGGGCTAGAGATGGGGAATGGGACTGACTGGATTCCTCTACAGAGAGCCGGCATGGACTCGATGGGCCGAACGGTCTCCTTCTGTGCCTCTATGACTCTATGACACCCGCCACAAACTCCGTTCCCTAGGCATTGACTCCATCCCTCTTCCTAACATCTGTCTGAGGCTGAACCATACTGTTCGTAACTTTGGGCCCCGATTTTCGGCTTGTGTGGGGAATGGTCGGATTTCCCCGAATGTGGGGTTTCTGACACACATAAAAAAGTGTCAGCCAGCTCCACGCAATTTTCCCTCAAGTGGCCAATTAATTCCCAGCATGTGGGAAGCCTTGCTAATTGTCCAATTCGAGTCAGAAATCCCCACAGTATGATGTCATCATTCGTGGTGCTTTTAAGGTCCATAGCAAGCACTGCATCCTCTGAAGGCTTCCAAACGAACCATACAGGATGGCAGAGGAGCCTGCAGCAGCTGTGGCCAGTGCCAGACCCCGAGCTGCCTCCAAATTTGACGAGGCATTATTGGATGGGGTTAGGGCCCACAGGGAGGTCCTCTTCCCTAGGTCAGGGAGGAAGAGGCCTCCCACTGAGACCAATGCTGCATGGATGCAGGTGTCAGCAGATGCCAACTCGCTGGGAGTCACCAGAAGAACCTTGGCATTACATCTCTATCTCCTTCCTTTACTCCCCCACAGTACCATCCAGAGCCCTCGTCTTCACTGTGGAGGAGGAAGAGGCTGTGCAGCCGGACTCCTCAGAGGAAGCTCCAACCTCTGACGGCGCAGCGTCAGCAGAAGTAAGCGCACCCAGCACCAGCGCAGACACTCACACCTCGGGGGGACCTTCGGGACATAGAGTAGTGTTGTCACCTGGTGTTTCACAGCTCACAAGTGAGCCTCAGCAGATTCTGGAGACAGGGACAGCAGTGGAGAGTCCTCGTCGGAGGGCGCAGGACTCTGCCAGCTCAGCTCAGTTGCGCTGCATGTCGACCCTCTGCCTCTGGGTCCATCCGCAAGAGAAGAGGTGATGGATCTCCATGCACAGATGCAGGAGTCTCTGGCAGGTTTTGTCTCCAGGGTCGCTGCGAGTGTGGAGCGAATGGAGGAGTCCATAGCGACCATGAGCAGAGCCTTTGTGGAGTCATTGGCGCATGAACGCATCACCATGGAAAGGTTGGCAACCTCCATGCAGGAGATAACTCGCCAGGGTACGGAAAACATGGTGAGTGCTCATAAGAGAATGACATCTCTTGAGGAGCGTTGGCCATCTGTTGAACAGAGAAACCAGATCTTCATGGAAGTCCTTCTGAGTAGGACTGCCAGTACAAAAACAGGTCCCACTGGCCCCCTAAAGCGCAGCAAGGTGCTCTCCAGCCACTTCCAAGCGCTGGCCCCTTCTGGCCTGTGCAGCTTCAGGTGAGTGAGCAGCAGCCTGGTGCTCCTGGTGCTCATCCTGCTGTTCCTGGTTCTGCTGCTGCCGCCTCTGCTGTTGGAGATCCTCTAATGCCAGGAAGGGAAGGTGCCAAAGGCCTCCCATGCTTCTGGCAGATGCCTCCGTTGAGGGGGCGCTGAGTTAGGGTGGTGAGAGGGGCTTCCCAGGAGCTCACACTGGAGAAGTGTGTGAGGCTCCAACTTTCTACAGCTGCTCCTAAGGCTTCAAAAAGTTCCCCCAAGCCTTGATCAACAAGGTCCTGCAGCCTGCAAATGCTGCCTATTTAAATCTCTTCAGCCCTCAGCGACCTGCTGCTGCAAGCAAGCAAGCCAGCTGTTTTCACGCCAGCTCTCATCGGCAGGGTTCCCCGCAGGCGTGTTTCATGTGGGGAAAGCCCCAAAGTCGCAACGGCCCCGGAAAATCTTCCTTAACAAGGTGATCATTGGTGATTAGTGCTCCGACGAGCAGTCCCGCCAGCGGTGGCCGGGACTGAAGCGGGTGACAGAGAAATGGCGGTCCGAAAGTCGGACGGGGCGGGGAATCAGGTGGGGGGGGGGGGTCCCGGCCCGCTTTTTCCGCGATTTTCGGACCCCGGCCGCATGAAAAGCTGCCCGACGGCTGCCAGAAAATCGGGGCCTTGGTGTCATATTTGACCTTGAAATGAGCTTCCGACCACACATCCGCAGCATAACTAAGACCGCCTATCTCCACCTCTGTAATATTGCCCATCTCTGCGCTTGCCTCAGCTCATCCGCTGCTCAAACCCTCATGCATGCCTTTGTTACCTCTAGACTTGACCATTCCAATGCACTCCTGGCTGGCCTCCCACGTTCTACTCTACATAAACTTGAGGTCAACCGCAACTCGGCTGCCCGTGTCCTAACTCGCACCAAGTCCCATTCACCCATCACCCCTGTGCTCGCTGACCTACATTTGCTCCCGGCTAAGCAACGCCTCAATTTCAAAAAAAATTCAAATCCCTCCAGGGCCTCGCCCCTCCCTATCTCTGTAATCTCTTTCAGCCCCACAAACCCCCCGAGATATCTGCCCTAATTCTGCCCTCTTGAGCATCCCTGATTATAATCGCTTAGCCATTGGTGGCTGTGCTTCTGTTTCCTAGGCCCTAAACTCTGGAATTCCCTGCCTGAACCTCTCCGTCTCTCTTTCCTCCTTTTAAGACACTCCTTAAAACCTACCTCTTCGACCAAACTTTTGGTCACCTGCCATAATTTCTCCTTATGTGGCTTGGTGTCAATTTTTTTGCCTTATAATACTCCTGTGAAGCGCCTTGGGACGTTTTACTACATTAAAGGCGCTATATTAATACAAGTTGTTGTTGTTTGGCAGACAATCAGCCAATAGGAGCATGGTATATAAATATATGGTATATATTTTTGTACCTCGCTGCTGCTGATTACCAATTCTAATATCTATCCTAGTGTTGCGTTTTGTTTCTGTGTCCATGTGTGTCAGATAGTTGGAAAAGAAGAAAGTTACAAAAACGACTGGAAATTATTGCAGATTCCATCCGAGGTTCAGATATGGTACAAGATGTAAACTATATCAAAGCTTAACTTCTTAATCCTTTTTAGATTAGATATTCTAGACTTTTTTCAACAAAGAGAATGTTAATCGCGGTAACAATCAAATCCATTCGATGAGGATCACCATACTTGTTCCTGGAAAGTCCTGTTTAATACTGGGTTTTGCTTCAGATTTACCATGAAATCCAGACCTCTTAATACATCGGACTTTGTGATTAAAGTTCGATGTGGTGGTTTTGGCTTTACTGGAGAAGGGCCCACGATATTTTTCAGGTGTACGTGAGGTTCTGCAGCAAATGTGATGGTTTACAATTGTAAAGGAATTCTTTAATTTTTGTAAAACTGAAAATCAATATAAAAATGGATATCTGAATCTGAGACTTTTTTTTAAAACCCCAGTAAATTCTGGAAAAACACGGCAGATCCTTCAGCACCTGTAAGAGAAAAGGTAGCTTGCCGATCCAGGATGTAGATCTTTCGTCAGAATCCAAGGTTGGAGCTGCTCTCTCCAGCAATTTCTGTTAGTATTTTTCAGTTTACAATCAGATTTGAGTTTTAAAAAGTAGAAGATTCAAATTTAATAGTAGAGGTGACCTGCCATAAATGGCTGGAGATGGTGACTATGATAAAGCTGTGAACCTTTGTGGTAAACCACTGTTTGTATTCCTGTTTGTCCTGTTTGTATTCCACTGTGTACATGCCTGGACATGCCTCGGCTGACTCCTCCCACAGGTCCTAGTATAAAGGTGACTGCTCCCCAGCCCTGGTATCCTGGACCGGTCGACCACTCGAGGCAGACCTCCATTCTGTTGTTAATAAAAGCCTTCAGTTACTCTTCTAACTCTCAGTCTTTTATGAGTAATTGATAGCGCATCAACCTTCTCTCCGGCTTCCTCTACACTAACTTCACAAGGTGGGCTCGCAGCAGTAAATTGTACAGTGAACCTGTACTTGCTGCTTAAGTCACTTTTGGTTGCAGCTTTATATATAGAGATATATATATATTAAAGTAAATTTTGGATGTTCTCCATTTTAACTAAAACTTGGCATAAATGATCTGAACACAAAATATGACATTGCATATAATTTCTGTTCTGCTGAAGCTCCTTTTCAATCCAGCGTGTACAAATCCCACAAGTTCAGAAGTATATTTAGTCGTTGACCATTAAAATCTTTACTCCATCTGTCCTCCCATGTAAATCAAAATAATAATTCATATTCATGTAATGCTTCATGAAATAGAATTTACTTTTTAAAAATTTCCCTACCCCTCTGATTTTCCTCCCCTCCTGAAGGGGTGCTTCATGCTGGAGTATGGTCCCATAGGCAGGCACCTGCTGTCCCCTCTCAGCTCGGTGTTACCTGTACAGACTATTCAAACATGGAGGACAGCACTGTCAAGTTCAATTCTGACCCCTCCTGACATCCGCACACAAGCACATTTCTAGCTGGGGCCACCGAGTACCAATCAAGAACAATGGAAATTTGCGCACAGTCAGGGTCCTACAACAGCAATGAGATAACAACCAGATAATCTGTTTTTTAGTAATGTTGGTTGAAGGATAATGTTGGTCAGGAAACCGGGAGAACTCCCCTGTTCTTCGAAAAGTGCCATGGGATCTTTTATGTCTACCTGAGAGGGCAGCGGGGCCTCTGTTTAATGTCTCAACCGAAAGACGGCACCTTGACAGTGCAGCACTTCCTCAGCGCTGCACTGAAGTGTCAAGCTGGTGAATGTGCTCAAGTCCCTGGAGTGGTGCTTGAACCCACAACCTTCTGACACAAAGGCGAGAGTGCTACCACTGGGCCATGGCTGACACAAGTTAACCTAGAGTCAACCGTGTCCGTTCTATCTTCTGCACTTCTGCCCTCACCCCTGCCCCTCCCTCCCGGAACCACGATAGGGTTCCCCTTGTCCTCACCTTTCACCCCACCAGCCTCCACATTCAACGGATCATCCTCCGCCATTTCTGCTACCTCCAAAGTAATCCCACCACCAAACGCATCTTCCCCTCCCCTCCCCTTTCAGCATTCCATAGGGACCGCTCCCTCCAAGACACCCTAGTCCACTCCTCTATCACCCCCAACAGCCCTTCCCCTTCGCCTGGCACCTTCCCATGCAAGCAAAGGAGATGTAACACCTGCCCCTATACCTCCCCCCTTCCCACTGTCCAGGGCCCCAAACACCCCTTCCGGATGAAACAGCGATTTACTTGTACTGCTTGCAATCTAGTATACTGTATTCGCTGCTCACGATGCGGTCTCCTCTACACTGGGGAGACCAAATGCAGATTAGGTGACCGCTTTGCGGAACACCTCTGTTCAGTCCGTAAGGGTGACCCCGAGCTTCTAGTCACCTGTCATTTTAATTCACTGCTCCATTCCCACTCGGACCTCACCGTCCTTGGCCTCTTGCATTGTTCCATGGAAGCTCAACGTAAACTCGAGGAACAGCACCTCCTCTTCCGATTAGGCACTTTGCAGCCTTCTGGACTCAATATCGAGTTCAACAATTTCAGATCATAACCTCGGCCCCTATTACATTTTTACTTATATTTCTTTTCCACCCCTTTGTTTTGGGTTTTACCTTCCCCCCCCCCCCCCCTTTCCTTTTTTTTTTCTCTCTCCCACATGGCAGCTGTCTCTCATCCTGCCAGTACACTTCACACCTAATCTGAGCCGTCTTTTGTCTCCGCTGTCCTATTACCATCTCGTCTGGTTTTGAATACCTCTTAATGTCTCTTACTTCTTTTGTTCTATCGCAGCCCTGCCTTCGATCTATTTTATTTCCTTTCCAGTTTTGAAAAAGGGCTAGACCCGAAACATCAACTCTAATTTCTCTCCACGGATGTTGCCTGGCCTGCTGAGTTTTTCCAGCATTTTCTGTGGCTCAGTTGGTAGCCCTTTCGCTTCTGAGTCATAAGGTTGTGGGTTCAACTCGCACTCTAGAGCCATGAGCATAAAAATCTAGGCTGACATGCCAGTGCAGTACTGGGAGAGTGCTGCACTGTTGGAGGTGCCATCTTTCAGATGAGATGTTAAACTGAGGCCCCGTCTGATCCCTCAGGCGGACATAAAAGATCCCATGGCACTATTTCAAAGAAGAGCAGGGGAGTTATCCCTGGTGACCTGGCCAATATTTATCCCTCAATCAACATCACTAAAACCAGATTATCTGGTCATTATCACATTGCAGTTTGTGGGAGCTTGCTGTGCGCAAATTGGCTGCCATGTTTTCTACATTACAACAATGACTGCACTTCAAAAAGTACTTCATTGGCTGTAAAGTGCTTTGGGATGTCCTGATGTCGTGAAAGACACTATGGGGTCAATTTTAACTCCGGTGCGGGAAATTGGCGGGTTCCCCGAATTCAGTGATTCCCACACGATTCTAAATGGGTCTGTGAGATTGATGCAATTTTATCTCAATTGGCCAATTGATTTCCAACGTGTGGGAAGCCTTGGCAATTGAGTATTTCCAGTCAGAAAGTTGCAGAATATGACGTCATCATTGCTGCTGCTTTTAAGGTCCACAGCAAGCCTTGCTTCCTCTGCAGGCTCCCAAACTTCACCATTAAAATGGCACAGGAGCCTGCAGGAGCAGCGGCCAGCAGGAGGGCCAGATCTGCCCCCAAATTTGATGAGGCTTCACTCCAGGCATTACTGGATGATGCTAGGGCCCACAGGGAGGTCCTATTCCCTTCTTCAGGGAGGAAGAGGCCTCTCAGTCAGACCAAGGCTGTGTGGCTACAGGTGGCAGGTCAACTCAACTCCTTGGGGCTCACACGAAGAACGTAGTTGCAGTGCAGGAAAAGATTCCATGACCACCTTCGCACTGGAAAAGTAAGTACTGTATGAAGTTTCCACCACCCTCAATCTGATCCCCATTGCCTTTCCTCACCAGCACTCAGCTTTAGCAATCTCTTCCTGCACATCCCACTAGACACTCACATCCATGCACCCTTACCCATTCCCTCTCTCTCTATGCTCACATTCACAGAACTATTCCACCATGCAGCCCTCACACTCCCTCTCACTCTGATGCTTTGAACACAACTGACAGCACACAGGGAGGGCCCTTGGTCTTGCAACCTCACTCCATCTTTGTCTCCTTCTAAGTATCTATGCTATGCAATCTCTGCACTCACTCCTTCATTCTCACTCAAACTCCACTTGTCTCCCTCATTGCAGGAAAAGAGAGCTCACAACAGGAGAGCGCGAGCCAGGACAGGAGGAGGGCCGCCCTCATTAGCCCAGATCACCCCCTGGGAGGAAGGCGTCCTGCAGATTGCCGGGGCTAACTGAGATGCGGAAGAACAGAGAGGCGCATCCCCGCAAGCTGGTGACAGAATAGTTTTCCATCTCTCTCATTGGTATTGCATGAGTCGCTGATAATGATTCTGAAGCTACATCATATGGACTTATGATCATCTGCAAAATGCAATGTGCATGTAACCTTGGCATCACATCTCTAACTTTTTCCTTGACTCCCCCACAGGACCATCGAGATCCCCCATCCCCAGTGTGCAGGAGGAAGAGCCTGAGCAGCCAGACTCCTCAGAGGAATCTGCAACCTCTGAGGGCGCAGCGTCAGCAGAAATAAGCGCACCCAGCACCAGCGCAAACACTCACACCTCGGTGGGACCTTCGGGACATAGAGTAGTGTTGTCACCTGGTGTATCACAGCTCACAAGTGAGCATCAGCAGATTGTGGAGACAGGGACAGCAGTGGAGAGTCCTCATCGAAGGGCACAGGACTCTGCCAGCTCGACTCAGCTGCATGTCGACCCTCTGCCTCTGGGTCCATCCATAAGATCAGAGGTGATGGAACTCCATGCACAGATGCAGGAGTCTCTGGCAGGTTTTGTCTCCAGGGTTGCTGCGAGTGTGGAGCGAATGGAGGAGTCCATAGCGAACATGAGCAGAGCCTTTGTGGAGTCATTGGCGCATGAACGCATCAACACGGAAAGGATGGCTACCTACGTGAAAATGATTGCTGCCTCCATGGTAAGGCTGGCTATGGTAGAGGAGAGGAGGGCTATGGCCATGGAGGAAGTTAGTCGCCAGGGTATGGAAAACATGGTGAGTGTTCAGAAAAGAATGACATCCCTTGAGGAGCGATGGGCATCTATTGAACAGAGAAACCAGACCTTCATGGAAGTCCTTCTGAGTAGAACTACCATTGCAGATACGGGTCCCCATGGCCCCCCTGATGTGCAGCAAGCTGCTCTCAAGTCACTTGCAGGCACTGAGGGGGACGTGACCCATGAGAGGGAGGTTGGTGGCAGACCTCAAGGAAGTGGGGGCTCCTCTCCAAGCGCTTACACTTCCATGCCACTGCAGAGCCCTCAGTCAGAGCCCTGCCGGAGTCCACACCCAACGGAGATAGACGTCTCAACTCCTGCACAGCCGCAGGAGCAGCAGACTGCTGGCGAGCCCTCACATGCTCGCCACCCCAGAGGACGCCCGCCAAAGGTGTCAAGACAGGAGCAGCAGCAAAGTGAGCAAGAGGCCTCCACATCTGCTGAAGCCGCAGGGGAACCACTACGTAGGAGCACGCGTAAGAGGAAAATAAAGCACAAATAGTCACAAAGGTAGTCACTTGGGTGAAATGCTGTGTATTTTGTACAAATGCCATCAGTTGTTTGTTTTTCATAAAAATTCTGATGGCAACTGCTGCAGTTCTGGCGTGTGTCATTTCGCGAATGGGGCTTTCGCATTGAGGGCTTAGGATTACTTGCAGTTGTCAGGATGCTGGTCAAATAGCTCGGAATCCGCAGGGTTTGGCCATTGTCGATGCTCAGGTAAGAAGCTGCGAGGCAAAAGAGTTTGATTTACTAGGCTAAGCAAATCTGGCCAGGATGAGTGTGTTCCTTGCATCCCGGGCAGCAATGTTCTCGCGTAATGCTGTCGCTGGTTGATGGGCCTCTGCAGAATGTTCGTTCTCGCCCTCCTCCTCCTCATCGTCGTCGTCCTTGGTCCTCGGTCCTTGGTCCTCAGGAATCTGCAAGCCACGACGCTGTGCCATATTGTGGCGTGCACAGCAATCCACGACGATTCTGGAGACCCTGGCTGCTGAGTACTGTAGGGCTCCACCTGATCTATCCAGGCATCTGAAGCGTATCTTCAGCACGCCGATGGTTTGCTCGATTATAGATCTGGTGGAAATGTGGCTGGAGTTGTAGCGCTCCTCAGCTTCATTGGCTGGCCTCCTCAATGGCGTCATTAGCCAAGTCCTTAGGGGATAGACCTTGTCTCCAAGCAGCCATCCGTTAAGTTGGTCTGGTGGACTGAATAGCGGAGGCACACTAGACTGGCGCAGTATGAAGGAGTCATGGCAACTGCCAGGGTACTTGGCACAAACATGCAAAATCTCCTCCTTGTGGTCACACACCAGCTGAACGTTAAGGGAGTGGAAGCCCTTTGCAGTTGACAAAAATACCTGGATTGCGATGGGGTGCCCTAAGGGCCATGTGTGCAGTCAATGACGTCCTGCACCCTTGGAAAGTCTGCCAGATGACCTAATCCAACCGCTCGCGTCGTCACATTTGCGCGATCCCTGGTGAAATGGATGTGATTGTGCGCGAGGGCAAAGAGGGCATTGGTTACTTGCGTGATGCAAGTGTGTGCGGCCGACTGGGAGATTCCGCTGATGTCTGCTGCTGATCCCTGGAATGAGCCTGAGGCAAAAAAGTTGAGTGCGGTGGCGACTTTGATGGCCACTGGTAAGGAGTGTCCACCTGGTTCTCTGGGCAGCAGGTCTTGCTGTATCATTGCGCAGATGTCAGTCACTACCTGTTGCGAAAGTTGGAGCCGCCTTTGGCACTGCTGCTCAGTCATGTTGAGGTAGCTGACCCTGAGTCTGTAGACCCTGTTTGGGGGGTATCTCCTGTGCCACTGGGCTTCCATGCGCTGGCCCCTTCTGGCCTGTGCTGCCTCAGGTGGGTGAGCAGCAGCCTGTCGCTCCTGCTGCTGCTGCTGCTGTTGCTGGTGCTGCTGTTGTTCCTGGTTCTGCTGCTGCCGCGCCTGGTGCTGGAGGTCCTCTAATGCCAAGAAGGGAAGGAAAAAAAGGCCTCCCATGCTTCTGGTAGATGCCTCAGTTGAGGAAGCGCTGAGTGAGGGTGGCGAGAGGGGTCTCGCAGGAGGTCACACTGGAGAAGTGTGTGAGGCTCCAACCTTCCATAGGTGTGGTTAGGCCTGCTAAAAGTTCCCCCAGGCCTGAGACAACAAAGTCCTGCCACCTGCAAATGATGACTGATCAAATCTCCTCTTTAATGATGGACCTGCAGCTGATAGTCAGCAAGCCAATAGTGTTCACGCCAGGTTTCACAGGCGTGATCCCCACCAGGCGTGTTTTGCATGGGAAAAGGGTTAAACAGGCATGGGCCTGTTAAAATGGGATTATAAAGGCCAATTAGTGCTGTTTAAGGGCCCTTAAGACCAGTCCCGCCTGTTGCAGGCAGGACTGATTCGGGTCCATCAGACACACCTAGGTTAAAATGGCGTGGAGGTGGGGGGTTCCCAACCCCCAGGTTTGGCGATTTTAACCCCTCACACGCCTAAAAGCCCACCTGTCGACTGCGTTAAAATCGAGCCCTATAAATGCAAGTCTTGTCTTTTTCTTTTTCTTAATGGTTTGGGTCTGAGTTTTTTTTGTTTAACTAAAGAACCAGAATTTCAGCGATGTACCTTTCACTGAGCTAGTTTAAATTGGGATCCTCCTATTTTGCCACACAATCTAGGTAATCTCTCTTCTGTTGTATTGCAGCTCCTATGGGGACAGGCACAGACATACCCACTGTACAGTGTCCTTGGCCAACAGGACTCCTATATGTTTCAATGTGTAAACCAGTCAGCTGTGCACGAGGAACTGGAGGATGAGTCTCGCCGCCTCTGTGATGTCAGACCTTTCCTTCCTGTTCTAAAGCTTGTAGCCAGGAACTGCAATAGATCTGAAAAACTACTTGATTCAAAAATTGGTGTTCTTATTGGGAAAGGTAGGGTAATTCTTTATTCTGCCTGAGCACTGTTTTTTTGTCTTGATGTGCATTGTCTGGACGCCAACAGTGATGTGTGATCTGATCTGACCCATATTGTTCAGCAAGATCTCAATGCACTGTGTGAATAATGTCATGGAAGGGACAGCAGAAGGCCTGAAAAGTTTGAGTCCCTCAGACTACAAATAGTAATGAAGACCTTTTTATTTTTGTAGGAAAATGTAAGGTGCGGAATAGTTTCTTTACTGTGCTGCTGCTTCCCTCCCGTGACCAGTGCCTGTAATGATATCAGCAACTAGAGATGGTATTTGCCTGTTTGATTATGATGCCTTACCAGCATGTATTGATTGCTTGTGCCTGACCAGCAGAGGGCATGTGACCGAGACAAGCAAGGCAGTTGAGTTTAGTTTCAGTTTCGTTCTAGATGCATCACTAGCATCGTGTCTCCTGAAAAGCTGTATAAAGAGTTGAACAGACTTTAGAGTAAAAGACATTCTCTTTCATAAATGTCTCGTCATTGAACCCACAAAGAAATCAATACATGGTGTCAGAAGTGATTGAAAGAGATGAAGAGAAAAAATCTGAAGTTAAATCAGCTCTCCACATATTAGCAAGCCAAAAGAGAAAATCGTTACTTACCTTGGAGAATAGCTAACGAAGTGAAAAAATGGAAGGATTACACCCACCGGCGAAGCTTCAGTTAACAGGTAATGTGGCTGAAAATTGGAGGAGATTCAAACAACGTGTGGGGTTGTATTTAGCGGCAATCGGAGCTGACGAGAAAAGTAATCAAAATAAATCGTCACTGTTCTTGCATGTCGTGGGTGATGAAGCACTGGAGGTGTATAATAACTTCACATTCGCTGCTAATGGAGATAAAATGAAGCTAGTAAAATAATGGAACAGTTTAAGGCCTACTGCATACCTAAACGTAACGTGACGTTTGAGAGGCACAGATTTTTCACATGTGTACAGAAAACGGGTGAGACTATTGATCAGTATGTGACTGAACTGAGAAACAGAAGCAAATCGTGTGAATTTGGGGGACTGACAGACTCGCTGATAAAAGACAGACTGGTGTGTGGTATTCCAGATAATGGTCTAAGGGAAAGACTGCTAAGAGAGCAAGATCTAGACCTGGGAAAAGCCATAGCACTGTGTAGGGCTACAGATGTAAGAAATCACACAACACCAGGTTATAGTCCAACAGCTTTATTTGAAATCACAAGCTTTCGGAGCGCTGCTCCTTCTTCAGGTGAAGTGGAGAAATGCATAAAGACACAGCTTATATAGTCAGAGAATCATGTCAGATGTTTACAGGTAACCTTTCCAACTGCCATTTATCACACCTCGGCAGAGAGATAATCACAGCAGTCAAAGGTGTGAATGGTGTCCAAACAGGTCAGTCAGGGAAACATTACATCAAAGAACAATGAGGTGGGGTCACAAGGGGTCAAATATTGCAGATGCTGGGGTCTGTATGAAAAACAAAAAAACAGACAAAAAACATTTTTTTTGGCTGGAAATCACAGCAGGTCCAGCCGCATCTGTGTAGAGAGAACAAGCCAATGTCGACTCGAGTCTGGATGACCCTGCATCAGGTGGGGTTACATGTAGCGTGACATGAACCCAAGATCTCGGTTAAGGCCGTCCTCATGGGTGCGGAACTTGGCTATCAGTTTCTGCTCGACGATTTTGCGTTGTCGTGTGTCTCGAAGGCCACCTTGGAGAATGCTTACCCGAAGATCGGAGGCTGAATGTCCTTGACTGCTGAAGTGTTCCCCGACTGGGAGGGAACACTCCTGCCTGGTGATTGTTGCGCGGTGTCCGTTCATCCGTTGTCGCAGTGTCTGCATGGTCTCGCCGATGTACCATGCTCCGGGGCATCCTTTCCTGCAACGTATGAGGTAGACAACGTTGGCCGAGTCACATGAGTATGTACCATGTACCTGGTGGGTGGTGTCCTCACGTGTGATGATGGTATCTGTGTTGATGATCTGGCATGTCTTGCAGAGGTTGCTGTGGCAGGGTTGTGTGGTGTCGTGGTCGCTGTTCTCCTGGAAGCTGGGTAATTTGCTGCGAACGATGGTCTGTTTGAGGTTAGGTGGCTGTTTGAAAGCGAGTAGTGGAGGCGTGGGGATGGCCTTAGCGAGGTGTTCGTCGTCATCGATGACATGTTGAAGGCTGCGAAGAACATGGCGTAGTTTCTCCGCTCCGGGGAAGTACTGGACGACGAAGGGTACTCTGTTGGTTGTGTCCCGTGTTTGTCTTCTGAGGAGGTCTATGCGATTTTTCGCTGTGGCCCGTCGGAACTGTCGATCGACGAGTCGAGCGTCATATCCCGTTCTTACAAGGGCGTCTTTCAGTGTCTGTAGGTGTCCATCGCGTTCCTCCTCGTCTGAGCAGATCCTGTGTATTCGCAGGGCTTGTCCATAGGGGATGGCTTCTTTAACGTGGTTAGGGTGGAAGCTGGAGAAGTGAAGCATCGTGAGGTTGTCCGTGGGCTTGCAGTAGAGTGAAGTGCTGAGGTGTCCGTCTTTGATGGAGATTCGTGTGTCCAGGAATGAGACTGATTCTGAGGAGTAGTCCATGGTGAGTTTGATGGTGGGATGGAACTTGTTGATGTTATCGTGTAGTCTTTTCAGTGATTCTTCCGCACCCATGAGAACGGCCTTAACCGAGATCTTGGGTTCATGTCACGCTACATGTAACCCCACCTGATGCAGGGTCATCCAGACTCGAGTCGACATTGGCTTGTTCTCTCTACACAGATGCGGCTGGACCTGCTGTGATTTCCAGCCAAAAAAAATGTTTTTTGTCTTTTTTTGTTTTTCATACAGACCCCAGCATCTGCAATATTTGACCCCTTGTGACCCCACCTCATTGTTCTTTGATGTAATGTTTCCCTGACTGACCTGTTTGGACACCATTCACACCTTTGACTGCTGTGATTATCTCTCTGCCGAGGTGTGATAAATGGCAGTTGGAAAGGTTACCTGTAAACATCTGACATGATTCTCTGACTATATAAGCTGTGTCTTTATGCATTTCTCCACTTCACCTGAAGAAGGAGCAGCGCTCCGAAAGCTTGTGATTTCAAATAAAGCTGTTGGACTATAACCTGGTGTTGTGTGATTTCTTACATTTGTCCACCCCAGTCCAACTCCGGCATCTCCACACTAGGGCTACAGAGACTGTGAAGTTGCAGGCAAAGGAGCTGTTCAGTGACAGTAGCTGCAACGTGGATGCAGTGAGTAAGAACGGACACAAACCGTTTAACAAAAAGAGCGCCAATGTGAAAAAAGAGGCATGGCCAGCGAACGAAAATGAAAGGGACAATCGAAAGTCATGTAGTCGATGCGGTACACAGCATACACCAAGAAAGTGTCCAGCATATGGTAAAACATGCAATAGATGCAACAAAAACAACCATTATGCCCGTTGCTGCAAGAACCAAGCGCAACAAAGCAAGGTCCATGCAGTAGACAAAAGCGGGATAGAGGAGTTCAATGTAGATGTTGTGTCTGAAAACAAAAAAGAAGAAAGAGACTGGATGTTGACACTAAAAGTGAATGACATACACATTCCATTTAAATTGGATACTGGAGCACAAGTTAATGTGATATCAGAGACAGATTTTAAGAAAATTAGACCCAGACCAAAGATACATGGAATAAAAGTGAAAGTGACAGGATACTCAGGTACTGATATACCAGTGAAAGGAAGATGCATTGTCAAAGTAACACACAAGGACAGAGAGCACACGCTAGCATTAATCGTGGTGCCAAAGGATGTGCAAGCCATACTAGGTTTAAAAGCCTGTGAGAGACTGAACCTGGTAAAGAGAGTCCTCGTTGTGGAAAGCGAAGGAGAGACAGTCTATGATGAACTCATGAAAGAGTACAACGACCTATTTAAGGGTCTAGGCTGCATTCCAGGAGAACACACGATCAGAGTAGATAAAAGTATGACACCGGTCATACATCCATGCAGAAAAGTCCCGTTTGCTCTTCAAAAGCAACTGAAGGCAGAGTTGGACAGGATGGAAAGCCTGAACGTGATTCAAAAGATAGATGAGCCAACTGAGTGGGTGAGTTCCCTCGTCGTAGTGGACAAAAAGAATGGAAAGCTCAGAATTTGCCTGGATCCAAGAGATCTAAACAGAGCAATAAAGAGAGAGCACTTCAAGCTTCCTACACGTCAGGAAATCATGGCACAGTTTGCAAATGCAAAGTATTTCAGCAAGTTAGATGCATCATCAGGATTTTGGCAGATGAAACTGGACGAGGCAAGTTCAAGACTGTGCACATTCAACAGTCCATTTGGCAGATACAGATTCCTAAGGTTACCATTTGGCATTGCCTCAGCTCCTGAAGTGTATCACAAAACTATCCATATGATCTATGAGCACCTGGAGGGAGTTGATACATCAATGGATGACATCATAGTATGGGGAACCACAAGAACTGAGCATGACGAGACACTGAAAAAAGTGCTGGAAGCAACAAGGAAAACAAACCTGAAGCTGAATAGGGAGAAATGCCAGCTCGGGGTGACAGAACTGACATTCGTGGGAGATATCCTTAGCAGTGAGGGCATCAGACCAGATCCCAGAAAGGTGTCCGCCATTGAGAATATGCCAAAGCCACAATGCAAAAAGGACGTGCAGAGGTTTAATGGAATGATCGACTACATGAGTAAATTCATATCCAACCTCTCAGAAAAGATGGCGCCACTGAGAAGACTAACTGAAAAGAACATAGAATGGGAATGGAATCATGAGCATAAGAAGTCATGGAGCGATCTAAAGAAACTGCTCACAGAGGAACCAGTTCTGAGGTTTTATGACCCAGCGAGACCCATCAAGATATCATCAGATGCATCACAGAGTGGGCTCGGTGCTGTTCTTCTGCAACAATATGACTACTGGCAACCTATTGCATATGCATCACGCTGAATGACAGACGCGGAGACGCGATATGCTCAAATAGAAAAGGAGCTGCTCAGCATCACATACGCCTGTGAAAGATTTCACCAGTTTGTGGCAGGACAAGCAATCAGTGTAGAGACTGACCATAAGCCCTTGATTGCATTGTTCCAAAAGCCACTAAATAGCTGTCCGCTTAGAATACAAAGAATGATGATCAGGCTGCAACGCTATACACTGAATGTTGCGTACACACCGGGTAAACTGATGTATACAGCAGACACGTTGTCCAGAGCTGTTGACCCAAGTGAGCCCGCAAACACCACAATGGATGAAAAAGTGAACGCCTACGTGGACATGATCACAAGTGCACTGCCCATAGCAGATGCAAAAATGGAGCTCATAAAGACTGAGACAAACAAAGATGAAACAATGAGACGACTGAGGAAAAGCATCTTGGATGGATGGCCCAACATGAAGCAAGACTGCTCACCTGACATAGTTCCGCCCTGCAGTTCCAGTACTCTGCCTCACAGCGCCAGGGACCCTGCCTCACAGCGCCAGGGACCCGGGTTCGAATCCGGCCTCGGGTGACTGTCTGTGTGGAGTTTGCACATTCTCCCCGTGTTTGCGTGGGTTTCCTCCGGGTGCTCCGGTTTCCTCCCACAGTCCAAAGATGTGCGGGTTGGGTTGATTGGCTATGATAAATTGACCCTTAGTGTTAGGGGGATTAAATACGTGGGGTTACGGGGATAGGGTGGGATATGTGTTGGTGTAGGGGTTATGGGGATCGGGTGGGATATGTGTCGGTGCAGGCTCGATGGGCCGAAATGGCCTTTATCTGCACTGTGAGGTTTCTGTGATTTCTGTGATTTCTGTGAAAATAGTTATCCCAAAGAGTCTGAGAAAAATGATGTTAAAAAAGATCCATGGAGGACATCTGGGAATCGAAAAGTGTAAGAAAAGAGCACGAGAGGTGATGTACTGGCCACGAATCAACCAAGATGTGACAAATGAGGTGTCAAACTGCACAATATGCCTGAAATATCGAGCAAGCAATCCGGTAGAACCACTAAAGCCACACCCAGCGCCAGACAGACCTTACCAGAAGGTAGGTGCTGACCTATTCGTATGTCAAGGGAAGGACTATCTTGTAGTCACAGACTATTACTCCCTGTATCCAGAGGTTTGTAGACTGTACACCACCACTGCAGATGCTGTGATAACATGTATGAAAGCCATATTCTCCAGACATGGCGTGGCAAGCGAGGTCTTCACAGACAACGGACCCCAGTTTTACAATGCAAGTTTCCGACACTTTGCCAAAGAGTGGGACTTTGTCCACACAACGTCAAGTCCTCACTTTCCACAGTCCAATGGATTAGTGGAGAAATCGGTCCAGACAGTGAAAAGAGTGATGTACAAGGCAAAAGACAGTGGAACTGACTTCTACCAGAGCATGCTTGTATACCGCACAACGCCGCTCGAGTGTGGTATGTCACCAGCCCAACTCCTGATGGGACATCGGCTAAGGTCAAACCTACCCATCCCGGAGAACCTCCTGAAAACAAAAGAGGGGGAGAAAGTGAGGAAGTTCAAAGAACAACAGAAAGAAAAGCAAAAGTACTACTATGACAGAGGAACACAAAACCTACCTGAACTCCACACTGGTGACCAAGTAAGGTTGAAAGACAAAACAAACACCTGGACTCAGAAGGAAACTGTCCTGAGCGAAGTTCAACCAAGATCATACACCATTCAGACAGATGAGGGTGCTGTTCTGAGAAGAAATCGTCGAGATCTTCTCATGGGACCAGCCACAGCAGGTCAAGAGACTGTTACTGTTGAACAACCTCATCATACAGCTGAGAACCAATCATCTGAGGCAACAACTCAGATTCAAGGACAATCAATCAGAAAATCCTCAAGACACGTGAAGCCTCCTGAGAGACTCATTGAGCAAATTTAAGGACTATTGTTATAGAAGGAAGTAATGTTATTTTATTCTTTCTTCAAGTTCTAGTGTATTGACATATTGATATGTACCTATCAATTCATCCAATGAAAAGCGATGAGTTAAGAAAGTAACTATAGGTTTTTATTGGCTAAATAACAGAGCCCACCCTCGTGGGTGATCGGATCCAACAAGGAGGAATACCAGCCAGTCGACCACCTTTATACCTGGGCAGGTAGGTGGAGCCATGGGCGGAGTCAGCAGTGGTCAGCCCAGGTATAACAGCGTGACAAGAGGCGACCTCGTATATAGTGATACAACAGTGTGAACAGTGATAACCATAGAGTAACGATATAACAGTGATAACTATAGTGTAACGATAGTGAACGACAAAAGTGGTTTACCACATTCACCCCTTGTTTAGATTTGAGTCCGGCGGGGTGATGTGTACTACCAGTTCTGGTATGTCAGTCTGTCCGGAGGCCTCGTAAGCCTTTCCGATCGTCGCAGCGGCGGTGTTGCATTCTCCGGTGGTGATGCTGGTGTCTGCGTGGTCGGCGAGGGCTCGTGGGGTTCCGGCATGCCGTCTACCTGAGCTGGAATCGGGGTGGGGGGGGTGGGGGGGGGTGAAGGTGGTGTCTCCGGAATGCCCGAGGGTGCGAGGTCTCGCAAGGAGACTGTGTCCTCCCGCCCGTCTGGGTATGCCACATAGGCATACTGAGGGTTGGCGTGCAGGAGGTTCACCCTCTCGACCAGGGGGTCCGTTTTATGGGCCCTCACGTGCTTTCGCAGCAGGACGGGCCCCGGAGAGGTCAGCCAGGTTGGTAGTGTGGTTCCCGTAGTCGACTTCCTGGGGAAAACAAACATTCGTTCATGGGGGGTGGCGTTAACGGCAGTGCAAAGTAGTGACCGGATGGAATGCAGCGCTGCCGGGAGGACTTCCTGCCAGCGGGAGGTTGGGAGGCCCTTAGACTTTAAGGCTAAGAGGACGGCCTTCCATACAGTCGCGTTCTCTCTTTCCACCTGGCCGTTCCCTCGAGGGTTGTAGCTGGTGGTCCTGCTTGCAGCAATACCTCTTGCTAGTAGGAACTGGCGGAGTTCCTCGCTCATGAAGGAGGAGCCCCGGTCACTATGTATATAGTTTGGGAACCCGAACAAGGCGAAGAGGTCGTTCAGGCATTTAATGACCATGGTACTGGTCATGTCTGGGCAGGGGAAGGCGAAGGGGAAACTGGAGTACTCATCAACAATGTTGAGGAAGTACACATTACGGTCAGAGGACGGGAGGGGCCCCTTAAAATCGATGCTCAAGCGCTCGAAGGGGCGGGTGGCCTTGATCAGGCTTGCTCTGTCCGGCCTAAAGAAATGCGGTTTGCACTCGGCACAGGTCTGGCAGTTCCTGGTCATGGTCCTGACCTCCTCGATGGAGTAGGGCAGGTTGCGGGCCTTAATGAAGTGGTAAAGTCTGGTGACTCCGGGGTGGCAGAGGTCGTTGTGGAGGGTCTGAAGTCTATCAATTTGCGCGTTGGCGCATGTAATTCGTGATAGAGCATCAGGGGGTTCGTTCAGCTTACCTGGCCAGTACAAGATATCATAATCATAGGTGGAGAGTTCGATTCTCCACCTCAAGATCTTGTCGTTCTTGATTTTACCCCTCAGCTTGTTATTAAACATAAAAGCGACCGAACGCTGGTCGGTGAGGAGGGTAAATCGTTTGCCTGCCAGGTAGTGCCTCCAGCGTCGTACAGCCTCCACAATCGCCTGGGCCTCCTTCTCGACCGACGAGTGTCGGATCTCGGGGCCCTGTAGGGTCCTTGAGAAGAAGTCCACCGGTCTCCCCTCCTGGTTAAGGGTAGCGGCTAGGGCGAAGTCGGATGCATCGCTCTCCACTTGGAAGGGGATGGACTCATCCACCGTGTGCATTGTGGCCTTAGCAATGTCTCCCTTAATGAGGGAGAAGGCAGCGCACGCTTCCTCCGTAAGGGGGAAGGATGTGGACTTCATGAGGGGTCTGGCTTTGTCCGCATAATTGGGCACCCATTGGGCATAGTAGGCGAAGAGCCCCAGGGTTCTCTTCAGCGCCTTTGGGCAGTGGGGGAGGGGTAACTCCATGAGGGGGCGCATTCTTTCGGGGTCGGGGCCGATGAGTCCGTCCTCTACTACGCAGCCGAGGATGGCAAGGCGTGAGGTGTTAAACACACATTTCTCCTTATTGTAGGTGAGGTTCAGCCGTTGGGCCGTACGGAGGAATCTCTCCAGATTAACATCATGGTCCTGCCGGTCGCGGCCGCAGATGGTGACGTTATCTAGATAGGGGAACGTGGCGTGCAGCCCGTTCTGGTCAACCATCCGGTCCATCTCCCTTTGGAAGACCGAAACCCCGTTGGTGACGCCAAAGGGAACCCTAAGGAAGTGGTAGAGGCGGCCATTCGCCTCGAAGGCGGTATACTGGCGGTCCTCAGGGCGGATAGGGAGTTGGTGGTAGGCCGACTTAAGGTCGATGGTAGAGAATACTCGGTATTGTGCAATCTGATTGACCATATCAGATATGCGGGGAAGGGGGTATGCGTCCAGCTGGGTGTACCGTTTTATGGTCTGGCTGTAGTCGATGACCAGGCGGTTTTTATTGCCGGTCTTAACGACCACGACCTGGGCACGCCAGGGGCTGCTGCTCCCCTCGATGATGCCCTCCTTCAGGAGACGCTGCACCTCAGAGCTAATGAAGGCTCTGTCCCCGGCGCTGTACCGCCTGCTCTTGGTAGCGACGGGTTTGCAGTCGGGGGTGAGGTTAGCGAACAGGGAAGGTGGCGGGACCTTGAGGGTGGATAGGCCGCAGGTGTTACGCGGTGGGCGGTTTAAAGGCTGCTGATTGTCGACTGTGAGTGGGGGGAGGGGTCCGCCGTATGCTAGAGTGACGCTTTGGAGGTGGGATTGGAAGTCCAGCCCTAGTAGGACGGCAGCGCAGAGCTGGGGGAGGACGAGGAGTTTAAAATTTTTATACTCCGTGCCCTTAACCGACAGGGTCACGACACAGTAGCTGCTGATGTCTGTGGCGTGGGACCTCGATGCCATCGAGATCCAGTTGCGCGTTGGCCGGACAGTGAGGGAGTATTGGCTCACCGTGTCTGGGTGGATGAAACTCTCCGTGCTTCCGCTGTCGAACAGG
This sequence comes from Somniosus microcephalus, assembly GCF_052327205.1. Taxonomy (NCBI): domain Eukaryota; kingdom Metazoa; phylum Chordata; class Chondrichthyes; order Squaliformes; family Somniosidae; genus Somniosus; species Somniosus microcephalus. The sequence goes on along the minus strand of NC_140992.1, from coordinate 89,499,797 downwards.
CAGGTCGTGGCGCGGCCGTTTACTTTGATGTCCATCATGGACTTGGACAGGTGGTGCGGGCGGGCTTGGTCCAGTGTGACGGAGGCTACTGTGTGGCTCAGCGAGCTGCCGTAGTCTGCGGGTGAGGCGGTGGTCGAGTCCGGAGGCGAGGTGGCGGTCGAGCGTGGAGGGTAAAATGGCGGCGCCCACGAGGTTGGACAAAATGGCGGAGAAGATGGCTGCCCCCACAACTCACATGAGGCACTGCTGGTGTCGGTTGCCTGGATCAAAGATGGCCGCCCCCATGACTCACAACTCGCATGAGGCACTGCTGGCCTCTGTGGATCTCTGCAGGCCTTAGCAAAGTGGCCTTTCTTCAGGCAGCTTGAGCACGTCGCGTTTCTCGCTGGGCAGCGCGCCCTAGGATGTTTCGCCTGGCCGCAGAAGAAGCAGCCGGCGGCCCGATCGCGGGGGTTCGAAGTCGCAGCCGGTACCGGGGGTGGCGGTCCCGATCGGGTCCGGGACGCCAACGCAGAGGTAGGTCCCAGGGGCGGCGCTGCGAGGGGTATCGCGGCCGGGGTCGGTCCCGAGTCCCAGGGTCGCAAATTACTGTACCTGGAGTACACCTCGAGGTCCCGATGGGCCACTTCTAGGGAGCGAGCGAGGGCTGCAGCTGTGTTCAGGTCAAGGTCCTTTGCTTCAAGAAGTCTTTGCCGTGCGTAGTCGGACCGCAGGCCTTTCACGAAGGCATCGCGGACATTATCTTCAGTATTTTCTGCCGCTGATACCGCTTTAAAGTCACAGTCCCTGCCGAGTGCTTGTAGCGCCCGTAAAAATTCATCTACCGACTCTCCTGGCTGTTGCGGGCGGGATCTTAGGAGGTGTCTGGCATACATGGAGTTTACCGGGCTCCGGTACTGTTGTTTCAGCAGGTTGATGGCGGCTTCGTATGTTTTAAGGTCCCGGATGAGTGCGAATACTTTAGGGCTCACTTGGGCGGTCAGAACTCTTAGCATGGATTTCTGAGGCACGCCGGATTCTCCCAGGTAGGATTCGAAACCGCCCAGCCAGTGTTCGAAGTCGAGGGCTGAGTTTGCTGCCTGTGGGTTTAGATCCAGGTACGGTGGTCGGAGGGCTCGCAGCCAGGCTGGCTGCTGTGGCTGTTGTAGCTGGGCGTCTGGCTGGTCGCTTGGCTGGTCGTTTGACTGGTCGTTTGACTGCTCAAGTGTCGACATTTTAAAATTTAGCCAATAAAATTGATATACCTATCAATTCATCCAATGAAAAGCGATGAGTTAAGAAAGTAACTATAGGTTTTTATTGGCTAAATAACAGAGCCCACCTTCGTGGGTGATCGGATCCAACAAGGAGGAATACCAGCCAGTCGACCACCTTTATACCTGGGCAGGTAGGTGGAGCCATGGGCGGAGTCAGCAGTGGTCAGCCCAGGTATAACAGCGTGACAAGAGGCGACCTCGTATAGTGATACAACAGTGTGAACAGTGATAACCATAGAGTAACGATATAACAGTGATAACTATAGTGTAACGATAGTGAACGACAAAAGTGGTTTACCACACATATTTCATGTGAACACAGACAGCAAGGTTAAAAAACCTTGATCATGATAATGTAAGTTCATTAAGTGTTACAGTTAAAATGCAGATTAATACAAAGAAAACATGTTGTTAGTTAAAAGTAAAATACTTTTGTTTTAAGAAAAGGAGATGTAATGATATCAGCAAATAGAGATGGTATTTGCCTGTTCGATTATGATGTCTTACCAGCATGTATTGATTGCTTGTGCCTGACCAGCAGAGGGCATGTGACCGAGACAAGCAAGGCAGTTGAGTTTAGTTTCAGTTTCGTTCTAGATGCATCATTAGCATCGTGTCTCCTGAAAAGCTGTATAAAGAGTTGAACTGACTTTAGATTAAAAGACATTCTCTTTCATAAATGTCTCGTCATTGAACCCACAAAGAAATCAATACAGTGCCCTTTTAGCCTCTTGATAGTATGGATTCCTGAATCTGAGAGCAGAGTACTTTGATTATCTGGGACAGGGGTTTTTGAACAATAGATTAAGCAACAAAAAAAAAAGGTTCTGATTGTGGTGACGAGATTGCTTAATAGTTGTTGTTGGAATCTAGGTCTCCACGAGTTTGATGCACTGACTGAGCCTGAGGTGAAAGAATTCCGCAGCAAGATGCGTAAAATCAATGAGGAGAATATGTTGAAACTTCAGGGTCTTTCCTGGATGGACTGGTTGCAGCACAATTTCCCTCCTGAAATTGAATCTACTGGCTTTAATAATACTGAAGATAAGATACACAAAGACAATTTCCTTGTAGCCATTCGGTTTGAATCTTGTCAGGTATGTTGCATTAAATTACATAAAGGTTATGAGTGAAGGCATTTAATGCCCATAGACACATAGCTCTGCTTATAAAACAGTGATGTAAAAAACACAGCTGGAAAAAAGTTTGTCTTCATTTTCAGTGAGGTCATGGATTCCTAGACTTGCTGAACATTGAATGAGCTGTAAGTTTTCCTTGTGGTAACATCGCTAAAATGGTGCAACTCACTTAGCAGTACATTCTGGAAGGGAACAATATTTCTTTGGTATAAAAACAGAAAATGCTGGAAATACTCAGCAGATCAGGCAACATCTGTGGCGAGAGAAACCGAGTTAACGTTTCAGGTCAATGACCTTTCGTCAGAACTCGAATATTTCTTTGGGCTCTATGTTGAGTGTACTGTCACTTTTTTTACATAATCACCAAACACTAAATAGTGCCTCTAATTTTGATTCCAGAGTATATATTCATATAGCAGCTCAGATATCTCTTGTTCGTAGCAGTGCTCTGGAATCTGCTGTACAATGTAAATAGCACAACACCAGGAGCCAAGATGAAACAGAACCACTTCTATATGAAAAGGCTATTCTGTATAATGCAGATGTGCCACAAAACTCTTGTGGGGGGGGTGGCGGGGGTAGAAATTCAAGTAGCGTCGAATGCTGCCATGATCCATGTGATCGCAAGGCGCGTCCAAAGACATTAGCCTAAGCTCGATTGAAATTTGTGAAAGGTAGTTTTCATTTAGATCACTTGATAAGCTGTTCATGGGAGTTGAATTGTAATTTATAAACTTTCTTCCTTTTGACCAGGGTCAATTGACCAACAATGATCAATTTGAGTTCATGAAGCTTTAGTAGTGCTAAATAGAATACTGACACTGGAAGACTTTCACTTGCTCCCTGCCCTAGATAAAAAAAAAATTGTTTGTTTTTCATACAGACCCCCAGCATCTGCAACATTTGACCCCTTGTGACCCCACCTCATTGTTCTTTGATGTAATGTTTACCTGACTGACCTGTTTGGACACCATTCACACCTTTGATTGCTGTGATTATCTCTCTGCCGAGGTGTGATAAAGGGCAGTTAGAAAGATTACCTGTAATCATCTGGCAGTGTTCTCTGACTATATATGCTGTGCCTATATGCATCTCTTCACTTCACCTGACGAAGGAGCAGTGCTCCGAAAGCTTGTGATTTCAAATAAAGCTGTTGGACTATAACCTGGTGTTGTGCGACTTCTCACATTTGTCCACCCCAGTCCAACACCGGCATCTCCACATCATGCCCTAGATATGGCCATTGTCCCGATATCTCTGCATGATATTTTGCTTGTAGCTGGTACTTTGGACACCATTAATACCATGGTAAACCATTCCTACTCCTTCGGCAAGACACTTTGTATAGATTTAAAAAAAAAATCTTTTCTTTCCTACAATCTAGTTTGTTCCTAAGTATTTTTCATTGACTCCAGACACCAGTCGTAAGTTCTTCAGTAGAGTTGTTGTCTTTGGCAGGGAGTGAGTCAAAATCAACATGTCTGCTGGAGAACTGACAAGTGCTCTCATTTGCTGAAAAACATTTTTTCACGGAATATAAATCTTATATTCTTCCAGACTTGGGAACATGTAGGGCAAAAAAATGAACACTATTGTGCTCTAATGAAGGAAAATCGGGTTCCTATCTACACAAGGAAAAAACAATTTCACACAAATTAAGTCCTTTGTTGGTTATTTCCCTCTCTTTTTGACCCCTTCCCATTATTTTTGCCTCAGATACTTGCTCCCTGCCTCACCTCCTTTTCTCTGACCATGTATTGCTCTCTTCCTAACTTTGCTTCTTTAAATAATGCCGAAACTGACATTGCTTGAACTTGTGTTTTTTTTCCTACATTTCAAAAACCAATGGATTCCAATTTAATTTTCTGCTCACTGACCTTTCGTCTCTCTTTCACTCTGACAAGTTTACTCAGGCAAAATGGTAATCCTTGTTTCTGCTGACGTTGTGCACATTTTTCCATCAGAATTTAAAGCCCACCATCTTCAGTGGGAGGGAAAGGAATTGACATAACAAAGTTCATTTTCATAATAATTATAACCCAAAAGATTTTGATTTAAGTCGGTTAAAAAGTAATGTAATTGTGTCCATCTTCCATGGTAAACTTTTTTAGGAAGGTGGTGCTGCTTTAAATGAATGTAACTGGTGTTTGTGGCGTAATTAACTGGGTTACTGTTTGATATAATCTTCCATTCCTAGGATTAGCTACAATGATACCGTAAAGTGAGGCTGCGATTGCAAATCACTTCCTTCAGTGTGTACTGATCATCACTGTACACCTACAGGTTTGAATAACAAGGCAAATTCTTGGCTCCAATAGAGTGACCTACTTTTGCTCAGTTTCTTTACCTGTAAACAAGATATATTTCAGAATGAAAGTAGAGCAGACTTTTTCCATCAGTGTTCCCTCAACATTTCTCCTCCTCCTTACCGTGACTGTGTACTGGGCTATGGCCCCACAGGTACAGCTCAGCCTCCAGTACCTTGGCCAAGTGATTGTTATTCACGTGACCACAGTGGTCATCGCAGCTGAGAGCAACGCCCTCCTCCTGTGCTGTCCACACGTTATTAACCCCAGCAAGGTCGCTGGATAGTAATCAGGAGCAGGACGCCTGACTCCATCCGAATGCCTAGGTCAATTCTTAGGCCGCTACCGCTAATCCAACTGAGATCAAAACCATTTTGAAAATGAGTCTTTATGCGGAGGCTGGGGGGTGGGATTAGTGCAAATAAAATGCCAATATAAAAGGAAACCCCAGTACAGAGGGATCAAAGTAATGGTATGAGGTAGGCAGAAGGAGATCTTCCTATCTTGTAATCATTCTACAGTGATGTTCACAGCCATTTTGGTATTTCAAGCATTTCTTATATTCGGGTATAAACTGTTGCTTGAGGCCAATAAAAGCTACATGTCTTAAGTTTTCAAGACCCATCTTTTAATACAGAGAACATTTAAAATGACGCTCTCTCCTTCTAGGACATCTTCAATTTCCAGATATCTCCCGACTTGAATCCTATTAACTTAAATGAGCTTGCCATTCGGAAACAGCTGACCAACCATGGAAAGGAGAATGAGAAGTTCAATCCCAGAGACTTTGTGCTGCGCGTGAGCGGAAAGCAGGAGTACCTGTTCGGCGAGCAGCCGCTGATTCAATTCCGGGTATGTTGGCAGAACTTCCAGCAAGTTCAACAGTGAATCTTATCAAATCGGAAGTGATTTATTTGTGACCTTCTTCTGTACTTAACATGTAAATGTAACTTTGCGGTGGTGGGCAAAGGAACAAGAGGAGGAAGTAGAGAATAAAATCTTTAGTTAAAACCTTCAATATTTAAACTAAAATGGAGCTTAATGTTTGTGTAATATGTGTATCAATTTGCGGAGCAGGCTCGAGGGGCCGTATGGCCTACTCCTGCTCCTATTTCTTATGGATAATGCATATATGTTGCATTAACCGTGAAGAAACTTTGTCAAACTTTGTTTGTGTAAAGGAGTCTGCAGTCTTTGTACTTTCAGGTCCTGGGATTTTTAAAAAATATTTTGTCATTACCTCTGGTTGCTCAATTTGCACATAATTTATGCAAACAACACTTTGCCAGCCAGTTTTAGTCATTTGTCTCCTTCATTAGAAAAATACTTTCTTCATTAAGCTTTCTCTAAGCCATTTCCGAATCAATGCCGCTTACGCTGGAAGCTTGTAAACAAATTTGATAAAAATCCAGCTTTCATTTCTGTTTTGCAGGAAGAATAAAGTTAATGAAATAGTCAGTAGCTCCAGAAAGTGCTTGGTAGTTACTTAAAGAATGAAGTAATCTCGTTGAATGCTCGTTGAACATGTCTCTCTTCCAGTGTGATGAAAATAATTATCCAGATAGTGGTTATCATTTAGCTTGATTCCAGTAATAACATTGACCACTATCTCTATTGTTCATTTTCCTTGTGGTTTTGTTGATCAACCAGTTGCATTGATCAACCAGTCGCATTAAAAACTAATAGCTAACTGGTACCCTGACCACATATGCCAGCCAGTTATCAAATTTGTGCTCTATAGCCTGTTCTATGCTTTTAAAGAGAGTCTCAACATCAGTTCTTCTGCTCAAAAATCAGACAATGGCTCCATTAGTTCGGTAGGTTTGACTAGTGACTAACTGAACCATGCCGACCAGAAAGATTCCTGCTGAGTTGGTCAATAGCAGAATTAGGGCCACTACAATTGGCTTGAGTGCCCCTGGGTAATGGAGTGGAAAATCAGACAAGTTTGCCACTTTTGATTGCTATGGATGGTTGAATAGTCTGTAGGCGTGCCTCATCAGTGCTCACGTACGACTAATGGCCACTTGGGCAAGTTACAAGAGGGTAACTGGTGGCCGTGGCACCATATCCCAACGAAGAGTTAACCCCTTCAAAATTGGGGGAGGGAATTCACAATTCTAAAGAAGTATTTAAAAAAAAAAATCTTTTTATACATTTTTGTTTAAACAGTGGGAATTAATTCTGAGAATCTTGTGCCACCAATGTTGAATTAACATGCATTAAATGCATAATTCCATACAAGGTTGTTAACTATCTGAAATTTAACTTCCGTATGCGATTGACATGAGTAAATCCTCTCCGTGCTCAACAAAGATTTCTGAAAGTAAAAAAACAACAGATTTAAACGTAGCAAATGTTGGAAACACACAGCAGGGCAGGTCAATCAGCATCTGTGGGGAGAATAGGCAAGTTAATGTTGTGGGTGCACACTTCAAACATGAACAAATCTCTCCTCACCACAGATGCTGACTGACCTTCTGTATGTTTCCTGCATTTGCTGTTTTTTGTTAAAGGTACTTGAAAACTTCCCCCAGACATAGAACGACATCTCCCCCTCCTAGGATGCGAGTTCTTTTGACAGTTATAAATGTTTAGAACATAAGAAATAGGAGCAGGAATAGTCCACTTGGCTCCTCGAGCCTGCTCCGCCATTCAATAAGACCATGTCTGATCTAGGGTTCAAAGCCACTTCCCAGCCTGCTCCCCATAACCCTTCACTCCCTTATTTTGCAAAAATTTGTCTATCTCCACCTTAAATGTATTTAATGACCCAGCCTCCACAGCTCTCTGGGGCAGAGAATTCCACAAATTTACAACACTCTGAGAGAAGAAGTTCCTCCTCATCTCGGTTCTAAAAGGGCGACCCTTTATTCTGAGACTGTGCCCCTGAGTTCTAGATTTCCCCATGAGGGGAAACATCCTCTCTGCATCTACCCTGTCGAGCCCTCTCAGTATCTTATTGATAAGATCACCTCTCATTCTTCTAAATTCCAATGAGTATAGGCCCAGCCTGCTCTACCTTTCATCATAAGTCAAACCCCTCATCTCTGGAATTAACCTAGTGAATCGTCTCTGAACTGCCTCCAATTCAAGTATATCCTTCCTTAAATAAGGAGACCAAAACTGTACGCAGTACTCAAGGTGTGGTCTCACCAATACCTTGTACAGTTGTAGCAGGACTTCCCTGCTTTTATACTGCAACCCCCTTGAAATAAAGGCCAACATTCCATTTGCCTTTTTGATTACTTGTTGTACCTGCATGCTCACTTTTTGTGTTTCATGCACAAGGACCCCCAGGTCCCTCTGAACTGTAGCATTTTGTACTCTCCATTTAAATAATAGTTTGCTTTTTTATTTTTCCTGCCAAAGTGGATAACCTCACACTTTCCCACATTATACTCCATCTACCAAATGTTTGCCCACTCACCTAGCCTGTCTATATCCCTTTGCAGATTCTTTGGGCTGGATTTTCATTCAGAAGTTGGGTTGGAGGCGGGACTACAACTTTCAGGGTTGTAGTCCCGCCTCCATCGAGATGTGGCCAATCCACGTGATTTTAACTTGATTGACCTTGTTGAGCCCGCTGAGCGGGCTCAGCAGGCAAATTAAGGGCCACCCGGCAACAGGTGATGTCACAGACTGAAATTTCATCTGTCAAGATGTTTTGACAGATGAAATATCAACTGAAATTTCATCTGTCAAGATGTTTTGACAGATGAAATATCAGTGTTTCACAGCTGTTTGAAGCTGTCAAACACTGACGGTCTTACTTCTAACCTGAGTCATCCTCCACAGACTCAGTTAGAAATCTCTCCTGCACAGAAAGCTGCAGGCTTTCACTTTTGCAGCCATTCTGCTTTCTGTGCCGGTGAGATGAGGGACTCCCCGAACCTAAAGGAAGGAAGGCTGAAAAGGTAAGAAAAGGTATGTAAAACTTATTTAATCACTTTAGACACAGCAAACACACTTACCTTTGCACTCATGCACACATCACTCACCTGAACACCGACATATCGACCCCTCCAAGCCCTTCAACCCGACGGCCTGACTCTTCCAACTTGGCGTGGTTTGGAGCCGTCGGGATTCCCACAGTTCAAGCTTAAAAATAGGGATTAGGATAAAAAATGCCTGTTAACTACCTGTTAACTACAGGCAGTTAATTGGCACTAATCCCTTCCCGCCTCGGGTAGGCGGGTCCCAGTGCGGGGCTGGTACCCGCCTCCTTTGAAATTGTCATGGAGGCAGGACGGTGTCGGGACGCCCGACTTCAGGAATTTAACCCACCCTGCACGCCTCCAAACCCGACTCCACGGCACACTGAAAATTGAGCCCTTTGAGTCCTCTGCACAACTTGTTTTCTCACCCATCTTTGTATCAACCGCAAACTTGGCTACATTACACTCGATCCCTTTGATGTTTTAAAACAGAGTATTGATGCGAGAGTCTGGAATCTCTGAATTATGTTATGATGAAGCTGTTTTAGACTTCTGAGGGGAAAAATTTGGTTGCTTTGCGCCTCCCTTTAAGAAGGGGAGGAAGGCCAGCAATACCGCGGCACGTAGCGGTGCAATATTCCCTCACAGCGCCCCAAGAGGGAGGCGCCCCGCTTCCCTCTTGGGGCGCTACCACTCAATTTCCAGCCGCAGGAGTGCTAATTTTTTCGGGGTGCTAAAAGTAGCCCCAAAAGAGGCGCGACTCAATTTTTCCCCCCGATGTCTTATTTATTGAGATCTGATGCTGTAATCTAGTTCAGGACTTGGCACAGGCCTGTATCCTTACAAGTGTGAGGCCTACTCCTGAGGTGGGTCTGATGTTAGTCGATGCCAATTCAGAATTAGCAGTTTAGGGTACAGTAGCACCATGTCAAACTGAATCCAGTTTAGTTTACTTTAATAAGGTAGTATCCTACTGTATCGTAGAACGCTACAGGGCAGAAACAGACCATTTGGCCCAAGACTGTACTAATGTTTTTCTCCACAGGAGTCACCTCGTCTAATCCCACTTGCTACCCATAGCCTTTTTCAAACAGCTACCTCATTCCCTTTTAAAAGAGTTTATGGACTCTGTCTGAACAATAGTGGAGAATTCCACATTCTAACCTTGCTGTATGTAAAGAGATTTATTCTACCATCCCATTTTGATTATTTGTGATGATCGTAAATTTGTACCCCTCATTACCATCTCATCAACTAGTGAAAACGATCTATCATTATTTACCGATTTATAACTTCATAATCTTGCATGCTTTTGTCAGGTCATCTTTTTTAACCTTCTCGGCTCCAGTGAAAAAAGCCCTAGCTTCTCAAGCCTTTCTTCCTATCTGTAACCCCTTGTCCCTGATAACATCCTAGTGAATTTGTGCTGCATCTTTTCTATCCCTTTCCAGTGGGTTGCACTAACCATACACAATCTGCCAACTGCAACCTGATTAAGGACTTGTACTAGTTCAACATACCTCCTTGTTTTCTGCACCCAGTCTGTTATGTCCCTTACCCTAACACCGGGGAGGCAATACACCATTCGGTACTTATGGTTGCAGTCACATAACCTACTGTCTACTCCTCTCAATGTTGAATCTTCTAGCACTGCACTTCTACACTCAACTGTTTCTTCCTTCCCAGCAGCTACTTTTTCCATGGTGCCATGACATTGCTCATGGCTATCCTCTCCGACCCTTTGATCAAGTACTCAGTATTGAAACATTATTTGCCCAGGGAATGCCCTCAGTCGACCCCTTCACTTCCTTCCTACATCTCTTCCCACCTCAGTGGATAGTCACCTCTTCCCAATCCTTACCCTCCATCTCTTGGTCTGCAGGGTGACCACCTCTTGGACTGTGTGTTCCAGACAGCCTTTGCACCTGCCATATGTAATAGAACTTCTCCTACTGCTCCTCAAGCTGAGTGACTTTGAGCTTGAGTGAACGCATATTCCGGAGATAATTCCTGCAAGTGTTTTTGTCCTGGATACTCAAACTTTGCAGGAACTCCCATGTCCAGCAAGATTCATACAAAACCTGTGGCCGCTGTCCTGGCATTGTAACCCTAACTTGTGCTATCTAGAATATAGAAACATTTAAACTTGTCGTACAGTCTGAACTAGTTATACATAATATTGTGGTATCCCCAAATTAGAGCAACAACCTCCACAATCTCTCCCTCTACTTTCCTCTCGCTGGTTTTGTGCATAATTCACACACTCAGCGCACTTTTACACCGACTACTATACTACACACAAGCCTAATTATAGAGGGGGAGTGCATGTTATAGCTTTAGAGCAAATTAATGCCAGATTTCTGCTGCACACTTGCTACTATTACCTACCTGTATGTTTCTTCACCTGATAGCTTCTGGCAGTCAGTCAGTGGCTCTATCCCTACTGTACATAGTTGGCCAGAATCAGATATGTTAAAATGCTTCCTGCTTTTCAGATACCAGTTGACTGTAATTTCAACCTCAGTGGGATCCCCTCACAACTAATTTTATAAGATCACATGTTCCAGTAATTACAGTTCAATGACTTCATTGCTGAGGGTATTTCTATCTTGCCAGGAGAGCTGTACACAAACAGAGACCCTCAGTTGTTTGTGTACTGCTGTCTACATATTGTGAATAGTAAAGTTATTCCAATCAAGCCCCTCTGGAAACAGGGGGCACATACCCCACTACTAGTAAAATGGAGAGAGTGTGGCTCTTCAGTTTTGCATTTAAATGAACACCCAGCAGAAGCTCACAAGACCCTCGCAAATATAGGTTTGCAGGTGTCCAGAGTTCGTTTTGTTTTAGTGTGCCAACAACTGCAGGAATAACGCATGTCTGAAGTCAACAGCACTCACCTAACTTAACATGTGCCATATGTTCCACAGATCCTATCATTTTCCAGGTTTTGGAGTATTGTACACTTCCCTATTACTTGTTCCAGTTGCTTTAGCCTACTCATTTCATTGTTAATCCATAGATGTTATAATGCACCGAGCTTCGCTGTAAATAACTGTCTTAAATTTCCATTTGCAAATTGTGCATTTTATTTACACTCCTGAATCCTGCAACTTCTATTTATCACTGCAGAGTCTGCACATCCTGTACTTTGAGTCTGTACTTCTGAATGTGGGAAGGAAGATGCTGTTGTGTGTTATAAGTCTCCCTGTAGATAAGAACAAGGCATTCCATTTACTCCTGATTTCTCTACTTTTCAGTATATAAGGAATTGCGTGTTGAAAGGAATCAACCCTCAACTGACTCTAGTGGACTGCAGCACCATTAAGGAGATGTGTGATCGCGAAATGTCAGCCATCGGTATTGCCTTGCATCGGAAAATATCCACTGCTCCTCTTCCTTTGCCACCCAAAAGACGGACCATTTCTGTAAGTAATTGAGGAAGCAGCAGGAACATCTTACTTTTATATATACCATTTAAGGTGATGTGATCTCAATTTGTGCTGTAAGTCAAACATACAACGGTAAGCTTTTAAGTCTGTCTATCCCAGGCCTGTGCTGTGTTAGCTGACCTCTGCCAGAATAGTGACAGTAATACTAAGATTTGCTTCTGTGCTCCTGGGTTTGGGATGGTGGGTGAGGGGGAAATCAGCTAGGGATTTTACTCGAGGTCACTATCCGGTGACCTCGGTTAGAAGCCCCACGTGATGAAGTCTGGTGAGGATAGGACAGGTGGGCAGCCAATGGAAGTGTAACCCAACAAAGATTTAATGACCTGCGGAGGGGGAAGTTAGGAGAGAACAGATTGATAAAGTAAGTGTGGTTATAATTAGGATACTAAAATGTAGCTAGCTTTTTACTGAACTCCTCTTGACAATGTTAATCATAAAACCGTCTGTTTCAATTTGTTGGGTTCAGGACCAAGAACACTCAGTGGCCTAGAGACCTGGTAAAAGCATCGCTACCTCTCCATTAGTGTCAGTGTCATCTGTGGCTCAGTTGATAGCAGTCTTGCCTCTGAGTCGGAAGACTTGAGCACAAAATATAGGCTGACAGTGCAGTGCTGAGGGAGTGCTGTACTATCAGAGGTGACGCCTTTCAGATCAGATGTTAAGCCGAAGCCCCGTCTGCCCTCTTGGGTGAATGTAAAAGATCCCATGGCACTATTTCGAAGAAGAGCAGGGGAGTTCTCCCCAGTGTTTTGGCCAATATTTATTCCTCGGCCAATATTTATTCCTCAACCAGCACCTAAAAACAGATATGATCTGGTCATTTATCACATTGCTGTTTGTGGGACCTTCAAAAGTACTTCATTGGCTGTAAAGCACTTTGGGACGACCTGAGGCCATGAAAAACGCTATATAAATGCAAGTCTTTCCTTTTTAATTAGAGCTTTCTTGCCCGGTGTGAAATGGCAGTACTTTTTTGTCAAGAGTTGTGGTTGTTAAATGAAAAACATATTTTTTTTCTAAAATGTTAGTTCACTGTGAACCTATGGTTTCCACTGACAGTCAGTCAAAGCACCATTATTGTATTAGACATTTCACATCATTAAACATAGGTTTATAGGTGGAAGGAAATGTCTGAAAATAGATTTGCTGTGTTCTGTGATAAATACAGTAAGTTAGGCAGTTGTCCCATTGTGTACAGAATTAAACGCTGAGTGCTGAACTCTGACCTTGGTGAAAATTTGTCTGTTTCTATAGTTCATTGTATAGAATTTTTTTTTTAATGATCTTTTGAGGGTGATTTAACGATGTCTATCTCACCAATCACCCTCCTTCTGCATTCTTTCCAAAAATACCAGCTGAATTGGGATAAAAATGAACCCTTGCAGTAATTCCCTGACACACCGTGCGTTATTTATGACTTCCTTGTTAACAGCAGAGTCATGCAAACCACTTTGCCAGCTGTGCTTTATGTATGGTTCCAAGAAGTAGCTTTATAGATTATTTGCCATATGTAAATAATAGCCCAAAGCTGAAATAGGTGTAAAATAATTAGCAGAAATTATATGGCTTAGAAATGCACCACACCTATGGTGCACAATGGTTTGTGGTATTTTAAATACATTCTTAGCATCTTTGGCTTAAGTGTAACTACTGGAAATGATGACATGTAATTAAGTTCTGTTCAACACCTGCATTTTTAATTGAAAATGCTGACAACAGACAGATGCAACTTAATGGAGTTTTTTTGTGCCACATTTAAAAGTTACCATTTGAATGCAAAGAATTCCCTTATTTATTTGTTTTTTATGTCTTGTTTTCCAGCAAATGACAGGTAGTATTTGGGATATAAATATTCCTTTCAAGATTGTTCTTGTCCGAGGGAACAAAGTAAATGCAGATGAAGCACTGCGGGTAAGTAGCTTTGATATTCTTAAATTTGAATTATAAAAATGTGTGTTCTAAATCAAAATTGATACAAGGGTGTAGTTATGTTGGTATGTGCAGAGTACAGTGCTCTAGCACTGTTGCACGCATTTCACACTGGGCTTAGTGACAGTGGATCCCTTGGGTGCTTGGGGAGATACATAAAGCTCTGCTTTCTGGAGAGTTATATTGCAATATTAAAGCTTTGGAGAGAGAGAGCATCCACTTTCTCCTAATATTATAAACTAATTTTTCATTCCTTTAAGGTAACCAGTAGGTCTGATGGACTGAAGCTATACCTAGTGTTAACTCCAAGCACTGATGGTACCTTCTACTGGAGGCAATTCGATATCTCCTGCTTTAGTGCATTCAGTAGCCAGATTGCTGAGCTGACTCTTGAGTTCTGCTGCCATTTAGAGTCACTTTGAGTATCTGGATCCACTTTACGTTGGCACAAAAGTGTCAGTTTAAGTTATTTGTGATCGTGTTTGATTAATTAGTCGTCTTTGTTTATTATAATGAATTTTATACTATGGGGGTAATTTGGTGAGGTTCTGCTCCCAAGCGCAGAGCATTGTGAGCAACCAACATGGTAGCAGGGATAAGGCTACAATACTGTGGCCCCGATATTCCAATCTACTTAGTGAGTGTCTGGGCCAGGAGTGCAGCCTCACAGAATTAAAAAAAAACTATATAACATTCCAGCTTATACTCTTATATTCTGCAATATTCAAAATGAACTCACTGTAAATGACCAGTGAGCCATCTCTTCTTCATTGTATTCTAGGAAGTAGTGTCTCAAACAATTGTGTGTACCGTCATCTAATAATAGTATCTGCGCTCACTCACAGACCAGTTGTATTACTCAGTGCTAATACAAAATTGTTTTTTTTTTTGCATTGCCACAGACTGTGTAGTGTAAATTGATGCAAAGTCGCTCAAAGTACATTTAGGCAAGGAGTGTGAGCACAGCTTAAGGTGATAGCCCTATCAGAAATATAATCACAGCCTGGTAGGAAGTTCTCAGTGGGTCACCTTTGAATGCTTTTTAATGTTTCTGGAAGGCAACATGATAGTTGAACCTCTACTTGTATTCAAATTTCAGTAGCATTCAGATTCTAGTGAGCAGACACTTCTCCCTCCTCTTGAGGGAGAGATGCAGTAGCCAGTGGTACAACTTGGGCGAGTTGATCTGCATATTCCTTCTCTCTTTCTGTTTCTGTCTCTCTCATTCATTCATTCTCTTTCTCCTCTCTTTTTTTCTGTCTCTTTCTAAGGCCCTCTGGCTATCCTTTACTGTTGTCCTCTCTCAGAATGTCAGCATGTCTGCTCCCTTCCCATCCCTTGACCAGTCCTTACCATGGTGCCAAAAAGACAGCTGGGCCATAATTCCCCGGCACCGGCCGATGTGCCTCAATCTGCAGCCGAACCTTCTCTGGATCGAGCTTCCAAAGGTCACCAATCATGAGCATCTTAAGGGTCCCAGCATGAGCAGCAGCAGCCTTCCACCAGCTTTGCTGAAGCCACTAGAGGGAGCACCTTGTAGGAGTAGCTAAGTTAATAAAGCTGCTTTTAAGAATGCAGTCTGGATTGACACTTGGGTGGGAAATTAATTCAGGGCAATTATTATATTTGGCTTTACATTAATTATCTGTTCAGATTTGGCACATTTGTCTATAGGGTATTTTTATAGAAGCTTCTGAGTCTGCATTGCCAGTAAGCCATTCATATCAAAGTTAACTGGATTCATTACAATACAGAGGGGCTTAATGTAACTTTTCAGGGGCGGGGAATGAGTAGGTCACTCAAAGTGTTGTGCTATTAACACATCTCTGGCTGCAAGTGGCCCTCCTTCTTCCTCCCCTTCACCCAAGCGTTCCTCGTCAGATGATGACTATCGCTGTTACTGTTTCCTCCAAATGTAATCCACTCTGGATTGCCAGGCTGTGTAAAATGCAACAAACTACAATGATGCAGAAGACATTCTTTGGGATATATTGTAGGGAGCACCCAGACCTATCCATGCATCTAAACTTTTGTATCTAGAACACTGTAGGGGGAAAAATTTGGTTGCTATGTGCCTCCCATTAGCGCCCTAAGAGAGGCATCCGGGCACGGCACCGCCAACGCCTCCCGCGAAATTCAGCGGGAGGTTAGCGGCGGTGGTAACCGTTAGCGCCCCGCAGCGCTGCGTCGCCGGCGATGACATCATTGCCGTGCGCAGCACCCTGCTCACGATCTTTGGTAGTGCCCCCTGACTTACTGCCGGACGCTATGTCTGACGGGGTCAGGGGGGCCTACCTGCGGCCAGGGCAGCGCTATTTAAAAGCGAGGTGCCGGGCAACCATTTTTTTGCTGCCGTCTGCCAGAACCTGCCTCCGCTGCCATCCCTGGCCTCCTGATGCCCCCCCCACCCCCCCCCGCAGAGTGCCGGCTGCGCTCCGTGAGCCTGCCACTTCTCTTGATCTCTTGAGTGCCGGGCTCTTTTGCCGGCACTCCGATCCCCAGTGGCCCAGCTGGGCCCCGGGTCGCGCTGCGCAAGGCTCTTCCCCTTTAAGAAGAAGAGGAAGGCCTGCAATACCGCGGCACGTAGCGCCACGATATTCCCTCGCAGCGCCCCAAGAGGGAGGTGGGGTGCTTCCAGTAGCCCCCCGCTTCCCTCTTGGGGCGCTACCACTCAGTTTCGGCCGCAGGGGTGCTAATTTTCCTGGGGCGCTAAAAGTAGGGGGCGCAACTCAATTTATCCCCCCATAGTGTTTAATACAGGGTGAGTAAAGCACAAAACAAAAAGAGAGATAAGCAGTCTCTAAACTCAAATATCCCTTGGAAATCCACAAAGCACAATAACACACCAAATCCGTATAATCTGAGGGCCTCTTCAAATACTACTTCCACTGGCCTTCTGAGACCAATCACGCTACCTTTTACTCAGCGGGTTCCGCGCTGGGTGGGACTTTTGCTATTTTGTGTAATGTCCTAATGACATAATAGGGCCTCGATTTGAATGTGGTCAGAGAGCGACCGCCTAAAAAAGGTACACAGTTAATATTGTGGCAGGGGGGAATCCAGCAACAACAAGGCGTTAAGTACTCCCGGGCTATTTTAACTGTGTGCCATGGGTGGGGAGTTAAAATCCCCCCTCAAGTCTCAACTGAGTGTTGCATTGTGAGTTCTTCTAGATTAGAGGGTGAGTTTGCAGTCTTAATCTGGCCTACTGTAGTATGGAGAAAGAAGCGTAGTCAAGAAGGACTCCTTTTTGGAACAGTATCAATGTTCTTCCTATTAGTTGGAAAGAAATGACAAGTGACAGTATAATGGCGGTGTTTGTGGGTTGGATCATTCCTACTTTAGTGTGGGGCAAAGGAAAGAAAGAAAGGCTTGCATTTATATAGCGCCTTTCACGACCAATGGACGTCTCAAAGCGCTTTACAGCCAATGAAGTACTTCTTGAAGTGGAGTCACTGTTGTAACGTGGGAAACACAGCAGCCAATTTGCGCACAGCAAGCTCCCACAAACAGCAATGTGATAATGACCAGATAATCTGTTTTTGTTATATTGGTTGAGAGATAAATATTGGCCAGGACACCGGGGATAATTCCCCTGCTCTTCTTCGAAATAGTGCCATGGGATCTTATACGTCCACTTCAGAGAGCAGACGGGGCCTCAGTTTAACATCTCATCTGGAAGACGGCACCTCTGACGGTGCAGCACTCCCTCAGCACTGCACTGAAGTGTCAGCCTAGCTTTTTTATGTGCTCAAGTCCCTGGAGTGGGACTTGAACCCACAGCCTTCTGACTCCAAGGCGAGTGTGCTACCCACTGAGCCACAGCTGACACATCAAAGGACATCAAAGCAGATAAAATTCCTCCTGTCAGTCACTTTTGGCAAAAATGTCAGTGTGAATACAGACTAGGATTCCTTGTTCTGTGATCATAGTGATATCAACAGAAGGAATTTCACCCCCCATCTGTCAAAACCCACAAATTAATTGAATATGAAACCAGAGTGTCAAAGTGTCACTAGTCCTCTATTTAGTTACTTCTTGTAACAGAATACTTGATGTAAGTTTGAATCACCTGCAATTATTTTTAATTCAGCAATGATTCAAGTCCAATTTTTCCTTTTTAATTGCTGATTCCAACTCTGGAACTCCTGTTCAAAGGGAAAAAGAGAATGAGAACCTGGAAAATGACTGCCAAACGTGGCAAGTATGTGGATGGTCTTCAGTTAAGTTTGTCTGCTGTACAATCTTGCCAAGTGAAGTTTGTGCTATTGCAGTGCTCTGCCTGTAGATAAAACCTAGGTGGTCATACTTGTAAAAGGAGTTTATGTGAAATCCCTTCATGAAATTGCATTGTATCCAATCTGAAGCAACCTCTTGCATTTTGCCACAGTCTCGCGCTTATTCATGTTCTTTTTGTTCCTGTAGGTTCAAGTCAGGGCCGGGATTTTCCATGGAACTGAGCTCCTCTGTAAACCTGTTGTAAGCAACGAGATTTCTGGAAAAAATGATCTTATCTGGAACGAGACGCTGGAGTTTGAAATTAACATCTGTGACCTGCCAAGAATGTCCCGACTCTGTTTTGTAGTGTATGGAGTGATGGATAAAGTGAAGAAACAGAAATCGACAAAGAACGTGACCAAATACCAGACCATTCGGAAAGCAGGAAAAGTAGTTTGTTTCTCAACTTTTTCACCTCATTTACATCTTAGTACTCTCACTAAGGCTGCATTTGCATGGTAACTGTAGCATCTGTGTCAGTGGTTTCACTTTGTAAAGACACTGCAGTTAAATTGCAAGTGTAGCCTGAAACCAGGACCTGCACTTAAACCTCTCCATCTCTCCTCCTTTAAGACATTCCTTAAAACCTACCTCTTTAACCAAACTTTTGGTCACTTGTCCTAATATCTCCTTACGTGGCTCGGTGTCAATTTTTTTTGATAACGCTCCTGTGAAGTGCCATAGGGTGTTTTACTACATTAAAGGTGCTATATAAATGCAAGTTGTTCTTGTTGACACCAGAATAAAGTGGTCTGAGGACTCCAAGAAGAGGGAGTCTTAATCTACTTCACTTTGGAATCAGCTCAGTCCTTCATATCTTACATACTCCACAAGGTTAGCGTTGGTACAAAGCTGAAACCACTTTGCACCGCTGCTATACTTGTGTGAATGCGCTCTTAATGATGATGCAAATTAGTTTGGAATCTATTGCTTGTAATAGTGTAAACTACAACTGTGCAAGACCGAACTAAAGCCTTACTTTGGGACAAACGACTCTAAGGCTTTTCAATCATGTGTTGTATGGCCCCAGAAAGTAATACAAAGCCTGTGAATTTAGTTTGTGATTGGCTCGCTCCTCCAATTTGCACTTTTTCCTTGCTAACAAGGACATTTAGTCACAAGTTGGCCAGCACTCCATCTAGTGGATAAACAATGTCATAACAACAGTTTGCAAGATTGCTCCCCAACTGAATGGCCACTTTCTTGTAAAGTTAATTCCCTGTATTTTTAGTCCCATATCCTAGCTGATAAGGGAATTAAGCGTTATGGGGAGTGGGCAGGGAAGTGGACGTGAGTCTAGGTTCGGGTCAGCCATGATCCTATTGAATGGCGGAGCAGGCCCGAGGGGCCGTATGGCCTACTCCTGCTCCTACTTCTTATGTTTTTATGTTCTTATATCCATGTTCTATAGGGTCTCTTTTTTTTGCCACTGGTTTTCTTGTTTGATTCCCTCCTCTGCCCAACATGTCATTGCTTCAGACCCGGCAAGGGAATAGGTGAGAGGACAGAATGAGCAAACCGAGGAACATCAGGATTGATGTTAGGAAGTTCTTCAGAGTCTGATCAATGCATAGAATAGACTTTTGGCTCATGGCCACACCCTTCCCTTTCTCTGTAACCTCAAGGGACTACAGCCAAGTTTATGCAACCTATCCTCATAATTTAACTCTCTATGCCCCGGTATCATTCTGGTGAATCTGCGCTGGAGCCTGTCCAAGGCCAATATATCCTTCTGTGGTGTGGTGCTCAAAACTGAAGGCAGTACTCACAGATGGAGTCTGACCAAGGTTCTATACAAGTGAAGATTAACTTCCTCCCCATTGTTGTGCCCCCCCCCCCCCCCCAAAATTGCTGCTGTGTCCACCTATATAAAAACAGTAACTATACATTAAAAATAGTTAATTGGCTATGAAACATTTTAGCATGTTCTGAGGTTGTGAAAAGTAAGATATAAATGCAAACCCTTCCTCCTTTCCATTAGCACTATCCGATTGCATGGGTGAACACTATGGTATTTGACTTCAGGGGACAGCTGAAGAATGGAGATCTCTCTCTACACTGCTGGTCATCTTTTCCTGGTAAGGGTGCTGCTATGTGAATTTCATTCCACCTACTTGCAAAAAGATAACCGTTAAATCTTCAGAATCTCATTTCCAGAATGAGAGTGATTTACA
This sequence comes from Somniosus microcephalus, assembly GCF_052327205.1. NCBI lineage: Eukaryota > Metazoa > Chordata > Chondrichthyes > Squaliformes > Somniosidae > Somniosus > Somniosus microcephalus. The sequence continues at coordinate 89,479,325 of NC_140992.1, read as the reverse complement.
AGTAAGTTATCCTGGGTTTCAGATGAACTGGAAGAAATGCTGAACCCAATGGGTACAACACAGGCCAATCCGTACACTGAGAATGCTACAGCTTTGCATATTCAGTGCCAGGAATATAGTAAGTCGCCGATCTTCTATCCTGCTTTTGACAAGGTAGGTTTTTTGTTACGAGTCACTTAAACCAAATATTGATATTTTATTGTCCGTTACACTTTTATCTTGAATACATGAGGTTTACTTTTTAACATATATTGGAAGTTGGTATTGCTCGTGCTGGCACTTTGTTTCTCTCCCTCTCCTCCTCCTTCCTCCCAAATTTTTGGTGAAGCTTTGTGTTGATCCGGGCAGTATTGGGAATGGAAAATATGCCTTTGTCTTTTTGTGTTTATTCTCCCTACTGAGGTGCAGCACAATCAGATGCAAAGTAAAGCTCTCTGCAGTGTGCCATCACCTCAGCCTCAGAAGAACACCTTCACTCCATTAGTCTGACACTTGCATTTCTCAATCCAGCCATCCTTGCAGGCTCTCTTCATCTCCTTCTCCGTGTAGTCAGATTCCTTCCCAGCCCCCAGAGATAAAAGAGAAATGTCCTATCTTGCTGTATTACCTAGTCACCACCCTTTACTGATCACTAACTAATGGGTGAACAAGAATAGCCCAGGAATATTTTTCCTCTTCTCTGTGAGATAGATGCCAGACCTCTGCTCAGCACCTCTCTTGCTGGTCCTAGGGAGATGAGGAATTGCAGCTATAAACACCAAACATTACAGCACCATCGTGAACTAAAAATAATGACCAGAAGTAGTTGTGTAACGTTTCTACTCTGTGTTCAATAAAGCTGCATGTTGCGAGCTGCAATTTATATTTTTTAAAACCTTTAATTTTTTTAGGGTCTATTATACATTGCACTTAAACATGGGAAACTTGGTTTTTATTTCAGACAATATACCAAGTACTGGAAATACACATCAGACCCCTCAGCATCTCATCGAATGAAAGAGATTACAGCACTGAAGGTCGTTTGGCCAGTCACTCCTGTGCTGGTGCCAACTCTTCAGCTCGAGCTAGTTTAGCATAATCCCATTTTCCTGTCCTTTCGCTGCATCCTTTTATGTTTTTCCTTTTAAAATACCAATCCAATTTCATTTTAAATGTTGCAATTTCTGTCTCCGTAACATTGAAGCACTTCTTGCCCTCGTGATTCTCTGGGAGTCATTTTCATCTTCATCATTTGGCTGATAATCTGGGGGAGCAGGTTGTCCCCCCATTGTAGAACCGCCAATTTTCAGCCAGATGACCACCCAGACGGTAAAGGTGAAAAATGTCCTCTAATTTCCTCCTTTGTTCTGTCGATAATACTCAGTCTCTACTCCTTTTGTTCTCTGAAGAGCGAGAAAACAGGTTAACATTTAAACACTTTGTCAGAACTGAAAAGGGAAGGTATATTATCTGATCTTTTCTGTATTATTGAGTGACTGGCTTCTAAAATAACTTGGGTACATAAAGCAATGCTGACCGTAAACAGCTAAATCATTGGAGAACAAAAAGCAAGTCCTTAAATGGAGTGCTCACTTGATCCTGATGCATTGGAAACTAGGGCTGAGGGGTTCACCTGAGGGGGTAGAAGACACTGACAATGTGTGTGCCATTTCACTAAATCAAGAAGCACATCTGTGTTCAGTGAAGGAAAATCTGGATAGGGGGCAAACCAGTGAGTTAATGCAAGAAGCTTTATTGTCTTGAGTGTCTGGACAGACCCCACTTTTGAAAGAAGCCTAAACTGTGTTTGGATTGCTGTATAGCTGAAGTAGAAATGTCTGTAGTTTGAAATTTTCAGTATTTCCTTTTTTCTTTCTCTCCCTCCCTTGGCAAAAAAAAAAAGATTTTGGAGAAGGCAGCAGAGATTGCACGAAGCAACGACTCACTGAGTACAGCAGTAAGTACAGCACGTGAATAAGAGTGAGAATAGCAGTGCATGCTGTGGAGCCACCTAGTGCTCATCAGCCCAGTTATACTGTGGCAAACTATTGTAATGTGATCAAGACCCTATTCTGTTGTGAGGTGGCACTGACCATTTCATAGGAATGTAGTATACTCCATATAGTCAATATTATATAGACACAAATATTGTTAATCTTAAATGCACTTTAAAGAATATAAATTTGTGTCATTTAAAAAAATTACAATAAACACCAATATGCAGCTTCACAATGCTCTTAATGCACTTAACTGGATCTCGTCACAAAACCAGTTCTAACCTCCATTGTAAGGTTTGGGCAGCTATTTGAAACTTGAAATGTGATTGGTAATCTTGAGAGGGGCCTTGCTGGTGGTGAGCAGTGGTAGAGTGGGGACTATAACAAGCCAATTCTCCAACCCCCATTCATCAATACTGAGGCTCAGCCCCAGCAGTAGAGCCATGCAAAATTAGCCCTATAATGTCTAACTTTAGGCACTGCCTCAAAGAGTCAAAAATGATATTGTTAAATATTGTGAATGCACCCTTGCTGTCTAACACTGATAATTCAGGGTTTCATTGCAGTAAAAGAAATTGAATGGTCCAGTAATTTGAATTAAAGAATGTAAGTAACACAGCACAGTGGAACTTGAGCTTGGGGGGAAAATTCAGTTGATTTGTGCCTCCCATTAGCACCCTAAGAGGGCGCAAAGCAACTAGCGCCTGGGCGCGGCACCGCTAACACCTCCCGCGAAATTCAGTGGGAGGTTAGCAGCGGTGGTAGACGTTAGCCGTCATCACCGTGCGCAGCGCCCTGGCCGCGATCTTCGGTAGCGTCCCCTGACTTACCGCCGGATGCCATGTCCGACGGGGTCAAGGGGGTCGGGGCGGTGCAAATTAAAGGGGAGGTGCCGGGCGGCCATTTTTGTTGCTGGTCGCCTGTCAGCACCTGCCCCCTCTGCCGTCCCCGGCCTCCTCTGCAGTCCCCCCACGGGGTGCTGGCTGCGCTCCGTGAGCCCGGCACTTCTCTTAAGTGCCGGGCTCTTTTGCCGGCACGCCGATCCCTGGTGGCCCAGCTGGGCCCCGGGTCATGCTGCGCTAGGTCCCTCCCCTTTTATAAGGGGAGGAAGGCCTGCTATACCGCGGCACGATGTGCCACAGAGCGTGGCGCTGCAGCACGTAGCGCCGCGATATTCACTCACAGTGCCCCCAAGAGGGAGGCGGGGTGCTTCCAGTAGCGCCCCGCCTCCCTCTTCGGGCGCTAACAGTGAATTTCGGGCGTGGGTGTGCTAACTTGTTCAGGGAGCTAAAAGTAGCGCCCCGGTGAAGTTAGCGCCCCAAAGGGGGCACGACCCAATTTTGCCCCGAGGTGTTTTAAAAAAAATTATTTTCAATTAAGTGGACTTTTCATTATGGGTAGACTGCAATGTGACTATGGCATTTATCATCTGCTGCCACTTTTTAAGTTTAATTTATAACATCCATTCTGAAACCAGTGACACCAGTAACAGCAGCCCTCTGGTACCTTGTGATTCAGTCATGTCCTGGCTTTTCAACCAGGGATCACTGGGTAGCAGTCGGGAGTCGTAACCTTGGCTACTACACAAATCTGTGTGTGTTTTTCTTGCTGCTGTGCCCTTTCTAGTGACTCATGTCAGACAGAATAGGCTGAGGAACTTGTTGTGTGCCAGGTCTCCCCTGTCAGGAAGGGTGTGGGGCTCAGAAAGTGAGATTTTTTAAAAATAAGCTTCACATTCCACAACAAAGAATTGGCCGAAGTGAAATAGTGTGATAAAGCTGCAGTGTGAAGTGGGATTTGAACACATGAATAAGAATTTTAAATTGGAGGCACTGGGAGACCAGGAGCCAACTTGGTCAGTGAGCACAGGGGTGATGGCTGAGCAAGACTTGGTGCGGGTTAGGATAGGGACAGGGGAGTTTTGGATGAGCTTCAGTTCATAGAGAGTGAAAGGTCGGAGGCCGGCAAGGAGAGCATTGGAATAGTCCTGTCTGGAGTTGACAAAGGTATGTGTGAGGGCTTCGGCAGGAGATGGGCTGAGGCAGGGGCGGAGATGGAAAGGATACGAGTCTGAAACTCAGCTCGGAGTCACATAGGACGCTGAGATGGTGAACAGTTTGGTTCAGCTTGAGACAGTGACCAGAGAAGGGGAATGGTATCGGTGGTGAGGGTATGGTAACCGAAGACAATGGCTTCAGTCTCCCTGATGATTAATTGGAGGAAATTGCAGGTCATCCAGGACTGGATGTCAGGCAAACAGTATGACAACACAGACAGTGGAGGGGTCGAGAGAGGCCATGGAGAGTTAGAGCTGGATGTCATCAGCATACATGTAGAGATGACTTGTGGAATCTGGCGCCATTTCTTCAGACGATGTTGCCGAGGGCAGCATATAGATGAGGAAGATAAGGGAGCTAAGTATAGTTTCTTAGGGGACTCCCGAGGTAACGATATGGGGGCAGGAAGAGAAGACATTGCTGGAGATGCTCTGGCTACGATTTGATAGGTAACATTGGAACTAAGCAAGGGCAGTCCCACTGAGCTGGACACTGAAGGAGAGGCCTTACAAGAGGATGGTGTGGTCGATTATGTCAAAGGCTGCAGAGAGGGTGATAGAATCATAAAAAGTTACAGCACAGAAGGAGGCCATTTCGGCCCATCGTGTCCGCGCCAGCCCACAAAGAGCTATCCAGCCTAATCCCACTTCCCAGCTCTTGGTCCGTAGCCCTACAGGTTACAGCATTCCAAGTGCACATCCAAGTACTTTTTAAATGTGGTTAAACATAGAAACATAGAAGATAGGAGCAGGAATAGGCCATTCGGCCCCTCGAGCCTGCTCTGCCATTCAATGTGATCATGGCTGATCATCCAAATTCAGTACCTGGTCCCTGCTTTCTCCCCATACCCCTTGATCCCTTTAGCCTTAAGAAATATATCCAACTCCTTTTTGAATATATTTAATGAACTGGCCTCCATCACCTTCTGTGGTAGAGAGTTCCACAGGTTCACCACTCTCTGGGTGAATAAATTCCTCCTCATTTCTGTCCTAAATGGCCTACCCTTTATCCTTAGACTGTATCCCCTGGTTCTGGACTCCCCAACCATCGGGAACATCCTTCCTGCATCTAGTCTGTCCAGTCCTGTTAGAATTTTATAAGTTTCAATGAGATCACCTCTCATTCTTCTAAACTCCAGCGAGTACAAGCCCAATCGACTCAATCTCTCTTCATACGTCATTCCTGCCATCCCAGGTATCAGCATGGTGAATCTTTGCTGAACTCCTTCCATGGCAAGAACATCCTTCCTCAGATAAAGCAACCAAAACTGCACACAATACTCCAGATGTGGTCTCACCAAGGCCCTGTACAACTGCAGCAAGATATCCTTGTTCCTGTACTCAAACCCTCTCACTACGAAGGCCAACAAACCATTTGCCGCCTTAACCACCTGCTGCACCTGCATGCTTACCTTCAGCGACTGGTGCACAAGGACACCCAGGTCTCGTTGCGCTTCCCCTTCTCCCAATCTATTGCTGTTCAGATAATAATCTGCCTTCCTGTTTTTGCCACCAAAGTGGATAACCTCACATTTATCCACGTTATATTGCATCTGCCATGTTTCTGCTCAATAACCCAACATGTGTGGCTCTGCTGCACAGGCTGGGAGGAAAAAGAGTGGAAGAGCTATAGTGATAGGGGACTCAATTGTAAGGGGAATAGATAGGCGTTTTTGCGGCCGCAATCGAGACTCCAGGGTGGTGTGTTGCCTCCCTGGTGCAAGGGTCAAGGACGTCTCGGAGTGGCTGCAGAACATTTTGGAAGGGGAGGGTGAACAGCCAGTTGTTGTGGTGCACATAGGCACCAACGATATAGGTAAAAAATGGGATGAGGTCCTAAAAGCAGAATATAGGGAGTTAGGAGGTAAATTTAAAAAATAGGACCTCAAAGGTAGTAATCTCAGGATTGCTACCAGTGCCACGTGCTAGTCAGAGTAGAAATAGGAGGATATTTCAAATGAATACATGGCTAGAGGAATGGTGCAAGGGGGAGGGATTCAAATTCCTTGGACATTGGAACCGGTTCTGGGAGAGGTGGGACCAGTACTAATGGGACGGTTTGCACCTGGGCAGGGCCGGGACCGATGTCCTAGGGGGAGTGTTTGCTAGTGCTGTTGGGGAGGGTTTAAGCTAAAGTGGCAGGGGGTTGGGAACCTGAGCAGGGAGACAGAGGAAAGGGAAACAAGGAAAAAAGCAAAAGACAGGAAGGAGAAAAACAAAATTAGAAGGCAAAGAACTCAACGGTTGAAATCAAACATGGTCACAGTAAATAATAATTCATATAGGTCTGAGAGCGTTAAAAAACAAGCCTGAAGGCTTTGTGTCTTAATGCAAGGAGCATTCGGAACAAGGTGGATGAATTAGCTGTGCAAATAGAGGTAAACAAATATGATTTGATTGGGATTACAGAAACATGGCTCCAGGGTGGCCAAGGCTGGGAACTCAACATCCAGGGGTATTCAATATTTAGGAAGGATAGGCAAAAAAGAAAGGGAGGTGGGGTAGCATTGCTGCTTAAAGAGGGGATTAACACAATTGAAAGGAAGGCTATTAACTCTGATGATGCGGAATTTGTATGGGTAGAACTGAGAAATATCATGGGGCAGAAAACGTTAGTGGGAGTGGTATATAGACCTCCAAACAGTAATACAGAGGTTGGGGATGGCATTAAAAGGGAAATTAGAGAAGCATGCAGTAAGGGCACAGTAGTCATCATGGGTGACCTTAATTTACATATAGATTGGGCTAACCAAATTAGTAAAAATACTGTGGAGGAGGAATTCCTAGAATGTTTACGGGATGGTTTTCTGGAACAATATGTCGAGGAACCAACCAGAGATCAGGCCATCTTAGACTGGGTATTATGTAATGAGAGAGGATTAATTAGCAATCTTGTTGTACGAGGCCCCTTGGGTCAGAGCGATCATAATATGATAGAATTCTTCATTAGGATGGAGAGTGAAGTAGTTGACTCGGAGACTAGGGTCCTGAATTTAAATAAAGAAAACTATGATGGTATGAGGCGCGAATTGGGTAGGATTGATTGTGGAATGTCACTCAAAGGGTTGACGGTGGATAGGCAATGGCAAACATTTAAAGACCGCATGGATGAACTACAGAAGTTGTTCATCCCAGTTTGGGATAAGAATAAAACAAAAAGGGTGACTCAACCGTGGCTAACAAGGGAAATTAGGGATAGCATAAGATCCAAGGAGAGAGCATATAAATTGGCCAGAAAAAGCGGTAACCCTGAGGATCGGGAGCAGTTTAGGATTCAACAAAGGAGGACAAAGGGATTAATTAAGAAGGGGAAAATAGAATATGAAAGTAAGCTTGCAGGGAACATAAAAACTGACTGTAAGAGCTTTTATAGATATGTGAAGAGAAAAAGATTAGTGAAATCAAGTGTAGGTCCCTTGCAGTCAGAAGCAGGGGAAGTTATAATGGGGAACAAAGAAATGGCAGACCAATTAAATGCATATTTTGGTTCAACCTTCACAAAGGAGGACACAAATAACCTCCCAGAGATGTTGGAGAACATAGGGTCTGATGAGAGGGAGGAACTGAAAGAAATCAGTATTTGTAGGGAAATGGTGTGAGGGAAATTGACGGGATTGAAGGCCGATAAATCCCCAGGGCCTGATAATCTACATCCTAGGGTACTTAAGGAGGTGGCCCCAGAAATAGCAGATGCATTGCTGATCATCTTCCAAAATTCGCTGGAATCTGGAACTGTACCCATGGATTGGAGGGTAGCTAAAGTTACCCCACTATTCAAAAAGGGTGGTAGAGAGAAAGCGGGGAATTACAGACTGGTAAGCCTGACATCGGTAGTGGGGAAAATGCTAAAGTCCATTATAAAGGATGTAATAGCTGAGCACTTAGAAAACAGTGACAGGATCGAACAAAGTCAACATGGATTTACAAAAGGTAAATCGTGCTTGACTAATCTACTGGAATTTTTTGAGGATGTAACTGGGAAAATAGATAAGGGAGAACCAGTAGATGTGGTGTATTTGGACTTTCAAAAGGCTTTCGATAAGGTCCCGCATAAGAGATTAGCGTGTAAAGTTAAGGCACATGGGATTGGGGGCAATGTATTGACTTGGATAGAGAACTGGTTGGCGGACAGAAAGCAGAGAGAAGGAATTAACGGGTCTTTTTCCGAGTGGCAGGCAGTGACTAGTGGGGTACCGCAGGGATCGGTCCTTGGACCCCAGCTATTCACAATATACATTAATGATCTAGATAATGGAACTAGATGTAATACCTCCCAAGTTTGCAGACGACACAAAGCTGGGTGGGCGTGTGTGCTGCGAGGAGGATACCGAGAAAATCCAGGATGATTTGGACAGGTTGGGTGATTGGGCAGAAGCGTGGCAGATGCAATATAACGTGGATAAATGCGAGGTTATCCACTTTGGTGTCAAAAACAGAAAGGCAGACTATTATCTGAATGGCAATAGATTGGGAGAAGGAGAAGTGCAATGAGACCTGGGTGTCCTTGTGCACCAGTCACTGAAGGTAAGCATGCAGGTGCAGCAGGCAGTGAAGAAGGCAAATGGTATGTTGGCCTTCATAGCGAAAGGGTTTGAGTACAGGAGCAAGGATGTCCTGCTGCAGTTGTACAGGGCCTTGGTGAGACCACGCCTTGAGTACTGTGTGCAGTTTTGGTCGCCTTATTTGAGGAAGGATGTTCTTGCCATGGAAGGAGTTCAGCGAAGATTCACAAGGCTGATCCCTGGGATGGCAGGAATGACGTATGAGGAGAGATTGTGTCGATTGGGCTTATACTCGCTGGAGTTTAGAAGAATGAGAGGGGATCTCATCGAAACTTATAAAATTCTGACGGGTCTGGACAAACTAGATGCAGGTAGAATGTTCCCGATGGTCGGAGAGTCCAGAACCAGGGGTCATAGTCTAAGGATAAGGGGTAAGCCATTTAGGACAGAGATGAGGAAGAATTTCTTCACCCAGAGAGTGGTGAACCTGTGGAATTCTCTACCACAGAAGGCGGTTGAGGCCAAGTCTTTAAATATATTCAAGAAGGAGTTAGATATATTTCTTAGAGCTAAAGGTATCAAGGGATATGGGGAGAAGGCAGGTACGGGGTACTGAGTTTGGATGATCAGCCATGATCACATTGAATGGCGGAGCAGGCTCGAGGGGCCGAATGGCCGACTCCTGCTCCTATCTTCTATGTTTCTATGTGCAAATCATCCTGGTGTTTCTCGACAGCCTCCTCACAGCACACACGCCCACCCAGCTTTGTGTCATCTGCAAATTTGGAGATATTACATCTCGTTCCCTTGTCTAGACCATTAATATATAATATGAATAGCTGGCGTCCAAGGACCGATCCCTGCGGTACCCCACTAGTCACTGCCTGCCACTCAGAAAAAGACCCGTTTATTCCAACTCTTTGCTTTCTGTCTGCCAACCAGTTCTCTATCCAAGTCAGTACCTTGCCCCCAATCCCATGTGCCTTAACTTTACACGCTACTCTCTTATGCGGGACCTTATCGAAGGCCTTATGAAAGTCCAGATCCACCACATCCACTGGTTCTCCCTTATCTATTTTTCCAGTTACATCCTCAAAAAATTCCAGTAGATTAGTCAAGCACGATTTACCTTTTGTGAATCCATGTTGACTTTGTCCAATCCTGTCACTGTTTTCCAAGTGCTCTGCTATTACATCTTTTATAATGGACTCTAGCATTTTCCCCACTACCGATGTCAGGCTGACCGGTCTGTAATTCCCCGCTTTCTCTCTACCACCTTTTTTGAATAGTGGGGTAACATTAGCTAACCTCCAATCCATGGGTACTGTTCCAGATTCCATCAAATGTTGGAAGATGATCAGCAATACATCTACTATTTCTAGCGCCATTTCCTTAAGTACCCTAGGATGTAGATTATCAGGCCCTGGGGATTTATTGGCCTTCAATCCCATCAATTACCCTAACACCATTTCCCTACAAATACTGATTTCTTTCAGTTCCTCCCTTTCATCAGACCCTACGTTCCCCAGCATCTCTGGGAGGTTATTTGTGTCCTCCTTTGTGAAGATAGAACCAAAATATGTATTTAGTTGGTCTGCCATTTCTTTGTTCCCCATTATAAATTCCCCTGATTCTGACTGCAAGGGACCTACGCTTGACTTCACCAATCTTTTTCTCTTCACATATCTATAAAAGCTTTTACAGTCAGTTTTTATGTTCCCTGAAAGCTTACTCTCATATTCTATTTTCCGCTTCTTAATTAATCCCTTTGTCCTCCTTTGTTGAATCCTAAACTGCTCCCAATCCTCAGGATTATTGCTTTTTCTGGCCAATTTATATGTCCTCTCCTTGGATCTTATGCTATCCCTAATTTCCCTTGTTAGTCATGGTTGGGTCACCTTTTTTGTTTTATTTTTATGCCAAAATGGGATGAACAAATTCTGTAGTTCATCCATGCGGTCTTTGAATGTTTGCCATTGCCTAACCACCGTCAACCCTTTGAGTGACATTCCCCAATCAATCCTACCTCAATCGCGCCTCAGACCAGCATAGTTTCCTTTATTTAAATTTAGGACCCTAGTCTCTGATTCAACTACTTCATTCTCCATCTTAATGAAGAATTCGATCATATTATGATCGCTCCGACCCAAGGGGCCTCGTACAACAAGATTGCTAATTAATCCTTTCTCGTTACATAATACCCAGTCTAAGATGGCTTGATCTCTGGTTACTTCCTCGACATATTGGTCCAGGAAACCATCCCGTAAACACTCCAGGAATTCCTCCTGCACAGTATTGTTACTAATTTGGTTAGCCCAATCTATATGTAGATTAAAGTCACCCATGATGACTGCTGTGCCCTTATTGCACGCTTCTTTTATTTCCCTTTTAATGCCATCCCCAACCTCCGCCTTACTGTTTGGAGGTCTATATACCACTCCCACTAATGTTTTCCGCCCCTTGGTATTTCTCAATTCTACCCATACAGATCCCACATCATCAGAGCTAATATCCTTCCTTACAATTGTGTTAATCCCTTCTTCAACCAGTAATGATACCCCACCTCCCTTTCCTTTTTGTCTATCTTTCCTGAATATCGAATACCCCTGGATGTTGAGTTCCCAGCCTTGGCCATCCTTGAGCCACGTTGCCGTAATCCCAACCAAATCATATTTGTTTACCTCTATTTGCGCAGCCAATTCATCCACCTTATTACAAATGCTCCTCGCATTAAGACACAAAGCATTCAGGCTTATTTTTTTAACGCTCTTAGACCTATTAGAATTATTATTTACTGTGGCCATGTTTGATTTAAACCGTTGATTTATTTAAAAAGGGCAGTAGACAGAAGGCTGGAAACTATAGACCGGTTAGCCTAACATCTGTGGTAGGTAAAATTTTGGAGTCCATTATTAAGGAGACAGTAACAGGACATTTGGATAATCATAATTTAATAGGACAAAGTCAGCGTGGTTTTATGAAGGGGAAGTCATGTTTGACAAATTTGCTGGAGTTCTTTGAGGAAGTAACATATAGGGTGGATAAAGGGGAACCAGTGGACGTAGTGTATTTAGACTTCCAAAAGGCATTTGACAAGGTGCCACACAAAAGATTATTGCTTAAGATAAAAAATCACGGGATTGTGGGTAATATTCTGGCATGGATAGAGGATTGGCTATCTAACAGAAGGCAGAGAGTTGGGATAAATGGTTCATTCTCAGACTGGCAATCAGTAACTAGTGGTGTTCTGCAGGGGTCAGTGCTGGGTCCCCAACTCTTTACAATCTATATTAACGATTTGGAGGAGGGGACCGAGTGTAACGTATCAAAGTTTGCAGATGATACTAAGATGGGAGGGAAAGTAGTGAGTGAGGAGGACATAAAAAACCTGCAAGGGGACATCGACAGGCTAAGTAAGTGGGCAGAGATTTGGCAGATGGAATACAATACTGGAAAGTGTGAGGTTATGCACTTTGGCAGGAAAAATCGAAGAGCAAGTTATTATCTTAATGGCAAGAAACTGGAAAGTACTGAAGTACAAAGGGATCTGGGGGTCCTGGTGCCCGAAACTCAAAAGGTTAGTATGCAGGTGCAGCAAGTGATTAGGAAGGCCAATGGAATGTTGGCTTTCATTGCTAGGGGGATAGAATATAAAAATAGGGAGGTATTGCTTCAGTTGTACAAGGTATTGGTGAGACCGCACCTGGAATACTGCGTACAGTTTTGGTGTCCATACTTAAGAAAGGACATACTTGCTCTCGAGTCAGTACAAAGAAGGTTCACTCGGTTAACCCCGGGGATGAGGGGATGGACATATGAGGAGAGGTTGAGTAGATTGGGACTCTACTCATTGGAGTTCAGAAGAATGAGAGGCGATCTTATTGAAACATATAAGATTGTGAAGGGGTTGGATCGGGTGGATGCGGGGAAGATGTTCCCGATGATGGGTGAAACTAGAACTAGGGGGCATAGTCTTAGAATAAGGGGCTGCTCTTTCAAAACTGAGATGAGGAGGAACTACTTCACTCAGAGGGTGGTGGGTCCATGGAATATGCTGCCCCAAAAAGCTGTAGAAGCTACATCATTACATAAATTTAAAACAGAAATAGACAGTTTCCTAGAAGTAAAGGGAGTTAAGGGTTACGGGGAGCGGGCAGGAATTTGGACATGAGTCTAGGTTTGGATCGGTCATGGCCCTGTGGGTAGCGGAGCGGGCCCAGGGGCCGTGTTGCCTGATCCTGCTCCTATTTCGTGTGTCTAATTCTGTTAGATTCAGGAGATGGTTCTGTGATAGTGGATTGGCGGTTAGGATCAGATCAGCCATGATCTTATTGAATGGCGGAGCAGGCTCGAGGGGCCGATTGACCTACTCTTGCTCCTATTTCTTATGTTCTTATGTTCTTACATTCTCTGACTGCCACTTTTGTTTTTCTCCTTCCTTTCTTTTGCTTTTATCCTTGTTTCCCTTTCCTCTGTCTCCCTGCTCAGGTTCCCAACCCCCTGCCATACTAGTTTAAACTCTCCCCCAGAGCACAAGCAAACACTCCCCCTAGGACATCGGTTCCAGCCATGCCCAGGTGCAAACCATTCGGTTTGAACTGGTCCCACCTCCCCCAGAACCGGTTCCAATGTCCCAGGAACTTGAATCCCTCCCCGTTGCACCATTCCTCTAGCCACGTATTCATCTGAAATATCCTTCTATTTCTACTCTGGCTAGCACGTGGCACTGGTAGCAATCCTGAGATTACTACCTTTGAGGTCTTATTTTTTAATTTACCTCCTAACTCCCTATATTCAGCTTTTAGGACCTCATCCCGGTTTTTACCTATATCGTTGGTACCTATATGCACCACGACAACTGGCTGCTCACCCTCCCCTTCCAAAATGTTCTGCAGCCGCTCTGAGACATCCTTGACCCTTGCACCAGGGAGGCAACACACCATCCTGGAGTCTCGTTTGCGGCCGCAGAAACGCCTATCTATTCCCCTTACAATAGAATCCCCTATTACAGGTAGACTACCCTTTATCCGAACTTCCGAAAACCGAAACCCTCTAAAAACCGAAGGTTTTTTCAGTCAGCGTAAGTCGTGCGCACGACATGACCAGAGTGGCGCACGACATGACCAGAGTGGCGCACGACTTACGCTGAGCAGAGGGTCAGCGTAGGTCGTGTGCATGACCCCCCCGCCGACCCCGACCCCCACCCCCACCGACCCCCCCCGCGGACCCCCACCGACCCCGACACCCACCGACTTGCGCTGAGCAGAGGGTCAGCGTAAGTCGTGCGCACGACCCCCCGCCGACCCCCCCGCGGAACCACCTGACTCTCTTCCAAAGGCTCGAAAGCAACGAGAGCTCTGAGCCCGCGGCGGTGCCGGCCCCTGTTCCGACCGAGCACGACGACCTGTTGGTGGAAATGCGGAACTTCATTGCATTCCAGGCTAGCAGCGACGGACAAGCCACGACTGCGGACCCCCGCCGACGCCGACCCCCCCATGGACCCCCAACCCCCGCCGACCCCCCCTGCGGACCCCCGCTGACCCCGACCCCCGCCGACCCCCCAGCGGACCCCCGCCGAACCACCTTCTGAAATCCAAAATTTTCCGAAAACCGAAACACGGCTGGTCCCGAGGTTTTCGGATAAAGGATAGTCTACCTGTACTATAGCTCTACCCCTCTTTTTCCTCCCGTCCTGTGCAGCAGAGCCACCCCTGGTGCCAGGAAGTTGGCTGCTGCTGCCTTCCTCTGATAAGTCACGCCCCCCAACAGTACTCAAAGTGGTGTATCTGTTTGAGAGGGGGATGTCCACAGGGGACCCCTGCACTACCTGCCTGCGCCTAGTACTCTGCCTGTTGGTCACCCCTTCCCTTTCTGCCTGTCCAACCTCTAACCTGCGGTGTGTCCAACTCCGTAAATGTGCTGTTCACGACGTCCTCAGCATCATGAATGCTCCAGTTTGCATCCAATCGCAGCTCCAGCGCCAGAATGCGGTCTGTCAGTAGCTGCAGCTGGATACACTTCCTGCACACGGGTTTCTGCCTCTACCACCCCTTCAGGCAGTGAGTTCCAGACCCCCACAACCCTATGGGTGAAGAAATATCCCCTCAAATCCTTCCACTAATTACTTTAAATCTGTGCCCCCTGGTTTTTGGCCCATCTGCTAAGGGAAATAGGTCCTTTCTATCCACTTTATCTAGGCCCCTCATAATTTTATACACCTCAATAAGGTCTCCCCTCAGCCTCCTCTGTTCCAAGGAAAACAAACCCAGCCTATCCAGTCGTTCCTCATAGCTAAGATTCTCTACTCCCGGCAACATCCTTGTAAATCTCCTCTCTAGTGCAATCACATCTTTCCTGTAATGTGGTGACCAGAACTGCACGTAGTACTCTAGCTGAGGCCTAACTAGTGTTTTGTACAGTTGAAGCATAACCCCCCTGCTCTTGTATTCTATGCCACGGCTAATAAAGGCAAGCAATTCCGTATGCCTTCTTAACCACCTCGTCTACCTGGCCTGCTACCTTCAGGGATCTGTGGGCATGCACTCCAAGGTCCCTTTGTTCCTCTACACTGCTCAGTGTACTACCATTTAATGTGTATTCCCTTTCCTTCTTAGCCCTCCCCAAATGCATTACCTCACACTTCTCCGGATTGAATTCCATTTGCCACCTGACCAATTTATTGATATCTTCCTGCAGTCTACAGCTTCCTTCAGTGTCAACCACACAGCCGATTTTAGTATCATCTGCAAACTTCTTAATCATACCCCCTATATTCAAGTCTAGATCATTGATATATGCCACAAAAAGCAAGGGACCTAGTACTGAGCCCTGCAGAACCCCACTGGAAACAGCCGTCCAGTCACAAAAACACCCATCAGCCATTACCCTCTGCTTCCTGCCTCCGAGCCAGTTTTGAATCCAACTTGACACTTTGCCCTGGATCCCATGGGCTTTTAACTTCGTGACCAGTCTGCCATGTGGAACTTTATCAAAGGCCATATGCACTACATCAAACGCATTACCCTCATCTACCCTCCTTATTACCTCCTCAAAAAATTCAATCAAGTTTGTCAGACACGACCTTCCCTTAAATCCGTGCTGACTATCCTTGATTAATCCATGTCTTTCTAAATGAAGATGTATCCTGTCCTTCAGAATTCTTTCCAATAATTTTCCCACCACCGAGTTTAGGCCTAACATAGTTGTTAGGGCTAGACACACAATCTTTAGTTTAAACCTAACCTTGCTGGATACTGGCAGTGCATGCTACAGATGAAAAGTGCCCCATTGCCTAGTATTGATGTCTGTTACTTGGAGCATAATTCATCAAAAACACACAACTAAAAATACATTATTAAAAATTGAGAATTTGGCAGCTGTTTGTTTTTGGAGTTGTTTCCCGATATCAGTGGGACAGATAGTGTCAGTGCCAGGTAGCAGTGGAACCAATGACCTGTCGGTGCTATTCCTTCTCTGGGCAGGAAGGCATCCCATTCCCTGTTAGGATGGTCCAGTCAAGACCACCATAATTGTCTCTGTAGAGAAGCCTGATTAACATCCTGGCTTCCTAGTTTGGAAATACGGTTCTCTTGTGCTGTTAGGTTATGGTTTTTACTTTAAAACATTAATATTGGCAAAGCAATTCTCTTGCCCAAATTGTGCTTCAGATAAACTTGCATGTGTTACTAAACCTCTAACTAAACCATTTCTTCATTCAGGGCCGTGGATGGAAGAAGTTGCATATTGAGCTAAGAGAAATCATGGAGCGGGATCCATTGTCTCAACTATGTGAAAATGAGATGGATTTAATATGGACTCTGCGATATGACTGTCGTGAAAACTTTCCACAGTCGCTGCCCAAACTGCTGCTCTCAGTAAAGTGGAGTAAACACGAAGATGTGGCTCAGGTAAAGCTATTGAACTTGGCCTTTCCAATCAAATGCTATGAGCTTTTAATCGTTGGGTGTTATGAAAAGTAGCCATTCCTAATGAGATCTGAAAACGTTGCAGTGAGTTTCTCTTGTAGTGTTTCACTGTAATGTGTTGCATTGTGTCGCTCTATTTAATAGATGTCCATTCACCTGTTTACTCCAACTTTCCACATCTCTCCTCGGCCCCTTCAACCACCGCTATGTTGGTAGTATGAGAATGGAATATACTGTGGAACTGTCTTTTATCAAACGAAGAGTTTGTGGGATGAGACACGATGCTTTACTCCCATGTGCTGCAAACAAGCCAACATTATTCATGCTGACAATATTTTCATGGGAAAGGAAACACACAAAAATATTTTTATGACAAATAAAAACAGCTCTACAGTATATTAAGTGTTTGATCTGCTTATGAAAGAAAGAACTTGCATTCCTATTGCACCATTTACATCCTCAGGCTGCCCTCAATCACTTCACAGTCAATGAAGTGTAGTCGCTGCTGTAATGTGAGCAAACATGGCAGCCACTTTGCGCACATGAAAGGTCCAACAAACAGCGATGAGATAAATGGCCAGTTAACCTGTTTTGGTAGTGTTGGTTGAGTGTTAAATGTTGGCCAGGACAACGGGGGAATTCACCTGCTCTTCTTCGAATAGTCCCATGGTGTCTTTACATCCATCTGAAAGGGCAGGTGGAGCCTCGATTTAACATCTCGTCTGAAAGATGGCACCTCTGCATGTTTTCTCATTGGAAAAATTACCATGGCTGTTCCAGCATCTCTAAAACTCTGGAAACGTCGAGGTGCTTTTGGAGAAGGGCTCCAGAAAATTGCTTGCAAGCAGTAAAATACAAATGTTTTTTGACATTGGACCATATTGTTTTCTTACTATTTTTTGAACAATATCCACAACTTTCCCCTGCACTCTTCAGGAAATTTCTTTGAACAACTCACCAACCTACTTTTCCTCTCACTTTTTAAAAAATGTGTTTATGCTGCCTCATTTTTAATGGACTTCTAACCATTAACTTCATGTCTTACTCCAGTACTCCATTGAGACCTGGGTCTTAAGCAGGTCCCTCAAACAGGCACTACAAGCACAATCATCACAGGACTGCAGGAACCGTCACTCAAAAAATAAACGTGCTTTTTAAATAAAATGCATTTCATCTTGAATGTTTCTCCAAGATAAAACTGCATTGCCCTGGGGTCCTCCTTCCTCCTTGTCACTTTTTTTGTTTTTTGGCTAGCAAACCAAAAGTGACAATAACAGGAAACTACTGTGTAAAATGTTTTACTGTAAGATACTGCAGCTTCAGATCACTAAGAAGATTACATACTAAACTTTAAAGGGCACCTTTCCAGTGACTTTTCTTTCTAATAAAAATCTTACAATTTGTTAGCTTCCCTGTCTTCAATCTCTATCAGTGATTTTTAACTCCTTACCTTCCTGTTTATTCATTTAAAAACTATTTGGTCTTGTTGGTGCAAGCTGCCCATATGAATTATTACACTGAATAAAATGTCGCACTTTGAAGTGCCTCTTTCTGCTGAAGCCTAAAGCAGACTGTGCAAAGTTGATTCCCGGTTTGAGAACATCTGCAGACAGAATCTTTGTATCCATTTCCAACATACCGTACAATACTTGAATATATTGAATTGTTCAGTTTTCTGGCTGGTTAGCCTGTTGGGTTTTGGGTAACAGAAGTCCATTTTCTGAGTGAATGACTTGTGTTTACTTGGGTGCATAGGCAACAAGGTTTTTGCCTAGGTTCTGCATATGTTTCACCAGCAGTGCTACATTATCAAACGGCTGAGAATATCAGTGTGTGAGTTAGCATCAGCATCTGGCTTTGCAGTTTTTCTTTTCTCTTTTCTGTTAGTTTCCTCCCCCTCACCTGAAGCAGTTGATTCCTTGTTGAGATACAGTTCCATCTCCCCCAAATGGCTCTTGCTCCTCTTTGTTCAGGTATCTGGATGATGAACGGCAGCTGAACCCGATCCTGTCCTCAGTCGACATTCACAGATGCACACATTTAGTGGGGGTCATTAGATGGCAATCGGGAGCAGAAACCGTGGCTGATTTTTTTTTTCTAATCCTAGGGCACTGAGACCAATTGTAGGGCCTCGACTGCCACCCTGTTGAGAGCAGCTGACTCAGCACAAACTGCCAAATCAAGCAAGGGGCTTTCCTGGCCTGTACGGATCAGCTACCCTGCCACTTAAACCCACTGATCTGTGTTTGCAATTGTGAAATCAGTTGCGATCACTCAAAGGTGCATAGATTGAGCAAGCCTTTGATTTCTGCTTGGCACCACCCATTGACATCGTTTTTTTTGCAATAGGAAATGCCAGTTTTAGATAAACTATTCAGTGGTGCTCAAACCTACAAATTGCCAAGCTAAAGGTAATAGAAGCAGGAGTAGGCCATTCAGCCCATTGATCCTCCTCCCCCCATTCAATTAGGTCCTGGATATCTACCTCAACTCCATTTTACCTGCCTTTGATCCATATCCCTTGATACTCATATCTAATAAAAATCTGTCAATCTCAGTCCTGAAAATTTCAATTGTCCTAGCCTCAACAGCCTTTTGGAGGAAAGAATTCCACATTTCCACGACCCTTTGCGTGAAAAAGTGTTTCCTGGTTCCACTCCTGAACGGCCGAACTCTAATTTTTAGATTGTGCCCCCTTGTTCTGGATTCCCCCACCAGAGGAAATAGCTTCTCTGCATCTACTCTATTGAATCTTTTTATTATTTTAAACACCTTTTAACCTTCCAAACTCAAGGAAATACAAGCTAAGTACTGTCCTCATAATTAAGAGTTAATAAAGATAACTCTTAATGTAAGCATTAAAAAGCTGGAAACACACAAGAGGTTGGTCAGCACCTGTTTTGGAGGCATGCTTTTCTTCAAAACTGAAGATAAGTTTGGGACAGGCATATTATTATCAGAAAGTGGTCCCACTGAGCAATGGTGGAAGATCTAAAGTTATCCTTTAGAGAAAAATCAGCCAGAGTTCCTACCCTTTCTCTCCGATAGCCCTTGCTGAAGCATGCACGCAAGTACATCAAGTGAGGGCAGGATTGGACTCGGCTCTGGTGCCCTTCTTGGGTGAATAGCCCCCTTAGACTCACTGTGGATCCTCTCAGATAATATAATGTCATGAGGTACCGGAGGGCTTACCACGGAACTGCAACTCAGTAAGGAGTCCCAACACCTTCAGTGAGAGAAGGCGGAGAGGGGAGAAAATTAGTGATTGGTGAGGGAGGTGCGAACTGTATTTTTTTAAAAAGAGAAATGAACTTACTGTCACAAGGTAGAACTGAAGGCACACACCAGTCCTCGGTGGTTGCTGTACTCATGAGAACATAAGAAATAGGAGCAGGAGCAGGTCATTCGGCCCCTCGAATCTGTTCCACCATTCAATAAGATCCTGGCTGATCTTCTACCTCAATCCACTTTCCTGCACTATCCCCATATCCCTTGATTCCCTTAATATCCAAAAATCTATCAATCTCTGTCTTAAATCTACTCAACGACTGAGCATCCACAGCCCTCTGGGATAGAGAATTCCAAAGATTCACCACCCTCTGAGTGAAGAAATTTCTCCTCATCTCAGTCCTAAATGGCCGACCCCTTACTCTGAGACTGTGACCCTTGGTTCTAGACTCTCCAGCCAGGGGAAACATCCTCCCTGCATCTACCCTGTCAAGTCCTGTAAGAATGTTGTATGTTTCAATGAGATCACCTCTCATTCATTCTTCTAAACTCTAGAGAATATAGGCCTAGTCTACTCAATCTCTCCTCTTAGAACAATCCCCCTATCCCAGGAATCAGTCTAGTAAACCTTTGTTGCACTCCCTCTATGGCAAGTATATCCTTCCTTGGGTAAGGAGACCAAAACTGTGCACAATACTCCAGGTGTGGCCTCACCAGGGCCCTATATAATTGCAGTAAGACATCTTTACTCTTGTACTCAAATCGTCTTGTAATAAAGGCCAACATACCATTTGCTTTCCTAATTGATGCTGTACCTGCATGTTAACTTTCAGTGATTCGTGTACAAGGACACCCAGTTCCCTCTGAACACCAACATTTCCCAATCTCTCACCATTTAAAAAATACTCTGCTTTTCTATTTTTCCTACCAAAGTGGATACCTTCACATTTCTCCACATTATATTCCATTTGCCATGTTATTGTCCACTCACTTAGCCTGTCTATATCCCCTTGAAGCCTCCTCACAACTTACATTCCCACCTAGTTTTGTATCATCAGCAAACTTGGTTATATTACATTTTTGGTCCCCTCATCCAAATCATTGATATAGATTGTGAATAGCGGAGGTCCAAGCACTGATCCTTGCAGTACCCCACTAGTTACAGCCTGCCAGCCTGAAAATGACCCATTTATTCCTACTTTCTGTTTTCTGTCCATTAACCAATCCTCAATCCATGCTAGTATATTACCCCCAATCCCATGAGCCCTAACTTTGTTTAATAATCTCTTGTGTGGCACCTGATCGAATGCCTTCTGAAAATCCAAATACACCACATCCACTGGTTCCCCCATATCTATTCTGCTAGTTACAACCTCAAAAAACTCTAACAGATTTGTCAAACATGGTTTCCCTTTCATAAATCCGTGTTGACTGTGCCCAATCCTATTATTATTTTTGAAGTGCCCTGTTACCACGTCCTTAACAATAGATTCTAGCATTTTCCCTACTCCTGATGTCAGGCTAGCTAGTCTGCAGTTCCCCGTTTTCTCTCTTCCCTCCTTTCTTAACTAGTGTGGTTACATTTGCTACCTTTCAATCTATGGGAACTGACGTAATAAAACTCACTACGCACTTGGTTTGAGCATAAAGCAAGGCTTTAATCAACTTGTTTCAGAACATGGAAGTCTAGTTGTATTTCACTAGCTCCTTGTCTTACAAAATGTCCCTGGAAAGCTGGGGCCCATGCCCGAGTATTTATACTCCTTGGACGGCGCCACCAGCTGGCCATCCAGCGTTATTTCATAAGTAGTTTCTTGATGATGAGAGTTATAACATTCTTCCTGCCTAAAAGATTTGGAAGTCCGACGACTTCCTCCTAACGGATTAGGTGGACCACGAATAGCCGCAGTCTTTTAGATTTTTGTTTATGGCCAGAAGGCACATCTCCCCGGACCGTGTCTTGGTCCCTGGGCCGCTTGATCCGTACTGGTGGATCGACAGGGCCCGTGTTGCTTTGATTGACCCGAGGGAGGCTGGGGAGATCGTGACTCCGGGTGCGGGTCCCCACAGGCGCAGAACTGGCTTCGTCCCGTTGGTTAGCCGGGGATTGACCGGCGTCCTGGCCCGGGGTGGCCATCCCACGGGGAACGCTCGGCTCCCTGAGCGGATCCAGCGGGGCAGCCGGCAGATCCCTCGATGTCCCAGGTAGGGCGTCATCCTCGGGGGAGCGCAGAGTTTCGGCATCATCCCCGCAGGTCCCTCCATCAGTTGGGTCCGCGGAACCGGCCGGACAGGTAGCCAGGTCCCGGAGCAAAACGGTGGACTCCCAGCCATCCGGGTACTGCACGTGTGCGTACGTGGGGTTGACGTCCGTAAGTTCTACCTCGTTGACTAGAGGATCGGTTTTCGACGATCGGACGAATCTTCGGAGCAGCACGGGGCCAGGAGCTGCCAACCATGACGGTAGAGATGTCCCATGGGTGGAGCGATGCTGGAAGCTGAAGAATCGCTCATGAGGTGTGACATTGGTAGAAGTAGAAAGGAGAGACCTGATGGAATGCAACGCGTCAGGGAGCATAGTTTCCCACTGCTGGTCTGGTAGGTTGCGTGACCTCAGCGCAAGACGAACAGCATTCCAAATGATAGCGTTGTATCTCTCAACCTGTCCGTTACCAATGGGATGGTACGGTGTCATTTTACTTGTGGCGATTCCCCGTTGGGAAAGATAACTTTTGAGTTCGCTTGACATGAAGAAGGGACCCCGATCAGAGTGGATGAAATTGGCCGGACCGCAAAGGGAAAAGACTTGATCAAGGCATTTGATCACTGTGGAAGTAAGCATATTGGGACAGGGGAAAGCAAAGGGAAAGCGTGAATATTTGTCCACCATAGTCAGTCAGTAGCTGTTCCGCGTTGAGGAAGGCAATGGCCCTTTAAAGTCAATGCTGAGTCGCTGCATAGCGTGTATGAGCGAGCCATCCGATGGACGGAAGAATTGCGGTTTTAACTCCGCACAAATTTTACAGGAGGAGCACGTTCTTTTCACATCTTCTGTAGAAAATGGGAGATTTTTAGATTGCACATAGTGCAACATACGGGTAACGCCAGGATGGCATAAGTCAGTATGAAGATCCTCCAGAGTCGAAGTTGACATAGAAGAGCAGAGTGCCCGCGTGAGGGTATCCGGGGCCACATTCTCTTTGCCGGGTCGATAATGTATGGTGGATCCAAAGGCGGCCAATTCCATCCTCCAGAGTTGTATTTTGTTATTCTTGATCTTAGTGCATTTCCGGTTATCCAGCATAAAGGCCACGGAGAGCTGATCGGTTATAAGTGTGAAATGGCGACGAGCGAGAAAATGGCACCATTTACGTACCGCTTCGATGATGGCCGTAGCCTCCTTCTCAACAGGAGGATAATGGAGCTCGCTACCGTGCAAAGTTCTGGACAGAAATGCAATGGGTCGACCACCTTGATTCAAGGTAGCAGAGATCGCCACATCCGATGCATTGCACTCGACCACGAAAGGAAGATTATCATCAATGGAACGAAGAGTGGCTTTTTCCAGTTGTCGCTTGAGGAGGTTGAAAGCTGAAATAGCCGTTGCTTCCAATGGAAATGACTTAGCGTGAAGCAGGGGCTGGATCTTGTCGGAGAAGTGGGGTATCCATTTCGCATAATAGGCGAACATGCCGAGTGCCTGACGAAGAGAGCCGAGATTTGTAGGGGGAGGGAGCTCCTGAAGCGGACGAAGTAGCTCCGGATCCGGTTTGATGACACCGTTGCCCACCCAGTAGCCAAGGATGTTGACTGATGGTACTGATTTCACAGATTTGGACTCATTTAAGGTTAAGTTGTGACGACGGAGAACGTCAAAAAATTTCTGGAGGTTGGCCTCATGCTCCTTCTGGTCATGACCAGCAATGGTGATATTATCGAGATATGGAAAATTGTCCGTTAAGTTCTCCTGTTTGACTAGGCTGCCCATTGCCCGTTGAAAGATGGCCACCCCATTGGTGACCCCAAATGGAAGGCGACAAAACTGGTGAAGCCGACCATTGGCCTCAAAGGCCGTATACTTTTTGTCAGAGTCCTTTAACGGTACTTGATGATGTGCGCTCTTTAAAGCAAAAGTTGAAAATACCTTGTAGTTGGCAAGGTTATTGACCATGTCATCGATGCGTGGTAGTGGGTAGGCATCCAGGTCGGTATACTGGTTAATAGTTTGCGAGTAATCGATGCAAAGATGTTTCTTGTGTTGCTTCAGAGGATTTTTAACAATGACGACTTGAGCCCGCCAGGAAGATGAACATGGCTCAATGATACCGTCAGCTAGAAGGCGAGAGATTTCTGCCTCGATAAAGGCTCGATCATCTTGGCTGAAACGTCATGATTTAGTGACTATGGGCTTACATCGAGGGGAAAGATAGGCAAACAAGGAGGGCTCATCAAGCGAAGCCGCTGAAAGCGCACAAAACGGTACTTTGGAAATAGTAAGCTCTGGCTTTGACCCTCCAAACTCAAAAGTGAGTCTTTTGTGTTGTTTCTGGAAATCCTGTCCCAGGAGCACATCACTGCATAGGTTCTTGAGCACCCCGAGCCTGGTGGAGAAATAAGTGCGGCCATAGAGGATAAGGTCGACAAGACAAAAGCCGGAATAATTGGTGGTCAGTGTCGTCAGAGCTATTGCAATTTCCCTGTCCGAGTGGTAAATACGCAGTTTTAACTTTCTGACAGCCCGCTCATTAATGAAGCTGTCAGAGCTGCATGAGTCGATTAGTGCACTCAAAATGTGCCCATTTACCGAAACCTTCGTGGCTGCATGGGACAGACTTTGGGGAAAAACGGCTGTGATGGGAGGAGGGGCAGTTTTACCCTTGACAGCTGTAACCTTAGTAGTGGCTCTTGGGGGAGGAGCAATTTTATAGATTGCAGCTGCAAAACTAACAGGAGCTCGCGACCGGTATACCTTAGAAAAGTGGCCTTTCTTACTAACAGTGGCTCTTGACTGGCATACCTTAGAAAAGTGACCTTTCTTGCTGCAATGATTGCAGGTTGCGTTACGAGCAGGACAAAATTTCCTATAATGGAACGCACCTCCACAGAAGAAACACTTCCTTCCGGATTGCCAAGATGCCGCTAGGGCGGGGTCATCATCAGTGTAGGTTTCTAGGGTAGGGTTGCCATCAGCCAGGTTGGAGTCGTCATCCGTGAGGGCTTCCACCCGAGGCCTATCGAAGGAGTCACTAAAAGTGATAGCAGCAGCCCGTGCACGTGGTGAAAAATAGGTATCTGCATTCCTCTTTGCTAAGTCCAGAGAACATGCCTGGTCATAGGCAGCCTGTAACTTGTGGGTTTTATTCTCCAACAGATGCTGACGTATAAAGGGAGATGCAATCCCATTAATAAAGGAATCACAAATTAACTCCTCCTGGTACTGCTCAGCTGTAACAGCTTTAAGATTACAATCCTTGCTGAGCCTGCGAAGTTTCTGAAGGAATTCGTCAAGTGATTCCCCAGGTTGTTGTTGAGTTGTGGCCAGTAGATGCCGAGCAAAAAATTCATTTGGGGACTTGACATATAGCTGCTGTAGTATTTGGATAGTGGCGTCATAGTCTACACAGTCTTCGATATAATCAAACACGAGGGGATACATAATTCGCAAGTATCTCTAATTTATCAGGAACATTTTCACCACACACCCTGAGGAAGTTGCTGAAAGTACGATACCAGTGTTTCCATAACTTAGCAGCTGTAAGTGAATTCGGGTCCAGGTCGAGACAGGCGAGGCTGAGTAGTTTCTCCATGATGGATCGATTACTTGTCTGAGTTCCCTTCTACGGTTCGAGTCGTAGCTGGCTGTTCCTGAAATCACCCAAAGCGTGGAGTTGATATCAAGTTGATTAAATTGACGTAATAAAACTCACTACGCACTTGGTTTGAGCATAAAGCAAGGCTTTAATCAACTTGTTTCAGAACATGGAAGTAGTAGTTAAGCTGGGGCCCACACCCGAGTATTTATACTCCTTGGACGGCGCCACCAGCTGGCTGTCCAGCGTTATTTCATAAGTAGTTTCTTGATGATGAGATTTATAACAAGAACCATTCTAGAATCCATGGAATTTTGGAAGATGACAACCAATGCATCCACTATCTCTATAGCCACCTCTTTTAAAACCCGAGGATGTAGGCCATCAGGTCCAAGGGATTTATCAGCTTTCAGTCACGTTAATTTCGCCAGGACTATTTTTTTTTACTAATACTAATTTCTTTCAGTTCCTCATTCTCGCTGGACCCTTGGGTCTCCACTATTTCCGGGAAGTTTTTTGCGTCGTCTTCCGTGAAGACAGACTCAAAGGGCTCGATTTTAACTCAGCTGTCAGGGGGGCTTTGAGGCGTGTGGGGGGTTAACATCGCAAAACCTGGGGGTCGGGACCCCCCCGCCTGGTTCCCAACAACTAGCCATTTTAACCCAGGTGTGTCTGATGGTCCCGAATCAGTCCCGCCTGCAACAGGCGGGACTGGTCTTTAGGGCCCTTAAACAGCACTCATTGGGCCTTTATATAGAAACATAGAAGATAGGAGCAGGAGTAGGCCATTCGGCCCCCTCGAGCCTGCTCCGCCATTCAATGAGATCATGGCTGATCATCCAAATTCAGTACCCTGTTCCTGCCTTCTCTCCATATCCCTTGATCCCTTTAGCCGTAAGAAATATATCCATCCTTCTTGAATATATTTAATGAATTGGCCTCTACTGCCTTCTTTGGCAGAGAATTCCACAGGTTCACCACTCTCTGGGTGAAGAAATTCCTCCTCATCTCTGTCCTAAATGGCTTACCCCTTATCCTTAGACTTAATAATCCCATTTTAACAGGCCCTTGCCTGTTTAACCCTTTTCCCACGTAAAACACGCCTGGTGGGGATCACGCCTGTGAAACCTGGCGTGAGCACTATTGGTTTGCTGAC
Source organism: Somniosus microcephalus (assembly GCF_052327205.1). Lineage (NCBI taxonomy): Eukaryota > Metazoa > Chordata > Chondrichthyes > Squaliformes > Somniosidae > Somniosus > Somniosus microcephalus. The sequence continues at coordinate 89,452,672 of NC_140992.1, read as the reverse complement.
TATCAGCTGCAGGTCAACCATTAAAGAGGAGATTTGATCAGTCATCATTTGCAGGTGGCAGGACTTTGTTGTTTCAGGCCTGGGGCAACTTTTACCAGGCTTAACCACACCTGTGGAAGGTTGGAGCCTCACACACTTCTCCAGTGTGACCTCCTGCGAAACCCTCTCGCCAGCCTCACTCAGCGCTTCCTCAACTGAGGCATCTACCAGAAGCATGGGAGGCCTTTTTTTCCTTCCCTTCTTGGCATCAGAGGACCTCCAGCCCCATTCGCGAAATGACACACGCCACAACTGCAGAAGTTGCCATCAGAACTTTTATGCAAAATTTTATGCAAGAAGTATTTTTACAAAATACACAGCATTTCACCCAAGTGGCTACCCTTGTGACTATTTGTGCTTTATTTTCCTCTTACGTGTGCTCCTATGTAGTGGTTCCCCAGTGGCTTCAGCAGATGTGGAGGCCCTTTGCTCACTTTCTTGCTGCTCCTGTCTCGACACCTTTGACGAGCGTCCTCTGGGGTGGCGAGCCTGTGAGGGCTCGTCAGCAGTCTGCTGCTCCTGCGGCTGTGCAGGAGTTGAGACGTCTATCTCAGTTGGGTGTGGACTCCGGCGGGGCTTTGATTGAGGGTTCTGCAGTGGCATGGAAGTGTGAGCGCTTGGAGAGGAGCCCCCACTTCCTTGAGGTCTGCCACCAACCTCCCTCTCATGGGTCAGGTCCCCCTCAGTGCCTGCAAGTGGCTTGAGAGCAGCTTGCTGCACATCAGGGGGGCCATGGGGACCCGTATCTGCAATGGCAGTCCTACTCAGAAGGACTTCCATGAAGGTCTGGTTTCTTTGTTCAATAGATGCCCATCACTCCTCAAGAGATGTCATTCTATTCTGAACACTCACCATGTTTTCCATACCCTGGCGACTAACCTCCTCCATGGCCATAGCCCTCCTCTTCTCTACCATAGCCAGCCTTATCACGGAGGCAGCAATCATTTCCACATAGATAGCCATCCTTTCCGTGTTCATGCGTTCATGCGCCACTGACTCCACAAAGGCTCTGCTCATGTTCGCTATGGACTCCTCCATTCGCTCCACACTCGCAGTGACCCTAAAGACAAAACCTGCCAGAGACTCCTGCATCTGTGCATGGAGTTCCATCACCTCTGATCTTACAGATGGACCCAGAGGCAGAGGGTTGACATGCAGCTGAGCCGAGCTGGCAGAGTCCTGCGCCCTCCGACGAGGACTCTCCACTGCTGTCCCTGTCTCTACAATCTGCTGATGCTCACTTGTGAGCTGTGATACACCAGGTGACAACTCTACTCTATGTCCCGAAGGTCCCACCGAAGTGTGAGTGTCTGCGCTGGTGCTGGGTGCGCTTATTTCTGCTGACGCTGCGCCCTCAGAGGTTGCAGATTCCTCTGAGGAGTCTGGCATCTCGGGTTCTTCCTCCTGCACACTGGGGACGGGGGCTCTCGATGGTCCTGTGGGGGAGTCTAGGAAAAAGTTATAGATGTGATGCCAAGGTTACATGCACATTGCATTTTGCAGATGATCATAAGTCCATATGATGTAGCTTCAGAATCATTATCAGCGACTTATGCAATGCCAATGAGAGAGATGGAAAACTATTCTGTCACCAACTTGCGGGGATGCTCCTGTCTGTCCTTCCCCAACTTCCGCATCTCTGTCAGCCCCGACAATCTCCAGGACGCCTTCCTCCCAGGGGGTGAGCTGGGCTAATGAGGGCAGCCCTCCTCCTGTCCTGGCTCACACACTCCTGTTGTGAGCTGTCTTTTCCTGCAATGAGAGCGACAAGTGGAGGTTGAGTGAGAATGAAGGAGTGAGTGCAGAGATTGCATAGCATAGATACTTAGAAGGAGACAAAGATGGAGTGAGGTTGCAAGACCAAGGGCCCTCCCTGTGTGTTGTCAGTTGTGTTCAAAGCATCAGAGTGCGAGGGAGTGTGAGGGCTGCATGGTGGAATAGTTATGTGAATGTGAGCATAGAGAGAGAGAGGGAATGGGTAAGGGTGTATGGATGTGAGTGTCAAGTGGGATGTGGAGGAAGAGATTGCTAAAGCTGAGTGCTGGTGAGGAAAGGCAATGGTGATCAGATTGAGGGTGATGGAAACTTCATACAGTACTTATTTTCCAGTGCAATGAAGGTCATGGAATCTTTTCCTGCACTGCATCCAGGTGTGCTGTGTGAGCCCCAAGGAGTTGACTTCACCAGCCACCTGCATCCACACAGCCTTGGTCTGACTGGGAGGCCTCTTCCTCCCTGAAGAAGGGAACAGGACCTCCCTGTGGGCCCTAGCACCATCCAGCAATGCCTGGAGTGAAGCCTCATCAAATTTGGGGCAGCTCTTGCCCTCCCACTGGCCGTTGCTCCTGCAGGATCCTGTGCCATCTCAATGGTGAAGTTTGGAAGCCTGCAGAAGAAGCAAGACTTGCTGTGGACCTTAAATACAGTAGCAATGATAACGTCATATACTGCGACTTTCTGACTGGAAATACTCAATTGCCAAGGCTTCCCACACGTTGGAAATCAATTGGCCAATTGAGTTAAAATTGCATCAATCTCACAGACCCATTTAGATTCGTGTGGGGAAACACTAAATTCAGGGAACCCGCCAATTCCCCACACCTGAGTTAAGATCGACCCCAAAGTATTTGTTTAATCTCTCTGCCATTTCCTTATTCCCCATTATAAATTTCTCCTCTCTCAGCCTGTAAGGGACCCACATTTACTTTCACTCACCTTTTCCTTTTTACATACCAGAAGCTTTTACAGTGTGTTTTTATGTCTCTCGCTAGTCTACACTCATTCTATTTTCCCTTTCTTTATCAATTTCTTGGTCTTCCTTTGCTGAATTCTAAAATCCTCCCAATTCTCAGGCTGACTACTCTTTTTGGCAACATTATAAGCCTCTTCCTTTGATCTAATACTATCTTTAACTTCTCTTGTTAGCCATGGTTAGACCACTTTTCCTGTGGGATTTTTGTGCCTTAAAAGAATGTATATTTGTTGTAAATTATGTATTAATTCTTTAAATACTAGCCATTGTTTGTCTACCGTCATACCTTTTAAAGTAGTTTCCCAATCTACCTTAGCCAACTCGCCCCTCATACCTATGTAATTTGCTTTGTTTAGATTATAAAATTCTATGATATTATGGTCACTCTTCCCTAAAGGCCCCTTTACTACAAGGTTATTAATTAACCCTTTCTCATTACACAATACTAGATCTAAAAAAAGTCTGTTCCCTAGTTGGTTCTTCAACATACTGACCTAGAAAACTAACTTGTATACATTCCATGAATTTGTCCTCCACACTATTACTGGAAATTTGGTTTGCCCAGTCTATATGTAGATTCAAGTCCCCCATGATTACAGTATTACCCTTGTTACATGTGCCTCTAATTTCCTGATTTATACTCTGCCATACATTACAATTATTGTTTGGGGGCCTATAAACAACTCCCACCAATGTTTTCTGCCCCTTGCTGTTTCGTAGCTCCACTCAAACTGATTCTACTTCTTGATTTTCAGAGCTAAGATCCTTTCTCTCTACTGTCTTTATCCCATCCTTTACTTTCAGGGCTACCCCTCTTCCTTTTCCATTTTGCCTATCTCTTCTAAAAGTTAAGTATCCTGGAATATTTAGTTCCCAACCTTGGCCAGTCTGCAACCACGTCTCCATAATGGCTATTAGATCAAACCTATTAATTTCTATATGTGCTATTAATTCATCTATCTTGTTGGGAATGCTTCGCACATTCAGATATAATACCTTTAGCTTTGACTTATTTCTATTTTTCTCTGATGTCACCTTAGTCGCTGATGCCTTATTACCTTTTTACTCTCTCTGTCCCTTCCTGACCCACTCTGCTTATTTTTACCCAAAACTCTACTCTGCTCTAGAACCTTGACATTTCTCTTGCTGCTTTTAAATTTACTCTTTCCTGAATCCTTCCACACCCCCTTCAAAGTTTAAAGCCCTCTCTACTGCCCTAGTTATTCGATTCACCAGGACACTGGTCCCAGCCAGTTTAAGTGGAGCCCGTCACATCGGAACAGCTCCCTCTTTCCCCAGTACTGGTGCCAGTGCCCCGTGAACTGAAACCCCTTCCTCCCACACCACTCTTTTAACCATGCATTTAAACCTCTAATCTGTTTGTCCCTAAGCCAATTTGCACGTGGCTCAGGTAACAATCCAGAGATTATTACCTTTGAGGTTCTGCTTTTTAATTTGAATCCTAGCTCCTCAAACTCCCTCAGCAGAACCTCATTCCTAGTTCTACCTATGTCATTGGTTCCTACATGGACCACGACAACTGGATCCTCCCCCTCCCACTCCAAGTTCTTCTCCAGTCGCGAGGTGATATCCTTAACCCTGGCAGGCAACACAGCCTTCCTGTCGTGGCTGCAGAGAACAGTATCTATCCCCCTGACTATACTGTCGCCTACCACTAACACATTCCTTTTCACTCCCCTCACTTGAATGGCCTCCTGTACCACGGTGCCGTGGTCAGTTTGCCCATCCTCTCTGCAGTCCTTGTTCTCATCCATACAGGCAGCAAGTAGTACTTGTTGGACAAGGTCAAGGGCTGAGGCTCCTCCATCACTAAATCCTGGGTCCCCATACCTTCCTGACTCGTAGTCACACCCTCCTGTCCCTGACCATTGCCTAATTCTAAAGTACTGCTTAACCTAAGGGGTGTGACTGCCTCCTGGAACAAAGTGTCCAGGTAACTCTCCCCTTCCTTGATGCATCGCAATGGCTGCAGCTCGGACTCCAGCTCAACAACTCTGAGCTGAAGTTCCTCGAGCTACAGGCACTTACCGCAGGTGTGGTTGCTCGGGATCTCATTGGTCTCCACCAACTCCCACATGCTGCAGTTACGACACACCACCTGTTTTCTGCCCTCGCAGCACGTTCCTATGCAGAGCTAGACAGATAGCTAACAACTTGATATCTTCCCATAAAAATCACAAGGCTTGACTTTTCTTGTAAAGCTTTACTGAAAGATTCTTATTGTAAAACTGAAATACAACACAGAAATGGAAGCACACATTAGTATACAAGCGCATAACTGATATGCATACACAAATTTAGGTACGCCTGAGCAACACAGTACATTTGGCATGTAAATTACCAAACACGTGGAAACACAGCTTACTGTGAATATACATTTAGCAAACTGGAAGGCATTCTCTTTAAATTAGCCCTGTACATAGTGCATCAAAATACAGCTACTAGTTAACCAGCTAGACAGAGAGCGAGCACTTCACGGCTAGCTGTGTAAGTTTGCTTACAGAGAAAAGTTACAAACTAAACATTTTCTGCAACATACAGTGTACACTAATCATCTATAACATTCTCAAGTACTTACAGACAACTAACATCCAAGACTCAGGCATGGGAACAATACAACTTCCCAGAGCATGTGCCGCTGTAGGTCTGTAGTTTACTTTACCGCACTTACTGTGCTTTACAGCACTTTACTGCACTTTTACTGCAGTTGCTAGGTACCAAATAGCCACTAGGTGGCAGCACACAATGGGAATCGACCCAACTTACTCAAACCCCTGAATTAACTGGAAAACTAACATAAATTGCTACCGAGAGACAGCACACTCCCCGCTTGGTACAATTCCATTGTACCACTACAGATACAAAATGAACCTAAAGAAAACGTCCTTTGGCTGCAAACATACTCAGAATCCGTTCTCTAGGTTTCTTCAGAAAGGAGGACTACGATCTCTGAGACTGGCCTCAGAAACACTTTGACAGTCCCCTCCTTGACAATCTTCACCTCCACCTTGCGGACCCTCTTGTCCCTGCTCGGCAGAGTTTTGACAACCAGTCCCACTGGCCATTCATTTCTGTGTGCTTGGCTGTCTTTCAGCAAGACAACATCTCTCACTTTGACATTTGGCTTGTCTTCTGTCCATTTCCTATGGCTCTGTAGGGTGGACAAATAGTCTCCTCTCCATCTCTTCCAAAAAGTGTCTGCAAGACACTGGACTTGCTTCCACTGCTTCCTGTGCAGCTCAGCCATGTCAAAGTTTCCAGAGGGGGCTGAAATAGCACTCATCTTTTGAGTCAGGAGCATCGTTGGGGTGAGGACTGCAGGCATGTCTGGGTCGGTGGACACCGGCACCAGGGGTCTTGCATTCATGATCGCCATGACTTCAGCCATGAGAGTGCTTAAGACATCATGTGTGAGATGAGTAGGTCCCGTCCGAAGCAGCATAGCATCCAGAATACGCCTGGCAACACCGATGAGCCTCTCCCATGAACCACCCATGTGGGATGAATGCGGGGGGTTAAACACCCACGTGCATCCTTTCTTTTGGGGGTAGCTTCCTACCGCTGCATCGTCCGTGTGGATGTCCAACTCCTTATAGGCACCCACGAAGTTAGTCCCTCTGTCAGAGCGGAGAAGTTTGGCTGGACGACGGATTGAGAAAAACCTCCTCAGTGCATTGATAAAGCTGTCTGTTGACATGGATTCGATCAGCTCAATGTGCACAGCTCTGGTAGACATGCACGTAAAGAGCACCGCCCAGCGCTTGCTGCCTGCACTACCTCCTCTTGTGCGACGCGTCATGATGGTCCATGGCCCAAAGACGTCAAGGCCCACGCTGGTGAATGGAGGCTCTGGAGTGAGTCTGTCAGTGGGCAAGTCTGCCATCTTTTGGTCCTCTAACCTCCCTCGTAGCTTGCGGCAGGTAACACACTTGTGGATAACGGAAGAAACCAGACGCTTGCTCCCGATTATCCAGTATCCGGCTGCTCGGATAGCTCCTTCTGTTATGTGTCGTCCTTGGTGAGCCACTTGCTCATGGTAGTATCTCACGAGTAGTGTGGCAATGTGATGGGTGCGCGGGATGATCAGAGGGTGCTTTTCTTCTCTTGACAAGTCTGCGGATGATATGCGCCCTCCGACCCGGAGCAAACCATCTTCATCTGTAACTGGGTTGAGCTTTTTAAGTGGGCTTTGCTTGGGGAATGTCTGTCCCTCTTCAAATTTGAATTCCTCCTTGAAGACATCATGCTGGACAGAGCGAATGATCACACCTTTGGCTTGTGAAAGCTCACTTGTGCTGGATACTTCTTTAGAACATTTCCATCCTTTGCGTTCTATGTTGTCCGAATTCCCCTTGAAGGATGCTGCTACATGAATGAGTCGGGCTGTGGTTCGGCAGAGTGTTCTCCAGCTTGAGAATCGCTCGAAGCGTTGTGAGCCCAACTGAGATTCTGAGGCTTTGGTGACCAGGGTCGTAACTTCAGGCCGAATCTCAGTATCAGCTTCAGGCTCCACAAGGGTGAAGGGATTGGACTCAGGAGTCTCCTCTGTGTTGACATTAGACAGGAAAGAGGGGCCCGAGAACCAACTGCTTTGCTGTAGGTGTGCTGCTGGTATAGACCTGGTAGCATGGTCTGCAGGGTTCAGGTCTGTGGAGACATAGCACCACTGGTCAGGGTGAGTGGATCGTCTGATACGAGTCACCTGGTTGGAAACATACACATAAAACCTTCTTGTGGAGTTGTGGATGTAACCAAGTGCAATCTTGCTGTCCGTGAAGAACTTGACGGCGCCCACATCGATGTCAATCTCGTCTCTGATCAACTCGTACAGTTGAACAGCCAACACAGCTGCACAAAGCTCGAGACGTGGAATGGTGTGGGCAGGCCGAGGGGCCAACTTGGACTTCCCCATAATGAATCCCACATGGTATTTCCCATCGGTGTCAGCTGCTCTCAAGTAGGCCACAGCTCCTATTGCTACTGTGGAAGCGTCTGAGAAGATGCACAGCTCTCTTCTCTGTGTTGAAGACAGCGAGCCTGGAATGTAGCACCTCTCTATGTGCAGGTCTTCGAGAGCCTTCAAGGACTCCTTCCATAAGTTCCATTTTGCTTCTTTTTCTGGGAGGAGTGGAGCATCCCACTCACTCTGATCCGATGAGAGTTCCCGCACTAATGCTTTTCCTTGCATTGTTATGGGAGCTACGAACCCCAAAGGGTCGTACAAACTGTTGACTGTGGACAGGACGCCTCTCCGTGTGAATGGCCTTTCTTCACGGGACACCAGGAATGTGAAGCTGTCTGTTTCCAGGTTCCAGGAGAGCCCCAGGCTCCGTTGAAGGAGGAGAGGATCCACTCCAAGGTGCAAATCCTTCAGATCCTTGGCACGGTCCTCTGCAGGGAAGGCTTCCATCACCTGTCCACTGTTCGATGCTACCTTGTGTAGTCTCAGGTTGGACTCTGCCAACATCGCTCTGGTTCTTGTCAGGAGATTTATTGCTTCTTCAGGTGTGGTAACCGAGGTAAGACCATCGTCAACATAGAACTGTCAACAAAATGCTTCGCATCGGAGCCATATTCTTGCTCACCTTTCTGAGCGGCTCGCCTCATGCAGTAGATAGCCACAGCAGGTGAAGGGCTGTTTCCAAACACGTGGACCTTCATCCTGTACTCCACCACATTCTTGTTGATGTCATTGTCCTCATGCCACAGGTAGCGGAGATAGTCCCTGTGGTCTTCTCGGACGACGAAGCAATAAAACATTTGCTGCACATCTGCTGTCAGGGCTACAGGTTCTTTCCTGAACCGCAGAAGAACTCCCAACAAGGTGTTGTTCAAGTCTGGGCCGCTGAGGAGTACATCGTTCAGAGACACTCCTTTACATTCAGCACGTGAATCAAACACAACTCGTAACTGGTCTGGCTTTTGTGGGTGATACACACCGAATGTTGGCAGGTACCAGTGTTCTTTACCTTCTTCCAGAGGTGGAGCAGGCTCGGCTTGGTCGTTGTCCAGCATCTTCTGCATGAACTCTATGTAATGGCCCTTCATTTCTAGCCTTTTCTCCAGTGTTCTCCTGAGTGAGCAGAGGCGCTTCATAGCTTGCTCCCTGTTACTCGGAAGACGGCGTCTGGGAGAGTGAAATGGTAAGGGTGCCACCCAGCTGTGTCCATTGTCCTGGTAAACCTCCTCATCCATGATGGTTAGGAAAGCTTTGTCGTCCATGGATAGTGCTGGCTTGTCATCATCCTTGGACCTTTCAAACACTGAGCATCCTAGGCTGTCTGTGCTCACAGTGAGGCCTGCCTCTTCCTCACAGGCAGAGGAGGTTGACCTATGATGCTGCGTCATGCCATCGTAGTCTTCCTTTACCTGGATCCTGTTTGGGCATGGGCTGAGAAAGGATGTGCGACCGTTGTGCAACACGTTTGCTTTATAGACGTTGACACCCGCTGGTTTGTGGACTGTTCCCAGGCAAACTCCACCCACGAGGACCCATCCCAGGTCAAGCCGCTGCGCATAAGGAGCATTGTGGGGCCCGTTGATTTGCTCACGCACCTTGTGCACCCTTAAGATGTCTCTTCCCAAGAGCAGGAGGATTGGAGCGTCCGGGTCCACAGCTGGAATCTTGTTGGCAACTGGCTGTAGGTGGGGCTGATGGCGTGCGACCTCTGGGGAGGGAATTTCCGTCCTATCGTCTGGCATCATGTCACACTCAATTAAGGTGGGGAGGGGAAGCTGTAGTTTCCCATCCATGGACTCGATCATGAAGTTCCCAACTCTCCTACCCGTAGTCTCTGTTGTCCCAGCACAGGTTTTTAGCGTGTATGGAGCTGCGCTGGCCTTGACTTCAAAGAGATTGAAGAATTCTGTCTTCGCTAGAGACTTGTTACTTTGCTCATCAAGCACTGCGTACATTTTGATTGCCTTCTCCTTTCTCCCTGCAGGATATGCTTTAACCAAGCAGATTTTGGAGCATGAGCGTGGGCTGCTTGCATTTCCACAAACCTCTGTACACTTGGAGGTGACTGAGGAAGATATGCTTTCGCTTTGCTCCCCGCTATCCTCTTTGTCAACCGCAGCACTCTCGGTGGTTGAAGGAGGAGGACCTGGATGCAGGGCTGCGATGTGTTTTTCACTGTTGCACTCGAAGCACTTGATTGTCGCCTTGCAGTCTTTTGCCATGTGCATAGTCGACCCACAACACCTGAAGCAGATGCGATTCTCTTTCAGGTATGATTTGCGCTCATCAATAGGCTTGTCTCTAAAGCTTCAACACTTTTTGAGTGGGTGGGGCTTCTTGTGTATTGGACACTGACGATCTGGGTCATCCACTTTATTCCCAGCAGAACTGGATTGCTTGACTGAGGGTTCGGCTGGAACATCTGTTTTATGCACGCTCACAGAGGCTTTATTGCTGTACTTTGTGGGTTTCTCTGTTCTCGAAGGAGCGTAACTGCTGGAGGTGGAGAAAGTGAAACTTGGATCATTCCTCACCTTTGCCTGTTGTTGGACGAACCTGGAGAAGAGAGAGAAGGGGGGAAATGCCACTCCATTGTCCTCCTTGTACTTGGATCCCTTAGCTATCCATTTCTCTTGAAGGTTGTAGGGGAGCTTTTCCACTATTGGGTTTACCCCACGAGCTGTATCCAAATACGAGAGGCCGGTCAGGTAACCTTCTCCCTTGGCACACTCCAGTTCGAGGAGAATGTCGCCCAGTTCTCGGAGCTCGACATTATCTTTGTTGGTTAGCTTCGGAAAGTCCTCAATCTTCTTGAGCAGCGCGTGTTCAATGACTTCTGGTGTCCCATAACAGTCTTCGAGACGTTGCCAAACCAGGTTGAGGCCTGCTGTGGGATTGCGGACGTGCGCTGAGCGAATTCTCTTCGCCTGTTCTGACGACTCAGCTCCGAGCCACTTTGTCATCAAGTCTAGTTCTTCTCTGGCTGACAGATTCAAGTCCTTGGTGGTACTCAGGAAGGATGCTTTCCATGACCAATAATTTTCAGGACGGTCATCAAATTCTAGAAGGCCTGAACTTAACAATTCTCGGCGGATAAGGTACCTAGCGAGGTCTTGCGCACCTTGTGGCTCGGGTGAGGACTGCGTGGCTGGATTGGCCGAGTGCTGTGGAGGTCTCTGCAGGTAAGTCTTACTTGTTTCTTCTCCTTTAAGCTCAGTGTCTCCAAAAACAGGCTGTTTGCTACTGTGGTGAGTAGCTGGTTCTGCGTCGAGATAGCTGGATGTTTCCTTGGAGAACAATTTGGAGTGTTGTTGGACATACTCACTTGTACGTTGCACTGGACTGAGGGGCTGTTCTAGAACATATGCTTCACGGCTGGGCTTCCCGCCTTCGTTCTCCTCACCTTCTTCATAAGCTGCGGCTTCAGCTTTAGCGGCAGCGGCAGCTCTCTGGCTTTGGAGAATGTGGAGACTGGCGTCGAGGTCAGCTCTCTGCTTCATCACACTAGCTTCTTTTTCAGCGACGGACAATTGAGCCTGGGCAGCTTTTGCCTTGGCACGTGCTTTTGCGGCTGCAGAAGCTGTCAATGACGACGGTCTGCTGGACCACCGAGATGATCTAGAGGATGCTTTAGAGGACTGTGACTTGGCATCGTTTGCTCGGAGAGGCTCGTGCTTCTCGATTGGCTGGTCGACGTCCTCTATGGTATATTGTCTTCCTGAGCGTAGACTCATGGTAGCTGAGTGGTATCTTCTTGTGCTTGAGCCCGCTGTGCTGTTGTCTTTTTACTTTTCTGCCCTCGCAGCACGTTCCTATGCAGAGCTAGACAGATAGCTAACAACTTGATATCTTCCCATAAAAATCACAAGGCTTGACTTTTCTTGTAAAGCTTTACTGAAAGATTCTTATTGTAAAACTGAAATACAACACAGAAATGGAAGCACACATTAGTATACAAGCGCGTAACTGATATGCATACACAAATTTAGGTAAGCCTGAGCAACACAGTACATTTGGCATGTAAATTACCAAACACGTGGAAACACAGCTTACTGTGAATATACATTTAGCAAACTGGAAGGCATTCTCTTTAAATTAGCCCTGTACATAGTGCATCAAAATACAGCTACTAGTTAACCAGCTAGACAGAGAGCGAGCACTTCACGGCTAGCTGTGTAAGTTTGCTTACAGAGAAAAGTTACAAACTAAACATTTTCTGCAACATACAGTGTACACTAATCATCTATAACATTCTCAAGTACTTACAGACAATTAATATCCAAGACTCAAGCATGGGAACAATACAACTTCCCAGAGCATGTGCCGCTGTAGGTCTGTAGTTTACTTTACTGCACTTACTGTGCTTTACAGCACTTTACCGCACTTTTACTGCAGTTGCTAGGTACCAAATAGCCACTAGGTGGCAGCACACAATGGGAATCGACCCAACTTACTCAAACCCCTGAATTAACTGGAAAACTAACATAAATTGCTACCGAGAGACAGCACAACCTGCACTGCCATCTCTATCTAACCTCATTTTATTTATATAATTAGTTACAGTTTTTATTCAAATGATTATATTTACTTTTAATTTTTAGTTTTAATTAGTTAAATTTAGTTTGTTATTAATTCAATAAAGTTATAGTAGTTAATACTCTCCCAGTTCTGAATTTAATCCACTTACCTAACCTAGAGAGCAAAAGAGCTGTAATACTCAACAACCAATCGCCTACCTGCTGTCCTGTGACGTCACTTCTTGTTTTTTTTTGTTTTTAAATTGCCACCCAGCTCCCTTTAAGCTGCCGCTCCCGCTCAGGTCCGTGCTGTGTCCTGGGCCTTCTCCAGTGCTCCCTTTAAGCTCTGCACTCTGGCTGCCTCACTCATAAGCTCCAGTAGCCTGCAGTGCACTCCACAGAAGGAAGCCATTTCCATTGGCCTAACTTAAGCTGTATTTCAGAACCTGGCCCAGTGAAAGCTGCATGAGACGCTTCAGGGCTTGAATTGACAGCTGGAAAGTTACTAATGCTGGCTGATGTCCCATATCCGATGTTCTGGGGTCAATTGGCTGGCAGAAAAATTGCTGGTGGAAAAATATGATGAGTAATCGCCTGGCACAGTCTTGCCATTGCGTTTGTCAAGGGGCAGAAACTTTTTGGTCTTTTTATCTTGCCAGGCACATTCCAGAATTAAACTGGTCACCAGCTGTCTGTACTCATCACAGTTTACAGGGTTTAAGAAAAAATCAGTTTGAGTAATTGGAATGTTAGTCACTTATATTGAGAGAAATTACTTTTCTAAATACAATTCTCAGCATGGAACTAAACCATATGGGCCACGAAGGTCCCAGTTTTGATCTCTGGCATGTGCGGTGTTACCTGGTCTAAAAGGCAGGCAATGCGCAGAATGCTGAGATTGTCCTCGGTGCCCTTGGGCTAAGGGAGGACACAAGCACTCAGGATTCCCATTCTGATTGCTGTCCAGTGGCTGCTGTTAGAAAGTGTGGGGGCAACTTTCCTGATTCCATGAGGCGGGAGGAATCGGTGCGAAGCCAGGCCAATTTTCATGGTCGGACCTCATTAGAATAATTTCAGCAAGCTGTCTGTGCTGGATGAGCACTGGCAGGCAGCTCACCAACTGGGGGCGGGGAGGGGTGACAGGTGGTGATCAGGAGCCAAGCCAAAAATGGGACCTTAAAGTGGGGGGGGCGGTGGAGGGACAGAGGGACCAGGAGTCGGTGGGATGATTTTTGAATGCTCTTCCTGGCCCCAAAATAGCCAGTGCCACAGCATTTCAATTCACATTTCCGGTGTTGCCTGCAGCGGTTCCACCGGGCGAATCACCACAATTGCATGGGGGTCCCACATATGGCGCAGAATCCCGAATGGCATCTTATAAGGAGGCTGCTAACCTGTTTCCTGGCCTGCTTCGAAATCGTGGCAGGCCTCCTGTCGGCAGAAACAGGCTGGTACATACTCGCGGTGATTTTCGCCCTGCTACCACCCTGCACCTGCCTGTAACTTGGAACAAAAATCGACCCTTGTTTGTGGATAGGGATATGGAATTTGTTTCAAGTTATGACCAGATTTCAGAAACTCTTAATGCAATTGAGACATACTTGAGGCAATTTCCATATAGTGCGACAGCTAGAGTAGGCCAGAAACTGTTTTGGGATGTTTAATCCTCCACTGTGCTCAAAACATCAACATAAAACATGAAGAAAGCCCATTCAACCCATGTCTGAGTCTGAATGCCCAGATCATGCAGGGCTCCTCAGCAGTGTTTGGCTGAGAATAATCCAGTCAGTATGGATTCTAAAGTGCAGTGCAAAATGCTGGAAGCCTCGCTGGAAGAGGTGCAGGCTGGAAGGTGTGAGATGTCTTCCACATGCTCTGAAACTCCCAAAACTCTTGTACTTTATTTATGTTACGGAGCCACATTAAAGGGGACTTTGAGCAGGTTTTCAACCATCCTGCAACCTGTTTATCCTGTAGGGATAATTGCACCATAAAAGGGAGGGATGATGTAACTACAGTGGCCAAACATAAGGCAACTCTTCTTCTCCTTCTTAGGCAGTCCCCCGGAACCGAGGATGACTTGCTTCCACATTAAAAATTAGTTCTCAGGTGACTGATGAGTCCAATGCGGGACCTACAGTCTCTGTCACAGGTGGGGCAGACGGTGGTTGAAGGGGTGCTTGGGTTGACTTGCGCTGCTTGCGCTTGCTCCCGGTGAAGAGACTCGAGGTATTCGGTGCCTTCCCGGATGCTTCTCCTCCACTTTGTGCGGTCTTGGGCCAGGGATTTCCAGGTGTCAGTGGGGATGTTGCACTTTTTCAAGGTGGCTTTGAGGGTGTCCTTGAAGCATTTCCTCTGCCCACTTGGAGCTCTCTTGCCATGTCAGAGCTCCGAGTAGAGCGCTTGTTTTGGGAGTCTCGTATTGGGCATGCGGACGATGTGACCAGTCCACCGGAGCTGATCGAGCTTCGATGCTGGGGATGTTGGCCTGAGCGAGAACACTGACATCGGTGCGCCTATCCTGCTAATGGATTTGCAGAATCTTGCGGAGGCAGCATTGGTGGTACCTCTCCAGTGCTTTGAGGTGCCTGCTGTACACAGTCCATGCCTCTGAGGCATACAGGAGGGCGGGTATCACTGCTGCTCTGTAGACCATGAGCTTAGTGCCAGGTTTGAGGTCCTGGTCTTCAAACACTCTCTTCCTCAGGCAACTGTGCTGCTGGTGGCCAAAGTGGCCATTCTTCAAATGCCAGCGTAGATCTTGTCAGCAGGGTGCTCAGCAGTGGACAATGTCACTGCCAAGCCCAATCCTGTTATTTCTCAACATCCACAATGTGCACCTTCCGGCAGGAGGTTCTGCTTAGCGAATCGAGTGGGGACTCTGGAAGAATCCCCCCCCCCCCCCCGCAACACACCCACCTTCCTAACTAAGGACACACTAGAGATCAAACTTGGATCAAAAGTTTGTACATCTCAATGCCATATTGGGCAGTGAATTTACCCAGTGAGCCTTTGGCGGGGTGGGGGTGTGGGCAGTGGGGAATTGGTCACCTAAACAATGTTAAGCACAGGGCCACAAAAAGCATATAGAGAGAGAAATTCAACTTCTAGCTACCCGCTTTGCACCCATAAAACAAGTGTTCGGACTCTGAATTTTGTGTCGCGATCTGTCCCACCTGATCTGGGCCAGAAGTGCGTTGGACACCATATCGGCTTGAGGGACTTTAGCATTAGGCTCCTTAAATATGCAAGTCAGAGTCCTACGCCAGTTGTAGGTATAAATGGGTGAGCTTGCACTGTGCATGCTCCATCAAGTTGTGCTAGGTCTTGAGTGGCTTAACTCGCAGTCCTTAAAGGAGCCGCTGGAGGCCATTCAAAAAAGGCCCAAGATGTTTTCAGTTTTTACTTTGTGGGCTCAGGAGAAACAAGACTGCCATTTCCAAAAGAAACTGCATCCCACAGCCGGTGTGTTCAAGCCCCCGTCCCCCCACGCCCCCATACCCAGATCTAATCTGGCCAATTTCCAGCTCTCTTCAACCAGCGAGCTGTAATGGGGCACCTGTTTGTTGCCCACAGCTCACTGGCAGCATTTAAATTAGGCCCAAAGCCAAATATAATTCAGGCCTCCGACCGGCACAAGTGGGCACGCGGAGCAATCACTCTGCTGACTTCACAGCCATTTTGTGTGCAAGTCAAATTTCTCTCCCAGTGTGTGGTATAGATGCATTTTTAAAAAATCCTTTGGTAATTCTTATAATTAAGGCCACATCAAGGCAGGTACCATTGAAAAGTAACTTCAGTTACAGTCGGGACAGATGTGCGAGGGTTATAGGCAGGCTGGTCACCATCTTTGGGTACTTCACTTGGTCTCCCAGCAGTTAATGCCAAGTGCAGCTGGGACTCCTTTTTTGACTCTAAATCTTGTAGTTGTCCAAGATGGTGAGTTTTATTTTGAAGTAAAATTATTTTTTCTTTTGTTTAGGGCAGTGGATGGAATTTGAATTTGTTTGGGTAATATGGCTATTGCTTGCTATCATAAGTGAGATATTGTGAGTAAACTGGTTAATTATAATACATTTATTATAGAGAAATTAAGGCGCAAGCTCATTTGCTGCAGCACCTTTACCACATAATATAATAGAAGTGAATCACACTGAAAACTGGACAAAGCTAAATTAAAAACAGCAGTCTGCAGGAATATCTCTGGCTTAGCAAGTTTATACAATCTGTGGCTGAACCATGCAGAGCAGGGAGGTTCCAAAGATCGCTCCCTGGATGGCGCTGGGTTAGCTGTCAGCTGGGGTACTGTAAGGGCGCTACATCCCACTTCAGTGGCTCTGGGTTAGTGGGAATATCGGTCAGGGTTCCACTGTGGATCACTAAGCAACAACTCCTGCTGGACGTGCGTATGTGTGAGTATCGGGAAGGACTGAATCTGGCTTGGCAGTGATGGGGCCCATGGTTGAATAGTGCACTGACATTCTATATTGGGGTTCACACGTGAATAATGGCCACCCGGGTAAGGTCCTGGAAGGCAATGAAAATGCGTGGAACCATCCACGACATGGGGGCGGTGGGGGGTGGAAGTAAGAGAAATCTGGCTAGTGGGCTAGCCTTTGTATTTAAAAAACTACAGGAGATGTCCAAAAAGAGGGTCCTAATGTGTTTGTATATAGTAATATTCAAAAATCAGTCTGGCCTGCATAGCCCAGTACTAGAATACTGTCTCTTTTTAACTGTTTTCCTTAGAAATGGACTATTCAAAATGTTTCAATTCAGTGAGCTGTTCACAGTGAATGACCTATGGGGGGAAAATTGGCTCATGCCCCAAAAAAGTTAGCACCTCCGTGCCCAAAATTGAATGATAGCACCCCAAGCAGGAGGTGGGGCACTATTGGAAGTGCTTCCCCTCCCTCTTGGGGCGCTCCCATTGAATATCACGGTGCTACGTGCAAACTTCGCTCGCGCCCCCTGATGAAAGGGGAGGGGCCCATCGCAGCGCGCACTGGGGCCCTGCTGGACCACCGGGGAGCGGGGTGCCTGGAAAACAGCCCGGCACTCAAGAGAAGTGCCGGGATAACTGATTGCGGCCGGGACCCCGCAGGAGGAGGTAAGAGGGGGGAGGTGCTGGCAGGCGGCCCAAAACAAAAATGGCCACCCAGCACCTGCCCTTTAATTTGCGCCACCCTGGCCGCGAACGCGGCACCCTGACCCTGTTGGCCATAGCGTCCGGCAGTAGGTCAGGGGGCGCGAGCGAAGTTTGCGGCCGGGGCATGAGTGGGGCGCTGCACACGGCGATTATGTCATCGCCGGAGGCACAGCGCCGCCACTAACCTCCTGCTGAATTTCGCGGGAGGCGTTAGCGGCGCCGCGCCCGGGTGCTAGGTCGAGGGGGCGCTAACTGGAGGCGCAAAGCAACTGAATTTCCCCCCCTATATCTTTTAGCAACATGAAAATGTGATATATCAATCATATGCTATGAGAGTAATAAAGAAGGGCTGCATTTAATATGTTGGGAGGGAAAGGGAACAGGAGAGACTGGGGTATACTGGTTAGTGGATGATCTCCAGTTTCACTAGTCAGACTTTCATTAGACTTCCAGATAAGGAGCTAGCCCTAGCAGATTAGGTAACCTGTGTAAAATCTCTGGGGTGGAGGAGAACAATTACTCAGTAGGTGGGGGCTCCTACTCTGGGAAGAACAGGGGGTCGTACAGCCGCAGGGACACTCTGTAATCCAACACGGAAGCATATTGTAGAGCTGCATAACTGCGAGTAATTAGCAGAGAAAATAAGAACGTTTCAACCATCTCATTTTGTTTACATATTGCATGCCATCCATTAATTAACAGAACCAGTTTCTCCTGAGAAGGACTAATCAGTATTGTGAGGTTTCGCAAAACCCCGCGTGAGGATGTAACAGAATGTGAACTGCTACAGTTTGTTGCATAACCATGTGAACCCCGGTTTTGCATTCACAGTACTTGCAGACCCAGATTCATCTGTGCATTTAATTATCTGTCTTACAATTTTAGAACAAATTACCCCTAGCAGTGTGTTCCAAATACAATAGTAAGCAAGTAGCTCGATTTGAACATTTACTATTCATCCCTTATTCTCCACACCCCCAAATGTTGCTAAGTTATTGATAAAAATCCATGCTTCCTGGACTTTAGAGGGCTTGTAGCAGGTCTAAAGTGACAAATTTGATCCAGATGCAGTAATATACACTGACCTGCTGTCAAAACACCCCTCCTGTTGACATTTGACCTCTGATTGCCATTACCAGGTACCCACCCTGGTCACTGTGTTCATTGGCTTGTGCTTCCCATCTGAAAAGAATGACCAGAGAAATATAAACAAACTACCCAGTATTTTTGGAATTTCTCTGGCTACTTTTGCAGGCCTGGTTTCTTCTGAACTCCTAGGAATGATCCATGGCTGAATTTTCAGACCGAAGAATTACATTTTTGTTCTGATTATACATCGAACTAGAAAAGAAACTTAATGCATTGTTTCTCTTGCAATTGAAATGTTTTAAACAGTGGAGGTAATAAAAATGTCGGAAATGCGAGTGATTTGTCTGTTAGCTGATTTTCCTTTTGAATGAAACTCCTTTTGAACATGTGTGTTGAGTGGCAGTCAGCTCCAGTGTTGAACTGTTGGATCAGTTCAAAGGTGCCTGATTTCAGATGTGAACCATACCTGGTATTGGACTCTGCTCCTGGCTGGCTGTGGCATTTCTTTACTGGTCTCCTGAATGACTGACAGTCTCACATTAGTGGAGCACTATTTCCCTTCCCCACCCCCACCAAAATAATCATTAAAAACTAACAACGCAACCCTTGCACAAGAAACTACTGGCATGCAAATTTTCAACTAAATTAATGTAAAGCTGACTTTAAAAAAACACAATATTTTCATTAACTTTGAGACCTATGAAGTTTGTTGCAAATCACTTTTTTTTAATGTTCTTATTCCCCTCCTTCTGCACCCCTTTTCAATATTCTCCTGAAGGGGTTCACTGATGTGGGAGTACAATTTGCACACACCAGCCACCCTCTGGTACCTCACCTAATACATCATCTGTGAGCCTAAACAATAACAACAACTTGTATTTATATAGCGCCTTTAACGTAGTAAAATGTCCCATGGTGCTTCACAGGAGTGTTATAAGACAAAAATTTGACACCGAGCCACACAAGGAAAAATTAGGGCAGGTTGACCAAAAGCTTGATCAAAGAGGTAGGTTTTAAGGAGCGTCTTAAAGGAAGAAAGAGAGGCAGATAGGTTTAGGGAGGGAATTCCAGCGCTCAAGACCTAGGCAACTAAAGGCACAGCCACCAATGGTTGAGCGATTATAATCAGGGATGCTCAGGAGGACAGAATTAAGGGAGAACGGAAATCTCGGGGGCTTGTGGGGCTGGAGGAAAGTACAGAGATAGGGAGGGGCGAGGCCATGGAGGGATTTGAAAACAAGGATGAGAATTTTGAAATCGAGGCGTTGCTTAACCGGGAACCAATGTAGGTCAGCGAGCACAGGGTGATGGGTAAACGGGGCATTGTGCAAGTTAGGACTTGGAAATATATCGCTGTTCCTTCATAAGTCGCTGGGTCAAAATCCTGGAACTCCCTCCCTAACAGCACTATGGGAGTACCTTCACCACACGGACTGCAACAGCTCAAGAAGGCTGCTCACCACCAGCTTCTCGAGGGCAATTAGAAATGGGCAATAAATGCTGGCCTTGCCAGCCACGCCCACATCCCAGGAAATAATTTTTAAAAGGCCATGGAAGTTTTGGATGACCTCAAGTTTATGTAGGGTAGAACGTGGGAGGCCAGCCACATACTAAACAATAAATGTTGGCAGACTATTTGACCATGGGAGAGCACTAAAAGCCAACTCGCCAGACATCCACACTGTCTAGTGGGAGTCACTGTATAGCGAGCAGCAGCTGGACCCCAACCCCTCCCTGAGCTAAGGGCAGAAAGGTCAATTGTATTGTCAGCCATGCTGACATCAGTGAGCTCAGGGGTGACCCTGGAATCCAACCTGGGACCTTCTTGTTCTGTATGGCTCAGTTCCACATGGAGTAGTGCATTCATCAACTAAACTATAGGCTCTGTTGCAAGTAACTTCAAATAGTGCACTTAAGTGAGAACTTGGAGTAGTTTTAGATTGCTCCTCTTTCTCTCGCCTTGTGATTCTTTATATATTTTTAAGACAGAATATTTAGTAACTTAAATGGTTTTAACATTTTGTTTTTCCCCATAAATGGCTTATTTTAAAAAAGTATGAAATGCACTATTTTTATTCCACTCCCTTCCTTTCATGAACTCTGGATTCTTTCCTTGTACACAAGCACTGTATTTTAAGTGCCTACATTCTGACATTATCATCTTACGCTATTCTAGCTTTCCATTTATCAAAGAAATATGCAAGAATTCAAAAACGCAAAACCTCCAACTATTCTTCAAAACATAAATTCTGTGTTTGTCATCCCTGATCATAACTAAATTTGATGATAGCGGTGTATCCAAACGCCTAAAACAATTCTTGCCTCGTGTAGCTTCTACTGGAGACTGTCAATAGTAAGATTTATTTAAACATCTATTATTAAAGTCTAGTCTCCATATTATAAATAAATGGGGAGTGATTACACGCAAGTATTCTGATCTCTGGATTCAGCTGCCATTCATAAACCCTTTTAGCTTTGCCTTGAAGGTCTGTTCTCCTAGGTTAGATTTGGATCTGATCATGTTCCCCACTCTACCCCTGTGCATTTATCTTCTGGTCAGAAGGGCTACTGTACTCATTTTAAAAACATGATGATTATTAAGTCAGTTTGAATTCAGAGGCCTACTTCCCGAGTGTGAGTTATTGAGTATTGCAGAAATATAAGTGGCTTAAGAAATGAGTCCCTGTAAGTCCAGGGCTGAGGAGGAAGGGCCCATGCTGTTAGATCAACAACAGGAAAAAGCTGTGTTGCAACTCTTAACATGATCGCCACAGAAACTGTTGTGTTGTGCTCTGGTGTACTGATTTTCTGCTTGTACAATTACAGTACTTTTATTTGATGAAATGGAAATGTTTCTCAAAGATGGATATTTTAGGGGGGAAGCTAGGAGTCAGGCTGACTGACCTATTTGTACAAGAAGATTGTGTGGCAGTTGATGACTATCTGTTTTAACCCTGGAACGATATCTGTTTGTTTAATTCATTCACTTAACTCATTTACGTCAATCTGTGTGAGAGAAGGTCTCAGCTGTACCTTGTAAAAACGAAGCTTGTCGTCTAATTAAAATGGTACGATAACAGATCAGTTGGCCTCCTTCTGTCATTAATAGAGAGCAAGAGATTAAATCGCACAGTCTCGACTCCCAGACTCCTGTTCAATTTAGAATGTATTTGGAAAAAATTAGTGTACATATTGCATACAGCGTGTAAGAATCTGCACATTGGACTGTGAAGCAGTTACTTTCTATACAGGGCTGATTAGATCAGTTATCTATATAATACACACACGCGCACTTAATTTCTCTAACAGCGAAACACATTTTGGTTTAGTGCTGTACCCTGGTTAACAGAGAAGCAAAATTCAATTTTAATCTTTTCAATGATATAATAGACCACCCCTGTACAGAGCTGTATTTGGGAGCCATCCAAAAAGTGATTTGTAAGGGGGGAGGAGTCTGCTTTTCAATAGATTCTCTGTTTGTGGGGAAGCCACAAAATATGTTGTCAGAGGCTGTAGTACATCTGGACCTTGAGAGAGTTTTGCATTTGATCAGCCACACGTGTTCTAATTTTTTTAAAGATTAAAAGAAAAAATAGCCAATGCTGGGAATACACAGCAGGGCAATCAGCATCTGAAAGTGAAAGATGGTACTATTTCAGAAAGAATCCTTTTTCCAAAGTCTCAGTTGAAGCGGTAACCCTTTTCTTTTCACTTGTTGATTGACATTGTACGTTCTGCATTCTCTGTTTTTAGTGTTTTGTAATTCCAGTTCTGTTTACCGGGCCATATGTTGAGATGTTCTATATGGGTTTAAGGAGCTGAAGAGTGGTGATGTTTTTGTGTTGATGGTTTTCTGACCTGACCTCTGATCTTTTGGTGCAGCTCCAAGCGTTACTCCAAATATGGGCCAAACTAGCACCCAGGGAGGCATTAGAATTGCTGGACTTCAACTACCCAGACCAATATGTACGGGAGTATGCTGTGGGATGCTTGAAAGAAATGAGGTTTGTTTGATACAACACTCTGCAGATGTGATTATGTAGATATTGAGGTATGGAAAATTAAAAAAAGTTATTGCACTTGTGAGTTATATTGACAGGGCACCAACAGTATTACTTGTTTAAAATTTGCTTTAAGATTCATTGTTAACTTGCCGTTTGATCAATTTTAAGCAGGCATATATAGAGAGTGGTTATGGACAAAGTAGCAGCATGGTCTCAAAAATGTGACCATGAAGCTGTCGGATTGTCATAATGTCCTTTAGGGAAGGAAACCTGCTGCCTTACTCGATCTGGCCTGTATGTTACTCCAGTCCCACACCAATGTGGTTGACTCTTAATTGCTCTCTGAAGTGGACTAGCAAGCCACTGGGTTGTATCAAACCGCTGCAAATAATAGAAGGCCCGCCACCACTTTCTCAGTATCACTCGGGATGGGCAATAAATGCCAGCCTTGCCAGCGACACATCCCAAAAATGAAAAATAATTAAGCTATCATCTGTAATATTTGTGGCGGGGCAGGGGGGCGAGGAAACGCACTTAATGACGTCAACATAAAGCCGATTCACTGAAAGAGTTACATTTGCTTTGCTCCTTTACATGATCACACATTGAGGCCATTTTCGATCACGCTCGGCTGGGAGGTGACTTAAGACTGCAGTTATGCTAGTCTGGGGCCAGCATCTGTACGTGGGGAGTTCATCCAGCAAAACCTGCAGGCTACACTCTGCACTCTGCCTGCCAGGATAGAGCTCTGGGAATTCATCTTTCCATGCATGCCCCAAAGCTCCGTTCCCCAAGCAGCTATTTTTTTAATTTTGGGGAAAATGCACGTGGCTGTGTCCACTTTCTGACATTTATAAAGTGCTCATGCGATCTGACAGACTGCTTGAGTAATTTTTAAACCCAGCTTCACACCGGAATGGAGTTACGTTATACCAGCGCTCAGTCAAAGCGGTGTGACAGGCTTGGTTTAGTGCGCCTGGGAATCAGATCAGGGTCTGACTCTCAAGTTATACTGTTGCTTTCTCCTTCATTTGCCCCCGAAGAAGCTTCACACCAGCGTGAAATAACTGCAGACTGAGTTGAACACAAAACATAATAAAAAAACACACATTAAACAATGTTTTTGAGGGCATAATTAATTTTTAAATCTAACCTAGCTTAAAAAATATCACGCTGAAACAACAGTAGGAATTTGCAGAGTTAAAACCAGATAGCATCTGGACCAAATTTTATGAAAAATATTAGCATTTGAACAAACATTTTAATTTAAACTGCCAATGTGTTTTCTCCGCCAGTGATGAAGAACTTTCTCAGTATCTCCTACAGCTGGTGCAAGTACTGAAATATGAGCCGTACTTCGACTGTGCCCTTTCCAAATTTCTTTTGGAGCGAGCGCAAGCCAACAGAAGGATAGGTCACTTCTTGTTTTGGCATCTCAGGCAAGTTGGATCAAAAGAATTCCATATATAGTTGAATCTCGACAAATGGAAATGTAATTGACGCATTTGCTAAGACTTGGCTAATGACCAGTGTCCCAGTTCTATCTCTAAGCTATGAACAGGGCAAGTGAATTGTTGAGGCACATGAGTTATCACTCAGACACCGCATTTTCATTGTGCCTCTTCAGCTTTTCAAGCACAACTGCAGTACTCGAGCCGCAAATTACGCAACATATTGCAGGAAGATGTGTTGTGCCAAATCATTGTCCTAACTTTGAACACTTAGCCTTTTTTAACCCTGCTATAATGACCTAATTGTCTTTGGTTTATTTGGTAATTGTTTACTGTGCTGTATGCTGGACTGTAGCATTGGAATCGTGCTAACCTCTGACCCCTGACAATCCAGCCCATGTATAGCCCAAGCAACTTGGTCCTATTTGTGCTTATATTTCCCATTTGCTGGTTTTTCCTGTTTGGATTTTGTGGCCCTGGAGGTTTGGAAAGGGTTGTTATTAGTTTTGTTGCCTTATTGGTGAATAAATTATAAATCAAAACATGCAGATCTCTTTGCATCAGCGATCTAAGATCTATGCAAATTAATGGGAGCTTGGCTTCAAGCTTTATATATGGTCCTAAGGTTCCATGGTATGCACCTCTGCAGTGCATGAAGACAAAAAGCTTGGGTACCCCTGCTATATGTAATATAGTATTGTTGAAAGCACAAGCAAACGCAAATTGTGCTTTTTACCTCAGCATCATCAGTGCTTTGGTTCTAAGTAGCTACCCTCTTTATCTTTGTCATTCTTCATTAACCAAAAGTAAAATGAGCCCCTCCTATTGTTGAAGTAAATAAATTATTCTCCTTACAAAGAGCTGTAGGAAGAGAGGTGAGAAGGTGGTAATTTTCCCAAACCCCATGTAGATGTTTCTTCTGAATTATTATAATTATTACATTGTGTGGTTGAAGCCAATTTTACTGTATGTGATTCAGTGTGGAAACTTGTCATGAGATATTGTGGTGTAAACGTATAAAATAGGTGCCCAGGAGGAATGGAGAGAATTGAGGGCAAAGGGCAGCGGAAGTGAAAGGAAAGGAATGAGACTCGGTTAAAAATGGAACAACTCCTAAATTACTGCTTAATAATTGGTCTGCTACATAGGTAATGAGAACATTGTAGGTTCGTGTTCAGAGCTTCCAAAATCTGCCTACATTTATTGGATTGCAGGGTTTTCCCAGGCCGTATTTAATGTGTTCACACACCATATTGACTGGCAAAGCGTTCATGAAACCTCGAGAGAGGAGGATTTCCTCTGTGCATGAGGTGTAGCAACATTGTGAACATGTTCTTTATGAATAGGTTTCAATGTCACTATATAGTTAGTGCATAGAGGAAATCTTCCCTCATGATTTGTAGAAGAGCTGTGAGTTCATTTTAATTTAATAGGACAACAAAGAACAACACTTTACTGCATTGTTTGTAATGGGATGTGGTCTAAGTAGGTGTGGCCCTAAAGCGGGCGCTGATGAGTCCTGTTTTTAACGTACATCTTCCTGTTGCTTCCAGGTCTGAAATGCATCTACCTGCTATTTCACTGCAATTTGGGTTGATCCTGGAGTCATACTGTCGAGGAAGTATCACACATATCAAAGAGCTTTCCAAACAGGTATTTACAGGCTTAGTTTTTAAATTCAATCTCTACTGAATGAGTATTTCTGACAGTGATTGGGCATCAGGTTCAGCGGTCCTGACTCTGGAAAGTCATGTCTAGAATCAAGGATTGTAGAAGTTGATGCACCAGAGGGAATGACTCAGTTGGAGGCTAAAGCTAAAGTTCTGATTCATGTAGATGGGAAAGGGGAGGGGGTGGGTGGGGATGTGTCGAACTCGGCCTGCCCGCCCCCCTCACCCATCTAAGTGCTTCTTCCATTAGTTATGTATCCCTCCCACAAAAAATCTGGATTGAGTCGCCCATCACTCCTGCATCACAAGCCACGAAAAGCCAAATGACCACCCACCCTATCCTGAAATTGCCTTTGATATTCTTCACCACCCCCAACTCTTTATGTATGCCAGTGCTCTGCTGCCTATATCCTATCCTGCTCACCCATCGTCCCTGTTGTTGCTGACCTACATTGGTTTAGTTTCCCTAACGCCTTCAATTTAAAAATCCCATCCTCATGTTTAAATCCCTTCCTAGCCTTGCCCCTCCCTACTCTGCAGCCTCCTCTAGCCCTACAGTTCTCCTCTGCACTCTTCATTCCTCTGACTCTGGCCTCTTGTGCATCTACTCCCTCTCCGTTTGCCCCACCATTGGAGGCCCTGCCTTCAGCTGTCAGGCCCCATGCTCTGGAATTCTCTCCCTAAACACTTCTACCCCTCCACCTCCCTCTCCTCCTTTCAAACCCTCTTTAAAATCCACCTCAGACCAAGCTCTTGATTAACACTCCCGATATCTCATTCTTGCTTGGCATCCATTTTTGTCTGATTACACCTCTGTTAAGTGCCTTGAGATGATTTTCTACTTAAAAGGTGCTATTTAAAGGTGTTATTTGCTGTTGTTGTATTGCTTCTGGACAGTCAGTAGTTCCTTTGATGTGAGAAAACCTGTCTCACCCCAGTAGCAAATACATCGAAGCAAGACTCTCTGAAAGAAAAGTGAAAACTCAAAAATATTGACTGTACACTTAATTACTTCACGACCTGTAGCTACTATCTCAGCATCTGCTTTATTAGATTCCACCCCCTCTTTTTATAATTAGGCTGCTGCGTGGGGTGGGTTTACAATTGTTCAGGAAGGTGATCTCTTTTCCGCTGCCCAGTCTTTTTTTAAACATTTTTATAACCTTTAATTGAAGGAATCTTCTGCTATACTAAGAATGTGCTCTTTTGCCTCCCTTTCTACTGCTTTGTAGAGCTGTGTTATGAAATGGTATTGTAATGTAAGAAGGGGAGCACATTATTAATAGCAAAGAGTAAGCTGAGCACTTTGGTTTGTATAAGATTCATTCATTGCTATATTTTATTCACTTCAGCAAATGTTTGAGCTCGACTGAACACATTGGTTCAGAATTGTAGCAAAAAGCAGATTGAATTTTGCTGTGTGCTGATGGGACCTGTAGAGTTATTGATATTCTATAACTGACACACATTAGTCACAAAGTTCTAGTTGATCACCCAGTGTTTTTTTTCGTCTTTGCAAATGATTCCTCCTCAAGTTTGACTGGCTTAGACATGTTTACTTCTGAGTGGGCAGCTGGTTAGCTTGTTCCCTGACGGCTCTTGATATCGTTTTGTAGTCTGCCACCAGGAGGCACTAGAGACGGCCACACAACCCTCCCTTTTGATATTTCTACTCTACTGTAAAAAGAGACAGCAGCCTACACTTGGTGCCTACCCATTCGTCTCAGATTGATATCTGAGCGGAGCAGGAATCGCTCTGATGCTTTTCCCCCACTCCGTGGTTCTTGGGATGAAATTTTCCAAGACCCTATGTGATCAGGCAGGCTTCATGTGCAGTGGGCAGCTTATTGGAAAATTGCGCTGCCTGTAATTTTCCGTCCATCCATTAATAGGATTTTGCAATAAGTTCCTAAAGCAGGATCTTGGAAAATGGCATCCCTTTTTGGGGCAAGGAGGAAGGTTGACTCATAATTTTGCCAATTGCAGTGAATGTGATGTGATGTGATGATATATTGGGTGCAAAGGTTATATTTTAGATGGTTTTAAGAAATCTGTAAATGTCTCATTACATCTCTGAGGGCCTCAGTAGTTGAAATTCATATTTCAATGTTTAAAGAATACAATTAAAAAAATCAAAAAGCTCTTTTTGTTGATGTTTTACATAATACCGTTTCTTTAAAAAAAAAGTTGGCAAAGTGCAGATGAAGCCCAAACAGATTACATGCATTTATTTAACTCAAAGCTGTATGATCATCCACCATAAATTATCTGGTTACGTATCCATGGAATACGGACACAAGGAATAAGTGGAAGATACTCCACACCTTAAGGCTTTTGAAATACTTTTTTCCCCCAATTAAGATCGAGTCAACGAAAGTTACATTTAAAAAAAAAGCCACCGGGAACTCTGATGTCAACAGAGTTGAAAAATTCCCAACTGTGTAAACACGGAAGAAATTCAAAGCACAAATACTTCAAAAAGTTCCTGTTTGTGCAGTACAGGTTCCATTTTCTCCTTATCGGATGTGTTTGTCCAACTCACGGGCTGGTGGAAACATGGAGTAGTGTTGGTTTTAACAGATGGCTGACCTGGTAGGTTTCTACTGTCAACATTCCAGAATCAAATATACAGTTTCCACAGTATCCTGTCTGCTGCAGCTGTAAATATCTGAAGGAATTTATCAAGAGGTTTTTTTTTTTCCTTAAACCTCTTTTCTATTTCCCAGAGCAGAGACTTAAAAAAAATGCATTCCCAAAAGTGTGATAATAATAAACTGGGGGACTGCCTTTATGCTAATCTGTCATATTTTTGATGTTGCAATTTCAGTCAGCGCAGTAATATCCTGATATGTAATGGGAAAATATACTTCCATTGATCAAATGTGGGAGCTAATCAAAAGCTGAATGCAATCATATATAAGTTGCAAATTGATCCAATTCCATATTAAGGACAACTGCAATTAATCTCTTGGTATCGGATAACTATATTTCATTCAATAAATCTTGTCAATTATAACTGTGGCTTTGGGATAGTGCACAGAAACTGCAGCAGCTTTAGTTCCCATTCCCCTACCTTACTACTCTGGACCTTCACCAACCACATCCTCCATCCTCCCTCTATGCCCTCGCCACACTCACCTCATCATTAAGATTCACTTCCTGCTCCCTTGACCCAATTCCTGACCACTAAATTTCTTTTTCTGGCCCCCATGGTAGCTGACCTTGTTAATGACTCCCTCTCCTCAAACTATTCCATTCAAAACTTCTGCAAAGGACCCATCCTTGGACCATCCTTGCTCTCAAAATACCACTCCATCTCTGACCCCCTTGAATGCATTGTTGCCGCCAGGCTACATGCCCATCTCTCTTGTAACTCTGCTTAAATACTTCCCGTGTACTTCTGCCCTTCTTACTGTACTGAGGTAGCCTGGCTAAAGTTATGAATGGCCATTTCTGTAACTGTGGCGATGGTGAATTATCCCTCCTTTCCTCCTCAATCTCTTTGTAGTATTTGATGCAGTCAACCATACTATCCTCCTCCATTGCCTGTTCTCTACTGTCAAGTTATACAGGTACAGTAGTGTGGTTATGGTACTCGAATAGCAATTAAGAAGTATTGAGTTCAAATCAGTTAGTGAAGTTCAGTACAATAAATCTGGTCATTTGCGGGCCACAACTGGGAAAAATGATCGTGAAAGCTACTAGATTGTATTAAAGACCCAATTGGTTCACGAATACCCTTCATGGAAGGAAATCTGCCACTCCTACTTGGTGTGACTCTAGTCCACACTGTGTGGTTGACCTTTAATACCATATGAAGTGTACTAGCAAAGCACTCAATTGTATAAACCAGAGATAGGCAATAAATACAACCTTTCCAGCATTACACTCTGAGAACACATTTTTCCAATAAAAAGGATCTTGCATCATTTCAACCCTACCTATCTGAATGTGGCCAGCACAACTCTGACAATGATTCCTCTTCCCTTCTTTATGCTGCCACCTTCAAAGTTCCTCAAAGATCTATCAGTCGACCCTCCTCTTCATCTACATGCTTCCCTTCAATGACATCTTCTGCAGGCATGGGGTCAGCCTCTATATGTATGCCAATGACACCCAGCTCCAGCTCTCTCGACCCCCATCATCACCTCTTTGCTGTCAGAAATCAAGTCGTGGATGAGTCACAATTTCCTATAATTGAATATTAGGAAAACTGTCATTGTTGTTCTCAATGCTGCCATAAATGACACCATTTCCCTTCCCTGTCCACATATTTATACTGAGTCACGTGCTCAGACTGAACCAAGCTATGCAAAACAAATGCATTCTGTTCAACCCAGAGCTGAGCTACAAAAACCACATCCTATCTATCAACTTGACAACATTTCCCACCTCAGCCCCTTCATCATTGAAACCCTTATCCACACTTTTGTCACCTCTAGGCTTGGTCATTCCAAAGCTCTGCTTGTTAGCCTCCCATCTTTCACCCTGCATAAACTCTAACTTATCAAAAACACTGCTATAGTATCCAGTCCCACTCGCTGATTGCCATCTCTCCTCTCTATACTTACATTGGCTCCCTCTCTTCCAACATATTAAATTTAAAATGTTCATATTTAAATCCCTCTACGCCCGCACTGCCCCTAGCTTTGCCACAAGCTTTACATCTCCTCTTACATCCTTCAGCCCTCTGACTCTGGCTAGTATGCATCCCCAGCCCCCTTCACCCAACTGTTGTTGATTGAGCCTTCAGCCGTCCCAGCCATACTCACTGGAGCTTCCTACCTACATGCTTCCATTTCTCTGTCATCTTTAAAAACTTATTCAAAATCCATCTTTTTTGTTTGACCAAGCTTTCGGTCACCTCTCCTAGTCTCTCCACACTTGGCTATCTGTTTCCATTATGAAGGACTTTGGGCATATTTTATGTTAAAAGGCACTATATAAATGTGATATGACTGAAATCAGAAACTGAACATCTGGGAATGTGTGCCCTCTTGTTCTGAACATTCATTCTCCAATGTATTGCATCTTACTGGAAACATGTAATCTTCATTGTCTTGTTTGTGATGATTGAAGCCTAGCATGTTTCTGATCCTGCACAGCTCCAAGAAAAGTGTGGCGGCTCAGCTAAAAATCCAGCCTTTAATTTTGAAGTTTTACAAATAGCCTAATAAAAACCATAGTGGTTAAATTGACAATATTATAATACCATAAATATGAATGATTTGTTCTAACAATACAGAATTTCTGCCCTTTAGTTATGGATGGACCTGCATGGAATTAGAACTCTCAACTGGAAGGTATCCTGGTCACCCAATGAACTCTTGTGTCCTTCTCTGCAGAGCTTGTTCAGATAGCTATCTTTTTAATGTAATTGGCAATTAAAGTTGTCCTTTTTTTAAATGAAGAAAGTATAAAACCAGTGTGTAGAATCTCTGTGCATTGATTTCCCCCCCTCCCAATCATTTCCACCCAAGGTCCCATCTCTGCTTCACCCCTGTGGCGATAGCCGAACTGGCAACACACCTTCAGGTTTAGGGGTAGAGAAGAGGGAAGATCAGCTAAGCAGCCTTCACTGTGCCATTTTTCCTGGTGGCCTCCCAAGACCAGTGGTACTACAGGGGCAAACCTACGCCATCCTGTTTAGCCCAAGAGCTGTATGGCCCAGAAGGGACTTGTAAGGAAGAACATTTAGGAGTAGAGGGGGGAAAAATTCTCTGTTCGATTTAAATCTGTTTTAAGTAAAAAAAAAATGAAGGGCATGAAGCTTCTGCTAATTTTAGCAAAAAGGTCAGTTTAAGTATAAAATGGGATTTCACCCTCCAAATAATTTTTAAAAGGTAGATTGTGCATGGAGACAATTTCATCAGCTTCTTGGACTGATATTTGAAAGAAAACTTACTTGAAGTGGCAGTGGGTGCTTAATGATGTCACTAGGTTATATTTTGTGTAAAATGACTGTCATTGAAATGAGCCCGGTTTTAGATGTTTGCCTTGTTGGTCTGAGGATAGTAACTTGGTGGTAGTTTGTTTATCTGCAGATTGACCATTCTCCAAGTGCAAGCCTAGGCAGTAAGTGTCAGCACGCTATTCAATGTGCCGGACAGCTGAACCCAATCCAGTTCTCAGGGGGGATCACTTAATGGTGTTCAGCACCAGCCAGGCTGTTCTTTATCCCTGACGGCACTGAGGCCAATTGTAGCACTTCAACTGCTGCCCTAACTGAGATTAGGTTGCTGAGCATGAACTGGGATTTGAACCTGGAATCATCTGCCTGTAAGTTTTAGTGTTGCACTGAGCAATGCTTTTATCCTCTAGGCCATCATGAGAGCTCCTGCACAACATTTTAAACGTTTGCATATTAATCTATTTGACGGTTGCCAAACCACAGGTATTTCTGTAATGCACTCCCTACTATAATAACATATGCAGACATGTTGTGATGGGAAATGCTATACACATCAACTGTAATTGACCTACCTGATTGAATTAAGCGATGGCGTGTGTTTTAAAATGGCAATGAAATGAGGAGGATTACACGGCAGACAAAAATGGCTACTTACAGTTTGAGTTCTTGAGGAGGGAAAGGGGGGTGGAATAACATGTGTTGTATAAAATTTGCATTTTGCTTGAAACTTCAGAGTGAATTGTGCCACCTCATAATTTCACTCGCTTCCCTCCTCTACGACTCATTGTTCTCTGCACTATTTACCAGCTGAGAGGGTTGGTATGTGCGCTGTCCCATTTCATTACTTCTTTCATTGTCTTGCGTAAATGGCCCACAGTGTGTTTCTGTACCCCTTGCCCTGTACAAAGTGATTCTTCATTCAGGCCATTGTGAGTGTGAAGCTGTGCCAGACCACTCTTTGATGTAGCCTGCATAGTACTTTTTAGCAGGATGTTATGCTTGTGGATGTGAATATTTTTATACCAGTATTGCATATTAAGCAGCTCTATTCCTTATTTATTTTCACTTTGTCTTGTTTTCTCTGGATTAAAGACACATTGGTAAGGCATTATGGCTGCTTATGAAGATTTAGGCTCTAAAGGAGGAATTTTAGCCCTCCAAAAGTGGGTGGGTTTGGGTCGGGCGGGATGTAAAAATGTTAATTCGAAACCCGCCCACTTCCAGTTTCAACAGAGGTCAGGGGGAGGGGGTGCGCGGAGGAAGGCAACCAACCTGCCCGCAGGAGACGGGTTAGTTATTTAAATATTATAATGAGGCTGTGTGCCTCAGAATGAACCACCATTTTAAATTTAACCATGGCCCGACCTGTCTGTACTTTTTGATAGATCAACCTCACCGACCCATCATCTCACCATATTCTTCAATCACTTCCTCCAGAAACACAACTGATTGTTTCTTGTACACATTGTTTTAATGTCCATCCCTTATTTCACTACGCTACTACTTTTTGGGGAAAAAGTTCCACCTGACTTGCCCATTATGACTCGTAATTCCTGGGTGTTCCCACTATGCGCTAGATTTTGCCTTCATGCTGGGAGCCATGTAGGGTAGTGTACTTACTGTGAAGCAATCGTCAGCAGAACACGCCAGCAGTTACTTCTGAGTGATCTCCTATTGGGACGAGTACATGCACTCTTGCCACCTGTGATACAAGGTCAACACAACTGAGAATTTTATATCGTGCTGCAAAATGCTTTGGGACTAGTTACTGCACTATCTTTGCCAGTACAGCACTCAGTTGAGAAGCATTTGGGTTCAGGGATC
The DNA here is from genome assembly GCF_052327205.1 of Somniosus microcephalus. Taxonomy (NCBI): domain Eukaryota; kingdom Metazoa; phylum Chordata; class Chondrichthyes; order Squaliformes; family Somniosidae; genus Somniosus; species Somniosus microcephalus. The sequence goes on along the minus strand of NC_140992.1, from coordinate 89,419,285 downwards.
GTGCAGATTTACGAAGCTCCCCACTGAGTTCAAGCTCCGCCAAACATTTTCACACAGGTTAGAAATGAAAATAAGAAAGGTCACTTTTTTTTTGTTAAGCAAACCCAGTGAATTGTGTACTGTTTCTTTTTGGCAAATGTCCATTGTTTGAGTGATAGTCGACGGGGTTGTTTATAAAAGTGTCGTTGTGGGGCACGCAGATTTTAATTGAGAACAACTATAAGTCCATTTTGCATACAGGGAAAGAAAATTCTCTCCTTACCCCATCTTTTCTGAAACCATGGTTCATGGCTGCCCTTGGTAGCTTGTAGAAATGGTCATTCTTATTGTGTGAGCATTCATGCATGAGCACTTCCAGCCAGGGTTACTGGATGGCAATCAGGAACAGAAACCTCTGGGGGGGCCCCCCCAAAACAATTCCCCACAGAGGCTCATCCGCCTCCAAAAGTAGCGGCCTTAAAATCATAGATTGGCAGGGACAGAGTGGGAAATGGAGCCGTTCCATTTTAACTGCTCCTTCACTCCTTTCCCGCTGATTGGGGAAGAGTTAAAATTTCCCCCATTTTAAAGACCAGAAAGTACCAGATTTGATTTTCAGTTTGTGCTTTGTCATAATTCCACGGATGGAGCTTTGGTTCACCTAAGAAGGATTAGTATTACAACATATCACCAATAGGATAACACTGATTTGTCTGGCAATAGTCTAATCCCAGGCCACATTCCCTATTAGTGAGTGAACAATTCAACACTTGGTAAATTCAGGGCTTCAATTGGGATCCTACAGTTGGCTTCAGCAGCCCTAAGCTAAGCGAGAGTGCCCATTCCTGATCACTTATCAAGTGTAGGGGCATCAAGACGAACCTGGATCCAACTCAGCTGGGGTACCCCCAGTGGTTAAATATCCTGCTCACACTGCAACCCAACAAAAGCACTGCCTTCACAAGGGTGGGTGGAGGAGGAGAGAATTGGCAAAACAAGAAAATGGCATCCATAGTATTTTGTATGAAAAAACAGATTAATAGGGGCCTCCATTTTGAGTTAACTGTTGAATTTCATTTTATATTGAAACTGTTGATGTCTGTGGGAAGGGAATTGACAAAAATTAATGTTAGCCTTCTACAAGATTTAAAGAGATGAAGTTATGTCTGTTTGGAAATGTATTACATTAGGATAGATATGGCATCTCGTAACGATTATGGACATTTTTTTAAAGTGCCATTCAAGGGATATTTTTCATGTACCTATTTGACTACTAATATATTTTCCTCCATGTTTTAGTTGCATGTTGTCAAGACTCATACTTTCAGATATACTTGTGGTCAAATGCATTATGTTGGACCATCTGGTTAATGAAATAGGAAGAGAATATTCATAAAGGCTGCCAGGACATGTGGCTCACATTGTGGTATCTTTGGAACCTGGTATCTGCCATTAATGCAGACAAGTACCTTTTGATCGGGGAGTAGTGGGGGGGTAGAGGAGAAGACAATCACAGCATGATAATCAACACGAGCTGAATTGTACCCTTGAGATAATTATATTTTAATGAGCTTCAGCAGTCAGATTATTCGATCATTGCTCTTGCCTTACCCTTCCTCCCACCAGCTGCTGCTGTTGCCTTGTCCTCTCCAAAACAAATTGACTCAATTTATTTTGAGACCTCAATATTTAAAAAAGTTAGAAATTATCCAATTGAAAAGTTGAACATGATACGGTATACTGATAATTTTGCCATCTAATTTTTTAATCTTTTGAATTAAAAAAAATTATATTGGAGGTTTTTTTTATTCAATATTTAAAAGCTGTTAAGACTGATGAGAGCAATGGACAGTCTGAATAAATAGCTTAGCCAGGAACAAATGGGATCATACCTCCAACTAAGCCGTAGACACAGATGCACTCGATCTGTGCTTTTTTTTTTATATTGAACACCCAGAATCTGTATGGTTACCTGTCAGAGTTTCACTCCAGCATGCAACAGCAAAATGTAAGTTTGTTTATGCTATTTCAGCTTCTAGCTTAACCCCATGTGTATGTCCCAATCTCTATTTCACTCTCTGTAAAATTTTTGAAAAGTGAATTGATAATCAGTGCTTTTTATTTCCTGATTTGCTGTCTGTGAGAATTCTTCAATGTGATTGACTGCTTAGACAGCTTGATAGCATCACTGCTGCTCTCCACTGGTGATCCCCTTTTGACAGCACTACAATCAATTTAATGTCGACAACACTCGAGTTTTTGCCACAGAGATCGCAAGATCTTTGTGGGTAGCTTTCTTCGAGGTCAGATGCGATCACCATCGCTTCGCCACTGACTGCAAATTCTGGGCCATAATCAACATGTTGGTTGCTAATATCACACTGGACAGAGATGTTTTAGTTGTTTCTATGAATCTTGTATGGAGAGGAACAAAAAGTTGTTTTTCTGATTGCAGATGGAAGCCCTGGGTAAGATGAAAGCTATCAATAACCTAGTGAAACTTAGCTCCTTGAAGGTGGCAAAGAATAAAATGAAGGATGTGATGCATACCTGCTTAAAACAGCCTGTGTACAAGGAAGCACTCTCTGACTTCCAGTCACCACTGAATCCCAGTGTTATCCTTTCAGAACTGAAGTAAGTTTGCTCATTTTCTACTTTAAAAAAAAAAACTAGTCTTGGAAAAGAAATGTGGTATTTTGAATTGTTCCAAATGCACACTGACCTAACTAGAATGTCATGAGCTTGTAAACTTGATTCAGACTGAGGGAGGTCCATTAACTCCCACAGATAAGCTGTTCATGAATGCAAAATGTATGTTAACTTCTGCAGTAGATGATTTTAGGGCTGTGTGTGGAATATTACTGATTGAGCTCTTCAATGACTCGCTGGGTAAGGCACTACCTGTTGTGGTGCTGAGCCATACAGACCAAAAAGTTGCAGATTCAATCCCTAATCTGTTGATTCATCTGACCGCAGTCTGGGCAGCAATTGGGGACTTTAGTACAATAGCAAAATACTGCAGATGTTGGAAATCCGAAATAACAACAGAAAATGCTGGAAAAACTCAGCAGGCCAGGCAACATCCGTGGAGAGAAAATAGAGTCAACATTTCGGGTCAAACCCTTGGCAAAGGGTTTCGACCTGAAACGTTGACTCTATTTTCTCTCCACGGATGTTGCCTGGCTTGCTGAGTTTTTCCAGCATTTTCTGCTGTTAATTGGGGACTTTAATTGGCCTCAGCATCACACTGGAGCATTAGCATGTGTTACAATAAGGGTAGGTTTAAAGCACCTTGTTGGGATAGAACAGAGGGTGTTTTCGTTAAGGTAAACAAAATTTCATTTTAAATATTTTCACAAAAGATTACAAATTAAAAGGAATGAACCTGAGGAGATCAGTGCACATAAATGTTTTGTTTTCCATATTTAATGGTGCAATGTTGCTGCAAATTTGAGAAAATTCAACTCTCTTGTTTGACGTTGCAGGAAAATGTCATTTAGTTGAGTATTTATCCTTGATATGGTTAGTGTCCTGATAAATGAGTAATAATAATCCACACAGGCCAGAAGGCCTAGGCTCAGCTCCTGGCTTTTGCTGAGTTAACTGATCTCGCCCTGGGCCAGGGAAGACGCAAATCAGTCAGGGTTTATTCTGCTGATTGCAATCTAAGTGACTCCTGTTAGAAAGTGGATGCGTCCGGTAAGGGCAGGATCAAGCTTGGCTATGAGGTCCTCCAAGCTCGGATAACCTGCCAATATTCACTTGTTAGGCTCACACATGAAGAATAGCCAATTGGGTAAAGTACCTGAATGCTGCTGGCACCATTGAACTGTACCCCAGCATCAATCTGGGTCTTCATAGGAGGAAAGGAGAATACTTTGATGGGTTGGGGGAAGTACTTAAAAAAAAAAAATTTTAAATAAAAATCTTTATTGGCAGTAGTATTATTTGTTTCAAAAACCTTATCACTGTTAAGCCGGATGAAGCTTAAAACTTTACCTCCCTAAATTTTGAAAACCCTTCTATAGACCAAGGATTGGAATGTGCTATATAGTCATCGCTTTGTACCTTTCTGGCGTAGCAGCAACAAGTCTACATAATCATTTGGGAGTATGGTTTAACCTGTTCCATCCATCAGAAACATTAAGTTCTTCTCAATTTTCTTCCTTTAACCTAACTTTTGTCATTAATAGTATTGGGTGATTTGATGTTTTAGCAATATACTTTTGGTACTGATTTGTTCCTCCTTGATTGTCATAGTGTAGACAAATGCAGGTTCATGGACTCCAAAATGAAGCCCCTTTGGATACTGTACAACAATAAGATGTCGGGAGGAGAGCCAGTGGGAATTATCTTCAAAAATGGCGATGGTAAGCTTTCCCAATTTCATACTTAAGTGTAATTCTAAAAGAAGCCGTTGGGGTGTGTGTGTTATATAATATATATGCAGTGTAATATTTAGTCAGTTCTTTGGCATATTGTCTTTTCACTCTGGGAATGATAGCCTGTAACACACTGGGGAGGATTTTCAACATCTGCTTAAAATGAGTGTGAAGACGATGGAGTGGCCTTGCCGCCTGCCTGAAGCCAGCGTTGGGAGGCCCAGCATTTTCAGGTTCAGGCCTAATCAGCATAATTCGCATGAGCTGCCAAATGTTCAATAAGTGCTAGTGGGCAGGGGTGGGGCAGGAAATACCGTTTCTCCATGAGCGGGAAGTGAATAGCAGCTGGGGGGAGGAGATGTACTTGGGAAGGAGGTCCACCTAACGACCAGCAGCAGGCTGCAGTATTTTTGGGGGGGCCAGGAAGAGCATTCCTGCTTCTCCTGGCTGCACAAAAATCCCCCCAAAAAACTTTCAAGGCCTTTTTCTTAAATGAACTTCAGATGTTCCTTTAAGGACCACTGGGTGGGCCGCTCACCGCCCTGCTTTTCTATTGCCGGCTGTCCATTTTTCAGGCAAGAAACAGGCAGGCTGCAGTTGCAAATCATCCCCATGGTGGGCTTGGTATTTTTCAGTTAAAGCAGACTTGCTATAAAAACTTGACAATTTGGGGTAAAATCTACTTGAACTGTGGGGGAAAAAAAAGCCCAGCAATCCAGTTATAGATTGTATCCTTCCAAAATTGGGTTTTGAGAGTTTTTACGCTAGAATGCAATACAGTAGTTACAGGACTGGCACTGCTTGAGGTCATGACTTGAGTATCATACAATCAGTTGGCACAACATTGAATTGTATTGGTATAAGTGTGATTTCTACCAGAATATATATATTACCAGCACATTGAGCTTCTTTCTCATTTTTCATTCTTGGTGTTCAGTGGGAATATATTCACAAAAATAATTCAGTGATTGTGTATCCCTGTCATTTTATTTGCTTACATTAAAAACAACCTTAGACTCCTAAGTCCATGAGAAAAAGGTATATTTACTTGTGTGCAGTGTAAATTGTGTACTCTATGCATAACCTGTTGCTTCATATCACCTCAGGCATCGGTCGCAGTTTGTCACTGTACTTCTATACAAAGATAACAGCTTTATGGCTTCCGTCACACACATACCAGTTTGCATTGTTGAACTGGAATGGAAAAGGCGCACTTGAGTAGTACAGCTGGATGTAATTGAGGCCATTTGGCTTTGTTTTAAAATTGTAAGATTAACATTTCTTCAAAAGCAGAAGTTCTGAAAAAGGATCTGTTGTTAATGAAATGCAGCAGTGACCTCTCCTGGCCAGAAACCGAATCTTTATTACTCTTATGTAACACTTATTCCAGTGTGAAGGATGAGCTGGCTGTTGGGTCGTCTATTCAAAACAAAATACTGTAGATTTTTTTTAGCCATGTACTGGGAGAACGGTAGCAAAACATATAAAGATTTGTTACAAAGTAATGGAAAAACTTAGCAACTTGCAGTAGACTATTGGCTGAAAACATGATGAACATAATGAACTTAATATGTGACCCCATAGTAGAATTATAGAATAGTACAGCACAGAAGGAGGCCATTCAACCCATCGAGTCTGCGCCGGCTCTTTTGAAGAGTTAGTCCCACTCCCCCACTCTTTTCCCCATATCCCTGCATTTTTTCCTCCTTCAAGTATTTATCCAATTCCCTTTTGAAAGCTACTATTGAATCTTTTTCCACCATCCTATCAGCCAGTGCATTCCAAATCCTAACCACTTGTTGCATTAAAAAGTTTTCCTCATGTTGCCTCTGGTTCTTTTGCCAGTCACCTTAAATCTGTCCCCCCTGGTTATCGGCCTTTCAGCCATTGGAAGCAGTTTCTTTTTACTTACTCTATCTAAACCCTTCATGATTTAAAACACCTCAATCAAATCACCTCTTGGCCTTCTCTGCTCTAAGGAGAATAAACCCAGCTTCTCCAATCTATCCATGTAACTGTAATCTCTTAACCCTGGAATCATTCGAATAAATCTCCTCTGTACCCTCTCCAAAGCCTTCATGTCCTTCTTAAAGTGCGGCGCCTAGAATTGGACACAAAACTCCAGCTGTGGCCGAACTTGTGTTTTATATATGTTCAGCATAACTTCCTGGCTTTTGTACTCTATGGGCTGGATTTTGATACTGGAGGCGTGTAGGAGGCGGGACTACAACTTTTGGGGTTGTAGTCCCGCCTCCATCGAGTTGTGGCCAACCCACGCAATTTTCACTTGATTGACCTTGTTGAGCCTGCCCAGCGGGCTCAGCAGGCCAATTAAGGGCCACCCGGCAACAGGTGACATCACAAATTGACATTTCATCTGTCAAGAGCTTTTGACGCTAAGTTAATTCCTTCCTCTCAGGCTGATTTAGAGATCTCTCCAGAACAGAAAGCTGAATGCTGCAACTTTTGACAGCTCGCAACCATTCTGCTTTCTGTGCTGGTGAGATGAGGGGCTCCCAAGACCTGAAGGAAGGAAGGCAGTAAAGGTAATTAAACTTATTTAAACACTTTACACAAACCAAACACACTTACCTCTGCACTCATGCACACATCACTCACCTGAACACCGGACATCTCGAACCCTCCAAGCCCTTCAGCCCGACGGTCCGCCTCGCTAACTTGCCGTTGTTTGGAGCCACTGGGAATCCCACACTTCAGGAATAAAAGTAGGGATTAGGCTAAAAACTGCCTGTTAACAGGCAGTTAATTGACACTAATCCCCTTCCCGCCTCGGGGAGGCGGCTCCCAGCACAGGTCGGGTATCCGCCTCCTTTGAAACTGGCATGGAGGCGGGTTGGGGGCGGGATGCGTTTGTGCCCCCCAATTTCATGATTTTAACCCCCCACACGCCTCCAATCCCGCCTCCATGGCCCAATGAAAATCCTGTCCTATGCCTCTATTTATAAAGCCCAGGATCTATGATTTATTAACTGCTTTGTTAACCTGTCCTGCCACCTTCAAAGGTTTATGCACAAACCCCAGGTCTCTCTCTTCTTGCCCCCCCCCTTTAAGATTGTACCATTTAGCCTGTTTTGTGTCTTCTCATTCTTCCTACCAAAATGTATCTGAACATCTGTACATGATGTATAATTCTGATGGATCCACATTCATTATCACAATAAATGTAGCACTATAGGTCTATTCATGATAAATTACATAGATGAAAGCGAGACAACAGCAAATGGACAGCAAAAAAAAGAGAAATTATGTACTGATTTAGGCTAAATCAGATTATTTTACCACAGTCATGGAATAATCATCAGGTCAGGATTTATTGAACAAGTTGGCCAATTAGTTAAGGCTGGATATTGTCCAAAATCACATTCTGTTTCTATGCATATTCATTATTCAGAAGTAAATCCTGTACATACATTCCAAATTTTAATAATTTGTGGATCAAGCCCCTCATTTCATGTTAGGATTACTGCCAGTAGCTATAGTCCTGCCTCATTCAAACTGGTTGTGACATGATTACACTCACTTCTCCGCAACATTATGCCATAATTAAAGTCCATTCTTGCAAGTGCTGGAGTACCTGCATAAAGTAATTTTAAAAAACTTTGGAAAGCCTCAAGACCAGTTTCGGTAGATGAATTTGGGCATGCGTAGATGCGTTATGTAACCATGACACTATTAATTGGTCAAACAACACAATGAAAAGGAGGAGCCAGCTATAAAAGACTACTTAAACACTTTAGGAATCCATTTTGATTTCTGTTGGACATGACTACTGTTCCCATTTATTCTTTGACAGAAGAGCATTTTTGAGTCATCCAAAGTCCCAATTCAAAGGCCGACTTGGCTGAGAATTTCTGAGGGAGCACGGTGGCATAGTGGTTAGCACTGTTGCCTCACAGCACCAGGGACCCGGGTTCAAATCCGGCCTCGGGCGACTGTCTGTGTGGAGTTTGCACATTCTCCCTGTGTCTGCGTGGGTTTCCTCCGGGTGCTCCCCACAGTCCAAAGATGTGTGGGTTAGGTTGATTTGGCTATGATAAATTGACCCTTAGTGTTAGGGGATTAAATACGTGGGGTTACGGGGATAGGGTGGGATATGTGTCGGTGCAGGCTCGATGGGCCGAAATGGCCTCTATCTGTACTGTGGGGATTCTGTGAATTTCTTGTTTTTTTCAACGAAGTTGCTGCTGGAAAAACGTCATTTTTTAAGGATAGAAAAATACCCGGCAAACCTTTTTCCATTGCCAAATACAAGATAACATAATTCCCAGTGAAATGCATTGTATTGCACTCAATGTAAATGGTCTGTGGCTCTCTTCTTTCACTGGAGACACAGGATTCACAGAAAGAGGATGCAACTAAGTATTTCCAGCAAGAATTAGATTGGTTGTACAACTGGGCAGAGAAATGGCAAATTAAGCTCAACACTGGTCAAAAAAGTGGGCAATAAGTATAGTGAATAGAATTGAGTTAGCACAGGGAGACTTAGAAACATGAGAGTAACAATAGACATCTTATTTTCAATATGTAAAGCTAATAGAATATTAGAATATAGAACAAGAACAATAGAATACAAGTCTGTAGAAGTTCTGCTAAGGCTTCACAATACATTGGTCAGACCACACTTGGAGTGCAGTTTTGATCACCATGTCACATAAAAGATGTGCATACGTTGGAAAAGGTACAGAGAAAAGCAACAAGACTGATCCCAGTTGTAAAGGGCATGAACTATGAGCAATGATTAGAGAAATTTGAGCTTTACAGTCTAGAAAGAAAGTGGTTAAGGGAGGAGGGAAACTCATCCAGATTACTTCAAAGTGAGCCAGCAAAGCAGGAACAGAAGACATAAATAGAAACTTGTGAAAAGTAATTTTAAACTTGTCAGGAAGTACTTTGCTCAGACATGGTACATGTTTGAAATCTGCTTCAAGTGTTTGAGCTGGTATCCTATGTTATTTGCAAAGTAGATTTATCTTTTTTGTCCCCTTTCTTCCCCTTCCACTTTTGTCTGTCTGATCCCTCCATCTCTGTCTACCCCTATGGCCACACCTCCTTCTCTGTCCGCACCATCTCTCTACCCTCCTGCCTCCCCTCTCCCCCTTCTGCCTCTCTACTTCTGCCCTTCCCTCCCCGACTGCTCTCCAACCCTGTCTCTTCCACTCTTGTCTCTCCCTCACCCATCTCCCTGTCTGCCCTCTGCCACCTTCATCTCTTTTCCTTCCCTCCCTTTTCCTTTCTTTCTTTCTCTCTTTCTTTCTCTCTTTTTCTCTCTCTCTTTCTTTCTCTTCCCTTCCTCCCCTACTCTCACACCACCGCCCCCCCCCCCGCCCCACTCTGCCCTCCTCTTCTCCTTTCCCCTCTCCCATCCTTCCTGTTCTGGTCTCCAGTCTCCCAGCCCACCCTTGTCCTGGTCCAATTATACTACCACAATCTAACCCCACTTCTCCAAAAGGCTAGACTTGGTCTTGACTCCCTGTGAGGAACATCACAGGCGATTGATTTGTAATGTGTTAAAAATCTTGCTTAGGGAGGGAATTCAAGAGCTCAGGGCCTAGTCAGCTGAAGGCATGGTCACCAATGGTGGAGTGATGAAACTTGGGGATGCGCAAGAGGCCAGAATTGGAGGAGCGCAGAGATCTCGGAGGGTTGTAGGGCTGGAGGAGGTTACAGCGATAGGGAGGGGCGAGGCCATGGAGAGATTTGGAAAAAAAGGATGAAAATCTTAAAATCGATACGTTTGTCCATCAAACCCTCTGAAGAAACCTACTCCCACAAACACTGGCCACGTGCCCGACCCTCAAATGCAAGTATCCTCCTATGTGCATTGCATGGGCGATCAACATTTATTTAATTGTACATTAAGATATTCTTTGCTTTAACATATAAACATGTGTGGTAATCTCCACTATTTTGATGAGGGTTTGGTAAGACAACACTAAATCCAGTACGTTACTGCAAATGTAATATTTGTTAAACCCTAGTATGAGCACCTCTGTGGAAACAGAATATGGAAAAGAAACAGCTTCCAGATCAGGGGGGCACAAGGTTTGCCTAGTGTTAGACTTTTGAAAGTAACAATAGTTCTGTAAAGGCCCAAACTTGTAACAGTTTACACATTTTGTTTTTTTTAGGCAGTCAGGCTACAAATTTTGTGCTGAACAAAGCGTTAGGATTTTCTGGTTATAATGCCTCAAGCTTGGCTGTATATTTTTATTCTCCTCCGAGTGCTGTCAAGGCGAGGTTTTTGGAACATGTTCAAAGCAGTTTAATGATGTTTTCATATTGAGGGGTTATTTAAAGATGTCACCCTCTTTTTACCTATTACCCTATTTACTAGTCTTCTGCTGAGTTTCTTCTATTTGTGATTTGAAAGTATTTAAAAAGAAAAAGAAAAAGTTTCATATATAGAATGTGCTGTACAAGCTGAAGGGTTCTTGCAGACAAGTGCGTAACATTGTTTGTATGCATAAGGTGGATCATGTGATTTGCACGGGCCAGTAGCAGAGAATAGGGATTCACGTTACACAGCTGTACAATAGGTTCAAGGCCTTCACGTTAACTGATATTTAAGCTCACTTAAACAAAGTGAGATTTCTTTCAATTCGCAGCCAAATTCACAAGTGGTGAAGCTAATTATTTTGAATTGCCACGTAATTCTAATATGTTTATATTACAAAACAACTTTAGGAGGAAGCTGGTGCTCAGGGTTCCACCCATTTCATATTAAGGGTTGGATTCCGAACAGCAAGTTGAGCAGTGGTGCATGTGCAAACTTGAAAGTCATGGTTCTGACTACCTTTCTGGAAGTCATGCCACTCCCTCGCTAGCTAGGTACATACCAGCAGTCAGGAATCCACATTTCTAGTCTAATCTAGGAGGCTGATTGCTCAGCCCACTGATCACCAACAAAAAACGATGTCTTGTGCCACCAGAGGCAGCACTGTATATTCGCTACTTCACCGCCGCCTCCAGAGGCTGCCGCAAAAAAAACCACCTGATCAGCTGGGTCTCAATAACTTGAGATACAGAAGCACCACCGCATTTAACTTACATTGCTAATGTTAACTGCAACACTGTAAACTAAATGCAGTATAAGAGTGTAATAGTACAGTATAAGTATGAGAATGGTTAGAGTCAGTGCACTGAGATTGATTGGTTCTCTTTCACACTCACATACATGTAGAACTGTGACCGTTCTACTGAGGCAAAATACTGCAGATGCTGGCAATCTGAAATAAAAACAGAAAATATGGCAGCTGTTGATGATTCTGCCATTGCCATTTACACTTCATCTAGACACATCTTTTGTTTCTTAACTTGTCCCATTACAATCTCCTTTTGCCTTGCACCATCATCCCTTTTGTCTTTTAATCTCTCCTGCCTTTCACCCGATCACAGACCTTCCCTTTTGTTCTTTCCTCCCCTCCCCCCTTTCCCTGCCCCTACACTTGCTCAAAAATCTGTTACATCTCCAACTTTTTCCAGTTCTGACGAAGGGTCATCGACCTGAAACGTTAACTCTGTTTCTCTCTCTACAAATGCTGCCTGACCTGCTGAGTACTTCCAGCCTTTTCTGTTTTTATTACAGTTTTACTAAATTTACTTGTGATTTCTCTTTTGTCAGGTTGTGTGGGTATTGCAAGTGATTAACTGCAGTTAATTGGCTCTAAGCAGACAGCACTGCAGTATAGGTCCACAGCATTATCAGAAACGCGGGGGGGGGGAGCGGGCGGGGAAAGAGATAACGGATCAGCGGGTTTGCCTACGAATTGCTGGCTGTAACCCTTTCTGCTCCACAGAAAATTTGTAATCACAGTTGATTATAACTTTTTTGTAGCAGCATCATGTGAAGCATCCACTTTTTAATTGATTTGCTGTGGTCACGGTGACATGACATGTAGAACCTTGCGATCTATAATCCAGGAATGGAACCAAAAATGTGGGTAGGCATAGACATTTTTTTTTGAATCAGTGAAGAAGCTGGTTTAACCAGTGCTATGCAACCGTTTTATTTTAATTCACCAAGTTTGCTGTTGGGTAGAGAGAGAAATAGCCATGAGAGCCATAAGACTAACTGGCAACCTTGACCTGCCTAAGCTCACCTTCCAACCACCACCCCACCCCACCCCGCACATGCCGCCCACCCACACCACCTCCTCCACTCTTTTTTTTAAAAAAAAAGCCCTGTCTCCTGTCTGCTGACTGAGCCAGTTTGCAGGATTCAGGTTGGAAGATTTGCAGTGAGTAGTGACAACACCTTTCATTTCACTCAGCAAAAATGCATATCTTCCTGCAAAGTCATGTTTTTTCCCCAGAAACCAGCATTTTGATCCGTGTTGAAACTAAATGGCAAGAGGTTGTCACGATTCCCTTTTGCAAATTGTTTAAACTACACCCTAGACACTTGCCCTCAAGGAAGAGTGGAGGAAATACTTAAGGGAACAGCTGTAAGAGGGAGAAATGAGAGAGGAGAGGCACAAGAGGGAGGTGTTGTGAAATCTGCTTCATTCGTGTTAAACCTGTGCCTCACAATAGGGTAACTGTCAAAGCTTAGCGCAACCAAAACCCACTAGGCACTGTCACAACAGGCACTGGATACAGCAAAGGCTATGGGCCCCAACAACATCCCGACTATTGTGCTCCAGAACAAGCCGCGCCTCTAGCCAAGCTGTTCCAGTACAGCTACAACACTGGCATCTATCCAACAATGTGGAAAACTGCCCAGGTATGTCCTGTCCAAAACGCAGGACAAATCCAATCCGGCCAATTACCGGCCCATCAGTCTACTCTCAATCATCAGCAAAGTGATGGAAGGTGCCATCAACAGTGCTATCAAGTGGCACTTACTTGCCAATAACCTGCTCACTGATGCCCAGTTTGGCTTTCGCCAAGACGACTCGGCTCCCGACCTCATTACAGCCTTGGTCCAAACATGGACAAAGGGGCTGAATTCCACAGGTGAGGTGAGAGTGACTGCCCTTGACATCAAGGCAGCATTTGACCGAGTGTGGCATTAAGGAGCACTTGTAAAACTGAAGTCAATGGGAATCGGGGGGAACACTCTCCACTGGCATTACCATCGCCAAATCCCCCACCATCAACATCCTGGGGGTCACCATTGACCAGAAACTTAACTGGACCAGCCGCATAAATAATGTGGCTACAAGAGCAGGTTAGAGGCTAGGTATTCTGCGGCCAGTGTCTCACCTCCTGACTCCCCAAAACCTTTCCACCATCTACAAGGCACAAGTAAGGAGTGTGATGGAATACTCTCCACTTACCTGGATGAGTGCAGCTCCAACAACACTCAAGAAGCTCAACACCATCCAGGCCTGTTTGATTGTCACTCCCTCCACCACCGGCACACCGTGGCTGCAGTGTGTACCATCTACAAGATGCACTGCAGCAACTCACCAAGGCTTCTTCGGCAGCACCTCCCAAGCCTGCGACCTCTTCCACCTCGAAGGACAAGGACAGCAGGCGCATGGGAACACCATCACCTCCACGTTCCCCTCCAAGTCACAAATCATCCTGACTTGGGAAGTATATCGCCATTCCTTCATAGTCGCTGGGTCAAAATCCTGGAACTCCCTACCTAACAGCACTGTGGGAGTACCTTCACCACACGGACTGCAGCGGTTCAAGAAGGCGGCTCACCATCACCTTCTCGAGGGCAATTAGGGATGGGCAATAAATGCTGACCTTGCCAGCGACGCCCACATCCCATTAAAAAAACAAATTAAAAATAAAGCAGCACACATCAGCACCACTCTTGGAGTCAATCATCCACCCAGTGAAAAAGCAGAGATGAACTGTTGAGATTGTAATGTAGCAAATGTTAGATGGAGCAGTGCTGGTAACCCTTGATGTTGCTGTTCTAGTGATTGGTCAGTGAGGTAGTGGAATTGGGCAAAGCCTATCTCCACACTGGAGGACACCACAAAAATATTGAGGAAGGGTTTGGCCCACTCAAAACAACACTAATAAAATAAAACCAGTAAAATGTAGGGATTTCAAACCATATGGTACCCATAAAACGCATCTAGTGAATAAGTGGACACTACAAGTTGATACTTAATAATTATCTAGTGTGAGCCAAAGCTGTAAATGTAAGCAAGCAGTTGGAGAAACTTTCTAGGAAATCTAGTAGACCTATAGACCCTGCCAGATGCAGGAATAGTGCCCCCTCCCTCCTCCGGGTACTCCAATCTGCTTGCCCAATCTTTTGTGCACTGGGTGATCCAAAAAATTATTGGTAATCAATTTGCTAATCCACCAACTTGTCTATTTTCTTAATATAAAGTAGGATTTCTGCAGACTTTCTCTGTAGGGTAGTGATGACTTTTTTAAATGAGTGATTTAAAAGAAAACTGTCAAGGTGGTCAAAAAAGACTTGGTACCACCCTGATTTAATGGCCCTGGTTGTAGAAAACTACTGAAGAATGTAGTGAGCATTTAATTGTTGACCGCTAAATGGCAGAGGCTGCAAATGTTTTTATTTTACTAATGTGCCTACAACCCGGCCAACAATTCATTTAGGGAACTAGCTCACCACTGAATGTACAGGAAAAATGAACATTTACATAGAATCATAGAAATTTACGACACAGAAGGAGGCTATTTGACCCAACGTGTCTGTGCCGAACTTACTGATGCGCAGTAATAAATATTTGCAATGATAGGCAAGCACCAGTGTCTCCAAAGACTCTTCCCTCATTCCCTCCCAGTTAAAGAGTGATGAATGGTTAAAGGTTTTGAATTGAACTTGTTTATCCCATGATTGATTGAAGAATTAAATCGGTGCCTTGAAGTGCAATAGCTCATGAAAAGATTGTAGTAATGCTTGCTTCTATGTTTTTCTTAGCCTACCATTAGCTTTGTCCCAGCTTTATGAATGGCCGGTTAGACTTTAGAAGTTAAAGTTTAAGAACAGTCTGATTCAGTCATGTAAAGTTTCTGTTGCTCAGCATTAGTAAGTGCCGCTGTGAAGTCAAGATGCTGACCATCTACAACAGAAAATACTTTTTATAAAATTTACACACATCAATATGGTGCCTGTGACATGTGGTTTTTTGGGGGGGGCTGAATGTTCATCACACCAATGAGTGCTTCTGGCACAATGCATTTATTATTGCCCAACATGTACAGCGGTTTTTCTCTACAACTGGATTATTAATGGCGCATGTTGAGAGAAAAAATGACAGGATGTGCTGCACATGAGGAAAATTGGTTTATAACTGAGATGATATGCACTTCATTAGAATTGAGTGCCATAGAAACAAATGGGAGTTAAAAAAATCTGTATAAATGTGACTTGCTCACAAGCGTAATATCACAGAATCACAGAAACCCCACAGTGCAGATAGAGGCCATTTCGGCCCATCGAGCCTGCACCGACACATATCCCACCCGATCCCCGTAACCCCTACACCAACACATATCCCACCCTATCCCCATAACCCCACGTATTTAATCCCCCTAACACTAAGGGTCAATTTTATCATAGCCAATTAACCTAACCTGCACATCTTTGGACTGTGGGAGGAAACTGGAGCACCCGGAGGAAACCCACGCAAACACGGGGAGAATGTGCAAACTCCACACAGACAGTCGCCCGAGGCCGGATTCGAACCCGGGTCCCTGGCGCTGTGAGGCAACAGTGCTAACCACTATGCCACCGTAATAGTCTAATACCGTTTTGTATTACATACAGATTTTCCATATACTGTACTGAAATAGCCCACAAACCTATGCTATTTTCTTCCTTTTGTATTCAGATCTGCGACAGGACATGCTGGCTCTGCAGATTCTACACTTGATGGACATGCTGTGGAAGGAGGCAGGCTTAGACCTCAGGTAGGCCTCCCACAGTTCACTTCCTTCAGCTGCCTCTCAACCGGCTTAACTTTACAAACCAGACTGTGGCAGTGTGTGCATGAACGCTTCCAGTTATTCCATCTGAAAATTTGAAGCACATTTAAAGGAAAACACTGAGCGGAAAAAGGAGACAGATTAGGCCTTAAGGCATAGTTAGCTCAGAAGAGTGCATATGGGTTCATTATGTGGGAGCCTAGCCTTAACTTTGATGTGCTCACTGAGTTGGAGCATACTTTTTCCTGAAGAAGATTTTACAGTAAGTACACTGTGGTGTGTATTCCCAGAATTTAATCCATCCACAACAAAGCAATCCTGAGTATTTTGTCAATTTAGCTTTTTCTTGAGTGGTCAGATAACTTAATGGTTGTTCTGTTACCTTTTGATAGTTAGATGGATCACCCATTGTATGGTACATATATCACTTCTAGCTCACTTTGGCTCTGTAGCCTGTTTGCAGTCTGAAGTATAGGCTTTTAAGACACAAAGAAAAATTGGCCTGTTTAATACAAAAGACAAATTTGGATACGGCTTTGCTATAAATATCAGTAATAGTATGTTGAGGCACAAAATATCACTGCAAAGGGAAACATCAGTAAATCATTTTAAAATACAGTTAAAGGAAGGAAAAAGACATCTTATTGCCAAGAATTGCTTGTAGATCTGTCAGTCGTTTTTCCCAAATCTACAAAAATTCAGCAGTCAAATTGTTGATAAAAGGGCCAGGATGAGATGGACTGCACCCCGAGGACATGTCCTCAACTTGACTCCTGTCAAGCTGCCTTTCTGACCAGGATGTTTTTTCCCCTTACGTTGACCCTGTTGACCTCTGGGGCTAAAGAACCTTTCATCACAGCTTGCTTTCAGAGGGGAAGCAGTTGGAGGTGTGCCCAGTAGATCTGTAAGTAGGGTAAGTTAAGATGCCATGGAAAAGTGCCAACTCACCCTTTGAACTTCATGTGCACTTGGCGTGCAGTTGTCATGCTGTGATAAGATGGGCAGCGCATCCCAGTTTCGTTATAGCGGACATTTCATTTAATTGGCCTGTAACGCCTTTATTACTTTCCTCCCCCTCCCACCGCTGCCTCCCCCCGCCCCAAAAGGGTCCTATTTCTGGAACAGGCTGCTTTACAAAATTCATTGTTCATTGTCTTTAGTACTTATTATCCAGTTTACTCTTAAAGCCCAATAGTGGTCCTATTTTAATTTAAGCCTAGATAGATAATCCAAAATAAATGCATGTCTCCCTCCTTAACCAGTCTGTGTGGTGGGGGAGGCAAGAGAGAGATAGAAGGTGAATCTCAAGCTTTGTTCCTATCAACCTGATGCAAATCTCCTCTTCTCAGGGTTGTCCAATTCTGAGTAACTACCGCAATCTTTCTACTGGGATCATTAACTGCTATTCAGTTGCAAACTTTGCAGCAATTTTTAATTTTTTTACAGCTTTGGTGTAAAATCTGAGTCTTTTTAATCGTAAAAATATGGAAATGTCAATTAATTGAAGTCTGACACTTGGAGGGGTTTTAAAGCACCTATGATGAGTGCTGTTGATCTACCTTAAATTCAGACACCAGTAATGTGTTTTTTTTCTATGCTGGCGCAAGGAACTTGTTAAAGCCTTGGCAGCTAAAAGTATATTGCGTTCACTGAAAAGGTAATGGATACTCGGGCTTTCAATTGTTTGCTGTATTTTGTTCTAATCTGTGAGAAGCCACAGAAGTGCCGTTTATGTGCCAACATATCCAGGAAAAAAGATTAGATAATCTCCTCAGCATCTGGAATCTGCAGACTTCCTTGGCAGAATTTCATTTTCTAAGGCTTGGCCTTGCTGCACTTTTTAATTCTGGATGAGCCTATGGACAGAATGCAGCGCCATCTGTTGTTTTCCTGGACTGACTACAACTGTGGAAATGTTCCAGATTTCCAAATTCAGCTGGATTCCTGATAGGAATAATTAATAAGATTTTTTTGTTTTTCTTTTGATGGGTTTTCCATTGGAATTGTTGCCATAAGCCATAAGTCAGGAAGCAAACTAGCCGTAGAAGAGGACTTGATAATGCAGAGCGCGTGCTTAATACCAAAAACATCTAGAGCACTGTTTCATCGCAGTGCCTTGCTTACAAAAATATCTCGCCTTCAATTTAGCTGACGTCCCTTCACTGCACAGTAAAACCTGTATGCTGTATGTCACCGGGAGGCGTCTGACGAGCAGGCTCTGCTAATCAGTGAAAGTATGCCTTCCAAGTCACACACCATCCTGACTTGGATATATACTGTCGCGGGTTCAATATCCTGGAACTCCCTCCCTAACAGCACTGTGGGAGTACCTTCACCACAAGGACTGCAGCGGTTCAAGGCGGCGGCTCACCACCACCTTCTCAAGGGCAACTAGTGATGGGCAATAAATGCTGGCTTTGCCAGTGACGCCCACATCCCAAGAATTTCTTTTTAAAATTTACTGCATAGACCATTGTCATGTTTACATGGCTTCCCCAATGAATGTGAATTTTTCTGCTGACAAATGTTGAATAGGAAGATTCCAGATTCAATCTTCGCCCTGTCCTGAATTAGTTGATCACAGCCAGGGCAGAAGTAGGGATGCAGTCTAGCAACTCCTGCTGCAAGTGCACATGTGTATTGATGTCACATGAGGACAGGATCAAGCTCCAGCTCCAGCTCTACCTGATACCCTCCACAATAGTAGTCTCTCAATACTAACCGGGCTCACTCATTTTAACTGCAGCCCCTCTCTTTCCACCCCGCCCCCCCAAATCAACATCGCCTGGCTTCCACTGGGCAGTGGGAGTTAAAATCCCCCCCTTTAGTACTATCAAACTGAAGCTGTGCGAATCTGCCCTGAACCACTTCTCTCCAGTGTTACACTGCAATTTAGCACTACTGTCCTGTGGAAACAGCTGGGAGTGACACTAAAACTACAGTATACTCACATCCTGAATTAAAATGCTTCCTCTTTTTTATCAATGTAAAATATTGCTTTTAACTGTTTCTTTTTCAGAATTGTGCCTTATGGCTGCCTTGCAACGGGAGATAAATCTGGTGTTATTCAGGTGGTCTCTGCTGCAGAAACGATAGCCACTATCCAGCTAACTAACAGTAATGTCGCTGCTACTGCTGCCTTCAACAAAGATGCTTTGCTGAACTGGCTTAAGGAAAAGAATTCTGCGTAAGGTTTTGTCCTTTTCACTTGGCCCTTGCGCGTGTGTCTGAGAAACACAGTTTTGTGAACATTCCATTGTTTTTTCTTCCCCCTCATTTTATGCCAATTTACTCTCTTCTCCCCTCATCCCCACCTCGGAAAGTATCATTTCCTTACTTGGGGTCTGGTCTGACAGAGATGTGGTTTCACAGCAAGTGGCATGTCTTGATTTTTGAGAGACTAAACAGGCCGTGTTGAGGCTATTGCCCCATAGGAGGAGTCACAGCTGAGGCTGTCCTTGTCCAAGTTTCATGCAGGTGCACTTTCCACAGGGATTACTGGATAGCAGCATTCCGAGCAGGAATCCTACCTGATTTTCTTTTTTTTTCCCCTGCCAAGAAGCATTGAGGCCAGATGTAGCACTCCTACAGCCACACTGGCAGAGGTTGGCTACCTCAACAGACTGGCGATTGTTCTTCCTGGTCAGTGTGACTTAGCTGCTCCAACACAAAAGCAAAATACAGGAAACTTTCGTTTAACCGGAGGTTAAATGTCCAGAAAGCTCTATCTACCGGCAAAATTCAGGAGCCATTTCCTATAAGATTTTTTACTTCTCGTTGCTTTTTTTTTTCCAGTCAGGCTCTGCAAGGTCTAGCTGAAGCTGTTGTTTAGCTACAGAGACGCTTTTAAGCTGCGGCCGACTGTTTTGAAGCTGTTGCTAAGCAACAGGGTTTGTTGATTCACATGGAGCTCAAAAGCTCCGTATGTTTTAACATTAGCGCTGGTTTCTACGGCAGTTTTGATGGTATGGCACCAGCTCGGTCCCGTCAGTGCCGGATACCAGAAAGTTTCCTGTGCTGCGGATGCTGGAAATCTGAAATAAAAACAGAAAATGCTGGAAACACTCAGCAGGACAGGTAGCATCTGTAGGGAGAGAAACAGCATTAATGTTTCACATCGATGACCCTTCGTCAAGACTTAGCTGCTCGTTGCCTTAACCAACTGAACTATCGCAGCAGCCCAAACACATGTTAACTGATTTTAGTAGGATGTATGTCTAAGAGTCATGGGTGCTTTGTGGAAAATATTTCCACTCTGTGGTAACAGAAGCCCCTACTGTGACATGCTTCACCTCTGGTGGGGCGGAGGGCGGGGGGGTGTCACGCCCCCATATTCACTAATGCAGCACAGTAGAACTTTGCTGGTGTAGCAAGACTTTAACTTCCTGTGGTTCAGGGAGTCCAGCAGAATGTTTTTTTCACTTAATGTGGTTCCAAACTGTGTATCGTTAAATGAAGGCAGGTTTGTTCTGTTACTGCACTCTTTACTGGAAGCAAAAGTGCATCTGGATCGACCGCTATGGTCTGTGTGCAGTAAACATACACAAAGCACAAAAATATGGTTGACATTGGGACTTTCACAAAAGGATAGACAATGTAAGCTCTTCTTCCGTGGTAATTGCTGTGAAAACTTTTTGGATGATCTAACGTTTGGGATGGCTTGGATGCCTGGCCAGAGTTCTAAAGAATCTCTTGTGCACATCTGAGAAGAATCACTGCAACCATTGGAAGACTTTAGTACAACCTCTTCACTCCGTACATGGTGAATGGTGACTTGCACACTATGCAATGATATTTTCCACAGATGCATGCCTTTCTTTGTAAAAGTCAAACTAAACATTCAGCTCGTGGAAAAAACATGGCAGTTGAATTAACGTACAGTTAGATGTCTGTACCTCTTTAATGTTAGGATTGTTCTTAACCAATAATGTATTTTCTAAATTAAAGTCAAATCCCTCTTATGGACTTGTCTCACCTTATTTCCTCAAAAAAACAAGGAGGTTGGTCAAGCAGGAATTCTGCCCTCTCTGAAACTATGTTGGCTAGATTATTTTCAGATAGGTAGTCAAGTTTATTCCGAATTGATTCTATTGTTTTGGCACTTGTTGCTGTTAGACGAACAGTTGTTTTGTCAAAAGAGGTAGCATGTAGACTTGAAAATTCAGCAGTGCTGACAGTCATCATGAGGTGAGGTCCCAGGATTAATTGACTCCCTCATGATGACAGTGAGCACTTTATAGATTTTGTCTCGAATCTCACCAAGGTATAAAGCATCCATTTCTGGGGATTTCTTGTAGTTTACTTATATATTTGTTCTTGGGATTTGGGTGACAGCAAGGCAGCATTTGCCTATGCTTGGTTGACCCAAGGAGATTAATAATCAACCGTATAGTGTGGGACTGGTGTCACATAGGCCAGATCAGGTAGGGGTGGCAGGTTCCCTTCCCTGAAGGACAGCAGTGAACCAGTTGTTTTTTTACAACAATTCAGCAGCTTTCATCATGACAGCCCACAAATAACCAATTTTCTTGAATTCAATTTGACAACTTTCCATGATGGGATTTGAATTTACAACCTCTAGTTTGCTAGTCCAGTAACATACCCACTGGCCTACAGTTAGTCTTTAACTGCACCATCTAACACTGATTTTGGATTAGTTCTCGTATCCCTGCTTCCCCCACTCCACCACTGGAGACCAATCCTTCAGTCCTACACCTCTGCCCTCTAGACTTCTCTGTCAGAATCACTTTGCCTCACTCTTTCTTCCTAGAAAAGCCTCCTAAACGCCCTTATCTTTATCTGTGTGTTTAACCTCTGCTCTCTTCCCCCCCCCCCCCCCCACCCGCTTACAATTCTCCTCCTTTCTTCTGTTGGTATCCAACAAATTGTATGAATCCTTGGAATCATTTACAGTTAATCACTGTACCCCAGTAATTCTATATATTGCACATGAAAACTTTTAAATGCCCTATTTTAATGTCTCACTCAGAATCTGAAATATATAAACCATTGTACCTTACTTATTATTGATGCAGCCCCAATTGCCCCAGTAGATAAATTGTTCAGTGTTTTCTTTCCTCTTCTGCTTAATTACAGGGATGCTCTTGAGCGAGCAATTGAGGAGTTTACTCTGTCATGTGCTGGCTACTGTGTAGCAACCTATGTGCTGGGGATTGGTGACAGACACAGTGACAACATCATGGTCCGAGAATCTGGTCAGGTATGATCTAATAATCTTTACAGTGCAGTAAAGAAGTGACTCGGAATAGGATTAGGAACATGGTGGTGTGATTTCACAACAAAGATTTTCTGGCATTGCAAGGTTCATTCCTGGTTTTAGATAACGTTTCAACTGGAGGTTGGACATGTTTTACATAAATAAGCTAATATTTAAATCTGGGGCCTGTTGTTTGTGTTTATCAGGCATTATCAAATGGATATCCATTTAAATTTGTGTTGGTATAACATGATGATTTGAGTAGTCAATGTGTTGCAGTTGTCTTAATGACTGAGAAACTAGCAGTAAGAAAATCTTTGTTTCAACCTGATTGAACATCTCTAATATTAATTTTGTTCATTTGACAAAAGGGGTAAGAAAAACCAATATGGTAGCTTAATGGCGCCTAGGATGGTTTCAAAATCAGTGCCTCTACTTTTCTGACACAGCAGTGTTTTGCTGAAATCCAAATGTGAAGTAGAATCTGGGAAGTATGCAGATCAATAAAACCCATCATAGAAATATTTAAAAATCCCAAGTAATATTGTTCCATCTTTCAATTTTATTTTTGTTTTTGCAATGTTACTGCAGTATTCAAAGTGCTGACCCTTAATAACAATCTTTCAGTGAGTAGTTTTAAGTCTGGTCCCCCTTTACATTATAATGATGCCACTGACTGCAATCCCAATTTCAGCAGCAGTGCTATTATTATGTAAATAAGGCGATGTTACTATTGCGAAAGGAGCCAAGAACCACCTCTGGAGGCAACAGTGCCATTGTAAATGGCTGCCAGTAGCTGTGTTGACTCTTTGGTTCTGCCCATGGGCGAGCTCAGATTTGTCACGGTGCTGGCCTTTGTGGTCCTCTGAACTTTGGGTAAGGTCCAAAGTCAGAGAACTAAAGCTAAGAACACAACTTCATTTACAATTGTTTGGCCGCTGGTGCTCTAGAATCAGTTCCACGATGTGAATGGGATGATTCTTCGGCAGCAAGTTACTTGGCAGAACTACTTCAAGTAGAAACTGTATACAAACAAGGAATGGACCTGTCAATCTATCAAATAGTGAATGTGTTGAAGATTGATATTGTTGGAAACTCTTCTATTAAAATATCTTTCAATATTTCATTTTTGGCATTATTTAGTTTCAGAAATTGGAGCAAATTCTTGCAAGGGAGTAATCCTGTTTTTTCTGTTTCAAGCTCTTTCATATTGACTTTGGACATATTCTTGGCAATTTCAAGTCTAAGTTTGGGATTAAGAGAGAGCGTGTGCCTTTTATTCTTACCTATGACTTCATTCATGTCATTCAACAAGGAAAAACAGGAAACACTGAAAAATTTAGCAGGTAAATAAATGGTCATGTCATAGCTGTTGTATTATGATTCTGGTTCTATCAGAACAGGCTCTCACAGAGGATACTAACGGCTGCAGCACATTGTTCCGGAATACTTCTTTTAGATTTCAATCCATCATCCCAAGCTGGTGTGCCCTCTCTTAAACCAGTCACAACTGATGTGCTCTGACTTCCCCTCCCTATTTATACTCATTCTTTACTCTCTTTCTCCTTCCCCTGTCCTTTATTATATTATGTGTAACTGACATAACCCACTTATTGTAACCCACTTATTGTAACTAAGCAATTGTACAATAGTTATCAACAAATATGCAAATGTAGAACCTTCTTATAAGTGTATGTATGTTTGACACATCACAAATGGCTTGTGTGATATAACAATAGCACTGTAACTGTTCATGTGGTCCAAACTGTTTAATACCATAACCTGCTATAATTTCTGAAGAAGAAAATCATTCCTAGAAATTGGACGTGCAAGCTATTTAATTGGTAAAATTTGAGACTATTCTTAAGCTTAAACTAAGCTTAATATGATGATTGATATATTCAATGGGTAACTGTATAAAACATTTGTGCCCTATGAGCGAGGAGGACTACAACTTACTTGTGCCTTTATGTCCTCTGTAAAATCAGCTTGAACAAATCACTTACAAACCAGCTTTGTAAGCATTGGGAACATTCCCATGAGCTGGAAAGATGCAGATTTGAGCCTACCATTGCTCGCATAGAATTCCTAATTTTGCTTATCCTGTGGAACAGCACAGGAAGCAAAGGCTAAACACTTCCCCACAGCAAGGAAGGCAAATTGGAGCAACTAACTCCATCTGCCCAGACTCATTCCTGTGGGCCTTCTAGTGTCCAACTCAAGAGTAATGGCCCAGAATTTGCGGTCAGCGGCGAAGCAGAGACATTCGCTGCTAACCCCGAAGTAAGCCTCCTACAAAGATCTCGCGATCTCTGTGGCGAGAAGTTTGGATTTTCCAACATTCAGTTGAGATCAGTGTAAGTTAATGGGGCTCCCCTAGTGCGAGCTGATGTGACATCAACAAGCTGTCTAAGCAGCCAATCACAATGCAGAATTCTCACAGACTGAGAACCAGGAAATGAGTAAGCTCCTTTTATTCTAACTTTTTAAAAATGTTATAGACAGCAGAACAAAGATTGGGGCTCTCACATGGGGGAAAGGTAAACCTGAAATAAAGATGAACAAACTTTTAAAAACTTTTTAAAAGTTTTTTAAACATTTAAATTTTTATTATAATGGATAAATTTGACACTCCACAAAATTAAAATTAGTTTTTCAGGCCCATAACATTTGTTTACCAGTCAATACCCTGTTAGGACACCGGTTACCCCTAATCTGTTCATTTACTGTTATTACCCACTGCAAATTCTGGGCCAATATTGGCCTAGGCCTGGAATAGGTCGTTCGGCCTCCTATCCTCATAGGGAATGGAAAGCAGAACAGGGTGAGCTACATTTGGTGATGGTGGGGTAAACATTTTCATTTGTAGTGTTGGTGATCATAAACTCATGGAGAATTTTAGTACTCATAATTAGCTTTCATTTCATTTTGGCCACAGTTTTGGGTTGGATCAAAAGGGAAGTAAGGCATCTATTGCAGGTATTTAGCTTAATAACCCCAAAGATAAGTTAGTTTTGTTGGTCTATTCAACCAGTAAAACAGTCTACCTCATAATGGAATAGTATTTCATAAATTTCATTTAAAAATTTGTTTTGCATTTTGTAGCAGTTAATGCTGTAAATACCAACATTTATAGTCAACATTTTGAATTGAAATACAAAACTAAAATTTCATTAGTCTTAAGGGCTATGTCAGTATTACCAGGAGTCAAGTCAAGCACCGCAATACTGTTATAGGAGAGAGAATTAATTTATTTAACACACACAGGTAAATTAACTACCTAGAATTGGGTAGAACAAAATGTGTAGAGTATGTGTCTGTTGATGTATCACTGTCGTTTTATCTCTTCATGACATCCAGAAAGTTGTGCATTTTATAATGCGTTGTCTATTTTTGGAAGGTTCCGTCAATGTTGTGAAGAGGCTTATCTGATTCTGCGCAAGAATGGAAACCTGTTCATTACTCTGTTTGCACTAATGTTGACAGCAGGACTACCTGAGCTAAGCTCTATCAAAGACATCCAGTACCTTAAGGTAAAATCTTCTTTCTATAGCTCTTCCTGTATTCCATTAGAATTACTTCAAAAATACACACTAAAGTGAGGCCTTTGGTTTATAAGATATATCTTTTTTTTTCTCCTCCCTTCATCCAACAACAGTAAAAATGCCCCAGCACTTTATTTTTCTTCTAGCCCCTCTCTCCCCTCCCTTCCTACACACTATCTGATCAACTGGAATATGATTGCCATTTCTAAAGCATATATGCCAGTGGCACTCTAAAAAGCCTGCTTGGATCGGTGCCAGAATAGCACATGAATTGACAACTATGTATTTTGCGTGATTGTTTTCTTTATCTTGCCTTAGGAAGGGCATTTCCCCCACTAGAGATCTCTCAGGATGGTCCAGCTGAGACTGGGAACTCACTATGTGGAGGGCAGCAAACGCCATCCATCCCCTGGCACAACTACATCACTAGGGTCGTCATGATATGTTATCCTTGCTGATTGTGTGAAATGACAGCCATTTTATTATGGGTGATTCAAAGGAACAATTCCTTTTGTGTCAGTTTTGTGTTCATTGAAGAATGCAAATATTGGTGCCATTTAATACTGACGAAGATTGATATGTAGACCCTCTGAACGTAATCATAGTGTTTTTTATATAAACGACTTGCACATAGGAATACTTTGTTTCAATTGCTGTATTCAAATACTCTTTTTTTGCTGAAGAAAACCACATAGTAAACATATTTATATAAAAGAAGGGGATCAATATGCTAATGGCAGCCTTCAGGCCACTATTATCCATAATTTCATTTTTATTGATCGTCCCCTAACCCCCCCAGGCACCATACATAATATGAACACATTAACTGTGTGTGTGATGTTCTATCTTCTAACAATGGCACAGTTCTCATACATGAACAAAAGATCCCACCCAGCAGCAGTGGGCACACTATAGGTGACTGCAGTACCCCAGGGCCAGGGAAGAGAAAAACAGCCTGGATTCTCAATCCTCATTGCTATCCAGTGACACCCCTCTCCCCCAACACTGGAATGTGTAAAGGTGAAGAAATGGGATGAGCTTAGCTGTAATTATGGTCAAATAGCTTGCTGACACTCCCTGTATTAGCACTGACATGACTTCCCAGATGACATCCAGAGTTGTACCTCAGCTTGAATCTCAATCATCAGGAAAGGAGGGAAACAAAATAAGGAGAAAACCACCACCCTGTATTTCTAGTATGACCGAAACACATACAAGAGGAAGTGGCACAGATTGAGGCTTAGATGTCATCTATTTCTCTACACTGAAACGCACACATTTTCAGGAAGCCCAAAGCCAGTTTGGGTGTTGTGTGGATGTTTATTTTTTTATTTTTTGATCACTTGTGAAACTGAATAAGCCCTGTATTTTACGAATCTCCTCCTATTGGCCCCAGGACTCTTTGGCTTTAGGAAAAAGCGATGACGAAGCATTGAAGCAGTTTCGACAAAAGTTTGACGAGGCTCTTCGTGAAAGCTGGACAACGAAAGTGAACTGGATGGCTCATATTGTGGCCAAAGACGGCCGGTCCTAGCAATTTCAACAATGCACTGAAATAACTACAGGGTGTTAAATGAGGGAACAGCTGACTTCTGGACCAAATTGCAGGAGAATTCCCAGTTGTTGCACTCCATGCCTTCCAGCTTCCAGTGCGGCTAGAACGTTGTGTAATATGATGTGTATATATGCTGGATCTTGCTGACTTTGCACGCTGCGAGCTACTGGTTGCTTCATCTTCAGATTTTTAATGGCATGGTACTAGTGGAATAGGTGTACATTTTTCCAGAAGTTGGGGCAGACTGATACCAAACATTGAAACTGCCAATACAGATTGGCATTGGGTGTTGTTCATATTAGTAACTATTTTTATTAGATTCATTTTTAAGTTGAAGTTTTTTTAAAAAATTAGTAAGGCTAGACTGAAAGATTATGGCAGGATTCAGCAAACAGGAATTGGTGATCATTTTTAAAAAGTTAAGTATTTATATAATTCTGGATTTGTAGCTGACACTAGCCCATAGCATATTACAAACACCAACCTCCGTATCAGTCAATCCCTTCTTGGACACCGTAGCTGCTGTTTGACCGACACCATATTGCTGCAGACATTTCTTTTTAAATCCAAGGAGAATTATTCTGTTTTCACTTAAACTCTTGAAGAATAGCTTGATGTTATATAGTTGGGTCTAGGAGGGAAAAAAACTGGTATTTTATACCGAGCACACCTCTATCTACCCATGACACTACTCATCATGAACCCATGTTATTTCATGGATGATTTATAAATAGCTGGTAAGTAAACCTAGAAACTGCCTTTCTGTTCAGTATCCATTCTGTTGTGATCTTAGCACTGAATAAGGAGAATGTTTAGCAGTAGCAGATTTGTCAATTTGTTTTTTAATGTATCAAGTCAACTTGAGTTTTCATGAATGATTTTACCACCTTTTCAGTGCAGTCTTCGATACAGAGCAGAGTTTGAGCTGCCCAGAGCTTTGTGGTGTGCTTCAGCTGGTGTTTGTAAACGGGGTTAGCAAGCTAGGTTCAGTTCTGAACCATTAATTTAAGAGCCTATCTGGAATTAATCCAAAGGGCTTTAGCTGGATTTTGCAGCACATGATATCCCAGGAATGGTAACGCTGTGCTGGCTTTAACCATTTTCAAGTGATAGATAAAATAAAGTGAAATCTTCTTCAAAGTCCCATTCTCAAGTGTAGTGGACTTTGTATCCATGCTGTTTGCTCAATGGAAGGCAACAAGAGCGTACTTAGAGGGGGAAGAATTGCTCTGATAACACACAGTCATATTGTAAGCATGATCTTTAAATGCATTTCTGATCTTGCAACACATAGCATTTGATTCCCCAGGTGATCATATGTGTAATGTGAGCACAGAAATTTTCAGTTGCTACTTTGCAATGGGATTCACTTTTTAACAGCTAAGTGTTATCAAGTTCGCTCGTGAAAGTCTTAAGGAAGGCACCTCAGTTGCCCGAATTGGTGCTACATCGACATTTCAGATGAGCACAGAATGCACTAATGTTTACAAAATGTAGAATGTTTGGCAAACAACACGGGTTTGAAGGACACGCAAATGTTGTATTTTTTTTACATGATCTTTGAACCGTACACACCAGACTGGCCAGCAGTGATTCTGATGTGAACCTGCACTGGGAAAACCACTGTTTCTATAATAATCCACCTGAGCTCGACTCTGGAGGCCTTCTGTAGTTCCATTTAGACACACCCGATGCACATTGAATCCAAATTGGCCACTGAGCCAAATCACATAAAGGAGATCATTGATCTAATTTAAATTCAGATGCTTCTGACCCTCAGCAGTTGTTGTTTATTTAGGATGCTGCCAGTTTCACCTTTTTGATTTAGCTAAGATGTAATATCGTAATCCTGCCTTGAATTTGACTCGATCTCCAGTGCTGTTCATGGGAGGGGGAAAAAATGCAACAAGATAGAAGTGGATGCTGTAGTTTGGATGCATCGATGGAATGGTACGGCATTTTCTCTTCCCCGGTGCTACGCAGACAACCACTCTTAATTTGTGCAATATGAAAATGTTTGTAAAAAAGCCACAGTTGCAGGCATTTAAAGCATTAGTGAAGGAACTGTCCTCACTGCTGCTACCTTTTCAGGCAAAGGGCCGTAATGGCTTTAATTATATGGATATTAGAAATTCATGCGTTTTTTAAGCTAAAAATATATTAAAGGTATTTTGGAATAAGATGGCTTTCTTACAAGCATCGGGCATGACACATTACCAAGATTCAGCTAGGCGGAACTCTTTAAGGTAAAATAGACATTCAGAGCACAGATTATCTTTTTTGGAATATTATGGGAGCTCTCCAGAGTGTGTAGAAATCTCCAGTTAAGAACTAAACCATTTCAGCCTTTATGCTTCACATGAAAAAGGACTGGTAAGATGAACAAGTCTGAAGTTTTACCTAACACTGTAAATTGAAAGTTATTTTGATTTGCACAGTTTAACCTAAATGCATAGTTATTAAAGTAATTATTAATACTTTAGTGCACTTTAGCAGATAGTTAATGTTTCTGGCCTCTGGATAGGAACATTGTGACACCTCTGATCTCAGCAAGGATACCTCTTTTGCACGCCTGAGATTGACGTGAACATATACCAGCTCAAATTCTGAAGTCATTACTGTTTACCTTCTTTAACTGGTCAGATTGGACGTCCACCAGTTATTCACAGTACTACTGGAATTTCTCAATAGCTATCAACTTAATGACAATTGATTTATTTCTTGGGAAAAGTGGATTCAACAATAAGGAAACCTAATGATAAAGTTCTGGTTTACTTTTTGTTTGGAAACGGGCACATATTTCACACTATACAGTCAGTTAACCAATCTAAAATTGTATACATAGACAAATTTTATACAGGCCTGTGAAAAGCTACAGTAAATTTTCAAAAGTAATCAAACACAACTGATTGAAAAAGCATTATGGAAAGTCAAACGGGTATATTGTTGATATTGGCCAGAGGTTGTGGAATGTGAATGGGAGGTAGAGAGGAAGAGAAGGAGGAACCAATTGTGTTCAAATGTTCCATTGATGGAGATGTACTCTGTGTGCTAGGCCCACTCTGTGCTAAGCCTTAAAGTGATTGCAAAGTGTTATTTATTTGTTTTAAATACATTTTCAATGTTCTTTTTATTGTCTTCCCATCTCTACATCTCCTCTGGGATGTTCTGAATTGCAGACTGCTCCATAGCTGCTGCCAATGCTGCTTTATATTGGTCCACGATGTAGGCTTGGCAGGGCAAGAGCGCATCTCCCTGTCGGTCTTTTTCCCTCTCACAGATGGGGTGCTGTGCCACCAGAGGGGGAAT
Source organism: Somniosus microcephalus (assembly GCF_052327205.1). Lineage (NCBI taxonomy): Eukaryota > Metazoa > Chordata > Chondrichthyes > Squaliformes > Somniosidae > Somniosus > Somniosus microcephalus. The sequence continues at coordinate 89,388,409 of NC_140992.1, read as the reverse complement.
GGTCCCCGCCTTGTAACCAACTAAGAACCGTCAAAACTTGCCAGCCAGCAAGAGTCATGGTTGAATGCCAGTTGAGGTTGGGATTGGGCTAGAAACATAGAAGATAGGAGCAAGAGTAGGCCATTCGGCCCCTCGAGCCTGCTCTGCCATTCAACGAGATCATGGCTGATCATCCAAATTCAGTACCCTGTCCCTGCCTTCTCCCCATATCCCTTGATCCCTTTAGCCTTAAGAAATATATCCAACTCCTTCTTGAATATATTTAATGAACTGGCTTCCACCGCCCTCTGTGGCAGAGAATTCCACAGGTTCACCACTCTCTGGGTGAAGAAATTCCTCCTCATCTCAGTCCTAAATGGCTTACCCCTTATCCTTAGACTATGACCCCTGGTTCTGGACTCCCCGGCCATCGGGAATATCCTTCCTGCATCTAGTTTGTCCAGGCCTGACAGAATTTTATAGGTTTCGATGAGATCCCCTCTCAATCTTCTAAACTCCAGTGAGTATAAGCCCAATCGACACAATCTCTCCTCATACGTCATTCCTGCCATCCCAGGTATCAGCCTGGTGAATCTTCGCTGCACTCCTTCCATGGCAAGAACATCCTTCCTCAGATAAGGCGACCAAAACTGCACACAATACTCAAGGTGCGGTCTCATCAAGGCCCTGTACAAATGCAGCAAGACATCCTTGTTCCTGTACTCGAACCCTGTTGCTACGAAGGCCAACATACCATTTGCCTTCTTAACCGCCTGCTGCACCTGCATGCTTACCTTCAGCGACTGGTGCACGAGGACACCCAGGTCTCTTTGCACTTCCCCTTCTCCCAATCTATTGCCATTCAAATAATAATCTGCCTTCCTGTTTTTGCCACCAAAGTGGATAACCTCACATTTATCCACATTATAGTGCATTTGCCATGTTTCTGCCCAATCACCCAACCTGTCCAAATCGTACTGGAGTTTCACGACATCCTCCTCACAGCATACCCTGGAACTCAGTAAGACACTTCTCAAGATGCGCACAGACCTGTCCAATAAGGGCCAGGGATTTGAGCCAGTAACCCTATTATTGATATTCCAATGCTCTAGTACCAGTGCTACTGTTCTACCCTTTGTATATTGTTTATAATAGTTGAATGCTTGTTGCTACTACTGAGTTGTGTAGATTTGTACAGAATTACTGTAGGATTTAAAAAAATATTTTGTTCTTTGTAAGGGCTTGGGCAACATCCCTTCAATATTCCAACAAATATTATACAGACAATGGATTTAGTTAATTCCATGTCTTTGTAATAATGAAATAATATGTACAATACATGAGTGGAATGCATACAGGAAACTCTGCCTTTAAAGATTTGCCACAGATTTTGAATGTACTGATGTTAAAGGAAATGTTTCAGAATTTTTTTTCTGGTATATTCGACCAAATGTGACATTTCAGATGGAAAAGTGCAAAGACAAACTTATTAAATGGCTGTCAAATGTATATTTTGCTTTTAAATAAACTGTTTTTATAAAACTGTTGTTTTCACTACTTGGTTTCTGTATTAAACAAGGCTTGCATCCAATTGCTATGCTGCAGTGAAACACCTCTCTTCCTCCCCTGTGGATTGAGGTGCTGCAAACACTGACGAGCACTGCACAAAAGTGGATGCTTGCATCCAGGCTCTCCAATGACTCCCTCCATATGCTTACGGAGGAAGTCACAGCACATAGGGAGGTTCTCTTCCCTTCCAACGTAGCCTGGTTGCACATGAGGGCAAAAACAGGGATGTCATCAGGGGTCCCAGGCTGCAGTGGCACCAACCATTCAATGATCTCTGGATCATGAAATGTTACTGCAAAGCCACACTTAAACTCACCCTGCTGTGCCACTCAACACAGCCCCATCACTCTGCCTTCCATACCCTTCTCCTGCACATCCTTATTCACACCAACTTACCTTGCACCTCCACCCATCCCTCTCTATCTACATTATTACTTCCCCATCTCACTAGCCACCCCTCACACTCACCCTCATCCTACTGCAAGCATACCAACACAAAGGTAGGCACTTGAGAGGTTTAGCCAATGTCCATGTGAAGTTTCTGGTAATGTGTTGTCATACAGTGAAATATATTTTTCCAACTCTGGCCCTTATTGGACAGATCTGTGCGTATCTTGAGAAGTGTCTTACTGAGTTCCAGTGAATGTTGAGACAAAGGGCTGGATTTTCATTAAGCTGTCGGGAAGGAGGTGGGACTACAACTTTCGGGTTTTAGTCCCGCCTCCATCGACGTCCGGCCAATCGACGCGATTTTCCCTTGATTGACCTTGTTGAGCCCACCCAGCGGGTTCAGCAGGCCACCCGGCAACAGGTGACGTCACAGACTGAAATTTCATCTGTCAAGAGTTTTTGACAGATGAAATATCAGTGTTTCAGAGCTGTTTGAAGCTGTCAAACACTGGCAGTCTGACTTCTAACCTGAGTCCTTCTACGCAGACTCAGTTAGAAATCTCACCGACACCGAAAGCTGAAGGCTGTCACTTTTGACAGATCGCAGCCATTCAGCTTTCAGTTCCGGCTGAGTGATAGACTCCCGACACCTACAGGAAGAAAGGCTGTTAAGGTAAGTACAGGTAAGTAAAACTTCTTTACACACTTTAGACACACCAAACACACTTACCTTTGCACTCCTGCACCCATCACTCACCTGAACACCAACATCGCGACCCCTAAAAGTCTTTCAACCCGACGGCCCGCCTGCTCTAACCTGGCGTGGTTTGGAGCCATCGGGAATCCCACACAACACCCTTCAAAATAGGGATTAGGCTAAAAACTGCCTGTTAACTACCTGTTAACAGGCAGTTAATTGGCACTAATCCCTTCTCGGGTCAGCGGGTCCCAGTGCGGGGCGGGTACCCGCCTCCCTTGAAACTTACGTGGAGGCGGATTTTGGGCGGGATGGTGTTGGGACCCCCGAAATTGGGATTTTTGCCCTCCCGCACGCCTGAAAGCCCGCCTCACGGCACACTGAAAACCTGGCCCATAGCTTCCGCCCCCCCCCCCCCCCCCCCCCCCGCTATAGTGATGAGTGTGCATGGAATGGCTTGGATATTTTACGGTGCTGGTGTGGGATGGTGTCAACCTGGCGCATCAAGTGGCAGCCAGGGTTTACAGCGTCCAGTGAAGTAAATCTGGCCATGGTGATGCCGTCGCTGGCCTCCCGGGTAGCAATGTTTTCAGGGGCTGATGTCCTGTGCAGCATCAAGTGATGGCGGAGAAGGATGGTGTGCCTGGTGATATTGGTGTTGGGGCTGATCGTGGAAGGATTCCGAGGACCAAGGCCTGATTTTTTTCAAGGGCACCAATGCTGCTGCAATAGATGGCAGCTGCAGGTGAGATAACTAAGCGATCTGTCAATGGTGAGAGAAGTTGTTCCAATGAGGTGGCACTGGACATACAGTTGCCTCTAAACACTTGCAAGCTAAAGAAATCTCTATATTGTCTTATAAATGAAGTAACCAACAGTTTCTGCGCCCTGAAACTGACCATCTGCAACATGGCATCCTTCACACCACTTCTGCAGCTGTCAGCTTATCAGATACATAAGGGTGAGCTGGCATGTTTTCCCTGAGCAGCGGGTAACCCGTGGGGAACACATAAAATTGGAAGGAAGCCTCAAAATACCATTAAATTGGCTCTTAACAAGCCAATTAATGAGCTCAATTGTATCCCCTGCTGCTTGGTGTTGGGTCAGTTCTCCACTGACAGACCCGACACCTGGGAGACTCGCATGGAAGTGGGTTGACAGCAGGTTTCCTACCCACTGTCAATCTTTGCCATTTTGACTGTGAACCTGCCCTCTGAGCACCGGCAAAATTCCAGCCTTACTGTGGGATAAGATGCAGACAACAGAGTTTTGAACAAGTGGGAGCTTATATAGGTTTGAACTCTGGGAGCCACTGAGCTTTGGAGGACTTAGTCCTGGAGGGGTTGAAAGCATGGACACTAATTTGACTGGCAGTCTTAAGGTAAGAGTAATGGTGGGATAATTGATAGGATGTGGGGTTTGCTTAAGGTCAAATAGCACAGCAAGGTTGTGCACTGTTATTCAGGCTCAGCAAGCAACCAGAGATTTGGAACTGCGGTGTAGCGTTTTGGCAGTAGCTGAACAGATTGCCTTCAATCTTACCAATATTTAGCTGGAGAAATTGTTGGTTCATCCACAGCTTGCAGTGGTGGTCCTGGGAGTCCAGGCTGGAGAGGTAGCGCTGGGTGTCACAAAATACATATGGAAGCTGACCTTATGCCTACAGATAATTTTGTTGAAGAATAGCATGTAAATGAACAATAGGAATGTTCAGTGATTAAGCCTGACTGCCTCTGAGCTGCAGGCCAGGAGAAGCCAATACCAGGGAACCACTGCTTACAATGAACAGATAGGAGTTGAATCAAGTGACGATGGTGCCACGCAGGAAGAGACGGTGGCGCCAGGATGCAGTGTTCAATCACGTCAAACACCACTGCTAGGACAACAAAGGATATTGTTAATTACCTTGACTAAGGTAATCTCAAATTGAAGGGATTTAAACAGAGTGGTGTGAGAGGTAAGCACATGACTATTTTTATCTGGTTTTCTTTAAGGGCACACACCTGATTTTAACAATGGCTTGTACGTATACTGTTAGCACAGCCATATGTCCCAAAACTGAACTAAATTCCTTGGTTATTAACCAAAAATTGCCTAAGTTTATATATTAAATACTGGAGATTTTAAAAATGATTAGGAAAAGTTAAAAAGTGCTTGGAAATTTATAAAAATTGAAGATAATGTAGCCTAAAAATATACATTAATTCAGTGAGCTCTACTTCCCTTTTTAAATACCTCTGTTACCTGCTACAATAGAGGGGACCCAATTCAGTGGATATTGAAAACTGACTAATCAAAAATAAACACGCCCTGTTTCAATATGTGCTTTAAATTAATTTCTGTTTCAAACCTTTTTTTAATTACAATCTGGCAGCTGGGATTTCCACCTCGTACCATGGCCCAAAAGTCCCAAATGCACAACATTTCTGGCAGATAATAGTGTGGATTAAATCAGATAGGTGATATTCAAGGTACCAAACCTTTTTAATATTGCAAGTAAAATGAAGTAACAATAGAAATCACTTGCATTTATATAGTGCCTTTCACAACCTCAGGACATCCCAAAGTGCTTTACAGCCACTGAAGTACTTTTGAAGCATAGTCACTGTTGTAATGTAGGAAATGTGGCAGCCAATTTGCACAAGCAAAGTCTAACAAACAGCAATGAGATAATGACCATGTAATCTGTTTTTTTTAGTGGATGTTGTTTGAAGGATAAATATTGGCCAGGACACTAGGGAGAACTCCCCTGCTCTTCGAAATAATGCCATGGGATCTTTTACATCCACCTGAGAGGGTAGGCTCAGTTTAACATCTCAACCAATAGATGGCACCTCCTGAAGTGTCAGTCTAGATAATGGCCCAGAAATTCGAGTCGGGGGCTTGCCGCGCGTGTAAGCCCCCGATCTGCACTTACCCGACGCGCCGGCCGTTGAGCTTCAGGGACGCCTGGAATTGCTGTTTTAAAATGTTGACTCCCGGGCAGCGTCTGACGTCACGCCGCCCAGGAGTGCAGCCAACGCGAAGCCTGTAGCGCGCTGTGCAACTGAGACACGCCCCTTGAGGTCTCAGTTTAATAGGACACGCCCCCAATGTTTCTCACAAGCTGCTAAGCATTTTTACATGCAAAGCAGCATTTTAAATAGGTTTTTGGTACTTTTATGAAGCTTTTGGTAACTTTTATAAACTTTTAAAAACGTTTACATTATTTTGAAGACTCTGAAGTAGTTTTAAACAGAATTAAAGCAATTTAAAGACTTTTAAAAGCCCTAAAAGAATTTTTTAAATTACATTTATTTACTTAGCAATGTCGTCATCATACGTGTCTTCACACTGTTCCCTTTGGGGAACTGTATGAAGTGGTGGAAGGATTTATGGCCGTGATTAACGCTCATTCCGTGACCGTAACCATCTTTGAACCAGCCATTAGGGTGGTTAGTCCTATGGCGGGAGGGTTTTACGGGCTCCCACAAGCTATACAAGGAGGGGGGGCCACCCACACCCACGGACGCAAATATCCCACTGGATGTCAACCCAGAATTTAGAGCCGGAACTCCGACTCCACTTGCCGGGACTGTCTGGAGCGGGGTTCGAAACCCTACCCCGTCTGGCCCAGCGGCGGGGATCCTACCACTACGCCAAAGGCCCAATCCGATTAGCAACGTGAAATGGCTGGAATGAGCACAATTCACGGCATTAAAAGAACTCACAATTGAACTGATGATGACCTCAGCAATCTCCTCAACGAGGTGGAGGCGCAGCGCCTGCTCATCATTGGTAATGAGAAGTCAAAGGCGCCGCAAAAAGGACAGATGATAGCTTGGTCTTTCAAGTGGCAGCATAGGGCTCCAGTCACGGGGAGGGAAAAGGCGCAGGAAACGTATGGGTGTCACCTTTTGCATGGAAAGGGCCTTTTGCGTAGCGGTAAGCATCCCCGCCGCTGGGCCAGAAGGAGTAGGGTTTCGAACCCCGCTCCAGACAGTCCCAGCAAGTGGAGTCGGAGCTCCAACTATAAATTCTGGGTGGACATCCAGCGGGATACTTGCGTCCGCGGGTGTGGGTGCCCCCCCCCCCCTCAGATGGGTTGTGGGAGCCCGTAAAACCCTCACGCCATAGGACTAACCACTCTAATGGCTGGTATGAAGATGGTTATGGCCACGGAAGGAGTGTTAACGTGGCCAGAAATCCTTCCACCACTTCATACAGTTCCCGGAAGGGAACAGTGTGAGGATACGTACGACGATGACCTCTTGCGCAATGCACCTCCTTGGACCCTCAGTCGCAGATGCGAGGGGGCAAATCGTGCAATTGTTAAATTTTTCATTTTATTGACATGTAAAATGTTGGCCCAGTAATTCCCTTCCAAACGCGCGAGTACGGTCGGGGTACTTACGCGTCTGGCCAGAGGAAATGCCGGTTTTCAGCATACACAGCGCATGCGGGGAAAACCAGCATTTCCTGTCCTCTGAACGAAGGGGTTCAGAGGCAGAACGCGTGCGACTGTACAGGCAGCGCGTGCGCAGTAAAATTCGCCGCTTTCATTCATGCTTTCAGTGAGGTCAAGTCCTTACAACTTACACATGAAAAAAGCATGAGTACAGTTGCTCCAGAGGCTGCGGAGGAAGATATTTCTTATCGTGGAGCTTCTTAAAGGCAATATTTTTGTTTGGGAAAGGGAGGAAAGTTATTTTAAGAAATGCTGAGGTAAGTTTTAAAGTTTATTTTCATTTTTTTAAACGGATTTTCAGTACTGTAGGTAGAAGGATCAATTGTGGCTATGTGAATTGAATTTGCTGTATTTATTAAATGTGAAAATGACTCCAACATTTTTAAGAAAGAAACTTTTCATCAGTAATATATTCTTTTAAGTAATTATGTATGTATGTCTGTATATATTCCTTTGCGTGTATGTATATATTCCTTTACTTATGTGTATGAATGTATGTATTTAATTATGACTTTCAGAGAAAGTTACTTATTGGAAAATTATAATTAAAAACATACATTCATACACATAAGTAAAGGAATATAAAACATACATACATATACGTAAAGGAATATATGCGGACATACATACATAATTACTTATTACTGATGAAAAGTTTCTTTCTTAAAAGTGTTGGAAATGTTACATTACTCATTTTAGAACACTCATTCTCACATTCAATTCACACAGCCACAATTGCTCCTTCTACCTACCGTACTGAAAACCCGTTTAAAAAAAAAAATTTAAACTTTAAAACTAACCTCAGCATTTCTTAAAATAATTTTCCTCCCTTTCCCAGACAAAAATATTGCCTTTCAGAAGCTCCACGATAAAATATATCTTCCTCCGCAGCCTTGGAGCAACTTTACACATGCTTTTTTCAAGTGTAACTTGTAAGGACTTACCCTCACTGAATCCATGAATGAAATCGACGAAGTTCACTGCGCACGCGCTGCCTGTGCAGTCGCACGCACTGTGCCTATGAACCCCTTCGTTCCGAGGACTGGAAATGCCGGCGTTCCCCGCATGCGCTGTGCATGCTGAACGCTGGCATTTCCAACGGCCAGATGCGTGAGTACCCAGACCGTACTCACGCATTTGGACACAAATTTCTGGCCCTATGTGTTTAAGTCTCTGGAGTGGAACTTGAACCCACAACCTCCTTCCTCAGAGGTGAGAGTGCCACCACTGAGCCACATCTGCCACCTGAAAATGAACAAGTTGATGTAATCTTCCAATACAGTAAAACAGCAATTGCTTAAATCAGATATTTCAAGGACCACCTCATGCATGTGATCAATAAAGATTATTGTTAACTGTAAAAGCTACAATACATAAACCCAAGCCATTTAAAAATACTTTCAAACATCATTTATCATTTGGTTTCATCCGATCAGCATTCGAATAGCTTAGAAATTTTTTGAATAACCAGTTTATCTTCCTTGGGCAATGCAGTAAAGTAAGGACTGGTCCTCTTCCAACTTAATGCTCTTTAGTAACAACCTGTTGAATTCAAGAAAATCAACATTGGCAAATTGTGTTGTTTTATTAAAATCTGCAGGCTATGTGCAAAATTCTATTTTTACAAGATATTCCCTCCAATAAATGCATATAAAGAAAAAAAAGTGTAGCAATCATGCTTTCTTTTTCTAAACTGGTCCACAAGTAAATACTACAATTAGAATAGCTATCTATCATACATTAAAGAACTATGTGTGTATTTCCTTTACATCCAGGAAATGTCATGTCACATTATTTCCATCACGACTTCCTATCACACTTATATAAAACCTGCCATACAGAAGTCAGCCAATGACCGTGGCCAGATCCCTCACCCCACCCATTACCCACCAACCATCACCCACCCATTTGACAGTGCAAGAGAAGAGAAGAATGACAAACAGATGGAGGCAGAAGAGGAGAGAATCAGAACTGGCCAGAGACATAGAGAAAAACAGGAGTGGAAATAAAAGCCTCGACAATCCAACCCTTTCATTACACTCCCATCGGAGTGGGACAGAAGCCCCCTAGATTAGTCTGGAACCCAAATATGCTGGGTCTCAGTCTGCAGTGTCACTTGAATTAGTTGATCTCAAAGGGGCAGCAACAGGGGGCACTGCATTTGGCCTGAATTAGGGAGGGGAAATTGACCAGAGTTCTTCCTTCTGGTCATATCCAGCAACCTATGCTGGAAGCATCAGGTGAGAACAGGATAAAATAACCAGCTGACACTGAATATCATGTGCTGCACATGAAGGACAGGGTGCCAGAGAACAATCGGCATCCGTGGAACTGTACCCAACAGGACAGGAGGAAAGGGAGAAAAATGGTGAAAAAGCATTCCTTTGCAGAGGTTACAATTCAATATGACTTAAGTTGGCAGTGTATCAAACATTAGGCTTGCTATGTCTGTCATCCAATTAAACTGAAGAGAGGATGAGATACAGATACATTTAACTCTTAATATCAACATGAAATAAATAAATAACTTTTTCCAAGACCCTCTTTTTTGCAAATAAAACCTACTGTTCCTTTGAGTCTGCGCTGAATTAAATAGACATTTTTATTTAATATGGTTGTAGTTTTGAGTGAATCAGCCAAATAAAATGTTATGAATATTATGATACTGGGGTTAAAGGGGTAAAATTATGAGGATATATTGCATTGTTAGTCCCTTGAGTTTAGAAAATTAAGGGGTGATCTAATTGAGGTGTTTAAGATGATTAAAGGATTTGATAAGGTAGATAGAAACTATTTCCTCTGGTGGGGGAGTCCAGAACCAGGGAACATAACCTTAAAATTAGAGCTAGGCCGTTCAGGGGTGATGTCAGAAGCACTTCTTCACACAAAGGGTCATGGAAATCTGGAACTGTCACCCTCAAAATGCTGTTGAGGCTGGTGGGGTCAATTGAAAATTTCAAAACCTAGCTGGATAGATTTTAGTTAGGCAAGGTTATAAAGGATTACGGAACCAAATTGAGTAAATGGAGTTAAGATACAGATCAAACATGATCTAATTGAATGGCGGAACAGGCTCAAGGGTCTGAATGGCCTACTTCCGTTCCTATGTTCCTAATGGGAGTAGCATGCAGATGGTGGAATAGTGTGTCAGGGTTGCCCTCTGCTACCTTGCCTAATCACTTGCTGTTTAATTCCCACTCTGAGCTGTGCTGAGTGGAAAGGCATTGAATAAAAGCTGCAATGTCTGTAGCTCAATGGCTTTAAAGTACATTATTATAAGAATATAATAACACCACAAGTTGCATCTGTGCAACAATACTGAATGATATAAAGGACATGGAGGTGAATCTTGTGAAACACTATGCCACCAGGGCACCAGGCACATTTCCCAGGTTTTTCTGATGTGTGCAAGGTCCCGCCTGTAGTGCCCGTGTGTAGATAAAGACACTGAAGACAGGAGTTGGTTCATAGGTATTTACTAAGCAAGTCTGGGGGGGGGTTCTAAAGGATATACACTATACACAGGCTTATATAGCCCAAGTGGCAATTACCGGCATTACGCACACCTGGGGCTCTTAAAGGCACATACACCACAATTCCTCCCCTTCTAGCTAACTAGTACATCATATTTTAAGTAATAATTAATTACATGTTATATGCAAAATAATATACATTGCTGTATTAATTAATTATAAGTTAGTCTCTCAGGAGGCTTCCTGACTCGGTCCGGATAACGCCTCGGGGGTGTAGTAGTTTCTGGTGGTGTAGTAGGTTCTTCTGGCAAGGCTGATTCGGCTTGAAGGCCAGTGTCGGGTTCATCGGGTTCCAGTATCACCGGATCGGAGGTAGATATGGGTATCTCTACTTCATCGTTAGATGTATAGCGTGGTGGTGTAGGTTGTCCCTTTTCGGAAGACTTGATGATTTGGTCAGCATGGCGCCTTATTATGCTTTCTCCGATGTCCACGGTATACATCAGTGGTCCTAGTCATGTGCAGATAGTTCCAGGCTGCCATTTCTCGGTACGGTAGTCCCGGGCCAAAACCGGTTGGCCTGTCTGGAAGGCCCTAGTTGGCCTTTCATTCATGCCCTGAAACTGCCGGTTCTCCACGTCCCTTCGGATGTTGGGCTTGACCAAATCCAGCCGGCATCTTAGGTTTCTATTGTAGAACATCATGGCGGGAGTTTGGTTTGTAACCATATGTGTTGCATTCCTATATGCAAATAAGAAGTTATCCACCTTGTGCTGAAGTTTTATGTCTTCATTACCCATGGCCTTTATGGCCTTCTTAAAGGTCTGGACAAACCTTTCAGCCAATCCATTGGTGGCGGGATGGTATGGGGCGGACGTGTAGTGCTTTACCCCATTGTTCTTTAAGAACTTTCTGAATTCTTCGGACACAAATTGCGGTCCATTATCAGAACATATCTGTTCCGGCAGCCCATTCCTGGCAAATATGGTCCTTAATACTGTGATGGTTTTTTCCGTGGTGGTGGAGGACATCTTTATTACCTCCGGCCACTTGGAGTGTGCATCAACTGCGATTAAGAACATTGAGTCCATAAATGGACCAGCAAAGTCGATGTGCACCCTTTGCCAGGGAGATGAGGGCCACTCCCATGGATGTAGAGGGGCCTGTGGCGGAGCATTTTGGACCTTCTGGCATCCTAGGCAGCTCTTGGTCATGTCTTCGATGTCTCCATCGATACCTGGCCACCATACAAACGCCCTAGCTAGGTTCTTCATTTTCACTCCACCCAGATGCCCCTCGTGAAGCTCCTTTAGCACTTTATCCTGGAGTTTGGGTGGAATCACCACTCTGGATCCACACATCAAGGTTCCTCGGCACACTGACAGCTGTTCTCTTCTTTGCGAGAATGCTGGCAACAGTGGTTTGCCATGTGCTGGCCATCCCTTCATTGTTAAATCGTAGACCCGTGAGAGAGTAGGGTCATTTCTGGTCTCCCTTTCAATGGCAGAATTTGTCACCGGTAGACATTCCACTATGGTAGAGTGGAATATCTCTACTGGGTCTACTGTAGGTGCCTCTTCTATCGTTGGCAACGGCAGGCGCGATAAACCGTCAGCATTCCCATGCTGTTTTGACCCTTTGTATTCAATGTTGTATTGGTGTGCCCCTAGAAAAAGGGACGACCTCTGTAGTCTTTGTGCCGTCATAATGGGGACACCTTTCTTAGGGTTGAATATGGAGATGAGGGGTTGATGGTCAGTCAGCAAGGTAAATTTTTGTCCGTGTAGGTAATGGTTGAATTTCTTCACTCCCCATACCAGACTGAGTGCTTCCCTGTCTATCTGGGAATAGTTACGCTCAGCTGAGTTCAATGAGCGTGACGCAAAAGCTATCGGCCATTCCGAGCCATCAGGGAATCTATGGGACAATACCGCTCCTATGCCGTAAGGAGATGCATCGCACGCCAGTCTGATTGGTAGTGATGGGTTGTAATGAGCCAAAACTTTCTCGGATGTGATTAAGTCTTTACATTTATGGAAGGCACGTTTACAGTCTTCGTTCCATTTCCAAATCACTCCTGTGTGTAGAAAATCATTAAGAGGGTGTAGAATAGTTGATAAGTTCGGTAAAAATTTATGATAGTAATTTATTAATCCCAGGAATGACCTCAATTGTGAAACATTTTCAGGTGCTGGGGCTTTTATAACTGCTTCAATTTTTTCAGGTGACTTATGCAACCCTTCCTTATTAATTATGTGGCCACAATATGATATCTGATTTTGGAAAAATTCGCACTTGGGGCGATTTGCTCGTAGGCCCCGTTCTTTCAGCCTAGTGAGCACCTGCTCCAAATTGGCAAGGTGCTCGTTGTCGTTTTCTCCTGTTATAAGGATGTCGTCTAGGTAACACTGAGTCCCCGGAATCCCTTGCAGGACTTGCTCCATAGCTCTTTGCCAGATAGCTGGAGCTGATGCTACTCCAAAAACCAGTCGATTGTACTGGTACAGGCCTTTGTGTGTGTTTATTGTGAGATACTTTTTAGAGGTCTCCTCAACCTCCATCTGTAGATATGCCTGTGCCAAGTCAATTTTTGTGAAACGTTTTCCTCCGGATAGTGAGGCGAAAGTATCTTCTATCCTCGGAAGAGGATACTGTACCGTGTGAAGGACCGGGCTTACAGTCACCTTAAAGTCCCCACAGATGCGAATTTTTCTCTGTTCCTCAGAGTTATTTTCCAATGCTTTTTTCATGACTGGAACGATGGGTGTTGCCCATTCGCTCCAATCTATTTTGGATAAATCGCCTGCCTTTTCCAATTTCTCCAGCTCTGCCTCGACTGCTGGACGTATTGCGTATGGCACCGGTCTTGCCTTAAAAAATTTTGGAATTGCTGCATCTTCCACTTTTATTGAGGCGGTGATGCCTTTCAAGGTTCCTAGTTTCTCTTGAAACACTTCTTTGGCATTGGCCAAGATGTCTTTTAATCGTTCAGGTATGATGTCATCATTGTTTTTTTCCTTACTGGTCACCGTCAGTGCCTGAATGGAGTGCCAGTCTAAACGTATCTTCCTTATCCATTCACGTCCCAACAACGGTGGACCACCATCTTGTAGAATGTATAAATACAACTTTTGTATTTCTTTGCCGTTGTATACCACAGGCACCTTTATTTTTCCTTTGGGGTATACTTTCTGCCCCGTATATGTTTTTAAGATAATGGATGTGTCTTTTAGAGGTATATGCGAAAATAGCCTCTCGTAATCTCGTCGATTTATTACGGTTAGAGCTGATCCTGTATCTAGCTCCATTTTAACTGGGGACCCTGCTATTACGAGGGTAACCCAAATGGTCTGGTAATCTTCATTGGCAATTACATTATGTAATTTGAGAGAGCTTAGTCTCTTGTTCCCGGAGTCGCTATCGCTCTTCTGGTCTTTGGAGCTACTGTCCGTCATCATTTGTACCTTTCTGTGCTTTTCCTTATTGATTCTTTTCCCGTTAGTGGATTTTTTATTTTCAGATCGGCATACACGTGGAATGTGTCCCATCTTTCCGCATCGCCTGCATGCTTTTTCTTTGAACCAGCAATCCCTCTGGTCATGGTTGGATCTGCCGCAGCGATAACATCTCTCGAAACCTCGTGTCATTTCATGGGTGCCGAAGTCCTGTGGCCTTTGCTGTATCTTTGCCGCTCCTATTGCACTGAAAGCCTTGTCCAGTGTTAAATCTTTTCCAGAAGATACCTTTTTTTGTGTTTCTACACTTAGGGGATCGCAGATGAATTTGTCTTGCAGAGAATCTGCCAGTCCTGCCTCGAATTGGCAGTGTAGGGTATCAACAATCTCCTCAAAATTCTTGTCCATCGGTTCGGCTGGAGTGATTAAGTTGCGTAACAGCTTGTATGTTTCTGCGCCCATTAGATCCAGAAGCACTGAAGCTTTTTTTTCATCTTCTATTCCATTTGCGGTGCAAAACACCTCCACTCTTTCTACATATGTGGTCCAATCCTCTATCTTGTTATCAAAAACATCAATATTGCCAAAGTTAGGCTCTTTTTCGTTATCAAAAGCATCAATATTGCCAGACTTAGGCATTTCAAAAAAGATATGGCGCTTCCCGCGCTTTTTTTTTTCCTCTGTGGCAACGATATGGTGCTTCCTGCGCTTTCCCGCCGCTGCTACCGATAACAACGCTGTTTTACTGTGGTTTCCGTTTATTCACTGTTGGAGACTCGTTCCCGACGGAGGTCTAAACGCTGACCTGCTTGCCGCGCCGGCCGTCTCCCGAGTGCACCCTCCCAGTCCGTTATTGCTTGCCTCCGATTTCGCTGCCTGTCTCAGCTGTAGAGCCTGACGCTGGAGCCCCAGCCTGACGCCCAGGAAGGATTAGCGCAGTACCTGCCACCAGCTTGGCCAGCTGGTGAAACCACAGTTTCTATTACTTCCTTGAGTCTTCTGGACGCTGGAGGAATCGATGTCCTTGAGGTGCTGCCGAATTGCAGGTAAGTCCGTTTCCACTTCGTCGCCACTGTAGTGCCCGTGTGTAGATAAAGACACTGAAGACAGGAGTTGGTTCATAGGTATTTACTAAGCAAGTCTGGAGGGGGTTCTAAAGGATATACACAATACACAGGCTTATATAGCCCAAGTGGCAATTACCGGCATTACGCACACCTGGGGCTCTTAAAGGCACATACACCACACCGCCAGTGGCTTCAGGTTGCGCAGAATTTACCCTCCCAAGTCCAGTATTTCTACAAGCAGCCTCAGAACTTTGCTTCATCAGGTGATGCTGAGAGCTCTGGCTGTACTCATGAATCATTAAAGCCCCAATTTTTGCACTTTCGGCAAATCCATCCCAGGCTGCATGACAGGACCAAGCTAGTCTACAGCACACTCGAGTTGGCATTGTGCAATTTTGTGTGGTCAAGTCATCTGAATAATTAATATAAGCGCCCAGCACAGCTTTGGCCTTGTGCCAGTAATTAGTCCAATTGGTATGCAGAAAAGCTCGCTGGCAGCTGAAACTAAACGTAAGTTGATCCCTGTGGAGCAAATATTGCTTCAGGCCACATAAAGGTTCAAAATGGATTTGAAGTATTTATCTGCCTTTGCAAAGACTGGGAGGGGAGGTAGGGAAATAAGTGTCAGCCAAAAATGAAGTGAAAGGAAACCCAATGAGGTGGCATGAAATGGCCTCATGACAGAGTGGCACAGCATCTGACCCCCGTTTGATGACTGGCAAAGTGGACATCCTGCTGTACAAGATGGATGCAAAGAGTGTTGCCTTGCTGGATACTCCAGGGCACCCTCCCCAGATAACAGCATTGCAGCTTGCCTGTTGGGAGGTCAAGGCCAGGCGCAATAGTACATGGGTGTCACATATGATGCTCTGCACTTTGGGGAACCCTCTCCCCAGGAAACGTTCGTGTCCGGTCAAGCTGGTATCTCTTTTCCACAGGACCTCTGTCACTTACCTGATGCATCTGTGGACTGCCAATTGACTGATTTAACATATGTCGTTGATCACTTGGAAGGATCCAATAACATTAAACTGTAATGCCGCAATGACCTTCATGCTCATGGGAAGAGCCTCTGATAAAAGGCCTTCAGAAGATGGTATAGCTATGTGGCAGCCTCATTTTTGAAGTGGAGGTGCTGAAAACAGGTCTCCTTTGACACGTCAAGGAAGGACTGACTGAGCCAGTGAATACTGGGGTATGGACAGGTACATACCAAACATGTGAGGTACAGTTACACCTGCCTTTCCCATCCCCTCAAATACTACTTCAAATCTAGGAGTGCCATTGGAGAATTTCCCATCTGCCCACTTTGGGTGCTACGAGTGAAATAACAGCTGGAAGCAAAATGGTTGTAAAAAACAAAGTTGGGAATAAAAAATCTTACAATGCAAAAAATAGGTCAAAACAGCAGCAAAAATTAATGTACCAATAAAAATGCAATACAATAAGAGAAAAAATAACTTTCCAATCTAAAATGTAAAATTTAAGAATCCGTCTCCTGCAGAGCAGGCCATCAACACACTGTTGTGCTTGTTTCTAATGGGTGACGACGCTGCTGGCAAGAAACCTGTGAGATCCGATATGAGACTTATGAACATACTATCAGCCTTACACTGGTCACTGAAAAGCCCAGTATAATATAGCATGCTGCAAATTCGGTGAGCTAGCCTGCGAATCTGATTTTGAGGCCTGTACTTGCCCTCAGTGAGACTACTTGCCATCAGTGGAACCTCACCAAATCAGCGTCTGAAGGGGGAATTTTAACCTAAAATAATGGGTGGGTTGGGGGCGTGGGGGTAGTTAAAGTGTTAAAAATCAGAATCCTGACTGGAACCCACCTCCAACCCGCCCCCTTCTGGTTTTAAGGGAGGCGGGGCGCCAACCCGCTGACAGGAAGCGGGCCGTCTCTTTAAATATTATAATGAGGCTGAATGCCTCTTCTTTAACCTTAATTTTCTGTTTAACTGTAGCTGGTCTGGTTTTGCACACCTCAAAAAACTCGCCAGCTACAGCAAGGTGAGGACCGCTGGATCCAGGAGCTAATTGCCTTTATACCTACATCCTGGATCCAGGTTCCTGCCTACCCTCCCCCCGCCCCGTGATCAGAAATCCCCCTCAGGCCTCCGATCACCCACTACCCCCGGGCCTCCGATCAACCCCTCCTCCCCCAGGCCTCCGATCCCTCTACAACACCTTCACTTCCACCCCCCACAGGCCTCCAGTCACTACACAAGGCCTCTCCCAAGCCGCTGATGTCTCCACGAGGCCTCCCAATGCCTCCATCAGGCCTCTGGCCCGCCCCAATCTTCTCCCAACCCCCAACCCTCTTCGGACAACCCCCCCACCTCATCTTCTCCCGGCCCCCAATCCACCATCTGGGGTTTACAATTGTACTTCGACTGGTAGAGATCAGGATTGGAAGGAGTAGCCCTGACAGGTCCCTGTCCAAGAGGTCATCTGTAGCATCTCAACAGCTCCCAGCACTAACCCAAGAACTTCCCCATCTGTATGACTCAATAATAGAGATGAAGGACATTTATCCACTGATCGAAGGGGATGGGAGGTCATGAACAGTGTTAAGTAACGGAGGGAATATTTTATTCCACAAATGCTGAAAGAAAACACCATAGTAGGCACTAAAACCCATCTTAACTACTGAATGAAACCATACTTACGCTGTAAGGATAGCTCCACTCACTTTCTCCAAGAGCATTAACTGCACGGACCCTGAAGAGAGCTTCAGAATTGGCTTTCAACACAGTCTCAAAAGAAGAGGCATCTATTCCAGAAAACGTCACACCTACTGCCAGTGAGGTAGCTGCTCCATTATTGCTACCAATCTCTTGCAACTGTACATTAAAAGAATCCACTAGGTCATTTTGTGGAACCATCCAAAAAATCTGGAAGAATTAAGATGCACATTGGTTTCATATCCTGCAAAACATACCTTGTGCACAGCATTCTGGGGTTTACCATTATACTTAGTTTAGAATGAAATCCCATAATTTAATGGATAAGTTAAATTGTCATTACAACCTTTAAAATGAATCCTCTAATAAATAACACATTTGGATTAAAATGTGACAAATGAACTACGTACGGCCCTTATTAAATTTTATAATATTCAAAAGATTGAATCCTGAATGTGTACATCACCCACTTTCTGGCACTTGAATTGCTATGACCTACATTATCACTCAAAGACATTTTTCTCAAAAACATTAATTGGATAATGTTGAGAAAAAAATCTAAACTTACAGGTACAGTAGCATAGTGGTTAAGTTGCTGGAATAGTAATCCAGAGGCCTCACCACAGCAGCGGGGGGATTTAAATTCAGTTAATTAAATAAATCTGGAATAAAAAGCTAGTATCAGTAATGGTGACCATGAAACTATCGGATTGTCGTAAAAACCCATCTGGTTCACGAATGTCCTTTAGGGAAGGAAATCTGCCATCCTTATCTGGACTGGCCTATCTGTGATTCTAGACCCCCAGCAATGTGGTTGACTCTTAACTGCTGTCTGAAATGGCCTAGCAGGCCAGTCAGTTGTAACAAACTGCTACAGAAGACAATAATAAAAATAAAACCGGACGGACCACCCCGTATCAACCTCGGCACCGGCTTCGGACACGGCAATGGACACGGACACCCAGCCCAGTCAACTCTACAAAGTCCTCCTCATCAACATCTGGGGACTTGTGACAAAATTGGAAGAGCTGCCCACAGACTAGTCAAGCAACAGCCTGACATAGTCATACTCACAGAATCATACCTTTCAGCCAATGTCCCAAACTCCTCCATCACCATCCCTGGGTATGTCCTGTCCCACCGGCACAGTGGTATAAAGTCAGGAAGGAGTTCTCAACATTGACTCCGGACCCCATGAAATCTCATGGCTTCAGGTCAAGCATGATTACTGTAGTGTATGTACCTTTAAGAGGAACTATGTTTTTGAAGCCCCTGTATACTGTAGTACCAGTAGTGACCACTCGGGTATATAAGCCTGTGTAGCGTCTTGTGTAGTTAGTTCACCTCCAGACTTTGTTCAGTAAACACTTGTTAAATCAACCCCTGCATTCCGTGTCTCCACTAACACACGGGTCTAACAGTGGCGACGAGTTAGAAACAAACTTACCTGCAATTCGGCAGCACCTCAAGGGGATCGATTCCTCAGACGAAGGTCGAAGCCAGAAGCAAGAAAAAAAAAACTGTGGTTTCACCAGCTAAACGGGCTGGTGGCAGGTAGTGCACTGATCCTTCCTGGGCTGTGGCGGGCTAGAGCTCGATCGGGTGGCTCTGCAACGGGGCCAGGCAGCGAGTCGGGAAGCAGAAGCAAAGAGAGAGAGAGGGTGGAGCACTCAGGGTGCGGCCGGTGCTGCAAAGCAGGTCGGCGTTTGGACCGAGCAGGAGGAGGGGAAAGTTCCAGAGGGTCCGCTCCACGACGGGAACGGTTCTCCAAGTAACGGAGAAACTATTGAAGCGATATATAAAAAAAAAAACAGAAATACCGCGAAAAGCTGCAGGTCGCAATGGGAACCGTGGAGATCAGCATTGGCAGCAGCGGCAGCGGCGGGAAAGCGCGGGAGGCGCCATCTTAACTTGGCGGGGAAGAAAGAAAAGCGCGGGAGGCGACATTTTGATCCATCGGGGACGGAGGAAAATCGCGGGAAGCGCCATTTTAGATTTTCAAGATGCCGAAGACAGGCATTATTACTGCTTTCGATCGTGATATAGAAGATTGGACCACATATGTGGAAAGAGTGGAGGTATATTGCAAGGCGAATGAAGTAGCGGATGATAAAAAGGCATCGGTACTTCTAAATCTGATGGGCGCAAGGACATACGGGCTGTTACGAAACTTGATCACTCCAGCTAAACCGATGGACAACAATTTTAAGGAGATTGTTGATACCTTACAGGAGCACTTAAACCCAACACCGCTGCTGATAGCGGAACGATTCAAATTCTTCAGGAGGAATCAGCACAAGAATGAAAGTAACGCTGATTACCTCACCGAATTACAAAAGCTGTCAAAGCACTGCCAATTCGGGGAAGGACTGGCAGATTCTCTACAAGACAAATTCGTCTGCGGTCTCCTAAGCGAAGGAACACAGAAAAGACTACTTTCCGAGAAAGATTTGACACTGGACAAGGCTTTCAGTGTGGCTGTAACATACGAAGCAGCAGCAAGAGGAGCTGCAGAGATACAGCAAAAGCCACAGGACTTCGGCACCCATGAAATGACACGGGGTTTCAATAGATGTTATCGCTGCGGCAGATCCACCCATGACCAGAAGGACTGCTGGTTCAAGGACAAAGCATGCAGGCAATGCGGCAAAATGGGACACATTGCACGTGTATGCAGATCTGGAAAGAAATCCGCTGACAGTAAAAAGGTCAATAAGGAAAAGTACAGAAAGGTACAAATGATGACGGACAGTAGCTCCGAAGACCAGAAGAGCGATAGCGACTCCGGAAACAAGAGAATAAGCTGTCTCAAATTACATAACGTAATTGCCAAAGAAGATTACCAGACCATTTGGGTTACCCTCACGATAGCGGGGTCCCCAGTCAAAATGGAGCTAGATAGAGGATCAGCTCTGACCGTCATAAGTCGACGGGATTACGAGCGGCTATTTCCGCATATACCTTTGAAAGACACATCCATTATCTTGAAAACATATACGGGGCAGAAAGTATACCCCAGAGGGAAAATAAGGGTGCCTGTTGTATACAATGGCAAGGAAATACAGAAGTTGTATTTATACGTTCTGCAAGATGGTGATCCACCGTTGTTGGGACGTGAATGGATCAGAAAGATACGTTTAGACTGGCACTCCATTCAGGCACTGACGGTGACCAGTAAGAAAAAAAACGATGATGACGTCATACCTGGACGATTAAAAGAAATCTTGGCTAACGCCAAAGAAGTGTTTCAACAGGAACTAGGAACCCTGAAAGGCGCCACCACCTCAATAAAAGTGGAAGATGCGGCAATTCCCAAGTTTTCTAAGGCAAGGCCGGTGCCATACGCAATTCGTCCAGCCGTCGAGGCAGAGCTGGAGAATTTGGAAAAAGCAGGCGTGTTATCCAAGGTAGATTGGAGCGAGTGGGCAACACCCATCGTCCCGGTTATGAAGAAAACGTTGAATAATGATAAATCTGAAGAACAGAGAAAAGTTCGCATCTGTGGGGACTCCAAGGTGACTGTAAACCCGGTTCTTCACATGGTACAGTATCCTCTTCCAAGGATAGAAGATATTTTCGCCTCACTATCCGGAGGGAAACGTTTCACCAAAATTGACTTAGCACAGGCATATCTACAGATGGAGGTTGAGGAGGCCTCTAAAAAGTATCTCACGATAAACACACACAAAGGCCTGTACCAGTACAATCGACTGGTTTTCGGAGTGGCATCAGCTCCGGCTATCTGGCAAAGAGCTATGGAGCAAGTCCTGCAAGGGATTCCGGGGACTCAATGCTACTTAGACGACATCCTTGTAACAGGAGAAAACGACAACGAGCACCTTGCCAACTTGGAGCAGGTGCTCACGAGGCTGAGAGAACGGGCCCTACGAGCAAATCGCCCCAAGTGCGAATTTTTCCAGAAACAATTATCATATTGTGGCCATGTCATTAACGAAGAAGGGTTGCATAAGTCACCTGAAAAAATTGAAGCGGTCGTAAAGGCCCCAGCGCCTGAAAATGTCTCACAATTAAGGTCGTTCCTGGGATTAGTAAATTACTATCATAAATTTTTACCAAACTTGTATACGATTCTGCACCCTCTTAACGCACTGCTACAAACGGGAGTAGTTTGGAAATGGAGCGAAGACTGTAAACGTGCCTTCCATAAATGCAAAGGCTTGATCACGTCCAGGGAAGTGTTGGCTCATTACAACCCATCACTGCCAATCAAACTGGCGTGCGATGCATCCCCTTACGGCGTGGGAGCAGTATTATCGCATAGATTCCCTGATGGCTCAGAGCGGCCGATAGCTTTTGCGTCACGCTCATTGAACTCAGCTGAGCGTAACTATGCCCAGATCGACAGGGAGGCACTCAGCCTGGTGTGGGGGGTGAAGAAATTCAACCATTACCTACACGGACAAAAATTTACCTTGTTGACTGACCATCAACCCCTCGTCTCCATATTCAACCCTAAAAAGGACGTTCCCATTATGACAGCACAAAGGCTACAGAGGTGGTCCCTTTTCCTAGGGGCACACCAATATGACATAGAATACAAAGGAACAAAACAGCATGGGAATGCTGACGGGTTATCGCGCCTTCCGTTGCCAACGGTGGAAGAGGCGCCTACAGTGGACCCAGTGGAGATGTTCCACTCAACCATAGTGGAATGTCTACCGGTGACAAATTCTACCATTGAAAAGGAAACGTAAAATGACCCGACTCTCTCACGAGTCTACGATTTAACGGTGAAGGGATGGCCAGCACATGGCGAACCACTGTTGCCAGCATTCTCGCAAAGAAGAGAACAGCTGTCAGTGTGCCGAGGAACCTTGATGTGTGGATCCAGAGTGGTGATTCCACCCAAACTCAAGGATAGAATGCTAAAGGAGCTTCACGAGGGGCATCTGGGTGGAGTGAAAATGAAGAACTTAGCCAGAGCGTTTGTGTGGTGGCCAGGTATCGATGGAGACATCGAAGAAATGACCAAGAGCTGTCTAGGATGCCAGAAGGTCCAAAACGCCCCACCACAAGCCCCCTACATCCATGGGAGTGGCCCTCATCTCCATGGCAAAGGGTACATATCGACTTTGCTGGTCCATTTATGGACTCAATGTTCTTAATCACGGTGGATGCACATCCAAGTGGCCGGAGGTAATAAAGATGTCCTCCACCACCACGGAAAAAACCATCACAGTATTAAGGACCATATTCACCAGGAATGGGCTGCCTGAACAGATCTGTTCTGATAATGGACCGCAATTTGTATCCGAAGATTTCAGGAAGTTCTTAAAAAACAATGGGGTTAAGCACTACACGTCCGCCCCATACCATCCCGCCACCAATGGATTGGCTGAAAGGTTTGTCCAGACCTTCAAGAAGGCCATAAAGGCCATGGGTAATGAAGACATAAATCTACAACATAAGGTAGATAACTTCTTGTTTGCGTACAGGAATGCAACACATGTGGTTACAAACCAAACCCCCGCCATGATGTTTTTCAATAGAAGCCTAAGATGCCGGCTGGATTTGGTCAAGCCAAACGTCAGAAGGGACGTAGAGAACCGACAATTTCAAAGCATGAATGAAAGGCCAACTAGAACCTTCCAGATAGGTCAACCAGTTTTGGCCCGGGACTACCGTACCGAGAAATGGCAGCCTGGAACTATTTGCACACGACTAGGACCGCTGATGTATACCGTGGACATTGGAGAAAGCATAATAAGGTGCCATGCTGACCAGATCATAGAGTCATCCGAAAAAGGACAACATACACCACAACTCTATACGCCTAGTGATGAAGCAGAGATACCCATAGTATCTACCTCCGATCCGGTGATACTGGAACCAGATGAACCCGACACTGGCATTGAAGCCGAATTGACCTTGCCAAAAGAACCTACTACACCACCGAGGCGTTATCCGGACCGAGTCAGGAAGCCTCCAGAGAGACTGAATTTGTAATTGATTAACTTCAGCAAATGTGTATATTATTGTTCTTGTAAAAATGTTATTTAATGATTACTTAAAATGTTATGTACTATTTATCTAAAAGGGGAGGAATTGTAGTGTATGTACCTTTAAGAGGAACTATGTTTTTGAAGCCCCTGTATACTGTAGTACCAGTAGTGACCACTCGGGTATATAAGCCTGTGTAGCGTCTTGTGTACTTAGTTCACCTTCAGACTTTGATCAGTAAACACTTGTTAAATCAACTCCTGCATTCCGTGTCTCCATTAACACACGGATCTAACAATTACCACCTACCACTCTCCCCCAGCTGATGAATCTGTACTCCTCCATCTTGAACACCACTTGGAAGATGCTCTGAGATTAGCAATGTACTCTGGGTGGGGGATTTTAATGTTTATCACCAAGAGTGGCTCTACTGACTGAGCCGGCTGAGTCCTGCAGGACAAAGCTGCCAGACTGGGCCTGCGACATGTGGTGAGACAACCAACACGAGGGAAAAACCTATTGACTGTGTCCTCACCAATCTACCTGTCGCAGATGCATCTGTCCATGACAGCATTGGTAGGAGTGACCACCGCACAGTCCTTGTGGAGACGAAGACCCGGCTTCACACTGAGGACATCCTCCATCGTGTTGTGTGGCACTACCACCGTGCTAAATGGGATAGATTCAGAACAGACCTAGCAGCTCAAAACTGGGCATTCATGAGGCGCTGTGAGCCATCAGCAGCAGCAGAATTGTACTCCACCACAATCTGTAACCTCATGGCCCGACTTATCCCTCATTCTACCATCACCATCAAGCCAGGGGACCAACCCTGGTTCAATGAGGAGTGTAGAAGAGCATGCCAGGAGCAGCACCAGGTGTACCTAAAAATGAGGTGCCAACCTGGGAAAGCTGCAACACAGGACTACATGCATGCTAAGCAGTGAATGTAGCATGCTATAAACAGCTAAGCGATCCCACAACCAACAGATCAGATCAAAGCTCTGCAGTCCTGCCACATCCAGTTGTGAATGGTGGTGGACCATTAAACAACTAACGGGAGGAGAAGGATCCATAAATATCCCCATCCTCAATGATGGCGGAACCCAGCATGTGAGTGCAAATGACAAAGCTGAAACGTTTGCAACCACCTTCAGCCAGAAGTGCCAAGTGAATGATCCATATCGGCCTTCTCCTGATGTCCCCACCATCACAGAAGCCAGTCTTCAGCCAATTTGATTCACTCCACGTGATATCAAGAAACGGCTGAGCGCACTGGATACAGCAAAGGCAATGGGCCCCAACAACATCCCGGCTGTCGTGCTGAAGACTTGCGCTCCAGAATTAGCCATACCTCTAGCCAAGCTGTTCCAGTACTGCTACGACACTGGCATCTACCCGACTATGTGGAAAACTGCCCAGGTATGTCCTGTCCACAAAAAGCTGAACAAATCTAATCCAGCCCATCAGTCTACACTGAATCATCAGCAAAGTGATGGAAGGTGTCGTCGGCAGTGCTATCAAGCAGCACTTACTCACCAATAACCTGCCAGGACCACTCGGCTCCAGACCTCATTACAGCCTTGGTCCAAACATGGACAAAAGAGCTGAATTCCAGAGGTGAGGTGAGAGTGACTGCCCTTGACATCAAGGCAGCATTTGACCGAGTGTGGCATCAAGGAGCCCTAGTAAAATTGAAGTCAATGGGAATCAGGGGGCAATCTCTCCACTAGCTGGAGTCATACTTAGCACAAAGGAAGATGGTTGTGGTTGTTGGCGGTCAACCATCTTAGTCCCTGGACATCGCTGCAGGAGTTCCTCAGTGCAGTGTCCCAGGCCCAACCATCTTCAGCTGCTTCATCAATGAACTTCCCTCCATCATAATGTCAGAAGTGCGAATGTTCGCTGATGATTGCACAGTGTTCAGTTCCATTCACAACTCCCCAGATAATGAAGCAGTCCATGCCTGCATGCTGCGAGTCCCGGATGACATTTAGGCTTGAGCTGATAAGTGGCAGGTAACATTCATGCCATACAAGTGCCAGGCAATTACTATCTCCAACAAGAGAGCGTCTAACCACCGCCCCTTGACATTCAACAGCATTTCCATCGCTGAATCCCCCACCATCAAGATTCTGGGGATCACCATTGACCAGAAACTTAACTGGACCAGCCACATAAATACTGTGGCTGCAAGAGCAGTTCAGAGGCTGGGTATTCTGCAGTGAGTGTCTCACCTCCTGACTCCCCAAAACCTTTCCACCATCTACAAGGCACAAGTCAGGAGGTCGATGGATAACTCTTCACTTGCCTGGATGAGTGCAGCTCCAACAACACACAACAAGCGCAACACCATCCAGGACAAAGCAGCCCGCTTGATCAACACCCCATCCACCACCTTAAACATTCACTCCCTCCACCACCAACACACCGTGGCTGCAGTGTGTACCATCTACAAGATGCACTGCAGCAACTCGCCAAGGTTTCTTCGACAGTACCTCCCAAACCTGCGACCCCTACCACCTAGAAGGACAAGGGCAGCAGGTGCATGGGAATACCACCACCTCCAAATTCCCCGCCAAGTTACAAACCATCCTGACTTGGAAATATATCGCCATTCCTTCATCGTCGCTGGGTCAAAATCCTGGAACTCCCTCCCTAACAGGTACCTTCACCACACAGACTGCAGTGGTTCAAGAATGCGGCTCACCACCACCTCCTCAAGGGCAATTAGGGATGGACAATAAATGCTGGCCTTGCCAGCAACGCCCACATCCCATAAACAAATAAATAAAAAATCTGAATAAACTACAATGAAAATAACCTTTTAAATGATGAAATGGTGACTTGCAGGTGATGAGTAAATTATTAAGATGCAAGAGGTCAGAGGGAATAGAACATTTCTCAATATATTTTTAACCAGGGTCGGCATGATGCATCCCAGGTCAACTATACAATACAGTATGTGTACGGTAATGCTCCTCGATCACTTCCTTAACTCCAGCGCCAAAAATAGGGATGGTGCA
This sequence comes from Somniosus microcephalus, assembly GCF_052327205.1. NCBI lineage: Eukaryota > Metazoa > Chordata > Chondrichthyes > Squaliformes > Somniosidae > Somniosus > Somniosus microcephalus. Next base: position 89,361,655 of record NC_140992.1, on the reverse strand, counting down.
GCAAATGGCAGCTTTCTGCAGCTGTAGCACAGACATGGACCATCAAGAAACCCCAAAGGGATAGACAATGTGCTTTGATAGCCAGATATGAACATAAGAAAGCATGGATTGATAAAAGAAAATCCAACCCATCAAATCCATACGTTCCACAGTTCATTCATACAATAAACAAGCAGCAAAGCTATCTGAAACCATCTCAAATGATAGCTTCATAGAATATCATATTACAAAGAAACAGATGGTCTAATGATATCAGTGAGGAAAAAGTCTTATCCTAAAACAAGCAAATAAATGGAAAGTACAAATCTACTGAACTCTACAGCTACAATACCTGGTATTGCTGAATCATAAATGTTAGTATGGCAAAAGGTGGGAAGTGGTGTTCCACAAGGATCGCTGCTGGGATTACTATCATTCTCCATTTACATAAATGATTTGGACTCAGGAATCGGAAGTACAATTTCAAAATTTGCAGATGGCACCAAATTGGAGGGTATAGTTAAAACCGAAGAGGACTGAGACAAAATACAGGAAGACATTAATAATACCTTGCAGAATGAGCGTGTAATTGGAAAATTAACTTCAATATAGATAAGTGTGAGGTGGTACAATTTTGTAGGAATAATGAGGCCACATACTCCTTGGAAAATAAATGTCTAAATGGGGTGGAGGAGCAGAGGGATCAGAGGGTAAAGATACACAAATCACTAAAAGTAGCAACGCAGGTTAATAAGGCAATTTAAAAAAGCAAACAAAGCACTGGGGTTCATTTCTAGAGGGACAGAGAAATTATGTTAAACTTGTATAGAACCTTTGTTAGACCACATTTGGAGTACCGTGAACAGTTCTGGTCTCCATATTATAAAAAGGATATAGAGGCACTGGGGAAGGTTCAAAAAGGATTTACTAGAATGATACCAGAACTGAGAGGTTATAGAGGAAAGATTGAACAGGCTGGGACTCTTTTCTCTAGAAAGGAGAAGACTGAGGGGTGACCTGAGTCTTCAAGATTATGAAAAGGTTTGAGAGGGTGTTGAAACATGGAAGATAGGAAGAAGGTTCGAGAGAGTTAGCCTAGCAAGGGCAGATTAAATTAATTGCGAAACAAAGTCAGGAAGTCGCTCATGATGAAAGGCAAGTCCAGTTATGAAGGAACATTACTGAAGGGGAAGTACCATATGAGGTCATGTGGCAAAAGGGAGCCAATAGGGAATTCAGGAGACACTTCTTTACCCAGAGCGTGATTAGAATGTGGAACTAGCTACTACAAGGAGTAGCTGAGGTGAATAGCATAGATACATTTAAGGGGAAGCTAGATAAACCCATGAGGAAGAAAAGAATAGAAGGGTATGTTGATGTGGTTAGATGAAGAAGGGGAGGAGAGAAGGCTTGTGTGGAGCATAAACACCAGCATGGATCTGTTGGTCTAAATGGCCTGTTTCTGTGCTGTAAATACTGTGTACTTTCTATGACTGCAAATGATGCAGATTGAAAAATGAAAAGTCTTGAAATATTTAGACTAGCAAAACATAACAGATAATGCCTATGTGGCTAATTAAAAAGAATACATTCCAAACGCTTGAAATCTGAAAGGAAATCTGTATCTTCCATTCAGATTCCACTATGTTCTTCTCCATTTGGAGCTGCTTTACTCACCTTTTTCATACTTCATCACAGTTAGATTTACAAGATATTATCCAGAACTTTTTAACCTAATCCAGATTGTAAAAATCTATTCCCAGACTATTAAATATATTAGCAACCATTCTTTCAATAGTATTTAGCATATTTGACCAGCAACCTTTACCTGTTATTCTCCCCACCCTTCTTTATTTTGCTTATTCCTATGAAAGAGCTCATGACTCTATTTGAAGAAGAGTAGGAAGTTTTCCTAATTCTGGCCAACATTCTTCCCTGAATGAACGCAGATTAACTGGTCATTCATTTCACTGCTGTTTGTGGGACATTTCTGCACACATAATGGCTGCTACAATCAGACATAATAAAAATTATTGTATTTCATTGTATGTGAAGTATTTGGGGTGTCATTAAGTGCAAGTTATTTCTTTTCTTATAAATGGGCTTGCCTACCTTTCCTTTCTGGTTCTGATGAAGGATCTGTTCCCCTTGTTAACCTATCTTTTTAGTTGATCAGAAGCAGTAAAAGGCTTTCCTTGCTAATCTGTGTCCTTTAAATGAAGGTCTGCCTGATCTGTCATTACCTAGCAACCCTGGATGCTTGGTTTCCTCAGAGTGGAGCTTTGGACATCACTTCAAAGCCAACCTGGAAATCCAACAGAACACACAAGGGAGGGCAATCAGGCAGAACTGACTTCTGCTCAATTCATCACTCCATTGCACCCTTCTGGTACCCTTTATGGGACATAATGGAGACCACAACAGTCCTCAGTGTCAGTTGCACTGAAAACTGTACTACAATTGAGTGACTATAACTGTACCTTTATGGCAAAAGAAGCTTTCATGTCACAGATGTTGATATATTAATCATTTTCCTCTCTAGTTTATCCCCTATGGGGCCCCACCACTGGAGGTAATGAATTTGTCCACTTTCCCAGTCTGCAAATTTGCATACATGATCATTTCAAAGAAAGGTGTTGCCCAGCCACCAAATTTGATTTGATTTATTCAGCTTCAGAATGCAGACAACCACACCAGCAATAAAGGTTGGTCACCTGTCATTGAAACTATGAATATCTCTGGACAATTCTATGTATTGATTATCCTGTCATAGAGACAAAGGTTTTTCAGCTACAGCTATCCAAAGCCAATTTTTAATTCACATTTTAACTGTCTAACTCAAGTCATATATAAAAATAAATCATATAGAGAATTTCCTTATTTGACACAGGACAAAGTTTTGCTTTTTTCATTATTTCTGTCCCCCATTTAGGTCTTGCACTAGGCTGATTGGGTACATATGTTTTTACAGGGACCTTGCTGGCCTTTACATGAGCTGTGTTTGATATCCACATGTTAGATTTAATTTCAGCATCTCATAGCTTTAGAAACATTAAGACTGACACATGTATGGCCATCTTAAATGAAGGTGGTTATTTTGTGTATGATGAGAACTTAGCAGATGGCATTAAATACAAATTGTAAATGTTACTCTTAACAAGGTGAGAGAAAAAGAACACTGTGGCCCTGCATGGCAGATTTTACAGGTCATTTGGCAGTCGGTTTTTTTGCAACTGAACAGCTGCACTACAACTAACTGTCACTAGAAGAAAAAGACTAGAAAAGAGGGCCCACAGGTATGTACCCTCATACAGTCCAGGAAGGCAGATAGCACTTAGTTGTGCTGTGATGCCTTAGTGGTTAAATGCACACTGTGGTTGCTTTGATCAATGCCGTGCAGAGTTAGCTCATTTCTGTTGTGGCAGTGGCGGAAGCATAACAATTTGTATCTCCAGTCCAACAAGACCAACACTCAATTACTTGAGATCAGGCTTGGCTGTGATTCACCCACAGTCAAATATCCTTGTCCACACTTACTGGTGAGGAATGGCTACTGAAGAGCTGGCAGTGATTGTAGAACTATATACCAGCATGAATCACTAGCTTCAGTGAGGGAGGGGTGGCTATCTAGCTATATAATACAAAATTAATGAATGTCTTGTTTGACCAATCTCATTGGCCAATGCTGATAATTGATCATTTCCAATTGATTGATGCTTTTTAGCAATCCATAGTGCTAATATAACATTTGAAATCTTAGTGAGGCTTTTAAGCAATCTCATTAGTCAATAGTCATAATGTGATCACTCTGCAGCTAATCTTGTGACCAACCTGATTGCTCTTTGTTTGATTGACAGAGCTCTGGATCAATGTCTCTAAAGACACGTTAAGTGGCAACAGGGATTCATTAGGTTACTGCTTAAATAGTAATGACTCATTGGTTAACTATGGGACTTTTTAGTGGTAACTGCTGTTCATTGGATTTGAGGGCTGTCATTAGACTGGAGGGAAAATATGACTGAAACAAAGATCACTGGGTAGATTTTCAACTTGATACTTGGTGTAAAAGTGGCGTTGCCGGTTGTCCGCCCATTAACAAAACCATTCAATTTTCATTTTCTTAAAATCAGGTGGGTTTTATAACAGGCGGCCGATCTGCAGCGCCAGTTTTACACCCGGGCAGCAGGTTGAAAATCCAGCCCCACATGTCATAGTTTCATGGTATCATTGGTTTCTGGTAACCACGTAACCGTAACAAAGAATGGCATCAAAATCCCCAAGCCAAGAGCCATTTCAACTGATTTTTCTTGGGCTACGACAACTACCCTTTGTAAATGTAAACAATATATATTGGGAGCGGAGAGTTCAACACTTTCTTTCCCTTTATTAGAAAATTAATAGGGCTATTTGTAGCATAGGCAGCTGAGTAATGGTATAGTAGAAATGTAGTATGTAAATCTTTGAAAATCTACATCCATGAGCAATTCCACAGCTCAACTAATTTTACTTTAATTACTGTAAAAGTAACATTTGAATGGACTGCTTTTAAACAAAATGTTGCCACTGTAGATAGGGTTAGAAATTTGTTATAGCCAAGGAATGGGCAGTGTTAGGACAAAAGATGGTGAATTAGCACCAGGCGAAAATGTTCTAGACTGCACGCAAAATTCATCCTCACTGTTCAACAAAATGATTGGAGTCTTAAATCAAGTCTAAGAACCCAAGCTCATTGGCGTTATACTTAAAGGCTAGACCAATACTGGGTGCAGTCTAATTGCAACTCATGATTGCCACAGGCTTTTTTCACTACTTAAAGGGGAGGTTCATTGATGCTGCAGCACCTCATGCTCAGCATCGTTGGTTGTGCAGCTATCTCAACAACCATAAGAAGAAGGACAAGGAGAAAGAACACTTATTTACAAATCCTCATGGCAGATTGCTGCCCCAGGGAGAGAGCCTACAGGTTTTCCCATGAAGCATTGGAGGCATTGATTTTAGCACTGGAGAGAAGGCGGGCAGCCATGTATTGGCAGGAGGCCCTTGTCACAAGTCTGCTGCACTATGTGGAGGGAGGTGGCACACCACATCATGGACAGCCTGTCTGGAAGCCCAATTGTCTGGCTGCCTCCGCCCTTCCTCCTGTTCTTCGTCTTCTTCCTCCTCATTTTCTTCTTCCTCCTCATCTTCTTCCTCCTCCTCCCTCTGTGCACATGTTCCCATCTTTCTTGCTGCCTACACTTCCTCCGCCATAGATCCTGGAGGCTGAGATGGCATGCCAGTACAGCCCCCATTAATCTTACCAAGTGTTGCAGTTTGAATCTTTGAAGAATAAATGTAGCTACTTTGTACTTGCTTGAAGACCCCTGATAGGGAGGGAATGGTAGCATAGTGGTAATGTCACTGGGCTAGTAATCCAGAGGCCTGAGTTCAAATCCCACCACGGCAGCGGGGAATGTAAATCAGTTAATTAAATAATCTACAATCAAAAGCTAGTATAAGTAATGGTAACCATGAAATTATTGGATTGTCATAAAAACCTAAACTATAATCTGCTGTCCTTAACTGGTCTGGCCTATATGTGACTCCAGACCCACAGCAATGTGGTTGACTCTTAACTACCCTCTGAAATGGCCTAGCAAGCCAATCAGTTGTAACAAAACACAATAATAATAAGAATGAAACTGGACAGACCACCCGGCATCAACCTTGGCACCGGCTAAAGACAAAGCAACGGCACACCCAGCCCAGTCGACCCTGCAAAGTCCTCCTCACCACCATCTGGGGACTTGTGACAAAATTGGAAGAGCTGTCCCACAGACTAGTCAAGCAACAGCCTTCCATAGTCATACTCACGAGGTAAAAACCTACTTGATCTCGTCCTCACCAATCTACCTGTCGCAGATGCATCTGTCCATGACAGTATTGGTAGCAGTGACCACCACATTGTCATTGTGGAGATGAAGTCATGTCTTCACACTGAGAATACTCACAGAATCATACCTTTCAGCCAATGTCCCAAACTCCTCCATCACCATCCCTGGATATGTCCTGTCACAGTGGCATACAGTCAGGAAGGAGTCCTCAACAGTGACTCCGGACCCCATGAAGTCTCATGGCTTCAGGTCAAGCATGGGCTAGGAAACCGCCTGCTGATTACCACCTACCGCCCTCCCTCAGCTGATGAATCAGTGCACCTGAAGGACATAACTGCCAGCCTGGGCCTGCGACAGTGGTGAGAGAACCAACACGAGGGGAAAAACCTACTTGACCTCGTCCTTACCTGTCGCAGATGCATTTGTCCATGACAGTATTGGTAGCAGTGACCATCACACAGTCATTGTGGGGACGAAGTCCTATCTTCACACTGAGGACACCCTCCATCGTGTTATGTAGCACTACCACCGTGCTAAAGGAGATAGATTCAGAATAGATCTAGCAGCTCAAAATGGGGCATTCATGATGTGCTGTGGGCCATCAGCAACAGCAGAATTATATTCCACCACAATCTGTAACCTCATGGCCCGACATATCCCTCACTCTACCATTACCATCAAGCCAGAGGACCAAACCTGGTTCAATAAGGAGTGTAGAAGCAGCACCAGGCATACCTAAAAATGAGGTGCCAACCTGGGAAGCTGCAACACAGGACTACATGCATGCTAAACAGCGGAAGCAGCATTCTATGGACAGGACTAAGTGATCCCACAATCAACGGATCAGATCAAAGCTCTGCAGTCCTGCCACATCCAGTCGTGAATGGTAGTGGACCATTAAACAACTAACGGGAGGAGGAGGCTTCATGAATATCCCCACCCTCAATGATGGTGGAGCCCAGCACATGAGTGCAAAAGACAAAGCTAAAGCATTTGCAGCCAGAGGTGCCGAGTGGATGATCCATATTGGCCTACTCCTGAGGTCCTCATTATCACAGAAGCCAATCTTCAGCCAATTTGATTCACTCCATGTGATATCAAGAAATGGCTGAGCACACTGGATACAGCAAAGGCTATGGGCCCTGCCAACATCCCGGCTATCAAGGCAGCATTTGACCGAGTGTGGCATGAAGGAGCCCTAGTAAAACTGAAGTCAATGGGGGTGGGGAGGAGAAATTCTCCACTGGCTGGAGTCATACCTAGCATAAAGGAAGATGGTTGTGGTGGTTGAAGGTCAATCATCACTGCAGGAGTTCCTCAAGGCAGTATCCTAGGCCCAACCATCTTCAGCTGCTTCATCAATGACCTTCCCTCTAACATATGCTCAGAAATGGGAAAGTTCACCGATGACTGCAGTGTTCAGTGCCATTCACAACTCCTCAGATAATGAAACAGTCATTGCCCGCATGCAACAAGGCCTAGACGACATTCAGGCTTCGGCTGATAAGTGGCAGATAACATTGGCGCCAGGCAATGACTATCTCAAACAAGCGATAGTCTAACCACCGACCCTTGACATCCACCGGCATTACCATCGCCTAATCCCCCACCATCACCATCCTGGGGGTCACCATTGACCAGAAATTTAACTGGACCAGCCACATAAATACTGTGGCAACAAGAGCAGGTCAGAGGCTAGGTATTCTGCGGCAAGTGTCTCACCTCCTGACTCCTCAAAGCCTTTCCATCATCAGCAAGGCACAAGTCAGGAGTGTGATGGAATACTCTCCACTTGCCTGGATGAGTGCAGCTCCAACAACACTCAAGAAGCGCGACACCATCCAGGACAAAGCAGCCTGCTTGTTTGGCACCCTATCCACCACCTTAAACATTCACTCCCTCCACCACTGGCGTACCATGGCTGCAGTGTGTACCATCTACAAGATGCACTGCAGCAACTCGCCAAGGCTTCTTCGGTAGCACCTCCCAAACCCGCAACCTCGTTCACCTAGAAGGACAAGGGCAGCAGGCGCATGGGAACACCACCACCTTCAAGTTTCCCTCCAAGTCACACACCATCCTGATTTGGAAGTATATCGCCAATCCTTCATCGTTGCTGGAAAATCCTGGAACTCCTTGCCTAACAGCACTGTGGGATTACCTTCACCACACGGACTACAGCGGTTCAAGAAGGTGGCTCACCACCACCTTCTCAAGGGAAATTAGGGATGGACAACAAATGCTGGCCTTGCCAGTGATGCTCACATCCCATAAACAAATTTTAAAAATACAAAAGCACCTTGAAATTACTCAATGAAACTACTGCAGTAGCTGAAACTAACAAAAAGCCACTGAAACTGTGTTGTATCCGTGTGTTAATGGAGACACAGAATGCAGGAGCTGGTTTAACAGGTGTTTACTGAACAAAGTCTGGAGGTGAACTAAAAGATACAAGACACTATACAGGCTTATATAGCCCGAGTGGCCACTACCGGCATTACAGTACACAGGGGCTCTTAAAGGCACATACACCACAATTCCTCCCCTTTTAGACAACCAGTACATAACATTTTAAGTAATCATTAATTAACATGTTTACAAGAACAATAATCTACACATTTGCTGCAGTTAATCAATTATAAGTCAGTCTCTCTGGAGGCTTCCTGACTCGGTCCAGATAAGGCCTCGGTGGTGTAATAGTTTTCGGTGGTGTAGTAGGTTCTTTTGGCAAGGTCGACTCGGCTTGAATGCCAGTGTCGGGTTCATCTGGTTCCAGTATCACCGGATCAGAGGTAGATACTATGGGTATCTCTGCTTCATCATTAGGCATATAGAGTTGTGGTGTAGGTTGCCCCTTTTCAGATGACTCTATGATCTGGTCAGCATGGCGCCTTATTATACTTTCTCCAATGTCCACGGTATACATCAGCGGTCCTAGTCGTGTGCAAATAGTTCCAGGCTGCCATTTCTCGGTACGGTAGTCCCGGGCCAAAACTTGTTGACCTATCTGGAAGGTTCTAGTTGGCCTTTCATTCATGCCTTGAAATTGCCGGTTCTCTACGTCCCTTCTGATGTTTGGCTTGATCAAATCCAGCCGGCATCTTAGTCTTCAATTGAAAAACATCATGGCGGGAGTTTGGTTTGTAACCACATGTGTTGCATTCCTGTATGCAAACAAGAAGTTATCTACCTTATGCTGTAGATTTATGTCTTCATTACCCATGGCCTTTATGGCCTTCTTGAAGGTCTGGACAAACCTTTCAGCCAATCCATTGGTGGCGGGATGGTATGGGGCGGACGTGTAGTGCTTAACCCCATTGTTTTTTAAGAACTTCCTGAATCCTTCGGACACAAATTGTGGTCCATTATCAGAACAGATCTGTTCAGACAGCCCATTCCTGGCAAATATGGTCCTTAATACTGTGATGGTTTTTTCCGTGGTGGTGGAGGACATCTTTATTACCTCCGGCCATTTGGAGTGTGCATCAACCGCGATTAAGAACATTGAGTCCATAAATGGACCAGCAAAGTCGATGTGTACCCTTTGCCATGGAGATGAGGGCCACTCCCATGGATGTAGAGGGGCTTGTGGTGGGGCGTTTTGGACCTTCTGGCATCCTAGACAGCCCTTGGTCATTTCTTCGATGTCTCCATCGATACCTGGCCACCATACAAATGCCCTGGCTAGGATCTTCATTTTCACTCTACCCAGATGCCCCTCGTGAAGCTCCTTTAGAACTTTATCCTGGAGTTTGGGTGGAATCACCACTCTGGATCCACACATCAAGGTTCCTCGGCACACTGACAGCTGTTCTCTTCTTTGCGAGAATGCTGGCAACATTGGTTCGCCATGTGCTGGCCATCCCTTCCCCGTTAAATCGTAGACTCGTGAGAGAGTCGGGTCATTTCTTGTTTCCTTTTCAATGGTAGAATTTGTTACTGGTAGACATTCCACTATGGTTGAGTGGAACATCTCCACTGGGTCCACTGTAGGTGCCTCTTCGACCGTTGGCAACGGTAGACGCGATAAACCGTCAGCATTTCCATGCTGTTTTGATCCTTTGTATTCTATGTCATATTGGTGTGCACCTAGGAAAAGGGACCACCTCTGTAGCCTTTGCGCTGTCATAATGGGAACGCCCTTTTTAGGGTTGAATATGGAGACGAGGGGTTGATGGTCAGTCAACAAGGTAAATTTTTGTCCGTGTAGGTAATGGTTGAATTTCTTCACTCCCCATACCAGGCTGAGTGCTTCCCTGTCGGTCTGGGCATAGTTACGCTCAGCTGAGTTCAATGAGCGTGACGCAAAAGCTATCGGCCGCTCCGAGCCATCAGGGAATCTATGCGATAATACCGCTCCTACGCCGTAAGGGGATGCATCGCACGCCAGTCTGATTGGCAGTGATGGGTTGTAATGAGCCAAAACTTCCTTGGACGTGATCAAGCCTTTGCATTTATGGAAGGCACGTTTACAGTCTTCACTCCATTTCCAATTTACTCCCGTTTGTAGCAGTTCGTTAAGAGGGTGCAGAACAGTTGACAAGTTCGGTAAAAATTTATGATAGTAATTTATCAATCCCAGGAACGACCTTAATTGTGAGACATTTTCAGGTGCTGGGGCTTTTATGACCGCTTCAATTTTTTCAGGTGACTTATGCAACCCTTCTTCGTTAATTATGTGGCCACAATATGATATTTGTTTCTGGAAAAATTCGCACTTGGGGCGATTTGCTCGTAGGCCCCGTTCTCTCAGCCTAGTGAGCACCTGCTCCAAATTGGCAAGGTGCTCGTTGTCGTTTTCTCCTGTTACAAGGATGTCGTCGAGGTAGCATTGAGTCCCCGGAATCACTTGCAGGACTTGCTCCATAGCTCTTTGCCAGATAGCTGGAGCTGATGCTACTCCGAAAACCAGTCGATTGTACTGGTACAGGCCTTTGTGTGTGTTTATCGTGAGATACTTTTTAGAGGCCTCCTGAACCTCCATATGCCTGTGCCAAGTCAATTTTGGTGAAACGTTTCCCTCCGGATAGTGAGGCGAAAATATCTTCTATCCTCGGAAGAGGATACTGTACCATGTGAAGGACCGGGTTTACAGTCACCTTGAAATCCCCACAGATGCGAATTATTCTCTGTTCTTCAGCTTTATCATTATTCAACGTTTTCTTCATGACCGGGACGATGGGTGTTGCCCACTCGCTCCAATCTATCTTGGATAACACGCCTGCCTTTTCCAAATTCTCCAGCTCTGCCTCGACTGCTGGATGAATTGTGTATGGCACCGGCCTTGCCTTAAAAAACTTGGGAATTGCTGCATCTTCCACTTTTATTGAGGCAGTGACGCCTTTCAAGGTTCCTAGTTCCTGTTGAAACACTTCTTTGTCGTTGGCCAAGATGTCTTTTAATCGTTCAGGTATGACGTCATCATCATTTTTTTTCTTACCGGTCACCGTCAGTGCCTGAATGGAGTGCCCATCTAAACGTATCTTCCTGATCCATTCACGTCCCAATAGCGGTGGAACACCATCTTGCAGAACGTATAAATACAACTTCTGTATTTCCTTGCCGTTGTATACAACAGGCACCCTTATTTTCCCTCTGGGGTATACTTTCTGCCCCGTATATGTTTTCAAGATAATGGATGTGTCTTTCAAAGGTATATGCGGAAATAGCCGCTCGTAATCCCGTCAACTTATGACGGTCAGAGCTGATCCTGTATTTAGCTCCATTTTAACTGGGGACCCCGCTGTCGTGAGGGTAACCCAAATGGTCTGGTAATCTTCTTTGGCAATTACATTATGTAATTTGAGACAGCTTATTCTCTTGTTTCCGGCGTCGCTTTCGCTCTTCTGGTCTTCGGAGCTACAGTCCGTCATCATTTGTACCTTTCTGTGCTTTTCCTTATTGATTTTTTTTTTGTCAGTGGATTTTTTGTTTCCAGATCGGCATACATGTGCAATGTGTCCCATCTTTCCGCATTGCCTGCATGCTTTGTCCTTGAACCAGCAGTCCCTCTAGTCATGGGTGGATCTGCCACAGTGATAACATCTCTCGAAACCCTGTGTCATTTCATGGGTGCCGAAGTCCTGTGGCTTTTGCTGTATCTCTGCAGCTCCTCTTGCTGCTGCTTCATATGATACAGCCACACTGAAAGCGTTGTCCAGTGTTAAATCTTTCTCAGAAAGTAGCCTTTTCTGTGTTCCTTCACTTAGGAGACCGCAGATGAATTTGTCTCGAAGAGAATCTGCCAGTCCTGCCCCGAATTGGCAGTGCTTTGACAGCTTTCTTAATTCGGTGAGGTAATCAGCGTTACTTTCATTCTTGTGCTGATTCCTCCTGAAGAATTTGAATCGTTCCGCTATCAGCAGCGGTGTTGGGTTTAAGTGCTCCTGTAGGGTATCAACAATCTCTTTAAAATTCTTGTCCATCGGTTTGGCTGGAGTGATTAAGTTTCGTAACAGCCCATATGTCCTTGCGCCCATTAGATTTAGAAGTACCAATGCCTTTTTATCATCCTCTATTTCATTTGCTGTGCAATATACCTCCACTCTTTCCACATATGTGGTCCAATCCTCTACATCATTATCGAAAGCAGTAATATTGCCAGTCTTAGGCATCCTGAAAAAAAATGGCGCCTCCCGCGCTTTCCTTTCTTCCCTGCCGAGAAAAAATGGCGCCTCCCGTGCTTTCCCGCCACTGCCGCTGCTGACAACGCTGTTCTCCACGGTTTTTACTTATACAGATATTTTAATAGTTGGAGACTCGTTCCCGCCGGACTCTCTGGGACTTTTCCCTCCCTCTGCTTGGTCCGAACGCCGACCTGCTTTGCAGCGCTAGCCGTCTCCCGAGTGCTCCACCCTCCATCTCTGTTTGCCTCCGCCTTCGCTGCTCGGCTCCGCTGCATAGCCAGCCGATCGAGCCCCAGCCCGCCGCCCAGGAAGGATTATTGCAGTACCTTCCACCAGTCCGGCTAGCTGGTGAAACCAGAGTTTTTTTTTTTTGTTTTTTTTTTCGACCTTCGTCTGAGGAATCGACCTCCTTGAGGTGCTGCCGAATTGCAGGTAATTCCGTTTCCAATTCATCGCCACTGTTGTATCCGTGTGTTAATGGAAACACGGAATGCAGGAGCTGGTTTAACAGGTGTTTACTGAACAAAGTCTGGAGGTGAACTAAAAGATACAAGACACTATACAGGCTTATATAGCCCGAGTGGCCACTACCGGCATTACAGTACACAGGGGCTCTTAAAGGTACATACACATAGAAACATAGAAGATAGGAGCAGGAGTAGGCCATTCGGCCCTTCGAGCCTGCTCCGCCATTCAATATGATCATGGCAGATCATCCAAACTCAGTACCCTGTCCCCGCCTTTTCCCCATATCCCTTGATCCCTTCAGCCTCAAGAAACATATCCAACTCTTTCTTGAATATATTTAATGAACTGGCCTCCACCGCCCTCTGTGGCAGAGAATTCCACAGGTTCACCACTCTCGGTGAAGAAATTCCTCCTCATTTCAGTCCTAAATGGCTTACCCCTTAACCTTAGACTATGACCCCTGGTTCTGGACTCCCCGGCCATCAGAAACATCCTTCCTGCATCTAGTCTGTCCAGACCTGACAGAATTTTATAGGTTTCGATGAGATCCCCTCTCAATCTTCTAAACTCCAGTGAGTATAAGCCCAATCGACACAATCTCTCCTCATACGTCATTCCTGCCATCCCAGGTATCAGCCTGGTGAATCTTCGCTGCACTCCCTCCATGGCAAGAACGTCCTTCCTCAGGTATGGTGAACAAAACTGCACACAATACTCAAGGTGCGGTCTCACCAAGGCCCTGTACAACTGTAGCAAGACATCCTTGTTCCTGTACTCGAACCCTCTTGCTACGAAGGCCAACATACCATTTGCCTTCTTAACCGCCTGCTGCACCTGCATGCTTACCTTCAGCGACTGGTGCACAAGGACGCCCAGGTCTCTTTGCACTTCCCCTTCTCCCAATCTATTGCCATTCAAATAATAATCTGCCTTCCTGTTTTTGCCACCAAAGTGGATAACCTCACATTTATCCACATTATAGTGCATTTGCCATGTTTCTGCCCAATCACCCAACCTGTCCAAATCGTATTGGAGTTTCCCGACATCCTCGTCGCAGCTTACCCTCCCGCCCAGCTTTGTGTCATCTGCAAATTTGGAGATATTACATCCAATTCCCTCATCCAGATCATTAATATATATTGTGAACAGCTGGGGTCCTAGGACCGATCCTTGCGGTACCCCACTAGTCACTGCCTGCCACTCGGAAAACAACCCGTTTATTCCAACTCTTTGCTTTCTGTCCGCCAACCAGTTCTCTATCCAAGTCAATACCTTGCCCCCAATCCCATGTGCCTTAATTTTGCACGCTAATCTCTTGTGTGGGACGTTATCGAAAGCCTTCTGAAAGTCCAAATACACCACATCCACTGGTTCTCCCTTATCTATTTTACCAGTTACATCCTCAAAAAATTCCAGTAGATTAGTCAAGCATGATTTACCTTTTGTAAATCCATGTTGACTTTGTCCGATCCTGTCACTGATTTCCAAGTGCTCTGCTATTACATCTTTTATAATAGACTCTAGCATTTTCCCCACTACCAATGTCAGGCTTACCGGTCTATAATTCCCCGCTTTTTCTCTACCACCTTTTTTGAATAGTGGGGTAACATTAGCTACCCTCCAATCCATGGGTACCGTTCCAGAGTCTATCGAGTTCTGGAAGATGATCAGTAGTGCATCTACTATCTCTAGGGCCACTTCCTTAAGTACCCTGGGATGTAGACCATCAGGCCCTGGGGATTTATCAGCCTTCAGTCCCATCAATTTTCCTAACACCATTTTCCTACAAATACTGATTTCTTTCAGTTCCTCGCTTTCATCAGACCCTATGTTCCCCGGCATCTCTGGGAGGTTATTTGTGTCCTCCTTTGTGAAGACAGAACCAAAGTATGCATTTAGTTGGTCTGCCATTTCCTTGTTTCCCATTATAAATTCCCCCGATTCTGACTGCAAGGGACCTATGCTTGACTTCATTAATCTTTTTCTCTTCACATATCTATAAAAGCTTTTACAGTCAGTTTTTATGTTCCCGCTAGCTTACTCTCATATTCTATTTTCCCTTTCTTAATTAATCCCTTTGTCCTCCTTTGTTGACTCCTAAACTGCTCCCAATCCTCAGGATTATTGCTTTTTCTAGCCAATTTATATGTCCTCTCCTTGGATCTTATGCTATCCCTAATTTCCCTTGTTAGCCACGGTTGAGTCACCTTTTTTGTTTTATTTTTACGCCAAACTGAGATGAACAAATTCTGTAGCTCATCCATTTGGTCTTTGAATGTTTGCCATTGCCTATCCACCGTCAACCCTTTGAGCGCCATTCCCCACTCAATCCTGCCCAACTCGCTCCTCAGACCATTGTAGTTTCCTTTATTTAAATTGAGGACCCTAGTCTCTGAGTCAACTACTTCCTTCTCCATCTTAATGAAGAATTCGATCATATTATGATCGCTCTGACCCAAGGGGCCTCGTACAACAAGATTGCTAATTAATCCTTTCTCGTTGCATAATACCCAGTCTAAGATGGCCTGCTCTCTGGTTGGTTCCTCGACATATTGGTCCAGGAAACCGTCCCGTAAACACTCCAGGAATTCCTCCTCCACAGTATTGTTACTAATTTGGTTGGCCCAATCTATATGTAGGTTAAAGTCACCCATGATGACTGCTGTGCCCTTATTGCACGCTTCTTTAATTTCCCTTTTCATGCCATCCCCAACCTCCACCTTACTGTTTGGAGGTCTATATACCACTCCCACTAATGTTTTTTTCCCCTTAATATTTCTCAATTCTACCCATACAGATTCCACATCATCAGAGCTAATATCCTTCATTACAATTGTATTAATCCCTTCTTTAACCAGTAATGCTACCCCACCTCCCTTTCCTTTTTGTCTATCTTTCCTGAATATCGAATACCCCTGGATGTTGAGTTCCCGGGCTTGGCCATCCTTGAGCCACGTTTCTGTAATCCCAACCAAATCGTATTCGTTTACCTCTATTTGCGCAGCCAATTCATCCACCTTATTACAAATGCTCCTCGCATTAAGACACAAAGCCTTCAGGCTTGTTTTTTTAACGCTCTTAGACCTATTAGAATTATTATTTACTGTGGCCACGTTTGATTTAAACCGTTGATTTCTCTGACTGCCACTTTTGTTTTTCTCCTTCCTATCTTTTGCTTTTATCCCTGTTTTCCTTTCCTCTTTCTCCCTGCTCAGGTTCCCAACCCCCTGCCATTTTAGTTTAAACCCCCCCGAACAGTGCTAGCAAACCTCCCCGCAAGGATATTTATCCCGCTCTGGTTCAGGTGCAACCCGTCCGACTTGTACAAGTCCCACCTTTCCCAGAAGCAGGCCCAGTGATCCAGGAAACTAAAGCCCTCCCTCCTGCACCAACTCTTTAGCCACGCATTCATCTGCTCTATCCTCCTATTCCTATACTCACTAGCACGTGGCACCGGGAGTAATCCAGAGATTACAACCTTTGAGGTCCTGCTCTTTAATCTGCTACCTAGCTCCCTAAATTCTGGTTGCAGGACCTCATCCCTCTTCCTACCTATGTCGTTGGTCCCAATGTGAACCACGACCTCTGCCTGTTCCCCCTCCCCCTTCAGAATGCCCTGCAGCCGTTCAGTGACATCCTTGACCCTGGCACCAGGGAGGCAACAAACCATCCTGGAGTCACGTCTACGGCCACAGAACCATCTATCTGTTCCCCTTCCGATAGAATCCCCTACCACTATTACTTTCCCACTCTTTTTCCTCCCTTCCTGAGCAGCAGCAACACCCCCGGCGCCAGGAAGTTGGCTGCTGCTGCCTTCCCCTGGTGAGTCATCCCCCTCAACAGGATCCAAATTGGTATACCTGTTTGAAAGGGGGATGGCCACAGGGGTCTCCTGCACTACCTGCCTGCTTCTACTGCTCCGCCTGGTGGTCACCCATTTCCCTCCTGCCTGTGCAGTCCTACCCTGCGGCGTGACCAACTCATCAAACGTGTAATCCACGACCCTCTCAGCATCGTGAATGCTCCACAACCCATCCATCCGCAGCTCCAGCGCCTCAATACGGCCCATTAGTAGCTGCAGCTGGATGCATTTCCGGCACACGTGGTCATCAAGGACACTGGCAGCGTCCCTGAATTCCCACATAGAGCAAGAGGAGCATAACACGGGGCTGGGCTCTCCTGGCATGACTTACCCCTTTAATTAATTTAAATTAATTCAATACCACCAGTTAAAGATATACTCTAGGGCGCTTATTTACCAGCTGTCCCCACTACACCACAGAGACCCAAGAAAATATAAACCGCAGAATTTAAGCTTGTAATAAAAGAGATACTCACCAACCAATCACTCACCTGCTTCCTGGCGACGTCACACTTGGATTACTTTTTACCTCTCTCCTCTGCTGTTGAATTGGTACCCTCACCTCGCAACTGCTGCCGGTTTGAAACTGCCACCGCTTTTAACTGCCGCCGGTCACTGCCCCCTCACAGGTCCGATGCTCTGATCGGGCCTCACCTCGCAACTGCCGCCGGTTTGAAACTGCCGCCGCTTTTAACTGCCGCCGGTCACTGCCCCCTCACAGGTCCGATGCTCTGATCGGGCCTCACCTCGCAACTGCCGCCAGTTTGAAACTGCCGCCGCTTTTAACTGCCGCCGGTCACTGCCCCCTCACAGGTCCGGTGCTCTGATCGGGCCTCACCTCGCAACTGCCGCCGGTTTGAAACTGCCGCCACTTTTAACTGCCGCCGGTCACTGCCCCCTCACAGGTCCGATGCTCTGATCGGGCCTCACCTCGCAACATACACCACAAACTGCACTAACCTGACAGGTGCGAGTGATTACTGATGATTCCTTTAAATAACGTCCCTGCAACTGGCTTCCTGGTGCTGCACACCAGCTCGCCCTGTCGGTGTTCACTCCAGGTGGCTAAAAGCAATTTGGGAAATGGGACGTTCAGTGACGTCATGATCTCCCTGGTGTTGAGGTCCCCGGCGATAGCTGTTATCAGCAGCGCTACGGGGGTCCCAATTTGGCATGTAGCGCTTGATTTGCCTCGCCCTACTGGTCTCAATGCCGCATTAGCACTAAGGGGACAAATTTTTCCCCCTCTGAAGATCCCAACTGAAGATACTTTTTGGCTTATTTGAATTTCATAGTGTATTGCGCAACTGAGGTTGTGAATTCTACTTCAGGAACAGGAGGGCTAATATTCCGAAGCTCCTCTGGGAGCAGGGATTTTGGAGGCTCGGTGTGCCTGGCTTGCCGACCAGTGATTTTGTGGGCACAAATAAGACCAAGCTACTGGCGTGTTTATCGGCAAACAGGGCAGCCAATTTACACACTGTGAGGTCCCAAAAACACCAATGAGATAAATGACCAGTTCATCTATTTTGCTGGTGTTGGCTGAGGGATGAATATTGTTCGAGCTGCAGCCTTGTTTCATGCTTCATTTGAAGGATGGCCCCTCCGACAGTGCAGCATTCTCTCACTACTGCACTGATGTGTCAGCCTAGATTATGTGCTCAAGTCCTGGAGAGGGGCTTGAATCTGCAACCTGCTGACACAGAAGCAAGAGTGCTACCACTGAATTAAGCTGGTACACTTGACAAAGGGTTTTGACCTGAAACATTGACTCTATTTCTCTCTCCACAGATGTTGCCTGGCCTGCTGAGTTTTTCCAGCATTTTCTGTTGTTATTTTAAGCCGGTACACTCACCATTTAACCTCTCTGTAACAGGACGAAACATTCCTAACGCTTGACAATTGCCTGTGGTACTCTTCGCCAGCGCTCTCACCCCCTTGTTTTATTCAATTCAATTCAATTTTATTTGTCATATATGCAGCAGACGTGTGTACTGCACAATGAAATGTTGATTTTTACGAGTCCTCCCAACATTGGAATAAATATGGCATAACATATTCAGTTCTATAAAGGGGTCTACTGTTCTTCCAGTTTTGTTTCTGCCAAAGGGACTGCGTCCAAAATATTAAACTTGTCTTATCTTTACAGATGCTGAATGGTCTCCTGTGTATTTACAGCATTTTCAGTTTTTTATTTCAGATTTCCAACATTTACAATTTTTTCACATTTTATTTGTGAGTTCTGATTTTAAGTTTATGAATGTTATTGTTTATACTGTAGAGGATTCCCCTTTCTATTAAGAACATAAGAAATAGGAGCAAGAGTAGGCCATATGGCCCTTTGAGTCTGTTCCACCATTCAGTAAGATCATGGTTGAACTTTTACATCAACTCCACTTTCCCGCCCTATCCCCATATCCCTTGATTCCCTTAGTATCTATCAATCTCAATTTTCAATATACTCAATGACTGAGCATCCACAGCCCTCTGGGGTAGAGAATTCCAAAGATTCACAACCTTCTGAGTGAAGAAATTTCTCCTCATTTCAGTCCTAAATGGCCTACCCCTTTACCTGAGACTATGACCCCTAGTTCTAGATTCTAGAGCCAGGGGAAACAGCCTCTCAGCATCTACCCTGTCAAGCCCTCTACGAATTTTAAACATTTCAATGAGATCACCTCTCATTCTGCTAAACGACAGAGAATATAGGCCCATTCTACTCAATCTCTCCTCATAGGACAATCCTCTCTCCCAGGAATCAATCAAGTGAACCTTTGCTGCACCCCATCTAAGGCAAGTATATCCTTCCGAGGGAAGGAGACCAAAACTGTATACAGTACTCCAGGTGTGGTCTCACCAAAGACCTATATAATTGCAGCAAGACTTCCTTACTCTGCTACTGCAACTCCCTTGCAATAAAGGCTAACATACCATTTGCCTTCTTAATTGCTTGCTGTACCTGCATGTTAACTTTCTGTGATTCATGTGCAAGGACACTCAGATCCCTCTGTATCCCCACATTTACTAGTCTCTCACCATTTAAAAAATATGTTCTGCTTTTCCCTTCTTCCTACCAAAGTGGATAATTTCACACTTCCTGGCATTATATTCCATCTTCCACCTTCTTGCCCAATCAATAAACAGATCTACTCAGCAGGTCAGGCAGCATCGTGGAGAGAGAATCAGAGTTAACATTTCAGGTCGATAACCCTTCGCCTGACCTGCTCAGTGTTTTCAGCATTTTCTGTTGTTGTTTCAGATTTCCAGCATCCGCAGTATTTTGCTATTGAATTAACAGATCTATGTCCCTTTGCAGCCTCTTTACGCCCTCCTCACAGCTTACTTTGTATCGTCGGCAAACTTGGATATATTACACTTGATCCCCTCATCTAAGTCATTGATATAAATTGTAAATAGTTGAGACCCATGCACTGATCCTTGCGGCACTCCACTAGTTACACCCTGCCAACCTGAAAATGATCTGTTTATTCCTAACCAATCCTCATTCCATGCTAATATATTAACCCAATCCCATGAGCCTAATCTTGTGTAACAACCTATTGTGTGACACCTTATTGAGTGCTTTCTGAAAATCTAAATATACTGCATCCACTGCTTCCCCCTTATCTACCCTACTAGTTATACCCTCAAAAAACCTTTCATAAAACCATGTTGACTCTGCCTAATCATAGAAGCTACTGAAAAATATATTTTCAGCTTACCTTGGTTCTATTTCCCTGCACAATATGATGGTAAATAGTAGGTGGCATTGGTGCATCAAGATTTGTACTCTCTGCTTGGCTATTCTTTCTGATGTCTGTGTCAACAGCTTTCTCACTTTCAAAGCTTTCAGTACTTCCTTTATCTTCTACTTGATTTTCACTATTGTTTTCCTGAGAATAGTCTGATGGAGTTGAGACTATTTCTGCTTCTTTAATTTCTTGTTGCATTCCCACAGGACCATCTATGTTCTTATTGGCGGGCGATGCTTTCTGGCCTTTCAACAACTCAAATTTTTTTGTAATTGGTACAAAAATCTGCTTCATTTGAGCTAAAATGTTTCCGAAGTCCAAATTATTGGTACCAGCAGGGTTAGTCATTAGCTCTTGTCCAGCTATATTAATAGCTGCCACTTTCGCCGACAACCGTTCTACCAACTGGTTAACAGTTTGCAAAAGCACAAACTCATTCATTTCCTTTACTGCTTCCTTGGCATACTGAACCAAACCTTCTGTAGTTAACAAATGTTTGGCTGTTGCTTCCATATAACTGTTTATGCTCGCTATCTTCAAATTCAGCTCATTATCATATATTGTTTTAACCTCTTTCTCTTTCTCCTTGAGTAGATCATGTAGGATCACAAATCCATCAGACACCTGCTTCTGAAACTTGCCTTTATTCTCTTGAAGTTTGGATTTAAAAATACTCAGCCTCAGCATATCATTTTCATTTTCATCTTTAGCTGAAAGACAACAAGAAATAAATTGGCAAAATAAAAAAGTTAGAAAAATGTTTAAATTCAGACATAGCAGGGGCTATAAAACTCTCCCTCTCCTAGGGCTGCTAAGATATATGAATGTAAATTTATAGCCAAATTTCCATTTACAGAAATGTTTCTTGCCCAAGGAGTGCCCGAACCAACATGGCAACGGATGTACTTCCAGCACTTTAAGCATGGGATGTTGCGCTGCTAATCTTCCATCCTACATAAAATTAAGCTCATCTAAGACAGTGCTGCCCATATCCTATCTCACCCAGTCTAACTTGCCCATCACCCCTGTCCTTGCTGATCTACATTGGCTCTCTGGCTCTCTGTCCCTCAGTATCTCATTTAAAACTCTCAATCTTGTATTTTAATCCCTCCATAACCTCACCCCTCCCTGTCTCCGTAACTTCCTTCAGCCCTCCAACCCTCCAAGCACTTTCCATTCTTCTGACTCTGGCCTCATAAGGATCCCAACTCCATTCATCACCCACCATTAGCAGCTGTGTGTTTAGCCACCTAGGACCCAGTCTCTGGAATTTCCCAGTTTACCCCTGCATCTCTCCACCTCACTCTCTTCCTTTAAGATCTTCTTTAAAGGCCACCCCTTTGACCAAACTTTTGGTCACTCCTCCTATGCTCTCCTTCTTTGTCTCAGTATCTATTTTTCAATACGTCACTGTGAAGCACCTTCGGACATTTTTCTATGTCGGTATGAAATCGTTTCTCTTTACCTTATCCGTTCCCCTTAATACCATGAAAACTTCAATCAAATCACCCATTACCCTTCTAAATTCCAGGGAATACAACACTAATTTGTGTAATCACCTCCAAAATTCGATAGACTCTGGAACAGTACCCATGGATTGGCGGGTATCTAATGTTACCCCACTGTTCAAAAAAGGTGGTAGAGAGAAAACGGGGAATTACAGACCGGTAAGCCTGACATCGGTAGTGGGAAAATGCTAGAGTCCATCATAAAAGATGTAATAGCAGAACACTTGGAAAACAGTGACCGGATCGGACAAAGTCAACATGGATTTACAAAAGGTAAATCATGCTTGACTAATCTATTGGAATTTTTTGAGGATGTACCTGGTAAAATAGATAAGGGAGAACCAGTGGATGTGGTGTATTTGGACTTTCAAAAGGCTTTCGATAAGGTCCCACATAAGAGATTAGCATGTAAAGTTAAGACACATGAGATTGGGGGCAAGGTATTGACTTGGATAGAGAACTGGTTGGCAGACAGAAAGCAAAGAGTTGGAATAAACGGGTCTTTTTCCGAGTGGCAGGCAGTGACTAGTGGGGTACCGCAGGGATTGGTCCTAGGAACCCAGCTATTCACAATATATATTAATGACCTGGACGAGGGAACTAGATGTAATATCTCCAAGTTTGCAGACAACACAAAGCTGGGTGGGCGTGTGTGCTGTGAGGAGGATGCCGAGGAACTCCAGTATGATTTGGACAGGTTGGGTAATTGGGCAGAAGCATGGCAGATGCAATATAACATGGATAAATGCGAGGTTATCCACTTTGGTGTCAAAAACAGGAAGGCAGATTATTATCTGAATGGCAATAGATTGGGAGAAGGGGAAGTGCCACGAGACCTGGGCATCCTTGTGCACCAGTCGCTGAAGGTAAGCATGCACGTGCAGCAGGCGGTTAAGAAGGCAAATGGTATGTTGGCCTTCGTAGCGAGAGGGTTTGAGTACAGGAACAAGGATGTCTTGCTGCAGTTATATAGGGCCTTGGTGAGACCACATCTTGAGTATTGTGTGCAGTTTTGGTCGCCTTATCTGAGGAAGGATGTTTTTGCCATGGAAGGAGTGCAGCGAAGATTCACCAGGCTGATACCTGGGATGGCAGGAATGATGTATGAGGAGAGATTGGGTCAATTGGGCTTGTACTCGCTGGAGTTTAGAAGAATGAGAGGGGATCTCATTGAAACTTATAAAATTCTAACAGGACTAGACAGACTAGATGCAGGAAGGATGTTCCCGGTGGTCAGGGAGTCCAGAACTGTCAGGGTGAGGCTGGTTCTGGACCCAAGTGCAGACAGACGAGGCAAGAAGCAGGTATGCAGTCTTAAATAAAAGTACTTTACTAGAATCACACAGGTAAACAGTTACAAACATAGGAGCTCAAGACAAGCTACCACTAGGCAAATGGCTTGTCAAGACTGAGCACAGAGGGAAGAAACCACAGAACTTAAATACAAGCAAAAACAGGTGAAACCAATAAACCAGATAAAAGGCAGTTAAGTAAACTAGTAACAATTTAGCAAAGGGAAACAAACAAGTGAAGGTGCCATCTAGGGGTTACTGAGGGAACTAACCGGCACCCTCACAAGAACCAGGGGTCACAGTCTAAGGATAAGGGGTAAGCCATTTAGGACAGAGATGAGGAGTAATTTCTTCACCCAAAGAGTGGTGAACCTGTGGAATTCTCTTCCACAGAAGGCAGTGGAGGCCAATTCATTAAATATATTCCAGAAGGAGTTGGATATATTTCTTAAGGCTAAAGGGATCAAGGGATATGGGGAGAAAGCAGGGACAGGGTACTGAATTTGAATGATCAGCCATGATCGCATTGAATGGCAGAGCAGGCTCGAGGGGCCGAATGGCCTACTCCTGCTTCTATCTTCTATGTTTCTTTGTTTCTATGTTTCACTCCTCATAATTTAACCCTTGGAGTCCTTGGAAATAGAATCAACTACCATTGGTGAAATAAGACCAGAAAATGCTGGAAATACTCAGCCGGCCATGCAGCATCTGCGGAGAGAGAAACAGAGTTAACGTTTCAGGTCGATGACCTTTCATCAGAACTGGATTAAGTTAGAGATGTAACAGATTTTAAGCAAGTGCAGGGGCAAGGAAAGGAGGGAGGGGAGGAAAGAACAAAAGGGAAGGTGTGTGATAGGATGGAAGGCAGGAGAGATTAAAAGACAAAAGGGATGATAGTGCAAGGCAAAAGGAGATGGTAACAGGACAAGTAAAGAAACAAAAGATGAGTCTAGAAGAGGTGTAAATAGGAATGGCAGAATCATCATCAGCTTCCATGTGAAAAAATAGGGGCAGAGGTCATGGTCTGAAATTGTTGAACTCGATGCTGAGTCCAGAAAGTTGTAAGGTGCCCAATTGAAAGATGAGGTGCTGTTCCTCGCGCTTACGTTGAGCTTCGTTGGAACAGTGTAAGAGGCCGAGGACGGAGAGGTCAGAGTGGGAGTGGAGCGGAGAATTAAAGTGACAGGCAACCGGAAACTCGGGCTCACTCTTGCGGACTGAACGGAGGTGTTCCGCAAAGTGGAAATTGGTGAAAATTGTTTTCTCTCAACCAAATACATCTTTAGAAATTACATACCACCTACCTTTACCATATCTTGCAATAACTTGAAATAGATGGATCGATTGATCCCTGAAAGCATCTTGAATAGAACATGTTGGATGATCTTTGTGTTTTTCTTTACTACAATCCTCACAAATGGGAACCTTGTCACTCATGCAAAACATTGACAGGTTTGAATCAGGATGTTGGAAACACATCACCTGCTGCTCCCCACCTGCAGGATTAGCAAAATGATGGTCTGTGTAGGTTTTGTTGTGTTGCTTTAGGCATTCCTTGCAGAAATTTAGATCACAGGTTTCACATTTCTTGACTGCAATCTGTTTATTTTTCATCTCACAAAGTTGGCAATAAGGTTGCCTTTTGATTGATTTATTCCATGACAGTTTCTTGCTCCGCTTTTCCAACCTATTTAACACCTCGCTGAGCATAAAGTTCTCTGGGAATTTGACTTTTTCAGAGCTGGTGAAATAATGATTTTCTTTACAGACTGGGCATGTAACAATGGCATGTTTTGTTAGACCCTTCCTGGATGTCTGCTTCTGCTTTGGAATACAGCGCTCACAAATGTTGTGATTGCATGGCAGTAACTGAGGTTTAACATACAGCTTCCCACAGGCTGGGCAAGTAAGTTCCTCATACATTGGAGGTTTTATATGTTTCCTTTTATCTTTTGCATTCGAATTAGCTGGTGCCTGTGAACTACTTGGGCTGGAAATAAAAAAACACATTTCATTTAGAACGTTCATTAAATTGATTAATGCATCTTAGACTAAAGACTGTAATAAACCTCTTTTTCCTCTGGGGCTGAAGTCCATACATTCATGATCCGTAGAATAATCAATTTATCCTGTTTATGAATTGTAGGAAAGTAAAGCTTTATGATTGTAAGGTAAATTAACCATAATGAATTCCTCACTTGTTGCCAAGGCAACTATGTTCAACCTAAATTCTTTCTAAAAAAATATATAAATGACAACTGAAATAACACAATAG
Source organism: Somniosus microcephalus (assembly GCF_052327205.1). Classification (NCBI taxonomy): domain Eukaryota; kingdom Metazoa; phylum Chordata; class Chondrichthyes; order Squaliformes; family Somniosidae; genus Somniosus; species Somniosus microcephalus. The sequence continues at coordinate 89,336,020 of NC_140992.1, read as the reverse complement.
GTTCAACCAGCTGTCTGTCCACTTCTGAGACCAACAAGATGAACATTTCCTCCTTCTGCCAGCTGTAAGGGTTCTAAATGAAATGAGCCCTGTCAATCCCAGCCAAGTTTCGAGTGGGATGAATCCATACCACATAACTGGCCATGATGCAGCTCAATTTGCTAATTACACTCAGAAGGGCTTTTAGAGTAACTAGTGTAAGGCATGGAAAAATTCATATCAGTGCAATTGGGAGTATTGTTCTGAGTTTAGTTTCAAGGCACGTTGGCAGGCCAGGATAGATGGAGCTTTACATTAACCATGCAGTATTACTTCCAATTGGTTTTATCCGTTTTACTCTTCTCAGCGTTTATGTTATAGAAGAAAGGAAACATTTATATGGCACCTTTTATGGCCTTGGGATGTCCCAAAGCATTTTGCAGCCAACAAAGTATTTTTTTTTAAAGCATAGTCACTGTTGTAATGTAGGGAAACACAGCAGCCATTTTGCACACAGCTAGGTACTACAAACAGCAGATATATATGACCAGATCATTTTATTGATGGCATTGGTTGAAGGATAAATGACACCAGGCAAAATTCCCTGCTTTCTTGCGAATAGCGCCATGAGGTCATTTACATCCATCTGAGAGAGCAGGCAGGGCCCCAGTTTAACATTTCATCTGTGAGACAGCACCTCCAAAAGGTCAGCTCTCTCCTCAGTACTGCACTGAAGTGATTATGTACTCAAGTCTCTAGAGTGGGGCTTGAACCCACAACTGTCTGACTCAGAGGTTGAGTGTGCCACCACTAAGCAATTGAAAAATGGTGTGCTTTCGGTTGAATCTTTCCATACAAAGTAATATAAAAATAAAAAAGCAAAATACTGCAGATGTTGGAAATCTGAAATAAAAACAGAAAATGCTGCAAATACTCAGTGAAAGGTAAAATGATAATCAATTGACTGTGACACATTTTCACGAGGAATTAATTGGCCTTATTTTCACCTATGAAAATATATTCTTGAGTAAACTGTCAGTGAACACTCCAGGGTGTAAAACAGGCAGCCAACACAAACCCACCCATTTTCCAGTCCCCTGGGTGAGGTGAAAATGGCCCTGTCCATTTCTCTCACCTCTGACGCAAGACTCAGTCTCAGAGAGCCCTTCACTGCGAAATGTATCCACCTATTTTAATGCTGAGGATTTGGAGACTACTCAAGATCTTCTTCCTTCAAGTGAAGAAGTATGTATCTCTCTGTTCCTTGTGTATTTCCACAATCATGTTATATAAACTGTATTTTCACAATTACTATTTGTACAGTATTATTGAAAAAGAACGCATTGATTCCATAAATCAACAAGACAATTCTTACCACCTCATTTTGAGCTTTTGAAACAAAAAGCATAATTACAACTAATATTTATGATGATTGAATATGCCAAATTTCATTTTTATTGCCGAAGTTGCTAGATTTTTCCTGTTATTTGGGGACTTGCATTCCCTGGTTTCATACAGTTTTCTATGGCTGACCTCCCACATTCTACCATATTTATGAAGGGATAATTATTAGTCCTAGCCCCCTTAGGGCTACCCTGGATCAGGCGTATTCCTCAGACATTCACTTTCAACTAAAGTTTGAGGTAGCCGAATCCTAAAGACGCTTAATTGGGTCTAAAGGTCTGGACTATCTCTCCCTAAAGGAAAGGAACAACCTGAAAATGTTACCGTCCTCCAGATAGCACTTTTAATAAGTTTAGCTAGACTGTACCGTTCCGGATATTATAAGGGTCCAGAAAACACCCCCAGAATTCTGCAACTCCTCACCAAAAAGTGTACATAGATTGAGTTTGCGAGTTTGATACAGAAGCCTTATGTGAGACAATTCTAAAAATATATAGATTTATTCAAGAACCAACATATAATTTACAGTTGGTGAGTCAATCACAACATTAACAGTTCCAAAAAGAGAAAGCTTTACAATCTTATCAGAGATCCTTACTTTCAAATCTTAACTTCACTACAGTTTTACAGTTCTTAAAGTTTATTCAGGATATCCACCAAAATCAAATACCTTTGATCCTTGAGGTACAAAGAGTTGGAGACTTACAGAGCCACCTCTGAAGCTGAGAATCACTTTGCCCCTTTAAAGCGAGTCTACTATCCCATTTGAGAGTTCAATATTTATACCCTTTTCCAGTGGTATTTCCTTTAAGGTTTTCTGCTGATGTAAGCTAATTATTTTGTCATTTTTCTGCTGACCCCTGCAATTCTTACAGTCACCTCAGCTGGTAGCACTACAGAATTATGTCTCTCCTCTAGGTGTTCTAAGTTTAACATAAAAAGCAGTGTAACAGCAGGTGCGTTTTACTTGATATAAGTTTTACAAAGGCAGATGTTTGTGATTCTTTGCGAAGTGTCAATTAGAACACCTTGGCCTAGAAATTCAGTCGCGTTTGTGCCCACTTATTGGCTATAGAGTGGTTTGCGCCGGAAGTTTTTTAGCGCCCGAAATTGAGTTGGTCCCTAACATCGGCGTTAGCCGGTAGCGCTGCGCCGGCACCGATGACGTCATCGGTGTGCGCAGCGCCCCGGTTCCAATGGTAATCTGTCCCGATGGCCAAATTCAGTTGCGGCCGCCTCGCCCGTCGCGGCCGCAAACAGCGTTTGCAAAACGGTGCCTTACAGCTCCGAGAGGCCGGCGCATAAAGGTGGAGGGGCGGCCGGCCGCTTTCCCGGCGGCCGCCTGGCCGCACCTCCCTCCCCGGACTCCTGCACCACCCCCCCGCGGCATTGGTGTGTGACTCCCGCGAGCCCGGCACTTCTCCGTGGTGCCGGGCTCATTTGACGGGGGAATCCAGCGGCGATCTCACGGCTGCAGGCAGCTCCTCCTTAAGAGAAGGAGGAGGCCTGCAGTACCCCAGCCTGCCGCACCGCATCGGTTGCCGCAGCGGCAGCTGGGCGCCGGAAACTGACATTCTTCGCCCCAAACGAGGCGGCCAAACCCTCCAATAGCACCCGCCTCCGTCTTGGGGTGGCGCTACTGAATTTCAGGCGGGCGCTAGGGGAATCCGGCCCAGCGCTAAATTTCGGGCACTAAAGACCTGGCGCGGCGATACCGAATTTTTAGCCCCTTGTTCCCAAAAGTTCAGACTGTCAGGAGCCTTTAACCTTCTGTTTCAATAAGGTTATTGATTCAGTGTCAACAACTATCTTATCTCTATAGCCAGAATACTTTCACAGCTTTTTCATAGTTCGGTTTCTAGATTTCCAGACCCAGTTTGTCATGTTCTAATAAGGCCAGAATTCTTTCATAGAATGGTGTATTTTTCTGAATAGGTTATGTGGCTTATTCCTTCACATGTAAACTTGAGGTCATCTAAAACTCAGCTGCCTGTGTTCTAACTCGCATCAAGTCTCGTTCACCCATCACCCCATGCTTGCTGACCTACACTGGCTCCCGGTTAAGCAACACCTCAATTTCAAAATTCCCATCCTTGTTTTCAAATCCCTCCATGGCCTCGCTCCTCCCTACCTCTGTAATATTCTCCAGCCCCACAACCACCCCCCTCCCCCACCGAGATATCTGCATTCCTCAAATTCTGCCCTCTGAGCATCCCTGAATACAATCGCTCAACCATTGGTGGCCGTGCCTTCTGTTGCCTAGGCCCTAAACTCTGGAATTCCCTGCCTATACCTCTCCGCCTCACTACCACTCTCCTCCTTTAAGACGCTCCTTAAAACCTACCTCTTTGACCAAGCTTTTGGCCATCTGCCCTAATTTCTCCTTATGTGGCTCGGTGTCAAATTTTTTGTCTTATAATACTCCTGTGAAACACCTTGGGACGTTTTACTACGTTAAAGGCGCTATATAAATACAAGTTGTTGTTGGAAACCATATACCAGTTGCCTTAAAAATGTCCTATGTAATATAGAATTACTTACTGAATGTGACAATATTATGGCAGGGAAAATCATACAACAATATACGCACACCTACTTAAACTGGAATTAAACGTTCAATTTATCAAACAAAATTCTATTTTTTCAGCAGAACAGGTTTATCTGATCAACACAAGCTACTACTTACTAACAAATTTCTTTCTCCTCATATGGAGATTTCCAGCAGACAAAGTTAGTCACAGTGTCCCTCTGTAGCATTGGCCCTTCCATTCCTTTCGATGACAAATTGATTTCTCCTGCCGCTTCTTCATTACCTCCCAGTGGACTCTTGATTTCTGTTGAAGACGCCTTGCTACTTTCTGATTCCCTCCTTTTTATAAATGCCTCCTTGCTAAATAGGAAGCTTTCCTTGACTCCTCTTTCCTGCTTCTCATCTTTCTTTGCTTCTCTAATGCTATTTCCCTTGATTTCTCTAAAAGACTCCTCGTTACCAACGCTCACTGTACTCTTGAATTCCCTTTTGGTATCTGCCGAGACCCGCCTGATAATTCCCTTGCTTCTTTCAGCTGTTGCATGCTTCTCTCCCCCCTGATTGCCCTGCCATTGATTCATCGCCAGTGAAGCAGGGACAGACTGTAGAAGAAGTGGGGAAACACTACACAAAATAGCAGTCAGTTATAAATACCAGCTCTCCTCTTTTAATGCCACTAATCCTTAAGCCACTGATGGCCAAGAAGAATTTAAGGTACTATACTAAAATTACAGATGGGTTTTCAACAATCTAACCAGTATTACAATCAATCAATAATCCCTCAAAATTTAAACCCCCTTGAGTCCATAATGTCCTAAACCTTACTTATATGGCCCTCCAGTCCCCAGCCTGAGACTAGACCACGAGACTGATGTGGACCAGACACTGTGACATCAGAGACTGACTCACTGGGTTGCAAACATCACAGAATGTGCAACATCACAAACTAGCCACAAGACTGAAACACACATCACTGAGTCTGTGACATCACAAACAGGGCATCAAGGAGACTGTAGGAAGACAGACCAAAGGGCTGAAATATTGCACAGACCAATCACCAGGAAGACAAGATTACAAAGTAAACATGACTGAGGAAGGCAATTCAGCCCATCTTAGTTCATGCATCCACTGCAGCAACCAATTGTTTCTTAAGTAACTTCTGGGTTTCCCTCTGCACTACTACACCCAGAAGTCCACTCCATGTATTGATCACTCTTTGTCTGAAGAAGAACTTCCTGAATTTGACTTTCACTGGTCTCCTTGGCCTATCTCAAAATTTAGCCTGAAGTTATTTTCCAAATCTACCTCTTTGTCCCATTTACTATTTAATGTATCTCTATAAAATCATCTCTCAGACTCCTCCATTTGAGGCTGAAAAGCTCAAATTTCTCAAGTCTTCCTCATAGCTTAGATCTCTGGCACAAGGGATCAGCCTCAGGGCTCCTCTCGGAACTGTGTTCTATGCTTGAAAGTTTTATTTGTGTGTTGGTATCCAGAACGGGATGTAATTCTCTGAACAGAGCACTATACACTTTGAGTATGACTTTTATTCTACTATTTTGGCTAAATAGTTCAGCACTTTATTTGCTTTGCTGATTGATGCTTTGGAGTGGTTGGATATATAGCCCTGAAATTCCACACAGCTAATTGTGTCAATCAATGCTTTGCAGAGCTGAATGTATCATAATTTGCAGGGTCAGCTCATTCACATCCTGTGCAAAATGGGAGCTTTGAGCTGGGGGTGCTTGGAAATTAGAATACAGCCTTTTAAAAAATCAAATCTGGCAGAAGATTGCTGCAGCAGGCTGGGGGAACATCAAGTAAGTGTTTGACTCACGGTTGACTGTCAGGTAGCTGCACTGGATGGCTTGTGTGAGATTGTATCTCACATTTCACTGGGGCAACTCAATGTCACTCATTGGTCAAACAAACTTGGAAACAAAAGCCATTTAAATAATTATTAAATAATCAAGTGCCTTACCACATTAACTAGTTCTGAAAAAAAATCTGAAACTTAGAATGGTATTAATAAAGACAGTGCATGCTATCAAGCTGATATTATTAGAGACAATGAGAAAAGTACGGTACAGAGCATTAAAACTGCTGCGAAAAAACCTTGGTCTGGATTTTGCAGTAAAAATAACGGCGAGGCTAACAGCGCTCACTGTTATTAACATATAAATCGGACAATAACTTCCAGCGACCGCACATGTGCAGTTAAATGCGGAAATCAGAAAGTTGCTGTCTGAGACGCACTGCTCCTCCAGAAGCTGCGCTACAACATTATCTAACCGTCTGACTCACAATTCATATACATTGAACAGCATAAAGTTGCTGTACCTACCTGATATATACGAACTGAACGCCAGAAAAAGTTAGGGTTTGTCCATTCCAGCGTAAGTACCCTTTTAACGGTGTGATAAGTCTTAATTATTGCCTTTGGCACTAAAAAATAACTTTTATAAGTGTGAAGTCTCATTCCTTCAGGTTTTAATTATTGTTGGAGATTTAAAAAAATAAAAAATTTAAATAAAACTTTTTTTACTTTTTCTTTCTGTCTCTTTTATCTCTCTCTCTCTCTTAATCCAATCTTTCTTTTCCTCTCTTTATTTCGCTTTCTGTTCCTGATTTAACTTTGATATTCTAACTTGTAGTGTATGTACCTTTAAGAGAGAACTACTTTTACAGCTCCTGTTTACTGTAGTACCGGCAGTGACCACACCTGTATATAAGCCTTGAGCATGCCTCTGTACCCCCAGTCTTGAGACTACCCTACTCCAGTAAATACCTGTTGATTGTTAAGTTACAGCATCCGTGTGGTTATTGAAAAACATCATACTCTCAGAATCACGGATCTAACAGTGGCGACGAGTGTCGATTCGAATCTACCTGCAACTCTGCATTTCCCTTCGAGGATTCGCTCCGGGAGGGCGGTGGAAGAAAGTCAAGGCCAGAAACACGGGCGTAGACCATGAGCAACCGCCCAGTCGTCCGGCAGAGAGTGAACATCGCAGGGGAGGCTGTGGAGAGCCGGGCTTGGTTCCCCAGCCACGACGATCAGCAACAGACTGACGACAGGTACCAGGTACAGCGCAGACCCTTCCCGGACAGCGGCGGCTGGAAACGACCGACGGCAGAGAAAAAGCCGAGCAGCGTCGACGGGGTAAGATAGAGGGTGAAGCGCACAGGGCGCAGCCGGGGGTTGAAAACCGAGCGGCGTCGAGGAAAAACAAAACAGAGAGAGAGAGGGTAAAGCAGCAGCCGGGTTCAGGACCGAGCGGCGGAAACGGGAAAGGCGCACAGAAAAAAAAAACCGCGCAGCGCGCAGCCAGGGCTCAAGAGCTGAACAGTGTCCGTGGGGAGAAGAAGGAAGATGCCATTTTTAGAAGCCGCAGTGGAGAAGAAGGGCAAGCGCGGGAAGAAAGGAAAGCGCGGGAGACGCCATTTTTGACAGTTAAATCACACCCAGGGATGCCGAAGAGTGGCAGTATCTCTACGTTCGACAATGAAGTCGAAGATTGGGCGACATATGTGGAACGTATTGAGGTGTACTGCAGGGTGAATGAAGTGCCAGATGCTAGGAAAGCACTGGTTTTGTTAAATTCCATGGGTGCAAAAACTTATGGGTTACTGCAAAACCTAATAACCCAGAGAAGCCTGTGAATAAGAATTTCGAAAGCATAGTAGAAATCCTACAGGACCACTTAAACCCCACACCGCTGCTGATAGCAGAACGATTTAAGTTCCATAAAAGGAACCAACACAAAGACGAAAGCAATGCTGAGTACTTAATGGAACTGCGCAAGCTATCGAAACACTGCCAGTTTGGAGTGGGACTAGCAGATACGTTAAGGGACAAGTTTGTGTGTGGGCTTCAAAGTGAAGGAACCCAGAAACGGCTTCTATCAGAAAAGGATCTTATGCTGGACAAGGCTTTCAGTATGGCAGTATCACACGAAGCAGCCGCAAGGGGCGCTGCAGAGATACAACGGAGACCGCAAGAATATGGCACCAATGAAATGTCCTATGGAACAGGGAAGTGTTATCGCTGCGGCAGAACAACACACAACCCGAAGGATTGTTGGTTCAAGGACCAAGTGTGCAGACAGTGTGGAAAAGCAGGACACATAGCAAGAGTCTGCAGGTCTGGGAAGAAAACCAACAGCAAGAAATCTCCACAGGAGAAGTACAAAAAGGTACACAAGGTGATGGACAGTAGTTCAGACGAACAGAAAAGTGACACAGACTCCGGAAGCAAGGAGCTGGGTTGTCTGAAACTACATAAGATAACCAAAATGGAGGATCACCAGACTATCTGGGTTACACTCAAGATAGACGAAGTCCAAGTGAAAATGGAATTGGACACAGGATCAGCTCTAACAGTCATAAACCAAAGGGACTACAAGCGGCTATTTTCACATATACCCTTGAAAGCTACAGAGATTGTCTTGAAGACATAAACGGGGCAAAAAGTCCACCCCAAAGGAAAAATAAGGGTGAAAGTGATATACAAAGGCCAGGAAATACCTAAAATGGACTTATATGTATTGCCAGATGGAGGACCACCACTGCTAGGACGTGAATGGATCCGGAAGATACAATTAGATTGGCATTCCATACAGGCACTGAAGGTTGAGGCCAAAAAGGATGACGACGTCACACCTGGACGACTGTCAAAAATGCTAACTGACGCAAAAGAAGTGTTCCAGGAGGGACTCGGAACACTAAAAGGCATAACAGCAATGATTAAAATAGAGGAAAATGCAAGCCCAAAGTTTCTTAAGGCCAGACCAGTGCCTTGCGATCAGAGCAGCCGTCGAAGCAGAGCTGGAAGGGTTGGAACGTTCAGGAGTACTGTCCAAAGTAGACTGGAGTGAGTGGGCTACACCCATCGTTCCTGTAATGAAGAGGTCGTTGAGTAATACGCCTGGGGAACCAAAGAAGGTCCGCATCTGTGGGGATTTTAAGGTGACAGTGAACCCAGTCCCTCACACGGTACAATATCCGCTTCCACGAATTGAGGATATTTTCGCCTCGCTATCTGGAGGTAAACGCTTCACCAAAATTGATCTAGCCCAGGCGTACTTGCAAATGGAGGTAGAAGCCGCCTAGAAACAATACCTCACGATCAACACTCATAAAGGTCTCTATCAATACAACCGGCTGGTGTTCGGGGTAGCATCGGCTCCGGCTATTTGGCAAAAGGCGATGGATCAAGTCCTGCAAGGGATTCCAGGGACCCAGTGTTATTTGGACAACATCCTGGTCACGGGCGAAAATGACAGTGATCACCTCGCCAACTTGGAGAAGGTGCTCACCAGATTAAAGGAATATGGGCTACGAGCTAATCGCCACAAGTGCAAGTTTTTCCAGAAGCAGATCTCGTATTGTGGCCACGTCATCGATGAAGAGGGGTTACATAAGTCCCCTGAAAAGATTGAGGCAGTAGTCAAGACTCCAGCACCGGAAAATGTGTCACAACTGAGGTCGTTCCTTGGGCTGGTAAACTACTACCATAAGTTCTTACCAAATTTGTCCACGGTATTACACCCACTGAACACCCTACTGCAAACAGGGGTACCATGGAAGTGGAATGACGAACGTAGACGAGCTTTCCAGAAGTGTAAACAATTGATCACATCAAAAGAAGTGTTAGCCCATTTCAACCCAGCACTACCAATTTGTTTGGCCTGTGATGCATCACCCTATGGTATTGGAGCGGTGCTGTCGCACAAATTCCCAGACGGGTTGGAGAGGCCAGTAGCCTTTGCGTCTCGGTCACTAACCTCAGCCGAGCGCAACTACGCCCAGATTGACAGGGAGGCCCTCAGCCTAGCATGGGGAGTAAAAAAATTCAACCACTATCTGCATGGGCAGAAGTTCACCTTGCTGACTGACCACCAACCACTTGTCTCCATCTTTAATCCCAAGAAGGGCGTTCCAGTGATGACTGCACAACGGTTACAAAGATGGTCCCTGTTTCTAGGGGCGAATCAATATGAAATAGAATAAAAAGGCACGAAACAGCATGGAAACGCTGATGGGCTATCACGCCTGCCACTGCCTACTGTGGAGGAAGCACCAGCAGTGGACCCTATCGAGATATTTTATTCGTCAATAATTGAACGATTGCCAGTAACGAACGCGGATATAGAGAAGGAGACCCGCAATGATCCGACACTGTCTCGGGTATATGATTTGACAGTGAGGGGATGGCCAACACATGGCGACTCACTGTTGCCAGCATTCTCATCCAGAAGAGAACAGCTGTCAGTATGCCAGGGGACAGTGATGTGTGGATCCAGAGTGGTGATTCCACCCAAGTTAAGGGAGAGAGTGCTAAATGAGCTTCATGAAGGTCATCTGGGAGGGGTGAAAATGAAAAACCTTGCTAGGGCTTATGTGTGGTGGCTGGGGATCGATCAACAAATCGAGGACCTAACCAAGAGCTGCTCAGGATGCCAGAAGGTCCAAAATGCACCACCACATGCCCCTCTACACCCATGGGAGTGGCCCTCCTCTCCATGGCAACGGGTGCACATTGATTTTGCTGGTCCATTCATGGACTCAATGTTCTTAATAGCAGTGGATGCTCACTCGAAATGGCCTGAGGTGATAAAAATGTCCTCAATCACTACAGAGAAAACGATTGCAGTCCTACGGACCATATTTGCCAGGAACTGCTTGCCAGAGCAGATTTGGTCTGATAATGGACCACAGTTTGTGTTGTGTCCGTGTGTTAATAGAGACACTGAAGGCAGGAGTTGGTTTCACAGGTGTTTACTGAACAAAGTCTGGAGGTGAACTAACTGATACAACACAATATACAGGCTTATATAGCCCCAGTGGCCATTACCGGCATTACAGTGCACAGGGGGCTCTTAAAGGCACATACACTACAATTGCTCCCCTTTTAGCCAACCAGTACATAATATTTTAAGTAATCATTAATTACATGTTACAAGAACAATAATCTACACATTTCGGCAGTTAATCAATTATAAGTCAGTCTCTCTGGAGGCTTCCTGACTCGGTCCGGATAACGCCTCGGTGGTGTAGTAGTTTCTGGTGGTGTAGTAGGTTCTTTTGGCAAGGCTGATTCGGCTTGAATGCCAGTGTCGGGTTCATCTGGTTCCAGTATCACCGGATCGGAGGTAGATACTATGAGTATCTCTACTTCATCATTAGGCGTATAGAGTTGTGGTGTAGGTTGTCCCTTTTCGGATGACTCTATGATCTGGTCAGCATGGCACCTTATTATGCTTTCTCCAATGTCCACGGTATACATCAACGGTCCTAGTCATGTGCAAATAGTTCCAGGCTGCCATTTCTCGGTACGGTAGTCCCGGGCCAAAACTTGTTGACCTATCTGGAATGTTCTAGTTGGCCTTTCATTCATGCCTTGAAATTGCCGGTTCTCCACGTCCCTTCTGATGTTTGGCTTGATCAAATCCAGCCGGCATCTTAGGCTTCTATTGAAGAACATCATGGCGGGAGTTTGGTTTGTAACCATATGTGTTGCATTCCTGTATGCAAACAAGAAGTTATCTACCTTATGCTGAAGTTTTATGTCTTCATTACCCATGGCCTTTATGGCCTTCTTGAAGGTCTGGACAAACCTTTCAGCCAATCCATTGGTGGCGGGATGGTATGGGGCGGACATGTAGTGCTTAACCCCATTGTTTCTTAAGAACTTCCTGAATTCTTCGGATAGAAATTGTGGTCCATTATCAGAACATCTGTTCAGGCAGCCCATTCCTGGCAAATATGGTCCTTAATACTGTGATGGTTTTTTCCGTGGTGGTGGATGACATCTTTATTAACTCCGGCCACTTGGAGTGTGCATCAACCGCGATTAAGAACATTGAGTCCATAAATGGACCAGCAAAGTCGATGTGTACCCTTTGCCATGGAGATGAGGGCCACTCCCATGGATGTAGAGGGGCTTGTGGTGGAGCGTTTTGGACCTTCTGGCATCCTAGGCAGCTCTTGGTCATTTCTTCGATGTCTCCATCGATACCTGGCCACCATACAAACGCCCTGGCTAGGTTCTTCATTTTCACTCCACCCAGATGCCCCTCGTGAAGCTCCTTTAGCACTTTATCCTGGAGTTTGGGTGGAATCACCACTCTGGATCCACACATCAAGGTTCCTCGGCACACTGACAGCTGTTCTCTTCTTTGCGAGAATGCTGGCAATAGTGGTTCGCCATGTGCTGGCCATCCCTTCACTGTTAAATCGTAGATTCGTGAGAGAGTCGGGTCATTTCTCGTTTCCCTTACAATGGCAGAATTTGTTACTGGTAGACATTCGACTATGGTAGAGTGGAACATCTCCACTGGGTCTACTGTAGGTGCCTCTTCTACCATTGGCAACGGTAGGCGCGATAAACCGTCAGCATTCCCATGCTGTTTTGATCCTTTGTATTCTATGTCATATTGGTGTGCCCCTAGAAAAAGGGACCACCTCTGTAGCCTTTGCGCTGTCATAATGGGAACACCCTTTTTAGGGTTGAATATGGAGATGAGGGGTTGATGGTCAGTCAACAAGGTAAATTTTTATCCGTGTAGGTAATGGTTGAATTTCTTCACTCCCCATACCAGGCTGAGTGCTTCCCTGTCGATTTGGGCATAGTTGCGCTCAGCTGAGTTCAATGAGCATGACGCAAAAGCTATCGGCCGTTCCGAGCCATCAGGGAATCTATGCGATAATACCGCTCCTACGCCGTAAGGGGATGCATCGCACGCCAGTCTGATTGGCAGTGATGGGTTGTAATGAGCCAAAACTTCCTTGGACGTGATTAAGTCTTTGCATTTATGGAAGGCACGTTTACAGTCTTCACTCCATTTCCAAATTACTCCTGTTTGTAGCAGTTCATTAAGAGGGTGCAGAAGAGTTGATAAGTTCGGTAAAAATTTATGATAGTAATTTATCAATCCCAGGAACGACCTTAATTGTGAAACATTTTCAGGTGCTGGGGCTTTTATGACCGCTTCAATTTTTTCAGGTGACTTATGCAACCCTTCCTTATTAATTATGTGGCCACAATATGATATTTGATTCTGGAAAAATTTGCACTTGGGGCGATTTGCTCGTAGGCCCCGTTCTCTCAGCCTAGTGAGCACCTGCTCCAAATCGGCAAGGTGCTCGTTGTCATTTTCTCCTGCTACAAGGATGTCGTCCAGGTAGCATTGAGTCCCAGGAATCCCTTGGAGGACTTGCTCCATAGCTCTTTGCCATATAGCTGGAGCTGATGCTACTCTGAAAACCAGTCGATTGTACTGGTACAGGCCTTTGTGTGTGTTTATCGTGAGATACTTTTTAGAGGCCTCTTCAACCTCCATCTGTAGATATGCCTGTGCCAAGTCAATTTTGGTGAAATGTTTCCCTCCGGATAGTGAGGCGAAAATATCTTCTATCCTCGGAGGAGGATACTGTACCGTGTGAACGACTGGGTTTACAGTCACCTTGAAGTCTCCACAGATGCACATTTTTCTCTGTTCTTCAGATTTATCATTATTCAACATTTTCTTCATGACCGGGACGATGGGTGTTGCCCACTCGCTCCAATCTATCTTGGATAATACGCCTGCCTTTTCCAAATTCTCCAGCTCTGCCTCGACTGCTGGACGAATTGCATATGGCACCGGCCTTACCTTAAAAAACTTGGGAATTGCCGCATCTTCCACTTTTATTGAGGCGGTGATGCCTTTCAAGGTTCCTAGTTTCTCTTGAAACACTTCCTTGGCGTTGGTCAAGATGTCTTTTAATCGTTCAGGTAGGATGTCATCATCATTTTTTTCCTTACTGGTCACCGTCAGTGTCTGAATGGAGTGCCAGTCTAAACGTATCTTCCTGATCCATTCACGTCCCAACAGCAGTGGGCCACCATCTTGTAGAACGTATAAATACAACTTCTGTATTTCCTTGCCGTTGTATACAACAGGCACCCTTATTTTTCCTTTGGGGTATACTTTCTGCCCCGTATATGTTTTCAAGAAAATGGATGTGTCTTTTAAAGGTATATGCGGAAATAGCCGCTCGTAATCCCGTCAATTTATGACGGTCAGAGCTGATCCTGTATCTAGCTCCATTTTAACTGGGGACCCTGCTATCGTGCAGGTAACCCAAATGGTCTGGTAATCTTCTTTGGCAATTACATTATGTAATTTGAGACAGCTTAGTCTCCTGTTTCCGGAGTCGCTATCGCTCTTCTGGTCTTCGGAGCTACTGTCCGTCATCATTTGTAACTTTCTGTACTTTTCTTTATTGATTTTTCTTTTCCTGTCCGTGGATTTTTTTTGTCCAGATCGGCATACCCGTGCAATGTGTCCAATCTTTCCACATTGCCTGCATGCTTTGTCCTTGAACCAGCAGTCCCTCTCGTCATGGGTGGATCTGCCACAGCGATAACATCTCTCGAAACCCTGTGTCATTTCATGGGTGCCGAAGTCATGTGTCTTTTGCTGTATCTCTGCAGCTCCTCTTGCGGCTGCTTCGTATGATACAGCCACACTGAAAGCCTTGTCCAGTGTCAAATCTTTCTCAGAAAGCAGCCTTTTCTGTGTTCCTTCACTTAGGAGACCGCAGACAAATTTGTCTCGAAGAGAATCTGCCAGTCCTGCCCCGAATTGGCAGTGCTTTGATAGCTTTCTTAATTCGGTGAGGTAATCAGCGTTACTTTCATTCTTGTGCTGATTCCTCTTGAAGAATTTGAATCGTTCCGCTATCAGCAGCGGTGTTGGGTTTAAGTGCTCCTGTAGGGTATCAACAATTTCCTTAAAATTCTTGTCCTTTGGTTTGGCTGGAGTGATTAAGTTTCCTAACAGCCCGTATGTCTTTGCGCCCATTAGATTTAGAAGTACTGACGCCTTTTTATCATTTTCTATTCCATTTGCTGTGCAATATACCTCCACTCTTTCCACATATGTGGTCCAATCCTCTATATCATTATCAAAAGCATCAATATTGCCAGCCTTAGGCATCCTGGAAAAAAAATGGCGCTTCCCGCGCTTTTCTTTCTTTCCTGCTGAAAAGATATGGCGCTTTCCCACCGCTGCTGCTGCTGACAACGCTGTTTTCCGCGTTTTTAAAAATTTTTTATTTACAGGTGGAGACTCGTTCCTGCTGGACTCTCTGGGACTTTTCCCCCCCTCTGCTTTGCAGCGCCGGCCGTCTCCCGAGTGCTCCCCCCCGTATGTTTCTGCTTGCCTCTGGCTTCGCTGCAGAGCCAGCCGATGGAGCCCCAGCCCGCCGCCCAGGAAGGATTATTGCAGTACCTGCCAGCAGCTCGGCTAGCTGGTGAAACCACAGCTATATTTTTTTTCTTGCTTTTCTTCGACTTTGGACGTCTGAGGAATCGATATCCTTGAGGTGCTGCTGAATTGCAGGTAAGTCCATTTC
This sequence comes from Somniosus microcephalus, assembly GCF_052327205.1. NCBI lineage: Eukaryota > Metazoa > Chordata > Chondrichthyes > Squaliformes > Somniosidae > Somniosus > Somniosus microcephalus. The sequence continues at coordinate 89,320,704 of NC_140992.1, read as the reverse complement.
CAATTCGTCGCCACTGTTGTGTCCGTGTGTTAATAGAGACACTGAAGGCAGGAGTTGGTTTCACAGGTGTTTACTGAACAAAGTCTGGAGGTGAACTAACTGATACAACACAATATACAGGCTTATATAGCCTGAGTGGCCATTACCGGCTTTCCAGTACACAGGGGGCTCTTAAAGGCACATACACTACAGTTTGTGTCCGAAGAGTTTCGGAAATTTATGAGAAGGAATGGGGTCAGGCATTACACATCCGCCCCGTATCATCCAGCCACAAATGGATTGGCTGAGAGGTTCGTACAAACCTTTAAAAAGGCGATAAAGGCCATGTGCAATGATGAAATTCCACTACAGCATAAGGTGGACAATTTCCTATTAGCCTACAGAAATGCGACACATGCAGTCACCAACCAGACCCCGGCCATGATGCTCTTTAACCGAAAGTTGAGATCTCATCTAGATTTGCTCAGACCAAATGTGCAAAGAAATGTTGAGGATAAACAATTCCAGCACATCAGTGAGAAGCCGACAAGGAGCTTCAATGTAGGACAACCAGTCTTGGCCCGTGACTACCGAACAGAGAAATGGCAACCCGGAACGATATGCACAAGGCAGGGGCCATTAATGTACACAGTGGATGTCGGGGAGAACATTGTGAGATGCCACGTCGATCAGATCTTAGCGTCACAGGAACGAGTCAACCCCATGTCGCGAGTACCTGGGGATGAACCCGACATACCGGTAGCATCTACCTCAGAACCAGTAGCAGTGGAAACCGATGAATTAACCGACGAAAAGGGGCCAGAATCGCCTCCGCACCAAGAACAAGAACCTCAGGAAAGGCGCTATCCCGAAAGGATCAGGAAGCCGCCCCAAAGACTGAATCTATGAATGGACTATTGTTGTTTAATGTACATGTTAAAGTGTTAATTGTTATTTGAATATTATGGGTACTGCTAATCTAAAAGGGGAGGAATTGTAGTGTATGTACCTTTAAGAGAGAACTACTTTTGCAGCTCCTGTATACTGTAGTACCGGCAGTGACCACACCTGTATGTAAGCCTTGAGCATGCCTCTGTACCCCCAGTCTTGAGACTACCCTACTCCAGTAAATACCTGTTGATTGTTAAGTTACAGCATCTGTGTGGTTATTGAAAAACATCATACTCTCAGAATCATGGATCTAACATAACTGACACTTCCTGGTTCAGACTATGCACTGCTCAGTATCGATTCTTCAATCCTGATTGGTTAAGGAGATACACAGTTGCATGTCCTATTCACATAGGTCCTAGATACTCTGTAGAGAAAGCCATGCTTTTTCGATGGTTGACTGACAGGAACTTCCAGTGCAAAAGCCCATAGAAGGTCAATGGGCAAGTGCAACCACAGCCCGCAAAATCCAGTCTCTTGTATGTCCTTCTGTGTCCACCCCAGGAAAAGCTTCTCTCCCAACTCTCTCACAACTGCACTTATGAAATCCCAACTATCCAGCCTCTGGCCCTCCATTCACCATGACATTTCTGCAGCTATAAATCTGCTCAACCACACCCTCAGCACTATCTTTGATGCCCTAGTCCCCACTAAAACAATTACCCTCTCTCACCCTGGCCGGTCCCTCGGTACGGCTTTCATCTTCGCTCCCTTAAGTCCAAGTTACACAGACTTGAATTGATATGGTGGACAACTAGTTTAGCCAGTCACCACCAGATCTGGCTGGACCACATAAAGCATTATCGGGCCCTGTTCTCGTCTGCCAAAATTGCTCGGTATTCCAGAATCATTCTGGAATGCAAAGATAAACCCCAACTCCTATTCTCTACTGCTAACCATCTTCTTAAACCCCTCTTTATTCTTATCTATCTAATCGTAACCAGAGAATCACCTGCAACGGCTTCTCTTCCCGCTCCCGCACCATTACCTCTGGTGTCCCCCAAGGATCTATCCTTGGCCCCCTTCTATTTCTCATCTACATGTTGCCCCTTGGCAACATCATCCGAAAACACGACGTCAGTTTCCACATGTACGCTGATGACACTCAGCTCTACCTCACTGCCTCTTCTCTCGACCCCTCCATGGTGTCTAAGTTGTCAGATTGCTTGTCCGACATAAAGTTCTGGATGAGCAAAAATTTTCTCCAATTAAATATTGGGACGACCCAAGCCATTGTTTTCGGTCCCCGCCACAAACTCTGTTCTCTAGCCACTTATTCCATCCCTCTCCCTAATATCTGTCTGAGGCTGAACTACACTGTTCGCAACCTTGGTGTTGTGGCAAAGCCACCAAAGAGACTCTCACAGTAACTTGTACAATTGTCTTTAATCATTATTGTTACCTTTTAATGTTTGGCCTGTTTAAACAGCGCGGGATCGATAAAATCGCGATCTGACATGATGACGTCATCACGTGGGTCACATGACGTTCCCAACGGCAGGAAATGTGATGACGTCATGACATCAGGGTTGGAGGGCGTTTCCAGTTAGTCCTCGTGGAGTGAGCTAGTGTACAGACCTGTTTGGAGTTTCTCCTGCGTTGTTGTTTTGTAATACTTTCAGTGCATTAAACTAAGTTTGTTAACTACCAGTTTAGTTCACAGTGTTTTTGTTAGGAGTGCACAGACTCCTACATTGGTGACCCCGAATTCTCGTGATCGTTTTTCGCGACGGACACGGAACGCAGGCCAGTGATGGATGCCAACGCTGTGGCCTTGAAGCACCCCGAATTCTGGGAACAACAGGCGGCCTCCTGGTTTGTGCAGGCCGAGGCGCAATTTGAACTCCGCAACATCGTGCAGGACCAGACCCAATAATTGTACGTGGTCTCTGCCCTCGATAGCTCGACGACGTCGAGGATCATCAGCCTTCTGGAGAACCCCCCGAATGCTGACAAGTATATAGCCATCAAGACTCGGCTGCTGCAGGTATTTGGCCTTACCAAGGCAGAGCGCGCTCGCCGCTGACTGACACTACCAGGGTTAGGTGACTCCAAACCCTCGGAACTAATGAGCCACATGCTAACGCTCCTGGGGTCCGAACCCCCATGTTTCCTGTTCCGCGAGCTGTTCCTTACGCAGCTGCCCGAACACGTCCAGGCAGCCCTCGCCAGATCGGACACCGGGGACTGCATCGCGCTCGCCGAAGAGGCGGATAAAATTTACGCGGTCCGGCACCAATACTGCGCCATCGTGCAACGCCCCGCCACGAGAGGCCCGGCCCCAGCCCCGGGGCCTCCGACGGCCGGTTACTGTTACTACCACACTCGTTTCGGCCCGAAGGCCCGCTGCTGCCGACCACCGTGTGGTTTCGTGCCCAGACCGCCGCGAGTCAAGAACACCAGGTCTGGTGCATCCCCCGCAGCCACGATGGCGATCGGCGACTCCGGGAATCTCATGTATTTAACCGACTCCATCTCGGGCCATCGTTTTTTGTGTGACATGGGGGCACAGTGCAGCATACTTCCCGCCTCGGTCCTCGACCTTCGGTCCGGCGGACGGGGTCTCCCCCTCCAAGCTGCCAACGGGGGTACGATCCGCACTTGCGGGAAACGACGGGTGCAAGTGTGTTTCGGTGGCCAGCGCTTCACCTGGGATTTCGTCACCGCTCAAATTTCGCAGGCCCTTTTGGGCACCGACTTTTTAGGCGCCAACGGCCTGTTGGTGGATGTGAAAACTCAACGCATCGTTCATGCCGACACTCTCAACGGTATTTCAGGTGCGTGCAGCATGGCTGTGCCGCACTCGGTCTCCTGCGCGCGGCCACCTCCCGACGACTTCTCCCGCCTTCTCGGGGACTTCCCTGAGCTGACAAAGCCCACCTTTTCAGCTTCGACCGCCAAGCATCGGGTGGAGCATCATATTTCGACAACTGGCTCTCCCGTCTACACCGGGGCGCGGCATTTGGAGCCCAGCAAGCTCGCGGCGGCGAAGGCGGAGTTCGTCGCGATGGAGAAGCTGGGGATTATTCGCCGGTCCAGTAGTCCCTGGTCTTCACCGCTCCACATCGTCCCAAAGCCCGGCGGGGGATGGCGGCCCTGTGGCGACTATCGTCGCCTCAATGAGATAACGACGCCCGACCGTTACCCCATCCCCCACATACAAGATTTCTCTGCGCATTTGGCGGGGAAGTCAATATTCTCAAAGGTCGACCTCGTCCGTGGGTACCATCAAATCCCAGTGCACCCCCAGGATGTCCAAAAGACGGCTGTCATCACCCCTTTTGGAATTTTTGAATTCCTCTGCATGCCCTTTGGGCTTAGAAATGCGGTGCAGGCGTTCCAGCGCCTTATGGACTCGGTTCTGCGGTACCTCGATTTTTTGTTCGTCTACTTGGATGACATTCTGATTGCTAGCACCACAAAGGATGAACACCTCAAGCATCTCCGTGTCCTTTTTTGACGGCTTCTGCAGCACGGCCTCATTGTGAACCTGGACAAATGCCATTTCGGCCTGGCGCAGCTCGATTTTCTCGGCCACCGCATAACTTCCGCAGGGGCAACGCCGCTTCGAGCTAAGGTGGAGGCGATCACAGCGTTCCCGAAGCCGCAATCCGTGAAAGCCTTACAGGAGTGTGGTAAACCACTGTTTGTATTCCTGTTTGTCCTGTTTGTATTCCACTGTGTACATGCCTGGACATGCCTCGGCTGACTCCTCCCACAGGTCCTAGTATAAAGGTGACTGCTCCCCAGCCCTTAGTATCATGGACCGGTCGACCACGCGAGGCAGACCTCCATTCTGTTGTTAATAAAAGCCTTTGGTTACTCTTCTAACTCTCAGTCTTTTATGAGTAATTGATAGCGCATCAATTTTATTAACAACATTTTTATGATGGAGAAGATCCTCACACCAGCATGCCTGGACTTAGATCATCGGGAGGCGGACTCATCCACCAAGTTTACTCACTGGCTTAAGTGTTTCGATAAATTCCTGACCGCCTCTGAAGCAATCAAATCGGACGAGGACAAACTGGATGTCCTGACCTCCAAAGTGAACCACCGAGTGTACTCGGTCATCCAAGACGCGACCTCGTACGCGGACGCTATCAAGCTCCTCAAGGACCAGTACACGCGCCCAGTGAACGAAGTGTACGCCAGGCACCTCCTGGGGAGTCGTAAACAACAACCGGGGGAATCGACCGTGGAATACCTTCAGGCACTGTCTGTGCTTGGCCGGGCCTGTGGTTGTAAGGATGTAAAGGCCGCCGTGTACACAGAGGAACTTATCCGGGACGCTTTTGTAGCGGGCCACAGATCCAATTACACCCGACAGCGACTGTTGGAGCAGAGTAACCTCGACCTCAACAAGGCCTCTGAACTCGCACTATCGTTGGATGCAGCCTACCAGGGCATGGATGCCTACTCCTCTGCACCGTGGACGCCGCGGGGAATGACAGCCTGGGACACGGTAGGACCGCCTCATAGCGCCGTGCCACCCCAGCCACACCCCAACAACGGCCCAACTACCGCAGCAGTGTCCCAAGGCCAGACAGCAGTGCCCCAAAGCCAGAAATGCTACTTCTGTGGCCAGGCAAAACACCCCAGAGCGCGCTGCCCGGTGAAAAACGCGATCTGCTCGGGCTGCGGGAAGAAGGGACACTACGCTAGCGTCTGCAGGGCCAAAGCCACCCCGAACCCCAGCAGCGCCGCGTGTGGGCCATGCGGGCCGCCATCTTGGACCTCCCCGGCCATGTGCGAATCACCGGTACAGCAGCCATTTTGGACGCCTCCAGCCACATGGGGATCATGGACGCCACCATCTTGGACGACAGCCGGGACGCAGCAGGCCCCCGACACCGCCTCATCTGATACCCGCAGCGACACACCGACCCCTACGCTGGCATCCGTTACACTGGACCAAGCGAGACCGCACCAACTGGCCAGTTCCACAATGGACATTAAGGTAAATGGTCACGATACAATCTGCCTTTTTGACTCTGGGAGCACGGAGAGCTTCATCCACCCCGACACGGTGCGGCGTTGCTCTCTCCCAGTCCTGCCTGCGCAACAGCGGATTTCTATGGCCTCCGAGTCCCAGTCGGCGGACATCGGCGGCTACTGCGTGGTGACACTCGTAGTAGACGGGACCGTGTACGATCATTTTAAACTTCTGGTCCTGCCTGACCTCTGCGCTGCCGTCCTGCTGGGGTTAGATTTTCAGTGCCACCTTAAAAGTGTTACGATGGCGTACGGTGGACCCCTACCCCCACTCACAGTCCGCAGCCAGCAGCTTCCAAACTGCCCGCCGCGCACCAGGTGCAACCTCTCCACACTCAGAGTCACCCCCCCCCAACTGTTTGCTAACCTCACCCCCGACTGTAAGCCCATCGCCACAAAGAGCAGGCGATACAGTGCCGGGGACAGGGTTTTCATTAAAACCGAAGTGGAGCGGCTCCTGAAAGAAGGGATTATTGAGGGCAGCACCAGCCCCTGGCGAGCCCAGGTTGTGGTCGTTAAGACCGGCGAGAAGCAGCACCTGGTCATCGACTACAGCCAGACAATAAATCGCTACACCCTGCTGGACGCCTACCCACTCCCCCGCATAGCTGATATGGTCAACCAGATCGCGCAGTACCGCGTCTTCTCGACCATTGACCTGAAATCAGCGTACCACCAGCTCCCCATCCGCCCTGAGGACCGCCAGTACACTGCCTTTGAGGCAAACGGCCGCCTCTATCACTTCCTTAGGGTTCCCTTTGGCGTCACCAATGGGGTCTCCGTCTTCCAAAGGGAGATGGACCGGATGGTAGATCAAAATGCGTTGCAGGCCACTTTCCCATATCTGGACAATGTGACCATCTGCGGCCGTGACTTGCAGGACCATGACGCAAACCTCGAAAAATTCCTCCGCACCGCCCAACTCCTAAACCTGACATATAACAAGGAGAAGTGCGTTGTGGAACACGGAGTCATCGGCCCCGACCCCGACCGGATGCGTCCCCTTATGGAACTTCCACTGCCCCACTGCCTCAAGGCCCTGAAGAGGTGCCTAGGGTTTTTCTCCTATTACGCCCAGTGGGTCCCCTACTATGCGGACAAGGCCCGTCCGCTGATCAAGTCCACCTCTTTTCCCTTGACGGCAGAGGCCCGCTTAGCCTTCCACCGTATCAAGGAGGACATTGCCAAAGCCACCATGCATGCAGTGGACGAATCCATCCCCTTCCAGGTGGAAAGCGACGCGTCTGACTTTGCCCTGGCCGCTACCCTCAATCAGGCAGGGAGACCCGTGGCCTTCTTTTCACGAACCCTCCAAGGCCCGGAGACCAGACACTCCGCTGTTGAGAAGGAGGCCCAGGCGATTGTGGAGGCTGTGCGTCATTGGAGGCACTACCTGGCCGGAAAACGATTTACCCTGCTCACTGACCAGCGTTCAGTTGCTTTTATGTTTAACAACAAGCAGAGGGGCAAAATCAAAAATGACAAGATCTTGAGGTGGAGAATCGAACTTTCCATCTACAACTACGAGATCTTGTACCGGCCCGGGAAGCTAAATGAACCCCCGGATGCGCTATCGCGTGGCACCTGCGCCAGCGCGCAGATCGATAGACTGCGGGCCCTCCACAATGACCTCTGCCACCCGGGGGTCACCAGGTTCTTCCACTTCATCAAGGCCCGCAACCTGCCTTACTCTATTGAGGAGGTCAGGACCATGACCAGGAACTGCCAAGTCTGCGCTGAGTGCAAACCGCACTTTTATAGACCAGACAGGGCCCACCTGATAAAAGCCACTCGCCCCTTCGAGCGCCTGAGCGTCGATTTTAAAGGGCCTCTCCCCTCCTCCGACCGCAATGTGTACTTCCTCAATATTATTGATGAGTACTCCCGTTTCCCGTTCGCCTTCCCCTGCCCGGACATGACCAGTGCCACGGTCATTAAATGTCTGAACAACCTCTTCACCCTGTTCGGCTTCCCCAGCTATATCCATAGCGACCGGGGCTCATCGTTTATGAGCGACGAACTCCATCAGTACCTGCTAACTAGGGGTATTGCCACAAGCAGGACCACCAGTTACAACCCCCGGGGGAACGGACAGGTGGAAAGAGAAAATGCGACAGTTTGGAAGGCCGTCCTGCTAGCCTTAAAGTCTAGGGGCCTTCCAACCTCCCGCTGGCAGGATGTGCTCCCCGATGCGCTCCACTCTATTCGGTCACTGCTCTGCACTGCCACTAACGCCACCCCTCATGAGAAAATGTTTGTCTTCCCAAGGAAGTCCACATCGGGGACATCGCTACCGCCATGGCTGACGTCCCCAGGGCCGGTCCTACTGAGAAGACACGTGAGGACCCATAAAACGGACTCCCTGGTCGAGAGGGTCGACCTCCTCCACGCCAACCCCCAGTATGCTTACATCGCATACCCGGACGGGCGGGAGGACACAGTCTCCATAAGAGACCTTGCACCCTCGGGGGCCGCAGTAACCCACTACCCACTACCACCCCCCCCCACGATCCGATATCCAGCCCCAGCAGACGGCAGGCCTGGGCCCCGTGACCCACTCGACATCTACGAGGACGACACGCCTGTGCCACAGCCTACGCTGGACTCGACGCCGGAAACTTCACTACCCCTGCCGTCGCCACGCAGATCACAGCGGCAGACAAGACCTCCGGAGAGACTCCAATACACTAACTTTTAATACACTTCACCCCGCCGGACTCAATTTTAAACAAGGGGTGAATGTGGTAAACCACTGTTTGTATTCCTGTTTGTCCTGTTTGTATTCCACTGTGTACATGCCTGGACATGCCTCGGCTGACTCCTCCCACAGGTCCTAGTATAAAGGTGACTGCTCCCCAGCCCTTAGTATCATGGACCGGTCGACCACGCGAGGCAGACCTCCATTCTGTTGTTAATAAAAGCCTTTGGTTACTCTTCTAACTCTCAGTCTTTTATGAGTAATTGATAGCGCATCAAGGAGTTCCTGGGAATGGTTCATTTTTACCATCGGTTCGTCCCCAGGGCCGCACAGCTCATGCGGCCGCTCTACGAGGCCCTCAGGGGCAAGACGGGAAAGGAGCCCGTGGTTTGGTCGCAAGAAATGGGTCGCGCCTTTGAGGATACGAAGACCGCGCTCGCGAATGCGACGATGTTGGCACATCCCCTGCCAGGAGCTATCATCGCCCTCTCGACGGACGCGTCGGATTACGCTGTGGGGGCCGTCCAGGAGCAATGGGTCGATGGCGCATGGCAGCCTCTGGCATTTTTTAGCCGCCAGCTGCAACGGCACGAACGTCGATACAGTACTTTCGACAGGGAGCTGTTAGCTTTGTTTTTGGCCATCCGCCACTTCCGATTCCTCCTCGAAGGGCGCCGCTTCACTGCGTTTGTTGACCACAAACCATTGACGTTCGCGATGGCCAACACAGCTGAACCGTGGTCGGCTCGGCAACAACGGCAGCTGACTTACATCTCCGAGTTCACCACCGATGTCAGGCACATGGCCAGCAAGGACAACGTCGTCGCTGATTGCCTCTCCCACGCTGCCGTCCAGGCCGTTCAATTAGGCATTGACTTCGCAAGAATGGCAACTAACCAGGCTGCCGACCCGGAGACTCAGGCCTTTTGTTCTGTCCCCGCCAGCCTCCAGCCGAGAGATGTACCATTCCATGCGGCAGGTACCACTCTACTCTGCGACGTTTCGTTGGGTGCACCCCGTCCGATTGTGCCGTCCACCTGGCGCCGAGGCGTTTTCGACGCCATACACGGGCTGTCGCATCCTGGAGTGCAGGCGTCGCAGAAGCTGCTAGTCTTCAAATTCGTATGGAGAGGAATACGCAAAGACGTCCGCGGCTGGGCGAACACTTGTGTGGTTTGTCAACGGGCCAAGGTGCAACGGCACGTCAGGGCCCCTCTGGCCACCTTCGAGGTACCGGCGCGGCGTTTCGACCAGATTCACGTTGACCTAGTGGGCCCACTTCCACCGTCCCGTGGTTTTACGCACCTTCTGACAATGGTGGATCGCACCACGAGGTGGCCGGAGGTGGTTCCCCTGACGTCCACCACCTCTGCGGATGTCGCGCGAGCCTTCATTTCATCATGGGTAGCCCAGTTTGGTGTCCCTGCGGATATTTCGTCGGATCACGGGCCGCAATTTTCGTCGGAACTATGGAATGAGGTGGCCTCAGTATTGGGCACTAAACTACACCGCACTACGGCTTATCACCCGCAAGCGAACGGCTTGTGCGAGCGGTTCCACCGTTCATTGAAGGCATCGCTCAGGGCCAGCCTTCTGGATGCAGCATGGGTCGATAAACTGCCGTGGGTGATGCTAGGACTGCGCACGGTGCCGAAGGAGGATCTACAGTCATCAGCCGCGGAAATGGTTTACGGTCAGCCACTTCGAGTTCCGGGCGAGTTCCTGCCGTCCCCTACGCGGCCGTGGTCTGCAGCCAGTCAGCGAGAGGCCCATTGGGACGCGGCTCAGTGTTTCCGCCCAGTTCTGACCTCGCAGCACGGTTTCCCTTCTTCCAACATCCCTGGGGAGCTGTCAAAGGCCAAGTTCGTCTTTGTGCGCCAAGACGGCCATCGTACATCCCAGGGTTCTTAAGGAAGTGGCCCTAGAAATAGTAGATGCATTACTGGTCATCTTCCAGAACTCGATAGACTCTGGAACAGTACCCATGGATTGGAGGGTAGCTAATGTTACCCCACTATTCAAAAAAGGTGGTAGAGAAAAAGCGGATAATTATAGACCGGTAAGCCTGACATCGGTAGTGGGGAAAATGCTAGAGTCTATTATAAAAATGTAATACCAGAGAACTTGGAAAGCAGTGACAGGATCGGACAAAGTCAACATGGATTTACAAAAGGTAAATCATGCTTGAATAATCTACTGGAATTTTTTGAGGATGTAACTGGTAAAATAGATAAGGGAGAACCAGTGGATGTGGTGTATTTGGACTTTCAGATGGCTTTCGATAAGGTCCCACATAAGAGATTAGCATGCAAAATTAAGACACATGGGATTGGGGGCAAGGTATTGACTTGGATAGAGAACTGGTTGGCGGACAGAAAGCAAAGAGTTGGAATAAACAGGTCGTTTTCCGAGTGGCAGGCAGTGACTAGTGGGATACCGCAAGGATCGGTCCTAGGACCCCAGCTGTTCACAATATATATTAATGATCTGGACGAGGGAATTGGATGTAATATCTCCAAATTTGCAGACGACACAAAGCTGGGTGGGAGGGTATGCTGTGAGGAGGATGTCGTGAAACTCCAGTACGATTTGGACAGGTTGGGTGATTGGGCAGAAACATGGCAAATGCACTATAATGTGGATAAATGTGAGGTTATCCACTTTGGTGGCAAAAACAGGAAGGCAGATTATTATTTGAATGGCAATAGATTGGGAGAAGGGGAAGTGCAAAGAGACCTGAGTGTTCTTGTGCACCAGTCGCTGAAGGTAAGCATGCAGGTGCAGCAGGCAGTTAAGAAGGCAAATGGTATGTTGGCCTTCGTAGCAAGAGAGTTCGAGTACAGGAACAAGGATGTCTTGCTGCAGTTGTACAGGGCCTTGGTGAGACCGCACCTTGAGTATTGTGTGCAGTTTTGGTCGCCTTACCTGAGGAAGGACGTTCTTGCTATGGAAGGAGTGCAGCGAAGATTCACCAGGCTGATACCTGGGATGGCGGGAATGACGTATGAGGAGAGATTGTGTCGATTGGGCTTATACTCACTGGAGTTTAGAAGATTGAGAGGGGATCTCATCGAAACCTATAAAATTCTGTCAGGCCTGGACAGACTAGATGCAGGAAGGATGTTTCTGATGGCCAGGGAGTCCAGAACCAGGGGTCATAGTCTAAGGATAAGGGTTAAGCCATTTAGGACTGAAATGAGGAGGAATTTCTTCACCCAGAGAGTGGTGAACCTGTGGAATTCTCTGCCACAGTGGGCGGTGGAGGCCAGTTCATTAAATATATTCAAGAAGGAGTTGGATATATTTCTTAAGGCTAAAGGGATCAAGGGATATGGGGAGAAGGCAGAGACAGGGTACTGAATTTGGATGATCAGCCATGATCTCATTGAATGGCGGAGCAGGCTCGAAGGGCCGAATGGCCTACTCCTGCTCCTATCTTCTATGTTTCTATGTACCCCGCTCGCATCTCCTTATGCAGGTCCGTTCCAGGTTCTATAGACCGGGGACAAGAGTTTTGTAAGCGACGTCGGGGGCAAGCCTTATCACATCTCTGTTGATCGCCTCAAACCTGCGCACCTGGACCTCGAACAGCCAGTCGAACTGGCGCAGCCTCCACGCCGGGGCCGGCCGCCGCAACGCCTAACCGCACCGTGCTACCTGCCAGCTCGCCACCTGCTCAGCGTTTTCCTCTCCGGGAATTTAGGAGTCGGTCAAACAGGCTTGTCTGACCTCCTCGGCGATTGACTTTCCTCATTAAAGACAATTCTGGGGGTGCGTATGTGGCAAAGCCACCAAAGAGACTCTCACAGTAACTTGTACAATTGTCTTTAATCATTATTGTTACCATTTAATGTTTGCCCTGTTTAAACAGCGCGGGATCGATAAAATCGCAATGACGTCATCACGTGGGTCACGTGACGTTCCCAACGGTGGGAAACGTGATGATGTCATGACGTCAGGGTTGGAGGGCGTTTCCAGTTAGTCCTCGTGGAGTGAGCGAGTGTACAGACCTGTTTGGAGTTTCTCCTGCGTTTTTGTTTTGTAATACTTTCAGTGCATTAAACTAAGTTTGTTAACTACCAGTTTAGTTCACAGTGTTTTTGTTAGGAGTGCACAGACTCCTTGGCCTAGAAATTGGGTATAGCCCCGCTTGAGGCGTTAGAACTGGCGCTGCGCAAAGTTTATAGCCAGACGAAACTTATCGCCGCCTGGCGCGATATTGGGTTGCATCGCCCCCAAAGGTGATTGAGGCGCGAATTCAGACATTGCACGGGCCGCCTAAGGCGCAAAACTTCCGGCGCTACCCAATATCGGCGCGGACGGGCGCAGCGCAGGTGATCTCAATTACCGATAACCACGAGACTTCCAGGCGCCGGCCGGCTCTTAAAGGGGTGGGTCAGTCAGCCTCAGCTTCCACACTCATCGCCCTGTAGGCCTCAGAATCGGCGCACGCCCTTCTCTGGCGCAAAAAACTTGGTCAAAATGGAGAAGGTGAGACAGAGAGCAGAGCACTTCAGCACTGAGGCTCTGGAGCAGTTGGTGGCCGCAGTGGAGCGCCGTCGAGATGTTCTCTATGCTGACAATAGCAGGAGGCCGAATCAAAAGGACTACCACCGAGCTTGGAGGGATGTTTGTCAGAGGGTCAGCTCCAGCAGCATGGTGACCAGGAGCCCTGTTCAGTGCAGGAAGAAATTCAACGACCTCACTCGGGTCCTGAGGGTGAGTGGTGTTTATGCAAACTTCTGATTTCCTCCATCTGCACCTGACTTCATGGCTACAGGGTGCGCGATGCCCCAATGGCCATGTGTCAGCAAGCACCCATGGCCCTTTCTGGGCACACACATGCACATTTGACTCAAGGCGTCATGTAAGGGCTCTTGCACCATGGGGGGCATGAGATGATCACTCAGGGCGTCATGTAAGGGCTCTTGCACCATGGGGGGCATGAGATGATCACTCAGGGCATCATGTAAGGGCTCTTGCACCATGGGGGGCATGAGATGATCACTCAGGGCATCATGTAACAGAACTTCCCCTACTTACCCCTGCAGCCCAAGCTGGCGACGATTCGCAAGGACCAGCGTCGAACCGGTGGCGGACCTCCACAAGTGGTCACTCTGACGGATCTCGAGGAGAGAGTGCATCAGATTCTTGGAGGACGTCTGAGTGGTCCTGTTACCACTGCAGCTGCTGACCCCATTCTCGACAGCGATGGTAAGGATCTCACCTTTTTCAGCTGTCTCCTTCCACTTGGTCCCCCCGCCAGCATGCTTTCTCACTGTGGAGCCATGTCATAGCCTTGCCGCAATCTGGCATGCGTTGCTGCCAACCTGTTCTTTTGCTAAAGCCACTCTTCCACCTCCCTGCTTTCAGATGCTGCATCACCAGCTCGGGATCCAGGCCCTGAAGCTGCCAGTGGCAGTGCCTCCGGAGGCGAGGATCAGGAGGAAGCCGCACCATCCGTTCCAGCCGCAGGGGAGCCAACACATCTGCAGACTGGGGATAGTAGCTCCCTGGAGGGGAGGGGGGGCGCTCTGATGAGGAGCCAGTTGCCGGAACAAGCGGCCTGCATCAACGTGAGGGGGGTAGGCAAGTTCGGGCACCGGCTCCCCGGAGGGCGAGGCGGGAAGCGATGACTGCTGCACAGAGTGCAGAGGGGGTGCGTAGCCTGGCTGAAATGAGCACCCAGGCCCGGCTCAGGCACACTGAGCTTATGGCTGCAGTGGGGAGGATGCCTCAGTCGATAGGAACACTGGCAAAGAGTGTGCTGGACTTTGGTGCTGCAATGGAGAGGACTGTCCAGGGCTTCGGGGCAGCAATGGAGAGGACTGTCCAGGGCTTCAAGGCCGCTATGGAAAGGACTGTTCAGAGCTTTGGACAATCCCTGGAAAGGTCTGTCCAGGGCTTGTCCAAGGCAGTGGAACGGACTGCTCCGGCCTTGTCCGAAGCAATGGAGAGAACTGTCCAGGGCTTCTCGGAAGCACTGGCACCTGCCACACAGGTCCTCACTGCTGCCACGCAGTCACTTGCTGGCCTCGTCCAGACCCAGATTGAGGCAACGTGAACTCTCACTGCTGCCACCCTATCTGCATCAGCTAGGATCACCCCGGGCCCTTCCAGTACCACACGAGGCCAGGAATCAGTGGAGCAGCCGATTGTGGCGGTAGAGCCGAGCCGGTCCCCTCCGAGAACCAGTGTGTCGTCCGACCATGGTGCAGGTGTCCTCTCTCGGCAGGTGACCATTGCTCATGCCACCGCTGGAATGTCTGCAGTGCAGCTGCCACCACCTGCAGTGCACACTGCTTCCAGCCATGCCCAGATCAAGCAGCCAGCCTCTGCACCCTCCAAGCCCAGAGGTCGTCCAGGCCGTCCCTCAGGGGCTTCTGCGCTTGCAGACAGTCACCAAGCGTCCCCCATCCTTGACGCCGCTGTTATGTCCGTGTATCTTAATGTTGTGTCCTTCAATAATCAGACAACAGATGGCAGGGAACGATTCAACATGTGTTTACTGAATGAGGGTTACTCTAGAACTAACTTTACAGATCACTAGTCAGGGTTTATATATAGGTGTGGTCACTGCCGGTACTACAGTATACAGGAGTTGTAAAAAGTAGTTCTCTTCCTTAAGGTATATATACATTACAATTCCTCCCCTTTTAGATTAACAGTACCATAATACTCATTTAACAATTAACATTTTTAATATACAATGTTATATGAAAATAGTCCATTCATATATTCAGTCTCTGGGGAGGCTTCCTGATTCTTTCTGGATAACGCCTTTCCCGAGTGTCTCGCTCTTGGTGCGGAGGCGATTCTAGCACCCTGTCGTCAGTTGATTCATCAGCTTCCAATGCTATTGTTTCTGGGGTAGATGCGACCTGTACGTCGAGTTCCTCACCAGGTACGTATGGCCGAGACATGGGGTTGACTCGTTCCTGTGACTCTAGGATCTGGTCAGCATGGCGTCTCACAATGTTCTCCCCAACATCCACTGTGTACATTAGTGGCCCCTGCCATGTGCATATCGTTCCTGGTTGCCATTTCTCTGTTCAGTAGTCGTGGGCCAAGACTGGTTGCCCTACATTGAAGCTCCTCGTCGGCTTCTCATTGATGTGCTGGAATTGCTTACTCTCAACATCTCTTCGTACATTTGGTCTGAGCAAATCCAGACGAGATCTCAACCTTCAGTTAAAGCACATCATGGCCGGGGCCTGGTTGGTGACTGCATGTGTCGCATTTCTGTAGGCTAACAGGAAATTGTCCACCTTATGCTGCAGTGGAATGTCGTCATCGCACATGGCCTTTACTGCTTTTTTAAAGGTTTGTACGAACCTCTCAGCCAATCTATTTGTGGCTGGATGATACGGGGCGGATGTGTAATGCCTTACCCCATTCCTTTTCATAAATCTTCGAAACTCTTCGGACACAAACTGTGGTCCGTTATCAGAGCAAATCTGCTCTGGCAAGCCGTTCCTGGCAAAAATGGTCCGTAGGACTGCAATAGTTTTCTCCGTGGTGGTGGAGGACATTTTGATCACCTCAGGCCATTTCGAGTGCGCATCCACAGCTATTAAAAACATTGAGTCCATGAATGAACCAACAAAATCAATATGCACCCGTTGCCATGGAGATGAGGGCCACTCCCATGGGTGTAGAGGGGCATGTGGTGGTGCATTTTAGACCTTCTGGCATTCTGAGCAGCTCTTGGTTAGGTCCTCGATATGCTGATCGATCCCCGGCCACCACACATAAGCCCTAGCAAGGCTTTTCATTTTCACCCCTCCCAGATGACCTTCGTGATGCTCATTGAGCACTCTCTCCCGTAACTTGGGTGGAATTACCACTCGGGATCCACACATCAAGGCCCCCTGGCATACTGACAGCTGTTCTCTTCTGGATGAGAATGCTGGCAACAGTGAGTCGCCATGTGCTGGCCATCCCTTCACCGTCAAATCATATACCCGAGACAGTGTCGGGTCATTTCGGGTCTCCTTCTCTATACCAGCGTTAGTTACTGGCAAGCATTCAATTATAGTCGAATGAAATATTTCGACAGGATCCACTGCTGGTGCTTCCTCCGCAGTAGGCAGTGGCAGGCGTGATAGCCCATCAGCGTTTCCATGCTGTTTCGTGCCCTTATACTCGATTTCATATTGGTGCGCCCCTAGAAAAAGGGACCATCTTTGTAGCCGTTGTGCAGTCATCACCGGAACGCTCTTCTTTGGATTAAAGATGGAGACAAGTGGTTGGTGGTCAGTCAGCAAGGTGAACTTCTGCCCGTGCAGATAGTGATTGAACTTTTTCACTCCTCACACTAGGCCGAGGGCCTCCCTGTCAATCTGGGCGTAGTTACGCTCGGCTGAGGTTAGTGACCGAGACGCAAAGGCTACTGGCCTCTCCGAGCCGTCCGGGAATTTTTGCGACAGCACCGCTCCAATGCCATAGGGTGATGCATCACATGCCAACCGAATTGGTAGTGCTGGGTTAAAATGAGCCAACACCTCTTTTGATGTGATCAATGCTTTGCTCTTCTGGAAAGCTCGTTTACATTTGTCACTTCACTTCCATGGTACCCCCGTTTGCAGTAGGGTGTTCAGTGGGTGTAGTACGGTAGACAAATTCGGCAAGAACTTATGGTAGTAGTTCACCAGCCCGAGGAACGACTTCAGTTGTGACACATTTTCCGGTGCTGGAGCCTTGACTACTGCCTCAATCTTTTCAGGGGACTTATGTAACCCCTCTTTATCAATAACGTGGCCACAATACAAGATCTGCTTCTGGAAAAACTCGCATTTGTGGCGATTAGCTCGGAGCCCATATTCCTTCAATCTTGTGAGCACCTGCTCCAGGTTGGCGAGGTGATCACTGTCATTTTCGCCCATGACCAGGATGTCATGCAAATAACACTGGGTCCCTGGAATCCCTTGCAGGACTTGTTCCATTGCCCTTTGCCAAATAGCCGGAGCTGATGCTACCCCGAACACCAGCCGGTTGTATTGGTAGAGACCTTTATGAGTGTTGATCGTGAGGTACTGTTTCGAGGCTTCTTCTACCTCCATTTGCAGGTACGCCTGGGCCAGATCAATCTTAGTGAAGAGTTTCCCTCCAGATAGCGAGGCGAAAATATCTTCAATCCGCGGAAGCGGATATTGTACAGTGTGAAGGGTTGGGTTCACTGTCACCTTAAAGTCCCCACAGATGTGAACCTTCTTTGGTTCCACAGGCGTATTACTCAACGACCTCTTCATTACAGGAATGATGGGTGTAGCCCACTCGCTCCAGTCCACTTTGGACAGTACTCCTGAATGTTCCAAATCTTCCAGCTCTGCTTCGACAGCTGGGCGGATCGCATAAGGTACCGGGTCTGGCCTTAAAAAACTTTGGGCTTGCATTTTCCTCTATTTTGATCGTCGCTGTTATGCCTTTTAGTGTTCCGAGTCCCTGCTGGAACACTTCTTGTGCGTCAGTTAGCATTTTTGACAGTCGTCCAGGTGTGACGTCGTCATCCTTTTTGGCATCTACAGTCAGTGCTTGTATGGAATGCCAATCTAGCTGTATCTTCCGGATCCATTCACGTCCTAGTAGTGGTGGTCCTCCATCTGGCAATACATATAGGTCCATTTTTGTTGTTTCCTTGCCGTTATATGTAACGTTCACCCTTATTTTCCTTTGGGGTAGACTTTTTGCCCCGTGTACGTCTTCAAGACAATCTTTGTATCTCTCAAGGGTATATGCGAGAATAGCCGCTTGTAGTCCCTTCAGTTTATGACTGTTAGGGCTGATCCTGTGTCCAATTCCATTTTCACTTGGACTCCGGCTATCTTGAGCGTGACCCAGATAGTTTGGTGATCCTCCATTTTGATCACATTATGTAGTTTCAGACAACCCAGCTCCTTGCTTCCGGAGTCTGTATCACTCTTCTGTTCGTCTGAACTACTCTCCGTCACCTTATGTACCTTCTTGTACTTCTCCTGTGGAGATTTCTTGCTGCTGGTTTTCTTTCCCGACCTGCAGACTCTTGCTATGTGTCCTACTTTTCCACACTGTCTGCACACTTTGTCCTTGAACCAGCAATCATTATGGTCGTGTGTTGTTCTGCCGCAGCGATAGCACTTCAATGTTCCGTGTGACATTTCATTTGTGCCATATTCTTGCGGTCTCCGTTGTATCTCTGCAGCACCCCGTGCTACTGCTTCGTGTGATACTGCAATGCTGAAAGCCTTGTCCAGCGTAAGATCCTTTTCTGATAGAAGCCGTTTCTGGGTTCCTTCACTTTGAAGCCCACACACAAACTTGTCCCTTAAAGTATCTGCTAGTCCCATTCCAATCTGGCAGTGTTTCGATAGCTTGCGCAGTTCCGTTAAATACTCAGCATTACTTTCATCTTTATGCTGGTTCCTTTTGTGAAACTTAAATCTTTCTGCTATCAGCAGCGGTGTGGGGTTTAATTGGTCCTGTAGGATTGACACTATGTTTTCAAAATCCTTTTCTACTGGCTTCTCTGGGGTTACTAGGTTTCGTAGTAAGCCATACGTTTTTGCACCCATTGAATTCAACAATACCAGCGCTTTCTTGTCATCTGGCAGTTCATTCGCCTTGCAGTATACTTCTATGCGTTCGACGTATGTCTTCCAATCTTCGACTTCATTGTCGAACGCTGTGATACTGCCACTCTTCGGCATTTTTGGGTGTGGTTAGACTGGCTTAAAATGGCGTCTCCCGCGCTTTCCTTTCTTCCCCGCTGCAGCTTAAAATGGCGTCTCCCGCGCTGCTGCCAACGCCGCTCTCGGCGGTCCTCGTGGCAAATGCCGACGCCCTGTGGGTTTTGTGCGCTGCTCCTGCATTGCTGCCAACGCCGCTCTCTGCGGTCCTCATGGCAATGGCAGCGCCTCGCATTTTCCTGTGTGCCTCTCTCCCCCGTTGACGCTGCTCGGCCCTTGAACACCGACTGCGCTCTGTGCGTTTTCCTGCGTGCCTCTCTCCCCCGTTGACGCTGCTCGGCCCTTGAACACCGGCTGCGCTCTGCGCGTTTTCCTGCGTGCCTCTCTCCCCCGTTGACGCTGCTCGGCCCTTGAACACCGGCTGCACCCTGTGCGCTCTGCCCTCTCTCTCTCCCCCGTCGATGCTGCTCGGCCTTTTTCTGTGCCGCTCGGTCGGGCTCTAGCCCATCGCTGCCCGGGAAGGGTGCGGAGACGTTTCTTTCCCCAAATTCAAGGACGCCCTCACCTGTTCTGATTGCCAGCCCGTTTCGCTGGACCACCGTGACTGGAAAGCCAAGCCTGGCTCTCGACAGCCTCCCCTGCGATGCTCAAATCTCCGCTGGATGACTGGGCGGTTGCCCGTGCTCGACGCCCGTGCTTCTGGACTCGACCTTCTTCCACTGTTCTCCAGGAGCGAATCCCTGGGAGGTGATGCAGAGTTGCAGGTAGGTTCGAATCTGCTCGTCGCCAATGTTATGTCCGTGTATCTTAATGTTGTGTCCGTGTATCTTAATGTTGTGTCCTTCAATAATCAGACAACAGACTGCAGGGAACGATTCAACAGGTGTTTACTGAATGAGGGTTACTCTAGAACTAATTGTACAGATCACTACTCAGGGTTTATATACAGGTGTGGTCACTGCCGGTACTACAGTATACAGGAGCTGTAAAAAGTCGTTCTCTCCCTTAAGGTATATATACATTACAGCTGCCACTGGGGTTCAACTACGGAGGAGCAGCAGGGAGGGAAGGGGCCGACCGCGAAAGAGAAGTCGGTCTCCATCAAGGGGCCAGCAGTAGAGGGAGGTGCTGAGACGTTTCTTTCCCCAAATTCAAGGACGCCCTCACCTGTTCTGATTGTTGGTGATGGTTTGTTTAGTTTTGCGGCTTTGCCAGAGAGTTAACTGTTATTTTGTTAGTTATGGTTCCTGTTGACATGATGTTGTTATGCTGGAAGGAAGCACTTTTTTGAAAATAAAGAAAAATGTTTATTTACAATGTTACTCGTAACTATTTACACTCATGGTGGCCTTCATAGGCTTTGAACGATCAGAAGTGCGCAGGACGAATGAGACCCATCATTCCGTCAGAGGGTCCTCGAACCAAGTCCTTATGAGCCTCTGACGGACGGCCCTTCCACTTTCAGGAGCCCTCCCATCTTCCTCCTTCTCCTCCTCCTCCTCGTCCGCATGCTCCTCCTCCTCCTTGTCCGCCTGCTCTGCTGGACCTTGAGGGGCAGCTGGCATTGGCTGGGTTCGTCGAATGCCCAAGTTGTGGAGCATGCAGAAGACGACGACGATGCGACCCACTTGCTCCGGCGAGTACTGCAGGGCTCCCCCCGAATGGTCTAGACAGCGGAAACGCTGTTTGAGCACATCAATAGTGTGCTCCACAATGTTCCTGGTCGCCTGATGGCTGCTATTGTAAAGCTCTTCTGCCGGGGTGGCGGGCAAACAGAGTGGGGTCATGAGCCATGGGCAGAGAGGATAGCCCTTGTCACCAAGAAGCCAGCCTCGTGGGTGAGCCGGCCCCTCAAAAAGGTCAGAAACTAAGGTCTGCCGCAGGATGAACGCATCGTGGCTGCTCCCAGGGAATTGCGCGTTGACTGCCATGATCATCTGGCGGTGGTCACAGACCAGCTGGACATTGAGGGAGTGGAACCCCTTGCGGTTGCGGAACTCCTCAGGATTCAGTAATGGCGCCCGCAAAGCCACGTGTGTGCAATCAATGGCCCCCTGCACCATGGGGAAGTCCGCAATAGCAGCGAAGCCCTGCGCGCGCTCCGCCTGTTTCTCCAGGGTCAGAGGGAAGGTGATTAATTGACGCCTTCTTCTATAGAGGGCAGCTGTCACTTGCCAGATGCAACAATGCACTGCAAATTGAGATATATTCGCTATGTCCCCAGTGGCTGACTGAAAGGATCCGGTGGCGTAAAAGTTGAGGGCAACAGTCACTTTGATGGCCACCGACAGAGAGGTCCTGCACCGTAGACGCGGCTGCAGATCCTCAGCAAGCAGGTGGCACAGCTCAGTCACAACCGCCTTACCAAATCGGAGCCTTCGCAGACACTGCTCCTCCGACATGGTAAGGTATGACACCTGCTGCCTGAAAACCCTCGCAGCGTATCTTCGGAGTGGCCGACCTCCATTGCCCCTCCTCCTTCTGGCCAATCCCGGCCCTCTCTCCCGCCGTCTCTGTGCCCCTTCAAAGTGTCCGGCTATGAATGTAGTGTCCGAGGATCAATAAGACTCAGACTGCAGGAGAACAATAAAACAGGTATTTACTTGAACAGAGGGTAACTTAAGACTGAAATACAGAAGCCTGCTATGGCTTTATATACAGGGGTGGTCACTGCCGGTACTGCAGTATAGAATCAGTTCTCTTAAAGGCACATACACAACAATGAGGGCGTTCCCCTCCAAAGCAGCTCCCATTGCTATGCCAGACGGGCAACACGCTGTAATGTCTAGCGCTCCAACTGCTCCGGACAGGGCTGAAGGTGCCAAGTATTCAAAGGCTAAATCCGATAAATCCTGTGCAACAGTAGCTCATCAACTCTCTCCAGCAATGATCAGAATGAACAGGCCAAGTGGCTGCAGCTTTTATACTAGAGCTGTCACCTTTAAATAGCGCCCCCGACTCCGAGAAGGGCCTAGAGTCATAGAGTCATAGAGTTTTACAGCACAGAAAGAGGCCCTTCGGCCCATCGTGTCTGCGCCGCCCATCCATCCCTGTCCAGTCTAATCCCATTTTCCAGCATTTGGTCCATAGCCTTGTATGCAATGGCATTTCAAGTGCTCATCCAAATGCTTCTTGAATGTTGTGAGGGTTCCTGCCTCCACCACCCTTTCAGGCATTGAGTTCCACATTCCAACCACCCTCTGGGTGAAAAAGTTCCTCCTCAAATCCCCTCTAAATCTCCTGCCCCTTACCCTGAATCTATGCCCCCTTGTTATTGACCCCCCCACTAAGGGGAAAAGTTCCTCTTTATCTACCCTATCTATGCCCCTCATTATTTTGTACACCTCAATCAGGTCCCCCCTCAGCCTTCTCTGCTCCAAGGAAAACAACTCCAGCCTGTCCAGCCTCTCTTCATAGCTGAGGCGCTCCATCCCAGGTAACATCCTGCTGAATCTTCTCTGCACCCTCTCCAAAGCCTGGGAACGTTCCATCGAACTGTCACTAATAGCGCCAGGCGGGAAGGTTCCAGGCGCCACCGAATATCCGGTCAGGGGTGCCAAAAGGGCGTTGCACACTGAAATGACGTCATGATCTGCCTGCGCACGCGGGCGCACGCTAACAGTTAGCGCAGGCGCTAAATGGATACTCAATATGGGAGTTGTCGCTATCCTCATTGCGCCCGCCCGAACATTGGGTAGCGCCCCAAATCTCGGGCTCATTAGGCGCTAATCGCTGGTGCAGCCAACCGAATTTCTAGGCCCTACAGTATCATATTTAACCCTGAAATGAGCTTCCAACCACATATCTGCAGCATAACAAAGACCGCCTACTTCGACTTCCGTAACATTGTCCGTCTCCACCCTTGCCTCAGCTCATCCGCTGCTGAAACCCTCATCCATGCCTTTGTTACCTCTAGACTTGACTATTCCAATGCACTCCTGGCTGGCCTCCCACATTCGACCCTACTTAAACTTGAGGTCATCCAAAACTCGGCTGCCCATGTCCTAACTCGCACCAAGTCCCATTCGCCCATCACCCCTGTGCTCATTGACCTACATTGGCTCCCAGTTAAGCAGCGCCTCGATTTCAAAATTCTCATCCTTGTTTTCAAATCCCTCCATGGCCTCGCCCCTTCCTATCTCTGTAATCTCCTTCAGCCTCACAATCTCCCCCCCCCCCCCACCCCCCCAAGATATCTGCACTCCTCTAATTCTGTCCTATTGAGCATCCCTGATTATAATCGCTCAACCTTTGGTGGCCGTGCCTTCAGTTGCCTAGGCCCTAAGCTCTGGAATTCCCTTCCTAAACCTGTCCACCTCGCTACCTCTCTTTTCTCCTTTAAGACGCTCCTTAAAACCTACCTCTTAGACCAAGCTTTTGGTCACCTGCCCTAATTTATCCTTATGTGGATCAGTGTCAAATTTTTCGTCTTAAAATACTCCTGTGAAGCGCCTTTGGACGTTTTACTACGTTAAAGGCGCTATATAAATACAAGTTGGTGTTTTTGTTTTATTTAGTTTACTTGGACAATACTAACAAGTAACAAATCTGTAAATTATTTGTTATCCCAGAGGTTGAGTTGACTGAGGCAGTGAGGAGCTGAGCCATCAAGACCAAGAAGGTGCCAAATCCAGAGGACGGGTTGGTTGTGACGCTCCCCACAGACAATAGCCTGTTGACACCAACTATCCACATTCACACATGAAGAAATACTACTTGGACAAGATAAAAGGCAGCAACAAGTGTCTGTGAAGCTATATCTTAGCAAACAGTCAGCACCTTCAGGAGAGGAGGAGATGAGGAGAGAAAATTGGCAGAAATGGGAAGAGAATACAAATATAAATATCATCCAAACATTCATTTACTGCTTTTTCATGCTTGGCCACTTGATGGCGAATGTGACCAAGCATATGTGTTTTGTGTATGAAAGTAATTTGCTGTTCATTTTACTGTAGGTGAGTTGAACACGACAGTGTCTATGTTTGATGTATTGGGAATGACCTATCTGAATGCTACCACAAAGGTGGGCTGTCAGCAGAATGATAGATAATGGGCTAGACTTGTGGGGGGAGAAATTCAGTTGTTAGTGCCAGCCGTTAGCGCCTTAAGAGGGCGATAAGTGGGGCGCGAAGCGGCTAGCGCCAGGGTGCGGCGAGACCTGCGCCTCTCGCAAAATTGAGCGGACATTTAGCGGCGGCACAAAACCGCAACGCCCGCTCAGCTGCGCGCGCAGATCCTTACATCATTTCATGGTGCAACGCCCTTGGTGCGCCCCGAACCGGAACCTCAGAGGCGCCCCCCTTCTTTCCGTCTGGCGCTCCCAGCGACGGGTTGACTGGAACGGTTCCCAGTCGCTGTGGGGCTGGGGGGGTGCTATTTAAAGGGGGCTCTTCCTGGCTTCTTAGTGGTAGCCATTTTTGGACCACTCCTTCTGTGTGAGAGAGAGAGAGAGTTGCAGAGAGACAAAGGGAGAGAGCTTTCTGCATTGAGTCAGCGCTCGCACAGGTACTTCTGGCTTCAGCCCAGAACTTTGCAGTTGGATTGATTTTTCAGTGCCATAGCCCTGAGTGGCCACACATTATGGGGGCTGCAATGGGTGGAAACGTTGGGTTTCTCCATTGCATTGAGAGCGCTCAGAGACACCGAGAGAGAGTGCCAATCATGGCCAGACGGAGGAGGGCCAACAGGCGTCGGCACAGGAGACCTTACCCTCCCAGGATATACCGCCAGCAGTTCTCCTATCTCAACATGTCTGAGGAGCAGTGTATTCGGAGGCTTCGATTCAGAAGGAAGGTGGTCACTGAGCTCTGCCACCTGCTTCAGACAGATCTGCAGCCTCAGCTGAGGAGCTGGACGTCGCTGTCGGTAGCAGTGAAGGTGACAGTGGCTCTCAACTTCTATGCTACCGGCTCCTTCCAATCCATTACTGGGGACATTGCCAATGTCTCCCAGTTCGCGGTGCATTGCTGCATCCACCAAGTCACGAATGCCCTCTTCAAAAGGAGACGTCAGTACATTTCCTTCCCCATGACCCTGGACAAGCAGCAAGAGCGTGCAATGGGACTTGCAAGAATAGTGGGCTTCCCCA
The DNA here is from genome assembly GCF_052327205.1 of Somniosus microcephalus. Lineage (NCBI taxonomy): Eukaryota > Metazoa > Chordata > Chondrichthyes > Squaliformes > Somniosidae > Somniosus > Somniosus microcephalus. The sequence continues at coordinate 89,295,329 of NC_140992.1, read as the reverse complement.
TGGTCCAGGGCGCCATTGACTGCAGCAATGTGGCTTTGCGGGCGCCTCAAGAGAATGCCGAGGATTACCGCAACCGGAAGGGATTCCATTCGTTGAACGTGCAGTTGGTGTGTGACCACAGACAGCTGATACTAGCTGTCAATGCCCGCTTTCCAGGCAGCAGCCACGACACCTTCATCCTGCGTCAGACTTCTGTGGCAGACCTTTTCGAAGCCCCGGCTCACCCAGGAGGCTGCCTTCTCGGGAACAAGGGCTATCCTTTGTGCACCTGGCTGATGACCCCGCTCCGTGCGCCCAGCACCCCTGCTGAAGAATGATACAATGAGAGCCATCAAGCGACCAGGAACATCATTGAGCACACAAACGGCGTGCTAAAGCAACGGTTCCGCTGTCTGGACCATTCTGGGGGAGCCCTTCAGTACGCGCCTGAGCGAGTCTCCCATTTCGTTGTAGTGTGCTGCATGCTGCACAACCTGGCTATCCTCAGGACTCAGCCACTGCCAGCAGACATTGGAGGACCACCAGAGGAGGAGGAGGAGGAGCACCAAGACAGGAGGGAGGCACAATGTGCAAGGGCCGTCCGTCAGCGGCTTATTGCAAGTTCGTTCTAGGCCTCCTCTGAGGGAATGGCTTGTGCCATTGAAAGAACATGAATGGAACCATTCCGCAAACCCTGAGCCCATCAAGGCAACAAATAGTTCAAGGAGCAAACATGCACAATCTGAATAAAGACAATTACTTATTTAACAAACTCTGTGCCCTTCCCGCATGAGAAACAAATACAGAGAAACCCCAACCTGGAGAGAATGAACAAAAGAGTTAACCAAAAATGACCATGATCCTCGGCCTTCACTAAAAAAATTCACAGCATTTTGCCACACCTCCTACTTTTTGGCTTGCGAGGGTGATCTGCTTCACTTGCGAGATTGGCCCCTTCCCACCCTGCAGCTCCTCCGCAATGGGACCCCAGTGGCTGCAGCAAAGCTGAGGGAAGGCTGCTGAGTGTCAGAAAGTGAGTCGGCAGATGCCCTTGGGGGACGGCCTGGACCAGCTCTGGGCCTGGAGGGCCCGGCTGCTGACTACTCCAGCTCTGCATGGGCGGCAGCAGTCTACCCTACGGGTGGTGGCAGCTGCAGTGGAGGAGTGACAGTGTTGGCAGCAGGAATGCTGCCAACCTGACAGAGCACAGGCACTCCCTGGTCAGACGACACACTGGCACTCGCACGGGGCAGCACTGCAGCATGCGGAGCAATCTGCTGAAGCACAGACTGCTGGCCAGCTGCGGCGCAGCGAGGGCCCCGGCGAATCCTGCCCTATCCAGCGAGGGTGGCAGCAGTCAGTGCTCGTGTGGCCCTAATCTGTGTCTGCATTAGACCAGCCACTGACTGCATGGCACGACTAAGCACTTGCGTTGAAGCTGTAAGGGGTCGTTTTAACGAGCTTATGGGGTGCTAGATCGGTTTTGATTTCGCACTGCTCGTGAGCGGTTCTGAAGCGCTCCCCCCTCACCGGTTCTAGACACTGGGCTTATTGCCAGACAACCTTGATGTGTGGCCCAACTTGTGACTCGGAAGACAAATGGATCAGGTGAGACAAGGTGAGTTTTAAATCAGAAATATCTTTATTTTCAAGGAGAATAAACACAGAGAATGCAAGAATCAATTTAGACAAAAACCATTAGCACGTCTCCCAATGGGAACTAAAATTTAACACAAGGAATAACTTTGACTATCTTAAATCATACAACAATTCTTAATCAGCGGTATACTAAAACGGGGGTGGGAAAAGCGCACGGACACATCGAGGGATAAATCACACTCCTGAATTACAAAACCCTTAATGTCACAAACCCTCCCGTTGCTAAAATATACCTCAACTATGTCAGTTAGGTAGAGTTGGGCCTTTATGCTCACCAGAATTTTAAAACCCTCCTGGACCTTGGTACTCCTCGTTACGTCCGGGATCTCCAATCTTCCTTATGGGACCAGCTCCTGGACCTGCTCTCCTGCACAAACTTGGAAGTCCTCCGAACTCCTCGAGCCGTCTACTCTTCCACACAGTCTTCGAACTCCTGATGGTATCTGGACTTGGACTTCACTGCTTCTGGTGAATCTTGTGGATCTGTCTGAGTCTGGCTGAATCTCTCTCCTGCACAATCTTGAAAGTCCTCCGAACTCCTCGAACCATCTCCTCTCCACTCGGCCTTCGAACTCCTGATGGTCTTGGATCTGGACTGAACTTCTGAATCTGCTCTCCTGCACAATCTTGTGGGTCCTCCTCGCTCTGTCTTTGACCTCGTGTCTGTGTGAATCTGTGATGGATCTGTCTGAATCTCACTGAATGAAAAAGTCTTGCTGTCGATTTTCCCTCCACAGTTACACTGTTTCCTTGCCCTTATCTCAGCGCCAAATCAGGGGTTTTCTTTTGTCAAGGTAATGGGCAGGCTGCTTTGACAAAAGCAAGTACTTTATTTTAATGTCTTGTAAATGAAACTGATGGGATCTGTCCTGTGTCCCTCTGAGTTTGGTACAGATGATGTTTTTTTTTCCTGTGCTCAGCGATTTCAGAGATGGGTTTGCGTTTTGCTAGCAATTAGCGCACCTCCAGGTGCAAATACTTTTGTTTACGAGTTCGTTACTGCTGTAACCATATTATCATATCAATAGCAGTAAGTTCTGGAATCTTCTAATCGGTGATGACTCAGGCTGCTGTAAGATACTGCTGGTGTGTCCTTTTGAACTGAGCCATGAGAACTGCCAACTCCATCTTGTGTTCTCACAATGTGGCCATTTCAGGGGTTTTACCAATCTAGACTGTATTTTCTGGATTTTACGAATCCTACAGTCCCCCCTGTGATACAATGAACATCTCAAATCGTCTTTGTATCATGTGTCTTTGGGTGAGCACAAATCCATTCCCTCCCCAACTGACCTTCCCCGTAGTTTACCTTACTATGGAGCGTACCTCGCCCACGCACTTTCCTCATACCGACAATGAAGTTGAGTAAACATCTCCTATCGGAGAAAACATTCAAACAATGTACAGACTCGCCTAGAGTCGTAACATAATCTTATTTCAATAATACAAAACCATCCAATGTACAAAACAATCCAATGGAATACCTTATACATTCATTCTAAAATAACAATAACTAAACCTTATTCTCCAAAACTATATATATCTATGTACATCTGCCGCCCGTCTCCGGATGGCCAGCTTATAATCTGCGGGGACTGTCGCAGGCCTCCCCCTGCGGCGTTCCCACATCAGTCTTAGCTGCTAGTCCCAGGCAGCCTGTGGCTGCTGGCTGTGGACTGTTTAAACTTCCCGCAGCTTTCTTATGGGGGTTTCCTTTTGTGAAAACCGGCGACCAGACCTTCTTCGGTTGCGGTTTTCTATCTGACCGTCTGACGGTCACCACATATGAGGTTTCCTCATGGGTCGGACCATTGGCTGGAGTTTTGGCCCTGGCTGCAGTTCGTGGCTTCCCCACGACTGCCGGCTGTGGGCTTCCTCCTGCAGGCTCCGCCTCCCTAGGCTCTGGGTCAGCGGCAGGCACCTCTTTGCTACCTGGGACTCCAGGTTGAGAGTCCCCGCCCCCAGATGCCACCTCTCTAATGCTACACTGAGGGGCAAGACCTAAAACCTCCGGCTCCTCCCCTTCGCCGCAGTCGGGGGCGGGACCTTCGTCCTCCGACTCGGCTTCATTATGACCAGGGACAGGACCTGGGACCTCCGGCTCCTCCCCTTCTGGGTGATCGGGGACAGGACCTGGGACCTCCGGCTCCTCCCCTTCTGGGTAACCAGGGACAGGACCTAAGACCTCCGGCTCCTCCCCTCCTGGGTCCCAGAACAATGGGGGAGTCTCCCGTTTAGATGAGACCACTCCTCCCCTCACGCAGGCTGCACGTCCAGCCTGTGTGACCTGTGGCTGCAGCTCCCCTACAGCGTTTAACTCTTTACTGGCCTTTTCAGCCCCTGCTGTCTGTTTCCCTGCCTCCGGCTTAAACAGCTTGCACTGTTTAATATACCTGGCAGCTAGTCAGTAATCTAGTTTTATCTCCTCTTCCCTACCCACTCCTGTACTGGGGGCAGGTATCCCCTCATCACCCGCTGCTGGTGGCTGAAAATCTTCATGAACCATTTTAAAAACCTTTAGCTGACCCTCTAAACTGCCAGCCCTCGCTGTTAACCTAGCGTTCTCCTCCCTTAAAGCCTGTTCAACAACCTAGCCTCCGCAACCTGGCATCGCAGGTATTCCTCCATTTTACTGGAGGTCTTTTCCTGTGCATGTCTTTCTGGGGGACACAGGTCGACAGGCTGCGCTGGCTCTAGTCATTGTGGGGGGGGCAGAGGTGGGGGAGGGAACTACAGCAGCTGTACTTCCCTGGCCAGTCAGAAGAGACCGCATGGCCTCTAAAAATGACTCGATCCCAGCGAGAGCAATTTCTGTCTCTGCCTTTTGGACTGGGGCTGTGGGAACCTTTTCCCTTGTGTCCTTCCAGGGATTCTTACAGTCCCTGTGCCAATGCCCCTCCTTCCCGCAGCCGTAGCACGTTTGTCGGCTTTGGTTGGGATGGCTCCCTTCCTGGCGCCACTCTTTACGGGGCTGGTCACCAGGCCTGACCTCACAAACCTTCCCGTTTTGCGGGGGTGTCTCACTATCCCTCCCATTTCTAAAGGTGACAGTGAGTTGGCAGATTACCGTCGCCTCCGTGGTCAGAAGGTTTCGGGGGTCGAACCAGGCTATTGCCTGCATTCGAACGCGGGGCAGGGAGTTGGTCATAAGGCACCTTAGCCAGTGAACTAACTGTTCCCCGTTCAGGCACGCTCGCGCCGGCATTCCCGGGCACGCATCCTGATGGACAGGCTGTGGCCAGCCTGCGGGAATTCCCCGGGGAGCTGGACTGTTTTCTTTACCCGGGAGAACGGACTCCCCTCGTTCATCCCCATGGCCTCCAGGATCTCTTCCTTGAGCTTGCCATAATTCTCCTGACCCCTCTTACACTCATCGGGTAGCGTCTGGAGGAGATCGCTACCCAGGGAGAACAGCATCATTTTGGCCTTTTCTGCCTCGTCGCAGTCATTCACACAGGCCGCCTGCTCTATCTCCCTAAAGTGCAGAGAAGGGTCCCCCCTTCATGGTGAGCTTGGGGATGTAGCTCACCATGGAACGCAATTGTTGCATACCGTGTGGCACCAGGAATTGGTTCTGGATGTCCCCAGGTTCCCCATCATCACCGGCTGGTCCGTACCTCCGTTGTGTCACGGGGTACACCGGTCCCGGTCCCTGATTCTCTCTCGGGCTAACCTGGTTTACCTTGGGTTCTTCATCCTCCACCCCCTCCTGATCCCAGACCTCTGGAAAACTAGGGGCTAGGGGTGGTGGCTGTGAAAACTCTGGTTCCCTAACCCGTTTTGTTCTGGGGGCTGCCTGCGGGACCTCCCTGCTTGGGTTACCATTGAACTCAGCCTGGCCGACCTTGGGGCTAATGAGGCATATCATCCCCTTTGCCCTGGCCAATGCCAGATTCAGGCTTTCTATTTCCTGCCTACAGGGGCCGTGGTCTGCCTCCTCAAACCCTCGAGCGCAGGCCAGCTTATAGGCTGCTTTTACTTCGCCTACCTTTTCCTCCTGTGCCTTCAGTTCCCCTGTAAAGCGGCTAATCTCCGTTTTTAATCTCCTCTCTTTCTCCCTGGATTCTCTTGCCTGATACTCTACGTGTTCTACCCTGAACCTAGTGCTCCCCTCCAGTTCAGCTATCTTGCCCTCCAACCTTTCTACCTTCCCCCGATGGTCCCGGACCATCGCTGCCCTCTCTTGGCTTATGGCCTCCAGAGCCACTAACACTTTCCCTTCCGCTGCAACCTTTTCCTGCAGCTCTTGGGACAAATGCTTAATCTTGGTTTCTTTACTGGCCACCGCATGGTCCAGTACCAGAACCTGCTTTTTATAGCACATAAGCCACACCGCTTTCTCAATGCCCTTGCGGTGCTCTTTACTAGCCGTCCACTGGGCGGCTGCCTTTAGGGGACGCTCGGCTCCTAACAGGTCATACACCCATTTTTTCACAACATTTACTTTACCACACACGTAGGAGGCTAACCTATCTTCCATAACATCTGTCTCACCCGAGTCTTTGTCCACCACACAAGGTTTCTGTAGCCAGTGTCCCATCTGGGTCACCATTCTGTAAGGGGTCGTTTTAACGAGCTTATGGGGTGCTAGATCGGTTTTGATTTCGCACTGCTCGTGAGCGGTTCCGAAGCGCTCCCCCCTCACCGGTTCTAGACACTGGGCTTATTGCCAGACAACCTTGATGTGTGGCCCAACTTGTGACTCGGAAGACAAATGGATCAGGTGAGACAAGGTGAGTTTTAAATCAGAAATATCTTTATTTTCAAGGAGAATAAACACAGAGAATGCAAGAATCAATTTAGACAAAAACCATTAGCACGTCTCCCAATGGGAACTAAAATTTAACACACAAGGAATAACTTTGACTATCTTAAATCATACAACAATTCTTAATCAGCGGTATACTAAAACGGGGGTGGGAAAAGCGCACGGACACATCGAGGGATAAATCACACTCCTGAATTACAAAACCCTTAATGTTACAAACCCTCCCGTTGCTAAAATATACCTCAACTATGTCAGTTAGGTAGAGTTGGGCCTTTATGCTCACCAGAATTTTAAAACCCTCCTGGACCTTGGTACTCCTTGTTACGTCCGGGATCTCCAATCTTCCTTATGGGACCAGCTCCTGGACCTGCTCTCCTGCACAAACTTGGAAGTCCTCCGAACTCCTCGAGCCGTCTACTCTTCCGCACGGTCTTCGAACTCCTGATGGTATCTGAACTTGGACTTCACTGCTTCTGGTGAATCTTGTGGATCTGTCTGAGTCTGGCTGAATCTCTCTCCTGCACAATCTTGAAAGTCCTCCGAACTCCTCGAACCATCTCCTCTCCACTCGGCCTTCGAACTCCTGATGGTCTTGGATCTGGACTGAACTTCTGAATCTGCTCTCCTGCACAATCTTGTGGGTCCTCCTCACTCTGTCCTTGACCTCGTGTCTGTGTGAATCTGTGATGGATCTGTCTGAATCTCACTGAATGAAAAAGTCTTGCTGTCGATTTTCCCTCCACAGTTACACTGTTTCCTTGCCCTTATCTCAGCGCCAAATCAGGGGTTTTCTTTTGTCAAGGTAATGGGCAGGCTGCTTTGACAAAAGCAAGTACTTTATTTTAATGTCTTGTAAATGAAACTGATGGGATCTGTCCTGTGTCCCTCTGAGTTTGGTACAGATAATGGTTTTTTTTCTGTGCTCAGTGATTTCAGAGATGGGTTTGCGTTTTGCTAGCAATTAGCGCACCTCCAGGTGCAAATACTTTTGTTTACGAGTTCATTACTGCTGTAACCATATTATCATATCAATAGCAGTAAGTTCTGGAATCTTCTAATCGGTGATGACTCAGGCTGCTGTAAGATACTGCTGGTGTGTCCTTTTGAACTGAGCCATGAGAACTGCCAACTCCATCTTGTGTTCTCACAATGTGGCCATTTCAGGGGTTTTACCAATCTAGACTGTATTTTCTGGATTTTGCGAATCCTACAAAGCCGCCTGTGCTGCTCTGAAGTCCTGCAGACTCCTTGCCAGTGCTGCACCGAAGTCCTGCAGACTCCTTGCCTGTACTGCACCGAAGTCCTGCAGACTCCTTGCCTGTGCTGCCCCAAATTCCTGTACACTTGTTGCCAGTGACTCTATGGAGTCAGGCATCCTTGCCACTGCAGCCATGAGCTCAGTGTGCCTGTGCTCCGCCTGGGTGCCCATTTCAGCGAGGAGCCGCACCTCCTCTGCGCTCACTGTAGCAAGACTGGGTCCATACTCTCCCTCCGGGGAGAAGGCCGCCGAGCTTCCCTACCCCCGCCCCCCGTGTTGCTGCAGCCTGCTGGGCCCCGGAGCTTCACCCTCCTCAGGCCCTTCCCCCCTGCTCCCCTCCAGGGAAGACGTGTCCCCATTATGGCCATGGGCTGCCTCGGCTGAGGGTGGCACTGATGGTCCGGCTTCCTCTTCCTCCTCGCCTTCAGAATCACTCTCAGTGGCAGCTTGAGGGCCTGCCTCCTCACCTGGTGAATCAGCATCTGAAAGCAGGGAGGTACAAGAGTTGCTTTAGCGTGAGGACAGGACGGCAGCGAGGGACGCATAAGTGCTGCAATGCACTGTATTGGTTCGATAGTGGCAAAGGATGCTGGTGTGAGGCACAAGTGGAAGGAGAGAGGTCAAAAAGGTGATGACCTTACCATTGCTGTCCAGAACGTGGTCGGCATCTCCAGTGGCGACGGGGCCAACCATCCGGCCTGCCAGAATCCATTCCACTCGCTGCTCCAGATCGCTGAGCTCTTTAAGGTCAGGACAGCCTCCCCCGGTCCGTTGTTGCTGCCTCCTATTGTGCGCCTGCTTGCCCTGCAAGAGAAAGGACGGGCTCTGAGTACAGCGTGAAGCCCTGATCTTGGCTGCACTGCCTCCCATGATCGAATAGCCCTTACAGTGTGAAGCCCTGATCTTGGCTGCACTGCCTCCCATGGTCGAATAGCCCTTACAGTGTGAAGCCCTAATCTTGGCTGCACTGCCTCCCATGGTCGAATAGCCCTTAGTGTGAAGCCCTGATCTTGGCTGCACTGCCTCCCATGGTGGAATAGCCCTTACAGTGTGTAAAGTGGTGAATGTGCATGCGAGTTTCATGAAAGGCCCATAGGTGTTGGATGAGGGCTGGGCATTGGGGCTTTCAGGACCCTTTGGCCATAAAGTGAGGTGCACATGCAGGGATGAAGAGGATACTGGAAAGGGTACTCACCCTGACAACCCGAGTGAGGTCGTTGAACTTCTTCCTGCATTGCACAGGGGTCCTAGGCACCATGCTGCTGGAGGTCACTCTGTGTGCCACCTCCCTCCAAGCTTTTCGATATTCGTTGGGCAGCGGCCTCCTGCCACTGTCCGGAAACAGGATAGATCGCCTGCGCTCCTCTGCGCCAACCAGAACCTTCAGGGTCCCCTCACTGAACCGCTGCGCTCGCTCCCTGGCCCTCTCCATGGTCCTAGGCATTAGAATGTCACAGCAGGTATGTCCAGGCCGAGAATCAGGGCTCCAATGTGCAGGGCGTGGCTGCAAGCCAAATCTGTTGTGTATGTACCTTTAAGAGAAGAACTGATTCTATACTGCAGTACCAGCAGTGACCACCCCTGTATATAAAGCCATAGCAGGCTTCTGTACTTCAGTCTTAAGTTACCCTCCATTCAGTAAATACCTGTTTTATTGTTCTCCTGCAGTCCGTGTATTATTAAGGCGCAGACACTACAGTGGCAACGAACAGGTTCGAACTCACCTGCAGTACTGCATCACCTCACGGGGATCTTTCCCTGAGAAGAAGCTTCTTGGAGGTCGAAGTCAGAGCAACGGGCGTCGACCGCGGGCAACCGCCCAAGGATCCCTCGGAGTTCGGAGAGTTGCAGGAGAGGCTGTGGAGAGCTGGGCTTGGCTCCCCAGTCAAGGTGTACCAGCAAATCGTGCTGGTAGCAGGTAGTGCGCTGACCCTTCCGGACTGCGGCGGACTTGAGCTCGATCAAGCGGCTCTGCAAAGGGGCCGTGCAGCGTCGTCAGGAGGAAAAGAGAGAGAGGGTGGAGCGCACAGGGCGCGGTCGGTGCTCAAGAACCGGGCAGCGTAGCGAAAATAAAACAAGGAGAAGGAAAAGTGAGATGCGCCGAAGCCGCGGGTCGACGCCATTACCCTGCAGAATGCTAGGAGCAGCGTGGCAGCAAGGGGAAGAAGGAAAAGCGTGGGAGGCGCCATTTTATTCCATTGGGGAAAAAGGAAAAACGCGGGAGACGCCATTTTAATCCATTGGTGAAGAAGAAAAAGCGCGGGAGGCGGCATTTTAAATCACCCAAGATGCCGAAAAGTGGCAGTATCACTGCTTTCGACAACGAGGTAGAAGACTGGACCACGTATGTGGAAAGAATTGAAGTGTACTGCACGGCAAATGAGGTGGCCGATGGAAAGAAGGCGTCGGTGTTATTAAATTTGATGGGCACGAGAACGTACGGCCTATTGCGGAATTTAATTACCCCAGCTAAACCAATGGAGAAAAGTTTTGAAGAGATTGTTAATATCTTGCAGGAACACCTGAACCCTACACCGCTGCTGATAGCAGAAAGATTCAAGTTCCATAAAAGAAACCAGCACAAAGTGTTGTGTATGTACCTTTAAGGGAAGAACTGGTTTTAGACTGCAGTACCGGCAGTGACCACCCCTGTATAAAAGGCCCTAGCAGGCTTCTGAATTTCAGTCTGACGTTACCCTCCATTCAGGCCTGGAGGAGTCCGTGTTTCACGTTTATATGGAGTGTGAGAGGTTGCAGCCCCTCTTTCACTACTTGAAGAGGCTGCTCCTCGATTTTTGGTTGCACTTCAGTCCCACGCTCTTGATCTACGGTCACCTGGTGTGGAGGGGAGCGGACAGGTTGGAGGACCTCCTTGTGGGCCTGCTCCTGGGCCTGGCTAAAAGAGCCATCAATTGGTCCAGGCAGCGGGCGGTCGAGGGGGTCGTCCAGCCGGATTGCCTGCCTCTCTTCCGCGGCCATGTTCGCGCCCGGGTGGCCCTGGAGTTGGAGCACGCAGTGTCCGCCGGCGCGCTTGAGTATTTCCGCGACCGGTGGGCGCCGCGGGAACTGGAGTGCATTATCAACCCGGAAAACCAAATTTTAATTTGATTTGTTAAGTTTTAGTTGAACTTTTGTTTATTTACAGTTCAATTGTTTTTTTTTTGGGTCCAAACAAAAAGAGTACCCTCCGTTCAGTAAAGTACCTGTTAAACTGTTCTCCCGAAGTCCGTGTATTATTGAGGCGCGGACTTTACAGTGGCGACGAGTAAGTTCGAACTCACCTGCAGTGTTGCATCATCTCACGGGGATCTCACCCTGAGAGGAGGTTTCTTGGAGGTCGAAATCTGAGCAACGGGCGTCAACCGTGGGCAACCGCCCAAGGATTCATTGGTGTTCGGAGAATTGCGGGAGAGGCTGTGGAGCGCTGAGCTTGGCTCCCCAGTTAAGGTGTTCCAGCAAATCGTGCTGGTAGCAGGTAGTGCGCTGACCCTTCTGGACTGCGGCGGGCTCGAGCTCGATCGAGCGGCTCTACAAAACGGGCCGCGCAGCGTCGCCGGGAAAAGAAAAAAAGAGGGTGGAGCGCACAGGGCGCGGTCGGTGCTCAAGAACCAGGCAGCGGAGAGAAAATAAACGGGGGGGAAGGAAAGTGAGACGCGCCGAAGCCGCGGGTCGCCGCCATTACCCTGTAGAACGCTAGGAGCAGCAAGGGGAAAAAGGAAAAGCGCAGGAGGCGCCATTTTATCCCGTTGGGGAAGAAGGAAAAGCGCGGGAGGCGCCATTTTATTTCATTGGGGAAGAAGAAAAAGTGCGGGAGGCGCCATTTTAAATCACCCAAGATGCCGAAAAGTGGCAGTATCACTGCTTTCGACAACGAGGTAGAAGACTGGACCACGTATGTGGAAAGAATTGAAGTGTACTGCAAGGCAAATGAGGTGGCCGATGGAAAGAGGGTGTCGGTATTATTGAATTTGATGGGCGCGAGTACGTACGGCCTATTGCGGAATTTAATTACCCCAGCTAAACCAATGGAGAAAAGTTTTGAGGAGATTGTTAATATCTTACAGGAACACCTAAACCCTACACCGCTGCTGATAGCAGAAAGATTTAAGTTCCATAAAAGAAACCAGCACAAAGATGAGAGCAATGCTGACTATCTTACGGAACTACGCAAGTTATCGAAGCACTGCCAGTTCAGAGCAGGACTGGCAGACACCTTACGGGATAAGTTTGTCTGCGGGCTCCAGAGTGAAGGAACCCAGAAACGACTACTTTCGAAAAAGGACCTGACGCTAGAACAGGTTTTCAGCGTGGCAGTATCCTACGAAGCAGCAGCACTGGGAGCTGCGGAAATACAGCAGAAACCACAAGAATACAGCGCTAACGAAATGGCGTATGGAGCAGAAAAGTGCTATCGCTGCGGCAGAACAATCCATGATCAGAAGGACTGCTGGTTTAAGGACAAAGTATGCAGGCAATGTGGGAAAATGGGACACATAGCAAGAGTCTGCAGGTCGGGAAAGAAAACCAGCACTACAAGAACTACTAACGACAAGTACAAGAAAGTAAAGAAATCGACAGACAGTAGTTCGGAAGATCAGGAGAGTGATAAGGACTCCGGGAGCAGGAGACTAAGTTGTCTAAAGTTACACAACGTGATCACCGAACCATTTGGGTCACCCTCATGATAGCAGGGTCCCCAGTAAAGATGGAATTGGACACAGGATCAGCTCTAACTGTCATGAATCGACGAGACTATGAGCGGCTATTCTCACACATACCCTTGAAGGACACGTCCATTGTATTGAAGACATACACGGGGCAAAAAAGTCTACCCCAGAGGAAAAATAAGGGTGCCAGTTGAATACAACGGCAAGGAAACACAGAAACTGTATCTATATATACTACCGGATGGAGGACCACCACTATTGGGACGTGAATGGATCCGAAAAATACAATTGGATTGGCATTCCATTCAGGCGCTAACTGTGACTGATAAAAAGGATGATGACGTCACACCTGGACGACTGTCACAAATTCTAACTGACGCGGAAGAGGTGTTCCAACAAGGACTTGGGACTCTAAAAGGAGTAACGGCAACGATAAAAATCGAAGATAACGCAAACCCAAAAATTTGTAAGGCCAGACCGGTGCCATACGCGATCCACCCAGCCGTTGAAGCTGAACTGGAGAGTCTGGAGCATTCGGGTGTGCTGTCCAAGGTGGACTGGAGCGAGTGGGCCACACCCATCGTTCCTGTAATGAAGAAATCATTGAGCAGCACGCCTGGGGAGCCGAAGAAGGTTCGCATCTGTGGGGACTTCAAGGTAACTGTGAACCCAGTCCTGCACACAGTACAATATCCACTTCCACGGATAGAAGATATTTTCACCTCACTATCTGGAGGGAAACGCTTTACAAAGATTGATCTGGCCCAAGTGTATCTACAAATGGAGGTGGAAGAAGCATCTAGGAAATACCTCACGATAAACACTCACAAAGGCCTTTACCAGTAAAATCGACTGGTGTTCTGGGTAGCATCAGCCCCGGCTATTTGGCAGAGGGCAATGGAACAAGTTCTGCAAGGGATCCCAGGGACCCAGTGTTATTTGGATGACATCCTGGTGACGGGCGAAAATGACAGTGAATACCTTGCCAACCTGGAGCAGGTGCTCACTAGATTACATGAATATGGGCTATGAGCCAACCGCCCCAAATGCGAGTTCTTCAGGAGACAAATCTCGTATTGTGACCACATGATTGATGAGGAAGGGTTGCATAAGTCGCCAGACAAGATTGAGGCTGTAGTCAAGGCTCCAGCACCAGAAAATGTGTCACAACTGAGGTCGTTTCTCGGACTGGTGAACTACTACCATAAGTTCTTGCCGAATTTATCCATAATTATGCACCCACTGAACGCCCTGCTGCAAACTGGAGTAACATGGAAATGGAGTGACGAGTGTAAGCGTGCCTTTCAGGAATGTAAATGCCTAATCACTTCAAAAGAAGTATTGGCCCACTACAACCCTACACTACCAATTCGGTTGGCATGTGATGCGTCACCCTACGGCATCGGAGCGGTGCTGTCACACAAATTCCTTGACGGTTCAGAGAGGCCAATAGCCTTTGTGTCGCGCACGTTAACCTCAGCCAAGCGTGATTACGCTCAGATTGACAGGGAGGCCCTCAGCCTGGTGTGGGGGGTGAAGAAGTTCAATCACTGTCTGCACGGGCCGAAATTCACCCTACTGACTGATCATCAGCCACTGGTCTCCATTTTTAACCCAAAGAAGGGCGTTCCGGTGATGACGGCGCAACGGCTGCAAAATGGTCACTTTTTCTAGGGGCACATCAGTACGACATAGAATACAAGGGTACGAAGCAGCATGGAAACGCTGATGGGCTGTCGCGCCTACCGTTGCCTATGGTAGAAGAAGCACCTGCAGTGGACCCTGTTGAGATATTCCATGCGACCATAGTCGAATGTCTGCCTGTTACAAACTCAAGTATAGAGAGGGAAACCCGAAATGACCCGACACACTCTCGGGTCTATGATTTGACAGTGAAGGGACAGCCAGCATATGGCGACTCACTGTTGCCAGCATTCTCGCCAAGGAGAGAACAGCTGTCAGTGTGCCGGGGGACCTTGATGTGTGGATCCCGAGTGGTAATTCCACCCAAGTTGAGAGATAGAGTGCTCAATGAGCTTCATGAGGGTCATCTGGGAGGGGTAAAAATGAAAAGCCTAGCCAGGGCTTATGTGTGGTGGCCGGGAATCGATAAAGAAATCGAGGATATGACCAAGAGATGCACAGGATGCCAGAAAGTCCAAAATGCACCACCACAGGCCCCTCTACACCCATGGGAGTGGCCCTCATCACCATGGCAACAGGTACACATTGATTTTGCTGGTCCATTTATGGACTCAATGTTTCTAATCGCTGTGGACGCCCATTCAAAATGGCCAGAGGTCATTAAAATGTCCTCCACCACCACGGAGAAAACTATTGCAGTCCTAAGGACCATCTTCGCCAGGAATGGGTTGCCAGAACAGATTTCCTCCAACAATGGGCCACAGTTTGTGTCTGAGGATTTCCAGAGGTTTCTGAGGAATAATCGGGTGAAACATTACACATCTGCCCCATATCATCCAGCCACAAATGGATTGGCTGAAAGGTTTGTTCAGACCTTTAAAAAGGCCATAAAGGCGATGTATAACGACGACATACCACTACAACACAAGGTAGATAATTTATTGTTTGCTTACCGGAATGCGACACATGCAGTCACCAACCAAGCTCCAGCCATAATGTTCTTCAACCGAAAGCTATGATGTCGCCTGGATTTGCTCAAACCAAACATAAGACGAGATGTTGAGGATAAGCAATTCCAGCACATCAACGAGAGGCCAACCAGGAGCTTCAAGATAGGGCAACCAGTCTTGGCCCGTGACTACCGAACAGAAAAATGGCAGCCAGGAACGATATGCACACAGCAGGGGCCACTAATGTACACAGTGGATGTTGGAGAGAGCATCGTGAGACGCTATGCTGACCAGATTCTGGAGTCTCAGGAACAAGCCAAACCCATACCACGAGCAGGTGCACCTGGTAATCAACCCGAAGTACAGATTGCGTCTACCTCAGAAGCAGTGGTATTGGAAGCTGACGAACCAACCAATGACAATGAGCCAGAATCAACTCCGCCGCAAGAACAGGATACTCGAGAAAGGCGTTATCCAGTCAGGATCAGGAAGCCTCCTCAAAGACTGAACTTATAAATGATTATTTCAGTTGATGTATATAGTACCGAGAAAATTGTAATTGTAATTAGTTATTGTTTAGTTGTTAAATGAATGTTATGTACTGTTTATCTAAAAGGGGAGGAATTGTTGTGTATGTACCTTTAAGAGAAGAACTGATTCTATACTGCAGTACCGGCAGTGACCACCCCTGTGTATAAAGCCATAGCAGGCTTCTGTACTTCAGTCTTAAGTTACCCTCCGTTCAGTAAATACCGGTTTTATTGTTCTCCTGCAGTCCGTGTATTATTAAGGCGCGGACACTACAAAATCGACCCTCCCCCTTTAAGAGGTGACCAGCGCCAGCGTGTCTGCCTGCAATCGCTAACTGGCCGCACCTGCGCTGCGCCCGCCCTCGGTGGTAGCGCCTCGCCTCTCCGGCTTAGCGCCTTAGGACAGTCGTGCAGCACCTGCTTTAGCGCACCAAGCACCTCTTGGGGCGATGCAAGTCAATTTCGCTGAAGGAGGCGATAATTTGCGCCGGGCGCTAAATTTAGCGCATGCTCGACTATAACGCCCCAAACGTGGCGATACTGAATTTCTAGGCCGTGGACTTCACTAAATCTTAGTCCAACCATAAAAAAGGACCACAGGCATCATGTCTGGAGTTAGCCAAGTGCACCTGACCATTCTAGATTTCAACCCTATGCACTTCATGTCTGACATACACTTTTTAAAATTATTATTTAAATATTCTCTCCTCTTCAATGGAAGGCACTGCCTGATACTGGTATATGGTTCCACAGGCAGCAGCTTCTCTCCACTATCTCACCCAAATAGTCATTCTTCATATGTGACTCCAGATAGTGAAAGATGGAAGACTATTCAACCACAGGTGGCATCTCAGTGTAGCCTAATCATACCTTTGGTTGACATTCACATTTTTCAGCAGGGGTCAGTTGATAGTGATCAGGAGCAGAAACTCTAGTTGATTTGGAGATTTATGCCTTGGATTGGAAAATTGCAAATGTCACTCAATTATTTAAGAAAGGAGGAAAGGAAAAACCAGGAAACCATAGACCTGAGGAAGTTACAGGAATCTATCATCAGAGACAGAGTGACTGAGCACTTGGACAAGTATGAGCTGATCAAAGAGAGTCAGCATGAATTTCTGAAAGATAGTTCATGTCTGACTAATCTAGTTGCAATTTTTGATTCAGGGTGGATCGAGGAGTGTCTATGGATGTTGTCTATATGGACGTCCAGAAGGCATTTGATAAAGTTCTGTACAAGAGGAGATTAGCAAGCATGTATGGAATTGGAGGTAACCTGTGACATGAGTTGGTAATTGGTTTAGAAGTAGGAGACAGAGAGTAGAGATTAAGGGAATGTCATCTGATTGGCAGGAGTGGTGCTCGCCAGGCATCTGTACTAGGGCCTCAGCTTGAATAACTTGGATGAAGGAATAGAGAGTCGTTTATCCAAGTGTACAGATGGCACCAAGTTAGGAGGCCCAGTAAATAGTGTAGATGGGAGCAGGAAGTTAAAAAAGGGACATAGACAGATTAAGTTAGTAGGCAAAACTGTGGCAGATGGAGTTCAATGTGGGGAAGTGCGAGGTCATCCAGTTTGGATCAAAGAATGAAAATTAGAACATTTTCAAAATGGTGAGAGATTCGCAACTGTGGAAGAGCAAAGGGATTTGGGATCCATGTACATAAATCACTAAAATCTTGTGCACTGGTACAAAAAGGCTGATGGAATTTTGGCCTTTATCTCAGGGGGTGCGGGGAGTGTGTGGGATTGGAATACAAAAGGGAGGAAATTATGCTTCAATTGTACAAAGCCTTGGTCAGATACCATCTGGAGTTTTGCATTCAGTTTTGGGCACCGCATCTCAGGAAGGATATATTGGCCTTCGTACAACACAGATTCGTCAGAATGATACCAAGGCTTAAAGGATTAAATTATGAGGACAGGTTGCATAAACTTGGCTTGTATTCCCTTGAATTTAAAAGGTTGATAGGTGATCTAAGTGAGGTGTTTAAAATGATTGGTGGATTTGATAGAGTAGGTACAGAAAAACAATTTCCTCTGGTGGGGGGAATGCAGAACAAGGGAAAACAATCTTAAAATGAGAGCCAGGCTATTTAAGATTTTCTTTTATTCATTTATGGGATGTGGGCATCGCTGGCAAGGCCAGCATTTATTGCCCATCCCTAATTGCCCTTGAGAAGGTGGTGATGAACCACTGCAGTCCGTGTGGTGAAGGTACTCAAGAAATGCTTTTTCACACAAAAGTTAGTGGAAATCTGGACCTCTCTCCCTCAAAAGACTATGAATGCTGTGTTAATTGAAATTTTTCAAGACTGAGAGCGATAGATTTTTGTTAGGTAAGGATATTAAGGGATAGGGATCAAAAGTGGGTAAATAGAGTTGAGGTTCAGTTCAGCCATGATATGATTGAGTGGTGGAACAGGCTCCGAGGGCTGAATGACCTATTTCTGTTCTTATGATATTCCATGGTATTCCAAGAGTGGTTCTAATGCCTCCATGCCTAAAATCAGCTAACTCAGTACAGACTAGGAATTGAACCTCGTGCCTTCCTGATCCATGTCACACTACGAGGGATGCATTTAGCCACTGTGCCTTCATAGGGGCATGACAGACACTTTCATTCCACTGACTTCTATATCTCACATAATAATCATTGCATGCAAAAATCTCCTCCAGGGTAGAACCTATCTTATGGGTTACACCAGCTTTGGGGGCTAAGAGCCAGACTTATCCATCAAAATAGCTGGTGTGAGCCTATTTAATTACTCTTTATTATACCACTAAGTGCTGCATGTGAGTTAGGACACCATTTCCTACGGTGTCAGCTCGAGTGATCCAGGAGAAGGTGCAGATGGAGGATGAAAGCTGTAGGAGGCATGAGAAGTGAAGAATATACACAAAATGTCAAATCATTTATAAATTGCTGTAATGTTTTAATGAGTCTCTGCTCCAACATCATAAATATGGAATTTTACACATCGCTGCATAATTTCCCTGACAATCTCCTTCCCTATTAAAGCGAATGAGAGCTTGCATCCCATACTTAGTTGCAGGAACAATATTCTGGCTGGGGTGTACACATATTAATTTAAATATTAGGTGAGAAATGAGCTTTATAAATGACAACTTCTCTAGGCCATCTGTGCACAAGCAATTTACTTGAATCTTAGGTATTCATTAAGAATATTAGATGTTGCATGAATATGCTTGAGCATGAGAGCTTGAGCACAGAGTTTGGAGACAGAGCTGGGTGAATGCAATCGGAGTGGATCGCAAGCAGAGTGGAAGAATTTGGTGAGAGCAGGAATTCGGTGTAGAGGAGGAAGGCGGTTGAGATGTCTAACTGAAAAGGAGGAGCGGAGCCACAGAACCCAAGGACTCTAAGTTGATAGGCCTGAAAGCAGACTTGTGGCAGAGTGAGAGGAGTGGCCGGAGATAATGGTAGATCCGAGAACCCAGAGCCTGGAGGGAGCATGAGCATTAGGGAGTGAGGTAAAAAAAAAGTGATGTCAGCATAAGGGAAGGAGCTGATTGATGAGTAGCTGGTGATTTTTTTTGAAGTCTTGAGTTTATTTCTGTTAAGTTAGTTAATAGTCTATAAAATAGAAGCATGGCAGTGCACCTCAGTCCTGTGGAGTGCACATCTTGTGCCATGTGGGAACTCCAGGATGCTTCCCATGTCCTGGCCAACCATGTGTGCAGGAATTGGCATCAGCTGCAGGAGCTCAAGCTCCAGGTTTCACAGCTTGAGCAGCAGCTGATGTCACTGCGGTGCATCCGCGAGGCGGCGAGCTACGTGGATAGCACGTTTCAACAGGTGGTCACCCCACAACGCAAGAGTGTATAGGCAGAGAGGGAATGGGTGACCGCCAGACAGACAAGGAGCACCAGCCAGGAGTGCATCTACTCTCTAACTAAATACTGGTGAGGGCAATGGTTCCTCAGGGGAGTACAGCCAGAGCCAAGTCCACGGGCGGCTAAGCTGTACAGGGGAGGGAAGGAGGAAGATCGGAAAAGCAATAGTGGTAGGGAATTCAATAGTTAGGGGACAGATAGACGTTTCTGCAGCCGCAGACGTGATTCCAGGATGGTGTGTTACCTGCCTGGTGCCAGAGTCAAGGATGTTACTGAGCAGCTGCAGGACATTCTGAGAGGGGAGGGTGAACAGCCAGAGATCATGGTCCATATTGGTATCAACGACATAGGTAGAAAGAGGGATGAGGTCCTGCAGACAGATTTTAGGGAGCTAGGAAAGAGATTAAAAAGCAGGACCTCAAAGGTAGTAATGTCCGGATTACTCCCAGTGCCACAAGACAGTGAGTATAGAAATAGAAGGATAGAGCAGATGAATGCGTGGCTGGAGAGAAGGTGCAGGAGGGAGGGCTTTAAATTCCTGAGGTATTAGGACCGATTCTGGGGGAGGTGGGATCTGTACAGGCCGGACAGGTTGCACCTCAACAGGGCCGGAACCAATATCCTCGCAGGGGGTTTGCTAGTGCTGTTGGGAAGGGTTTAAACTAATTTGGCAGGGGGGTGGGTACCAGGATGTAGCATTAGAAAGGAGAAACAAGGTGCACAAAGGATTGGGAGAGACAGATAGCACTAGAATAAGAAATAGTACGGCATTAGGTGGGGTCAGGCTAAGAGAGAATACAAGACGGTCTAAGATAGATGTACAGTGCATGTGGGTAAACGCACGAAGCGTGGTAAATAAGGTTGGTGAGCTGCAGGCACAAATAGCCACATGGGAATATCATGTTGTGGCGATAACTAAGACCTGACTCAAAAGAGGGCAGGATTGGGTACTAAATATTCCTGGATATAAGGTGTTCAGGAAAGATAGGGAAGGAAAGAAAGAAGGTGGGGTGGCAGTATTGGTTAAGGAGAATATTACAGTGCTGGAGAGGGAGGATGTCCTGGAGGGGTCAAGGACAGAATCTATTTGGTTACAGTTAAGAAACAATAGAGGTGCCATTACACTACTAGGTGTATTCTATAGGCCACCAACTAGTGAGAAGGATATGGAGGAGCAAATTTGCAGGGAAATTACAGAGAGGTGCAAGATCTATAGAGTAGTGATAATGGGGGACTTCAACTATCCTAATATAGACTGGGATAGTAATAGTGTAAAGGGTAGAGAGGGGGAAGAATTTCTGAAGTGTGTTCAAGAAAACTTTCTTGATCAGTACGTTTCTGGCCCAACACGGAAGGAGGCATTGCTGGATCTGGTTCTGGGGAATGAGGTGGGTCAAGTGGAGCAAGTGTCAGTAGAAGAACATTTAGGGAACAGTGATCATAGTATCATAAGGTTTAGGTTAGCTATGGAAAAGGACAAGGAGCAATCTAGAGTAAAAATACTTAATTGGAGGAAAGCCAATTTCAGTGGGTTGAGAATGGATCTGGCCCGGGTAAATTATAATCAAAGATTGGCAGGCAAAACTGTAATCGAACAATGGGCTGCCTTTAAAGAGGAGGTGGCTCGGGTACAGTCGAGGTACATTCCCACAAGGGGAAAAGGTAGGGCAACCAAAGTCAGAGCTCCCTGGCTGATGAAAGACATAGAGAGTAAGATGAAGGAGAAAAAGGGAGCGTATGACAGATGTCAGGTTGAGAATACAAGTGAGAACCAGACTGAATACAGAAAGTTCAAAGAGGAAGTGAGAAAGGAAATAAGAGGGGCAAAGAGAGAGTATGAGAATAGAATGGCAGCTAACATAAAAGGGAATCCAAAAGCCTTCTATAGGCATATAATTGGTAAATGGATAGTAAGAGGAGGGGTGGGGCCGATTAGGGAAAAAGGAGACCTATGCATGGAGGCAGAGGTACTAAATGAGTACTTTGCATCTGTCTTTACCAAGGAAGAAGATGCTGCCAAAGTCGTAGTGAAAGAGGAGGTAGTTGAGGTACTGAATGGGATAAAAATTTATAAAGAGGAGGGACTAGAAAGGCTGGCTGTACTTAAAGTAGATAAGTCACCAGGACCAGATGCGATGCATCCTAGGATGCTGAGGGAGGTAAAGGTGGAAATTGCGGAGGTACTGGCCATAATATTCCAATCCTCCTTAGATATGGGGGTGGTGCCAGAGGACTGGCAAATTGCAAATGTTACACCCTTGTTCAAAAAAGAGTGTAAGGATAAACCCGCAACTACAGGCCAGTCAGTTTAACCTCAGTAGTGGGGAAGCTTTTAGAAATGATAATCTGGGACAAATTAACAATCACTTGTACAAGTGTGGATTGATTAAGGAAAGACAGCACAGATGTGTTAAAGGCAAATCGTGTTTAACTAACTTGATTGAGTTTCTTGATGTGGTAACAGAGAGGGTTGATGAGGACAATGTGGTTGATGTGGTGTACATGGACATCCAAAAGGCATTCAACAAAGTGCCACATAATAGGCTTGGCAGCAAAGTTGAAACCCATGGAATAAAAGGGACAGTGGCAGCATGGATATGAAATTGGCTCAGTGACAGGAAACAGAGAGTAATGAAGAACAGTTGTTTTATGGACTGGAGGAAGGCATACAGTGCTGTTCCCCAGGAGTCAGTACTAGGAGCACTGCTTTTCTTGATATATATTAATGACTTGGACATGGGTGTACAGGGCACAATTTCAAAATTTACAGATGACACAAAACTTGGAATTATAGTAAACATTGAGAAGGATAGTGATAGACGTCAAGAGGACATAAAGAGGCTGGTGGAATGGACAGACACATGGCAGATGAAATTTAATGCAGAAAAGTGCGAAGTAATACACTTTGGTAGGAAGAATGAAGAGAGGCAATATAAACTGAAGTGTACAATTCTAAAGGAGATGCATGAACAGAGAGACCTGGGGGTATGTGTGCACAAATCATTGAAGGTGGTAGGGCAGGTTGAGAAAGCGGTTAAAAAAGCATACAGAATCCTGGGCTTCATAAATAGGGGCATAGAGTACAAAAGCAAGGAAGTTATGATGAACCTTTATAAAACACTGGTCCGATCTCAACTGGAGTATTGTGTCCAATTCTAGGCACCACACTTTAGGAAGGATGTGAAGGCCTTAGAGAGGGTGCAGAAAAGATTTACAAGAATGATTCCAGGGATGAGGGACTTCAGTTACGTGAATAGACTAGAGAAGCTGGGGTTGTTCTCCTTAGAGTGGAGAAGGTTGAGAGGAGATTTGATAGAGGTGTTCAAAATCATGAGGTGTCTAGACAGAGTAGATAGAGAAAAACTGTTCTCATTGGCGGAAGGGTCGAGAACCAGAGGACACAGATTTAAAGTGATTGGCAGAAGAACCAAAGGCGACATGAGGAAAAACTTTTTTACGCAGCGAGTGGTTAGGATCTGGAATGCACTGCCTGAGAGGGTGGTGGAGGCAGACTCAATCGTGGCTTTCAAAAGGGAATTGGATAAGCACCTGAAGGAAAAGAAATTGCAGGGCTACGAAGAAAGGGCGGGGGAGTGAGACTAGCTGACATGCTCTTGCAGAGAGCTGGCACGGCTCGACAGGCCGAATGGCCTCCTTCTGTGCTGTAACTATTCTATGATTCTATATTATGTTGGATCACTTTAGGATTTGAAATGATATTAATGAGGAACATTATTACTTCACATCTTGCAATTTAGAGTCTTCTGATATATAATTGAATGCTTTAAACCTGTAATTGACTTAAATTTTGTTTCTTAAATAATGCAATTTTTCGTGCTTGTCAGGTGAAGGCCATCATTGCTGGGCAATGAGATACTTACCTACTTTATGCACTGTACGGTCAATTCTACTCTAACCATCCTTTCCTCCCCCTCTCCCACCTTTCCCATACAGGGTTGTGCGCTCAAGGCTACAGAGCAGAAGAGGGAACTGGGGGTCGTAGTTCATGAAACATTGAAAGTGTTGCAAGGCACAAGGAAAGTGAACAGAGTGTTGGGATGTTTAGCTAGGGCAGTTAA
Source organism: Somniosus microcephalus (assembly GCF_052327205.1). NCBI lineage: Eukaryota > Metazoa > Chordata > Chondrichthyes > Squaliformes > Somniosidae > Somniosus > Somniosus microcephalus. The sequence goes on along the minus strand of NC_140992.1, from coordinate 89,271,936 downwards.
ATAGAAAACGAGAAATACAATACCTATTCGATATTCTATGGCCTTGTTATGACTGCAACTAGAATATTGTGCCCAGTTTTGGTTCCCCTCAAATAATGGGGGCTATCAAGACCCTGGGGAAGGTTCAGAGGATCCTCACCAGAATGAACTTAGTCTTAGAACTTTACTTATCAAGATAAGCTCAGAAAACAAGGGATTTTTTTCACTGGAGAAACGTAGACAGCAAAGTCTTTAAAATGGTGGAGAGTAGATTCTGTTTGGGTGGTCAGGCTATTTGAGCTAGACAGAGAGGGGGGATTATGGGCATCAGTACGAAACAAGAAAACAGAGTTAGGTTAGATGTCATGAGATACTTCTGTCACTGATCCCTGGACTAGATTGCCAGAGCTACATTATGGATTACAGAGCTACAGTGTGGATTCGCTACAGGCCTTCAAAAGGACGTGTTCCTGCGAGTGGAAAATATCAAGAGTTATAGAAGATAGATGAGGGTCAGCTTTAATTAGTGCTATCAGTTACTGCCGTCTCCTGGAGCTTGCTTCATTGCCTTTGGGACTGGGAGAGGGATTTCCAGGAGTTTCTTTTCTGAAATTAGTATAAAGCTTTTTCTCTTTTTTTTTGCCTCTCCCAGGAGATTGCCTGACTGGGGGGATGGGTTGATGGTGCAACCTACGTGCACTATGTCTGCATAGAACAAGCTGGATGGATCAGTTGGTCTTTTCCTGTGCTTTTGCAACATGTTTGTGTGCTTGGTTATGATGCCCTCCGCAATCAAATAGCCTGTTAAGACCCACCATGTGGGGTCGCATATGAAGCTTGAACTTTAGGACAAGGTACTGGAGGGCAACCAGCACACATTAATCCAGACCCACAGCAAAGTATTCACTCTTGAGGAGGGAACAGAAAAGGAGAAGTAGAAACAAGTGTTCTTTTGAGGGCTTCCAGAATGCTACAATCTTATTTGAACTCTGGAGTTTAATCTTCTGTGATTTTGTTTTCTAATTGATGTTTTGTTCTGTAGTAAAAGGCATTTTTTTTCCATGAGCAGACATTACCAGTATCATAAATTTAAACACAAAATGCTGGAAACGCTCAGCAGACCAGGCAGCATCTGCGGAGAGAGAAAAACAGAGTTAACATTTCAGATTGATAACCTTTCATCAGAACTAATTACTGTATTAATGGTGATTGGAGTCATCAGTATGACTCAGAGACCAGTGTCAGCTCATTGTGCATCAAAGGTGAAGCAAAAAAGAAAGACTTGCATTTAAATAGGGCCTTTCACGACCACCGGACATCTCAAAGCGCTTTACAGCCAATGAAGTACTTTTGGAGTGTAGTCACTGTTGTAATGTGAGAAACGTGGCAGCCAATTTGCGCACAGCAAGCTCCCACAAACAGCAATTGATAATGACCAGCTAATCTGGTTATGTTACGTGGATTGAGGAATAAATATTGGCCAGGATACCGGGGAGAACTCCCCTGCTCTTCAATGTTCATGCAATTATTGGTATAAGAAAAAAACTTAACAAATGTGACATGGAGCAAAGATAAACAGCAGTGACAGAAGTTAGCGAATACAGCTGTGAAAAAGCCTGTAAAAAGGGTCTGAGAATTTGTTTCTCTGGACACTTGTACTAAGACAGTATAAGGAGATATCCTTAATCCATACATTAAAAATGAGATCATTTTCCATATTTTAAAGCAAAGAAAAAATGATATAATGTACATAATAAAAGCTTCCACACAGTAAGGGAGGGTTTCATCCAAGCTGTGAACATCTTATGGTTGCAGAGTTACATTGGGGTTGAATTTCCGTGGAGCTTCTCCCAATCACCTGCCGCAGCCTCAGCAGAAGAGCCACAGAATTTCTGAAGAAACTGTTTCTCCGGTTTCTGCGGGTCTTCCACCAAAGTTACAGTGGAGATTCAACCTCATTATATCTAGGCTAGATAGTTTCACTCTAATCAGTAATCATTTTCTCTCCTGAAGACACTAACTGATGCTGGTAAATAGCTCCATGGATGGTGCCAGGTCTATGCTACCTTGCCCCATGCTGCCTAAACAGTGAATGCTGTCAGACTATTCAACTCAGTGAGGCCTCACATCAATTCCCAAACTGTCCTATCCACATGTTTACACATGCACACTTTCTGGGGTGGTGGTCACTGAATAAGACTCAAGAAAGTTAGCTGAGATCAGTTAACTCAGCGCAAACCAGGGATCAAACCTGGAACCTTCCTGGTCTATATGGTTCAGTTCCATACTGCGCCATCGGAGAAAACTCAATTGTGTTTTATTAACAAACATGTGTGATGCACCGCTGCATAACAAACTGTCATCTTGGCTCATTGGTAGCATTTGTGCCCCTGAGTCAGAAGGAGTTGAGTTTTAGTGCCACTCTAGGATTTGAGCATATTATCTAGGCTGAGACATCAGGTCCTGTTCAGGTAGACATAAACAATCCCGTGTCATGATCTGAAGGAGAGCAGGGAGCGCTCAGGTGTCCTAGTCAATTTTTAGCCCTCAATCAACACCACTAACAATAAAACAACAACAACAACTTGTATTTATATAGTACCTTTAACGTAGTAAACATCCCGAGGCACTTCACAGGAGTGTTATCTTATATATATATATAAAGCGGTTCTTCTGTCTGTCATTCCGTCTGTCTGTATTGAATTAACTTGAAGGTTATAGAGCGTACCTACACGTGCGTTACGTCGAAAGAAAGCTGACGATTCCAGAACCGCCCTAAGCGTATTTACGTTTCGGCCGGACAAAAATTGCGCCCGCAGTATCCAAAAAAACATTCAACATTCCGCTCATTATCCGCTTATTAGCATCGAGTGACGTCGAGGTCGACCAATCGTATGGCGGGTTCCTGGCGCGTGCGGCCGGGCCCTCCTACGGTCGAGTGACGGGACGATTGACCAATCCTACGCTTCGGTGACCTGACGGTCGACCAATCGGTGCCTGTGTGGGCGGGCCTTATCGTTCTGAACCGAGGTGAGTCGCCGCCATCTTGATTCCAAACTTTTCCTTTCTTTTTCCCGCTTTCTGCGTCTTTAAAAAAAATATTGCTTTTAAAACACATATTGTTTTTTAAAAAAGTTAATTACTTTCTAAATCTTTTATCCTAATCTCATTAATTTTCCTACCTTTCCCCGTTTTTTCCAGGTAGGCCTCGAAGCCTCGGCCTCTCCTCCACACCCACGCCCGAGCTAGGCACCCTCCCGGCCCCAGTCAACAAGCGGCCCCCGATCGCCGCCATCTTTGTGAAGGCTGGAGGGGCGGCCCTCAGCCGAGCGCCACTACCTTAGTAAAGGGTGTGCGCGCGCAGCAGGAGCAACTCTCTCTGTTCCCCGCTCGGCTCGGGCGGGGGGGGGGCGGGGCTGTCGGGAGGGATCTCGGGCGGGGCTTGGAGAGCAGGAAGGGTTACCCCGGCAACCGGGCCCGCCGGCCGTCTCTCACAGCCGCAATCGGCGCTCTTCAAGCCAGCTCGGGAGGGCGGGGCCATGTCAGTGCGTGGGGCGGCATGGAGCTCCGTGGAGCCATCGCCGGCGCTGGGCTCGGGTGCTTTGTGGCCTGCGGCCGAACAGCGGCTGCGGACCTCGAGCTGACCGGGGCGCTGGACTCGGCTGGGCCATGTCTTTGCGGGTGTTCGCCTCGGCCAACGGCATCAGGGTGACGGCCGAGGCTGCCAAAAGCGTCCAAGGGAACGCGTTCATCCAGGTGCCGAGGCCCGGGCCCCGGGGCGGAAAGAGGGATTGGAGCGGGGGATGAGGACTCGGGCAGGGGAGAGGGAGAGGGGGGAGAGAGAGGGGGGGAGGCAGGGGAGAGGGAGGAAGGGGAGAGGGAGGAAGGGGGTAGGGAGGAGGGGGAGAGGGAGGAGGGGAGGGGGAGGGGGAGGAGGGGAGGGAGGAGAGGAGAGGGGGAGGGGTGGAAGAGGGAGGAGGGGGGGAAGGAGGGGGAGGGGGAAGAGGTAGGGGGGAGGGGGGGAAGAGGTAGGAGGGGGAGGGGGGGAAGAGGTAGGAGGGGGAGGGGGGGGAAGAGGTAGGAGGGGGAGGGGGGGGAAGAGGTAGGAGGGGGAGGGGAGGGAAGAGGTAGGAGGAGGGGAAGAGGTAGGAGGAGGGGAAGAGGTAGGAGGGGGAGGGGGGGAAGAGGTGGGGGGGGGGGGGAAAGAGGCCCCAGGACAGTGACAGGGTAACACAAAGAATTCGACCCAACACAATCGTTGCTAAGCAAAAGGAAAAATATCTGACATATTGGGCAGAAACAACAAAAGCCCAAAGCAAACTCAATTGCTACTTGGCCCTAAACAGACAATACAACATAGCTGATTACCTGACCATGGTAAAGGATAACAAACGGAGAAGAACCTTGACAAGGTACAGACTTAGCGAACATAGCCTAGCGATTGAAAAAGGCAGACACAGGCAGACCAGGCTGCCAAGAGAAGACAGGATATGCTCTCACTGCAGTCAGGGAGTAGTGGAGACAGAGATGCACTTCCTCACAGCCTGTGGAAAATATCAGGACATCAGGGAGAATTTCTACCAAAAATTCTCACAAATATGCCCTGAATTCAGAAATCTGAATGACAACCAAAAACTCCCATTCCTACTGGGAGAAGAGAGAAGCTGTGTAACACTGGCGGCACACTATGTTACAGCTTGCCATGAACAGAGGGACAACCAGTAAACTAAGAAATGAATATATATAAACAATGCGAATGTATATTTATACACTCAGGGATATACCTGTTTATACACTGTATGAATAGAACTGCGTTTATGTGCTCAAC